>NC_079191.1:126088345-127352720 GCF_029499605.1 Hyla sarda
CAGGGACTGTAGGTGTACTGTTATGAAATGCTCTGCAGGGACTGAGGGTGTACTGTTATTCAAGGTTCTGCAGGGACTGTAGGTGTACTGTTATGAAATGCTCTGCAGGGACTGTGGGTGTACTGGTATTCAAGGTTCTGCAGGGACTGTAGGTGTACTGTTATGAAATGCTCTGCTTGGACTGTGGGTGTACTGTTATGCAAGACTGCAGGGACTGTAGGTGTACTATTATGAAATGCTCTGCAGAAACTGTGGGTGTACTGTTATGCAATGCTCTGCGGGGACTGTGGGTGTACTGTTATGCAATGCTCTGCGGGGACTGTGGGTGTACTGTTATGCAATGCTCTGCAGAGACTGTGGGTGTACTGTTATGCAATGCTCTGCGGGGACTGTGGGTGTACTGTTATGCAATGCTCTGCGGGGACTGTGGGTGTACTGTTATGCAAGGCTCTGCAGGGACTGTAGGTGTACTGTTATGCAAGGCTCTGCAGGGACTGTGGGTGTACTGTTATGCAATGCTCTGCAGAGACTGTGGGTGTACTGTTATGCAATGCTCTGCGGGGACTGTGGGTGTACTGTTATGCAATGCTCTGCGGGGACTGTGGGTGTACTGTTATGCAAGGCTCTGCAGGGACTGTAGGTGTACTGTTATGCAAGGCTCTGCAGGGACTGTGGGTGTACTGTTATGAAATGCTCTGCGGGGACTGTGGGTGTACTGTTATGCAATGCTCTGCGGGGACTGTGGGTGTACTGTTATGCAAGGCTCTGCGGGGACTGTAGGTGTACTGTTATGCAAGGCTCTGCAGGGACTGTGGGTGTACTGTTATGAAATGCTCTGCGGGGACTGTGGGTGTACTGTTATGAAATGCTCTGCGGGGACTGTGGGTGTACTGTTATGCAATGCTCTGCAGAGACTGTGGGTGTACTGTTATGCAATGCTCTACAGTGACTGTGGGTGTACTGTTATGCAAGGCTCTGCGGGGACTGTGGGTGTACTGTTATGAAATGCTCTGCGGGGACTGTGGGTGTACTGTTATGCAATGCTCTGCAGAGACTGTGGGTGTACTGTTATGCAATGCTCTACAGTGACTGTGGGTGTACTGTTATGCAAGGCTCTGCAGGGACCATGGGTGTACTGTTATGCAATGCTCTGCAGAGACTGTGGGTGTACTGTTATGCAATGCTCTGCAGTGACTGTGGGTGTACTGTTATGCAAGGCTCTGCAGGGACCATGGGTGTACTGTTATGCAATGCTCTGCAGGGATTCAAAACTATGAGGGGTATTGATCAAAAGTGAACTTAGTTTTTGTTCACTTAAAGGGGTACTCCGGTGCTTACACATCTTTTCCCCTATCCAAAGGATAGGGGATAAGATGCCTGATCGCAGGATTCCCGCCACTTGGGACCCCCGGGATCATGCACGCGGCACCCCGTTTGTAATCAGTCCCCGTAGCGTGTTCGCTCCTGGTCTGATTACAGGCGACCACCGGGCCGGCAGCATGTGACGTCATGCTCTGCCCCTCAATACAAACCTACGGGAGGGGGCGTGACAGCTATCAGAGAACCGGAGAACCCCTTTAAGATAAAAAAAAAGTTGTGGGCAAAGTGGCATCCATGTGCCAAATTTATCAAATGGCGCAAGGACGTTAGTGAATGCCCGCTGAACTGCTCTGTTTAAATGTCGCTGAGCAGTGGCAGGCCGTGCGACAATTGTGTTAAAAGACGCACAGATACAATTGTCGCATAGAGACATATAGATGATAAATTAGTGACCACTGCACAATGTGATCTAAATCAGATCACTTTGTGGAAATAAAAATTAAACGTTCTAAATGAAATGTTGCAGGAAAAGTTGCATGGAACCTTCCTGCGACAAATTTAGATGAAAAAAGCTGTTTAAACTGATGAATAAATTCCCCTCCAGGGGGGAGATTTATCAAAACCTGTCTAGAGGAAAAGTTGCTGTGTTGCCCATAGCAACCAATCAGATCACTTCTTTAAGTTTTCAGAGGCCTTTTCAAAAATGAAAGAAGCGATCTGATTGGTTGCTATGGGCAATTCAGCAAATTTCTCTCTGGACAGGTTCTGATAAATCTCCCCCTATGGGTGTACTTGTCTGTTTCAATATTTTTATTAGAGTTATATTTGCAACAAGTAACAAACAAGCTATGCAGCACAAACAAACTAACACAAATGCTGAATACAGCCACAACAATTATCGCACAGGCAACAGATGTTACTAAACTGAGAATATATAGCGTCACTAATGAGTCGTTAGTTGGCAATCGTCAAAGAGAAACTTCCGTCCCATACATTATGCCTAGGAACCATCGTATAAGAACCTGTAATCTAGAGCATTATGAAAGATAATGGGGGAGATTTATCAAAACCTGTCCAGAGGAAAAGTTGCCCAGTTGTCCAGAGCAACCAATCAGATTGCTTCTTTCATTTTTAAAAAGGCCTCTGCAAAATGAAAGAAGCACTCTGATTGGTTGCTATGGGCAACTGCACCACTCTTCCTTTAGGCAAGTTTTGATAAATCTCCCCCAATGTGTACTACATACCATATAAACATTTTTTTTTTTATCTATATAATCGAGAATACAAAATAAAACAGGAGAGGAAAAGAAAAGCACCTATGGGTGTCCTTTTATCCAATGCTCTGTTTAGGAAAAACAATAAATAGGTTTACAGCAGAGATTAGTATCCCTCCTCCCTGTAGAATGACTTCTGAAAAGGTGACAGACAATGCTCCAGGTCCTGTCTATTGTAGTCTATGGCTCGTGAGGCTAGCTGTAAAGCATATCACTATATGTTGTTGAAAACAGCTCAGGAAAGATGGCTGTCCTCATAATAATGTGTATAAAAAAATTGCTTTAAAAAAATAGAAACAGAAAAAAAAGAGCATGTTTCAGTATCTGTCTGTAATCGGGAAAACACATGTGACACTTTCCCTTTAGGGTATTTTCCTGTGTTTTTCCTATTAGGGTATGTTCACACTGAGGAATTGGGGCGGAAATCACACTGAAGATTTCCACCCCAAAATACAGTTTTTTTTTCCGCTCAGAATTAGCAGCGTATTCGTGCGGAAATGCAGGTTTCATGCGGAAATGCAGGTTTCATGCGGAGGAGGAGTATCAAGAGTGGGAGAAAGAGTGGGAGGAGTTCCAGTGGCCATTTCCACAGACTGATTTTCAGGGGCGTTTCCACTCATTTTTGGTGAAAATTTAGCGTTTTTCTCAAAAAGAGATTATTCACAGACTCTCAATACAGTCACAGAATCAGAAATGAGAATCTCAAAATGGCTGCTGAATAAAAAGTGGGTGGAGAGTGGGCGTAATATATGTTTTTTTTTTTTTTTTTTTATTCATAAATACTCCTGGTTTTTTTCATGCGGAAATTCCGTGGGGATTCCGCGTGGAAATGCTACTGACTGAAAAAAAAAAATAACATTGATCTCTATGGGAGAACGACGCTGATTCCGCCTGAAAGAAAGAACATGTTCTTTCTCGAAGTGGAACATACTTCCTCGTCAGAATTCTGCTTGAGGAAATTCCTCAGTGTGAACTGAGGGGCAGAAATTCTGCACAGCTCTATGGGGGTTTTCACTGCTGAATGAATTGGAGAGGAAAAAGCGAGCAGAATTACTTGTGGAAATTCCTCTCCAATTCCTCAGTGTGAACATACCCTTAAAGAGATTGGACTTTTCAAATCCTGCCCAGTTGCCGGCATAAAAAAAAAATCTGAATTACCTGTCAACACTCATCAATACCTCTAGTATCCTGCTCCCATCCTTGGGTTCTTGTGGTCATCTCATCAGACTGCTGCTCAGCTACTCGTTGGCTGCAATGATGTCCCTCTTCGGCCAATGAGTGGCTGAGTGGCAGTGTAATGTATTGGGCCCCGACACCAGGAAGAAGACCAGGCCAGGGCTCGATATGTAACACTGCTATGCAGCCAATCACTGGCCAAGGCGGGAGAGGTCCCAGCCCCTCTATGGCTGATCGTACTAACGATATCCTAATTAGACCCTGAATCTATCAGTCATAGCTGAGAAGGTGTTGGCTGGGCACCCTCCTAGTACAGAACATTTTAGGCATCTAAGGCTCCTTTCACACTATGAATTTTTCCGTTTAGGAACTTCCGTCACATGTTCCGTCACTACAGCTGCAAAACCCGGCCGTTACAAAACCCCTGACGGCCGTGACTAAATTGCATTGCAGCCTATGGCGTTTTGTAACTGCCCGTTTGCGCCCGTATATGCCTGTAATTCATTACGGGCGTTATACTGTGACGGGACATCGTGGCGGAAAAATTACTGCATACTCTTTCTTTTAGAAACTGTCCAGAGCAGGAGCAAATCCCCATAGGAAACCTATCCTGCTCTGGACAGTTCCTGACATGGACAGAGGTGTCAGCAGTGAGCACTGTGGTCAGACAGAAAGGAACTTCCTCTGGAAAATACAGCAGCTGATGAATACTGGAAGGGAATTAAATAGAAGTAATTTGCTAATCTGTTTAACTTTCTGGCACCAATTGATTTAGAATTTTTTTTTTTATTCCAGGGGAGTACCCCTTTAATCTGTTTTGCAAGTGTGTTTCACTTGGGCAGCTGAGCAACACAGCTAAGGTTCTTGTGCTGAGTGTAATCCTGGAGTGGCCTTATAAAATGAGGCAATGAGTAGTGCCAACCTGACATTTTCTTCTAAACTTTTCAGAGGTTAAAGAGGTTATCCAGGAAACAGCTCCACATCTGTCCTTAGGTTGTGTGTGGTATTACAACTTGGCTCTACTCCTATAAATGGAACTGAGCTGCAGTACTGCACATATCCTGAGGACAGGTGTTTTTTTTTTCCATTTTTTTAAAGAAATTAGCTCTTCTTTTCTTATCCTGGATAACCTTTTTAAGGAAAGATTCACCTATTGCATGAGAAAAGAGAACCTTACCTTTAATGCTACAGGACCATGGTCTTAGATGTCTGGTTCTCTTCTTCATCTTCACCTATCCTATCAACACCAAACTTTCTCATCCACAACACCCCATCTTTAGTAATATTTTTATCATGATGTTTGTATTATTGCCCTTTCCAATGATAGCTTATACCTACAGCTTTATTATTTGTATTTAGGTTATTACAATCCAAACTGCCAGTCAGGCACCACCAATAGCTACATTTCCCCTTAGGTTTATTTGAGACTTTCTGGAGCAATATGTCATACATAGTAGGCAAATCATGAGGACATCTAATGCTTTTAAGATCTTTCCCTAGGCAAAACATTTAAATATATGTACTTACTTCCTTATATGAATACATAATCTTGTTTTAAAATTTTCTCAATAATTCTTATTAAATGTGGCAGACTTGAATAATACATTTTGAAAACTGCTTTTCAGGTGAACTTTATTTCAATGTAAATCTTCATAAGATGCTCATTATTGTACATTAAAAATAACATAGCATTCCTATTTATATATTTCTTAACCATTTGCTGGATGAAGTCAAGCTTTCCTTCTATATTTTGCAATTGTACACTAACTTCAACCCTTTGCCGCAAAATGCTATTTACAAATGGCGCAGCGGCACAGCAGGGGTATGAAGCAAGCTCAGGAGCTGAGCTCGCATCATATCCGCATGGTTCTGGCTGGTATCAGCAGACAGGACCGGTGGCTAATGCCGGACATCGCCAATCAGGCTGATGTCAGACATTGACCCTTTAGACACCGCAATTAAAGTTGATCACAGCATCTAAAAGTGTTGAAATTTGTTCCCGGCTCCTCAGTGGAGGTGATTGGGACCATCGCGAGGAAATTGCAATGTCCCGGTCAGCTGTAAGGACGGAGGGAAGTCTCTTTCCTCCTTCCCTGCTGTCCGATCAGTGCTCCTTTGCTGCAGCCAGCCATTGTAGGCTGTAGAAGGCTCTCCTATAGAGCAGCATTGATAGATGTATGCAATCTGAAGATTGCAGACAATAGTCTCCTATGTGGACTAAAAAATATTGAAATAAAAGTGTTAAAAATAAGTTAATAAATATAATTAACCCCTTACCTAATAAAAGTTTGAATCACCCCCCTTTTCCCATTTTTTTAATAAAATTATGTAAATAAAAATAATTGTAAACATGTGGTATTGCCGCATGCATAAATATCTGAACTATTAAAATATAATATTAATTTAACCGCAAGGTCAATGGTGTAAAAGTAAAAAAAAATAAATAAATAAATAAATCAAGAATCACGTATTTTTGGTCACTTCTCATACCAGAAAAAAATGAATAAAAAAGTGATCCAAATGTCCCATCAAAACAAAAATGGTATCAATAAAGACTTAAGACCATGGTGCAAAAAACTAAACCTTCTACTCAAAAATAAAAAAGTTATAGGGGTCAGAAGCAGACAATTTAAAGCATGCAATTTTCATACAGGTAGTAAAATTTAAAAAAACATATATAAGTTGGGTATCGTTCTAATTGTATGTACTTACAGTATAGATATAACGTCATTTGTACGGAAAAAAGCACTGCATAGAAACGGAAGTCCTTAAAAGTTGCTAATTTCTTTTCAATTTCTTAACACAATTTTTTTTTCCATTTCGCTGTAGATTTGGTGGTAAAATGTCATTACAAAGTACAGTTGGTGGCCCAAAAAACAAGCCCTTATATGGGTCTGTAAGTGGAAAATGTAATGCGTTATGACTTTTAGAAGACCAAAAGGAAAAAATGAAAGTGCAAAAACGAAAGAGCCTGGGATTAAAAATGTAATATACAGGTATGAGGGGCCAACTCTGTGCGTGTAGTAGTGACCATAAGGTGAACTTCTTTTTGTGATGAGGATATTTTCAAGCTTTTAGTGATGTAGTTAGGGTTCCAGTGGTACCCACCTCACTGGTGTTATGGCACAGCACAGTGTAACACTTTACTGGACTGTGCCGACTTAAAGGAGTAGTCCATTGGTGACTCAGTGGTGAACAACTTATCCCCTATCTTAAGGATAGGGGATAAGTTGCAGATCGCGGGGGGTCCGACCGCTGGGGCCCCCTGCGATCTCCTGTACGGAGCCCCGAGTGCCTGCGGGAAGGGGGCGTGTCAACCTCCGCACGAAGCGGCGGCCGACACGCCCCCTCAATACAACTCTATGGCAGAGCTGAAGCGCTGCCTTCGGCAATCTCCGGCTCTGCCATTGAGATGTATTGAGGGGGCGTGTCAGCCGCCGCTTCGTGCGGGGGTCGACACCCGCTATCTGGCCGGAGAGCCGGGGCCCTGTACAGAGAGATCGCAGGGGGCCCCAGCGGTCGGACCCCCCGTGATCTCAAACTTGTCCCCTATCCTTAGGATAGGGGATAAGTTTTTCACCACTGGACTACCCCTTTAAGCTTGGCAGTTTCAACAAATGCTTGTCAGGTCCCATATTGAGGCATGTACTTGAATAACACCAAATCTTTAAACATAGTTTCTGTCTCTGAGCCAGAGGAATGGTGACACGCAATATAATATATACCTTGGGCTGCAGGGGAAACAGAAAATAAGTATACATTCCTGGACTCCTTCCCTGCTGCTCCCATTTCTTTAGGTGTCTAGTCCTTATTGGGGTTCTCTTTCCTGGTTTTTGTGACATTTTGTGTGGGCAGGAATTTCCTACTCAATTACTGTGCTAAGTGGGTAAAGGTGCTACATGTGCTGTAGAAACTGGGACTCAGGGGGGAAGATTGATCAAAACCTGTCGAGAGGAAAAGTTGCTGAGTTGTCCATAGCAACCAATTAGATTGCTTCTTTTTCAGAGGCCATTTCAAAAATGAAAGAAGCATTCTAATTGGTTGCTATGGGCAACTTCAGGACAGATTTTGATAAATCTCCCCCAGGGTATTGCAGCATAACGGAAAACTTTCACTAAACTTCTACCACATAGTGGAGGCACATATCTTGAACAGTTCCAACAATAACAGTAGTGAGTGAGCAGATGATAGAAATACTAAAGGAGTTAACCCATATGGAGTGTATATGTTCTGTTGAGCAGTTACTGAGATGGTAGATTCCCTGAAAACACTGTAGGTTGGCTCCTAATGGATCAAAGATAAAAAGGTGAGCGCTCCATAGCGTCAAACCACCTTTAGGTAAGCTAGTGAAATAACTAGAAACTCTTACCATAGGTGGTTGTGTGGCCTCACACAACAACAATGGTAAGCATGGAGAGGTAACAATACCAGGTCTGCAGCCTTCCCAATCACAAGAACTGTAGTGAAGAGCAGACTTTCAAGGGGTAGAAGGGTTTAGACGGCGCTGACCAGGACCAGAGGCATGAGGTTAAAACAGGCAGGTTTATTCAGGTATCCAACAATGCAATGTGTTTCACCATGCTTGCGCGGCTTCATCAGGCATGCTCCTAATGGAGACAGTTAGTCTGGCCCAATTGGAAGTCCAGAAAGGCACAGACAGCTAAAGGGCTCTGGAAATAGTTATCTTCTCAGTCTTGGAGAAATTTAGAAGAAAGAAATAAGTCCTTTTGGTCAGGGTAATGCTGCAGGTCATCTGTAGTCATCAGTGTAGTAGCCTGTATTGGTACATGTGATCTTGTAAGGATTTAGCAACTATGTTCAAACAAAAGTAACTCTTGCAGACTTTGAGATGTGGTCTGGGGAAGTTGGACTTGTATAAGGAGCTAATTCTTATAATTCCACCAATATGCTAGAAGATTCTAGGAAATTCCAGAAGGTTAACTACCAGAGGTGGCAGCAGAAAGTGTAGGTAAATGGGTTTAAATCCTTGATACCATCTGCTATTATCTAGTAATTATAAAAAAAAAAAAAATGCAACTCAACAACATTACAGTGCATTTATATAGAGTATATTATATTCAGGTGATGCTTAATCAAATTATACAGAATACATCATACTGGGACATTGCAGTATTTCTAAGCAAATTACATTTCACCCATACTGTCCATGTATAACATCTCTGCTCTAACCCAGTCTGTATGTTGCTACTCGAAGAAGGCAAGCCATGCATACTGTAATTTGTCTTAATCTTAACATAACGAGTAAGAGCCTGAGGCAGGGCTCCAAAAATGTTGACTTGATTCATGTGCTCTGGGAGGTTAATATTTTTTTAGGCTGTTTTTAAGTTGGACTAAATAAACCTCAGATGTTTTAAGGATAATTTTACATGCCAAATGAATGGCACTTAACCCCTTAAGGACCGTCCATTTTTCATTTTTGCACTCGTCTTTTCCTCCTCGCCTTCTAAAAATCATTACACTTTCAATTTTCCACCTACAGACCCATATGATTGCTTGTTTTGTGTGCCACCAATTTTACTTTGAAATAACATCAATCATTTCACCACAAAACCAGAAAAAAAAATATATTTGTGGGGCAAAATTGAAAAGAAAAATGCAATTTTGTAACTTTGGGGGCTTTTGATTCTACGCAGTGCACTTTTCGGTAAGCATGACACCTTAACTTTATTCTGTAGGTCCATATGGTTACAAGGATACCTAATTTATATAGGTTTTATTTATTTTACTACTTTAAAAAAATTATAACTATATGCACAAAAAGTATGTTTAAAATGTTTAACTCTTTTATTTTTCCGTATACGGGGATGTGTGAGGGTTCATTTTTTGCTTTCTGATCTGTAGTTTTTACTGATACTATTTTTGTTTAAGGGTACGTTCCCACCTGGCGTATTTGCTGCGTATTTGCTGCTGCGTATTTTATTTTCCCATTGAAGTCAATGGGTAGGAAAATATGCTGCAGCAAATACGCAGCAAAATACGCCAGGTGGGAACGCACCCTTAATGGGACTTTTTGATCGCTTATGCTCAGTATGAGATTGGCAATGTTATATGTTTTAAGCCTATTCATATAGGCAGGCTCATTATGACAAAATCGTTAAACATGGACTCGGAGCCCTCCCATATAACTAGTATGTCATCGACATACCTTAGGAAAAGTTTTATGTTCCTAATGAATGGATTTGTTGTAGAAAATATAACTGCTTTCAAGGACGGCAAGGAACAGTTTAGCGTAAGTACAGGTCCTTGAATTTGTTGTGGGAGAGGATGAAGAGAAGTTATTCACCTATAAAATCAATGAACTCGTTGGTTTTGTCAGTTTGATGAAGGAACTCACGGATAGCCTGTACACACGCATCATGGGGGATGCGGGTGTACAGGATCTCTACATCTATGAAAGTGAGATGATATGTATCTTGCCAATCAAAATGTTGAAGATGGGTCAAAAAGTTGCCGGTATCTTTAACGTAAGTGGGTGTGAATCTAAGTTTTAAGAGCCATTCAATGTATTGAGAAAGGTACTCAGAGCTGATCCCTATGATTGGGCGGCCAGGGAGTTGGCTCTGCGACTTGTGAACCTTAGGTAACAGGTACCACCTAGCATGTAAAGGGCTTTTTGGGAGAAGTTTTTCGGCAGTATTCTGTGATATGATGCCTGATTCACATATGGTTCTGAGAAAGGACCGTAGTTGGCTCACAGTTTTATTGGTGGGATCTAAGTTTTTTTTTTTTTATAGGTCCTAGTGTCACCTAGCAAGCGAGATTTTTCGCTTTCATACATTGTGGAATACATCACAACAGTGCTACCTACCTTATCCGCTTTAACAATTTTGAGGTCGGGCTGGAGCTTAGCCATTTTAGTGCCCTCTTTTCTCCCACAGACAGGTTGCTCATTTGTTGGGGGTACATCAATGCTCTAACATCACGTTCCACTGCGCTAGTGAACAGGTCAATAGAACTGCCCACCAGGACAGGGGGGGGGGGGGGTATGTGGAGGAATTCCGCAAAACTTCTATAGGAGGGGCAGGAGGTTCTTATTTTGCTAAATGGCATAATGCATTAAAGGCCTCTATCTCATGGGGGGTGGCATTTAAAATGGATGAGAAACCTAGGGGACCTATCATGGCAGGAACTTCTCCTTCTTTATGTGGTTTAGACTCGTATGCTTGGCTACTCTTCTGAAAAATGTTATGAATTATTTTGCGGGTACCCTTTAATAAATCAACTTTAAACTGGGTGAAATCAAAAGTCTCACTTAGTCTGAAATTAAGTCCCTTGGATAATAGGGAGATACAGCCCTGAGGAAGGGAGACATCAGTCGATTTTACAACATTATCAACGTTGTGGTAAGTCTCTAGTCCTTCCATGTAACTCCTTCTGTTCTGTGGTCCTCCTCCTTCTCTTCTTCCCTCTCCCCCTATGAGTTCTTAACTAAAGGGCTGTGACCCATGGGAAGGGGCTTATCATGTTTCCCAATAGATGGTGTCTCAGATTTTTGCGACGTTCCTTCATCAGATAAGCTTGCCTCTGAATCGGATGTCCAGAAGTCAGATGGTTGGCGGCGTGGAGTGCCTCTTCTGCGATTAAATGGGGGTCTGCGACGTCTGTTACCTTTTTTGTTCCATATAAAGACCTGTGAGGAGTCGTAATCTGCTTTGTCTCTCACAAATTTGCATTCCATCACCTCTGATTGGATTACTATCACTTTCTTTTCTAATTTCTTGACTGACCCTAGTGCAGTATTCTGCTTTAGCCTTACAAAGGTCAGATGTGACTATTGCATATTCGGATTGATTTTCTTTAAGACTATGCGAGTGAGTCTAAATGCATGCTCCAGGTGGGCTTTGTCCCATTCTCTTATGAATTAGGGATCATCAAGAAATTGTGAGGGAGTCTTATACATGCGCAATCCTCTGGGTGTACAGTTACTTGTGTTGTAAGATTCCAATGAATTGATGGTCCAGAATAACCAGCATTCCTTGTCTGCCAAGGAAAAAATGCAGAGACTTCATTCCCATCACTGTCAGCTGGTCTTTCTGATTGCATGACAGGAAGTATGCCCCTGCCTCCACTCTTTTTGCCTGTGCGCTAGATTCAGGGTATACAGACTCTGCTTGTGTATCCATCTCCATTAATCTCTCTAGATGATGCCCTCTGATGCATGCTCAGGATGGAAGAAAGGAAGAATAAGGTATGGATGACTAAGTGAGACTTTTGATTTCACCTAGTTGATAAAGGGTACCCGCAAAATGAATTTTCATAAGATTTTTCAGAAGAGTAGCCATGCATACGAGTCAAAACCACATAAAGAAGGAGAAGTTCCTGCCATGATAGGTCCCCTAGGTTTCTCACCCATTTTAAATGCCACCCCCAGGAGTTAGAGGCCTTTAATGCATTATGCCATTTAACAGAATAAGAACCTCCTGCCCAACCTGACCCTACAATAGAAGTTTTGCCATTCAGAGGTGGAAATCCCTCTACGTACTCCCCCAGCCCCCCCCCCCCCCCGTCCTGATGGGCAGTTCTATTGACCTGCTCACCAGGGCAGTGGAACGTAATGTTGGAGCATTGGTGTCCCCCCCCCCCCCCCCAAAAAGAGCAACCTGTTTGTGGGAGAAACGAGGGCACTAAAATGGCTAAGCTCCAGACCCGACCTCAAAATCGTTAAAGCGGATAAGGAAGTTAGCACTGTTGTGATGTATTCCACAATGTATGAAAGTGAAAAATCTCACTTGCTAGGTGACACTAGGACCTATAAAAAACTTAACTTAGATCCCACCACTAAAACTATGAGCCAACTATGGTCCTTTCTTAGAAACAAATGTGAATCAGGCATCATATCACAGAATACAGCAGAAAAACTTCTCCCAAAAAGCCCTTTACATGCTAGGTGGTACCTGTTACCTAAGGTTCACAAGTCACAGAGCCGATCCCCTGGCCGCCCCATCGTCACCGGGATCGGCTCTGCAACTGAGTACCTTTCTCAATACATTGAATGGCTCCTAAAACCTCTACTTAGATTCACATCCACTTACGCTAAAGATACTGCTATAGGCAGGAGACCGGGACTGCAATGGGCACCCCGATCTCCTGTATTTACGCTAACCGGTTCCTCGTCGTCATTGAAAGTTGTTATGTATTTTCTACAACAAATCCTTTCGTTAGGAACATAAAACTTCTCCTAAGGTATGTCGATGACATACTAGTTATATGGGAGGGCTCTGAGTCCATGTTTAACGATTTTGTTACCCATCTTAATGCCATCAACAAAGAAAATATGTTTTTTACATCTGTATTTTGGGCTTCTGAAATCAATTTTTTAGACGTCAAACTTAAAGTTGTGGAGTCCATATTACCTACACAGGGGTTTTGTAAAAGTATCGCCAGTAATTCTCTACTTCATTTTCACAGCTCCCACCCCTTACATGTAAAACGAAGTATTCCCCATTCACAGTTTCTGCGATTAGGAAAAGTGAATAGTGAAGATTCAGTATTCCTAGAACAGACCTCTGATCTAAAACACCATCTATTGGAACGCCAATACGCTCAAAAAACTATTGAGGAAGGATTTTTAAAAGCTTCTGTAGCAAGATGTGCAGATTTTTTAAAACCTAAGAACCAATGTGACCAAAAACCAAAGAGATTCATATTTTCACTTGCAAACTCAAATATGAATGAGACAGTAGCCATAGCAATAAGGAACAACTGGTACATTATTGATGCTGATCCCGATTTAAAGGAAATTGCTCTCAATTCCCCTCTAATTACTTATCCCAAAAATAGGACTGTTCGCGATAAGCTCAAAGTTCCTGTTAAAGCTGATAGAGGTAAACCAGGGTACAAATGGCTTACTGACTTGAGTCTCACCAGCATTCGCTCTTGTGGTACTTGTTCCTTTTGCTCTAACAATATAGCATTAGATTCATTTAAATTGGGTAGTCATTTCTTTACAGGGAGGGATCTGATAACATGTCGGACATACTTTGTTGTTTACGTGAATTTGTGTCCTTGTGGCTTCTTTCATGTGGGCAAAACCATGTGACCTTTTAGATGTCCGTTTTTTTTAGCACGTCCGGTCCATAAGGACCGGTTCCGGCACTCCCCGTTTGGTTGCCCTCATGAAAGAGGTACACAACAGTAATGCCAACCTTGTGAAATTTGCCAGCCTCGAAAAAGTGAAACAACCTTCCAGAGGCGGCGATTGGCACTCCTGCCTGCTTAGAGGAGAGGCATATTGGATTCTAGAGCTTAATGCCACTGGACCATTAAGTCTTAATAACCGTATTGAATTAGCCCTGTTTCTTAAATTTTCCTACCTCTGGCACACCAGCTATTCTAGTCCATTGTTCTTCCTTTAAGCTTGCTTCATTGTCAGGAATCATGCATCTTACAGTTTTCTGTGTTTCTCATCAGTCTGTAAATACCTGTTTGTTTTGATCACGTAGTTTGTTATGGTCACATGATATCACATCACATGACTCATTGCATGTCGGCTTGTGATGACGCCCGCCGCCTTTTAAGATGTTGCAACGATATTCCACACAATGTCCATAGTTAGAAATCCCCCTCCCGCCAGAGGTTTCCTTTACTAATATCATGTGTCCTGTCATGCCTGAATGTCTGCTCACCCATCTTCCCTTTAAATGTCAAGGAGGCAGTACATAGCCACAGAATGCACACCTTCTCCCTCCCCAAGGCAGGAAGGGGTGGGGAAGAGAGAAGGCCTGTGTGCTGCAGCTCAGCCCTTCCTCCCTGAGATTTGAGCATGATACAAATCTGATAGATTCCCTTTAACCCCTTAAGGACCGGGGGTTTTTCCGTTTTTGCATTTTCGTTTTTTGCTCGTTGCCTTTAAAAAATCATAACTTTCAATTTTGCACCTAAAAATCCATATGATGGCTTATTTTTTGGGCCAGCAATTCTACTTTGTAATGACGTCAGTCATTTTGCCCAAAAATCTACGGTGAAACGGAAAAAAAAATCATTGTGCGACAAAATTGAAAAAAAAAACCGTCGTTTTGTACCTTTTGGGGGCTTCCTTTTCTACGTAGTACATTTTTCGGTAAAAATGACACTATCTTTATTCTGTAGGTCCATACGATTAAAATGATACCCTACTTATATAGGTTTGATTTTGTCGGACTTCTGGAAAAAATCATAACTACATGCAGGAAAATTAATATGTTTAAAATTGTCATTTTCTGACCCCTCTAACTTTTTTATTTTTCCGTGTATGGGGCGGTATGAGGGCTCATTTCTTGCGCCGTGATCTGAAGTTTTTAACGGTACCATTTTTGCATTGATAAGACTTATTGATCGGACTTTTTATTCATTTTTAAATGATATAAAAAGTGACCAAAAATGCACTATTTTGGACTTTGGAATTTTTTTGCGCGCACGCCATTGACCGAGCGGTTTAATTAATGATATATTTTTATAATTCGGACATTTCCGCACGCGGTGATACCATATATGTTTATTTTTATTTACACTGTGTTTTTTTGGGGGGAAAAGGGGTGATTCAAACTTTTAATAGGGGAGGAGTTAAATGATCTTTATTCACTTTTTTTTTTCACTGTTTTTTTGCAGTGTTATAGGTCCCATAGGGACCTATAACACTGCACACACTGATCTTCATCATTGATCACTGGTTTCTCATAGGAAACCAGTGATCGACGATTCTGACACATGACTGCTCATGCCTGGATCTCAGGCACTGAGCAGTCATTCGGCGATCGGACAGCGAGGAGGCAGGTAGGGGCCCTCCCGCTGTCCTGTCAGCGGTTCGGGATGCCGCGATTAGCCACGGCTATCCCGAACAGCCCGACTGAGCTAGCCGGCAACTTTCACTTTTAGCCGCGCGGCTAAAGGGCTAATAGCACGCGGCGCCGTGATCGGCACTGCGCGTTATTAGAGGCGGGTCCCGGCTTCACTATGACGCCGGGCCCGCCGTGATATGACGCGGGGTTACTGTGTAACCCCGCGTTATATCAAGGGGAGCAGAACCAAGGACGTACCGGTACGTCCTTGGTCCTTAAGGGGTTAATTCCTCCTGCTCCTCCCTTCATATCTGGACATCTTCTTATCGCTAGTGGCCCAGATTTATCAAACTGTGTGAGAGAAAAAGTGGAGTGATTTGTCCACAGCAACCAATCACAGCTCAGGTTTCACTTTCCCAGAGTTCATTATCTGAGCTGTGATTGGTTGCTGTGGAAAAATCACTCCCCTTTTTCTCTCACACAGTTTGATAAATAGAGTATGTTTTGAGGGTAAAAGTATCGGGAAGAATTTCTTTTATGAAGGGGACCACCTTGTGGGGAACATTGATATTTTTTTTCTGGTTATTTTTATTTTTTTTGTCTATATTAGGTAAAGATGGGGTGCTGACTATAATGTAATATGAAAAATAAAGAGGTGATCATGCCACTTATCAATGGTTTGTAATTGTTTCACTGGCAACTGTTCAGTTGCCTGGCAACCTTTTAAATTAAAGTCTTTAGAAGCATAGTATATGACTCACATCTCTACGCCCTAAAGTATAATGTATAACAGATGCTATTTGTCTTGTTCCTTTGGAATAACTAATGACAGCATTTAGGTGCTTGGGGGGGGCATTTATCATTGGCTTTACACCATTTCAATGTTCTAAATGTCCCTGCAAATTTTGTACAATTTTCTGTAGAACATCTTTCAAAATTGTCTACTGTCTGCTGCACACCGTACCCCACTTTTTGCAGCGGGGCTGTATTTATTATTTGTGCAAATATAATTTAGATTCTTTTTTTGGGGGGGCGCAAACCTACATCACATAATAGGACACATACAAAAGTGTCAGATGCCAGAGCACAAAGCTTAAACCCATCTCTGCAGCCCACTGGTTTCTATAATTGCGCAAAATTTATCAAGTCCTGTGCACCTTTTTTGTCAATTTTGAGCAACTGTGCAAACTTTACACCAAGCAAACAGGGGTAAAATCTTTACTACCTTTCACCAGCATTGATAAATGTCCCCCTTCCACAAATTTTGCCTGCATTAAGTATGAAGTCACTTTGGCATCCACATTCAATAATCATCTAAGGAATTTAAAGCAATCACTATAGCTATCAAGTATATTTCCTCATATTCTAATATATGTATATATTCTTTCAAAATCTTATGTCGAATAACCCCATTAAAACACCCATTGACAAGTAGAATGTGGGCATTTCTAAGCCTTCTTTGTTTACTAATATAGTTGCCAACCAATCAAAAATGTCTGTGAATCTCCTAAAAAGGTAGGACACATCTAGACTGGGTATGTACACTAAGTAGTCACCAATAAAACAAAAGGTATTTTTATTTTTTTCAGTGGTCAATTATGGACCTCTCCCTGAAAACTACATACTCTGAATTAATCTCTGTGGAAAGAGATCCCATAGATAAAATGATACTTGAGCAGATTGGTTTATTCTTACATACATTGGCTGGTTTGTTGGACACTCTCTAGTTGGCACCAATCATGAGATAATATCTAGTTGACTCTTGAGCACTTTTTCTCTATAGCTCTATGGGTGAGCACTCTAGCATTGTTGATGGGGGTCCTCTAACATGGCCATATTCAAGGGTAAGGCACATGGGGTACATTTATCATTAGGTGTCTATTGTAAACACAGATCTACCCCTTTACACTGCTTGTATAATTTACACTCTTGCTCAAAATTTACAAAAGTTGGGCCTGTCCTTTGATAAATTTTGCACAAATATAGAAACGCCCCCCCTCGCTCTACCGTGCACTCCTTCTCTACCGCACACACTTCACAGAGCAGCGGCATTTACCCACGGTACACTGCTCACATAGCTAGATGTACCGGAGCAGCATTGTGTGCTTAACAGAACTCTGCACAATAGTAAAATCATAAATCTTTATAAAGTACACAGAATGTCTTTGTTTAAAAAAATATGTAATTCTACTAAACAATCTTTCCCCTTACATCTGTATCAGTTTTTACCAATGAGAAGGCCTCCAAGTGTTGCAAAACTTGCCGTGATGTGGAGAGATCTGTGTAGTTTGGCTAATAACATTATATTAGTAAGTTGCTTTATTATACTATTCATCAGGTTGTTTCTTTTGCTGGACAACCCCTTTAAAATCCACTTTTCACATTCTGTCCTTGCATTCTATACCACAGCTGGTCATATCCACTAATGAACTCTAATGACATTCTCACATGAAGGTATGTTTACATTAGAAATCTTCCATATGCCATAAATGCATAAATCAGAACATCAGCAAACGGCTAGTCAAATATGTATGTGTATATATATATATATATATATATATATATATATATATATATATATATATTTTTTATATATATATATATATATATATATATAAATATAAATATAGAACTTGACAAAAGAAGCAGCACACCGGAATAAGATGAATATGTGTCAGGCTTTATTCATCGGATGCCACAACGTTTCAACCGCCTCACGCGCTCTTTGTCAAGATATATATATATATATATATATATATATATATATATGCCTACCCATAGAGTTTAGTAGATCAGCCATAGTCTACTTGTGACTACATTTGGTCTGCTTTACACTAGTATACATTATTACATTTTGGGAGATAGAAGAGTGTAGACTAATATGCTGTTCTCAGGAAAACACAACACACGCTCCATGTTCCTCCTCTGTACCCTTTTACCCTTAGTAGGTTACACATGAGCACCTGATGGTGGCTGATAAATTAAACTTCTTCCTCTCTTTTGTTACATAGTTAGAGGTTAGTACAGGAATAAACTGGAAATATTGTCCAAAATGCTTCCTTTTTTATGTCAAAAATGGTCTTGCTGGTGAAGTACTCATCTTGGTTTAAGTGTAGGGTCCTCTTCAGAGAAGAGTTTGTGAATACTTAAAGGAGAACTCCAGAATATGAAAATTGTACTCCATACTGCCAGCGGTAAAAAAAATAAAGATACCTCTACATCCGCCGCGATCCTCTTCCTGGTTGCTGGTGGTCGGCGAGTCATACTGCGCTCAGCCAATCCCCAGTTGCAGCGAAGTCACGACTCAGCCTGCGATAGGCTGAGCGGCAGTGTGACGTTTTCGATCACCGGCAGCAGGTGTCGGGGAGGAAAACGTTGCACTGCTGCTCATCCTATCACCGGCCGAGTCGGGACTTCGCTGCATATGACTCGCCGACCACCAGCAACCAGGAAGAGGATCGCGGCGGAGACCGGAGCGGGTTACCAGAGGCACCGGGGGAGTGAAGGAAGGTATGTATCTCTTTATTTTTTTACTGCTGGCAGTATGGAGTACAATTTTCCTGTTCTGGAGTGCTCCTTTAAAGGCAAGACAAAAGCCACCAAAACGGTTGTTGTATGGTGTTTACTACTATTCCATATTTCAGTAAATAGTACATACATGCAGACTCCTACAAAAAAAAGAAAACCTCTGCATGAAATCAGATGTAGCTGTAATATGGCCATGTGCATAGGGTCTATTAATGTACACATTTTGGGTATATTTATACACAGAATACACAGCGGTTTTAAGTTGTAAAATCCACAGTTGCAGATATTACAAGAGAATTCTTATTTAATTTTAATTGTCTTGTCAAATCTGAAACTTAGACTGTATTCCCACACAATAGATCTGATTCAAAGAGATTGTAAACCTGTTAGATTTGTAAATGAAGTGTAGATTTTTTTAAGGAGTGATCCAGGCTGATCAGCTGTTGGATAGAGCCAATGCTCTAGCACATATGCAATGAATGGGGCGGTACATTGTGTAGTGGTGCAGCTGGGTTACTGCAGTCCAGCTTCTATTAGGGTGTATTCACACATACAGTATCCTGCGCATATTTGATATGCAAGATTTGAAGCTGTGGTCAGTCATTTTGTTTTCATTGTAATCTGCAGCTTCAAATCCTGAACATCAATTCCTGCCCCATTCATTGTGCATGTGCCAAAGCTGGGGCTCGTCCGAACAGCTGTAGATAAGACATCAATGTATAATGCCCAGAAAACCCCTTAAAGGTTGTAAAATTAACCAAGCAAATCTGATTAAATATACTTTTATTATTATTTTCTACATCAACAACACAGTATTGGTCAAAGTAGAAGCAAAAAGCCATGTACATTGCTAAGTGCCAAGAAATGTTGTAGCTACATACATGTCCGCAGTTAATTGTTAATTTGCTGTTGGCTGTCTATTCCACATGGCACGGTGTACAAAGCAGATGCCTCTACAAGAATGTGTGCTGTGGTGAACATAGTATTCTGCCTTATGTGTTCATTGCTGACATTTAAGGCTAATTTGCAATATGGTCTAATCTGTTCTATCTAAACATTTCATACCACATCTGCCACAGGAAAAAAGAGGTCATTAGGATCAGGCTTCTCATGAAGAATATCTTTTTTTATGTTAAATTAGATTAAACATCTGCGCTAGTGACATAACAAGGGTGCTTGACTCAAGGATGTATGACAGTGATGGTTTAAAGGTATATTGTCATTTTATTTAACTATTTCTTTTTTTTTAAAGGGAAACTGTCATCAGTTTCACCCACACAAATCTGTTGGTACAGGTGTTTAGTGTATGTGACACTTAACCTGTCCCCAATCCATAGTCCCGTTTGTCTGTTATCTTTCTCATTCAGGCGGCAGGCTTGGTGTACAGGCGGAGCTTCATGAGCACTCTCTGACGTCACCGCTGCTGCTTCCCCAAGCCTGCTCGCAGCTGGACTCAGCAAAGAAGAAGCAGTGACGTCAGAGTGCTCCTGAAGCTCCGCCTGTGCGCCAAGACTGCCGCCCAAACGAGGAAAATAATTGGATTATGGATCGGAGATAGGTAAGTATGGTTATCATCAGTGTCACCCACACTACACACCTGTACCAACAGATATATTATATTATATTATATTTTCCCTTTAAATAAATACTATCTACAGTCTCTAACTTTTAAAGGGGTACTCCACTGGAAATAAAAATGGTTTAAATCAACTGGTGCCAGAAAGTTAAACAGATTTGTAAATTACTTCTATTTAAAAATCTTAATCTTTCCATTACTTATCAGCTGCTGTTATGATCCACAGGAACTTCTTTTCTTTTTGAATTTCCTTTCTGTCTGGCCACAGTGCTCTCTGCCGACACTTCTGTCCGTTTTAGGAACTGTCCAGAGTAGGAACAAATCCCCATAGGAAACCTATCCTGCTATGGACAGTTCCTGACATGGACAGAGGTGTCAACAGAGAGCACTGTGGTCTGACAGAAAGGAAATTAAAAAAGAAATGAACTTCCTGTGGATCATAACAGCATCTAATAAATACTGGAAGGATTAAGATTTTTTAATAGAAGTCATTTACAAATCTGTTTAACTTTCTGGCACCAGTTGATTTAAAAAAACAACAACAATGTTTTCCATTGGAGTACCCCTTTAAGTAACATTTAACTACTGTTTCAGAACAATCTACAGTTTTGAAGAAAGATTTATTTTGTGTCAAATAATAACCCAACACAGCAAATTTTGGCAAATTTTTTTTAAAGTTTACATTGAGAGCATGTTTTTTGTGGTATTAGTTGTATTTTTTAATGGTACTATTTAAGGTACTATAAAATGTTTTGAAATGTATTTAAAATGTGATGGAAAAAGTAGGCAGAGTGTACTTGCAGTACTGACGTGGAATGCTTGAAGGTCTTCATTAGGTCTTTGGCTGCCATGTCAACCACTTTATATTGTGTTGGTGGCACTGTGTGGGGCTACCAAGGAGGGCATTGTATTGTGTGAGGCCACAAAGGGGACATTATACTGTAAAGGGGCACTACAGGGGGTTAAGATATTATGTGCTGCATTTAGGGGGCATTATATTGTGTAAAGACAAAGGGTTATGTGAGCAACAAAGGGGATAAATGATGCAATTTAGCTCTTAGGCTAGGCTCAGACCATGGAATCTCCGGGCAGAAAATTTCCTCCCGGAGATTCCGAGTGCAGCCAGCGCCGGCTGAATGAGTCGGTGCTAGGACCACGCGGACACTGCAGTCTCCAATAGACTGCAATGTGTTCCGCGTGGATTTCCGCCTGAAGAAAGAGCAACGCCTTTCTTCAGGCAGAAATTTCCAAGCGGATTGTCCGTTCACAAATTCCGTTCACAAATTCCGAAGTGTGAATTTGTGAACGGAAAATCATTCACTACACTATAAATTTTAGAAAGCAGAATTTCCGCCTGCAATTTCAAAGCAAAATTGCAGGCGGAAATTCCGTAGTCTGAACCTAGCCTTACTCTCTCTACAGGAATACAGGCTTTTAAAAGGGATGCCATAGTCACATATGCCCAATAAAATAGGGCAAAAACTGACATATTTTTGCCATATTAAAATGGAAAACCATCAGTGCACACATGGTATAAAGAAAGGGCAGTGATTCCCATATTGCACAACTTCTGCACAGGTTTCCAAATATATAGCAAATTATTTGATGTAAAATACTACTGCTTTTTATACCTATTTTCCAGCGTTTTTTTTATTTTATTTTACGTCTTGTAGTGAAATCTCATAGACGGCATTGCAGCCCGGCAATATTCCACCCAAATAATAAATATGTTGATTCTTTGGGTGGAATTCTGCCGGGCTGCAATGCAGTCTATGAGATATCACAAGCAGAACTCCAATGGCTGAATGTCCGCAGTATGTATATTTTGCCGGCAGAATTCTGTTGTGGAAAATCTGCAGTATGCACAGAACAGCAGAATCTCATTGAAAACAACAGGACTCTGATGCAAGCAGATTTCCGCAGCAGAATTCCCCCAACAGAATGTCCACAGTGTGAACATACACTTAGTGAATCAATTCAACAGTTCTACTGTAAACTGAGAAATTGTTAACCGATTGTTGATCCAACAGTAGAAATGACATAGTATTCTGATCAATAGGAATCTGATCCGTTAGAACAGGGGTCTCCTGCACAACAGCATGCCTGTTCAATTGAATGGGGCTGTGTTGGCATTGCCTGTACAGAGTGGGGTTGGTAATGTCACTATGCTGTGCCCTCCTAATTCTGAATATTCTAACTATATATACCAGTAATTCTTTGGTGGCATGAACCCTTGTTCACATATATCAGTTGCATTCTAACCAGTTTATGTGCCTCATCATTACAACTGATGCCAAAACCGTTGGCATTTTCATAATGTTTTTTTACTGCAAGACCATCAAAATTTACCATATGTGTTATATAAGGAACAATTAGAATTTACCATCTGTATTATAAAAGGAACAATATTATATAAGGAACAATATTCCCATAGACATTGAATTGATATTAACACCATTGCAGTCTGAAACCACCAGGGGTCATGATATTTATTGAAAGTTTAGGTGGACGCTAATGTGGGCACTGTGATGTGTTTGTGTGGTAGGTAATATGCAGTACAGAAAACAACTTTCTGCCTCCAGTCCTAGTGTATGTTCACACTGAGGAATTGACAAGGAATTTACTGACACCAGTATTCTGCTCCAATTCCATCTTAAATGAAAGTTCCACTGACTTTAAAGGGGTATTCCAGGCAAAAACTTTTTTTTATATATCAACTGGCTCCGGAAAGTTAAACAGATTTGTAAATTACTTCTATTAAAAAATCTTAATCCTTCCAATAGTTATTAGCTTCTGAAGTTTTCTGTCTAACTGCTCAATGATGATGTCACGTCCCGGGAGCTGTGCATGATGTGAGAATATCCCTTGCACGATGGGAAAATATCTCCATAGGAGCTGGACAGCTCCCGGGACGTGAGTCATTAGAAAGCAGTTAGACAGAAAACAGCAACTCAACTTCAGAAGCTAATAACTATTGGAAGGATTAAGATTTTTTAATAGAAGTAATTTACAAATCTGTAACATTTCCGGAGCCAGTTGATATATAAAAAAAAGTTTTTGCCTGGAATACCACTTTAATGAACCTTCTGCCACTCTGTTCACACTGAGGATTTTCAGAAGAAAATGCAGACACAAAATCATATACTGTCAGAAGATTGAACATGTTCATTCTTCTGGTGGAATCTGTGGGTAAAATCCCCTTGAAGTCAATGAGACTATTTTTTCTGACAAAATGATGCAGACTACAACTGCCCATTGGTAGTTGTAGTACTAATCCTCCTTCAGATTTTATCTCTAAATTCTGTGTCAAATTCCTCTTTCGATTCCCCGTTAAGCAGAAGATGGCAGATTTGCTGAATTTCCTGACCGAAATTCCTTGTCAATTCCTCAGTGTGATCTTACCCTTACTGTGAATGACTACAGAACTTTCTCCATCCCCTGCTGTGTACTTGAGGCACTGTAAGTGGGCATGCTGGATGTATCGCACTCTGCTTGTGCTCTGGAGCTCCATAGGATTTAAAAGGGGAAAATTTTAGATCGGTATAAACACTGCAGTCAACATTTTATAATCCAACTCGTAGACAAGTCTGACGCAACAATTGATGCACCAAATTCTACAAGTGATCCCACAGATTAACCATGACATCAGTTTCTGTACATACCAGAGGCAAACTACACTGGATTAATGGAGAATTGCAAACACACCATGTTTGCATAGTCAGATTTTCTGTGCACAGAACCGCCAATGTAGAAGGTAAGAGGATGATTATTTTTTCAGCATGGAAAGGGACCTGCAGTGTAAGAGATCATGGTTAAAGTCAACATTCACCATTACTACTGTTCCTACCATATTGCTGTGTATTTCCTGCTTATTTGTAGCAAAATGTGCAAGTGCTGAAAACAGAATAAAATAAAAAATATTATATCAGGCATAAAGGAGTAGTGAAGGGTGGTGCTCACAATAAAGTACTGTCCAGTCATGCATGGTGATGTGTTGGATTGACACACGACTGATGCAACAAACCATCTCTGTGAACCTGGTAAAAAGTCAAGGAGGCGATGGGATGGGCACACATCGAGATATGTAAGGTAATGTAGTGTTATTTTTTTTTTTTTACACCCCTCTACCACTATTTGCCATGTTCTGACAATACTTTCAAGAATGAAGGAACCAAAGAAACATGATAAAAAGTAGTAAACTGCCTTCAGTTACCTCAGCTCAATGTCACCATGTATAACCAGCCTAAGATTTCCTGCACCAAATGTTCTGTTCCCCTTTATGCAGCAGTTTGGCATTAGATTTATGTACAGTAATTCTTTATTAATGGCACAAAACTTCTCTAATTTGTAATGCTAAACTCTTTAACATAGTGATATATATTTGTTGATAACACTTGACATTTTACAGCTTTTGTATTGTACTGCAAGAAACGAAATAGGTACAAAACAATTAAGACATTCAGCTGTTCCATTAGACAAATTGGTGTGAATACAGAAGTACAGATAAGTTAATATTCTGAGCATGTTTCAGTCTTGCGCTCTTTCACACTGTGTTCTGCAGTGCCCATCTGAGCTTTCTATCTGGAAGATTTCCTAACAGAAAAATTGAATGTATACATTTAATAGATCCAGCCGACTGCCATGCAATACCCATAGGCTCCCATCTTAGAAAAAACTCAACTATGCTGTATATATTTTTGACTGAATTCTTCTAAATGGAATAACGCAGTCTGCTACGCCATTCCAGCAAAAAGAGTAGAAAAAAAAGTAATGTCAGATAAACTGGCTAGATGGAAGTAAAACAGACACTCTTTTGGTTTTCGTTGTGTGAATGGGGGCCTATGGATCTGTTCAATGTATAGAGCTTTT
This sequence comes from Hyla sarda, assembly GCF_029499605.1. Lineage (NCBI taxonomy): Eukaryota > Metazoa > Chordata > Amphibia > Anura > Hylidae > Hyla > Hyla sarda. Next base: position 126,113,866 of record NC_079191.1, read on the forward strand.
CAGGTTCATATAACAAATGTACACTGCAAACAGCAGTGTGAAAAGAGCCTTAACTGTCCCTGTCTCCTTCCCGTTTCCTATAAGCTTTGTTCAGCAGTTGTATTTCCTCTTGGTAGCTGTCTCTCTCCACATTCTGCTGTTTACTGTTCTGACGGTGAGCTTCTACAGTATCTGGAATGGAAATATTGATGTCACTGTCTGGATTATTGGTTGGGATGAACAGAGAATAAGATGCTGTTTCTCCAAGGTCACAAGAGACAAACCGGTTCTCCTTACGAGAATAGCGCAGTGAAGGAGAACGTGCTTGAGTAGATGATTGGCTTATATTGCTAATAATAGATACAGTGTCCATTGCTTCTTCATTGTCACAGATTTCTAGAACTTCAAGATGTATCTTAACATTGGTATCCGGAAACTGGTTGGGGGAGTCTTCCTTGTTTGGCTCGTGACCTACGCTTTTTGACCGGTACACCTCGATCTTCTTAGATGTAGGTGTAATTTTTTGACCTTCACTGCTCACTTCATAGGTAGACAAAGAAAGCGTTTTTCCAGTTGGTGCTTGAAGGGATACTGTGCCTTGGAATGCACACAGTGGTATGGCCAAAGCTCCTCCAAAACGCTGGAAAAGAAAAGAAGTGTAATTACTGTTTCATAGAAATTCATTAGAATATTTAGATACATTAATACTAACATGGTCATAGCCTAGAGCTTATAAAAACAATTGTATCTAGCCCAAACATTATGATGAATATATGGTTCTAAGGCCCTGTCCATATATAATGTGCTTTTTGTCAACACAATTTTTGGTGTTGTACCATAGAGACTTAAATAAAAAATGTTAAGAGTCAAGAATGCGATCTTCTCTTGGATTGCTGTATACCTTGAAAGCCTGTAGGGGGTGCTACATGCATTGCTTTCCTTGCTCAGTAAAATTAGTAACAGTACAGTTCCCGGTAGCAGGAACATTAGCTGATGTATAAAATGAATACATTCATGTGTTACTTGCATTTGTTTTATAGTAAAATAAATTTCAGCAAAAAACCTTCTATAATCACAATGTATGAACACTGTCGGCCTAAAAATCGTAACAATCTAAATTCTAAGCTGTTACTTTTATATTGTATTGGGAAGCTATTGTACCAATAAGATGATTTTTGTGAATGCAGGTTTTACAGCAGAAGTCATACATCAATATATCAGCTAGTAAATAAGAAGGAAACTAATATGTGTCCCATAGGACCGCTCAGAGCTGATAAGACCAAGCATGAATCATGTGAGCGCACAAATGAGCCTTTCTGTGATTATAGATAAAAGGGAATCTGTCATCAGTGTCACCTGCACTAACCTGTTGGTACAGGGTGGTAGTGCGGGTGACGATAATGATACTTACCTATCCCCAATTGGTGGTCCTGTTCGCTTGTTATCTTCCTTATTCGGGTGGCAGGCTTGGTGCATGGTGCTCCAGGGACATGCTGACATCACTGCTGCTGCTTCCTGACTTGGCCCGGCTGCAAGCAGGCTTGTAGAAACAGCAGCGGTGACGTCAGTATGCTCCTGGTATGCCATCCATACACCAAGCCTGCAGTCCGATTAAGGAAGATAACAGGTAAATAGGACCACCGATTGGGATTAGGTAAGTATTATTATCGTATTAAGATAACGGGCAAACGAGACCATGGATCTTGGACCTGTACCAACAGCTTAGTGTGGGTGACACTGATGACAGTTTCCCTTTAATATCTAAAGGAAACCTTTAATTGAATTTATTATGCCTGGACAACTTTCAGCATGAAACAGTGACAGGCTACATTATTTAAACTAATCAATTAATTACTTTAATATTCATCAGATGGCTGGTGACCGGCTCTGAGTTGTTGGGTGATCTTCAGCAGCTTATTACTGCCCATGAGACTTGATTGAAAATCTCACCAGGGCTGAGAGCTACTGCTGTGGACTGCCCCAATGACTCCATGAGCCCCATTTCCACCCAGTTTTATAATTCCTGTGAAATGCTGCATCATTACAGAGTTAATCATAAGCTGTTGTAATAAGAGAGCATGTCAGTGTTTCAGGCTGCAAATTGTTCAAGCAGCATAACAAACATAACAAGTTTCCTTTAATACTGTGACTAGTGACTATATAATCTGGAGGCTATGAAAAAAAAAAAGAACTGCACTCATTCTTTTCATAAATGTGAATGGAAAGTGTATGTTTCTTTCCACTGAACTGCATGGAATAAGCGAAGAGGAATGACGAGTACCTTTCGGCTTTTATGACAAATCCTGTGGATATACCAAAAATGCTCAAAGAGTAAAAGGGTATTCCAACCATAGATATTCCTGGCATATTCCTGGAAAACTGTTACCCTGCTCCAGCATCATTGTTGGAAATAACAAACTGCAGATCTGACTACCAGAACCATAGTATCAAGCCCATGTCACAAGCCTCTGCTTTCTCTTCATGGCTGCCCTTAGGCTGCATATTGCCTTGTGCCAAATTGGTTGTTGGTATCCCCACTTCATTTATCACTGTGAACCTCTGACAGAAGTTGCACACTATAGACTCTGTAATCATTCAGACTATATAGTAAGTGTGGCTTAAAGGGGTTCTCTCCAAAGGATAAGGGGATAAGATGTTAGATCTCCGGGCCATCACCCCTGTCATTCGGGTCATGGAGCGAACTCTGCTCCATGCCCGATGACTGGCAATGCAGGCCGCCATGCCCCCTCCATTCAAGTCTAAAGGAAGAGGTGTGACGGCACTGTACTGGCTCCGTGTTCCGGACAACGCTGCTGCCGGCCGAGATAGTGGGGGTCCCCAGCGGTGGGACCCCCACAATCTAACATCTTATTCCCCATCCTTTGGATAGGGGATAATATGTGTGCGGCGGAGTACCCCTCTAAGCTTGTTGAAGTGTTGGTTTTGTTTAGTTCAATGTTCTTGTCTTGTTCCTTTTCTATATTTTGGTTTTTGTCTGTGTTATCTAGATATTGGTATTTAGAAACTACAGAGTTTTTAAGTGCCTTCTAATTTTTGTTTGTTTTTTTGGCCTACTTTAGTCTAAGGCTATTGCAGGTAGTTTTTTGCCAGTTTAGTTTAGGGGAAGATCTAAGAAAACATTAGAGAGAGTAAGAGGGTATTTTTATGTGCTTGTTTTTGTTTTATCTCTTACTTTATTTCTGTATACCAAGTTTATCATTCAATAGAATCAGCATCATCCAAACAATCATCTGTATTTCCAGTAAACAAATGGTGAGTTGTCTTTTTGTTTGTGCTGCTATTTATATTGATACATGCTTGAATGCATTTTCTTGTTACTGCTTAATGTTCATCCTATTCTGCTTTACTTTTAGTCCCAGGGGTATCAGAGTACTGTGAGCCAATGTTAGATTCCAGGAAAGGTGCCTGCTAAGGGTAATGCCTAGTCCAGACAAGCCACTTTCTTTACACATGCTTTCCACTTCTTATTCAGAACACATGTTTGCTCGACTGAGCAGATCATGCATTCGTATTGGGGGGGGGGGGTGTAAGGGAGAGAGTTGTCTGACAAAAGAGATTAAGATCTTATGTGTATGGCCAGCTTAATACCCTGTGCATTGTGATTGTTTATATTGACAAGTGTTGCACATTAACCTATCAGGTTGTATGTTGCACCTGTGTTTTATATAGGGTGGCCCAAAATGCATTAAGTGTGATTCTAGAATGCTAGATGCTTAGGAGGCAGTCTGGGTCACCTTAAGAAATAGAGAAACAGTATAGTAATGCAGTTTATAAATCAAACTTAATTGCTTTTAAAGAGAAAAAGGAAATGTAATCATCACACTGAAATCTGCTCTAGAAATTTATTTTTCTCCTTTTGTCCCTTGGGTTAACCTGAGACCACTGATGTAATCATATTGACAAAGCCAGACATGATGAATCATATAATCAACGTGCAATGTCTGAATAGTGTTGAGTTTCATTAAAGCTAGATACTATGCATGTCAGAGAGGTAAGGCTTTTACTGAAGAGGTTATTAAGGATTTATGCACAGTAGTCAGAGAATTTGGACTATAAATACTGTATAAGCTGTTTAAAAATTTGCAGCAAAATCCACAATAAAGTCCACAAGTTTCATGTGAAATTCATCATTGATTTTCATGCGGAATTTAGCCACCTAAATTCAGTCAAATGAATGAAATCCAACTTTTGTGTTTCCTACACAGTAATTAATAGTAATACCCCCTTTGTACTCCCACACAAGAAGTTGAACCTTCATGCCTACATACAGTAGTTGTCATTTTTTGGGTCCCCCCATATAGTTGTTTGGTATATTCTACAATCATCCACATTAATAGTGTCCTCTTTATTGTCAGGTAGAAAAATATCCTCCTATGCCCTCATTTCCACGACTAATAGCTGAGACCTCTTTCTATATTTGCTATAGCCTGATGTAGATGGCGCAATGTAGTGACGTAATTGCCTCCACCTGACTAAAATTCAGTTTTCAAGCATGCTGCCAACCACTCATAGGTGGAAGGTTTAAAGCAGCCTGTAGCATTCAATAGTAAGTGATGGGACAGGGAACCAATGGCTCCCTTCTTTACCATAGTTTTCAACTGGATTAGTAGAACATGGATATAGTAGAAAGGAATGCCTTTGCTCACCGCTGCAATGGTCTAGGTCAGTGATGTCGACCCTCTGTGGGCACGCGGCCATAGTTCACCAGTTGGGGCAAACCGGGACATCCCTGTGTCCCAAAAGATCTTTTGTGGACACACGGATGTCCCGGTTACCTTTCTGCGTCTCGCATTAACTTTAAAAATGCAGGGGCCGCCCGGGAGGTAAGCGCACGCAGGAATGTCACTGACATCCCGTGCATGTGCCCATAGGAATGGAGGAGCAGAGCATCGAGGAGGAGGACGTGCTCTGGCCGGCATGGTAAGTTACCAGCTACACTTCAGCTTCGGTGCTCCGACCACCGCTCCTCTGGTCCCGGGACCTACTGCTGTGGCCTATAGGCCATAGCAGTAGGTCGTGACCCCTGACTGGAGGAGCGGTGGACGGAGCATTGTGAGGCAGTACACGGACATACAGCCTCCAGCCATACACTGTATATGGCTGAAGGCTGTATGTCTGTGGGGGAGCTATACTGCGCCTAATGTGGGGGGACTACAACCTAATGTGGGGGAACATTCTGCCAACCTAATGTGGGGGAATTATACTGCCTACCTAATGTGGGGGAACTACAACCTAATGTGGGGGAACTATAGTGCCAACCTAAAGTGGGGGAACTACAACCTAATGTGGTGGAACTATACTGCCTACCTAATGTGGGGGAACTATATGCCTACCTAATGTGGGGGAACTACAACCTAATGTGGGGGAACTACAACCTAATGTAGGGGAACTGCAACCTAATGTGGGGGGGGGACATATTGACAACCTAATGTGGGGGAACTGCAACCTAATGTGGGGGAACTACAATCTAATGTGGGAGAACTGCAACCTAATGTGGGGGAACAAACTGCCAACCTAATGTGGGGGAACTACAACCTAATATGGGGGAACTATACTGCCTACCTAATGTGGGGGAACATACAGCCTACCTAATGTGGGGGAACTACAACCTAATGTGGGGGAACATACTGCCAACCTAAGTTGTTTTTTCTAAACTTAAACCTCAGTATTCTGATGCTGTGCTTGCACTTTGAGGGAATAAAAAGTTGGCATGCATTACGGTTTGGGCACTCGGGCTAAAAAAGGTTCGCCATCACTGCTCTAGGTTGAACAATCTCCCTTAGTGGCAAAAAAGAGAAGTCATAGATCAGCTCACCGCATCTTTATACAGCATCAGGCACAGTACATATAGTCCGGAGGCATGGATGTAGAGAACCGCTGATCCCAGATAGATGCAAACTTGTGAAAAATGATAATCCAGCTCCCAGAACAAGAAAACATATGATGATGATGAAACTTAACGTTTAATTCATGCACATTAAAAAAGGTTCAAATGCAAGAACAGCAATCCAGCGTGGGTAAGTAGAAAATCCAGATTTTATTAACTCACGGTAAAAACGGTACAAGCAACCAGCAGATCAGACGCGTTTCAGGCGCATGCGCCCTTCATCACTGACGAAGGGCGCATGCGCCTGAAACGCGTCTGATCTGCTGGTTGCTTGTACGGTTTTTACCGTGAGTTAATAAAGTCTGGATTTTCTACTTACCCACGCTGGATTGCCGTTCTTGCATTTGGATTTGTGTGCACCGGGCTGGGTGCGAATCCGTGTCGGGGGTGTACGGGTGGAGCGAGCTGGACTACATTGCCAGATACTTGCCACATTAAAAAAGGTTCTCTGTGAAAACGGAGAGTGACATGTCACTCAGTAAAACATAGGAGTGAAACGCTGATGTGTTTCGAGCCTAAGCGCTTTGTCATGGCAATGATGTCATTCATACGGGGGGTTTAAATACACAATGCACATACAGGTTCTTCTAAAAAAATTAGCATATTGTGCTAAAGTTCATTATTTTCCATAATGTAATGATAAAAATTTAACTTTCATATATTTTAGATTCATTGCACACCAACTGAAATATTTCAGGTCTTTTATTGTTTTAATACTGATGATTTTGGCATACAGCTCATGAAAACCCCAAATTCCTATCTCAAAAAATTAGCATATTTCATCTGACCAATAAAAGTAAAGTGTTTTTAATCCAAAAAAAGTAAACCTTCAAATAATTATGTTCAGTTATGCACTCAATACTTGGTCGGGAATCCTTTTGCAGAAATGACTGCTTCAATGCGGCGTGGCATGGAGGCAATCAGCCTGTGGCACTGCTGAGGTGTTATGGAGGCCCAAGATGCTTCGATAGCGGCCTTAAGCTCATCCAGAGTGTTGGGTCTTGCGTCTCTCATCTTTCTCTTCACAATATCCCACAGATTCTCTATGGGGTTCCGGTCAGGAGAGTTGGCAGGCCAATTGAGCACAGTAATAGCATGGACAGTAAACCATTTACCAGTGGTTTTGTCACTGTGAGCAGGTGCCAGGTCGTGCTGAAAAATGAAATCTTCATGTCCATAAAGCTTTTCAGCAGATGGAAGCATGAAGTGCTCCAAAATCTCCTGAGAGCTAGCTGCATTGACCCTGCCCTTGATAAAACACAGTGGACCAACACCAGCAGCTGACATGGCATGTTCAAAAGTGGCAGCTGACATGTTTCTCGGTCAAAAGTGCCTTGACCTGGTGAATGCGGCACCTGTAGCCCATTTCCTGCACACGCCTGTGCACGGTGGCTCTGGATGTTTCTACTCCAGACTCAGTCCACTGCTTCCGCAGGTCCCCCAAGGTCTGGAATCGGTCCTTCTCCACAATCTTCCTCAGGGTCCGGCAACCTCTTCTCATTGTGGAGCGTTTTCTGCCACATTTTTTCCTTCCCACAGACTTCCCACTGAGGTGCCTTGATACAGCACTCTGGGAACAGCCTATTTGTTCAGAAATTTCTTTGTGTCTTACCCTCTTGCTTGAGGGTGTCAATGATGGCCTTCTGGACAGCAGTCAGGTCGGCAGTCTTACCCATGATTGCGGTTTTGAGTAATGAACCAGGCTGGGAGTTTTTAAAAGCCTCAGGAATCTTTTGCAGGTGTTTAGAGTTAATTAGTTGATTCAGATGATTAGGTTAAAAGCTTGTTTAGAGAACCTTTTCATGATATGCAAATTTTTTGAGATAGGAATTTGGGGTTTTCATGAGCTGTATGCCAAAATCATCAGTATTAAAACAATAGAAGACCTGAAATATTTCAGTGGGTGTGCAATGAATCTAAAATATATGAAAGTAAAATTTTTATCATTACATTATGGAAAATAATGAACTTTAGCACAATATGCTAATTTTTTGAGAAGAACCTGTACCATCAAACCCCACTGTGGATCTGCCCGTCTCAGAGAGCCGGTGATGTGAAGAAAACTGTGTCTTGAAGCGTTCGGTGTCCCGAACAGCTGATCAAATTGCTGATGTATCTCCTTCAAGAAGTCATGTGTGGTACTCAGGTGAAAGGTAATCACAATACAATTAGGCTAGATTCTGTCAATGGCAATTCTACATACACAAAGTCACAGGCCTGTTACATCGTATCCATCCACTGTCGCACAGTATGAATACTGTCCTTTCATAATACTTTGTGTGCTATTCATATGAAGCAGACTTTGCGCACTCATAGTTAAAAAAAAATATTATTTATGTTTCTATATTACTATATATGTGTTAAAGGGGTATTCCAGGAAAAAACTTTTTTATATATATATATCAACTGGCTCCAGAAAGTTAAACAGATTTGTAAATGACTTCTATTAAAAAATCTTAATCCTTTCAGTACTTATGAGCTTCTGAAGTTAAGGTTGTTCATTTCTGTCTAAGTGCTCTCTGATGACACTTGTCTCGGGAACTGCCCAGTTTAGAAGAGGTTTGCTATGGGGATTTGCTTCTAAACTGGGCGGTTCCCAAAACACGTGTCATTAGAGAGCACTTAGACAGAAATGAACAACCTTAACTTCAGAAGCTCATAAGTACTGAAAGGATTAAGATTTTTTTTATAGAAGTAATTTACAAATCTGTTTAACTTTCTGGAGCCAGTTGATATATATATATATATATATATATAAGTTTTTTCCTGGAATTCTCCTTTTAAGTTTCTAAATACTATTCGATATGCCCCATGTATATACAATATTTTTTTCATGGAAGCCTGGTCTATACAAACAAAGGATTATATTTATCAACATTTACATTGCATTTATGCAACCACTTGCTCTCTAATCATAATCCGGTCAGTGTATTCAATTTGTTTGCACATTCTATCCTGTATTACATACATATTCTATCCTGTATTACATATACATTTTTTATTCATATTATGCGGTATTTGGATGAAGCTATGGATTTTTCTATGTGGAGTCTGTACCTACTGTGACTGCTTTTCTTTTTGTATTAAGTACACATTGCGTGGAAATGAATGTATAACGCCATCAGAATAAGCTTGGTATCATTGTGTTTTGCATGATCGGTACATGAATGTGGTGTCATGTGATTACCGCACTGAATGTCTTGAGAGGACAATGTTCATACTGTGCAGCAGTCAGAAGATAAAACGCTATGGGTACATAACTATGTGCATGCATGCAATACCATTTGAATTTGCTTTCGTATGGTTTTTTGAATGATCGGTGCATGAAGTCTGCTTCATATGGATAACACACAAAGTACTATGAAAGAACATTGCCCACACTGTACGGCAGGTAAGGATACGATGTAACAGGCATGCGTTTCTGTGTATGAAGAATTGCCATCGGCAGAAGCAATGCATGATCGGTACATGAATGTGGTGTTATGTGATTAGCACACGAAATATCTTGAGAGGACAATGTTCATACTGTGCGGCAGGTAGAAGATACAACGCTATAGGTACTGTATAGGACTTGTGTATGCATGCAATACTATTTGAATTTGCTTCCGTACTGTTTTTTTTTTTTTTTTAATACTATCGGTGCACGAAGTCTGCTTCATATGAATAACACACAAAGTATTATGAAAGGACAGAAGTCATACTGTGCGGCAGTGAATGGATACAATGTAACAGGCCTGCGGCGTTGTGTATGTAGAATTTCCATCGACAGAAGCAATGGTGAATCTAGCCTAATTGTATTGTGATTAACTTTCACCTGAGTACCACACATGACATCTTGAAGGTGATACGTCAGTTCCGGCTCTCGTATTTAAACCCCCTATATGGATGGCATCATTGCCATGACTAAGAGCTTAGGCTCGAAGCACATCAGTGTTTCACTCCTATGTTTTACTGAGACACATGTCACTCTCCATTTTCACAGAGAACCTTTTTTAATGTGCATGAATTAAACGTTATGTTTTATCATCCTATTTTTTTCTTGTTCTGGGAGCTGGATTATTGTTTTTCACAAATTTGAATCTCCCCTACTGTTCATCTAAATTTTCCCATGAAATAATAATTAAGACTATTTGCAAATATTTAGATGTCTTGTGGCAATAAAAAAATAACATTGGTTACAAAAAGACATGTCATAATTTATTTTCTCTAAAATATATATATATATATATATATATATATATATATATATATATATATTGCATGTTTTTTTTTTTGTTTTGTTTTTTCATTTTGAATGATTGATGGAGAGTTAGACAGACTGTAAACTAAACGCTGGTTATGTGGCTTTTAAGCCCTTGTACAGTAAATAGATCATATCATCATATGCTGTAGAATAGACTTTTGGACTATTAAAGAAAACAGCAGTATTATGTCACTACAGTGTTTTTCACTTACTCTCGATCAATAAGACAGTCTGTCTGGAATAGCTTTCTGCTATTATGTCCTTCAGAAAGTAGGACACAATTTTCACTTACAGGTCACATTTATCAGTGCATTAACTTTTAACAAGCTCAAGTATCGCTAGAAGATACAAAGCTACAAGGAATGTCTTTGCTTTTTTAAAAAAAAAAAGAGTATGGCATAGCTTTAGTATGGTGTATATATAAACTCGAGGGAATTTATCATTAGTGGTAGAAGCTTTTTCTTATCTATATGTAGCACAAATTTTTGCGCAGTGAGTTGTTTTGCGTCTTTTTGTGCGCCTTTTTTGATAGAGCAAAAAGCAACGTACTCTATATTTTTGTGTATTGTGAAATGCATTTTGCAGTGGATACTAATTCATCATGTGCATATTTTTTGTTTAGACGCATTTTTTTTTGTGTGCAAATACATTTTTTTAACGCAAAAATACACCATCAAAAAGGACACATAGGAAAATGTTCTACCGAGACAGCCGGGGGATGCAGGAGTTGTCCCTCAACACTGCTAAACTACAACTACTCCCATCATGGGAGCAGCGCTATGAATGATAATTATTTCTATCAGGCCGGCTGCTGATAGATATACTTTTCACATATAGTGCTGCTGTGGCATATGTATATAGAAGTGCTGTGGGGGGCAGATAACGCTATATGTCTGCTCCCCCCCCCCCCCAGTTCTTCTATATACATATGCCCTTGCAGTGCTATGTATAAAAAGTATTGTATCAGCATCATTGGTCCGGCCGGCTGCTGATAGAAATACTTTTCACATATAGCGCTGCGGTGGCGTATTTTGAGAAATGCACATTATAAATGCTTTGGCGGGGGGCACATAAATGCACCAGCAGGGGATATATATTTACAAATGTGCTGGCTTTATTAATGCACTGCGGGGGGCACATTATAAATGCACCGGTGGGGTGGGTGTATATATATATATATATATATATATATATATATATATATATATATAAAAATGCGCCGGTGGGGGTCATATCTTTATTAATGCACTGCTGGGGGCATATTATAAATGTGCTGGGGGCTAGATATATAGGCTATATGTCTGCCCCCCCACCCCCACAGCACTATACATATCTTGCCCCCCACAGCGCTTTTAATATACATATGGCCCCCGCTGCCACTCACAATGTTCATTTTAAAAACCCTGCTGGGAGTCCTGAATTGCTCCTCGGTACTGGCTATTCAGGGCTCCCTGCGGGGGATTTAAAAAGGAAAGTAAAAACATACGACACATCGCAGGGTTGTGGAGCATGCCGCCAGCTCCCCTGCTTAATAACTTCTGATCACATGGGGTCTCAGAAGTGAGACCCGGTGCAATCAAACCCTCAGCCCCTGTACTACAACCACCATCATGGAACAGAGTCTGTTCCATGATGGGGGTAGTAGTACAAACATTAATGTAGCCTCCCCAGACACCGTCAGACTCTGAATTACTACTCCCATCATGGAAACAAGTCTGTTCCATGATAGGAGTAGTAGTAGTCCCTCAGCACTGCAGGAGTCTGCTGATGTCACCTCTTCTGAGCATGCTCAGAAGTAATAACGGATCTTATAAACCAGGTGCAAACGGATGACATAAAGGCTCATCAGTTTGCCATAGACTTCAATGTTAAAAATAACGGCCGTAAATGTACCCGTTTCTTTTGACGGAAGAAAAATTTCTGCAAGTGCCGTTCTTTCTTCCGTCACGAATAACGTCCGTTATTCATGACGGGCTATAACGGGTCATAACGGATAATCAAAAAACCCCATAGACTTGAATGGGATTTTGTAACGTATGGTTAATATCCATTTTTAAGGCTTTTCTAACGGATGTTTATAATGGATCTTTTAACGGAACAACTTTATAGTGTGAAAGGGGCCTTATGCAGGATTGAGTAGCTCCAGGGGGGTCCACATCTTGTGTGACTTTTAGTCTCAATTTCACTTCAGTTCCAGGCTTCAGACTGTGCATCTTGTAGCCCTCCCCTCCTTCTATTCCCTGACTGCCGAGCTGTATACACCAAGAGGCCTGGATGGCAGGGTATGGGGGAGGGGAGAGGATGGGCCCCGTGATTTTAGCTCAGTAAAAAGAACAAGCCCTGCAGTTTTGCAAGGAGCTTTTTTTTTTTTACGGACATGAAGTGTGGAGTGTGAGAGGAGGGTGAAAGAGTCAGGAGCAGAGGGCCCCTGTACACAGTGCTTCTGGTCCGGGCCCCTGGTGGCAGTACCAGGGGCATACCTAGAGCATTTGGCACCCAGGGCGGACCCTTTGTTTGGCACCCCCCCCCCCCCCAGACACACACACGCTCCTTAATTACACCCCCTCCCTCCCCCCAGGGGCGGATTGACAACACTTGGGGCTCCCGGACCAAAAAAAAGGCATGGGCCCCTGCTAGGCTCTGCAGCTCGTCAATCTTCTGCCACGCCCTTATACCACCCAAATCCCACACACAATAAATTAAAATTTATATATGCAAGAAACACTTTAACGTAGGTAAATTTCCATGACCAATAATACTGGCATACAAGGAGTAAATATACCACCACTCAATAACTGGATAATAGGGCCATATTGTACAGAATAAAACCACTATATACAGACCAGTATACTATAAAGAATCTGTATACAATATAAGTGATTATATACAGGACCATATGGCGGTAGATATCAGCTGAACACCTGATGTGTATACCATATAAGTGATTACAGTTACATTTTGGGACTCACAATTACATCTTTTCTGATCAGCGGCATCCTCTTTCCTTTTCTTCTCCGTCCGGATAAGACCGCCATGTGGATCTCTTAACATCTGCAGGAAAAACATGTCAGACTCTGCATATATTCAGTGCCCTCCTCTACACAATCTTTCCATCTATAGGCCTACAAACTGTAATAATGACCTCCTTGATGTCCTGCACAGTAAAAGGGCAGGTAGGTAGGTAGCCAGGTAACCCCCTCTTTCCCATAGGTATATGCAGAGTTACACCCCCCTCTTTCCCATAGGTATATGCAGAGCTACACCCCCCCTCTTTCCCATAGGTATATGCAGAGTTACACTCCCCCCCCCTCTTTCCCATAGGTATATGCAGAGTTACACCCCCTTCCCCATAGGTACATGCAGAGCTACAACCCCCTCTCCCTCCCTTTCCCATGGGTATATGCAGAGCACCCCCCCTCTCCCTCCCTTTCCTATAGGTATATGCAGAGCTGCACCCCCCTCTTTCCCAAAGGTATGTGCAGAGCTACACCCCCCTCTTCCCCATAGGTATATGCAGAGCTACACCCCCCTTCCCCATAGATATATGCAGAGCCACCCCCCTCTTCCCCGTAGGTATATGCAGAGCTAAACCCCCCTTCCCCATAGGTATATGCAGAGCTACAACCCCCTCTCCCTCCCTTTCCCATGGGTATTTGCAGAGCACCCCCCCTCTCCCTCCCTTCCCTATAGGTATATGCAGAGCATCCCCCCTTCCCTATTGGTACATGCAGAGCACCCCCCTTCCCTATAGGTACAGTATATGCAGAGTACCCCCCTCTCCCCCCCTTCCCTATAGGTACAGTATATGCAGAGCACCCCCCTCTCCCCCCCTTCCCTATAGGTACAGTAGAGGCAGAGCACCCCCTCTGCCCCCCTTCCCTATAGGTATAGTATATGCAGAGCACCCCCCCTCTCCCCCCCTTCCCTATAGGTATAGTATATGCAGAGCACCCCCCTCCCCCCCCCTCCATATAGGTACAGTATATGCAGAGCACCCCCTCTCTCCCCCCCCTTCCCTATAGGTACATTATATGCAGAGCACCCCCTCTCCCCCTTCCCTATAGGTACAGTATATGCAGAGCACCCCCCTCTCCCCCCCTTCCCTATAGGTACAGTATATGCAGAGCCCCCCTCCCCCCTTCCCTATAGGTACAGTATATGCAAAGCCCCCCCTCTCCCTCCTCCCCCATAAGTATATGCAGAGCACCCCCCCCTATAGGTATAGGCAGGGTTTAAAAAAAAAAAAAAGGATGCTCACCTGATGTCCCATGCAGCAATCTCCTCAGCTGCAGGGCCCGCGTCTTCTCCCCTCCACAGTACAGACGCCAATGAGTGACGTCATGGGCGCCTGTACTGCGTGCTGCGTGGGGGCGGAGGTCACGTCTCCTCTGTGTGAGCTGCAGATGTGGCTCACACAGAGGGGACGCCTTCTCCTGTATGTGCGTGTATCGCGCATACAGGAGAATGTACCGCTGTCAGCTGGGGATCTGGGTCGAGCGTCCCAGACCTCAGCAGCGGCGGCGGGTCAGTCCGCCCCTGGCACCCCCCTTGAGAGTGGCACCCGGGGCGGGAAGACCCCCCCGCCCCCCCCCTCGGTGCGTCACTGGGCAGTACTGCCCTGATGGCGGCACTGACCCTGTATTTACAGTCATCTATAGACAGCTGTATATACAGGATAGTGCACAAATACAGCAGCAGTGTGGATTAACTCTTTCCTTGCTGGGCTCCTGTATAGTATACATGGATACACTATGCACCCCTGTATACTATACAGCTGGCGGAGGTAGGTAGTGATGCTCTGCATCCTGCTATATGTGGTGTCCCGGTACCGCATTGCAACCGCTAATGCTAGCGTGACTACTGGACTGCAACTAAATACCCTAAATCCAGTGGAACAGCACATAATACTTAAAGACTCTAAATGCTAAAGTCCCAACCTTTGTCAATCTCCAAAGAAAGCAGTTGTATGCATAGAGACTGTTCTGTTACAGCCACTTCCTTCTACCTTCAACAAAGTACCCTGGCCTACTCCTATCCGGGAGGTTTGGCCTTGACCGCGGGTACCAAGCGAAGTACCTAGGCCTTCTCCCGACGCGGAGGTTTGGCCTGCTCACCAGGTACCGACGAATGTGCTGCGGCCCACTCCCGACGAGGAGGTGGGGCCGAATCAACCAGCACCAACTGTTGGTCTCAATCCTACAGTGTCACACTCTACCCTTACTAATGTGGTGTGGGAGAGCCACATTAACTCTTTGCCTGCTCGTGATCCTGAGAGGGGTAGAGGCTCTAGGCGAGGAGCAGGACAACATTGCAAGAGTTTCATCTAAGATGTGACACCTTACCTTTTCTTCAAGTTTTTTTTTTTGTCTTCACAGACTTTCTGCAACAGTTCAAGAAGTGTGCCTAGCAGGACTATGCTAAGACTGTTCAAGTTGTAACATAACCATCAAGCTTTTGTGCTTGGTCCTCAGACCAAGAGACTCTTAGCGGTAGGAGATTCGTAAGTGTGTGCCGGCTAGAGATGGTAGCCGTGAAGTTTAGACTCTTAGTGCAGGTGGACTGCTGATCCTTGCACGCTTGTTTACGTGTATATACCTCAATAGTAACTTGACATTCTTTGCTAAAATTGCACTTAACAGGTGAATGCAGCTGAACCCTGTTGGAGTGTTTAATAAATGCTTATGCTAATGTTACTAAATGTAAATGGTTACTGTACACAGAAAAATTAGCCTTGTGCACGTGTACATAAAAAAATTGTAAATAATAGGTGTTGTAGTAGTTGCTAGTAGGTGGCTTTCTCAGCTCCTCTGAGGAATAGCATTTCTGTCACCCATCACTAACACCTTCTCAAAGGTCCACTCAATGAAATCTACCTCTAAGGTATCAAGACTGACCTTACACATAGTACTGCACACATAGTACTTCAAAACCAATCAATTAAGTGTACTTACCTCACGTAAATTTAGTACACCAAACAAACAACAAAATTATCTCACACTCAAGTAAATGCTATGGGAATTGTAGCTGATGTCATTTTCCAATCCCTGCCACTGTTACGTATACTAACTCTTCTTTCTCCTACGTGTGCGAGATGCCCTGCCTGGCCAGTAGGTGCTCTTGCGAGCTAAAAATAATACATGTAATCAACAGGTAGCCTAGGTAAGGTTTATCTGTTGTGTTCTGGGGATAAGAGCGTGTAGCTAATGGACCCTAGTAGCCAGTTTTATTGGTAGAAAGCCTCAGGAAAGCCAGTAAAGTTTCCAGTGTACTAATCAGGTAGCTAACATGGCAAAAATGTATAGGGAGATTTCAAAAATGTCTAGTGAGCTTAGCAAAAAAAATGTTAAGTAGGATGTATCTCATGTGAATAATATCATCCTGTTACTAAATTCATGAACCAGCCAATCCTGTTCATTAGTTTACACAAACAAATGTATGTACCTAAGAAAATGTTAAGTAGCTTTATAATGTTGTTACCCTACCTTCACTTCGTCCCTCTATCTTAGGGGACAGACGTCGAGGCCGACTTATTTTAAGTAAAGGGGTTTGTGGTGTCCCGGTACCGCATTGCATACTGTACCTAGTGTAGAGGTCCCCAAAGTCAGTCACTACATTCAGGTAGGGTTCCTCAGGTGGGACAGCCCCTAGTCGCCTCTCTTCAAGTCTAATTCTCTAATGTTAATACGTGTACATATTTAATAATAATATATATTTTATGATAATGTATAGTACTTACTTTGTTTATCGTCACAGGACCTTCAGTCTTGTGACCATGTTAATATCCTCTATGGTATGTTAGAGGACCTTTGGAGGTCCCTGGGTCACGTGTTACCCACAAGCCTTTGTAATGGTGATTGACCTCAGTATGGACCAATTAGCACTAGTCCAGTCCCTGCCCATATAAGGGAGCTGTAGCCAAATATTGCTCTCTTGGGTTGCTGCTCTCGTGGATGCCGGACTAGCAGGACGGATCTGCGCAACTTTCAAAGACACGCTAGGCCTGAAAGCCTCTGCTGAACTAAAACCGTAAGTTCTAAAATACCCCCACTAATGCTAGCGTGACTACTGGACCGCAACTAAATCCCCTAAATCCAGTGGAACAGCACATAATACTTAAAGACTATAAATGCTAAAGTCCCAACCTTTGTCAATCTCCAAAGAAAGCAGTTGTATGTATAGAGACTGTTCTGTTATTGAAGCTTGCAGAAAATCTTCAGTAAAAGTTAATCCTGTTTCAGAACACTCTCCGTTTGTGGACAATCTATTTTTATCTACCTTCCTATCGCTCTTGGGAAGGGTTACTCAGCATTACTGAGGAGCCCTCAGCCTGGCATTACAAATAGCAAGGGTTAACAAGCGCCCTTTAGTCACCGCACAGCTACGCTCCCCATACCCTACATCCCCCAGGCTATCTCATATACATCACTCCTTACACTCTGTGGACCGGGCGCTCTGCATCCGACCCATGGAGTGGTACCCTGAAGCCAGTGAAGAAATTGCCACAGGGTACAAAAATGACTGTTTCCACACCAGCAAAAACGCAAGAAAAAACGCAAGAAAAACTGACAAAACACAGGAAAATGCTGTGACAGTTTTTCTTGCTTTTTGCTGGTGGACAAAAAACCTCAATGGAATCCGAGCCTCAAAGCAATAAAACAAAATCCCTGTGTCCACTTTTCCTGTGAGGTGCAGCTCAGGTGTACAAATAGAACTGTGTGGAGATTTAGAACTTTGCACAAAATTTATCATGTGCCTTGCACAACTATGGTAAATTTGGTTCAATTGCATCAAATTTAGACCAACTAAAACGATCTACAAAAAACTTCTACCTACACCAACACTGATAAATTTCCCCCTATCTGAGCAATAATGAAGATTTATGAAAACTATTAGAAAAAATATATTGTTTCCCATAATATGGCATATCATCACACAGCTTGCATTGATCATAAGCACTATAAAAAATGAAAGATGTACTATGATTCATTTGGTTCATATGGTTGCAATGGGCAAAACTACAGTTTTACAGTTCCCGCAAACCCTGCCCATAAGTAACTATTTTGGGACAAGCACAGTCAATTGTTAAGCTTTGTTACCTTGTTTGTGTTTATTTTCTTTGACCTGTCAATTAGATCATAAAAGTAAAGTAGGTTGAAGTCCAACTTCTGGGAGGCTTACTAGGATTGAGGTGGCTTATGTCATTGGGCTCGTACGGAGAATTGGCTATATGTGGGTCCTCACCCCTCCTAGAAATGGGACCATTAAAAACAGCTCCTAGTATGGCTGCTTTTTTTTTTATTTTTTTTAAAGAAATAGAGTCTTCATGCTTTTCTAATGCTTTACAGCTCCTAGCTGTATTATAAACTTATGCCATGTTACCATAAAAAACAGACTTTAACAATTCACCAATAGATGGAAGGAACCGGAGATGGTAAGATAAATGATGGCATAAACAAATGATGATAAATGCAGTCAGGAATTAAATGTTAGATGACAAAGAGGAATAAATACAAATGATAGACCCATCCTAACTGTCCCTAATCTTTCCCTAGATCTTTTCTTGAACTGTAGCCTATACCAGGCACAATTAGAGGAGTATTCCTATCTCAGTTTGTTATTCCCTATCCACACTATAGAGTATAACAAGCTTATCGATAGGACAGACTTCTGGGGCCCAGCTGATCCTGAAAATGATGACAAAAATTGTCCTAGGAATAAACTGAGTGTGCTGGACCTGTGTGGCACTGCTCCTTTAACACCCTGTGGGCCAGCTGAACATTTCTGAACACTGAACTTGGAAATGTTGGCCGACCCCATAAAAAATTAAAGGAACAGTGGCCGCACAAGCGTGGAGCCCTATGTTCACTATGGGGAGAATTATGTGCCAATTTTCTGGATTGGCAGGATTCCCAACAGTCAGACCCCCAGTGGTCAGCTTGTTATCCCCTGTCCTTTGGATAGAGATGGGAATACCACTTTAAGTCTAACTCTTCCTACAAAAATCCCTTGGGAAACCCTGGAGTAACTTTCCCTAGCAGAAAGAACAAGCAGGCACCAGGACTTAGGGACAAAATCAGCCAAGAGCAGAAAGTAAATCACAAGCGTAATACAACAAGGCAAGTGAGGCTTACAGCAGTTTTAAAATACAAATGCAAGGACTACACAAGGAAAAACTAAGAACCGACTGGAGTGACTAACTTGACCATGGCACTAAACGTGAAACAAATACACAGAGAATATGCTAAAATCCTGGTAGAAATGCTCAAGCCAGGGATTTAGAGGCTAACCTATCAGGAACTCCTAATCAAGACTAGCTGATCCCGAGTAATGGATCAGCTATAACACAAGGGAAGTAGCAACTGCTTCAAACAGGCTAACAGACAGGAGAAGACAGAATGATTAGAAATCGTTACAAATTGCATAAAAGTTCCTAAGATCTTTAATGTGCAGGAAAAACAAGTCCGACCCACAGAGGCCCCATCTTGCAACTTACATGAACTAAAAGATCTGCTGGTAATGCCTTGGCTTAGGGGTCTGGGGGATGCCGTGCCTCAATGTGTCAAAGCTGCTTTAGTGGGGACCTACACAATATTAGGCGTTTGGTTATAAACATTGGGGGAGATTTATCAAAACCTGTGCAGAGAAAGAGTGGTGTAGTTGCCCATAGCAACCAATCAGATTGCTTCTTTCATTTTCCACAGGCCTCTTTAGAGGCCTGTGGAAAATGAAAGAAGCAATCGGATTGGTTGCTATGGGCAACTGCACCACTCTTCCTCTGCACAGGTTTTGATAAATCTCCCCCATTGAGAGGAATGGCCCATTATGAAGCAATGTAGTGACTTCATTTTGTTGGACATCTTGGGGTATATATATATATGTATATATGTGTATATATATATATACCGTATTTATCGGGGTATACCACGCACCGGCCTATAACACGCACCCTCATTTTACCAAGGATATTTGGTTAAAAAAAGTTTTTTACCCAAATATCCAGGGTAAAATGAGGGTACGTGTGTGCGCGTGTATACCCCGATACATCCCCAGGAAAGGCAGGAGGAGAGAGGCCATCGCTGCCCGCTTCTCTCCCCCTGCCTTTCCTGGGGTCTAGAGCCCTGCTGCAGCCCTTCTCTCCCCCTGGTTATCGGCGCCGCTGCCCGTTCTGTCCCCCTGACTATCGGTACCGGCGCCCCATTGCCGGCGCCGATAGCCAGGGGGAGAGAAGCAGCTCCGACAGCCAGGGGGAGAGAAGGGGCAGCGGCACCCATTGCCGGCGCCGCTGCCCCGTTGCCTCCCCCCATCGCCGGTGGCATAATTACCTGGGTCGGGTCCGCGCTGCTGCAGGCCTCCGGCATGCGTCCCCTGCGTCGTTGCTATGCACGGCGCGGCGCACTGATGTCATGCGCCGCGCTGTGCAGCGCATAGCAACAACGCCGGGGACGCACGCCGGAGGCCTGCAGCAGCGCGGACCCAACCCAGGTAATTATGCCACCAGGGATGGGGGGAGGCAACGGGGCAGCGGCTCCGGCAATGGGTGCCGCTGCCCCTTCTCTCCCCCTGGCTATCGGCGCCGGTACCGATAGTCAGGGGGACAGAACGGGCAGTGGTGCCGATAGCCAGGGGGTGAGAAGGGCCGGCAGCAGGGCTCTAGACCCCAGGAAAGGCAGGGGGAGAAAAGCGGGCAGCGACGGCCTCTCTCCCCCTGCCTTTCCTGGGGCGGTATCGGCGTATAACACGCACATAGAATTTAGGCTAAAAAATTTTGCCTAAAAAGTGCGTGTTATACGCCGATAAATACGGTATATATGTATATATATATATATATTTTTATTTTTTTATTTTTTTATATATATCCTTGGGATTTAAAGTCAAATGCTATAAGTGGTGATTTCTAAATAAATATCTTTAGTTACACAGTAAATATGCAGTCTAGTTCACACACCATGTTTTTGAAGATTTATTTGACTTGCCTCTAGCCAGACATCAATTTTGCAAAGAACTGTGCATGTTACATTTTTTACAGTGCTGATGCTTTCAGCAATCCTTGAAACATACGTGACCCTTATTTTCCATTCTCTTTTATTATTAATAACCTCTCTGCATCTACATTTTCATTAATATTTTTTTTAGATTTTAGTAGTCTTTACAGAAAACTGATTTTTATTTCCTATCTATCCAGTTGAAGCTTTTAAGAAAGCTTTAACAATGCACACTTATTTTTTCAGAACACCAGCTAAATGAACACTTTTAATAATTGTGGAAAA
Organism: Hyla sarda; assembly: GCF_029499605.1. Taxonomy (NCBI): domain Eukaryota; kingdom Metazoa; phylum Chordata; class Amphibia; order Anura; family Hylidae; genus Hyla; species Hyla sarda. The sequence continues at coordinate 126,135,263 of NC_079191.1, forward strand.
AACATGCAGAAGAACGTAATGGAATAAAGGTTACATCACTCTTTCATCCAAGACTACACAAATGGTCTAAAGAAATGATTAAATAGAAAACCTTCATTTGTGTCAGCAATTATGTCAGTGTTTCCTAATGAGTTGCTAAACTGTATTCTCAGTTCATTGCTTCCAATGTGTGCTCATGACTTAGTTTTAAAGATTATTTTAGATGAAAAAGTCAAAAGACATCACAAGTGTGAAGCAATCACATGCAGAGACCCATAAGGCTATGTTCACACAGCAGAATTTCTGCATGGATTTTCCCCATGTAAATCCGCATGGAAATTCTGCATGGGTTTATAGCCTATTAATTTCAATGGGGTTCCACAGTCCCATTCACACTGCAGAATATTTGCTGCAGATGTTCTGTATTATTATTCTGTATTATTCCGCAAAAAATATAAGTAATGTCTACAGAAATTCCGTACAGATACGAAAAGATGGGGAAATCCGGCCAAATGAACGTGGCTATGGAATTCCACATGTATGCAGAATTTCTGATGTCTGAACATAGCCTAAGGGCACAGTCACATGAGCGGATTTTTGTGAGGATTTTCCTTAGCTGATCTGCTGCTTTTTATTTTCTGCTGCTTATTTTATCATTGACTTACCAGCAAAAAAAAAGTTGCAGAAAAAAAGCTGTAGAAAATAGTAGCAAAATAGTAGCAAAATCTTCTGCACAAAATATGCAGCAGATCCTGTACGTGTGAACGTTCCCTAAGGCCCCGTTCCCACTGCGGAATCTCCGCTCGGCGCGGGCAGAGATTCCGCCTGGCAGCCGCCGCTGATCTAGCTTCGGCGCTAGGGCTGCGGGCACTGAGCCGTCACCGTTGATGGCTATGCAGTGCTCGCGGAAATTCTGCAGTGTGAACGGTTCTCGCGTAGACCCATTCACACTAATGTTAAGTTCACACTGCGGAATTCCGCTCACGGAGTTCCGCTTGGGGAATTCCGCGAGGATTCCGTAGTGTGTACATAGCCTAAAGGTGTATTCACACACACCGGATCCGCTGTTGTGGATCTGCAGTTGTAAAATCCACAGTTGTTGATTATACCAAGCAGTCAAAAATACATAAGAATTTCATTTTAAAATTCTTGCTAATCCGCAATTGTGGACTTTCCAGCTTCAAATATGCAGCGGATCCTGTGTGTGTGAATGCATCCTAAGGTGGGGTTCTCATGTAGTAGATGCAACACAGCTGAAACAGCAATGACATGCAAATCAGCAATGTATTAAAGTATATGAACTGATGTCAATGTAAAAACTGCCCTGATCTATATGTCAGTGAGGTTACAAAACCAACCTTAGAACTATGGGCTTTATGATCTATTAGGGACATTTATCAATGTTTGCTTATGTATTCTTTTTTTTAGTAATTTTTTCCTTACTTTTTTTTTGCTTACGTGTGACTTATTTATCAACTGGTTTCAGCCTGTTGATAATTTTCTTTCACGTAAGCAATTTTTCCTTTTTTACTTTGGTAGTAGCTTTTTCTGCTCCATGTTTGAGCTGGAGTAAATTTAGTAAATTTTTAACCCTGTTGCGACTTTTTTTTGCGCAGTTGCGACTGTCGCAGTTAATAAATACCTGACTACCCGTAGTCCATTTAAAAATTATTACTACGTAGTTAATTTTTGGAAAACTTGCTCGCTTTCCAGTCAAAATGTCGCACGAAAAATCGCGTAGTCGCAGTTGCGACAATTTTGCAACAATTATAGTAAAGAAAACCTGACTAAACCCGTTGATAAATGTCCATAAATATGATTTACTTAGAAGTGGACATTACAATTTCGCCGTTGACCATCAAGTGAGTTGTATTTGTATTTAGAGAAACATTAGGTAATGTAAATAGGAACAGTAAAGGACCTAATGTACAAAGTGAAGTTGTGTGCATGTCTGAGTCCTTATAACGTCACAACTCATCTTCTGTCCCCTGTTGAGCTTACCAAAAGCAACCTGTCAAAAAGGGATGCCGATGAATAGCACAAACCGTTGGCAATGGTTTAATTGGCTTAAATGGGCAGGACTTAGTTATATTCAATGGGGGAGATTTTATCAAAACCTGTCCAGAGGAAAAGTTGCCCATAGCAACCAATCAGATTGCTTCTTTCATTTTGCAGAGGCCTTGTTAAAAATGTAAGAAGCGAGCTGATTGGTTGCTATAGGCAACTGGGCAACTTTTCCTCTGGACAGGTTTTGATAAATCTCCTTAATTGTGACTACATTCTGTCTATTTCCTGGATGTATACTGGGTTGCTCACGAAAAAGTAGAAGTTGGTGAAATAGCCAGAAAGTAGTCATAATTATGACTATGTTCTGCCTAAGTAAATCAATGGTCACCTTCTGGCTATGCGACTGCATCCCTTTCTTGACAGGTTGCTGACGTATAGCCAGAAGTGGGACAGAAGAGGAGATGTAAATTTTTAGCACCAAACTACAGAGCCATAGGCCAGTGGTCTCCAACCTGCGGACCTCCAGATGTTGCAAAACTACAACCCCCAGCATTCCCGGACAGCCAAAGGCTGTCCGGGCATGCTGGGAGTTGTAGTTTTGTAACATCTGGAGGTCCGCAGGTTGGAGACCACTGCCATAGGCACTCTGGGAGCCCCTGTATGGTGCTCTGTATAGCCTCATAATACAGCAATGCTTCTTGGGGAGAATTCTTCTGTGATATTACTTTAAATAGAGCATAACACAGCCATGCCAAAAAAAAAGTCATTTATATGCCTCTATGGGAAATCAGAGGAATAAGAAAGTACATAGGGGCCATAGATTAGACTAGAAGGTTGTGTGCATGAGGTATCAAGCTGAGGCTCCACAGCAAATTTTCTCTTCCCGTCACATGTTGTTATTCAGTCTTCCACCTCAATATGAAATGCAAATCACATATGAATATGAAGTGATAGCATTAGTTTTGTGCAGATTATGGTATTGTTGCTTAATCGTACAACATGATTTAATAATATTGTGATTTTAATATATCCCTATGAGCAAAAATGGTATGCGCAACCCTGACAGAAAAAAATTAAGAATCACCACAATTAGAGGATGTCACCTAGTTTTATTTATTTATTTATTTATTTTTTGTAGCAAAGGACAAATGACAGATATGACAGAAGACAATCGGCTTTTAATAGCTGAACATTCTGACTTTGCGCAACACTCCCGTAACACATGAAACATTTTTTTTTAATTACTACCATATGATTTTCCAACCCGAGCAAAGGAAAAAATTATTGAATCATAAACCAAAAAGTTCACTTATTTTAAATATTTTTGCTCCTCCTCGGTCCTTTATGACAGCCTTTACTTGGCAGTAAACAATATTCTACATTGACAGATCAGTTTCGAAAGGGTGGAGCCCTGTCAAGGACCAGTTATTTTCATCATGAATTTATAGTAAGATTGGGGTCTAGACTGTTTGACAACCATGCCATTGAGATGATATGTCTTTCTTTTGCAATATGGCAAGGTGCAATGTGAGCCAGACAAATTACTTTATCATCCACAAGCTTAGAAAAGTGTCTAAAAGTTTTATGTACAAATGTATATTGACTGTTGACTCCCAAGGTCCTTCAATATTTTTGAGTCATTTATGACATGGCTTGTAAATAAGATATTGTTTTCTTCAGGCGTAATCTTTATTTTTTAGGTTTATTTAGTATTTAGCGTCATGTTTATTTAGAAAAGATTATAGTTCTATTATCATTTCCTTAGCCAATGTAGATTGGTAATTCATTATTGAATATCACTTTCATCCAATCATTCACATTCTATGATTCTTCTCTTTACTCCACTGTAACCTTGCTTTCTCCACTTAACCTGTTTAGATGTTAATGCTGGTTTCCTCTTATTTATATCTTCTATTTTCTGTTGAGCCTTCACAATTTTTAATGCATTATGCTTAAAGTTTTTGTTTCTGATGTGTAGGCTTTCTTCCTTGTTCTTCGTACATGTTTTCCATTGTTAACCTTCCGATTTTGGATACATTTGCTCAAAAGTTTACATGCAGCTGACAGGAACAACCAATATCTTTTGCTGCACTTCTTGTTGGATTTCCTTCTTAAAGGAATTTTATACTCCTTTATATTGGAAACTATTTTCTTAGGGTCATGTTCTCTGTCAATTTACACATTTTTTTTCTCACTTAGGGTATTGGTGAGTTAATGGTGAGCGAAGTGAGCCTTAATATACAGTACTATTTGCGTTTTGTTTTTTTAGCACCCCTGAGGAAGTCACCCACAGGCGACGGAAAGCATGTGGTTCAGTGGGGCACCTGTCCGTTTATTATTGTTCTCAACATCTGCCTGTCTTGTCCTCCATCACAGAATTTGGAGGGTTTTGTACATACAGTTTGGGGTGTAGGGCACATTTTCATTCCTGTGCTTTGCTTTTTCAGCTGGCATGGTTATTTGTTTTGACACATAACTATTATTTTTGCTATTTCAGCAGGCATTGTTAGTTGTATAGTTGTGCATACTGCCCACTCCTTATGTTGATACTCTCATAGCCATTTTAGAGGCCAGGCAGGGGATACTATTGTTTATTTGAGACAGATACCTTGGAAGGGAACCTGAGGGGAGTTGTCTGAGTAGAACTTTTTAAATGTTTTTAATATTTGTATGTCTTGATATATATATATTTTTTCCCCATGTATTCAATAAATTAGATTACATCTATTTACACAGTTGGTGTGCGCCTATATTTATATTTCATAGACAGAGAATGCTCCCAGGTCCAGGAGCCGAAGTCCTCAGCACTCCGTACAATAGCTTCTTAAAACATAAGACCTTTATTGGATATACTGTACATTAAAAACATTCAGGGGTACAAAAATGTATAAAAACAGACCAACATTATTGCAAGGGGCCTTGGTCAAGGTCTAATGAACAAACAATAGTTAGCCAAATATATACAAATGTTTTTAATCTCCCCCCAGTGCACATCGCATCCTGGAACACATTAACCCTAACTGGTATGGAACAATCTCCTTACTTAGATACTAGAAGATCGCTAGAATACAGTGACCTTTTAAATAATATATACAATAACTAATATTTACTCCATAATTGTCACTACGTGGAGCTTAAAAGAACAATGTATTAACTGGGTGATAAGTATACAATCAATAGAACAACATGACATCAGAGTGAACATTCGGTGATTGTGTTGCTATTCTTACTATCCAAAAAGTATTTCGGGTAAGTAGTTTGCGACATCTGTCCCCTCCTCTAATGGGTTTCATAACTTGCTCATTGGGGATGACTCGCATGTCAGTGGCGATACCACCGTGTTTGCCTTTGAAGTGCCTAGATGCATCAGACAGTGCGCTTGTGAACAGCGCCCACTGACAGTGTGCCCGCTACATGCTCTACAGTTCGCTGCTTCAACTGCCGGGTGGTAGAACCAATATACTGTTGGTTGCATGCAACACAAGAGATACAGTAAACCACATCATTTGATTCACAAGAAATATATGTTCTAGGAAAAGACTGATTATTCACAAAATTTGTAATATATTGATGTTTGTCTTGTTTCTATTGGGTGTTTACGTTTTTCAGTCAATTAGCTCAGTAAGGTATGTGACACTTTCATTTTTAACTCTGGATTCATTTTAATTTGTAGATTTTGCTGATGAGTCCATATTTTTCTCTACTGGAAAAACATATACTATCAATAAAAAAAAATATATTTAACATGAATTTGTCTGAGAAATGTTTTACAAACCCAGTTGTTACATTAGGGGCTTATTAGGGACTTTGGCTGCAATACTTGTTGCAGAGCCAAAAGATCACAATGTTGTATTGCCTGTATTACAGCTAAGTAAGGAGAATGGTGTTGTATTGAGACCTGCAAAGTGTCAAAATTCGGCCAGCAATGGGTTTTTAGCAGCTGTCAGGCTATGGCAACATAACATTTACTTTGGTGATCCCATAAATTTTGAAGGGAGTTGTACAGCCCTTAAAATATACATTAGTCTGATTATCACTTTGGTCCCAACTACAAAAAAAATTGAAAACAATTTTGATTTTTTTGTTGTTTACCCTTTCATGGACATATTTTAATTGATATTGTGGTATGGCGGCGGGGTATGTGGTGCAGAGCTGATATTGTTACCCTAAGGGCAGATGGTATTAACCCCTTGTGTTCCTGATGCCAGGGCGTGGTTTAGCCTTAACCACCCGAAGATATAGCGCTGGATCCTGGGCTAGGCACGGGGGCAATGAAGACACCAACGCCACGTTTCGGACAACGGTAGCTTTACTGAGGGTATACAGTTGTTACAGTCTATGCAGTACAGCCAGGGCCCAAGGAGATGACCAGTGACACAGAGACCTCGCAGGTTTGCTGGGAATTGTAGTAGACAGGAGAATTTAGTGCAGGCCACGCTGAGTAGACAGAAGACTTAACTTGACTGACAGGATAGTGACTTCTGTTTACTTACACTTGACTTCAGGCTGCAGAACTTGACTTGAGGCTGCAGGACTGGACTTGAGGCTGCAGGACTCCACTGCTCTGAACACACACACTATAGGCATGACTTGATTGGACTGGACCTCAGCACAAAGAGAGAGCAGAGCTCAAAAAGAGCGAGGCTAGCTCCACCCAGGGCTTATATGGGGGAGACTAGCAGGGAGTCCATAGGTCATCTTTGGGGTTCTGCTGGTCACTAGTACCTCCTGGATAACAATCACATGGTGCATTTATTAAAGGCACAATACACAATATAATAAATAACCTATTTACATGGGGGGGAACATCTGCAGGGGGCCCTGGGGACACTGCCTGACAGGGCAGGGAAGGTACGGGGAAACACCATCCCGTATTGGGCCACCACAAACTCCCCCTCTTAATTATAGTTCCCCTCGACACCCAGTCCTGGAGCGTGGAGGACCGAAGTGACCACTAGGGCATTTTTACCCAATGTCTTTTCCAGGTCTGATGAGGAACGGCAATGAGTCCATGGGGCATGGTTAATATCCATACATCTCTAAATGGGTGTGGAGATTTTTTGATCTTGTAATTTTCTACTCGACACTTCTCCATCAACACTATACATAACAACTTTACAAAACATGTCGGATTGGCTGCCGGAGGCTATCTACCCAATGCCTTGGCTACTGGGGTCCCTTGACACACTCCACCCCAGAACTCTATACATAGACTTTAAACATAATGTTACATTTACATTTGCTTACCTCTGTCAATGCACATGTGTTGTGGAGCTATCAGGAATACCTTTTGGCCAGCAAAGCATCCTGCACACTGGGACAGGAGAACAATAAACATACTCGCTATAGACATGGGTGGACTGGAAAATATACAAGGCTACAGTTTTAATCTACACATGGACATTGGACTAGACTAATTTAATAATAGTGTACTGACTATACTGGACTGTATGTGGTACATATTTAATGAGAGTTAATCTTTGCACCTCTCTGGGAGTTGGCCTTGGGTTGACCTTTGGAACCTACGCAACACCACTTCTGGAGTGTCTGGAACACCGGTGTCTTCTGGAGCTCTTGATACTGTTGACACTGTGACTGGGTCTTCCTCAGTGAAGTCGAGAGTTGGCACAGGGTCAGGACTGACAGGATCCGGAGTCATTGACTGTGGTGCCGGAGAGATTGGTGACTGAGTTGGGGCTCTGGAAACTGGTCTATAAACTGGAGCCAATGGTGACAAGACTGGAGCTGGAGTTGAAATCAATGTTGGCTGAACCGGCCCCACAGGCTGACTTGGGGAAAAAATAGGGAAGTCCATAGATGGATGAATCCCCTCGCCTGAGACATACTCTCTTCCAGGTCTGACAGCTGGAGGAGATGGTGCGGGGAGCATGGGCAAATCTTTTTTTAGAGACACCGTGTAATTCGTTTGCGATGAACAACTTGCTGCTCATACCCAGGTTATGTACTTCATACACGTCAGAATCTGAATAGAGTATGGCTGTCACCATGTACAGTTCCATCTCCCAGATAGAGTCTAATTTATGGGTTCTCCGAAACTTCCACAGCCACACTTTAGCGTTTGGCAGAAGCATGACAGTTATAATCTTCCTATTGTCTCTGCTGGGCCTCGCCCATCTTCTTGCTAACAATTTCTTTGGCTTCTTAAATTCTTCTCTGAAGTTAAGAGACCCACTCCAGGGAGGCTTGCAGAGAGTTGTTGAACGGAGCTTGGAGCCCAAATGTTCGGTCTCTAGGCAGCTGTCCATGGTGCCCCATCATAAAATAAAAAAGGGTGTACTCTGTAGAACAGTGGACTGTATTATTATAAATCTCCAATAGTTCAGGCAGCAGTCGGGGCCACTCTTCTTTTCGTGACAAAGAAGCTGCACGCAACATGTGGATAAAGACTTGATTGATGCAATCACGGAGCCCATTCCCCTGGGGGTGGTAAGCAGTAGTCCAGAGTTTCTCGCAGGCATGGAATCGACACAGTTCTTGGAAGAGTTGGGCCTCAAAGGCCGTTCCACGGTCCATTAGGACAGACTCCACCCAATTGGAGTAGAACATCTGGGCAGCTGTCTTGGCTGTGAGGTCTTTAACGGGTACAACGACAACCCATTTGGAGTAGTGATCCACCATGGTGAGAGCATAAGTGTACCCGGACCAGGTAGGAGATAACTTAACACAGTCTAGCACGACCAACTCGTTAGGCCTTTCACTCTGGATGGGATGGAGGGGTGCTCTGGCGTCCTTGCTTACATTCTTGGTGATGTTACAGACAGCACATTCACTGCACCATTTCTCACCGTCGATCCACATTCCGATCCATTAAAATCCAGACTCCAGACAGTAGCTTCGGTCTTGTGGACTCCAAAGTGTCCTGACTGATCGTGGCATACGTTGAGGACCATCGCCACGTCTCTTCAGGACACCAGAATTTGATGAAGTCGATCACCAGAGACCGGATCCAAAGAATTTCGGTACAACAGTCCCTTGTGCACAAACAGCCATTTCATCTGTCGACACAGAAGTTTCAGCTCATAATCACACTGGGCCTGGCGTAGACAGTTGGTAACTTTTCCGCCAGCAGGTAGTCGAACAGATGCCCCATGATGCCAGGGTGCGGTTTAGCTTTTACCACCTGAAGGTATACCGCTGGATCCTGGGCTGGGCACAGGGGCAATGAAGACACCGACGCCAAGTTATGAACTACGGTAGCTTTACTGAGGGTAGACAGTGGTTACAGTCTATGTAATACAGCCAGGGCCCAAGGAGGTGACCAGTGACACAAAGACCTTGCAGGTTTGCTGGGACTTGTAGTAGACAGGAGAATTTAGTGCAGGCCACGCTGAGTAGACAGAAGACTTGACTTGACTGGCAGGACAGTGACTTCAGCTTACTTGCACTTGACTTGAGGCTGGCTTGAGGCTGCAGGACTTGACTTGAGGGTGCAGGACTTTACTTGAGGCTGCTGAACTTGACTTGAAGCCTCCACTGTTCTGAACACACACTATAGGCACAACTTGATTGGACTCGACCTTAGCACAAAGAGAGAGCAGAGCTCAAAAAAATTAGGCTAGATCCACCCAGGGCTTATATGGAGGAGACTAGCAGGGAGCCCATAGGTCATGCACTATTTCTTCCGTTCATTCTCCAGTCACAAAATAATATCTGTTATTAAAGAAGTACTCTAGTGCAGAGTATTCCTGCTCTGTCCTGCCCGGGCTGCAAAATAAATGAAAATGAACCATCACTCACCTCCCTGGGTTCCCGCGAAGCGCCACTACAGCTGATCGGTCCTCCGATGCATCTCCTTCATACTTCCGGGTGTAATGAAGCGTCACATGGCGCTCAGCCTATCGCCGGCCGCCGCGATGTTCTGCCTCGGCTGGCGATAGGATGTGACGCTTCGTTACACCCGGAAGTATGATGGAGATGCACCAGAGGACCGATCAGCTGTAGTGTCGCTCCGTGGGAACCCAGGGAGGTGAGTGATGGTTCATTTTCATTTATTTTGCAGCCCGGGCAGGACGGAGCAGGAATACTCTGCACTAGAGTACTCCTTTAATAACGGACTATAACAGGTTAAAACAGATAATGTAAAAATCCCATAGACTATAATGGGATTTTCTAATGGCTGTATGGGATTTTGTAAAGGATGTTTAACAGACGATTTTCAGGGTTTTCACAACGGAACATCAAACGGATCTTTAAAATGGATGAATTTTATAGTGTGAAAGCAGCCTTACCTATGCCTTATGCATGGCACTTATATACATAACATAATAACACATCCACATTACATGCTTTGCATTTTTTTCTAACCATGGGTATGTTTGTAAGAACAAATAAAATTGCAAAGATTACACCTTTAGCGTCCCCTGTAGAAAAAGCCTCCAAGGCAGATTTTTCAAAGGCTGCATATGCTCAGGCCACTTGAAGCCAGATGGTTATTATTTACTTTGAAATAACACACTCTTCACTGAAGAGATAGAATTTAACACAATGAAGAGCAATCTTAGCAACAGAGAATCACAAGAGAAATGTCAGGCAAGATAATCACATAATTCACTGAAAGCCGTGCAAACCTATTAATTCCAAAAATGTACAGAGCATGTAAATTATAAGAGACTGTAAAATAGGGAACATCAATATCAGAGCATTCAGCAATTAATAGAAGCATTTCACAATGCATTTATAGGTTAAAAAACTGTGCTGACATATGGATGTGTAGAATTTAAGTGTCACATGTGAGTATTTCAAGATGCTGAAGATCTGAATTTGATATTTGTCATAGCCTTATGGTGATATCACATTGCTGGGTGGAGTTTTAAACTAGTTTCCGAGCATTACAACTTTTTTAAAGGCCTAAAACAAATCTTTGCAAATGTTTCGTATATGCATAGAGAGAGCTCTAAAAGATGGTATATATAATTCTAGTGCTTAATTCGCAGCATACACTTCAGTACAGTAACCCCCCGACATGCGATGTCGGGGCCATCGCATTAACTGCTATCCGACAGCGCAAGATGCTTAAGCTGCTGTCGGATAGCAGTTTAAGCATCCCGGACAGGTTCACTTACCTATCCCCGCTGCTCCGGGTCCACTTTGCGATCCTCTGGTGTCTTCTGCATCTTCTCCTGGGTCCGGGCCTCGCTTTCCGGCGTCGTTATTACGTCGCTGTGCGGCGTGCACAGCGACGTAATAACGACGCCGGAAAGCGTAATAACGTCACCAGAGAGCGAGGCCCGGAGCCCGGAGAAGATGCTGAAGAAGCCAGAGGATCCCGATAAAGAAGCCGGAGCAGCGTGACAGCATCGGGAGCCCCTGGGACAGCATTGGGAGCGGTGAGGACGCGGTCCAGAGCGGCGGGGACAGGTGAGTACTAAATGCACTTTTTACATTGCACGAATCCCTCAACATACGATGGATTCGACAAACAATGGGTCGTTTGGAACAAATTACCATCGTATGTTGAGGGACCACTGTACTCTATAATGTCATACTTGCTGCTGCTTTTGAGTTTGTGCTATAGTGACATAGGGAGCATTATTTTCTTCATGTGTTTGTGCAGTGTATAGGAGACGTCATAGCGCTAGCTTACACTCATTAGCTTAGGAACAATAGAAAAAAAATATGAATTTGTATACTTGTTTATTGAGCCAAAAAATTTGGAACAAAGTAAAACAAGTTAGGAAACCCTCTCTGATTACGTATACACCATTGTGGGACAATACAAAATTAGGGGAAATTAAAAAGGTAAAAGGGTTTGATAATTGGAGGATGGCAGGGGGTCTTCAGGGTTAAGAACATATATAGGGCTGGGTTATTTAAAACTTTTAGTGAGCTACAACAGGATTATCAACTTCCCAGAAATAGCTTTTTCCAATATTTACAACTCAGACATGCCTTGATGCCTCAGGCAAAAATAATAAATCTTTCAATTAAAAAAGATGCCGCTTTAGACCTGATTGTGGAACCGATCAGACCTGTAAGGTTTATTTCCAAACTGTATGAACTGTTGATTAAATGTTCTCTGGAATCGGTACCGGTTCCCGCTTTCACAAAGTGGCAGCAAGAACTGGGATTTGAGGACAGTGGCCAGTGGGAAACAGTCCTGAGAGCAGTCCCTGCTCATTCTTTGGGAGAGGCAGGTCGTTTATCGCAAATATATATTTTGTATTGGGTTTATCAAACCCCCGTTTTCCTTCATAAAATTGGTCTCCGTAATGATTCCAGATGTCCCCGCTGTCATCAAGAAGGGGCTGATTTATTACATATCCTTTGGGACTGTTTGGTCCTGAAGGTATTCTAGACCTCTGTATTACAGAGGATCGGGGATGTTTTTGAAACTACAATACCAGATACCCCAAGATATGTCTGTTGGGATATACGGATGGTATACGGCTAGGACAAAATTATAGAACAGCGGTGTGCAGAATTTTATACATTGGTAGAAAAATGATTGTTAACAATGGAAAAGTCAAAAAGCCCCATCTGTTACAGAACTTTGGGCAAATGTAGAACTCTTAGTTAAGAATGAAGAAGCTATGTATGTGAAGCATTATAATATTGCTACCCATAAACAGATATGGTCAATATGGTTATCTAAAAGGTAAAATAAATCGTCATTCTCCCCCTTTTCTTTATTTTAATTTTTTCCTCTCCCCATCTGCAGCAAGACTTGGGAGGTTTGAGTGGGGGATGAGGGGGTTGGTGTTATAATACATAATTTATGATAGATATCCTAGAAGCCTTGTTTATTATCTTTGTAAAGGATTTATTATTACTTGAGAAGTATGCTTTGCTGTCTGTTTTTTCCTTTTTTGTGTAATTGGATATCTTGAATAAAAAATATTAATAAAAAAAGAAAAAAGAAAATTGAGGATGGGGCCTGCAGAGGGGAAAACTGGTGAAAAATCCCATATGTAACTTATGTAATAGTCAGACATAATTCTATTCCTGATGTACACACACACGATCATCCTAAGTTGACTAAAACAACAGGTACACTTTAACTAGAATTACCATGATGAACAGACAGTGCTACTCCAAAAATCTGAATGACCGTTTCATCTCTGCTAGCTCATCATTGTTACTTCTGTAGTTCTGCTTATTGGCAACCTCAATAGGAGCTTTTCTGGTTGTGCGCCCCTGCCTGGGTAATAGGACAGAGCAGGTGTGGGAGCCCTTACACATCACGATTTCATCTAGTTCAACAAATCTATCAGTGATTTTCGTTGTTTTTCTGTATATCTTTCATTTATACCTTAGTGTTAACTAGCATGTAGTGCGATCGCACTGTTACCTGGATACATAATAGGCATTCTCTCTTTCAGATAGTAACTAATGAATCAATCAGTCAGTGTGCAGTAAAGACTGATCCTTTATAAGTCAGTTATGACAATGATGAAATTCTACCTGGATTTAGATCACAGTTGTATAGTTATTAACAGATAAATGTATATGAGTTTCTCACTTGTAATAACGACAAACCTTTTGTCACACACCACCATTATAGCTCTTCAAATGCCTGGAGCAGTAAAGGCACTTTGACCCTACTAGTACATAAGGGCGATTGTGCAGGCACTGCCACTGCACCCATGTGATCAATGGTGAGAGAGAGACTGTAAAATATAGACCTTAGGCTAAGTTAGCACAGCTTATAGCACATACATCCATAGGATCCTTTATCTACCCAAAGGAAGCCAAAATATAATTATTTTGACATCCACTAGGTAGGTATACATTCCTGTACCTTTTTTTATTTGTACTGTATATAATAGTATGGTTTGTTGCACCTTACTGTACAGAGGAATGCCCTAAAGAGCATGTGTATAGCATAGTCCAAATGGTGTCTGCACAAATAGTAATGTGTCATTGTAAACTGCAAATAGTAAGCTTCGTTGCTCATGGAATTTTTTTTTACAATCTGCTCCTACATAATAGTAGTTAATAGATGAATTACTGATAGCAGTGTCTTAAGGGGTTAAGGGCACATGAGTCTAGGGAGACTATGTCTCATCCGAGAGGTTGTCCTCTGGGTAGAAAGTTTATTTATCAATCTATGAACAATGATATTATAATAATAAATATATAAATATATAAAATAATGTATTAACTTTGTTTTAGTTGTCTTTATCATTTCAGTTGTATCAGTACAAAATGATGTTATTTTATATGCAATCATATCAGTTAAAATGTCCTCATTACAAATAATCAAGTCTCTTCTCTTTTATTTGTAATTTAAAAAGTTTCCTATTCAATAGAAGTTGTAATGTTTGAAAATTGAGGAGTTAATAATCTTCTAATATTTGCGCTCTTAAAAGAGCAACATTTTTGCATCCAGCAGCAAATTTTCTTTCACCAATATCCACTTCCCTTCAAGGTAGTGTTTGTCCTCAACTTATGGATTGTCACCGCCCCAAGCCAGGATAAGTGGAAACTGAGTCCTTGAACATGACACTTGACTGCCAAGTATGTGTAACAGGTCCGGTAGGGACACATCCATTACATTAGTTCTGTATATCTTACAGTTCTCAAGTTTGCTCTCTTCAACACTCATTTGGTCAAGGACATCACAGGATTGAAGCTGTACTGTACCCTGTTGCCCATAAGAAGTGTTCAATGTGAAGCAACGTTGAATATTATGGAACAATAGTTGACCCTGGTCAGCTTATTGACTTTTAAACCCCATGCCTTAGAACAGCCGGTCCATCACTGGTGGAAGCTGCTTGATATTTCCAATTAAGTAGAAATACATAAAGGACAAAGAGGCTCTTTTTGGTTTTGTTTTGGAAAATCTTATGTCAATTTTCTTTTCTATCAAGCATACTCTACTGGTCGATAATAAGAAACTCACAATCATAGATATCTGTCTGAAACCTTGCTGCAGCTTCTCTATTCAATGGGAAAAACTTTTCCTTGCCAACATGCAGGGTGGAATGGATTGTACCTCCATCTATGTTGATTGCATCAGTTCCAATTGGTGCCGAGATTTTCTGTTATTATGACACTCATTTTCTTTATTATTGTACTTTACGAGCTGAAGAATCTGAAGAAGAAAGGCCTCAAACAAATTGAAAACAAAATGCCCTGAAAAGAGCTTGTAAAAACAACGCTAAAAAAGAAAAAAGAAAAAACGCAGAATGGCTAACCAACAGTGCATGGTCAGTCCAACTGTTTGTTAATGGCATTGCTTTTCATTGCTTTTTCATATCTGTTAGATTACAGTGACCCAACCAATCAACAATCATTACCTAAAATAATGGACTAGTCCAATGAACTGCCCCAACTGTCTGTTATCTAACTTTGGAACAAACCAATATAGAGTCAGTACCTACAATTAGAGATGGGCAAATTATTAAAAAATTTGATTTGGCCGATTCGCTGAATTCTCAGAAAAAAAATTGGTTTGATCCAAATGTATTCACGACGAATCACTATTTAAAATGGCTATTTCCGGGCTACAGAGGGCCTCAATAGGGGTATAGAACACTTTGCTTTGCCATAACACGCATATGGAGTGTGTTGTGTTAGTGAAGTAATACTGTTATTCAGTACGACATGCAGATTACAGGCATTGCTTTTAGAATCACTGCTGCAGAGCGGCACAATGAGTCTGGATCTGGCAGCAGGCTTCCTGTGATGATCTCAATTGGGTATTCACTATGAAAGGACTTCTAAACTCTCCCTGCCTGGCTGCAGTGATGCGGGCTTGAGGTCAATGGATTTCCTCTGTGCTGATCTGTATTGTCAGTAACGCTGATTAGTGACCACACAGTGTCTGCTCTCTCTCTAGCCAGAACAAATGCGGGCTTGAGGTGAAAAGATTTGCCGCTGTAAAGAGCTGTATTGTTAGTAAAGGTGATTAGTGCGCACACACAGTCTCTGCTCTCTCAGCAAAACATCTGGGAAGGAAATGCCCGTCTTCAGCAATGGCTGCCGAATATATAGGGCTGTGACATCACAGGGCTGGCTGGCTGGCTGCCGATAGGCTGCCTGCCGCCATATGATTCAGGGTGATCCCACCTACCCGCCTTCCCAGACTTCCTTGCCCCATATCCTCATACGTGTAGCCGCCATTTTAGCCCCCCGGCCCGCACAAAATGTAGTGAATGAAGCGATTCGTTACCACGAAGCGTGAGGAAATTCGGATTAGTTCGGAATGAATTTGACTTTGTCAGATTCGATTCGTCCATCTCTACCTACAATAATAGGCCTACACAGCAGCACATAAGCTTACTCATCCTATCTTGAACATATAAAATGAGTAGTCATCCCTGTCTGCTTGACCAATTTCAGCCAAATTTTATAGGGTTATGTATCCCCCTTCATATGTTATCATGTTTACTAAAAAAAAAAATGCAGAAATCCCCCCCAAAAAAGGCATGTAAGGAAGCTGCACGCTCCCACACCCGAGAGCTGCGTCTCTCGCTCCCCGCATCTCCAAGTCCTGTTGCCATTTTAGAAGACGCTTCAATAAAAGCACCTTCTTTGGCTAGAATACATTGGGTGAGTGCAGCTTTCTTACATGCCTTTTTTTTTCTTTCTTTGATTTCTCCTGTGAACCTCCTGTGAATGCTAGCACCCCCATTTAGCTACAGAGTATAGAGACTATGCTTTACATAGCGTATTAGTTGCCATGTATGCCACAGGTTCATTCCTGATTGCCACAACACTTTCCACTTGTCGGAAAAGAAAAAAAGGCATCTTTAACCATTTAGGGACCCAGGGCGTACGGGTAGACCCTTGCTCCCTGGCACTTAAGGATCCAGGACGTACCTGTATGCCCATGGGAATTTTGGTCCCCGCCATGCTTCGGGCGGAGACCAGACCGGGATGCCTGCGGAAATCATTCAGCAGGCATCCCGTGACAATGCCCAGGGGGGTCCCATGTTGGCGATTTCGGGTCATACGGGTCTCCGGTGACCCAGAAAATAAGGGGTATTGGGGCTGTCCAAGACACCCACGATCCCCCTGAAGGCATAGGAGTGAGTTGGCAGGAGTGCCAACTCTCCTATCCCTGCTATTGGTCAGTCAGAAGAGACCCACCAATAGCAGATTGGGGCGGGGGGGGGGGTTAAAGTTCGGTTCCCCCGTTCTGCCAACTCACAGTAATCCAGGCAGAACGGGGGAACTGTCCTGTTACCGGCACCAGAGGTCACTTACCATTGGCGGTGGAGGCGATCGGCGGCAGCGGACACGATGACATGTGGCCTACTCCCTGGTGCAGACTATGGAAGCCGGTGAGTTGCCTAGCAACATCTGGAGGGCAAAAGTTTGGAGACCACTGTACAGTGGTCTCTAAACTGTAGCCCTCTAGATGTTGCAAAGCTACAACTCCCAGCATGCCCAGACAGCTGTTTGCTGTTTGGCTATTTGGGCATGCTGGGATTTGTAGTTTTGCAACATCTTGAGGGCCACAGCTTGGAGATCACTGTGCGGTGGTTTCTAAACCATGGCCCTCTAAATGTTGCAAAACTACAACTCCCACCATGCACAAACAGCGGCTGTCTCGCCATGCTGGGAGATGTAGTTGCGTATCTCCAGCTGTATAACTATATCTCCCAGCATGCCCTTTGGAGATTAGTACATGCTGGGAGTTGTAGTTTTGCAACTGGTTGGAAAATACGGAGTTACATAACAGAACTTAACTGAAGGTTTTCCAACCAGTGTACTTCCAGCTGTTACAAAAGTACAACTCCCAGCATGCACGATCTGTCAGTGCATGTTGGGAGTTGTAGTTTTACAACAGCTGGAGGTTTGCCCCCCCATGTGAATGTACAGCGTACATTCACACGGGTGGGTTTACAGTGAGATTCCTGAGGAAAATTAGCCGCAGCTCAAACTCCTAGCGGGAAACTCACCGTCAACCCCCGCCTGTGTGAATGTACCCTAAAAACACTATACTAACAAAAAATAAAGGCTAAAACACTACAAATACACCCCATTACACTGGCCCCCCCAATTAAAAATGAAAAGCAAATCGTACGGCAGTGTTTCAAAAACAGAGCCACCAGCTGTTGCAAAACAACAACTCCCAGCATTTCCGGACAGCCACTGACTGTCCAGGCATGCTGGGAGTTTAGCAACAGCTGTAGGCACCCTGTTTGGGAATCACTGGCGTAGAATATCCCTATGCCCACCCCTATGCAATCCCTAATCTAGTCCTCAAATGCACATTGCGCTCTCTCACTTTGGAGCCCTGTCGTATTTCAAGGAAACTGTTTAGGGCCACATATGGGGTATTTCTGTACTTGGGAGCAATTTCATTACAACTTTTGGGGGGGGGGGGCTTTTTCTCCTTTTACTCCTTATGAAAAGGAAAAGTTGGGGTCTTCACCAGCCTGTTAGTGTAAAAAAATAAAAATGCTGGTGTTGCCCCATACTTTTTATTTTCTCAAGAGGTAAAAGTAAAAAAAGACCCCCAAATTTGTAATGCAATTTGTATGGAAATATCTCATATGTAAAATGCTCTGCTGGTGCACAACAAGGCTCAGTAGTGAGTGCGTACCATGTACATTTAGGCCTAAATTGGTGATTTGCACAGGGTTGGCTGATTTTACAGCGGTTCTGACATAAATGCAAAAAAATAAATACCCACATGTGACCCCATTTTGGAAACTACACCCCTCACAGAACGTAACAAGGGGTATAGTGAGCCTTAACACCCCACAGGTGTTTGACGAATTTTTGTTAAGAGTTGGATGGGAATTTTTTTTTACTAAAATGCTGGTGTTACCCAAAATGTTTCATTTTCACAAGGGAAAATAGGAAAAAAAGCTCCCCTAAATTTGTAACCTCATTTCTTCTGGGTAAGAACATACCCTATATGTGGATGTAAAGTGCTTTGCTGGCGAACTACAATGCTCAGAAGAGAGGGAGCACCACTGGGCTTTTGAAGAGAAAATTTGTCCAGAATCGAAGGCCACGTGTGTTTACAAAGCCCCCATAGTGCCAGAACAATGTACCCCCCTCACATGTGACCCCATTTTGGGAACTACACCCCTCACGGAATGGAGTGTACAGTGAGCACTTATGCCCCACAGGTGTCTGACAGATTTTTGGAACAGTGGTCCGTGAAAATGAAAAATTTAATTATTGCACTGTTCCAAAGATCTGTCAAACGCCAGTGGGGTGTAAATATTCACTGAACCCCTTATTACATTCTATGAGGGGTGTAGTTTCTAAAATGGGGTCACATGTGCCCCCCCCCCCCGGTCCACTGTTCTGGCACTACGGGGGGCTTTGGAAATGCACAAGTGCCCCCGATTTCTATTCCAACCAAATTCTCTCTCCAAAAGTTCAATGGCGCTCCTTCTTTTCTGAGCATTGTAGTGCGCCAGCAGAGCACTTGATGTCCACACATAGGGTATTTCCATACTCGGAGGAAATGGGTTTACAAAATTTGGGGGGCATTTTCTCCTATTACCCATTGTAAAAAATTTAAATTTATGGAAAAAACTGCATTTTAGTGAAAAAATAAATAAATTATTTTACACATCCAACTTTAACGAAAAGTCGTCAAACACCTGTGGGGTGTTAAGGCTTACTGTGCCCCCTGTTACATTCCTTGAGGGGTGTAGTTTCCAAAATAGTATGCATTGTGGTTTATTTATTTATTTATTTTTTTTGCTCTTCTGGCACCATAGGGACTTCCTAAATGTGACATGCCATCCAAAAACCATTTCAGCAAAATTTGCTTTCCAAAAGCCAAATGTGACTCCTTCTTCTGAGCATTGTAGTATGCCCACAGTGCACTTGACATCCACACATGGGGTATTTCCATACTCAGAAGAGATGGGATTACAAATTTTGGGGGGCATTTTCTCCTATTGCCCCTTGTAAAAATGTAAAATTTGGGGAAAAAACTGCATTTTAGTGAAAAATAAATAAATTCATTTACACATACAACTTTAACGAAAAGTGGTCAAACACCTGTGGGGTGTTAAGGCTCACTGGACCCCTTGTCACATTCCCTGAGGGGTGTAGTTTCCAAAATAGTATGCCATGTTTTTTTTTTTTTTTTTTGCTGTTCTGGCACCATAGGGGCTTCCTAAATGTGACATGCCCCCCAAAAACCATTTCAGAAAAGCTCACTCACCAAAATCCCATTGTTGCTCCTTCCCTTCTGAGCCCTCTAGTGCACCCACAGAGCACTTGACATACACATATGAGATATTTCCTTACTTGAGAAAAATGGGGTTACAAATTTTAGGGTGATTTCTCTCTTTTTACCTCTTGTAAAAAATTAAAAAAAACTGGGTCTACAAGAACATGCGAGTATAAAAAATGAAAATTTTGAATTTTCCCCTTCAATTTTGCTGCTATACCTCTCAAACACCTAAAGGGTTAACACACTTACTGAATGTCATTTTGAATACTTAGAGGGGTGCAGTTTTTATAATGGGGTCATTTATGGGGTATTTCTAATATGAAGGCCCCTCAAATCCCCTTTAAACCTGAACTGGTCCCTGAAAAATTCTGAAAATTCTGAACTGGTCCCTCGAAAATTTTGTGAAAAATTGGAAAATTGCTGCTGAACTTTGAAGCCCTCTGATATCTTCCAAAAGTAAAAACATGTCAACTTTATGATGCAGTCATAAAGTAGACATATTGTGTATGTGAATCAATACATAATTTATTTGGGATGTCCGTTTTCCTTATAAGCAAAGAGTTTTAAAAAATGCAAAATTTTCAAATTTTTCATCACATTTTGGAATTTTTCACCAATAAAATGATGAAAGTATTGACGAAATTTTACCACTACCATGAAGAAGAACATGTCACAAAAAAAAAAAACTTGGAAACTAAATGAAAAGTGAAAGCATCCCAGAGTTATTAATGCTTAAAGTGACAGTGGTCAGATGTGCAATAAATGCCCGGGTCCTTAAGGTGAAAATGGCCTGGGTCCTTAAGGGGTGAAAGAACATACACACACAAAATCTAACCCAAGTCCAACAGTAGTCCTGTACTGGAGTACTGGAGATAGCAGCAGGGATAGGGAAGAAGTTGGACATAGCAGCTTGAATTGGACAGTGGGAAAAGGATACATGGAGGGCACTCACAGAGGCTGTAGATAGGGAGGAAGGCAGGTACATGACAATATATAGGGGAGAATCACACAGGCTGTGGTGTAAAGAGAAACAGAGCAACCATAGAAAAAAAAATGAAAGACAGAATGAAGATTTCAAACTTTAACGTAGTGCACCAATTTCAACTCAATCTTTCTTGGAAACAATCCCAACACCTGTTTTAGCAGTGCTCAAGGCAGGCCTTGTTAGGAATGGGTACATTATACAGAGAGGAAGGAGACACATGCTTCCTTGAGGCCTGCTTCAGAGCAGTCTGATGAGTCCACATCTATTATACACATTCCTTTTTTGGGATTTCAGGGAGCTATCTTGACGTTTACATCGGACAATGTTGTCAAAAATAAAATAATCAATTACATCTTTGGATCAGCAATTTAATGTTAAAGGGGTATTCCAGGCAAAACCTTTTTTTTATATATATATCAACTGGCTCTGGAAAGTTAAACAGATCTGTAAATTACTTCTATTAAAAAATATTAATCCTTCCAATAGTTATTAGCTTCTGAAGTTTTCTGTCTAACTGCTCAATGATGATGTCACGTCCCGGGAGCTGTGCATGATGGGAGAATATCCCCATAGGAACTGCACAGCTCCCGGGACGTGAGTCATCAGAGAGCAGTTAGACAGAAAACAACAACTCAACTTCAGAAGCTAATAACTATTGGAAGGATTAAGATTTTTTAATAGAAGTAATTTACAAATCTGTTTAACTTTCCGGAGCCAGTTGATATATAAAAAAAAAAGTTTTGGCCTGAAATACCCCTTTAACCTATCAAATATCTGAACGACACATGATATGTTTTTAAAATATGTGATAGCTTGATAGGAAATTGTCAGAGGTGCCTAAACATTTGCCTACAACTGTGCATGTTGGAGGGGATGTAACTTTTTTTTTTTTTTTTTTACTTGTCAGAGAACCTTTCATTATGTGCTCTACAATTCAGTTAGTCAATTTTTGTTTGGCTAGGCCTGCCCTCCAGCGATTTTTTTTTAAATATATAGTATGGGTACGGAGCCAGGATGCTTGTGCTCTTCTAGCAGCTTCATTGTACAGGCAAGCACAGGAGCACATATCAGGTTGAGGTGTTCCCTAATAAGGTGGTCAACCTAGAATCTGTAGACAGTGTGAGTATGAAATGATGATGGAAATGGCTACGGATTTAGTTGCAAATTGATCATTATTTGGACAAGTAATAAGTCACATAACGGTGATACAGAAGATGATAGGGAGAGTTGCAGCCAAATGGTGCAGTTGTAAGTAAAAAAAAAAAAAGTATATTACAAAAGTTGTCCATATTCAGGTGCTCTAGGTGCTCAGTCAAAGTTAAAGGGGTATTCCAGGCAAAAACTTTTTTTATATATATCAACTGGCTCCGGAAAGTTAAACAGATTTGTAAATTACTTCTATTAAAAAATCTTAATCCTTCCAATAGTTATTAGCTTCTGGAGTTGAGTTGCTGTTTTCTGTCTAATTGCTTTCTGATGACTGTCCAGCTCCTATGGGGATATTTTCCCATCATGCAAGGGATATTCCCCCATCATGCATAGCTCCCGGGACGTGACATCATCATTGAGCAGTTAGACAGAAAACTTCAGAAGCTAATAACTATTGGAAGGATTAAGATTTTTTTAATAGAAGTAATTTACAAATCTTTTTTGGCTAGGAGTTTAAGGACAACCTAGACAATGACATGCTGTACTTCATGCTAGGCAACACTGCATGATCTTGAAATTATGCCACAATTCCTTTGGGTTAGGAACAGTATGGCAAAAGTCACAGTCTGGCTCTAGGCTTCCAGAAATAATGTCACCTGCTGTGATAATGTGTGTCTGCAAAGTACAGTGTAACTCAATGAATTGTATTACCGAAACTACTTTTTAGATATAATGATAAAATTTATGTTTTAGCGATACTCTGACCTTTTACTGCAGCTGTGTGCAAACTTAATGCTTTACCTCCCTCCACTACAGGCAGCTAATGTTCTTTACACATCCTTAAGGCACTGATCTGACTTTTATATGGTACAGGTCAACAAAGGTGAAAATGCAGTCATCTGAGATACTACGGTTTAATAACCCCTGGATGTGATTTAAATGTAACCAATTTAGTTCACTTGAGAAAAATATTCCTGTAAACTCTGCTTGCAGGACGCATGGCTTACACCCACCATATATGAATTAAATAATAAAGACGCATGCAATGCGGAAATAAAGCCCCAAAAAGACCCTCATGTAATAAACATTATACACTTGTAGGAGAAGAGGTAAGGCAGAGAGAGTTCCAGGGTGCCAACCACTTTAACTTGTTTTGCCGATAAAGCCTACTTCTTGGAGAAGAAGGTTTAAGCGCTGAAACATATTTATTGATTTTGTGCTGTGTAAAATCTGAGTATATGCACCCTTTGTTTAACCCCATATGCCAAGGAAAAGGCTGTCTAGAATCTGTGAAAATGCAGCTGAGTATATTTATCAATATAGTAAAAGAATGTTTCTATAGGCTAAAGCCATACAATATTAGAAATAAGTACTGTATTTTTCGCCGTATAAGACGCACTTTTTCTTCCCCAAAACTGGGGGGGAAAAGTTGGTGCGTCTTATACGGCAAATACACATTAAAACCCTGTCCTATCGCGGCAGTTCCTGCGGCCATCAACGGCCGAGACCCGCGGCTAATACAGGACATCACCGATCGCGGTGATGCCCTGTATTATCCCTTCAGACGCGGCGATCAAAGCTGACCACCGTGTCTGAAGCGAAAGTGACACTAACCTGGCTGCTCAGTCGGGCTGTTCGGGACCGCCGTGGTGAAATCGCGGCGTCCCGAACAGCTTACAGGAGACCGGGAGGGACCTTACCTGCCTCCTCGGTGTCTGCTCCGTGCCAGGATCCCCTGCATGGCCGGCGCTCTCCTTCGTCGTCATCACGTCGTCGAACACGCTGTCCCGTCATCCAATAGGAGCGGCGTGCGTAGCCGTACGTGATGGCGGCGACGGAGAGCGAGGATCCCGGGCAGCAGAGACGTTCCGGAGCGACGGAGATACCCTTCGGGACGCGGCGACAGCGATGGAGGGCGACATCAGGGCAGCGGTGAATAGCGGTGACAGGTCCGGAGCGGCGGGGACATGTGAGTATTACCTCCTATACCAGTGGTCTTCAACCTGCGGACCTCCAGATGTTGCAAAACTACAACTCCTAGCATGCCCGGACAGCCAACGGCTGTCCGGGCATGCTGGGAGTTGTAGTTTTGCAACATCTGGAGGTCCGCAGGTTGAAGATCACTGTCCTATACTTCACTTTGTATTTGGTTCAGAATCTTTTATTTCTAGATTTTCCTCCTATAAAATTGGGTGCGTCTTATATGCTGGAGCATCTTATATGGCGAAAAATACGGTATGTAATGCCAGGGCAGGCATTGTTAGACTTTATCCATTCTTAAATACCCTATCTATTATAAAAAGTAATAACAATCTTGGCACAGTTTCCAAGCTCAATATGTCCCTTCATATTACAACTCAGCTTTCATAACACAAACGCACTTGTGCAGGAAACATTTTTTATAATGTTTTTTCCTGTGTAATCTCATATTATCCTATTTTTAATTTGCTCCAAATCCCTGAATAAATACAATTAACAGGAGACACATAAGGAAGCACACTCCACTGACATAACAGAGATCAAGTTGGCAGTAACAAGTAGTAAGTGGCACAAAACAAGAGTTTTATTATGGGCTAGAAATGGTATTTTGCTGCTTGAGGCATATGGTGTTTACAGAAACCAAAATGTCACTGTCTTTAAACACATGACAATCAATTAGTCCAAATCCGGCTACTTACCGCACCGCCTATCCTATCCAGAAAATCTATCTCTGCATGAATAAATATAGAACATGATGTGCAGCATGGGTGACAGCAAATAACTATGCATATGTTACATGGAAGGAATAGAGTATCTCGTTGAATCAACACACAAGCTGGAACAGATATGTAACAACAAGTTACATCTAGAAATGAATAAACTCACAGCTATTACTACTATTTCAGACCGAAAAACTGATTTGCAGTCTCTGCGGGGACGGTAAGAGTCCGCAGTTATCACTTGTCACATAGTAAGCAGTGGACAGCTATGATAAGATTTCAGTAGGATCAGAAAAGTCGTCCTGTCTACAGATGCTGATATAATGTTATCGCCCACCTGAGATCTCCTTGGACTGATTTAGATATTTTTGCTGATCATTATTTTCTACCTCAGATTTCTCGGCTGTCTAGCTTTTTATAGTTGAATATCCCTAGGGGAGAAAATTTTCATGAATACGCAAAATTGGATAGTCTTGGACTTTGTTAAAACATTTCCTTAAACTGTCATATAGTCTTTCCTTTCCTAAAGAAAGAAAAAGTTTATATATCTCCTCTTTAGTTCTGGGTAAAGTTAACTTGGCTTGTGGATCAGTAGAATGATGTATGGCATGAAAAGTATAATACTTGGACCAATATCAGATTCCCACTATGTAACTAGTGTTGGGCGCGAATATTCACATTTCAAATATTCGCATATGTAAATATTCGCATATTCCTTCGTTTCACTTGTGGGCCAATTAGAATGATGCAAATACACTTGTCAGAGGATATCAACAACATCCCTAGCAACCAATAGTAAAGTTGCCCACCCCTTCACGGTTTTCTTCCTCGAATATGCGAATATTCTCCTATGCGAATATAACGAATACGTGAAATTCGCGAATATAGGACGAATATTCGTCTATATATTCGCAAAATATCTCGAATTCAAATATGGCCAATGCCGCTCATCACTATATGTGACAAGAACATGGAAGCAAGTGCTTATAAATGGTAAATATCAAACTCTAAGTGTTCTCCAAATGCAGAGATGAGGCCAAGGACACAGTATTAATAAATCAAGCAGAGGGGATTATGTCTCCAATGCATGAGGAGGGTGTACATACTGGTGGAAGACACTATAGGGGGAAATTTATCATTCCCTGCACAAGCGCCTAATAGGCTGAATAAAGCGGTCAATAGGCAAAATTAGACATCAGGACCATTACAAGGGGCAAGGAGGATTTAACAACCACAAAAATGAGGAGCATGTCATCCATGTTAAGAGCAATTTGCATTTTTTCATACCCCACTAAAATCCTACAAGGTCAGAAGAGCAACCTACTTAGTCAGGGGCTCAATGGCAATGGCGAAAGACAGTGGTAAGAGGGAGCAAACTTGCCATGTACTCCGCTTAAGCACACATACCTCAGACAATGCCACCTTAACCCTGATCCTAGCATTAAAGAAAAACTGTCAGCCTGTTCACCCCCACTAAACCCAAAACACTGGTTTATAGTGTGGGTGAACAGGATTCTAACGAGGGGTCACTTACTGATTTTGGTACACTGGCTGCCGAGATATTTGCCTTTAAAGTTCCGGTATTTCATCCATAACTAGCGCATTGAAGGCATTGCCTCTGCCGGCTGGCTGCCTCTGCCTCCCAGAGTGAACGTCCTAAGCCCGCCACCACTATTAAC
Organism: Hyla sarda; assembly: GCF_029499605.1. Classification (NCBI taxonomy): domain Eukaryota; kingdom Metazoa; phylum Chordata; class Amphibia; order Anura; family Hylidae; genus Hyla; species Hyla sarda. The sequence continues at coordinate 126,161,879 of NC_079191.1, forward strand.
ATATTCATTATCTTCACATCTATGTCCTAGTGACGTCAAGTCACAGGTCACATGAGCTCAGCGCTCTGTCTCCAGAGCACATCCGCCGGAAGATTTAAAACAGCTCTTACGTCCTGATGACGTGAGAGCTCTGCGTAAGGAGAGCGCTCTGCTGTTTGAAACCTTCCAGTGCATGCGCTCTGCAGACAGAGCGCTGCGCTCACATGACCTGTGACTCCACATCACTAGGACGTGGAGTTAAAGATAATTAATATGCTAATAGCGGGGTGGGCTTAGGACGTTCACTCGAGAGGCAGAGGAGGCCAGCGGGGGCAACGCCTTCAATGCGCTAGTCATGGATGAAATACTAAAACTTTACAGGCAAATATTTCAGCATCCAGTGGACCAAACCAAGTAAGTGACCCCTCGTTATATTCCTCTTCACCCACACTATAACCCAGGTTATTGGGTTTAACCAATGTATATTACAATTATACATATAATGGTATTATCTACATTATATAAAACGTTTTTGCTGATGACAGGTACACTTTAAGGCCACTGTACAAAAATTGTATTCATCTCAGACACTTAGGACCAAAACCCATGATGGACATTAGAGGTGAGCGAATTTTTGGAAAATTTGATTCGGCCAATTTGCTGAATTTCCCGAAATATTTTGGTTCGGTCCAAATTTATTTACAGCGAATCGCTATTAAAAACAGCTATTTCTAGGCTACAGAGCGCCTCAATAGGGGTGTAAAACACTTTGCCTTGTCCAAACACGCATAGGGAGTGTGCTGTATTAGTGAAATAATACTGTTATTCAGTATGACATGCAGATTACAGGCATCGCTATTAGAATAACTGCCGCAGAGCATCTGGATGTGGCAGCAGGGTCGGGAGACCATATGGCGTCACAATTGAAGAGATTAAATATATTTTTTAATTACATTTTTATTTAATTTTCATTTATTTGAATTTTTTAAAATCCTTTTATGAGGACCCATTCTGGTGAGCATCAAGATGGCGGTCTGCCGCAAGGAGAGCTACCACCTGTCCAAGCCCCTGCCTCTCAGCGCACCAGATGCTCTGAGTGTCCACTTGAAAAGGGAGCGACTGCAGTACCAGCAACTTGGATAGGGGCACATTTAGCTCCTGCACCATTGGATAAGTGGGCACATACTGCTAGAAGTTGCTTCAGTGAAAAAGCTCCAACTTGTATCTTGCATCGAGCTGGCGGTCCTCCACGAGGCGAACTACCACCTGTTCCAACCCCTGCCTCTCAGCACCCCCCCTGCCCCCTGACTGAGAAACTGCGAATGTTTCATTTAATCAGTTATGGTTCATTGGATTCTTGTGATAATTCCACAGGTAATTTATACAGGGCCTCACAATTGAAAAGATTGAAGAGATTTTTTTTTATTTAAATTGAAGATTTTGATTAGATTCACAAGTCCCGGGTCCCTGAAGAATTTACTTTGAACTAATAACCCAAATATAACAAGAAGTCACATTGCAGCACACTGATAGAGCCTAGAGTTGGCAGCAGCCCAATGAGTCCATAGGGCCTCACAATTGAAAAGATTAAATATATTTTTTTAAATTAAAATTGAAGATTTTAAATAGATAAAAAAAATTAAAATTTTAATTCAATGTGCCAACAGCATGAGGAGACCATATGGTGGTGCAATGACACAGCCTGGAGATGGCAGCAGCAAGAGGAGACCTTAAAGTGGCAGAATGACCCAGCCTGGAGGTGTCAACAGCCTGATGAGACCATAGGGCCTCACAATTGAAAAGATATATATATATATATATATATATATATATATTTTTTTTTTATTTTTTTTTTTATTTAAATTGAGGATTTCAAATAGATGAACCTAAAAAGTTTCATTTAATGTGCCAGCAGCATGAGGAGATCACATGGCGGCACAATGACTCAGCCTGAAGGTCGCAGCAGCATGACGAGATCACATGGCGGCACAATGACTCAGCCTGAAGGTGGCAGCAGCATGAGGAGACTGTTGACTGGGGGTGTCGGATGTCACTTGGGATGAAGTGGATGACCGAGTGAACCAATCACGGCTGCTGGGTTGCTGGTTGAGACATGACTGCTAGCTGACACCAGGAGCTCAGACCTTTCCCGGCGAATCCTGCTGCCACACTCCTATGTCCATGTCCTAGCACTTATCTGCCTGACATACTTATGCACCAGCTGGGTGCGTATGTGTTACACTTATGAGAGGAGGACAATACGCTCCACTACGCTTAAAACTGTATTTGGCTACAAAGCCAGGTGTGTAGTTTTGACCGGCCTTTCAGAGTAACTAGGCCCTTACGACTTTTACAGTAACAAAAACGTACACCACGTAGGTGTATGTACAGTATACACTTTTGAACTCTTTTAGACTACAGAAACAAGTGTGTAGCTTTGGCTGGCCTTTCACAGTAACTAGGCCCAAATTATTTTAACAGGAAAAATATAAAGGACAAAACATAGGTGTACGAACAGTTTACACTTATGAGAGGTGGACAATACGCTCCGCTTAAAACTGTATTAGGCACTGAAATCAGGGGACTATGGCTTTTTGTGCTCACCCTATCTGGCCCCTGTTAGCGTTACAGTTGTAGTACACACTAGTGCTGCAGCACAGTCGCTGTGTAGTACAGCCCAGTAGAGTATTATTATGCACTAATAGCAGGTGACAATGTCTTTGAGTGCTCAGCCTAAATGGCCCCTATAAGCTTTAGAGTTGCTGTACACCACACTGCAGCAGTACAGTGTAGTACACCCAAGAGTGTACTTTCTCTCTCTCCCTTCCCTGTCAGTGCTTTTCTGCAATGATTTGGGCTTGTGGTGAATTGCTGCTGTGAAGCTATTTTTCTGTGCAACACACACACTGCTCTATCTCTGTCTGCAATAAAACGCTCTCTCTGAAATACAACGCTGAAATGGTTGGCTGCCAGATAGCTGCTGAATATATAGGGCTGTGACATCACAGAGTTGGCTAGCTGCTGATAGGCTGCATGCTGCATGTGATTCAGGGTCATCCTGCCTACCCGCCTTCCTGTCTTCCCAGAGTTCCTTGCCCATGTCCTGACATGTGGAGCCGCCATTTTAGATGCCCTGGACCGCACTAAATGGAGTTTAATAAAGTGACTTGTTTCACTGAATTGCGGTGATAGTCGGATTCGTTGCAAAGCAAATTTTTCCTGAAATTCGTAACAAATTTGGATTCATCAGATTCGATTCGCTCATCCCTAACGGACATAACAGGCAACACTTATTTCTACTCAATGGTGTCAAAAACATTGGCAGTGTCAAGTGAGAAAACTGCTCTCCTGCCAGTACCTGGACTCCTTCAGGTGCAGAAAAATTGCTACTGCAGCATAGCCTCCTGGTATACTTGTAATTAGTGTTGAGCGGCATAGGCCATATTCGAATTCGGGATATTTTGCGAATATATGGACGAATATTTGTCATATATTCGCTAAATTCGCATATTCGTAATATTCGCGTAATATTTCAGCATAATTAGCATATGCAAAAATTAGCATAAACAAAAATTAGCATATGCAATTTTTTCCATATGCAAAAATCCGCACGCCAGTCTCACACAGTAGTATTAGAGCCTTCTTTACACCACACAAGCAGAGAGGGATGATCACTGTGATGTGCACTGTGGAAAAAAAAAAAAACGAATATTCGCGAGCAACACTACTTGTAATAAGTAAGGATTTGTTCAGCAGTTCTAAGATAACAGTCTTACTGCTATTAGTTCATGACTAGCAATACATTTTCTGTTGTCATTAGAAGTATTACCTGTCTTGGTGTCCGTTCAGACTTGCTTCTGCACCATTCCCAATCTGTCAGTTCTGGTTTACGACTTTCCTCATGTGAGAGTCTCCTCTCCTGACCCTCATAGAATGCTGACTTTTCAAAATTTCTAATGTCCTCTCTTTTAAAGACGCCAATCTTTTCAGAAAGGAGGCGACCAATGGCCTTGTCTTTTGCTGGGTCTGCTTTTAACTCCGTGTTTAGACTTCTAAGTTTGCCGCCATCCTTCAGCAGGGAGCTGTCCTGCAGACTGATAGTGCTGAAATCCAGTATGGCCGAATTCAGGATCCTCTCACAACGAAGGTCATTGGTGTTCTCACATTCGTAATTTATTAAATTATGGTACGAAACAGAGTTCTCTGCAGTGTTGTGATTTTCGTGGGATATCTTGTAAATGCCATAACCTTTATTGAAGGAAAGGTTGAAATCAAATCCTCTTTTCTTGACTAGAAAGTAGAAAAAAAAAAAAAATGTATATATATATATATAAATATATGTAAAATTATATATAAATTACTATTGTGATGTAAGCGAACATAACATTTATACCACTTTATACTACTTGTGAATAGGGCCCTTCTATTAGTCTTAGAAGTACCAATATTATAATGAACTGATGTACATGTGTGATGATACAATTCATTTATGGTTTCAATATATAAAGTGATGACAAGTATATGAGAGCCTAGGAAAATCATACCATGAGAACCAAGGAATACAGCCCACCCTCATAGATTACTTTTAATTATGTTTATACAGTAAAAGTGCATAAATTGCTCAGGCACACATGTACATTACATATGTATAAGTGGAGTCACTGATTAGCAAAAAAAGATAATACAATAAATGTTATAAAATAACTAAATAACTGCACCCTCATGCTCTATCCCCAATGATTTACCAGTCCTTGTTTTCTCTTCCTGTTGGTATATGACTGCTACAGCCAATCACTGACCATATTTACCAGCATCACTGCAGAGGCCACAGACTGACTTCAGTGGTCACATGGCATTATGCCATCCCTCTTGCAAAGTACAGACCAATACTTTTTTCTTTCAGGAACTGTCCAGAGAAGGAGCAAATTACATAGCAAACCTCTCTTGCTCTGGACAGTTCCTGACATGGACAGATGTGTCAGCAGAGAGCACTGTCGTCAGACTGGAAAGAACTACACAACTTCCTTTGGAGCATACAGCAGCTGATAAGTACTGGAAGTATTAAGATGTTTAAATAGAAGTAATTTACAAATCTGTATAATTTTCTGTCAACAGTTGATTAGAAAACATTTGTTTTTCCTCTGGGAGACCCCTTTAACTGGTAAAATGTTTAACCCCTGAAGGGGTTTTCGGTTTTTGCACTTTTGTTTTTTCCTCCTCACCTTTTAAAAATCATAACCTTTTCAATTTTTCACCTAAAAATCCATATGATGGCTTATTTTTTGCGCCACCAATGCAGTACATTTTTCAGTAAAAATGACATCTGATCTTTATTCTGTAGGTCCATACGATTAAAATGATACTCTACTTATATCGGGTTGATTTTGGTCGTACTTCTGGAAAAAATCAGAACTACATGCACAGAAATTTATACGTGTAAAATTGTCATCTTCTGACCCCTATAACTTTTTTATTTTTCTGCATATGGGGCGGTATGAGGGCTCATTTTTTGCACCGTGATCTGACGTTTTCGCTGTACAATTTTTGTATTTCGGACTTTTTGATCGCTTTTATTCATTTTTTCATGATATAAAAAGCGACCAAAAATACGTTATTTTGGACTTTGGAATTTTTTTGCGCGTACGCCATTGACCGTGCGGTTTAATTAATTATATATTTTTATAGTTTGGACATTTACGCACGCGGCGATACCACATATGTTTATTTTTATTTACACAGTTTTTTTTTTTTATGGGAAAAGGGGGGTGATTTGAACTTTTATTAGGGAAGGGTTTAAATGACCTTTGTTAACTTTTCTTTTCACTTTCTTTTTGCAGTGCTATAGCTCCCATAGGGACCTATAACACTGCACACACTGATCTTCTATGCTGATCCCTGCAGAGCCATAGCTCTGCACAGATCAGCGAGATAGGGGCTCGATTGCTCAAGCCTGTAGTTCAAATCCCGATCGGACGCTGCAGACACAGGTAAGGAGACCTCCGCCTGCGTCCCAGCTGATCGGAACATCGCGATGTCCCGATCAGCCCGACTGAGCTGCTGGGAAGCGTTTACTTTCGTTTTCAGACGCGGCGGTCAACTTTGATCACCGTGTCTGAAGGGTTAACAGCACGCGGCACAACGATCGGTGCCGCACGCTGTTAGCCCAGGGTCCCGGCTATGATTAGCAGCCAGGACCGAACCGGTGTGATGCGGGGTCATGGCGTGACCCCGTTTTTAACACCGGGAGCGGGCTTAGGACATACAGGTACGTCCTAAGTCCTTAAGGGGTTAATATTTATTGTCACATTTAAACTATTGTTTAATATCTAAATAGTATGGCTGAAAAAATACACTCTAAATCCTGTTGAACTAATCTTTACTTTGCTTCAACTTATTGATATAGAATAATGTAAAAAAAGAATAAAGGAAAAATTCATTCTTAAAGCAAACGGATTTTCGCAGAATATTTCGCTGAGGATCCGCTGCTGAAGGACCTCCTATATGCTGCCTTTATATGTGCCTCCTTGGAGCGTCAATACGCCACTACGAGCAGACACACTGCGATGTGTGAGTTGCCGCGTGCATGCGCAGCATACTTGCACATCGCGGCAGCACTCGGCCTAGCTCATTGAGCAGGGGAAGCGGCCGCGCATGCTTGGCAACTCGCACATCACAGTGTGTCTGCTCAGAGCGGTGTATTGCCTCTCCGAGCAGGCACATTTAAGGGCACCATACAGAGGTCCTTCGGCAGCGGATATGCAGCGTAAACTACGCTGTAAATCCTAACGTGTGAACGTACCCTTAAGGACATTTATCATTGTTGTTTTTGTAAGCTAGTTCTGTAGTTATCTTTTTTTTTGCCTTTGTTTTGCTTAGGTATGACATTTATCATACTATCACAGGGGGCTGATAAATTTGGCTCACATAAGCAAAAAACAATAAATCACTGTTACGCTGAGCTCTCCGGGCACCCTGCTTACCTCGGTGCGCTCACAGCGTGTGTCCCCAGGCATCGCTCCGGTCACCCGGTCTCGGCGTGCGCGTCCCCGCTCTATAGGGCGCGCGCGTGCCGGGACTCTTAAATTTAAAGGGCCAATGCACCAGTGATTGGTGCCTGGTCCAAAGTGGTTTATCTAGCGTTAAAGGAGAACTACGGGATTGAAAAAAGTATCCCCTATCCTAAGGATAGGGGATAAGTTTCAGATCGCGGGGGGTCCGACCGCTGGGGCCCCCCGTGATCTCCCATACGGGGCCCCGGCTCTCTGGTTAGAGAGGGCGTGTTGACCACAGCACGAAGCAGCGGCCGACACGCCCCCTCCATACACTGCTATGGGAGAGCCGGAAATTGCCGAAGGCAGCGCTTCTGCTCTCCCATAGCAGTAAATGGAGGGTGCATGTCAGCCGCCGCCTCCCGCGGTGGTCGACACGCGCTCTCTATGCAGAGAGCCGGGGCCCCAGCGGTCGAACCCCCCGCGATCTGAAACTTATCCCCTATCCTTAGGATAGGGGATAAAATTTTCAATCCCGTAGTTCTCCTTTAAAGGTTCTGCTTTGACTTAATTAGGCCTGCACCTGTGCACTGCCTATAAGTACCATCTCCTCCCACAGCTTCCTGCCGGATCTTTGTTGCCTTAGTGCCCTAAAGAAAGCGTTTGTGTGTATTCCCTGCCTGTTGCTCAATCTGTTGCTATTGACTACCGCCTGAGAACCGTTTCCGCCTGCCCTGACCTTTTGCTACGTCTGACCTCGCCTCTGCCTGATCCTCTTGTACCTCGCCTCCTCTCAGCAGCCAGAGAGGTTGAGTCGCTACTGGGTGGAACGACCTGGGGGTTACCTGCCGCAGCAAGACCATCCCGCTTTGCGGCAGGCTCTAGTGAAAACCAGTAACTCCTTAGACTCCACTCCCCTGGTACGGCCCACGTCATCTCCTCTCTGGCACAGCGGATCCACCTCCAGCTACTGCTAGCTTCTGCCAGTCCGGATCCTGACAATCACTTTGGAATATCATTTCTTTAGCACACATAAGCAAAAAAAATGCATACAGTGGGGATCAAAAGTTTGGGCACCCCAGGTGAAAATTTGTATTAATGTGCATAAAGAAGCCAAGGAAAGATGGAAAAATCTCCTAAAGGCATCAAATTACAGATTAGACATCCTTATAATATGTCAACAAAAGTTAGATTTTATTTACACTTTCAAAATAACAGAAAACAAAAAAATGGCATCTGCAAAAGTTTGGGCACCCTGCAGAATTTATAGCATGCACTGCCCCCTTTGCAAAGCTGAGACCTGCCAGTGTCATGGATTGTTCTCAATCATCATCTGGGAAGACCAGGTGATGTAAATCTCAAAGGTTTTAAAAGCCCAGACTCATCTGACCTTGCCCCAACAATCAGCACCATGCGCTCAAAAAGCTGGGGAAGGCTATAAGAAGATAGCAAAACGTTTTCAGATGTCAATATCCTCTGTTCGTAATGCAATTAAGAAATGGCAGTCATCAGGAACAGTGAAAGTTAAAGCAAGATCTGGAAGACCAAGAAAATATCAGACAGAACAGCTCGCAGGATTGTGAGAAAAAAAATTCAAAACCCACGTTTGACTGCACAATCCCTCCAGAAAGATCTGGCAGACACTGGAGTTGTGGTACACTATTCCACTATAAAGAGATACTTGTACAAATATGGTCTTCATGGAAGAGTCATCTGAGAAATCCTCTTCTACGTCCTCACCACAAAAATCAACGTTTGAACTTTGCAAATGAACATATGGACAAGCCTGATGCATTTTGGAGACAAGTTCTGTGGACCGATGAGGCTAAAATTTTACTTTTTGGCCGGAATGAGCAAAGCTACGTTTGGAGAAGAAGGGGAACAGAATTTAATAAAAAGAACCTCTGTCCAACTGTTAAGCATGGGTGTGGATCAATCATGCTTTGGGGTTGTATTGCAGCCAGTGGCACAGGGAACATCTCATGAGTAGAAGGAAAAATGGATTCAATAAAATGTCATCAAGCTGAAGGTAAAGAGAGGATGGCTTCTACAAATGGATAATGATCCTTAACATACCTCGAAATCCACGGGGGATTACATCAAGAGGCGTAAACTGAAGGTTTTGCCATGGCCATCACAATCTCCTGACCTCAACATAATTGAAAATCTCTGGATAGACCTTAAAAGAGCAATGCGTGACAGACAGCCCAGAAATCACAAAGAACTGGAAGACATTTGTAAGGAAGAATGGGCAAATATACCTCAAACAAGAATTGAAAGACACTTGGCTGGCTACAAAAAGTGTTTACAAGCTGTGATACTTGCCACAGGGGGCAGTACAAGATATTAACTCTGGGGCAGTACAAGATATTAAGGTGCCCAAACTTTTGCAGATGCCATTTTTTTTTGTTTTCTGTTATTTTGAAAGTGTAAATGATGGAAATAAAATCTAACTTTTGTTGACATATTATAAGAATGTCTAATCTGTAATTTGATGCCTTTTGGAGATTTTTCCATTTTTCCTTGGCTTCTTTATGCACATTAATACAAATTTTTACCTGGGGTGCCCAATCTTTTGATCCCCACTTTATGTGTTTATTACATTTTGTATCACTTCTTTTCCCCCTAAATGTACTAACCCATTTTTTAGGTGTTTTTTTTTCTTCTCATTTCAGATCCGTGTATGCAGAGGACGACTTTGGATTCGGTGACCAGTGTTTTTTTTTAGTACGGTGACCAGCGTTTTTTGGGTTAAATATTAACCCCTTAAGGACCAGAGGTTTTTTTTCCCATCTTTTGCACTTTCGCGTTTCCACCTCACCTTCTAAAAATCAGAACACTTTCAATTTTGCACCTACAGACTCATATGAGGGCTTGTGTTTTGCACCGCCAATTGTACTTTGTAATGACATCAATCATTTAGCCCAAATATTTATGGCAAAACCAGAAAAAATTATTTGTGGGGCAAAATTGAAAATAAAAACGCTATTTTGTAACTTTTGGGGGCTTTCGATTCTACGCAGGGTACTTTTCGGTAAAAATGACACCATATATTTATTCTGTAGGTCCATATGGTTACAATTATACCCAAATTATATATTTTTTAAAATTTTACTACTTGAAAAAAAATTATAACTACGTGCACCAAAATTAGTATGTTTAAAATTGTCATCTTCAGACCCCCTATAACTTTTTTATTTTTCCATATACGGGGCGGTATGAGGGCTAATTTTTTGCGCCGTGATCTGAAGTTTTTCTTGGTACTATGATTGTTTTAATGGGAATTTTTTTAGGGTATGCAAAGTGACCAAAAATATGCAATTTTGGACTTTGGAATCTTTTTTTTACGTGTACGCTATTGACTGTTCGGTTAAGGTAACATTATAATTTAATAGTTCGGACATTTTCACATGCGGCAATACCACATATGTTTATTTTTATTTTTGTTTATATATTTTTTTTAATGGGAAAGGGGTGATTCAAACTTTTATTCAGGAACGGGTTAAATCACATTTATTCAGTTTTTTAAACACTTTTTTTAGCCCCCATAGGGGACTATTACATGCAATCCTTGCTCCATTCTGTCCGATCGTCGTTTCATTGCTCAAAACCTAAGATCCAGGCTTGAGCAATCAAACACAGATAACACTGATCAATGCTATGCTATGGCATAACATTGCATACACTGAACAATGCTATGCCATAGCATATCATTGATCAGTGTTATCTGTGCTTGATTGCTCAAACCTGGATCTCAGGCTTTGAGCAATGAAACAACAATCGGACAGCGTGGAGCACAGTAAGGCACCTACCGCTGTTCTCTCAGCTGTTCGGGATGCTGCGATTTCACCACAGCAGCCCCAAACAGCTCTGCTGAGCTACCGGCAGTATTTTCCCCAGTTTAGGTGCCGCGATCAACTTTGATTGTGGCGTCTAAAGGGTTAATACAGGACATCAGCCTTGATCGGCAATGTCCGTTATTAGCCACGGGTCCTGGCTGCTCATAGCAACCGGGACCCCGCAGGTACGTAGCGCGCTCAGCTCCTGAGCACGCTTCACATTCCGGGAGCTGGTCACGAGTGTAAATATACGCTTGTGGTCGTTAAGGGTTTAACAAAATGGGCTTGTGGGGGAGTGTTTTTTTGGAACAAAAGTTTTTTAAATGTGTTGTGTTTTTTTATTTTATTTACAGGCTTAGTAGTGGAAGCTGTCTTATAGACGGGGTCCAGTACGAAGATGGGACTTAGCATTGGCCCAAAAACAGCTACCGCTAACCCCCGATTATTACCCCGGTACCCACTGCCACAGGGGAGCTGGGAAGAGCCGATTCCAACATCCCGGAGCATTAAAAATGGTGCTCCTGTGCCTAGGCAGTAACAGGCTTGCATTATTTAGGCAATGAGCTGGTCCTTGCCCACCCTGGTAACATCAGGCTGTTGCTGTTTGTTTGATATTTGGCTGAGAATAGATGCGGACGGCGGGGAGGGGAGCCAGCTTTCATATTTCTGTGAGTGAGCCGGCTTTGCTCCCTGGCTGGGCCGCCCGCAGCTGCGACCCGCCTGCTAGCTGTTGGAGGACTACAACTCCCAGCATGCCCTTACAGTAAGGACATGCTGGGCGTTGTTGTTTCACCAGCTAGTGGGCGGGTGGTAGATGTGGACGGGTGGCCAGGGACAGGATCTGCGCAAAAAGTTGCACAAAAATCGCAGTTGCTTTCAAAAGCAAGTTTTGTAAGCCAGGTCTTTTTTAAGGGGGTTTGCGACTATTTTGCTTACATGCAACATTCTCACTTGATAAATTCCTAATCACTGCAAAGTGAAAACTTAAAATTGCTTAGATAGGGTTGATTGGTATTTTATACTTACCCACAAAAGTCGCATAAAAATTTGCTTAGGCACACATGCAACATGTCTAAATCCCTTGAAAAATCTCCCTCTGTATGCTTACATAAGCATTGGTATTGTTTTGTTCTAGGAATTTGTCTAAGCCTTTTCTGAGATTCCACAGATTTATAGTTATTATGGTGGGGACGTGGCCTACGCAGAAAGAAAGCATGCTGTGCTATCTCCTGCTTACTTCCGTCCTTAAGCTACTCGAAGCAACAATTCCTGGGAAGTAGTCTAACCCTATACAAATTGTATATATTTTCCAAAACTTTATATTTAGAGCACCTTCCAGATGAGGCCACACCATATTATGTTGCTGTCTGACGAGTCCATACCCCTTTTAAAATGTGACAATGTCCTGCTGGCCTTAGAACCTACTGATGCTGTAAATACACCCAAATTCTTTTCTACAAGACACTCTCCCAGTATTCCTTTCCTGAATACATATGGTGCTTGCAGATTTTTACCCACATTGAACCTGATTTTTCAAATGGATGCCCAAATGAGAGTTGCTGTTTTGCTTGATGTCCACAATTTGGAGACCACTATTCTATATTTTTAAAAGAGGAGTTGAATAATAATGGGTCCCACATTGAACCTCGGGTTACATTAATTGTGAACTGTGTCAGTGGAATACATACATACCCAGCAAAAGAGTTATCATAGCCCCATACATCAGATACTGATTGCTGCCTGCCACATACAGCAACATACAGTACCCTGCCAATAGCACTTTGCTGTCATCATGTTACACCTTTATATGCAAATCTTCAAAGCTTATTTTTATAGTGTCTATAGATGCAACATATGTTATTTACTGTATGCCAGTATTTTCTTTCAAAGCACACTGAGTCATCAAGATGTGGTATTACTTTTTAACAAAAAAGTATTTTAAAAAAACTAAATAATTAAACTAGCCTTGACAATAATGATGGTACCCAAAACTTTTGTTGCACAACCTATTGAGATTTCTGTAACTCTCAATGTTTGTTTGTGCTTTCCTACAGGTACAGTTGTATGCAAAAGTTTAGGCACCTCTGACAATTTCCGCGATCCATAATAGGGTGTTTGGATCAGCAATTCGGATCAGCAGGTATGCAAACGCACATTTGGACAAGCTAGCTTCATTTCAGAAGAAGGTGCTGTGGACTGATGAAACAAAGTTGAAGTTATTTGGTCATAACCAGGGGCGTTATGCATGGCGACAAAAGAGCACAGCATTCCAAGACAAACATTTGATACCCACAGTAAAATTTGGTGGAGGTTCCATCATGCTGTGGGGCAGTGTGGCCAGTGCCCATACTGAGTCTTGTTAAGGACGCAGCCCATTTGGGCCATAAGGACGCAGACAATTAAATTTTTACGTTTTTGTTTTTTCCTCGTCGCCTTCAAAAAATCATAACTTTTATATTTTCATCCACAGACTAGTATGAGGGCTTGTTTTTTGCGTGACCGGGGGGGGGGGGGGGGGCGTTGCTTGCTATTTGAGGAGTAAGCAGCAGGACGAGTGAGCTCCGTCCTACGGCCGTGTTTTCGGGGAACCAACAGCGTTTTAATGGGATCAAGATGATCTGGACCGCATCGCAAGACCCAGGGACTGTCCCAGCAGACTGCAGTGCCCATATCTAACTTCTTTAGCCCGCTACAGGAGCTGAAAGAGCCGAGGGTGGAGATGGCGGGCCATTCCAAGATGGCGCAGGCGTCCCAGCAGCAGGGGGCGCCTGCCCACCACCCGCCCCGCGATAAACAGCAGCAGTCTGCAGCAGGGTCCGAACAGCAGAGGCAAGAGGCAATGGAACGAGAGAGGTCTCTCACCTGCTCCGGCGGAGACCGAGGCAGCCCTGGGGTCCTCTTCATCAGGCCGGGACCCAGACACCCCGCACGGCCAGGAATAGACTCCACTTACTACAGCTGCTGACAGTGAGACTGGCCGGGAATGCGCAGCAGGACTGCAGAACCCCACAGAGAGCGCAGAGGTAGGTGTTGGAGGCGAACCCCCTGCGTGGCCACAGATGTAGGGACCTGCTCCCCCCTCCTCAGCCATTATGCCCCAGGGGAGAGCGCCCTCACCCTCCATGTCCCAAAGCCTCCCTCCTATATTCAGGAGCCCCCCAGACTCCCCTGGTCTGCAATTATCGTCCTCGGAGGGGGAACATGCAGTGGAGGAGATGACTGCAGGTACTGGAACTCCAGCACATGCCCAGAGTGCCCTGTCTGCCATGAGGTGCACTGATCCTGGACTCATGCACAGTCTCCAGCCCCTGCCCCCTGTCTGGCCAGCGCTGAGCCCCTCCACACCTGTGCTGGTCCAGACAGGTGTGCACACCAGCGTGGAAACAGCTGACCTGCTTGCCCTAGATTTGCCCCCACCTGCCCAGGCAGTAGCACTACTTAAGGGGCACCCCCGAATTACAGGCCCTCCTGGCTCTCCTCCCTACAAAAGCAGACATGACGGCATTAGCTCTTGACATGAAATATAGCTGGCGCCAAGATCTTCAACCAGTTAAAGAAGACGTTTCTGCTCTGCAGCAGAGGGTGGGTGCCTTGGAGGACTTTAAATCTTCCGTTCTTGATAATATTTCAGACCTACAATTTGCGGTACGTTCCCATGCTCATACTCAACAAGCTATTGCTGATCATTAAGACGACATAGAGAACAGGAACCGTCATAATAAAGTGAGACTGAGGGGGCTCCCGGAGGCGACACGGTCACAGGACTTCCTCCCGACGGTGACTACCATTTTCAATATGATACTGGGCCGCCCGCCGGACTCTTCATTTGAAATAGACAGGGTACACCGGGCTCTACGGGCTCCTAGCACTGATCCGTCATGCTCCAGGGACGTTATTTGTCGAATACACCGCTACACGTTAAAGGAACAGTTGATGATGAAAGTGTGCCAGAGAGGGGACTTTGACTTCGATGGGATAACCATACAGATATACCCCGACGTGTCTAGACGTACCCTGCGCCAAAGGACTTTGCTGGGCCCCTGCTCCGCCTGCTTCAAGACCAGCAGCTGCCCTACATTTGGGGCTTTCCTTTCGCCCTACACGTTACGTCAGGAGGCTCCACTGCGACTCTGAAATCCCTGACTGACCTGCCGCACTTCCTGGAGACTCTTAATTTACCATCATTATCCCTTCCGGAATGGACTGCCTTTCTTCAGGATCCATATGCAACCATGCCGCCTGGAACCAACTCACAGAGACAAGCGGCGAGGCGCCCTCACCCGGATTGGCCGATGCCGCAGAGACAGTGCAGGCCAAGGCGCTTGTCACGATTCGGCTTACGGGTTGTGGATCCGCTGTGTCAGCGAGGGATTGGCGTGGACCGTGCTAGTGGACCGGTTCTAAGAGGCTACTGGTTTTCACCAGAGCCCGCCGCAAAGCGGGATGGTCTTGCTGCGGCAGTAGCAACCAGGTCGTATCCACTAGCAACGGCTCAACCTCGCTGACTGCTGAGAAGGCGTGGGACAGAAGGACTAGGCAGAGGCAAGGTCAGACGTAGCAGAAGGTCGGGGGCAGGCGGCAAGGTTCGTAGTCAGGATGGATAGCAGAAGTTCAGGTACACAGGCTTTGGACACACTAAACGCTTTCACTGGCACAAGGCAACAAGATCCGGCGAGGGAGTGCAGGGGAAGTGAGGTATAAGTAGGGAGTGCACAGGTGGAAACCAATTAAGCTAATTGGGCCAGGCACCAATCATTGGTGCACTGGCCCTTTAAGTCGCAGAGAGCTGGCGCGCGCGCGCCCTAGAGAGCGTAGCCGCGCGCGCCAGCACATGACAGCAGGGGACCGGGACGGGTAAGAGACCTGGGATGCGATTCGCGAGCGGGCACGTCCCGCTGTGCGAATCGCATACCCGACGGCCATGACAGTGCAGCGCTCCCGGTCAGCGGGACTGACCGGGGCGCTGCGGGGAGAGAGACGCCGTGAGCGCTCCGGGGAGGAGCGGGGACCCGGAGCGCTAGGCGTAACAGCGCTGCTCGGAGGGACCCTCTATGGAGGCCTTGTTACGCCGAGCGCTCCGGGTCCCCGCTCCTCCCCGGAGCGCTCGCAGCGTTCTCTCATTCGCAGCGCCCCGGTCAGACCTGCTGACCGAGTGCGCTGCGATATTACTCCCAGCCGGGATGCGATTCGCGATGCGGGACGCGCCCGCTCGCGATGCGCATCTCGGCTCCCGTACCTGACCCGTTCCCCGTCTGTGTTGTCCCGGCCCGCGCGGCCCCGCTCCTTAGGGCGCGCGCGCGCCGGGTCTCTGCGATTTAAAGGGCCACTGCGCCAATGATTGGCGCAGCAGGCCTAATCAGTATCCTCACCTGTGCACTCCCTACTTATACCTCACTTCCCCTGCACTCCCTTGCCGGATCTTGTTGCCATTGTGCCAGTGAAAGCGTTTCCTTGTGTGTTCCTAGCCTGTGTTCCAGACCTCCTGCCGTTGCCCCTGACTACGATCCTTGCTGCCTGCCCTGACCTTCTGCTACGTCCGACCTTGCTCTTGTCTACTCCCTTGTACCGCGCTTATCTCAGCAGTCAGAGAGGTTGAGCCGTTGCCGGTGGATACGACCTGGTTGCTACCGCCGCTGCAAGACCATCCCGCTTTGCGGCGGGCTCTGGTGAATACCAGTAGCAACTTAGAACCGGTCCACCGACACGGTCCACGCCAATCCCTCTCTGGCACAGAGGATCCACCTCCAGCTAGCCGAATTGTGACAGTAGATCCGGCCATGGATCCCACTGAGGTCCCGCTGCCAGTTGTCGCCGACCTCACCATGGTGGTCGCCCAGCAGTCGCAACAGATTGCGCAACAAGGCCACCAGCTGTCTCAACTGACCGTGATGCTACAGCAGCTACTACCACAGCTTCAGCAATCATCTCCTCCACCAGCTCCTGCACCTCCTCCGCAGCGAGTGGCCGCATCCAGCCTCCGATTATCTTTGCCGGATAAATTTGATGGGGACTCTAAGTTTTGCCATGGTTTTCTTTCGCAATGTTCCCTGCATTTGGAGATGATGTCGGACCAGTTTCCAACTGAAAGGTCTAAGGTGGCTTTCGTAGTCAGCCTTCTGTCTGGGAAAGCCCTGTCATGGGCCACACCGCTCTGGGACCGCAATGATCCTGTCACTGCCTCAGTACACTCTTTCTTCACGGAGATTCGAAGTGTCTTTGAGGAACCTGCCCGAGCCTCTTCTGCCGAGACTGCCCTGCTGAATCTGGTCCAGGATAATTCTTCTGTTGGCGAGTACGCCATCCAATTCCGTACTCTTGCCTCCGAATTATCCTGGAAGAACGAGGCCCTCTGCACGACCTTTAAAAAAGGCCTATCCAGTAACATTAAAGATGTGCTGGCCGCACGAGAAATTCCTGCTAACCTGCATGAACTTATTCATCTTGCCACCCGCATTGACATGCGTTTTTCCGAAAGGCGTCAGGAGCTCTGCCAGGATATGGACTTTGTTCGCACGAGGCAGTTTCTCTCCCCGGCTCCTCTCTCCTCTGTTCCTCTGCAATCCGTTCCTGTGCCTTCCGCCGTGGAGGCTATGCAAGTTGACCGGTCTCGCTTGACACCTCAAGAGAGGACACAACGCCGCATGGAGAACCTTTGCCTGTACTGTGCCGGTACCGAACATTTCTTGAAGGATTGTCCTATCCGTCCTCCTCGCCAGGAAAGACGCACGCTGACTCCGCACAAAGGTGAGACAGCTCTTGATGTGAACTCTGCTTCTCCACGTCTTACTGTGCTTGTGCGGATGTCTTCTTCTACCTTCTCTACTATGGCCTTCTTGGATTCCGGATCTGCAGGAAACTTTATTTTGGCCTCTCTCATCAACAGGTTCAACATCCCAGTGACCAGTCTCGCCAGACCCCTCTACATCAACTCTGTTAATAATGAAAGATTGGACTGTACCGTGCGTTACCCCACGGAACCTCTCTTAATGTGCATCGGACCCCATCACGAAAAAATTGAATTTTTGGTCCTCTCTAACTGCACTTCAGAAATTCTTCTTGGATAACCGTGGCTTCAACGCCATTCCCCAACCCTTGATTGGACCACAGGGGAAATCAAGAACTGGGGTACTTCTTGCCACAAGGACTGTCTTAAACCGGCTCCCAGTACTCACAGTCAAGACCCTGTAGTTCCCCCGGTATCTGGTCTTCCCAAGGCCTATCTGGATTATGCTGATGTTTTTTGCAAAAAACAAGCAGAGACTTTGCCTCCTCACAGGCCTTATGACTGTCCTATTGACCTCCTCCCGGGTACTACTCCACCCCGGGGCAGAATCTATCCTCTGTCTGCTCCGGAAACTCAAGCCATGTCAGAATACATCCAGGAGAACTTAAAAAAGGGGTTTATCCGCAAGTCCTCCTCTCCTGCCGGAGCTGGATTTTTTTTTGTCTCCAAAAAAGACGGCTCCCTACGCCCTTGCATTGATTACCGCGGACTTAATAAAATCACTGTAAAAAAACGCTACCCCCTACCTCTTATCTCGGAACTCTTTGACCGCCTACGAGGCGCCCACATCTTTACCAAGCTGGACTTAAGAGGTGCATATAATCTCATCCGCATCAGGGAGGGGGACGAATGGAAGACTGCATTTAACACCAGAGATGGACACTTTGAATATCTGGTTATGCCCTTTGGCCTTTGCAAAGCCCCTGCCGTCTTCCAAGACTTTGTAAATGAAATTTTTCGTGATCTTCTATAAACCTGTGTTGTGGTTTACCTGGACGATATTCTGATTTTTTCTGCCAACTTAGAAGAACACCGCCAGCATGTCCGCATGGTTCTTCAGAGACTTCGGGACAATCAACTATATGCCAAAATGGAAAAATGTCTCTTTGAATTTCAGTCTCTTCCTTTCCTAGGATACTTAGTCTCTGGCCAGGGACTACAAATGGACCCAGATAAACTATCTGCCGTATTGGATTGGCCACGCCCCTCCGGACTCCGTGCTATCCAATGTTTTTTGGGGTTCGTCAATTATTACAGACAATTTATTCCACACTTTTCCACTATTGTGGCTCCTATCGTGGCTCTAACCAAGAAAAACGCCAATCCTAAGTCCTGGTCTCCTCAAGCGGAAGACGCATTTAAACATCTCAAGTCTGCCTTTTCTTCTGCTCCCGTACTCTCCAGACCTGACCCATCTAAACCCTTCTTATTGGAGGTAGACGCCTCCTCGGTGGGAGCTGGAGCAGTTCTTCTACAAAAAAATTCTTCCGGGCATGCTGTCACTTGTGTTTTTTTTTCTAGGACCTTCTCTCCGGCGGAGAAAAACTACTCCATTGGTGATCGAGAATTACTGGCCATAAAATTGTCGCTTGAGGAATGGAGGCACCTGCTGGAGGGATCCAAATATCCAGTTATTATATACACTGACCACAAGAATCTCTCTTATCTCCAGTCTGTCCAACGGCTGAACCCTCGCCAGGCTAGGTGGTCGTTGTTCTTTGCCCGTTTTAACTTTGAAATCCATTTTCGCCCTGCTGACAAGAACATTAGGGCCGATGCCCTCTCTCGTTCTTCAGATGCCTCTGAAGTGGAAGCCTCTCCGCAACACATCATTCCTCCGGACTGTCTGATCTCCACTTCTCCAGCTTCCATCAGACAAACTCCTCCAGGGAAGACCTTCGTTTCTCCACGCCAGCGCCTCGGGATTCTCAAGTGGGGACACTCCTCCCACCTCGCAGGCCATGCTGGCATCAAAAAATCCATTCAACTCATCTCTCGATTTTATTGGTGGCCTACTCTGGAGACTGATGTTGTTGATTTCGTGCGGGCTTGTACTGTCTGTGCCCGGGATAAGACTCCTCGCCAGAAGCCTGCTGGTCTCCTTCATCCTCTGCCTGTTCCTGAACAACCTTGGTCACAGATTGGTATAGACTTGCCTTTATCCCGTGGCAACACAGTTGTTTGGGTGGTCGTTGATCGATTCTCCAAGATGGCACATTTTATCCCTCTTCCAGGCCTTCCTTCGGCGCCTCAGTTGGCAAAGCAATTTTTTATACACATTTTTCACCTTCACGGGTTGCCCACGCATATCGTCTCGGATAGAGGCGTTCAATTTGTGTCTAAATTCTGGAGGGCCCTCTGTAAGCAGCTCAAGATCAAATTAAACTTCTCTTCTTCTTATCATCCCCAATCCAATGGGCAAGTAGAAAGAATTAATCAGGTCCTGGGTGACTATTTGCGACATTTTGTTTCCTTCCGCCAGGATGACTGGGCAGATCTTCTACCATGGGCCAAATTCTCATACAACTTCAGAGTCTCCGAATCTTCTGCTAAATCCCCATTCTTCGTGGTGTACGGCCGTCACCCTCTTCCTCCCCTCCCCACTCCCATGCCCTCTGGTTTGCCCGCTGTTGATGAAGTGACTCGAGACCTTTCCACCATATGGAAAGAAACCCAAAATTCTCTTTTACAGGCTTCATCCCGGATGAAAAAATTTGCTGATAAGAAAAGAAGAACTCCCCCCATTTTTGCTCCCGGAGACAAGGTATGGCTCTCCGCTAAGTATGTCCGCTTTCGTGTCCCCAGTTATAAACTGGGACCACGCTATCTTGGTCCTTTCAAAATCAAGTGCCAGATCAACCCTGTCTCTTACAAACTCCTTCTTCCTCCTTCTCTCCGTATTCCCAATGCCTTCCATGTCTGTCTCCTTAAACCACTCATCCTTAACCGCTTCTCTTCCAAAGTTCTTTCTCCCACTCCAGTTTCCGGTTCATCTGACGTCTTTTCAGTGAAGGAGATTCTAGCATCCAAGACGGTCAGAGGTAAAAGATTCTTCTTGGTTGACTGGGAGAATTGTGGCCCAGAGGAGAGATCTTGGGAACCTGAGGACAACATCCTGGACAAAAGTCTTATCCTCAGGTTCTCAGGCTCCAAGAAGAGGGGGAGACCCAAGGGGGAGGGGGGGTACTGTTACGCCGAGCGCTCCGGGTCCCCGCTCCTCCCCGGAGCGCTCGCAGCGTTCTCTCATTCGCAGCGCCCCGGTCAGACCTGCTGACCGGGTGCGCTGCAATATTACTCCCAGCCGGGATGCGATTCGCGATGTGGGACGCGCCCGCTTGCGATGCGCATCTCGGATCCCGTAACTGACCCGTTCCCCGTCTGTGTTGTCCCGGCGCGTGCGGACCCGCTCCTTAGGGCGCGCGCGTGCCGGGTCTCTGCGATTTAAAGGGCCACTGCGCCACTGATTGGTGCAGCAGGCCTAATCAGTATCCTCACCTGTGCACTCTCTACTTATACCTCACTTCCCCTGCACTCCCTCGCCGGATCTTGTTGCCATTGTGCCAGTGAAAGCGTTTCCTTGTGTGTTCCTAGCCTGTGTTCCAGACCTCCTGCCGTTGCCCCTGACTACGATCCTTGCTGCCTGCCCTGACCTTCTGCTACGTCCGACCTTGCTCTTGTCTACTCCCTTGTACCACGCTTATCTCAGCAGTCAGAGAGGTTGAGCCGTTGCCGGTGGATACGACCTGGTTGCTAACGCCGCTGCAAGACCATCCCGCTTTGCGGCGGGCTCTGGTGAATACCAGTAGCAACTTAGAACCGGTCCACCGACACGGTCCACGCCAATCCCTCTCTGGCACAGAGGATCCACCTCCATCTAGCCGAATCGTGACAGGCCTGATTATAGAAGTCCTGCTAGTACCTACCAGCTTTGATCCGACAGGGAACTGTTGCCCAAGAAATGCCTCTGTTACAAGTCATACTTGGTGCCCCCTGGGTGGTAGGGGGGCTACCACCCAGGGGGCACCAAGTATGACTTGTTCCCATTACACATTTTCTTGTTTTTTCTTGTTTGCCCCTAGTCCTTTTGCTGAGGAATGACCCTGAATAGGGCTCAGTCTTCCCCATTTGTACCCATGGCCGTGGACGACTCTGATTGTCCGTTCATTTTGTTGGTCTACTATTTGGATAGCCGGACTTGTTTTGACTTTACCAGTTACTCCCCAGCTACCCCCAAGTAGGGTGGGTGCGCGTTGAGTGCACCCTTTTGGCAGATTGCATATCTGTGCTTAGATTCCCTTTGCAAATTTTTGCCTTTTTATTTCTATTGCTCTTGCTTACATTGTTGTGTATTTTTCTTCTCTAACTACTTACTCCTTCCTCTTTCTTTCTTAGAGCGCCTATGTGGTACGAGGAGCTCCCTGGTCGTCCCTCGGCCGCCATATCTCCAGATGCAACTATGACCGTTCCTCCGACTAACCGTGAGTATGATTGAAATTACACTAGCTACACTTAACGTTCAGGGCTTCAATGTCCCCGAAAAGAGGTCCAAAATCCTTTACCATATGCATAAACTGAGAACGCACATTTTATGTCTCCAAGAGACACTCTTTAAGACGGACCACATTCCAGATAGACTATGCCGCTACTTCACCACTTGGTACCACAGTTTGAATCCGGACTCTCGCTCGAGAGGAGTTTCAATCGGCATTCACCGGTCGTTACCCTTTGAGCTACTGACAATTCATTCTGATCCCGAGGCTCGTTTCCTTTTTGTCCGCGGTCGGGTTCTGGACCAGGTGGTGACAGTGGCAACTATTTACACCCCTAATACTGCTTAAATCTCATTTCTATTGCATACACTGGAGGAGCTCTCTACCTTCTCTCAGGGTATGTTTTTGCTCAGTGGAGATCTTAACGTCCCGTTGCAGCCTTTGCTGGACACGTCCACACAGCGTACAGCCATTTCGTATCGTCAGCTCAGTAATCTCCGTCATCTCTTGCATTCATTGCAGCTTTGTGATGTATCCTGCTGAGCGGGATTACACCCATTTCTCCAGCCCGCACAGGATTTATAGCAGACTAGACTACATTTTCCTGCCCCACTACTACCTACCCAGACTGTCATCTACTAAAATTGGCAATCTTTATCTGTCCGACCATGACCCTTTGTATTGCAAACTTCAGATCCCATATCTTAGTCCCCCCAAATTTATGTGGCGCTTGAATGAATTTCTGCTCCTTGATGCTCTGTGTCTCTCAGAGTTGAAATCTACAATTGCCCAATTTAGCAGTGATCACGCCGAGGACCAGACCCCTCCTCCACTACAGTGGGAGGCACTTAAATGTGTGTTAAGGGGCGTTCTCGTAAAACATGGCTCTCGCCTAAAGAAGGAGAAACAAGCAAAACTTCGGAGCCTCTTTGACACTCTGGCGTCATTTGAGGCCCTGCATAAAAGGGCGTTGCTGGAGTCGGCTCTGAGAGACCTCATCAGGACGAGACACGAGATCAATAAGATCCTGAATGACTCCTTTAAAAAATACAGACATAGATGCTCCAAGTCCTTCTATGATTGGGGAAACAAACAGGGGAGATATCTTGCTAGGGCCCTTCGGGACAAACGTACAGCGCTTTATATTCCCTCCATCACTACAACGGGAGGTGAGAAAAGCTACCTCACAGCGGACATTCTCAAGACATTTGAACGTTACTATACAGACCTATATAACATTCCCCCTCCACCAGCGGATGACCCACACCAGACCACCCAGCCCTCCCTTAGAGATTACATATCACAGACGGCCCTACCCACGCTCTCTACGGATACCATTGAGTCTCTTGAAGCACCTATCACAGCAGAGGAAATTGAGTGGGCAATAGGCCAATTACCATCAGGCAAAAGCCCAGGCCCAGATGGATATACTGGAAAGTTCTTTAAGACCCTGAAGGCCGAATTGACTCCTCATCTGTGTCGCTCATTTGATAGTATTACCCCAGATTTCAGCTTTCCAACAGACTCACTTAGGGCATACATCACAGTCATCCCCAAGGAGGGTCGTGATCCCAATCTCTGCGCGAAATATAGGCCAATCTCACTGCTTAACGTAGACATGAAGCTGTTTGCTAAGATCCTGGCAGAAAGGCTTGCGGTGGTCCTTGGACCCCTGGTTCACCCCGATCAGTCTGGCTTCCTACATTTTCGTGAAACACTGGACAACACCACTCGGGCCTTCTCTATCATACATCAGGCAAAATCCTGTAATCAACCACTCATGTTACTGTCTCTTGACGCCGAAAAGGCGTTTGATCGGGTGGGCTGGGGGTTCATGGAGGCCGCCTTAGCACAAATAGGACTGGGCCCGTTGATGCTGGGCAGGATTGGGGCTCTGTACAAAAACCCCAGCTCTCAGATTAACGGCTCTCTTTCTCTCCGGTCCCTATTCGCAACGGTACGAGACAGGGGTGCCCGCTATCCCCAATATTGTATGTTCTTTGTATGGAACACCTCCTGATCGCCCTGAGGAAGGACCCCGCGATTAGGGGCTTCCAAGTGGGGAGTGGCGAGCACCTCTGTTCTGCCTTTGCTGATGACTTGTTGTTATTCATCTCCTTTCCCTCCACATCCCTGCCTGCTCTTAAGAAGTCTCTTAGCACTTACTCCTATTTCAGCAACCACCGAGTAAACATGGACAAAAGTGTGGCAATGAACATAAACCCCCTGTCAGCTGAACTACATGCCATCCAACGAGCACACCCGTTTAAATGGTCTACCACCTCCATCAAATACTTAGGAGTACAGGTCCCTGCAGACCTCACCGACACATATTCACTAAACTTCCAGCCCATACTGACGACTATAGAGAGGGATCTTACTAAATGGTCCAGGGGTACCTTTTCATGGTTGGGTAGGGCGAACATTCTCAAGATGAATGTGTTGCACCGTTTATTGTATCTCTTCCTGGCCATTCCCCTGGCCTTACCCTTAGTCTTTAAAAAAAAAATTGGACTCCCTGATCCGATCATTTGTTTGGGCGGGGCGACCGTCGAGAATGGGCAAAAAGATTCTGACTAGACGGAAGCAAGCAGGGGGACTGGCAGTTCCTGACTGCAGGGCCTATTACACGGCTGCATCCTTGACATGATTCATTGACTTTTTCCATGGTCGCTCCTCCAAGCGGTTGGTGGAGGTGGAATTGTCGGGGACAGACTTGGAGATAATATCCTTCCCGTGGTTGCCCCCGAACACGCTATCTGTCCGAGCCATAGAGGGGCTTCCCTGGGTGTCTCGGGAACTGTTAACAGTCTTTAACAGATTCCTCTGCACCACGTCTCTTTTTACCCTGGACGGACCACTAGTCCCATTGTTGAATAATCCCAGATTCTCCCCTGGAATTTCCTGCTCATCATTCTTGGGCCTTTCACACCCGCCCTCGTTACCCTTGCAGGGACTACTGGAGGGTACCTTGCTTCGTCCTTATGAAGAGTTAATTCCGCCCCATCTCCGCACCGTGACCAGGTACCTCCAGTATTTGCAGGTCAAACATTTTGTAGAGACTGAGGGTAGACAGTTGAGGTTGAACAGACCCCTACTCCCCTTTGAGAGGCTATGCACTTCCCCTTCACCGCCTGATATCCCAATTATACGGCCTCCTTTTGGCAGAGTCAGCTAGTGTTCTGCCAGCATACACAGGGGCCTGGGAGAGGGAACTGCATGCCTCTATCACCCCTTCTGACTGGTCCACTGCATTCACACTATGCCACAAATTGTCCATCTCATGTAGATCACAGGAAACCAGTTTTAAGATCCTCTCTCGATGGTATAGAGTACCGGTAGCCCTGCATAAGATGTTTCCCACAGCTTCGGACTTGTGCTGGCGCTGTGGGACGGACAGAGGTACCATGACCCATATTTGGTGGTCTTGCCCCCGCCTAGCTTCCTTCTGGGAAGTGGTGGTGTCACGTATTGAGACGATCACAGGGGTTGTCTTCTCGAACGACCCAAAGGTGCTCCTTTTATCAATTATTCCAGTGACCCGTAAAAACCCCTCTAGATTTTTAGCTAACCTTCTACTGACGGCGGCGCGCACGATCATTCCCAGGAAATGGAAAACCACACACCCCCCTACACTCACAGACTGGTACACTGAGATACTTTTCATTTGCCGTATGGAGGAGCTCATGGCGGACTCCTCGGGACATTACGATAAATTTATCACCATATGGCAACCTTGGATGACCTTTGTAGAGACGCCCCTATATAGGTCGGACTGACTGCCTTGCCCTCTCCCTCACACCCTCCACTCTCCTCGACGCCTGACTGAACCTTTCCTCACCCCTGACGAGTGACTGGACCCCGGTGGCGGATGATGAACCGGCGCGGGACGGCAATCAGGGACCCAGAGGTTGGTGCAATTCTCCCCTTTCTGTATCTCTTTCCCTCTGGACTCCTACTGCCCCTAGATCCTACCCCTTCCTTCCCTCCCTATTACTTACTTTCTGAAGCTTTCCCCTCTATTTTTCACCCTTATTGGTTTAGTTTTTTCTCCCTTTTTGGAAAGACTGTAATGTTTGATAGGATTAATCTTCGGATTTGTACTACATTGTCATTGACTGATCAATGCGAACTATTACCTAAGTGACCCAAAGTATTAGGCTGTTTCTCATGTTGCCTGTTCTGATCGGATTACTGAACTTGACATGTTTTATCTACTCATTCTTTTTGTAATTTCTAATAAAAACCTGTTGAATAATAAAAAAAAAAAAAAAAAACGCAATTTTGCTCATTTTGGAAGGTTTTGCTTTCACGCCGTACAATTTACGGTAAAAATGACATGTGTTCTTTATTCTTTGGGTCAATATGATTAAAATTATACCCATGATAACATACTCTTCTATTACTGTTGAGCTTAAAAAAAACGCAAACTTTTTAACCAAATTAGTACGTGTAAAATCCCCCTATTTTGAAGACCTATAACTTTTTCATTTTTCCATATAAGCGGCGGTATGAGGGCTCATTTTTTGCGCCATGATCTGTACTTTTTATTGATAACATATTTGCTTATATAGAACTTTTAATACATTTTTATAATTTTTTTTGGAAATAAACCGGCTTTTTCTTTTTTTACGTTCACGCCGTTCACCGTACGGTATCATTAACATTTTCTTTTAATAGTTCAGATATTTATGCACGTGGTGATACCAAATATGTATATAAAATATTTTTTTAACACTTTTTGGGGGTGAAATAGGGAAAATGGACAATTTACGTTTTTATTGGGGGAGTGGGTTTTTCACATTTTTTTTACTTTATTTTTTTTACTTTTATTTTTACACTTTAATCGTCCCCATAGGGGACTATTTATAGCAATCACTTGATTGTTAATACTCTTCAGTGCTACGTATAGGACACACCACTGATCAGCATTATCGGTGAAAAAAGGTCTGATGCAGAGGAATGTTTGTAACTTGGGAACAGCGCCTTCAATCTGTTTGGCACTATCTATATTTGTGAAGTATTGGTGTGGTCAATCTACTCTGATGCGTGGTGGGGGGAAATCCTGGCTGATCCATGCCTGATTCATCTTCACAAACGTCAGTCTCTCCAAATTTTTTGTGGCAGATGAGTTCTCCTTGGGGGGGGACTATGGCCCCCGCCGCACTAAACACGCGCTCTGATGGCAAACTACTGGCCGGGCAGGCTTGGCTGCCCAGAAGTCCAGCGGATCTTCAAGGTGTGTTGGCATGGGCCTGTCAAGGTATGCCACCACCTGCTGCTTCAGGTCCTGCTCCAGGTGTACCTGCTGCTGATTGATGAGTTACTCATCAGCAACTGTAGACTCAGGCTGCTGCTGATGGAGCTGGTACTGCTCCTGCCACCCCACCCCTCCCCAGCAGCGATGGCAGTGGAAGGTGAGTGAAGGCCCCCCCCCCCCCCCTTCAGACCTGAGAGAGGATGGACGATGGCGCCGATAGGCATCGGCCAACTGACTACGTAGGATGTCTCTGTAGTAGATCAGTTTGTCCTCCCTCTCAGTGGGTGTAATAAAGGCCCCTATTTTGTGGCGATAGCGAGGGTCCAATGAGGTGGAGATCCAGAAGTCATCAAGCTGCCAAATGGTGACAATTCGGTGAGCAAGTGAGCATGCATCGTGCCATTTGTGCAAGTGACTTGGAGGGTTCCCTGCCTCCATCTCCACTACGTACTGCCACTGTGTGTCTGATTCCTCTGTCTCGCCTTTCTCATAACCTTCTAGCCCCTCTGGCTACTCCTGCTACTCCTCTCCTGTCGGATTACTAGGAAAACCGCCCATATGGCGAAACCTAAACTTTGCTCCACTGTGTCCCTCCCCCTCATCCTCCTCCTCCAGTTCAGCCCCCACAGGGCTCATGTGGCCGTGAGATGTAGGCGCCATGTCTCCAGTGCCCTAACAAGCCATCGTTTCCAACATGTGTTGTAAGAAATTAAGAAGTGGAATGGCGTCGTTCATACCGTAATCCTAGCGACTTACTAATAATGGGACTTCCTTAAAGGGCCTGAGGCATGTGTCACGTATGAGCTGCCACTGGTTCACATTGATGTTACAATGGGGAGTACCCCTATCCGCTTGGATCATCAAGAAATCGGTGATGGCTTTTCTCTGTTCGTACAGTTGATCCAACATATGGAGGGTGGAATTCCAACGTGTGGCAACGTCACAAATCAGACTATGTTGGGGGATACCGTTCTGATGCTGTAGCTCAAGGAGGGTGTGCTTTACAGTGTATGAGTTGCTGAAGTGCATGCAAAGTTTCCTGCTTCACAACCAGATTGAACACATATGCCATGCAGGGCCCATGGCTCAGGGTACCCAGTCGCATCACATGCAAGATGTTCTTCTCATTGTCAGTCCAGTTTTCATGGACTAAGCCATTCTGCGATTTCTTTATGAATGACTTTTAGCAGTTCCTCCCCTGTGTGACTCTTTTCGCCAATACAAACCATGTGAAGAACAGCAAGACACCGCCGTGCCCTGCACACATGGTATGCTGAAGGGCCACTGAGACTTGTATGGGCAGTGGAAGCTGAGGACATGGTGGAGGATGAGGAGGCGGGATTGCACACTGTCACAAGACCAACGACCTGAGAGTGTGGAGGAGGAAGCGGCGTGATCTGTCCAAGTTGGTGTTGTGGCTGTGCAGGAACCACATTCACCCAGTGAGCCGTAAAGGACATGTATTGTCCCTGACCATAGTTACAGCTCCAGATGTCGGCGCTGCCATGCACTTTGGTACATATCGACAGGCTCAAGGACTGGCCCACCTTCTCTTCTACAAAATTATGCAGGGCTGGTACTGCCTTCTTTGCAAAGAAATGACGGCTTGGCACTCTCCACCTCGGCTCGGCACAAGCCATTAGTTCTCTGAAAGGTGCAAAGTCCACCACTTGAAAAGAGAGGGACTGCAGCACCAGCAACTTGGACAGGAGCACATTTAGCTTTTGCGCCATTGGATGAGTCGGCGCTTACTGTTGTCTCTTGGACATGGATTATTGGCGGAATGGCTGACTAAAAGTAAGAGGAGCAGGAGCATCTGGAGCGACAGAAGGAGGGTATGACACACAGCTCCCTTAGGCTGAGGTGGTGTAGCCTTGGCTGTCTGAAAGAGGGAGTGGCATGCCACTAGCAGCAGCAGGCTGGACCACTTCATCGGAGCCACTGTTCTCCCAGGCCGCTTTATGGTGGCGAAGCATATGTTGATGCAGGGCTGTGGTGCCAACATTGGGACCATGGCCACGCTTCACCTTCTGCCGACATATCTTGCATGTGGCTATGTGAACCTCCTCCTGATGCTTGATGAAAAACTGCCACACCACCGATTAGCTTATTTTCCCACCAACAGTCCGCACTAATTGACTGCTACTGCGGCCGTCTCCAGGAACCCCTGTTCCACTACCTCCCGAGATGTTAGGCTGCCACAAAGCAGGTGGACTCCCCCGGGCACGTTTGGCTCCAGAATTTCCCCTTCTACCACCACGCTCACTGCCAACCATGCTACCACCTTGCTGGCTCAGCTGCTGCCTCACGGGAAACCTGCAACTCTCTTCTCCTGATGATGATGATGAAGCCCCTTCTGCACCCGGCTCTGAATTGTGATTAGCTTCATCATCATCAACAAGTGTCTGCACGTCACTGATGTCCTCCTTAGGTTCCCCAACAGTGTCTGATTCAGGACCCTGAACCCTGGCAGCACCGCCTCCCATGTCACTCTCCTCATCACTACTTGCCTGCCTAGGGAGTGAAGGCAGATGTCTCCTCCACTTCTTGGCTGGGCAGTAGCTGTTGACTGTCCTCTATTAGACCGTCCTCACTGAATAGTGTAGCTAAACCCAAAGCATAAGATACTTCTTTAGGGGAGGGAACAGCATAGGACAGAGGCAATGAGAGGACAGGGACTGCTCCAGGGCCATGCCAACTCAGGATTGTGTCTGAGGAACCCACCGACTGTTGACTGGGGGTATCAGATGTCACTTGTGATGAAGTTGATGACCGTGTTAACCAATTGATGACGACAGATGGGTTGCTGGTCGAGACATGACCGCTAGCTGATACCGGAAAGTGACTGGGAGGTTAATGGCTGCAGTAAAAATCCTTTTCAGTGAATAAAAACTGCTCTCTGTCCACCAGAACGCTGACATGACTAGGATGTGAAACACTGCTGGGCTTTTCTGTGTAACACACACACAGCGATGTCTGTCCTATCTCTATGCAGTGTAAAGAATGATATGACAAGCCGCAAAATGACTGCCAAATATATAGGGCTGTGACATCACAGGGGTGACTGGCTGCTGATAGGCTGCATCCTGCATGTGATTCAGGGTCATCCCGCCTACCTCCCCTCCTGCCTTGCCTTGCCAGCGTTTCTTGACCCATATACTGACATGTGGATATGCCATTTTAGATGCCCTGGAGCCTGGACCGCAGTAAATGGAGTTTAATGAAGCGATTCACATGATAGAATCGTGGCGATATTCACATTCATTGTGAATCGAATATTTCATGAAATTTGTAATTAATTCGGGTTCGTCAGCTTCAATTCGCTCACCTCTAACAATGACCCCAAACACTGCTCAAAATCTAATCTGCCATTTATGCAAAGGAACAAGTACAATGTTCTGGAATGGCCATCCCAGTCCCCAGACCTGAATATCATTGACAAGCTGTGGTGTGATATAAAGTGGGCTGTCCATGCTCAGCAACCATTAAACCTAACTGAACTGGAGATGTTTTACAAGGATGAATTCTCTAAAATCCGTTCATCCGGAATCCAGACACTTATTACAGGCTATAGGAAGTGCCTAATGCCCTTATTTCTGCTAAAGGATGCTCAACTAAATATTAATATGATATTTCTGATGGGGTGCCCAAATTTATGCACCTGTCTACTTTTATTTTGATCCAGATTGCACATGTTCTGTTCATCCAATAAACCTCATTTCACTACTGAAATATTACTGTGTCTTTCAGATATTTGATAGCTCAAAATCAAATTGCTGATCCAAACATCCAATTATTTATAAATCATTATTTATAAAATCATGGAAATTGTCAGGGGTGCCTAAACTTTTGCATACACCTGCCTCTTGGCTCACTCCTCATAAGCAAACTGCTCAAGCTGTCTCAGGTGTGAAGGTACCTTATCCAACTCCAGGTTTCAGCTCCTTCCACAGATGTTCAATAAGGTTCAGATCAGGGCTCATAGAAGGCCACTTTAGAATAGTCAGTTTTGCTCTTAGTCCTTCTTGAGTGTTTTTAGCTGTGTGTTTTGGGCCATTATCCTGTTGGAGGACCAATGACCCGTGACTGAGACGAAGCTTCCTGACACTGCCCCAAAATGCCTTGATAGTCTTGGAGAAGACTTCTGCGTCAAAGCAGCACCACCTCAGACTGAAGAAGCATCCATCTCCAAAAGAAAAGGCTTTCTAGGATCGGGTCTGTTTAAAGGGGTAATCCGGTGAAAACCTTTTTTCTTTTAAATCAACTGGTGGCAGAAAGTTAAACATATTTGTAAATTACTTCTATTAAAAAATTGTAATCCTTCCTGTACTTATTAGCTGCTAAATACTACAGAGGAAATTCTTTTCTTTTTGGAATGCTCTCCGATGACATCACAAGCACAGTTCTCTCTGCTGAAGTTATTATAATAATAACGCTTTATTTATTGTTGTCCTTAGTGGGATTTGAACCCAAGTCCCCAGCACTGCAAGGCAGCAGTGCTAACCATTGAGCCACCATAGTGCCCTTAGCATACATCTGCTATGCATGGTTGCTAAAATGGACAGAGATGTCAGCAGAGAGCACTGTGCTTGTGATGTCATCAGTGTTCCAAAAAGAAAGGAATTTCCTCTGTACCATTCAGCAGCTAATAAGTACTGGAATGATTAAGATTTTTTAATAGAATTTACAAATATGTTTAACTTTCTGCCACCAGTTGATTTAAAAGAAAAAAGGTTTTCACCGGAGTACCCCTTTAATGTACCATAAAATGTATTGTAGAAAGGGGCAAAATATATAAATAATGCTTGTAGCAGTACAATGGTGGCAGTGTGGCTGTTACCTCTCTTACCTTTGTTGGTTGCACCCTTTATCGTTGTTCCTATTGTGGAACATACTTAACCCCTTAACGGCTCAGTTTTTTTTCAGTTTTTGCATTTTCGTTTTTTCCTCCTTACCTTTTAAAATCAGAACTCTTTCAATTTTCCACCTAAAAATCCATATGGAGGCTTATTTTTTGCGCCACCAATTCTAGACAAAATAAATCATTGTGCGACAAAATTGAAGAAAAAAAAACATTTTGTAACTTTTGGGGGCTTCCGTTTCTACGCAGTAAATTTTTCGGTAAAAATGACACCTTCTCTTAATTATGTAGGTTCATATGATTAAAATGAAACCCTATTTATATAGGTTTGATTTTGTCGTACTTCTGGAAAAAATCATAACTACATGCACGAAAATGACCCTGAGTTAAATCGCGGGAGTGGGCGCAGGACGTACAGGTATGCCCTGGGTCCATAAGGAGTTAAAGGCGTATGTAGATCAAAAAATGTTTAACTTTTATTGAACATAAATGCATCAAAAGGACATACATTTAAAATCACTAAAAGAAGAAAAGTTTGATTACAAAATAACAGAGACAGGTCTGCAAGTATTCAGAATGGGAGGTCTGCAAGACACGTAACTACACAAGTATATAAGCTGAACAAGCATGCAGCATATGAATGTACAATAAACTAAAATCACCGAGGCATTCCTTCTACCTGGCATCAAGGGGATATTTGTTTACATGGGGACTTTGCAATTGTGGCCACATTGGTTTTATGGGGTATTTGTGGTTTAGTGGGTCTGGTATATTTTTTGTAGTGTACTAAGTATATTTATTTTTATGGTTGAATTTGATGACTAGGGCATAATTGATGCATTATCATCAAATTTTTGTCTGTTTTTTTAAAGAGTTATCAATGGTCATTTCACTTTTTTACGCAATAAGCACTTTTTCTTCACGTAGTATTGCACTTTCTACATTGATTCACTATTATATATAACTGATATTCACAATTATAACTATGCACATTGTTTTTTCAGTCCCTATAGTTGTGCTCTTTGCGATCCATACATATGTGGATAGTTACCACACTCATATATACATTTTTACTTTTTTCTTTGTTCCTTCGTTGGATTTATTTCTTGTCATACATACATTTACACATACTTATATATCAATGGATCTTTATGGCCAGCCTATCACAACATTGATTCACTAAGCTAATAATAGTTTTTGTGTCTTTCTTTTGATCACCATTATTCATATCAATATTAATAGTAAGTTTATCCTTGAATGGTACCCTAGTAATGTGGTGTATTTATCTATACCTTATTATCATTATTGTACTTTTTCTTTTGTAGAATCCGGACCTTGTCCTCAGCACGGTGAAGGGTATGTCACTTTTTTCACTTGGGTGTTGTCCTAGTATATGTCCTTGTTTGTTTTTGGCTTGCTATTTTGTTTATGTGGTTGAGTGTGTTTATTACCACATGGGCCCAGATTTAGCCAATTAACACTTATTTTTTCTTAAATTCTTTCACAGCCATTGGATATATTTACCGTATATATTGGTGAATTGACCATCTTATTTTTCATCCATGGGTTGCTCTTGACATTTCTGTTTTCACAGCAACATTCTATTGGGGACGCCCAATTGCCGTGAACACAGTATTGCCAAGGCCATTCCTTCTTCTCACATTCTACATCTTCTCACATACCTACTTTCATTTTTTTACATATACAATATTTTTCACATTTCCCTCTCTGCACTCATGTCTCTATAAAAGGAATGACATTGATTATGTGACTGTAGCATGATTCGAACATATATGTAGTTTGCTATTATACAGTGATTGTACAGAAGGACACTCAACATTTCTTTCCTTATTAATACTTATTTATTTATATGTTGGACATTACCCAAAACTATATATTCCCCACCCCCTAACTTTAGGTTAAGCACGTCCCATGTCTTGACATCTCGCGGTGCCTGTTCGCTCGGCGTCGCAATATTCCGGGCTCCCATTCTAATTATGGCAGCCCTGGATCTCGCGATGCTGTGATCAGATGCCGCGGGAGTTCGGGCTTGTCTGTATGTGGGCCAAATAGCCATACTCTCGCCATGATTGCGTAAGATGCGACCGTCGCGTTATGGTACCACATAGCCTCCACTTCTGGTTTCACACCATTATGCGCATGACGCGACTATCGCATCAGCGCATCACATGACCTCCACTTCCCGGTTAATGTTACTACAGGCCATGACTAGACTGGAGCCCTGCATATATGACCAGGTGATTTATTTTGTTATTAATGTCATGGGGGCGTGTTTTGTTACTGCTTACTGACCGCTGACACATGTGCTGAACTCTTGCGGCGGTGATTATGTACACACCGCTATTTGTCCCGTTTTCTCTGCACTATGACGTATATGCACATGGGACACACTGATTAGGTGTCCATAATATAAAAGGAAGGTCTATTCCCTCCCTGTAATTATGCCCCAGAAGAAGCATACAGCGCGAAACGTTGGGTGGTGTTGGAGGTCTTACTGTGCTCCCACTAGGTGATACCTGTATACTCTTATTACTGTATTGCACGTATTAGCTTTATACTTTTTAACTGCAGTATTATTGGGTTTTTAGTCTACATTGATATGCTGCATTTTTGTTCAGCTTATATACTTGTGTAGTTACATGTCTTGCAGACCTCCCATTCTGAATACTTGCAGACCTATCTCTGTTATTATGTAATCAAACTTTTCTTCTTTTAGTGATTTTAAATGTATGTCCTTTTGATGCATATATGTTCGATGAGAGTTAAACATTTTTGATCTACATACGCCTATCTCTCTTGTTAGTTTTATTTCTAATGTGTAGGATCCTATATTTTGGACATTCTTTGTATGCATAAGGAGTTAAAGGGGTTCTCCAGTGGTAAACAAATGTTTTCAAATCAACTTATGCCAGAAAGTTAAACAGATTTGTAAATTACTTCTATTTAAAAATATTAAACCTTCCAGTACTTATCAGCTGCTGTATATTCCAGAGGAAGTTGTATAGTTCTTTCCAGTCTGACCACAGTGCTCTCTGCTCACACCTCTTCGTGTCAGGAACTGTCTAGAGGAGGAGAGGTTTTCTATAGGGATTTGCTTCTACTCTGCACAGTTGTGTCAGCAGAGAGCATTGTGTAGAAGCAAATCCCTATAGAAAACCTCTCCTGCTCTAGACCATTCCTGAAACGAACAGAGGTGTCAGCAGAGAGCACTGTGGTCAGACTGGAAAGATCTACACAACTTCCTCTGGAATATACAGCAGCTGATAAGTACTGGAAGGTTTAATGTTTTTTAAATAGAAGTAATTTACAAATCTGTTTAATTTTCTGGCATCAGTTGATTTCAAAACATTTGTTTTCCACAGGAGTACTTCTGCTCTTAACACTTTTATACAGAAATACTCAATACTCTACCATCCTTATGTATGCCCTGTGTGGCATTTGCCACCCTCTCTTCCCTATCCTTCTTTTTTAATACATAATTTTATCATTGTATGTAATTTATGAATGAATAAAGTTTTGTCTATTTTCTTGTATCCATAATGTAATGTCCCAGTACAGGATGTAATCCTGTACAATAACCTTAGGGCCTGTCAGGTTGAGTCCTTCAGTGTCCTGGGGGCTCTCCTGTAGTGTCTCCCCTGCTGTTAGTACAATGTTATTTATTGTAATAGGTATATAGTCAGTATGCTAATGTATAGACAGTATAAAGGACCTTTGAGATGTCACATGTTATGTTTATAGTACCCAGAGAGTCACCATCTTAACACATGACCCGCTGCTTGACCTATGGGCTTCTAGTTCAGCCCCCTTTATAAGGAAGGGAGGTGCTGCAATCGCTCTCTTTTGGCTCTTCTGCTGCTGAGGAACAGTCAAGACCAGATGTCTCAGTGCTAGTGTCCAGCTACTTGGAAGGCCTCAAATCTACCGTCACTTCCAGTAAGTCAAGTCTATGTCTGCTGTCGCTACCTACAGTCCAGTCAAACCTAAAGTCAATGATCTAAAGTCCATTACAAGTATAATTGGTCCCAGCAAGCTGTGAGGTCCTTCTGTGTTCCTGGCCACCTCTCTGGGATTCTGGCTGAGCGGTATAGACTATGTCTGTCTGACCTCAGTAAAGCCTCCTTTAAACCATAACCTGGTCGTGGACTCTCATTTCACTGCCTAGCCATTGGGATGGCAGAAATATGGTTTGGGTGGTTCCCGATACCCAAAAATCACTCTGGCAGTATGAATATTAGGGGTTAATAATGTGGTGTCCCAGTACCGCATTTCATTCGATACTTATTTATCTATGGGTCCCCGTAGCCAGAGTCCCTAGGACTTAGTAATCTCTGTGAGTCAGTCCGCCCCTAGTCACCTCTATTATAGTATATAGATTTCTAATTTGTCCATAGAATAATGTATATAGTATTATTTCTGTATATAAATGGTTAATTACCTGTTTCTATTAGCGTTGCAGGACCTGCGGGTCATGTGACAGGGTGAACTCTATGGTTTTAGCTTAAGGACCTTTGGAGGCCCTCTTACGTCAGTAATCCCAGCACACCATGTACTGGTGAATGGCAGACGTTCGGACGAATCAGAATCGCCACGCCCCTGCCTATATAAGGGAGCGTCGGCCATCTTCTCTCTCTCTTTCTCCTGGCTCTTGATGAGAGAAGACCTATATCGCAGTAATCGCAGTGAGTTAGGCCTGAGCCTTGTGGCAACGGCTGAATGATCTAAATTATAGAGTGTGTCATCCCCTAAACACTCTGCAGTATCACCGGACATAATATTTCCCCTAAATTTGAACGGATCTGCCCATCACTCCCTAAATTAGGAGACTACAAGTTTAATGCAAGGTCCGCAACTTCTGCCAGTCGCTAAGCAACCTAACAACTGTTATATGAGACTGTTACTACACATTGGATATTGCAAGTACTTCAGTAAAGTTATTCAAGTTCAAGTTAAATCTGCTTGTGGACCTTCAGTCATTTCATTGCACCTATCGCTTCTGGGAAGGGCGGCGATAGGCCGGAACATAGATTCAGCATACCAGCCCCCACCCTGGCGTCACGAGTGACAGGGTTACTATTAACCCCTCATATATCAACATCATACCATCCTTACCATACACCCCCCAAAGGCTGCCACAATAACACCTTGCCCCTGGGGTTAATGCCATCTGCTCTAGCCACCTACACCGCTACATCCCGTGGCCCCGCCATTCACCGTGGCTCACTATAATAACATATTTTCTGTCTCAAGATTTGCTATGTCAATTCTTGAAGTAGAAAGTACTCCTCTTCAGGATCTTCCATTGACATCAATGCAGGTTTGATTTCATCAATGGAGATCTGATTCAAATTACTTGTGTGCCATTGATTTTAGCATGGAGAAGTAGAGGAAGTTCATTAAGGAAATTCTGCTGTGTACACATAGCTATAGACTACTCTAGGGGGAAAAACACCTGCAAAAATACTATGTGTGCATATCCTTCTTGGGGCATATCATGGTACAGGTCAGTTGTCAACCAGACGGCATGAAATAAAGTTATTTTGCACATTTTGATACTTGAGTAACATTATTTAAAGGGGTAGTCCAACCCTAGATATGTTATCCCCTATCAAAAGGATAGGGGATAACATGTCTGATCTCTGATCTCCGGGCTGGCGCTGCGGTGTTCATTAACACGGAAGCCTGGGGCTTTCATGTTTGCGATGTCATGCCATGCCACCTCCATTCATGTCTATGGGAGGGGGCATGATTCCTTTGTACTAGCCATCACGCCCCCTCCCATAGACATGAATGGAGGGGGCGTGACAGCGGTGGTCGCCCATCATCCGGCATGGTGCGGAGTTTGCTCCTTGCATCGAATTACGTGGTGCCGCTCTGGAGACCACGATCAAACATGTTAACCCCTATCCTTTAGATAGGGAATATCATGTCTAGGGATGCGGTACCCTTTAAGGATTTTAGGAATTGGATTTTGTATTTCAGTGTACCAAGATATCTGTATAATACCCATTATATATACTGTATCAGATAATGATGGTAAATTGACCTATGTGTTGTGGTATTATGCATTGACACAGACTTTTATTTACACCCTTCTATATACAGGATGTTATACATGATGATTGCTTGTTGTGCAAGGCTTTTTTATTTTCACCCTCTCTTGTTCTATTGTTCTGTATCACTATATCTTGATTGGGTTGTTAGGTTATACACTTTGAATTACTATTAATGTGTGGTCACTTTGTTAAAACTTGTATGTGTATCTTGATATCTTACAAGATTTAACCTTAGATGCCTACGACTGCACTCTCAGCATATCCAGTTACATATAGTCTTTTTAAGAATGGTATATGCCAGTCTTCTCTAATTGTTACTATGTAGCCTAGAATGCATTTTTTTGTCTTTGTGATATCATAAAAATGTATAATAAAAATACAGTTTAAAGAAAATCCTGAGATTTTTCCTTTCACTGTAAGAAGCCAACCCCATGCTATGGTCCTTCAAAAGCTTTATAGCTGTTAAGGAGTGTATCAGGATGGTACTCAGTGATGTGTCAAAAAACTTGAACTTTTACTCCCCTCCTGGGGTTACAGGCACCTGGTAGTTTACCAGTCTACAGATTTTACTTTGAATTAGCATTTTAATAGGAATTTTTAATATTAAATCAAGTTAAAGTCAGGAAAAGAGAAACAAATTGCGAATGACTTTAAAAGAAATCTCCCAAAAATGTATAAATATATAAAAGCCAAAAAGGTGACTGTGGAAATATAATTTTAGTGGTAAAGAGATATTAAACATGTTTAATTTGTGTTAAACAGTGCCAGATATTGTTGAGGGGGACAGTAATATTACTTGGTTAGCACAAGTGAAGTATAGCTGCTTATGAGCAAATTAAATATTGATAAAGCCTCCGGCCCAGACAGTATTCATATACCAGTATTATGATTGAATAAAGCTCAGTAATTGATAGACCCTTTTCTCATAATCTACTGACCCGTCTGATATATATTTTTTAATGCTTATTTGTCACTTATTGCTTATTTAAGAAATTACAAATAGGAGGGGGTCAGCTTAAAGGGGTATTCCAGGATTTTTTTTTATTTGACTATGCTACAGGGGGCGCACCCCAATATTTATTTTTAACGGCATACAAAATGACTGTTGTGTCAGATTTTTCCCAGGTTGCAATGCGGCCGAGACCTGACTCACTAGTCATCTGATGACGGGGAGCCTGTCTGCTTCAATGGGTGGAGCAATCGCTTGGTGGGAGAGAGATCAATCTGCAACTAATGCAACAGCTGTAGGCACCCTGATTGAAAACCACAGGTCTTTTGATGGATGCAGCTCATTTATGTTTCAATGGGGGGGGGGGGGTGGCTGATGTGTGGGAGGAAGGAAATTATGGGATTTGTAGGCAAAAAATAAAATTTAAAAAGGAAATACCAGTTCACAAAAAGCTAGCCACAGTGTTATGGTAATCTCACAATATAGCCATTTAGCACCAAGAAAAGTGCAGATCCTTCCTAAGCATGTCCATTACTGTCTGCCAGGTACATACTAAAATCACCTTTAACCTTTAAGCCTTTGAAAATTATAAACAGCTCAAAAGTGGCTCTGCCCCTGGCATCTTATCCCCTATCCAAAGGATAGGGGATAAGATGTTAGATCGCCGCGGTCCCGCTGCTGGGGACCCCGGGGATCGCCGCTGCGGCACCCCGCCATCATTACTGCACAGAGCGAGTTCGCTCTGTGTGTAATGACGGGCGATACAGGGGCCGACGCAGCGTGATGTAATGGCTCCGCCCCTCATGACATCACGGCCCGTCCCCTTAATGCAAGTCTATGGCAGGGGGCGTGACGACCGCCACGCCCCTCCCATAGACTTGTATTGACGGGGGCGGGCCATGACGTCACGAGGGGTGGAGCCGTGACGTAACGATGCTCCGGCCCCTGTATTGCCCGCCATTACGTGCAGAGCGAGTTCTGTGCAGTAATGATGGCGGGGTGCCGCAGCGGCGATCCCCGGGGTCCCCAGCAGCGGGACCGAGGTGATCTAACATCTTATCCCCTATCCTTTGGATAGGGGATAAGATGTCTAGCGGCGGAGTACCCCTTTAAGTGTCATACAGTAATGGACATGCTTACCAAGGATCTGTGCTTGTGTTGGTGGTAAATGGCCGTGTCCTGTGCCCCCCATTACCCTGCTGACTTATAATTGGTAACTAGTTACTTCTGGTTTCTGTGCCCGACATCACCTGACATGCAAGCTGTGGATCTGTGTGGTGATGAATGCATGCACATGTGCAACAGTGACATCATTAGGAGGCTGGCTTCACACACAACAGAAAAAGCAGCAAAGCCCCTTTCAGTACCTGACTTGTGATATATTGTCTCAGGCCGCATAGCAAGCTGGAAAAGGTCCGAGACAACACTAATTTTATAGGCTGCAAAAAATTAACTTCTATGGAGAAAAATGTCAGAGAAATAAGGTACCAGCCACCAAACACAACTAAAGGAAGTATATTACTTACTAGACTAACTTTGCTGTCCCTGTCTTCCATTCAAAGAACAAAAAATCCTGAAATGCCCTTTAATAAAATCTGTAAAAGAGCAATAAAATCTGCAAAAATACAGAGGTGGCAAAGCCAGGTTGTAAAGACATGTAGCCAAGGAAAGTAAATCCTACAAAAAAAATCAAGGAAGGCAGAGCTACTGAATGAAAAAATTGTAGAAAATGCGCAGGTATTGCAACTTTCAGTTAACTGATAGCCAGAATGGTTTACTTAGTATAGAAGTTTTGAAACCAACCTGATTTGTTTCTATGAAGAGGTGAGTAAAGTCTAGATAGGTGGGTGGCTGTGGGCATAGTATATTCTGGCTGTCTTTTTTAACACTGTCACTCATAGACTTCTAAGGAGTAAATAAAGGTCGGTAGATTTAAAGGGGTTATCCATGAATAGAAAAACAGTTCATTTCTTCAAAAAACAAACAAACAAAAACAAAAACAAAAAAAAAACCTTTAAGCTGACTCAAGGACCATACCAAGAGACTGGTAAATGATTCCTGCTCTGAATGGTCCCCAGGTATTTGTGGTGTCCCACAAGGTTCAGTACTGGGTCTACGTTTATTCAACTTAATTAATTAATATTTTATCATTTATTTTTATAATTTTCTAAGTATGGGAGTACCAATATTTTTTTTATGTGAGGCATTGGAGAGTCAATAAGTCTGATCTATTTTTTCCCCCAATAGCAGACAATAAAGGGGTACTCCGGTCGAAAACTTTTTTTTTTTTAATCAATTGGTGCCAGAAAGCTAAACAGATTTGTAAATTGCTTCTATTAAAAAAAAAAAATGCCAGTACTTATTAGCTGCTGAATACTACAGAGGAAATTATTTTCTTTTTGGAACACAGAGCTCTCTGCTGACATCACGAGCATAGTGCTCTCTGCTGACATCTCTGTCCATTTTAGGAACTGTCCAGAGTAGGAAAATGGACAGAAAATGTCAGCAGAGAGCACTGTGGTCTGATGTCAGCAGAGAGCACTGTGTTCCAAAAAGAAAAGAATTTCCTCTGTAGTATTCAGCAGCTAATAAGCACTGTAAGGATTAAGATTTTTTAATAGCATAATTTACAAATCTGTTTAACTTTCTGGAACCAGTTGATTTAAAAAAAAATTAATAAAAAAAAAAAGGTTTCCACTGGAGTACCTTTAAGGGGTATTTGGGATACCTGTATAGATATTAGATTGTTAGCTGATTCATACATGTATCTACATATGTAAGGTTAGCTACGGTCATATCTGTTCTGAAAAAAGCAAGCAGGGTGACCAGCAATAGACCACAGACAGGGCAGTCATCCAGTGGCAGAATTGCCTAGGTATTTAACATAACTAAGAAAAAGCTGATTCAGGGGCCAACTCATGACTGTATTTTTAAACTTTGCTTCTAAATGAACTTTAGGCTGTGAATTAAATCATTATAAATGTCTTATATAGTAAATTTCTAGTTACATAGCTGCTCATGTATTTTTTGGACGTTGGCTTGTATTCCGAAAGCACAAATAACAAATTCACCATGTTCTGAGAAGAAATAACATTTTTACATTGTTGTGATGCATCGACTGATAAATCCATCTTACCCTCCTCCTGTTCAATTTTCATTCTCAGACATGATGATGTGATGTCTAGTACAGATTTAAACACACAGAACATTATTACTGTGAAGCTACAGATGTAGCAAAGTGAGCAGTCAGAGTCATAGAACGTTAACTAGTCTAACCGATAACTCTGTTATCTGTAGACTTGCATAAGAGGTAAAGATGCAGCAGAGTTAAAGGCAATTTGTCAGCTCTATGTCATGGTCAGAGCTCAAGTGTCAAGGATATAGTGCCAAACCACAGCATGCACACCCCTTCCGTTTCCCACCCTTCCTTGCCTGGCTTCCAACACTGAACCCTGTAAATTAATTAGTCAAGGTAGGGAGGAGTAGGGGAGGGAGGAAGCTTGTCTGCTGTGGTTTGAGCATAATATAGAGCTGACAAATTCACACGTCATAGCTCATTAGCTAGATGTGTTAAATGGACACTGTCAGAATCAAAAATGTTTTATATATACATATATATATATATATATATATATATATATATATACACACACTTCACAAAAAATGATATCTTCTTTTTATAGAAATCTTTGCTTATAAAAAAGGCCTCTAGGGGTCCCCATACCATCCATAACATAATCCTTCCTGGCTGTAGAATCATCTTTGTCTCAGCTGAAGCACAGGCTGGGACAAAGACCAGTAAGTGATGGAAAGACTAGCACTTCTCTGGGTTCACTCCTGTCCTATCAGACTGCAGATTTTTGTAAATCTGATGGTTTTGTAAACCTAATCGAGGACATGCCTACTTTTCTTAAACCATAATGCAAACTGTATGGTTTTCATTTTGATTTTCTGGCACATGTTAGACACAACACAGACAATTCACCAAAATTGTGTCTCACAACTAGAGAAAAAAAGTGTAGGTTTAACAATATTAAATGCCCATCTATGTATGTGTGTATGTACAGTATATATATGTACATTTTATCACAGCTTCCAAATGCCTGAAGATATTTTGATTACACTTAATACAGCACATACTGCACATT
This sequence comes from Hyla sarda, assembly GCF_029499605.1. Classification (NCBI taxonomy): domain Eukaryota; kingdom Metazoa; phylum Chordata; class Amphibia; order Anura; family Hylidae; genus Hyla; species Hyla sarda. Next base: position 126,205,255 of record NC_079191.1, read on the forward strand.
TTATGCTGTGTGAACATGGCCTTAGGCTTAGAATATCCTGCTGAATGCCCCATAGGCAAATGCAGAAAATAGAGAGCGGGATATGAAAATGGAATATGAGAACTGGATATGAGGACGGGATGGAAGGATGAGATATAAGGACAGGATAGGAGAATGAGAAAGGAGGATGGAATATGAGGTCTAGATATGAGGATGAGCTATGAGGTCAGGATAAGAGGACAGGATATGAGGAGGGCATATGAGAACGGGATATTGGATCAGGATATGAGAACGGGATATGGGATCAGGATATGAGAACAGGATATGGGATCAGGATATGGGATCAGGATATGAGGATGGACATAAGGACTAGAATGTTGTTGTTAGTTTTCCTCTCCCACAGGGTTTAGGGAGGAAGACAGTGCAATGCTGGGTAATTAGATAGTCTGGACCCATATGTTAGACGTCAGACACCCGTTATGATGCTACGTGTGTCATCACTATACTAATCATTTTACATCAATCATTGTACATGAACATCTATATGCCACCCTGCTACCTGTCTGTTGTTATGCACATTTCTAGTTGTTATCATTTCCTTGATCTTTCTACATGTCTGTCATCATTTTACATGTCTATCTTCATTCTACATTCGACTGGCATAGGAACAAGTCAAGTGGTAATACCCTGTACAACCTGAGGACAGAAGTGGCACTGTTTCTGGAAGAAAACAGCTATTTTTTCTAATGTTGTACAGGCCTTATGTACATTGTGGGATTATCACTCTGCCATCTATCCATAATATGAAAGCTTGTAACCCCATATCCGTTCACATTGTAACTCAGTGTGCTTAGTTTTATATGGAGTCACACCAAGGTTTTTGTTTCACAGATCATGTAAGAAGCTGAGAGGAAATTATTGAGGAATATTATTTAATATGCTGGAAGCGTTCTCCACTACAAGTACCTCATGGGGGCACTGTAGAGCAGGACACAGGCAGCAAAACATGTCATTTTCATCTTTTTCACAGCGAGCATGGCCCAGTGCCTTCCTACCTGATTCTCTCATGCATGTTGTTTTATTTTTTTTTTTACTTAATGACTAGAGATATTTTTTTACTTGCTAAAATATTCAATTGCATAGTATTCTGCCAAATCGTATCCTCTTTCATATTTAATAAGCCTATTGAAAAATGCCTATTGTGAATTATAATGCATTTGATAAAGCAAACATCAGTTTAGCAGATTTTTATTCTTCCTGATTTCAGTGGGTGTTGTGCTCTTTTCTTGAACTTTGTAGTAGTTTTTAATAACTGCGGGGGATACTTTTACTAGTGTTATAATGTTGAGTGTCTGGTATTGTGAGGTGTACTCAAGAATACTGTTCTGGAGTGTTTCTTTTCTGAGGCTTATGTGTCACGCTATACATCCTATGCTTGTGAAAATGCTCTTATATTCCCAGAATCAGCAAATAAGAAGCAGCAAGCACAGTCAAGTAATAGGCAGATATAAGAGAGCACAAGCTTTTTTTTTCATTTGCAATGCTTTTACGATTTATTCATAATACATCAGGTTACATACACAAGACGCGTTTCGGCATCCCACCGGGATGCCAAAACGTGTCTTGCATATGTAAACTGATTTATTTTAAATATATCTTACATACACAAGACGCGTTTTGGTGTCACGCATGGGCAGGGAACAGCGAAGCCCTAACTCACCCACAGCCACTGTCCCTAACTATTGCCTATCTTCCCTAAATGACGGATAGACAACCAAGATGACAAACCCTCCCTGCTATGTGAAGGGCAGCGTTATCAAAATAATAAAATACAATAAGAGATGGAGTCAGGGAACATCTGGAGGCACACAAACTAACAGAGATACACTAAGACACACACACATGGTCAAATGAATGTCAGTCTAGCCGAGGTCAGTACCAGGAGATAGCGGAGTACAGGAACGCAGAGCAAGAGAAGAGTTAAAGGAAAATCCAAAGTTCAATAAACAAGCAGGTATCCAGTAAGCAGGAGGTGTCAGCTAAGGTATAACCTATCACAGACGCTGGACTGATAACTCCTCCTAGCTTATATAGGAAGGTAATCAGGGATACACCTTCCTGATAGGGAACAGAGCTGAGAACCACACCCAGATGACACAGGTAAGCTCCCAGCAGCTCCAGCCCAACTGGAGTAATGTAACACTTTGTGTATGGCCAGAGTTACGGGATGCTGAAACGTGTTTTACCTGTGAAACCTAATTTATTATGAATGGATCCTAATTGCATTGCAAAAGAAAAAGCTTGTGCCGGGATTTTTATTTCATATTGGACTTATTTGATCCGCGTACGCAGCACCGCCCTACACCGACATAATGCAATTAACTGAGACTGATACCTCAGAGGGAACACAAAGTTAGAGAAAGAAGTCATAAGAAGGACTGAGATCAATCAGAAGGACCTTGTTGCCATGGCTTCTTTTCATTTACATTACCTTCGTAACTTGTTTCCATAATTATTTATGCTGCCTTGGTTAAAATACATACAGAATCAATAAAAGGAAAACTTATAAAGGTTCTGTATAGTAGTGTTTTCCAAAGAGTCCCTTCTGCTGTCCATGCATTCTGAGAGTTGTAGTTTTGCAACTGCTGGAGGCGCACTCTTTGGAAAACATTACTGTAGAGTTTTCCTGCTAATGTAGAGTGGCTGTTGCACAAAACTGCGACTTTTATGAGTCCCACATCATAAATTCGTGTGTGAACTGTACAGCTAGGAAACCACGGCCAAACCATGCCCCCAAAATGCTCACTGGACTTTAAAGGATTTGAAAAACGGGGACAAAAAAACAGCACTACACCTATCCTCAGGTTGTGTGTGGTATTACAGCCCAGTTCCATTACGGACCCCATAATAGTAAATGGAATTGTTGCCCGTTGTGCCCTGTCCGCATAACAGACTTTAAAGGCAAAAAAATAAAATAATGCAGGATACTTTTTATTATCTGTATCACTGCATTCCAAGAGTCTTCTTTTTTTTTTATTGACATCACTGTGTGATGTGTGAAGTCAGTTTTTTTTGTCACATTTTGTCTTACATATCATATAACAAATCATTTGATTAATATACATTTTATCAATGTGAAACAAAAGACACACAATTAACTTTTTTTCCCCCCTGAACACTTTAAATTAGATTTTAATTATATTGTGTAGGTTGTAATAAATAAAAGGATATACTGTACAGTTTTTTTTTTCTGTTCATCTTATTAAACTTTATTTACATATTGGGGGAGATTTATCAGAACCTGTGCAGAGGAAAAGTTGACCAGTTGCCCATAGCAACCAATCAGATGGTTTCTTTTATTTCTCAGAGGCCTTTTTAAAAATGAAAGAAGCGATCTGATTGGTTGCTAAGGGCAACTGGTCAGCTTTTCAACTGCACAGGTTTTGTTAACTCTCCCATATTATGTTTTACTTTTGACTATTATATGACATTAGTATACACGTGTGTTTCAATATATTCCATTGTGTGCATTTTGTTATGACACTGAAAGGGGTACTAAGGATAGGGGATAAAATGTCTCGGGGTGGAGTACCCCTTGAAGGCTACTGTCCTGGACTAGTGATTATGGGCTGACACTGGGGAGAAGGAGTTTTTTTTCCTCTGATCCTGGAATATTGCCTTGGTGGAGGGGGGGCGGTTCCTGTGGATTACAGCTCCACCCCTGAGGATTATAAATATATCCTGCTGACCTGTATGATCTGCTGCTTAGAGGGAAAAGTGTAGTTCATCACAGAACCTGTGCAGAGGAAAAGTTGACCAGTTGCCCATAGCAACCAATTGGATTGCTCCTTTTATTTTTTACAGGCCTGTTCAAAAATGAAAGAAACAAGCTGTTTGGTTGCTATGGGAAACTGGTCAATTTTTCCTCTGCACAAGTTTTGATATATTTCCCCAGTGGAAAGCACTGGCGGCAGAGCATACATGTCATCAGCATATATTCATGGCTGTCAGGGCATGCTAGGCGTTGTAGTTTTGCAATAGCTGGAGAAACACTGGTTGCGAACAATGCTCTAGAGACAAAAATGGAAAGCAATGTAGTAAAAGCATTGTAGTCATTATGCTGTCAGGCCATTAAACCCACTCATGGGCTTGAACTCCCATTCATAATACGGATGCAAACACATATTTATACTATACACTATAAACACTATTAACTATTATTAATTAGCAACCTGGGTAAATGCAGTTTTATACTACAATTCAAGACACATTTGGTAGTTACAGCCAGCTGATACATTCAAGGCCATTTTCTGTTTAGAACAATCATTCTACATAGAAATCCACAGATGGTCAATTGTTTTGATGAACACATCCATATATTATTTTTATGCTATATCCACCCACCTTGGCAATCTTCGGGTGACATGTAGTACCCATTCTTTTTGCAGTTGATGATGCAGCCACATGGGAGATGACTCCAATACTCAGACAGAACAAATATCGAAGTGGTGGTGGCAGCTAACAAAGTCAGAAGGAAACTTAATGTCTCAAAAGAAATGTTCTGGAAGCCAACAATGTGCTGAACAGCCATCTGGATCTGAAAAGAAGAGATTGGATATGGTCACCGTCCGCTACACAATTTAATAAGTAAAAAAAATGCATTCAATGGTAATAGGGTTTCCTGTTCTTTAAAGGGGTATTCCAGGAAATTTTTTTTTTATTTGACTATGCTACAGGGGCTGTAAAGTTAGTGTAGTTCATAATATAGTGTCGAGACCTGACTCAATAGTCAGCTGATGACAGGGAGCCTGTCTGCCTCAGTGGGTGGAGCAATCACTTGGTGGGAGAGAGATCAATCTGCAACTAATGCAACAGCTGTAGGCACCCTGATTGAAAACCACAGGTTTTTTGTTTCAATGGCTGATGTGTGGGAGGGAGGAAAATGGAATTGTGGGATTTATAGTCAAAAAAAGAAAAGTCAAACAGGAAATACAAGTTCACAGAAAGCTAGCCACAGTATTATGGTAATCTCACAACATAGCCATTTAGCCCGAAGACAAGTGCAGATCACACGCACAGATCCTTCCTAAGCATGTCCATTACTGTCTGCCAGGTATGTACTAAAATCACCTTATGGTGGATAACCTCTATTCATGACCTATTGTCACGTATACAGAAATCACAAATGAAAGACAAGGAATTGTTTTGGTGGCCCTTTGTAAACTGTAGGAGAACACTGTTGCAGAGGTTCCAGTCCTCTATGGACTCCTCTAAAGGGGTACTCCACCCCTAGACATCTTATCCCATTTCCAATGGATAGGGAATAAGATGTCTGATCACAGGGGTCCCGCTGATGGGGACCCCCGTGATCTCAACTGCGGCAGGCCAGACATCCGTGCCGGATGACTGGCCATGTGGGGCAGAGGCTAGTGATGCCACGGTTACGCCCCACTCATGACATCACGGCCAAGCCCCCTCAATGCGAGTCTATTGGATGGGGCGTGATGGCTGCGACATCACGAGTGTGACGTGGCCGTGACATCATGAGCCTCCGGCGCTGCACCCAATGGAGTACCCCTGTGTGGAGTACCCCTTTCCGGGTGGAGTACCCCTTTAAGCTGAAGTTTTGGAGAGGTTATAATAGCGTATTATGGCCTCAACACCTGACTTGCTCATAGGCTTACCAAAGTTAAAGCAGTCATCTGAAACTGGTTATAAAGGAGTTTCTCCAGACCAGTGGCAGGCAAGGGCAAAAAAAAACATTAAAAAAAACATACTTACCCCTCCATTCACTCCTAGTCCATTGCAGCTGCTGCTTAAGAAGTGCCCGATAACAAACCCCACACCCTCAGCATGGGCAGCTCCATCCAATCACTGGTTCCAGCGATCATGTGCAAGAACAAGTGTTTGTGACTGCTGAGGCCAGGGATTGGCAGGCTGTACAGGTACGTCAATCCGACACTTCCACAGGACCGTCCAGAGTGGCAGCTAGAGTGAAAGCGAGCAGAGGGATTTTTTTTCTACCCTTGCCTTCCACTGTGTCATTTTCTTAAAGGGGCCAGAAAGATCTTTATAAGGGCTCCTTCAAAAAATATTAAGAAGGCAAAATTTTTTTACATTTTTAATGATGTGTTTTTAAAATATTTTGGTGACATTTCTATTTAGTGAATTTTTGTACTTGCCTTTTTTCATGGAGTCTGTCAAGACTTTTAGAGAAGTGATGGGAAAGTTTCCCAAAAAATACTATGGTGCATTTAAAAAACACAAACAGCAGAGGGAGGTACTCATGGAATCCTTGTTCTGGTTTAGAAATAATCATCACCAAAATGTTCAATGTATTTTTAGAGATCTGCTTTACTGCAAGCCCCATGGACAAAGTCAACAATAGACATGACCTTTTCCCCTGTTCCATTCACATAAATTAAGCATTTTCTGTGACACTTTCAAAGATCATTCTACATGGAGTCCGGCCTTGATCTCCAGCTATTATGAATGAAGTATTATATATATTATATCCATATACTGGTGTCACTTTTTTGCTGTAATGCTATACAGATCTCTTTATCACAGCCTCCACCTTATAACCACAGACAAAACAGAAAGTCTCAGCTTAGTTTTTGGCCTAGTGACTAGGGATGAGCGAATTGAATCTGATGAATCCGAATTCAGTACGAATTTCAGGAAAAATTCCATTTGCAACGAATGTGAATATCGCTGTGATTTGATTGCGCAAATCGCTTCATTAAACTTCATTTAGTGCAGTCTAGGCTCCAGGGCATCTAAAATGGCGGATCCACATGTGAGGACATGGGGCAAGGAATCTTGGGAAGACGGGAACAAGGGTAGGCGAGATGACCCTGAATCACATGGAGCATGCAGCCTATCAGCAGCTAGTCACCCCTGGGATGTCACAGCCCTATATAATTGTCAGCCATATTGCGGCCAGTCACTTCAGCCTTTCATTGCAGAGAGATAGATAGGGACAGAAAGCGCTGTGTGTTGCACAGAAAACGTTTTTTTCCAGCAGCGATTCACCTCCTAGTCAAGTCAGCATTCTGTTGCACAGAAAGAGGGATAGAGAGCAGTGTGTGTTTCACAGAAAAGCATTCTTACTGCAGCGATTCACCTCCCAGTCACTACAGCATTCTATTACAGAGAGGGGCAGAGAGCAGTGCGTTGAACAGAACAGCAGCGATTCAGCTCAAGCACAAATCCTGCCTAGAGGCACTGATAGGGAAGGGAGGGAGATTGAGAGAGAAAGTGCAATTTTGGGTGTAGTAAGCAGCGACTGTCTGCTGCAGCACTGGTGTGTACTGCTGGTGTTGTGCACAAATACTTTTTTAAGCGTACTGTAGCACATTTTTCTCCCCTCATAAGGGCATACCACATACGTACAACTAAGTGATGTACTATTTTGTTCCTGATAAAGTCTCAAAGGCCTAGATACTGTGAAAGGCCAGGAAAAAGTACACACCTGCTGGTGTTGTAGAAAAATACTGTTTTAAGCGTAGTGGATCGTATTGTACTCCCCTCATATACGCACTAATTATTTCAGGCAGAGAAGTGCCAAGACGTGCACAGAGGAGTGGCAGAGGTCTAAATTCATCAGGCAGAGATTGCAGACTAGGGGCGAGTGGCAGCAGGAGTTGAAGCGAGAGACCTGAACTCCCGGTGTCAGCTAGCGGTCGTGTCTTGACCAGCAACTCATCTGCCGTTATTAATTGGTTAACTCGGTCATCCACTTCATCCCAAGTGACATCTGACACCCCCAGTCAACAGTCAGTGGGTTGTATAAAAATTATTTGTTTAAATTATATTAATTATTTTTGAAAAATCACTGCCGCAGAGCGTTTGGATGTGGCAGCAGGGTTGGGAGACCCTATGGCGCCACAATTGAAGAGATTAAAGAGATTTTTTTCATTTTATTTTTTAATTAATATAATTTTAATTTATTTTAATTTTTTTTAATCCTTTTTTGAGGACCCATTGAAGGAACTGTGGTTATTCCAGCTCCAAATAGTGGAAGTGATAAGATTTTTAATTAGAAGAAAATTACAAATCTGGATAAAACTGTTTTGAAACCAACTGGTGGCAAATAATTATCACCGACCTAGGGGCCACTAAGAAGTAAAGTGGTCCTATAGTTACACACTGATGGAAGTCATAAGTATATTAGCAAAGAGTATCACCGAGACAGATCCTCATGATCAAACAAAATGTTTAAAGCATAACCTTTAATGTACTAATATAAAATTGCAAAAAGTCTTATTTCAATAAAAGTACGAGTGCTAAACCAAAAATAATTTGCTTGGGAGCCCAGAGGTGTGTCATCCCAATCCTCAATTTATAGAGATAGATAACAAGGCCTCTTTCAAATAGATAGAATAGCTAGGAGATGGTGGGGGTATTCCTAAACTGCAGAATTGCGTAGGTTGTTGTCACGATGCCGGCTGGCAGGTAGTGGACCCTCTGTGCCAGAGAGGGATTGGCGTGGACCGTGCTAGTGGACCGGTTCTAAGCCACTACTGGTTTTCACCAGAGCCCGCCGCAAAGCGGGATGGTCTTGCTGCGGCGGTAGTGACCAGGTCGTATCCACTAGCAACGGCTCACCTCTCTGGCTGCTGAAGATAGGCGCGGTACAAGGGAGTAGGCAGAAGCAAGGTCGGACGTAGCAGAAGGTCGGGGCAGGCAGCAAGGATCGTAGTCAGGGGCAACGGCAGAAGGTCTGGAAACACTGGCAAGGGACACACAAGGAACGCTTTCACTGGCACTAAGGCAACAAGATCCGGCAAGGGAGTGCAAGGGAAGTGAGGTAATATAGGGAGTGCACAGGTGATAACTCTAATTGGAACCACTGCGCCAATCAGCGGCGCAGTGGCCCTTTAAATCGCAGAGACCCGGCGCGCGCGCGCCCTAGGGAGCGGGGCCGCGCGCGCCGGGACAGAACAGACGGGGAGCGAGTCAGGTAGGAGAGCCGGGGTGCGCATCGCGAGCGGGCGCTACCCGCATCGCGAATCGCATCCCGGCTAGCAGCAGGATCGCAGCGCCCCGGGTCAGAGGACGTGACCGGGGCGCTGCAGCGGAGGAGGTGAAGCGAGCGCTCCGGGGAGGAGCGGGAACCCGGAGCGCTCGGCGTAACAGTACCCCCCCCCTTGGGTCTCCCCCTCTTCTTGGAGCCTGAGAACCTGAGGAGCAGACTTTTGTCAAGGATGTTGTCCTCAGGTTCCCAGGATCTCTCTTCAGGACCACAACCCTCCCAGTCTACTAAAAAAAAATTTTTTTTCCTCTGACCTTTTTGGCAGCCAAAATCTCCTTGACCGAGAAGACGTCCGAGGAGCCGGAAACAGGAGTGGGAGGAACAGATTTGGGAGAAAAACGGTTGAGGATGAGTGGTTTGAGAAGAGAGACGTGAAAGGCATTAGGGATACGAAGAGAAGGAGGAAGAAGAAGTTTATAAGAGACAGGATTAATTTGACACAGAATTTTGAAAGGACCAAGATAGCGTGGTCCCAACTTGTAGCTAGGGACACGGAAGCGGACATATTTAGCGGAGAGCCATACCTTGTCTCCAGGGGAAAAAACGGGGGGAGCTCTTCTTTTCTTATCCGCGAACCTCTTCATGCGTGAAGAAGCCTGTAAGAGAGAATTTTGGGTCTCTCTCCATATAATGGAAAGGTCACGAGAAATTTCATCCACAGCGGGCAGACCAGAGGGCAAGGGGGTAGGGAGGGGGGGAAGAGGGTGACGGCCGTACACCACGAAAAATGGGGATTTGGAGGAAGATTCAGAGACCCTGAAGTTATACGAGAATTCGGCCCATGGAAGGAGATCTGCCCAGTCATCCTGGCGGGAGGAAACAAAATGTCGCAAATAATCACCCAGGATCTGGTTAATTCTTTCTACTTGTCCATTGGACTGGGGATGATATGCAGAGGAAAAATTTAATTTAATCTTGAGTTGTTTACAGAGAGCTCTCCAGAATTTAGACACGAATTGGACCCCTCTATCCGAGACAATCTGCGTAGGCAACCCGTGAAGACGAAAAATGTGTACAAAAAATTGTTTAGCCAACTGAGGCGCAGAAGGAAGACCAGGAAGAGGAATGAAATGTGCCATTTTGGAGAATCGATCAACGACCACCCAAATAACGGTGTTGCCACGGGAAGGGGGTAAATCAGTAATAAAATCCATACCAATCAGAGACCAAGGCTGTTCGGGGACAGGCAGAGGATGAAGAAAACCAGCGGGCTTCTGGCGAGGAGTCTTATCCCGGGCACAGATAGTGCAGGCTCGCACAAAGTCCCCAACATCCGTCTCCAGAGTTGGCCACCAATAGAAGCGGGAGATGAGTTGCACAGATTTCTTGATGCCCGCATGACCTGCGAGATGGGAGGAGTGACCCCATTTGAGGATTCCGAGGCGTTGGCGTGGAGAAACAAAGGTCTTTCCTGGAGGAGTCTGTCTGATGGAGGCAGGAGAAGTGGAGATCAGGCAGTCAGGTGGAATGATGTGTTGCGGAGGGAGATCAACTTCTGAGGCATCCGAGGAACGAGAGAGAGCATCGGCTCTAATGTTCTTATCGGCAGGACGAAAGTGAATCTCAAAATTAAATCGGGCAAAGAACAGAGACCACCGGGCCTGGCGAGGATTCAGCCGTTGGGCCGACTGGAGGTAGGAGAGGTTCTTGTGGTCGGTGTAGATAATAACAGGAAATCTTGATCCCTCCAGCAGATGCCTCCATTCCTCAAGTGCTAATTTAATGGCTAGAAGTTCTCGATCCCCGATGGAGTAGTTCCTCTCCGCTGGAGAGAAGGTCCTAGAGAAAAAACCACAAGTGACAGCATGCCCGGAAGGATTTTTTTGTAGAAGAACAGCTCCAGCTCCTACTGAGGAGGCATCAACCTCCAATAGGAAGGGTTTGGAAGGGTCAGGTCTGGAGAGCACGGGAGCCGAAGAAAAGGCAGACTTGAGTTGTTTAAAGGAGTCTTCTGCTTGAGGAGGCCAGGACTTGGGATCAGCATTTTTCTTGGTTAAAGCCACGATAGGAGCCACAATGGTAGAAAAATGTGGAATAAATTGCCTGTAATAATTGGCGAACCCCAAAAAGCGTTGGATAGCACGGAGTCCGGAGGGGCGTGGCCAATTTAAGACGGCAGAGAGTTTGTCTGGATCCATCTGTAGTCCCTGGCCAGAGACCAAATATCCTAGAAAAGGAAGAGATTGGCATTCAAACAGACATTTCTCAATTTTGGCATAGAGTTGGTTGTCACGAAGTCTCTGAAGAACCATACGGACATGCCGGCGGTGTTCCTCTAGATTGGCAGAAAAAATTAGGATATCGTCCAGATATACCACAACACAGGAGTATAATAGATCACGAAAAATTTCATTGACAAAGTCTTGGAAGACGGCAGGGGCATTGCACAGTCCAAAGGGCATGACCAGATACTCAAAGTGTCCATCTCTGGTGTTAAATGCCGTTTTCCACTCGTCCCCCTCTCTGATGCGGATGAGGTTATAGGCGCCTCTTAAGTCCAATTTAGTGAAGATGTGGGCACCTTGGAGGCGATCAAAGAGTTCAGAGATGAGGGGTAAGGGGTAGCGGTTCTTAACCGTGATTTTATTAAGACCGCGGTAGTCAATGCAAGGACGTAGGGAGCCATCTTTTTTGGAGACAAAGAAAAATCCGGCTCCGGCAGGAGAGGAGGATTTACGGATAAAGCCCCTTTTTAGATTCTCCTGGACGTATTCGGACATGGCAAGAGTCTCTGGGGCAGAGAGAGGATAAATTCTGCCCCGGGGTGGAGTAGTACCCGGGAGGAGGTCGATAGGGCAATCATAAGGCCTGTGAGGAGGTAGAGTCTCAGCTTGTTTTTTGCAGAAAACATCCGCGAAGTCCATATAGGCCTTGGGGAGACCGGTTACTGGAGGAACCACAGAGTTACGGCAAGGGTTACTGGGAACCGGTTTTAGACAGTTCTTGGAACAAGAGGACCCCCAACTCTTGATCTCCCCAGTGGACCAATCCAGGGTTGGGGAATGAAGTTGAAGCCAGGGAAGTCCAAGGAGAATCTCCGAGGTGCAATTGGGGAGGACCAAAAGTTCAATCCTCTCATGATGAGATCCGATGCTCATAAGAAGGGGCTCCGTGCGGAAACGTATGGTACAGTCCAATCTTTCATTATTTACACAATTGATGTAGAGGGGTCTGGCGAGACTGGTCACTGGGATGTTGAACCTGTTGACGAGAGAGGCCAAAATAAAATTTCCTGCAGAACCAGAGTCCAAGAAGGCCACTGTAGAGAAGGAGAAGGCAGAAGCAGACATCCGCACAGGCACAGTAAGACGTGGAGAAGCAGAGTAGACATCAAGGACTGTCTCACCTTTGTGCGGAGTCAGCGTACGTCTTTCCAGGCGGGGAGGACGGATAGGACAATCCCTCAGGAAGTGTTCGGTACTAGCACAGTACAGGCAGAGGTTCTCCATACGGCGTCGTGTCCTCTCTTGAGGTGTCAGGCGAGACCGGTCGACCTGCATAGCCTCCACGGCGGGAGGCACAGGAACAGATTGCAGGGGACCAGAGGAGAGAGGAGCCGAGGAGACGAAACGCCTCGTGCGAACAGAGTCCATATCTTGGCGGAGTTCCTGACGCCTTTCAGAAAAACGCATGTCAATGCGAGTGGCTAGGTGAATAAGTTCATGTAGATTAGCAGGAATTTCTCGTGCGGCCAGAACATCTTTAATGTTGCTGGATAGGCCTTTTTTGAAGGTCGCGCAGAGGGCCTCATTATTCCAGGACAATTCTGAAGCAAGTGTACGGAATTGTACGGCATACTCGCCAACGGAAGAATTACCCTGGACCAGGTTCAACAGGGCAGTCTCAGCAGAAGAGGCTCGGGCAGGTTCCTCAAAGACACTTCGGATTTCCGAGAAGAAGGAGTGTACTGAGGCAGTGACGGGGTCATTGCGGTCCCAGAGCGGTGTGGCCCATGACAGGGCTTTTCCGGACAGAAGACTGACTACGAAAGCCACCTTAGACCTTTCAGTGGGAAACAGGTCCGACATCATCTCCAGATGCAGGGAACATTGGGAAAGGAAGCCACGGCAAAACTTAGAGTCCCCATCAAACTTATCCGGCAAGGATAAGCGTATCCCAGGAGCGGCCACTCGCTGCGGAGGAGGTGCAGGAGCTGGCGGAGGAGATGACTGCTGAAGCTGTGGTAGCAACTGTTGTAGCATAACGGTCAGTTGAGACAGCTGTTGGCCTTGTTGCGCAATCTGTTGTGACTGCTGGGCGACCACCGTGGTGAGGTCAGCGACAAGTGGCAGAGGAACTTCAGCGGGATCCATGGCCGGATCTACTGTCACGATGCCGGCTGGCAGGTAGTGGACCCTCTGTGCCAGAGAGGGATTGGCGTGGACCGTGCTAGTGGACCGGTTCTAAGCCACTACTGGTTTTCACCAGAGCCCGCCGCAAAGCGGGATGGTCTTGCTGCGGCGGTAGTGACCAGGTCGTATCCACTAGCAACGGCTCACCTCTCTGGCTGCTGAAGATAGGCGCGGTACAAGGGAGTAGGCAGAAGCAAGGTCGGACGTAGCAGAAGGTCGGGGCAGGCAGCAAGGATCGTAGTCAGGGGCAACGGCAGAAGGTCTGGAAACACTGGCAAGGGACACACAAGGAACGCTTTCACTGGCACTAAGGCAACAAGATCCGGCAAGGGAGTGCAAGGGAAGTGAGGTAATATAGGGAGTGCACAGGTGATAACTCTAATTGGAACCACTGCGCCAATCAGCGGCGCAGTGGCCCTTTAAATCGCAGAGACCCGGCGCGCGCGCGCCCTAGGGAGCGGGGCCGCGCGCGCCGGGACAGAACAGACGGGGAGCGAGTCAGGTAGGAGAGCCGGGGTGCGCATCGCGAGCGGGCGCTACCCGCATCGCGAATCGCATCCCGGCTAGCAGCAGGATCGCAGCGCCCCGGGTCAGAGGACGTGACCGGGGCGCTGCAGCGGAGGAGGTGAAGCGAGCGCTCCGGGGAGGAGCGGGAACCCGGAGCGCTCGGCGTAACAGTTGTTATATAGTAAGGAGGCAATCAGTGTGATTGAGGGGTATGTGCCCACTAAGATAAGAATACCCATTTTCCCTGCCTTTTGAGGGACCCACCTCCTTAACAGGGTGGCCTCAACCACAGTGATGTTCCCTATACTCACTAAGTGAGGGAGTAAACAACAAAATACACAAGATAATACAGGGGGATTGAATAACACCCTGGGGCTTCAAGAAATATTGGCCAAAATTGTGCAAAAAAACCACAAACAAACCAAAGCAAATTCCCAAATCCAACGCGTTTCACCTGTCATATTATTAGAGGATCATCAGGGAAAAACAATGACCTAAAACTAGGATAAGTGTGGTGCACTGGTAGTTTCCAGAGTACACACTTAGACAGCAGCATAAAGTATATAAGATGCTATATCAATAAATAGTAAAAGTCCTCTTGTATTAAATATCTCAAATGGGGGATATCAAATATTGAAAAGATAGAGAGAGCCAATGCTGGCTTAGCAATACATATGTGGATAAAGATGAACCATGCCGAATGGCAATAATAATTCAAAATCAAGATAACAAACATGCACAATGTATCATAATGGTCATAGCTCAATTCCACAATGCATAAAAGTGATAGAAGGTGTAATAACTAATATATCCAGCAATGGGTTAAGGGATGTTTTTGATCTGTATGCATAAACGTAGTCCAACACAATGTCAAGACCCAAACAGGTAGCTGCCACAAAAAACACAGATAGTCTCAATACATATAAATGGCATAATGGCCAGCAATTTTTGGTGGCAAAACATTAATCTCAGAGTTGCCCTCACTCAGGTTTATGGAACGGACTGTTGCAGAAATTTCTACAACTTAAACTGTCCCCCTTTTAAATCCACCTGTTACACTATGCGCTCCGGCCTCACACGCTGGCCGTAAGTGCATGGTCCCCTTACCTTCTGCTGCCGACGGGGCTCGGACTCGCATCGCGGGACATGCCCGCATGCGAGCCCCAGTCCGTCACTCTCTGGGTGTTTCTCCTGCCTCTGCCTCCACCTTTCTGCTCCGGCATGCGTGTCCCCGTCCCTTAGGGCGTGCGCGCACCGGAGCTTTAAGATTTAAAGAGCCAGTACGCTCATTAGTGTAACCACCTGTGGCTTGTTTATAAATTCCTCCACCCTCCTAAGTTCTCTGCCAGATCTTTGTTGCCTTGTACCCTAGAGAAAGTGTTCCTTTGTATTGCCTTGCCGTCTACCAGATCTCCTGCTCTTGTGACTTGACCTTGCTCCTCTGCTGCCTGCCTACTGAACTCCTGCTACTTCCTGACTACGCTACTGTGCCGCCTGCCCTGACCTATTACTATCCAGACTACGAGTTGCTTCATCCCTCCTGTGCCTTGCATCTCCTCAGCCGCCTGTGTGGTCGAGCCGTGCCATCCTGCTTTGCGGCGGGCTCTGGTGAACACCAGCGGCACCTTAGACTCCGCTCCCTCGTACGGTCCGTGTCATCTGCCACCCAGGTCTAGCGGATCCACATACACCGGAGTCCTGTCTTCAGAAACGTGAGTGTTACACCACCCTTGATGACCTTGTCACATATAATGCTACCTCTTTTTTGAAAGCACTTTTATCACAGATTTTAGTGTTTTTTGAAGTTTTTATTTTTTGCACTTGCATGTTCTGTAATCAGGGCTGTAGCTCCGATGAGGCGAGTGAGGCAAGGGGGTGCAAGGGTGGTCCAGCATACATTACACTGAGGCATTGATTCCCAACCAGGGTGCCAGAACACTCTGGTGGGAAATATGGCGCTAACATTTTTAGATTTTTCTGCCCAGGCCTGCGCACCTGTGAGTCACAGGCGTGCAGGCCAGGTGGGAGGGAAGTCTGTGTACAGTGCCGGGACGGGTGATGTGGCAGCTCCAATCCTCATGTATCCTCCCTCTCCTGTGGAGCAGCTCTGGACTCTGGATTCTCCCTGGTCCCTCAGCAGAATGATGTGGATGGAGGGAAGGAGCAAGGGCAGCACTGACAGAGGCCTACTAAGCTTCAGGTAGTGCACCCCACCCTTCTTTCACTCCTTTGCACCTATTTGTCTGTTCTCCCCTCTATCACTGTGTGGGGTAAGGCTGGTTAAGAGCCTTGTAGTTTGCAGAGTTAGCTACAGCTCTGTCTGTCATGCACATCATGTAACAATGTTTAGCACTTATCTGCTCGCTGTTATAAGAGCCATGTAGTTTGCAGACTTGGAAGTTTCATCATTTATGAAAAGTGACTTGTAAATTTAATTAATAATCATAATTTATTGTGCGTTGTGGGAATGATGGTGGCATTATGTTTGGAGGAGGCTAGTGTCATTTGTAGGGAAAAGGGGAGGACAATGCTGGAAAAGTGCAGAGCCAAATACTTATATGTTTGTGTTGCAGGTTCTGTCCAAGAGTTTTGACTGGAACGGATTATCATGATGTCCTGTGCCAGATGTGGAAGAAAAGAAGAGAATGACTCTGATCAGTGAATATGTCATTTGGGAGTCGCTGCATAAAACCGTACTGTAATCTACATAAGAAACATATTTAAAAAATTATTCGGTAAGGGTGTCCCGCAAATTTTTTTCCCCAAGGGGTGCCTCAAGCCAAAATGGGGGGGGGGGGGGGGGGGGAGGGGATACAATTTTCTGTTCTCGCCTCAGGAGCAAAAAGAGCTAGCTACAGCTCTGTCTGTAATGCACATCATGTAACAATGTTTAGCACTTATCGGATCGCTTGGAGTTTGCAGACTTTGTTTAAAGACTTTTTACAATTTATGAATTCAATAAAATTAAAATAAATAATTTTGATCCATAAAAGCCAGGTATGAAGTCGAGAATTGAAGGTAACTCTTGTCACTACATTCTCATGGCTTGAAGGACATTTCCAAAAGAATCTGCATGTCATACGGAATAACAGTATTATTTCACTAACCCAGCACACACACTATGTGTGTTACAGCAAGGCAAAGTGTTCTACACCCCTACTGAGGCTCTCTGTAGGCCAGAAATAGACATTTTTAAATAGCAATTCACCACAAATAAATTCGGACCAAACTAATTTTTTTCTGAAAATTCGGCGAATCGGCAGAATCAAATATATCAAAATTCGCTCATCTCTACTAGTGACCAAAGCGAAAATTGCAAGATTTTAGAATTCTTTTAAAATATAGATGGAGAACTAGAAAAAACATCAATAAAAAATCTTAAAAACATGTTAAAATTAAACAACAGGTAATTTACTGATAACAGATTCCCTTTAAGGGTGGAATGTCCTTGCAGAATTCCGCCGGCATATTCCGCATGGACATTCCACTGCTGCAGAGTGCCATTGATTTTGTGGTGGCCCAGTACGGGAGTTGATACTCCATACCCTTGCTGCTCTGTCAGGCAGCCTCGGTGCAGTGTCCCCTGGGCCCCTCCTGCATCTGTTCTACTCTAATTGTATATTATCCCCTTTGTTATGTATATAAGAATGTTGTATCTTTAAGAAAGGTTAACATGTGATCACCAGTTGTCATGTGATTATTACCCATTAGGTATCAGTGACCAGGTGACTTAAGGGTGACCAATGGGACACACCAGAGTCTCCCCCATAAAAACCCTGGGAGGAGTCTCTTCTCTCTCTTAGTTCCTGAGTCTTTGCTGAGGTGCAGTCGAGCCTAAGAGTGTGTCTGGAGTCATAGTTAAAGTCTGCAGCCACAAGTCTACAAGTAAGCTAAAGTCACAGCTCAGTCTGTCTCCCGTCAAGTGAGTCACTGTCATCTATTGTCAAGTCAACGTGAAATGCACTAATACCCCGCGTCTGAGGGTGTGCGCCCTCGCTCCCCGCGTGTCAGTGACTTTTTATCCTGTCATCCACTGCTGGTGTTAAATAAAAGGATTTGATTCTTGCATCGAACTGGGTGAGTGCGACTTCTCTTCTCTTGCTTAACTAAGGATATTCGCTCCTTTTTTCATAGTCTGCACCACCTAGAGATACATACCTACTTGTAGTCACTGTATCATTGGCCCATTCTCTATGCATCTAAGGGCATTGCGGTTGTTGTAGTGCCGGTGCACCTGCGCTTTTCCTTCAATTGCCATAGTGACCTGCACTAAATTGTCCAAAACCACTGCCAGTTCCAACAAGCCCTTGAGGTCTCTGAAGTCACTGGTCACCTCCGTGGGCCCGGCTTCACTGTATAGACTGTAACATCTGTCACTCAGTAAAGCTACCATTGTCCGTAACTTGGCGTCAGAGTCATTATTGCCCCCTGCGCCTAGCCCAGGATCCAGCGGTATACCTTCGAGTGGTATTGAGGATAAACCACGCCCTGGCATCACGAATATAAGGGGTTAATGCCATCTGCCCCTAGAGTAATTCCATCTGCCCTGCATCTCACACCCTCTACCACAACTTCATTGGGATTCTGCTGCACTGTGCATATGGTGGAATTTCCTGATTCCTCCGTCCGCAGAGAATTAACATGTCTATTATTTCTGTGGATTTTGCTCAGAAATGTATTGCCATCAATGAGATGGGGCATTTCAAGCTGTCCTTGCATCCACCGGAGCTTTCAAATGTCCAGAATTCTGCACATTTTACTACCCTGTGCACATACCTTAAGGGCTCGTTCACACAGACTGATCCGCAGCGTATTTTACGCTGCCGTTCCGCCAACGATGGACTCTACAGTGTTGCCTCCATTAGTGTCTGCTCATAGCGGCAGTCCGCTGCTACGAGCAGACACTCTGTGATGTGTGAGTCGTGGTCGCTCCCCCTGCTCCCCGAGCTGGGCTGAGAGCAGCCACGATGTGAGCGAGAATACTGCGCAAGCGCGCTGCGACTCGCACATCGCAGCATGTCTACTCGTTAGCGGTAGATTGCTGCTACGAGCAGGCACAGATGGAGGCAACACTGTAGGGTCCTTCGTTGGCAGATCCGCAGTGTAAAATACGCTGCGGTTCTGTCCTTGTGAACGAGGCCTGAGACTGTGTTCACACAGCAGAATATTTATGCAGAATGTCGAGGAAAAATTGCGGAAATGTCGCCGCATGAACACAGCCTATGGGTGCATAACCACTACGTGAAGCAGGAAAAAACTATAGGAGGACAAGAATAGGAAACATTTTTTACAGTTTATTGTACACAGATCCAAAATTTGCCTCAGGGCTCATAGGATTCTAGTTTTGCCCCTGCCAACATACATTGCATGTAGTTAATTTTATAATTCACCTTGCTGCCATGTTTTTTGGCCAATACAAAATTCACACAAAATGGCATTTTTCAGAATTATGCTATATGTAAAATGGCGGAATTCCAATGGATTTCTTCTTCACTGTTCACATGGTGAAATTTCAAATGGTGGAAATCCAGATTTCGCCATCGGCAAAAAAGAATTTTGCTCGGAAATGCATTGCCGTCTTTGAGATGGCGCATTTCCGAGCGGCCCTAGCGCCCGCCGGGTTATTAAAACCTGTAGAATGTCCAAATGTGTTTTCCGTGTGGACATTCCCCACATTTTACGTAGTGTGAACACGGCCGAAAAGGGACACAATCTGAAAGAAAAAATGAGTGGCTTCTGCAAGAACATTCCACAAATATATTTAAACTTAGTAGAGGTCCTGCTTTTTAAAACACCATTCCAAAAATGCATACTGGTGTTTGGCATGCTGAGGATTCTTTAACGTAAAAAAAAAAAAAAAAAAGTTGCATGCAGTATATAAGTTTTACCCCAAGCTGAACATGAAAATGATGGTGTCCAGATCTTTGACATTTACCATGATATTCTATATATTTTCAGACGTATGAACTATTGATTTGATAGTCTCCTAATCAGTGTTTCCCAATCAGGGTGCCTCCAGCTGTTGCAAAACTACAACTCCCGGCATGCCCGGACAGCCTTTGGCTGGAAGTTCCATGCTGGAAGTTGTAGTTTTGCAACAGCTGGAGGCTCCCTGGTAGGGAAACACTACTCCTAATGGTTAAATGCATATTTTTATGTATGTTACTATTCACAAGCTTGTCCGCATCATCCTAGGTGCTCTAAGTCAGAGACAGTCTGCTGCTGTTTTATTAACCTTTTCCTGACAAAAACATCTGTTCACATTAATATGTATTGCTGCAGCAGTGGCTGACGGAGTGGTACTTAATAAAACATATCTTTTTCCTCGCTTCTCTGCCAGATCAATGCCTTGGTGACATGTCAAGGCTGCAAACACACAAAAGCAATAAAGGGCTTTTACTTTCAACGAGTGTATTAGAGTAGCATGCCACAAGTGTTTAACCTGTTCCTGGCCGTAGCTGTCCACAACACTATTAGGTTCATCACTCCTACTCTCCGTTCCATTCCCTAATAGCAAATCTCGAAACGCCTGTCACAGCGTCAGATATAAGATGTGCACAGAAAATCATTAAACTGTCCGTTACATGACACATTACTTTTTATTGACAGCATATGGCAATATAAAAGAAGAGCATGCTATTACCATGATTGGAAGCCAGAGCGTGACTTTAGCCAAGGCAAGGATGAGGGAAAAGCGTTTCTGAGCAAAGAGCACGGTCACACTCCTGCCTCCTCTGGTGCCGCCTGTGTAGTGCCTGTCGTCACCCAGACTCCTCTTGTACATTGCCTCTGAGCTCACGCTATTCTCATTGAAATTCTTCAAGGTTTTTCCAGCAGGATTATCAGGAGACATAGACGAGGCGTTGCTGCCCAAAGGTGTATTCGGGGTTAAATAACCTTTAGCAATATCTCTATAATTGAAATATAGTAGCTGTTCCTTGTTGTCCGAGCAAAGCAACTGGTGAGTTAGAGGGACGGAGAAGACTGTCAGGACGCAAAAACAGAACGAATACAAAGCAAATAAAAACAGCACATAAGAACTGGTGCAGTCTATAAGGCATCCCCAAGACGTGGCACTGAAAGCACCCCAACCACAAAAAGGAAGTGCACTTATTATCAAACTCACGAGCCATGTGCTGACAATTGCCCATGATATCTTAGGAGGCATTTTGGTGGTTTCATAGTTCGCTGTTCTTGTGGCTGTACAGAAGTTGTAGCAAATTATTATAGATGCCTTTAAATTGCTTGATACTCCCTGGAAAAGGTAGAGGAAAGCTGCGGCGGTACACAGTGGCGGAGAAAGCAAGCTGTTAGTCCATTGTTTTACCATGAACATAGACGCAGGTGCTACACACAGTAAGTCATCCACACACAAGGAAGCCACTAACATAGACAAGGCAGACCTGTTCTTTATCCTGACCAAGGACACCAGAGAATAGAGGCTGCTCACCAACACGATCAACGTCAGCGTTAGTGTAAGACAAAAAAGAAAGATATTACTAGTAGATGCGGACTTTGGTGTCTCTGCATCTAACCTGGTGTTATTTGCGTACAGAAGAGTTGTTGGAACCGACATTTCTTTTGTTGTATATTCTCCTAATATATGATAGGATTTACTGGAAGTGAGTCCTCCATACTGCTGAACGGTTCCTTAAATTTCCTTCTTAAGTCAGAAAAATTATAATTTTCAAAACTTTGTTCTTCTTCCAGTAAGAAAAGTTCCACCGAAGCTGCAGACTACATCCTCAAGTAGAGCGTTCGGGAGCCAAACTCTTGTGATATGCACTGGGCGGCATATAAATGTTGGCAGCAAAGTTCAGGATCTTCGTAGTAAGAACGGAATAAGGAGGCAGCGTCTCCATCTGTTACTCAAACATCCTGCACAAGGTGTAAGGTTGTACACAGAGCTGTGGAGAGAGACGAGGACCGGATATAATCAAAGCATGTTTGCTCTGCGAGGACGGTAGTAGAGTGAGATGTTCTTTGAATCTGTGTGTTCAGAGCTGCAGGAGGGTGGAGTCTGACTCTCCAGCTCTCAATAGGAAGAGAAATAAAAGCACGAGTATGATGTATATAATCTCTCAGCTGCTTTGTAGAACTGTTCATCCCTAAATGAACGCGTTATGTCACTGAATCCTTTGTATTCCGAGTCACTAAGTCCACAACATGGTGCAGTTTATGATTAATAAACTTGTTTTATTTCATTTTGAAAACAAATTATGTTTTAGTTAGCTTTATTTTATTTCCGACATGCTAAAACAATTTCTGGTGTATTTATTAAACCAAAACTGTCCTTATACTAGAAATACATTTTGCAGAACCTTCTGTGCAGCACAGTAACTCTTGCTTGGCACCATCTGCTTACAAGATCCATATCTATGGGGGAGGGGTTGCTTACTGTATCTTTCATTGATTATTGCAGTAATCAACAGGTCTTTATTGCAACATGTCCTCTAATATATAGAACAGTTTTATAATCTCTGTGGGCTATGGGGGAAGGGTTCATTTTACGTAACTTTATTTTTCTAGGGTTTCAGCCAGGGTAGCGTCTTATAGTACAGCCATCTCCAAGTAGGAGTTAAGAAGGAAGAGTTTTCTGTTGCACTGATGCTTCTTCTGGAATGAACATCTAATGTCTTCTAAAGGTTCTGATGGTTTATTTATTGTTTCTGGAAGAAGGTTCTGAGGTACTAACATCTAATTGGTGGGTTGGTCATTTTTTGTTTGCAGATTGTTTACAGAAGTACAGGGAGAAGATACCTGTCTGGCTACCTACCTTCCTAAGTATGGGGGTGGGAGAGAGGATACCTGTCTACCTATCTGCCTACCTAACAAGCTACCTGCCTATCTACCTGTTTGGCTACCTAGTTACCTAGCTACCTGCCTTCCTATCTTCTTGCCTGACTATCTACCTAGCTAGTTACCTAGCTACCTACCTGTCTGTCTTCCTACCTAGCTAGCTAACAACCTACTTACCTACCTGGCTGCCCACCTAGCTAGCTGCCTAGTTATTTAGCTCCCTACCCTGTCTGTCTACCTACCTTTCTACCTATGGGGGTGAGGGAGAGGATACCTGTCTACCTACCTAGCTACCTGCCCACCTACCTGTTTGGCTACCTAGTTACCTAGCTACCTGCCTGCCTATCTTCTTGCCTGACTATCTACCTACCTACATGCCTACCTTGTTACCTAGCTACCTACCTGTCTGTTTTCCTACCTACCTAAATATCTACCTACCGGGCTGGCTACCTATCTAGCTAGCCAGCTACCTAGTCACTTCCAAAGAGGCTGCACACCTATAGAAAAGATGCCCGAGTGTCTCCTGTCTCCAGTCCTGGCCAGGACCCTCAGCAATAGCAAAATCCAAAAAGACAGTGGCACTCCAATAAAGGGAAAAATGGTGATGTTTATTGCATTCAAACGTGAGGCTACCTAGTTATATAGCTACCTATCTACCTATCTGGCTATCTACCTAGATAACAACCTACTTAGCTAGTTACTTACCTATTTGGCTACCTATCTAGCTAATAACCTGCAAAGCTACCTACCTACCTATCTACCTGGCTATCTGCTTGGCTTCCAGGCTACTTATCTAGCTATCTACCTGGCTACCAACCTAGCTAGCAGCCTATCTACCTGGCTACCTACCTACCAGCTTCCGGAGTGACACAGAACTTCTCTGGCAGGCCATGTGTTGAAATTTTGTCATTGTGCGACCTGCAGCATAAGTCTAACCTCCTGTATGTACATTACATACACTATTTGCATACTGTATGTACAGAAGTAGGAGACTACTATTTAAACAGTGGTCTTCTGCTTCTGTGCTAGGGCTACTGCAGGGGGTACTGACTGTAACCTACTGACAGCAGTCCTGCATACTAGTGGCACTAGCCTGGATATAAGATAAGGAGACATAGTGTTGAGAATGAAAACATACAGGTTCATTTGGCATTTGCTCACAGATAGGCCTGTAGATTCTGCATGCTTGAAGGTTGCCAAAGCTGAATCTCTCAATCGGCAATAAATATGGCAACCAGGCAGGCCAAGGATGTGTTGCAATCTGAGACCTTCCTCATAATAATAATAATAATTATACTAATAATAATATTCCTGCAAAACCCTTTCTGTGGGGGTGGGAAAGCATTATCATGATGAATAGGGCATAGGGAATAACAATTTAAGTACTGGAGTTCCCTAATAAGCATAGTCAAATCCCAAACAGACCCTGGATTTGTTACTAAAGATGATACTGCTCAGTCAGTAGCAGTCCACGTCCCTCATTCATGACACCATTGCAAATGAAGTTGACGGTGGCTGGCTTTCAAAGAGAAGAAGTGAAATGCCTGCTGTAACACCAAATATCCTTCTGCTAAGCACTTGGAAATGGCAGGCAGTTTGTCAAAATGACCGTCCTGCTTTTCTCAGTCCAATGTTATGCCCATGCTCAATATCTGTCAACTGGGTAAAATGTCTTTCAGTGTGTCATAGAGGCAGAGCCACCACAGAGGTTGGGCCTAGGGGCGGAAGGCAGAGGCCAGAGTGGGGGCTGGCTGACGTCACATTTAAAAAAATGTTTTTAATTAGTTACTGGGGTCAGGCCCGCCCCAGCCCTGTGGCCCAGATTGGCCACTGGAGGCTGGCATATTAGGTAGCGCCGACAGGAGGGAGCCACGATGCAGTCAGTGATATAGCACTGGCTGTGGGTAAGAGACGTGTCCCTACCTCTCCCTACCCAGCGCCCGCAATAGACGAGAAGCAGCCGGCATCCCTAATTACTAATTAGGTACTTACGTATATATGGCATTGTATGTATTTCTGTGTATGGAGGCTGTGTACGTGTGTGTATGGGGGCTGTGTATGTGTGTTAATAGGGGCTGTGTATGTGTGTGTATATATATATATGGGGGTGTGTATATGGGTGCTGTGTATGGAGGGCTGTGTATGTGTATATACAGGAGCTGTGTATGTGTTGTAAAGGGTTTCACTCTGGGATCGTCCTTTGCCGTAGCCAAAGGACACGTTTTTCCACAATAAACCGGCAAACAGAGAGTCCTTTCTGCAATTCTGGCTCCTCGCCAGGTTTATTAAACGGGGTGCAGGATAAAGAAAATAAACAAAACATAAAAATAACTCCTAGGCCATCTAGCCACTCACTACACATGTAGCATGCCCTGACTAATAACTGATGGGCTTTTCCCTGCCAGTTTAAACACAATAAGTCCTGCAGCCTTATAAGACACAGTTCACATTTGAACATAAAGTCCCATTTGTACAGCCACCTGCTATATGTTACAGGAGCCGTGTCTCTCACTCTGAGAGTCCACACTTGTGTCCTCAGCAGCCCTTGCTGTGCCCGCCTGGCACTGGACACGGTGTCTCCCCCCTCTAACAGCCACCTCTGTCTAGGGGAGAGCCCAGACTATTCTGTTTCTCTTGCTTTTAAAGGACCCTTCCCCTTTCTGCTGCCTCATTGATTAGTCCATAGGTGGAGATTTCTACAGGATCAGTGTGGAAAATGCACCCTTTCCTTGCCACACTGTCACATATCCCCCCCTCTGCTCAGACCACCGGGGATGAGCACTTGTCTTCAAAAGATAGTACACACACGACCATGCATCTGTTCTTCTCTTTGGTCGAGTTAGCTAAAGTTGGTCCACTTTCTTCAACCTTTTAAGGTGGTAGTCCAGTAGAATGGTTTCTTTAGTAACACTGTCCTTTGTGCCCAGGAATACAAAAGGGGACCATTCCCTCGTCTTGGGAGCTCTTCTTATCACTCTCAACTCTCACTCTAGCAACCGCTTACTGGTCGACAACCTTCTGAATGTGCCTTCCTTTCTTCCCAATGACTTTTCCCACCAAGTTTCGGGGAACCCAGATTACCTCCTCAGCCAACTCCAAGTAACTTCTTGCCATCTTCACAGCATCTTGGTTCTCACCATACACATGACACGTACATGCATATTTATCAAGAACAACAGCAGTCAACCCAGGGATTCTCCTTGCTTGTTGTATATTTGTGCGTCGAGTGCCGATTACTGAGAGCATCAAGTCTTTTCGTACATCAAATTGCACATGGAATCTAGACACTGACAGACATGAGCTTTCCAGATTCTTTCTGGGTTCTTTGATTCTCGATATCACAGACAATTTTGTCCGAAGACTTCGAAAATGGATGTTACCAAACATGTTCACCCTCTTAATGGTAACTTCATTGTCAGACAAGATGACCAGCTGGGTATTCTCTGAGTCATAAGAAACTGAAAAGGCTTCCACTGCCTTTGAAAAGTCTTTATGAGACGATTCCTTTACGCACATCTGCTGTAAGTCTTCAGGAACTTTTAGCTTCACTTTATAGAAACTGTTCTTCACAACTAGTGTTCCAAAGACTTCCTTGGAGCCTCCTACCTTCTTCATGTTGCTCAAGGCAACGCCCTGGACACTGGCTGCAAACAAGGTAGTCCTTTCAGGCCTCTGCCTTCTCTCACCAAAGGCTGGACTGTAGTGTGAGCTTCTCTGGCCCTGACCATCCAAGTCTGTAACGCCTTTATTTTTCTGATCACGGACTCTGGATCCAGACTCCGGAGCTTCTTGTGAGACTTGCTTCAGCTGCTTTGTTTCTTGAGCCCTTCGCTCAGACACTGACACTTTTAGAGGAGGCATCTCCATCTCCAGCAGCTTCTTCTGCAGACTCTCGGTTTTCATTCGGAGTTCTTCATACAACTGAGCAATTTGCGCTTCAAGTCTCCCAACGGCAAGTTTCTCTTTGTGCAGTTCTGCTGCAGCCTGGTCACTGCTTTCTTTTAGGACCTTCATGTCCCCTTCCAGCTTTAAGTTTTTCTGCTGCTCACTCTTGAGTTTAGAGTTCACCTTCTCTCTTTCTAGCAATTCTGTCAAGTTATTGACAGTATCTTCCAGAGATAGCAGTTGTTGTCTCATCTGCTCATTGTCTTTACTCAGTAGCTCCATCTCGGACACTTTCTGCTCATAGACTTTTAGCTGAGCCTCTTGTTCGGAGATCTGCCTTCCCAGCGAATCCAAGGTAGCTGCACGAGACTTAATGTGCATTTCTTTCTGCGCCTCCAGGCTCTGCACCTTATGAGCCATTACCACTTTCTCCTTCTCGAGCTCTTCCATGGCTACCAACCTAGCCTGGTGATCACTTTGTAAAGCCCGATATGCCTCAGACAGAACATTCACTTCTCCCTCCTTGAGTGGCAACTGCTGGACCAGACTCTCCAATTCGCTCTCCTTGCTGGTCACATAACCCTGGGAGCGAAACAGTTCATCATGCAGAGCCACAAGCTCACTTTGGTGGATCTCCATATCTTTCTGCATCTGAAGCTTCACTTCTTTCTCTTTCTTCAAGTCTACAAGCGATTTTTCTTTGTCCTCCATCAGGCAATACACCTCTTCTTCTTTTTGTGCCAATTTTGAAGAAACCATCTGTAAGGTTTCTTCATGATTCTGGATCTGCGCTCTTTTCTTACGAAGTCCAGCTCAGTTTTCCAAGATCTCATACTTACAGCGGTCTCTTCACTCTCACTGCAGGAACTTGAGACATTCTCTTGTCTTCTGACCCTCACCTGTCCTTGGCCTGTCTCTTCCTTTGAGCCAACTTGATCCAGCGCTTCTCCTCCTTTAGGAGTTGTCTTCCTGTTTGCAAGGGACTTGGTCCCATGGGCCTTAAGGTAGTTCCTGGACAGTTTCTCGCTGTCTCTCTGCTCACTCGCAGACCTCTCTTTCACTTCAACATTATCTCTCTGCTGTCCAGCAGAGACATCAAGGGCCTTGGGGTCTGCAACAACATCTGGTTTAATGGTTCTACCTTCCCAGTCAGGATCCATCTCTGGTTCAGATGTCACATTTCCTTCACTCAGGACTCGGTCAGTGACAGTAAGCGCAGCACCCGGCTCCACATGTACTTTCTTCAGCACTTTTGCTTTATCCACAGCCATCACTGTAGCTTCCTTTTCAGCCACCATCTTCCCTTCTAGATGACCACGCAATGTCAGCCCCCCTTTTGGCTCATCTTTAACTTGAGGATGGAACCTATGTTCCAGAACCTGCTCCGTTTCTGGTTTTACTGAAGACTCTGTTTCAGTCAGAGGCACACTCTTCACTTGAGTCTCCAGATCCTCTTAGACTTGACTCACAGTCTGTTCTTCAGCTCTCCCAGCAATCTGGCAGACCCCTACCTGACATGTGTCTAGTGACTGCTGATACTCCCCCTCCTCAGCCTCTGCTGAGTGACTCTCAACCAGTGTGTGATGCAAGTCAAGTGTTGTGGGCCTATCAGGTGTACCTGCTCTAGTCACCTGACAGTCTTCCCATAATTGCTGAAAAAATGGAAAATTTGTCCCCAGTACTACATCATTCTCCAAGGAGGGTGCTATTGCAACCTTGTGACTCACTGTACCATAGGGAGTAGAAAAACAGACATCAACAGTTGTATAACCCCCAAAATCAGCCTGTATAGACACTATGTCAGAATCTGGCTTTCTGCTACTGGTCTTTACCAGACTTATTGCCATCCTTGGGTCTAGAATAGCCGCCATCTTTTTATCATCTACAACCAACTCACACAAGTTTTCTTTTGTCCTGTCTGAGTTGGTAGCAGTACACATTACTTCAGAAGACATAGGCATGCATGTTTCACACAACACAATATCACATTGCACATGATCAGAATTGACAGGACAGTTCATATCTACATGACCTAACTCATGCAAATTGCCTTTTGTAATATTTTCTCCCAGTCCTGCATTTAACATTTTCTGTTCACTAGACTTTTTTAGTCCAACCTACAGAGTGTGAACAGTCCCATCAGCCTTCATGAGGGGCGCCCCACTCTCACATGATTTTGCACTTAGATACAGGTTGGAGACATCTTGGACAGAGTTCACATAGTCATCTAGCGAGACAACGCCAACCTTTACCTCAGAAACCTTTGTGTGCGATTTCTCTGGAACATTCTCCCCATTCCACAAAGGCCAAAAATATGGGAAGTCTCTGCCCAGTATAAACTCCACATTAAGCTCTGCACACACCTCCAAAACATGGCTTACTGTCCCATAACAAGTTTCAAAGTCAATCAGAACAGTCTTGCCAGTCTCTGGTCGGGCCTTCAAAAAGGGTAGTATGTCTGGCATGACTCTGGATACAGCCTGGCGACAATCCAGTTCCGCAAACAGCGGGATACCACCTACTATCATCTCACGAGTCCCCACGTCCATCTTTTCTGACCTCCCGACCAGAGACTTATCAGGTGTTAAGACATCTTCTTGCTGAGCTGCCGCTGATCTCTTTAAGGTGCTCATCACTCCATGCCTCTTGGCGATATCCGGTTGCCGTCCTTGTCGGTTGCTCCTAGCAACGGCCTTGCAACGTCGACCCATCTTTGCACAAAATCTTGCACAGCTCACCGCTGCTTTGACACAATTGTCAGACACTCCTGCTGTACCAACAGTCACTTGTCGGCAGGATCGTTGCCCCTAGCAACAATTCCAACGTGTTGCGATCCGTTGCCCCTAGCAATGCTTTCACCACAGGCTCAGTCCTGCAACTTGACCACTGGTTGCTCCTAGCAACGTGTGCCGCGCATCCTCCACCAATTGTAAAGGGTTTCACTCTGGGATCGTCCTTAGCTGTAGCCAAAGGACACATTTTTCCACAATAAACCGGCAAACAGCGAGTCCTTTCTGCAATTCTGGCTCCTCGCCAGATTTATTAAACGGGGTGCAGGATAAACAAAATAAACAAAACATAAAAATAACTCCTAGGCCGTCTAGCCACTCACTACACATGTAGCATGCCCTGACTAATAACTGATGGGCTTTTCCCTGCCAGTTTAAACACAATAAGTCCTGCAGCCTTATAAGACACAGTTCACATTTGAACATAAAGTCCCATTTGTACAGCCACCTGCTAAATGTTACAGGAGCCGCGTCTCTCACTTCGGGAGTCCATGCTTGTGTCCTCAGCAGCCCTTGCTGTGCCCGCCTGGCACTGGACACGGTGTCTCCCCCCTCTAACAGCCACCTCTGTCTAGGGGAGAGCCCAGATTATTCTGTTTCTCTTGCTTTTAAGGACCCTTCCCCTTTCTGCTGCCTCATTGATTAGTCCACAGGTGAAGATTTCTGCAGGATCAGTGTGGGAAATGCACCCTTTCCTTGCCACACTGTCACAGTGTGTATATGGGAGCTGCGTATAAGTGTATATGGGGGCTGTGTATGTGTGTAGATTAGGCCTGCACGATATATTGCAATCCCAATCGAATCGTTATTATTAGGGATTGCGATATTTCAATTTGGCCTTTAGCAAAATCTGGCGATTACTTGCTTAAATGGTCCATGGCTCATGCAGCTCTGCCCGGCTTCCCACAGCGGCTCTGCCCGGCATCACGCGGCGGTGGCTCAGCATCCCGTGGCGGCGGCTCGCTACAGCATTTCATAGCTCTGCAGTAGCTAAGTCGGCTCCTGTATAGTGTGGCGGGCTGTGGCTTTCTCCAAGCAGTGCTTAGCACTGGCAGGAAGTCACTTCCTCCCAGCGCTCTATGGTACAGCAGGAGTTGCGTGGGAGGAAGTAACATAGTGCAGGCAAGGGACATGAAATGGGGAGGGAGAATTAAATGGGCACTCTCACCAACTTTTTTTTTAAATTTGTTGTAGTACTTATGTACTACAACATACTGTATCTCTAATATATTTTCATTTTTTTTTTAATTATTATTATTAGGGTGAAATTTACGTTTGAAAACCGGCCACTAGGGGTCTCCCTCCCAGTGGCCGGTTGCAGCCTGGCGTGACATCAAGCCTGAATTCGGACCGATGCCGGCCGGGCAATCGGTCCTAAATCATTTAGGCTGCGCTCGCTCCCTGCCTGTCAATCAGACAGACGGGAGCGAGCGCATTAAACGCCGGGGCTGTCCGCGAATCTAATCAGCCAATGTGCGCAGCCCCGGTGTCTAATGCGCTCGCTCCCGCCTGTCTGATTGACAGGCAGGGAGCGAGCGCAGCCTAAATGAATTAGGACCGATTGCCCGGCCGGCATCGGTCCGAATTCCCCGCCCCCGACATATAAACTGGAGTGGAGACAGCGTACTCACACTAGTTATCTGTGCCGCGCTGAAGCTCCACTGCAAGTTTACAAGCCGGTGTAGTGAAGAAAACTGTGTCTTGAAGCGTTCTTTGTCCTGAAAAGCTGATGAAAGTGCTGAGACACTGTGTTTGGATGAGAAGACACAGTTTTCTTCACTACATTGGTCTCGGGAGGTGTCTATTTCTATGTAGGCTACTCCTATACTCCTCCTCCCTGGGTAGCACATGTACTGCTAAACAGGGAGGAGGAGACCCCGGAGCATCCTGCCCTGCAATTCGCTAATCATCTATGTGCGCTCCCGACGGCAGCACAGCATAGATGAAGTGAAGGCGGAAGTCGGCGACCAGCAGGCATCAGTGACGTTGCGCCTGCTGGGGAAGCCGGCTTCCAGGGCAAGACTGCACAGCAAGCAAGAAGACCAGAAGATGAAGACTATGTAAGTCCCCCAAAAATTTTTAAAGGCAGGGAGGGGGTTAGGGATATATAACCTATAGGAAGGGACAGAATAAAACAATAATGAGATGGTGGGAGCTACTCTTTAAGATTATTGCTCCCCATTTCAAATATGTAATAATGACAAGAAGAGGATTAGTTGTATGAAGGGAATGGGCTGTATGAGGGGAGACAGGGGCTGTATGAGGGGGGACAGGGGCTTTATGAGGGGGGAAAGGGGCTGTATGAGGTGAGACAGGGGCTGTATGAGGGTGAAACATAGGCTGTATGAGGGGGAAACATAGGCTGTATGAGGGTGAAACATAGGCTGTATGGAGGGAGACGGGCTGTATGAGGGGGGACAGGGGCTTTGTGAGGGGGAAACATATGCTGTATGAGGGGGACAGGGGCTGTATGAGGGGGGACAGGGGCTGCATGAGGGGAGACAGGGGATGCATGAGGGGGTCAGGGGCTTTATGAGAGGGAAACATAGACTGTATGAGGGGAGACAGAGGCTGTATGAGGGGGAAACATAGGCTGTATGAGGGGGACGGGCTGTATGAGGGGGGACAGGGGCTTTATGAGGGAGAAGCATAGGCTGTATGAGGGGGACAGGGGCTTCATGAGGGGGAAACATAGGCTGTATGAGGGGGAACAGGGTCTGTATGAGGGGAGACAGGGACTGTATTAGGGGGACAGGGGCTTTATGAGGGGGAAACATAGGCTGTATGAGGGGGAATATAGGCTGTATGAGGGGGGACAGGGGCTGTATGAGGGGAGACAGGGGCTTTATGAAGGAGAAACAGGCTGTATGAGGGGAGACAGGGGCTGTATGAGGGGAAACATAGGCTGTATAAGGGGGGACAAGCTGTATGAGGGGGGACAGGGGCTTTATGAGGGGGAAACATAGGCTGTATGAGGGGAAACAGAGGCTGTATGAGGGGGAAACATAGGCTGTATGAGGGGGACAGGGGCTTTATGAGGGGGACAGGGGCTTTACGAGGGGGAAACATAGGCTGTTTGAGGGGGAACATAGGCTGTATGAGGGGGGACAGGGGCTGTATGAGGGGGGACAGGGGCTGTATGAGGGGGGACAGGGGCTTTATGAGGGGGAAACAGGCTGTATGAGGGGAGAAAGTGGTTGTATGAGGGGGAAACATAGGCTGTATGAGGGGGGGGGCGGGCTGTATGACGGGGACAGGGGCTTTATGAGGGGGAAACATAGGCTGTAATGAGGGGGGCAGGGGCTGTATGAGGGGGACAGTGGCTGTATGAGGGGAGACAGGGGCTGTATGAGGGGGAGAAGGGCTTTATGAGGGGGAAACATAGGCTGCATGAGGGGGAACATAGGCTGTATGAAGGGGGACAGGGGCTCTATGAGGGGGGTCAGGGGCTTTATGAGGGGCAAACATAGGCTGTATGAGGGGGGACAGGGGCTGTATGAGGGGAGACAGAGGCTATATGAGGGGGGACAGGGGCTTTTTGAGGGGGGATATAATCTGTATGAGGGGGAACATAGGCTGTATGAGGGGGGACAGGGGCTGTATGAGGGGGACAGGGCTTTATGAGGGGGAAACATAGGGTGTATGAGGGGGGACAGGGGCTGTATGAGTGGGGACAGGGGCTTTATGAGGGGGGAACATAGGCTGTATGAGGGGGAACAGGGGCTTTATGGGGGGGTAAACATAGGCTGTATGAGGGGGGACAGGGGCTGTATGAGGTGAGACAGGGGCTTTATGAGGGGGGACAGGGGCTGTATGAGGGGAAACATAGGCTGTATGAGGGGGGACAGGGGCTGTATGAGGGGGAAACAGGCTGTATGAGGGGGCACAGGGGCTGTATGAGGGGAACATAGGCTGTATGAGGGGGGACAGGGGCTTTATGAGGGGGAAACATAGGCTGCATGAGGGGGAAAAGGGCTGTATGAAGGGGGACAGGGGCTGTATGAGGGGGGACATAGGCTGTATGAGGCGGGACAGGGGCTGTATGAGTGGGGGCAGTGGCTGTATGAGAGGGGAACATGGGCTATATGAGGGGGAACATTGTCTATATGAATTTCATATAGCAGTACCCCTCATATAGCTGGTGCCTCTATTATAGTCTATATTCCCTATTTATAGCGGGTCCCCCTCATATAGCCATTTTCACTCCTATAGCCTATATTCTGCCGCCCCCCACAAAGACATTTCGCTCATATAGCCCATTTCCCCCCTCATATAGCTAATCCCCCTCATATAGCCAATGTCCCCCCTAATATAGCTGTTCCCTTCCATACAGCCTATGTTCCCCCTCATATAGCTGCCCCCTCATATGGACATTCTCCTCAAATATCTGTTTTAAAGAAAAATTCTTTCATAAAAAAAAACTGTTAAACAAAAAAAAAGACATTCTCCTCATAAGGGCATTCCACCTCATAAAGCAGTTCCCTCTCATTTCCTATAGCCAATAGGAGGCTATTGGCTATATGAAATGGGTGGATTTCACCATTTGTTTGTTATATCACAATCGTATATTGAAATCACAATATTTACCTCCATAATCGCAATCACAAATTTTCCCCATATCGTGCAGCCCTAGTGTATATGGGGACTGTGTATAAGGGGGCTGTGTATGTGTGTATATGGGGGCTGTGTATGTGTGTATATGATGGCTGTGTATGGGGACAGTGTATGTGTGTATATGGGGCTGTGTATGTGTATCACCTAAGGGTAAATGTACACCCTGCAACTGCTCCCGAACTATGATGCTGAGCGGCCTTCATAGCTGGTTAGTCCCCACCACTATCAGTAGAGCCGGAACCTGTGGCTAATTCCAGACATCACGGGTCTTTAACTGTAAAAATAGGTTGGTGGTTAGCTCGGGGGACTACCACAGGGAAATCACTGTATCTTGCTCAGCGGACAGGCGCAGGGTCCCTCTGGCTTGTCAGACGATGCTGCAATTGTGTAGAAAGCCATGGCAGCTTGCACTAATGAAGTTCTATTAACACTGAATAATGCTGTGCTATGGCACATCATTGTTCAGGATATGAAATCTTAAGAAGGCATGTAATAGTCTCCTAAAAAATAGTGTAACAAATGTGTAAAAAATAAAAAAGTTAATAAATGTGAATAAGCCCCTTACCTTAAAAAAAGTTACAATCATCCTCTTTTCCCATTTTTATATTAAAACAATGTAAACAAAAATAAACAGAAACATATGTGAAATCAGCGCTTGCATAAATGTTCAAACTATTTAAATATAAACATTAAACTGCATGGTCAACGGCGTACATGTAAAAAAAAAAAAAAAATTCCAGAATTGTGCATTTTTAGTCACTTCATATACCAGAAAAAAAATGTATCAAAAAGTCCCTTAGAAGCAAAAATTATACCGATAAAAACTAAAGATCACTAAAGAAATTTGCCCTCATATATGCCTGTATACAGAAACATATTTTTTTTTGTACAAAAAGTAGTGGAATAGTTTATTAAAATAAAACAAAAAACTTTTATAAACTGGGTTTCATTTTAATTGTATGGACCTACAGAATAAAGATAATGGCCCTCATTTACTATTGCAAACCTGACATGTTTTGTCGGGTTGTGTGCCAGAAATTCTGTCTGCGCCAGAAATTGCCTCAGAATTGAAAATAACATGACTAACCCTCCATTTTACTAAGAAAACCCAAAAGGTGCTGTGGCCATTGGGAAAAGGGTGTCTGGTCACCAAAAAGGGGTGTGTTCCCAACATTTTCACAAAAACCCAATATATTTACTAAGGTTTCCACAGAAAATGTGGTGGATTTCAGCTGAGGAAAACCCTACAGATCAGAGCATGTGTAAAAAAAGCAAAGTGTAGGGAAAGTTGACAATGTAGGAAAACCTGAGTAAATACAGTGGAAAAAAAATGTTGGGAATTAAAACCGACAAAGAAACATACAGTGCACTCTTAGTAAATCAGGGCCAATGTGTCATTTTTTTTTTAAAAAGTGCTACGTAGAAACAGAAGCCTCCAAGATTACAAACTCACTTTTTCCCCCCACAAATAATTATTTTTTGGTTTCACAAAGTACACATGGTGGCGCAAAAAACAAGCCTCATATAAGTCTAGGTGAAAAAGCATAAAGGCAAGGAGGAAAAGACAAAGATGCAAAAATGAAACATCTCTGTCTCTTTAAGGGGGTATGGAGGAGGTGCGCGCGCATGTGTGGGGGCAGTATGTGTGTATGGGGGCACAAAGTGGGCAAGATTGATGGAGAGTTTGTATAGAGGTGGGGATGGTGCTGGAGAAAGGAGACTAAAATGTGTGTCCATTAGATTCTACAGAGACAAGTCATAGCTAGGAGAACTCTTTATGGAGGTCCAGGCCAGATGGAGAAGGAAAGTATGAGTAAATGACTCCGATCAGAGAAGACAGCATTCTAAGGCCTGTATTATGCAGTGGGTGTGATTCTGATGTGGGTATTATGCAGAAAGTAATATTGGGGGCTGATGGGGAGGGGAGGGTAATACTGGGATCTGTATTATGCCGGAGGGGGGGGGGGGGGGTTAATACTGGCATCTGTATTTTGCAGGGGGAGGGGGGTTAGGAGGTAATACTGGGGTTTGTATTATGTAGGAAGGATAATACTTGGATCTCTATTATGCAGGTCTGAACTGAAATAGCTGTCCATGCTAAAAAAATAAAATAAAAAAAAACATTAATGGCAGTTGTGTTTTATCTGCTCCCTCTGTATTGTCCTCATTGTAAGGTCCTTATAACGCTCCATGGGGTGTGAACCCTCTGTGTCACCTACCTAGTTCTTTTAAGCCAGAATCCAGATGTTGGAAACATCCTCGGCTAGATGACGGCTGGCAGAAGCAGATCAGGAACTCTGGAAGGAGAGGTCACCACAGAAGGAGCTGGCTGACACCAGATGGCGCTGGTGAACACCAGGACTGGAAACTGGAACAGTTCAGGTGTTTTTAGCAAGATGCAGCAGATCTCTAAGTGTGCAGGTGAAGTAGAAATAACAGCTCCAACAGCAAGTAGAATGGTCAGGCAGTGCAAATCAATCCAGGAGAGGCAAAAAAAGGAACAGAGGATAAAGCAGGAACAAAGTCAGGAAAAGGCTGAGGTCAATAAACTGGATACAGCAAGTCAGATAACAGGTGCCTAGCTTAAAGTGTAAACACTAGAAGATCAGGCACAGACTGGAAGTTCAGAGGCTCATAATATATCGGGGACTAGAGTGTGATTGGTGAGAGGGCTGGATCGTGGGCTTGCACGGATCTTCAGAGCAACTTACCTAGTGCAACCCCAGCTTGAGGCATCAGTAACAGCTGCAGACGTCACTGATCTTAGTATGCAGCGAGCAGGATGAGTCGTGTGTGCTGCACATCCCCGGAATATGGGTGATCGAGGTACACGTCAGCGGGCGCCAACCGATGGCGTTATAGTCCTTACAGCAAGGACAATATATAGGGAAAATTCTGGAAAAAAAATATACCTAGTGCCACACCTTCAGAAACCCCACCCACAAGAAGCCTGTAGTCCTCCAGAACCCTCTGTCCATCCCTTACCCCTCTGTACTCCACCAGACCCCTCTGTCTATCCTTGACCCCTCTGTACTCCACCAGACCCCTCTGTCTATCTCTGACCCCTCTGTAGTTCTCCAGACTTCTCTGTCTATCCCTTACCCTGCTGTGCTCCACCAGACCCCTCTGTCCATCCCTGACCCTTCTGTACTCCACCAGACCCATTTGTCCATCACTGACCCTTCTGTACACCTCCAGATGCCTCTATCCATCCCTGACCTCTCTGTAATTCTCTAGACCCCTCTGTCCATCCCTGACCCCTCTGTCCATCCGTGACCACTCAGTTCTCCTCCAAACCCTTTTGTCTAACTCTGACCTCCCTGGACACCTCCAGACCCCTCTGTACTCCTCCAAACCCCTATTTCCTGGTCCAGACCCCACTCTCAGTCCTTTACCCCTCTGTTCACTTTCAGATCCCTCTGTCCAACCTTGACCCCTCTGTTCTCTTTCAGATCCCTATGTACAACTGTGACCTCTCTGTTCTCCTTTAGACCCATCTGTTCTCCTACGAGTGGAGTCACTGTGTACATACATTGCCTAACTTATCCTGTACTGATTCTTAGTTATATCCTGTATTATACTCCAGAGTTGTATTCACTATTTTGCTGGAGGAGTCACTGTGTACATATGCTACACTTTGACCTACCGTGCCATTTCAGTGTGCTCTGCTGACCACTGCCTGTCAGAGCTGCTGTTGACACAAGGAGGGTGAGAGCCTGCAATGAGCACAGATTTGGAGGTACCACTATTGGATAGAAGTGTACAATAGTGTGACGCTCAGGACACTGCTGCTGTACACTGACTGCACTGACTACAACCCTACTGAGTACAACAGTATGATGGTAAGTATGGTGATAACATTCCTCCTTGTATAAAGGTATTATTGGTAATATTGGTCTCAGTTTACAGGATTTGTTCAATAACAATATGATGGTAATATGTATGGTGACAATACTTCCTCCTTGTATACTGGTACTATTGGTAATATTGATCTCAGTATACAGGATTTCATAAGTAACAGTATGATGGTAATCTGTATGGTGATAATATACCTCCTTGTATACTAGTATTCTTAGTAATATTGGTCCTGTATACAGGATTTGGTCAGTCACACTATGATGGTAATGTGTATGGTGATAATATTTCCTCCTTGTTCACTGGAATTATTGGTAATATAAGTCTCAGTATAAAGGACTTGATTAGTAACAGTATGATAGTAATATTTCCTTGTAATAAACCAGTGTTATTTGATAACTATGGGGGAGATTGTCAAAGAATTCTCAAAACAAAAGTATCAACCACATTTTAAAGAGCTTTGTGCCTTGGTTTACACTGTTCACGTCAGCTTTGTAAAAGTGGGCATGTCCACGTATATTGGCTGCTTTACATGAAATTTTCAAAGGGGTGAGAGTCCAATTTGCATCAAAAATTTCACAGCAGCTTTTTGTAGAAATCACTGACATGGTTGTAGTTTTATTGTTTTTTTTTGGTGGGGAAAAGGTGTTATTTAACTCCTTAAGGACCAAGGACGTATGAGTACGTCCCTGGTCCCGCTCCCGTGATATAACGCGGGGTCCCACGGTGACCCCACATCATATCACGGCGGGCCCGGCGTCATAGTGAAGCCGGGACCCGCCGCTAATAGCGCGTGGCACTGATCGCGGAGCCGCGCGCTATAGCGCGTGGCACTGATCGCGGAGCCGCGCACTATTAACCCTTTAGCCGCGCGCTCAAAGCTGAGCCACAAGGCTAAAAGTGAAAGTAAAAAGTGCCGGTTAGCTCTGGGAGCTGTTTGGGATCGCCGCGGTGAAATCACGGCATCCCGAACAGCTGTACTACAAGAGGAAGGTCTCTTACCTTCCTTCCTGCAGTCCGATTGCCGATTGCATGCTTCACGCTTGAGATCCAGGCTTGAGCAATCAATCGCCGAAAACACTGATCATTGCATCCCTATGGAGATGCATTGAACACTGTTAAAGATCAGTAAATTCAATGTTATAGCCCCCTATGGGGGCTATAATATTGCAAAAGAAAAGTGTAAAAAAATCTTTAACCCTTTGAATTATCCCTTCCCCTAATAAAAGTTTGAATAAAAATAAAAATAATTTAAAAAAAAACAGTGTAAACAAAAGCAAAAATAAACATATTTGGTATTGCCGTGTGCGGAAATGTCCGAATCAAAAAATATATACTGCTAATTAAACTGCACGGTCAATGTCGTACGTGCAAAAAAGTCCAAAATAGCGTATTTTTGGTCACTTTTTATATCATAAAAAGATGAATAAAAAGCAATCAAAAAAGTCAGATCAATGCAAAAATGGTACCGACAAAAACTTCAGATCATGGCGCAAAAAATGAACCCTCATAGCGTCCTGAACACGGAAAAATAAAAAAGTTATAGGGGTCAGAAGATGACAATTTTAAACGTATAAATTTTCCTGCATGTAGTTATAATTTTTTTCTCAAGTAATACAAAATCAAACCTATACAAGTAGGGTATAATTTTAACCGTATGGACCTAGAGAATAAAGATAAGGTGTCATTTTTACCGAAAAATGTACTACGTAGAAACGGAAGCCCCCAAAAGTTAGAAAATGGCTGTATTTTTTCAATTTTGTCGCACAATGATTTTTTTTCCCGTTTCGCCGTAGATTTTTGGGAAAAATGACTGATATCATTACAAAGTAGAATTGGTGGTGCAAAAACATAAGCCATAATACAGATTTTTAGGTGCAAAATTTAAAGAGTTATGATTTTTTAAAGGTAAGGAGGAAAAAACGAAAGAGCAAAAACCGAAAAACGCCCGGTCCTTAAGGGGTTAAGTAATTGTTAAAAAAAGAAATAATCATTATTGAAAAATGTTATTAAAAAAAAAGTACTGTATTTATTTATTTTTTTCTTGGTCACTGCACCTGCACTCACATTTAAGCTCAGACATTTTTTATTTTTATAGTTATCACTTGTCTGGGCACTTGTAACCATGGAATATTTTGTGAGATATTTCCACCAGAATTTTCTGGGATGTAAAATTTTGCAAAAAAAATCAACAATTTTGGTGGCAAACTTGACAATTTTTGTGCAAAAAAATCCAATATGGCTGCAACAAAAAATAAATAAATTGTCGCAAAAACCAAAGTGGCACGAAATTTTTTTTTCACATATTTTCATAGCAGCACAAGAGACCTTTGAAATGATTAGCATCTGGCCTCTCCCATTTGTGGCTCCGCCTCCTCATAGCCACACCCATGATCAAAATGGGCTGCTTATTCTATAATGCCCAGGTCTATTTTTGGTCCCAGTCCGGCCCTGCATAGAGGCATCTTCCTAAAAGTAGCTTCTGAGAGCCTTTTTCATAGGACAGCTGGTAAGCACTTGTATGCCTTCCTTTACAAGATCCAATGTCTAATCAAAAACACCGGGTTATCATTTCAATATCTGCCTAAGACATAACTGCATGCTGTATGCTGAGTTTTGTAGTTTTGTAGCAATCCGACATTATATATATATATATATATATATATATATATATATATATATATATATATATTTGTTGTTGCTTATTTTAATTAATCCAAACATGCAATCTATGTGACAAATCACTTCCAATCGTGCTCACTTCATTTCAGCCATCTTTCTTGTACTTTACCCAAGGTCGTTCTATGACTCTTATGTACTGTATATGTACTTTATCTGGTTAAAAGCCTGCTACAGCCTTGAGCTTTGCTATACTCTACATTTTATAAAGGAACTCTTCAACTATTCTTGACTAAACTGGCCTATTCTATTATGTGTTGCAAAAGAAAAAAATGTTTCTTCTTCAGGGCATGAAGTTGTCCAATGAACCATATTTATTAAATGTTCACAGGATGAACCCAATTATATGTCTTTTATAGGTCGTACAGAACCCCCGCCCTTCTTTATAGGATTGGGTATAGAAAGGATGCAAAATGCCCGCAGTGAATACAAGATAACGCAGAAATCATACACATGTTCTGGGAGTGTGTATATATTCAAAAATATTGGAAATCAATAATAAAGTTTATCTCGGAGATTTGGGATATTGTTATACCCATGGAATTTAAAACTTGTATCTTGGGCTGTCTGGATGATTTAATTGTTATTTAATTAATGATTGTTATACAATGCTAGAAAATTAATAGCTCAAATCTGGAAAGATTCAAGTCCTCCGACTAAAAAAACATTTTATTAGGAAAATGGAGCAGACAGTGGTTTGGGAGAAAAGTGATATACACGAAAAGGGGACTAATAGACAAATATAGACTAATTTGGAATAAATGGATAAATAGAAGATGAGGTGGACTGTGGTGGCGGAGAGAGAGAAAGTTTTTTTTTTTTTCTTTCAATCAATTGGGGTTCAACTGCTGGGACCCACACCAATCACAAGAAAG
The DNA here is from genome assembly GCF_029499605.1 of Hyla sarda. NCBI lineage: Eukaryota > Metazoa > Chordata > Amphibia > Anura > Hylidae > Hyla > Hyla sarda. Next base: position 126,246,626 of record NC_079191.1, read on the forward strand.
GGGCCCAAATGTCTTGAATGAAGCGATGATCATGTGTGCACACTACTGCTCCATTCCAGTCCAGGACTGATGGAAATAGCTGAATATGGAGGATGGCTATTTCTGTCACCCTTATAGACAATGAATGGAGCAGTAGTGACCAATGACCATTCTAACAGGGGACTTAGGACCCTTGTTTTCATGTTTAGTGGGGATCCAAGCATTTTGTCTTCACTGAAATCATACCCAAGGATTAATGTTGCTTATGGGAAACCTCTTTGGTGAATGACTGATCAAGTAGCACATTGTGTTCTGGATTTACTTTTGTACATTAATACTTATTATATATTCAGGAAATTCCATTAAAATAATATTGCCAAACATCATAGAGTACATAAAATTCCCCTAGTCATTGCTGCATTATTAATATCAAAGCACATTGCTGCTTTTTATCCACAACACTTAAAATGTACCTGGTACTTTAAAAAACATTTCACATGTCTTATAGAGATTCCAACTTTTCTCTAGTATGGTCCCAACCAATGCACACAGAGAAATAACACCAGATAGCCCAGTGGCGTTGCGACCGGGGTGCGGGGGGTGCGGCCCGCACCGGGTGACACCATCCTGATGGGGTGACACCAGGTACGCCCCTGCTCCTCACTTGCGCTGCCTCTGTAATAGCACCCCTCACCCTCCCCCCCCGTCCTCACTTTTTCTCTGTGTCCGTAGTAGTAGAAGCACCCCCCCCGTCACCTGCACAGTGAACCGGCCTGCGCCCCCACGTCTTCTGTTGCGCCGGCCCGACGTCACTCCGCAGGGCCGCGCAGTAGGACGTGACGTCACTCGCAGAGCGCCGGAGAGAAGGAGCGCTGCGCTGGATGGGTAAGTGATTGTGTGTCTGTCTCACTCTATATCTGTTTGTGTGTCTCTGTCTGTGTGTCTGTGTGTGACTGTGTGTGTGTGACTCTCTGTGTGTGTGACTCTGTGTGTGTGTGACTCTCTGTCTTTGTGTGTGTGTGTGTCTCTCTGTCTGTGAGTGTGTGTCTCTGTCTGTATGTATGTGTGTGTGTTTGTGTGTGTCTGTCTGTCGCTATCTCTCTGTGTGTGTGTGACTCTCTGTCTGTGTGTGACTGTGTGTGACTCAGTCTGTGTGTCTCTCTGTCTGTGAGTGTGTGTATCTCTGACTGTGTGTGTGTCTCTCTCTCTATCTATCTGTGTGTGTCTCTGTGGTGTGTTTTTTTTTTTTTTTTGTGTGGGGGAAGGGGGGGGGGGGTTTGTTTAAACCAGCGATCTAATGTGGGGAGACTTTGACTTATTGTGGGGAACATGCAAGGGAACCTGCGGCCTAATGGGGGAAAACTACTACCAAATGTGGGGAATCTATGCTACCTAATGTGAGGAAACTGCTACCTAATGTTGGAAAACTGCTACCTAATGTGCGAAAGCTGCTACATAATGTGGGAAAACTGCTACCTAATGTGGGGAATCTGTGCTACCTAATGTGTGGAATCTGTGCTACCTAATGTGTGGAATCTGTGCTACCTAATGTGTGGAATCTGTGCTACCTAATGTGGGGAAATTACTACCTAACGTGGGGTAACTGGTACCACATGTGGAGAATCTATGCTACCTAATGTGGGGTAACTGCTACCTACCTAATGTGGGGGAACTGCTACCTACCTTAAGTGGGGGAACTGCTGCCTACCTAATGCTCCCCCCTGGCAGTAGCACCCTCATCATCCACCAGCAAACCCCCCCAGCAGCACCTCCATCAGCAGATCCTGATGGTGGATGATGGGGGTGCTCCTGCCAGGAGGACGATCCTGCTGATGGATGATGGGGGTGATACTGCCAGGGGGGATGGCCAGTAGCACCCTCATCATCCTCCAGCAACACCCCCCCAGTACTAGCACCCCCATCATCCACTAGCAACACCACCAGATTTATATTCAGAGGGTACAGTATGTGGCAGATTTATGTTCAGAGGGTACAGTATGTGGCAGATTTATATTCAGAGTGTACAGTATGTGTTGGTATTATATTCAGAATGTACAGTGTGTGGTAGTATTATATTCAGTGGGTACGGTGTATGGAAGGTTTATAATCAGAGTATAGTGTACAGTAGTATTATATTTAGAGGATACAGTGTCTGGCAGGTTTATATTAATACTTGTTTTCATATAGAGGATGAGAGTGCGCTGACATAGTGAGGAGACGTCTGGGCGTCACATTCTGCAGAGAGAAGTTTTAGCTGGACCAGGCGGTATGTACCATCTGAATTAGATAAGGGAAGACTATAGAGAAGACGTCACCTGTAGTCACTGATATCATTGTCCTCTCTATGTTCTATCAGAGCTGTAGTCGCTTGCAGTGGCGTTGCTAAGGTTGGTGTCACCCGGTGCGATATAAAATGGTGTCACCCCCATACCTACCCCCCCCCCCCCCCCAGTAAGTTTTTAGCCTGTTGTGACAGGCGCCACTGATGTAGAGCATTGTGAAAAATTCCAGTATAATAATCAAATATACCAATTGCCAAAGAATGGGAAAGTGCTAAAAAAGGTTTCACCAATTAAAACTCCAGCTCCCAGTATGACCTAAGCAGTGGTGAGGTTATGCTGGGAGCAGGCCCGGTGCTGTCATAAGGCAAACCATGCGTCCGCTTAAGGGCGCATGGACTCGCAGCTGATGGGGGCGGAAAAATGAAGACTTTTTTTATACTAAGACCCCCACCTGTGCGCCCCGCCGCCGCACAGCAGAGGTCACTGCTACCACTCCACCCTCTCTGGTTTTATTGCTGCGGCCCACCGAGATTCCCGAAATGGAGCTTCGCTTGTGTAGGCAGAAATCCTTGCACCGGCCCTGGCTGGGAGTTGTAGTTAGAACTTACAAGTGACCACAGCTCTGATGGGACATAATGAGGAAAATACACAATAATATCAGTGACTACAGGTGACTTCTCTATAGTCTTTCCTTATGCACCCTCATCATACATAAGGAGGATCATCCTCCTGCCAGTGGCACCCCCATCATCCAGGATGGTGGGGGTGCTACTGGCAGAAGGATGATCCTCCCAATGGATTATGAGGGTGCTACGGCCAGGATGATGGTGGTGCTACATCTGCAGGAGCATCCTCCTGCCAGTAGCACCCCCATCATCCCGGAGGATGATCTGCTGATGGATGATGGGGGTGCAGCACCCCCATAATTCATCAGTAGCACCCTCATCATACATAAGGAGGATCATCCTCCTGCCAGAGGCACCCCCCCCCCCCATCATCATCCAGGAGGATGATCCTGCTGATGGATGATGGGGGTGCTACTCACAGGAGGATGATCCTGCTGATGGATGATGGGGGTGCTACTCACAGGAGGATGATCCTGCTGAAGGATAATGGGGGTGCAGCACCACCATCATTCATCAGTAGCACCCCCATCATACATAAGGAGGATCATCCTCCTGGCAATGGCACCCCCCAGAGCCTCTCAGCACCCCCTTTCTCCCTGTTACATTAAAACATTAAATCAGTGTTTCCCAACCAGGGTGCTTCCAGCTGTTGCAAAACTACAACTCCCAGCATGCCCTGACAGCCAAAGGCTGTCTGGGCATGCTGGGAGTAATAGTTTTTTTGCAACAGCTGGAGGCACCCTGGTTGGGAAACACATTAAATACACAGTTTTGCAGAGAGGTCTCACCAGTCTCTTGTCTTCACTTTCTCCTCTCCCCGGGCGGCTCCAGGTCCAGGAATGTCCGGGGGTTGGGGAGGAATTTATCACCCATGCAGACGCGGAGCACGTGAGACAGGGACACGTCGGGGGAGGGAGCAGACGTGCGCACGGCACTTCTGTTCCCAGAGAGCATTGCAGGTCTTAAAGAGGCAGCTTCCTGGGGCTGGGGGATAGGATTTAGTGTCGAGGGCTGAAACTGGAGTGCGACAGCCTGCAGGTAATGAAAGAAGCCTCTTCTGTCTGCTGTCTGGGGATGCTGCAAATACCGGCTGAGCTGAGTGACGGTGTGCAGATGTGGGGGGGGTGCTGCCGGCCGTGGTGTCACCCCTCCAGGCTGGTGTCACCCGGTGCGCTCCGCACCCCCCGCACCCGGGTCGCAACGCCACTGGTCGCTTGTCAGTTCTACAGTTATGGTCAGTGAATCTCAACTCCCAGCATAACCTCACCACTGCATAAAGGGGTACTCTACTGGAAAAAAAAATTTTTATCAACTGGTGCTACAAAGTTAAACAGATTTATAAATTACTTCTACTTAAAAATCTTAATCCTTCCAGTACTTATTAGCTGCTGTATAAGCAATTCACAGGAAGTTCTTTTCTTTTTTAATTTATTTTCTGTCTGACCACAGTGCTCTGTGCTGACACCTCTGTCCATGTCAAGAACTGTCCATAGTAGGAGCAAATCCCCATTGCAAACCTATCCTGCTCTGGACAGTTCCTAACATGGACAGACAGAGCACTGTGGACAGACTGGAAAGAACTACACAACTTCCTGTGGAGAATACAACAGCTTATAAGTACCGTAAGGATTAAGATTTTAAATAGAACTAATTTAAAAATCTGTTTATCTTTCTGGCACCAGTTGATATAAAAGTAAATGTTTTCCAGTGGAGTACCCCTTTAAGTAATTCTGGGAGCTGTATATTTAAATGGTGAAAACTTCTTTAACACTTTCCCATTCTGTAGCAACTGGTATATCTGATTATTATACTGGAATTTCTCACAATGCGCTACAACAGTGGTGTCTGTCACAACAGGCTAAAAAACTTACTGAGGGGGGGGGAAGGTATGGGGGTGACACCATTTTCTACCGCACCGGGTGACACCAACCCTAGCAACGCCACTGAGATAGCCCAAATTTTGTTACACAGCCTTTTTGGTATTCTTATGGAGTAGAAAATTCTACAAATAAGTTTGTATTCTGTGCAAACGTTCTTAGATGAACCTAAGGGTTGTCTTATAACAAAAAGGTGACAAATGCTCTGTAATTCAGCTTATAAAGATTGATTGTTCTGTTGCAAACTACCAGTAGCTCCTATATTGTTTTTCTTGGACACTGTCCTCTAGATTGATGCAGAATAGAGAGGTTGTTTGTGCCAGAGAAGGCCAAAAAATTAGATGATGCAATCTCCACGTCAGTGGATGTCAGAGACTGCCACTGACATAACAAGGAAATGATTCAGCCACATGTCACCAGTAATTTTATAGGTCACTGATTATGCCATTAACATTCATGCTGGCCAGAAATATATCAGGCACAACCTTTACCCCAGTAAATAGTGATAAATCTGTCCTTATATAAATAAGGAACTCAAGATTATTATTTTTTTTCGCAAAATTTTACACGTACTCTGCTTTTCTACAAAATAATAGAGTCATAATAGCGAAGAAAATCATCCAATATGTCCAGTGCATAAAATTGATATGTTACCTAAAGGGAACACATCATAAGAACAGCACAATCTACCTAGGCTTCAGCAAATTTGGTATTGACTTAGGCTGTGTTCACGCTGGCTAATGTCCGCATGGGAAATTTCCGTGCGGACATTCTCCCGACAGCAGACCAATTGGAAAGGCGGCGTCTCATAGACAGCAATGCATTTCCATGCGGACTCTGTACAAAGGAGAGACATGTCTTTTCTTTCTGCGGACACCGGAATTTGAAGTTCTGCCATGTGAACAGTGCAGCAGAATCCCCTTGAAACCAATGGTACTCTGCTGCTGCGGAATCTCTTTGCGGAATTCTAATTCTGAATAACACATGGAAATTCCATCGTGTGAACATAACCTTACTGTCTCAGTTTTATCAGCCTGCTGAATTTGACTATCCGTTACGAATGGAAACTAAAATTGTTGAGAAGTCACTAGGTCTACTTTAGTTCTAGAATGTTTGAAAAGGCCAATTCTACTAAAAGTGGTGCAAAAACCAGGACATACTTTGACGCATCAGTAGTTCTAAAACTAACTTAGAGGTCTTTGAATAAAAATATTTCTTAATATTTCAGTGTAGGTTTATGCATTGTGGACATGCTGTATGATATTATGGTTCCAGGAAGATGACAAGTTTACATTATTTGCATGCATATACTCCATAGCCCTATTAAGCATCCTTAGGATGAGGTGGAAACGGTAATGTCTACAAGTCACCCACAGTTTCATCATGACATCTTATTACACTAAAGAAGACTTGGCGGTGAGCTGATCACAGTGATTGTAGCTCCAGAAATCCATCTGATATCCCTAAGGGAAGCTCTGTCTAGTAATGCATTCTGCTGCAGGGGAAATGTATTAGTACTGTACATGCCAGTGATGTACACACATTTGTATACAGAAATTGTGCATCATACACACAGTGCAGAACAAAAGGTAATGTTGCATTGCAGTCGTTTCTCTAGAACAATTGGGGTTTTGTAAATTAAAGATTCATAGATTTTTGTTGCTTTTAGATAATAGACAACAGTTATGAATTAATGGCAGAGTATTCGATACATGGTTGTTGTCATACTAAACCGAAAGAAAAGAAATATTAATATATGTGTTGAAAACCACTAAACAGCACTTACGAAGAATGATAGAGATAGCCCCATTAAAATAGATTTATAGCAATGTTTCATGGAAGAAGCATGACTTAGGGGAATATCAATAGCAAGCATCTTACCAGCATACAGTTAAAGAGTACCTGTATCCAAATAACTTTTATTATAATGTTCCTTGTGTAATTAGCAGACACTTTCCCATTCACTTGCTTTAAAAATTTCCAACATAAATATGCTTAAAATGTGATTAAAATAAAAACGGCTACTAGGTGGCTCTGTGCTGTTCCCTGCCACAATTAATACAGTGAGTTTGGTCTCCTCCCAGCCTGGCAGGAGTCCAAACTCAGCAAATTCTTCTCTGCACTGAGCTTGATTGTCAGCTGCACAGAAAGTGAAAGCTCCACAGATTTTCACAGAAAGCCTGTAACGCTCACGGTAGTAGTAGTAGTAGGGCTGCTGGATGTGGATCCTCCAACCTGTGTGGCTGATGACACGGGCTGTATCGGGGAGCGGAGTCTAAGGTGACGCTGGTCTTCACCAGAGCCTGCCGCAAGGCAGATGGGGCTTGCTGCGGCAGGTGACACCCAGGTCATTACACCCAATACAACTCGACCACACAGGTAACTGGGCAAGACGAGGTACAGAAGGATGAGACACAGGCATAGTTAGACTTAGCAGAAGGTCAGGGCAGGCGACAAAGGTGCAAATTCAAATAATGTAACTGAAGGGTCAAAATACACGGTCAAGACAAACAGACAATAGGAACTCTTAATCTCAGGCTAGAGGCACTGAAGATCTGGCAGGGAAGTTTGGGAGGTGGAGGAACTTATAACTGAGGCACATGTGATTACTTAATTATTGGGCGTACTGGCCCTTTAAATTTCCGGGCTTCGGCGTGCACGTGCCCTAGGGGTCGGGGACACGTGTTCCGGAGCAGAGAAGCAGAGGAGGAGGCAGAAGGAACATGTGGTGAGTCACGGGCTGGGATTCGGTCCACATTCGGATAGAGAATCGGTGCACTATAACCCAAATGACCGTATTGCTGCAAGAAGGGGGAAGGTCAGTAACAAAGTTCATTGCAATATTGGTTCAGGGCAGCTCTGGAACTGGCAAGGGATGTAGAAGATCTGCAGGTTTCGAACAGGGGGTCTTGTCTTTGGCACAGACTGAACAGGAACAGACAAAATCACTGATATCCTGTTTTAAAGTAGGCCACCAATACTGTCGGGAGATGAGCTGCAACGACTCACTTATTCCGACATAACCTGCCAGAAGAGAGGAATTACCCCATTTCAAGACCCTGAGTCTTAAACGGGAGGCAGGTGCTGTAGACTCCCAGGCGCTGCAGAGAGGATCCGATCAGGAGGAATAATATATTGAGGGTGAGATTCCTGGTCTTGAACATCTGAAGCTTTAGACAGAGCGTCAGCTCTAAGATTCTTCTCTGCTGGACCGAAGTGAATAAAAATGTCAAATCTGAAGAAGAACAGAGACCAACGAGTCTGCCGGGGGTTGAGACGATGGGCAGTCTGAAGATGGAGCTAGTTCTTATGGTCAGAGTAAATAGTAAGCGGATGTAAAGAGCCCTCCAGAGATGACGCCATTCTTACAAAGCCAGCTTTATTGCCAAGAGTTTGCGATCTCCATTGGTCTTAGAAGGTCTTAGAAAAAAAAAACGCAGGTTACAATTCTTCCTTTAGAGGACTTTTGCGTTAAAACTGCACCTGCTCCAACTGAAGAAGCATCCACTTCCAAAATAAATGGCTTGCTTGAATTGGGTCTAGATAAAACAGGAGCAGAGGCAAAGGCGGACTTTAACTGTTTGAAAGCTTCTTCAGCCTCTGGAGTCCAGACCTTTGGATTAGAAGTCTTCTTGGTGAGAGAAACAATTGGGTCTACCAAGGTGGAGTAGTGAAGAATAAATTGCTGATAACAATTGGCAAAGCCGAAAAAGCGCTGTATAGCTTTCAAGCAAGAAGGTCGTGGCCAGTCCAGTACTGCAGACAACTTGTTAGGATCCATTTGAAAACCTTGACTGGTAACGATATACCTCTGAAATGGAAGTGTAAAAGTACACTTCTCAAGTTTAGCATAGAGATGATTGTCTCGAAGATGCTGTAAAACTTGGCGGAGGTGAGATCGATGAGCCTGGATATTAAGCGAGTAGATGAGAATGTCATCCAAATAGACCACGACACAGGAATATAGGAGGTCATGAAATATGTCATTGACGAACACCTGGAAGACTGCTGGAGCATTACAGAGTCCGAAAGGCATGATAAGATACTCAAAATGTCCATCACGAGTAGTGAACTCTGTCTTCCATTCATCTCCTTCACGTATGCGGATCAAATTATAGGCCCCTCGAAGGTCAAGTTTGGAAACGATCCTCGTTCCACGCACACAATCAAATAATTTTGAGATCAAACGAAGTGGGTAGCGGTTCTTTACATTAATTTTATTCAAGCCATGGTGGTCGATGCTAGGTCGCAAAGATCCATCTTTTTTTCCACGAAGAAGAATCCGGCTCCGGCAGGGGAGGATAACATTCTAATAAATCCTTTCTGAAGATTTTCTTGGATGTCTTTAGACATGGCCTGGGTTTCGGGAGCAGACAAAGGGTAAATTCTGCCCCGTGTGGTCCCAGTCAATAAGGACAATCATAGGGACAATGTGGTGGTAAAACTTCAACGTGTTTCTCACTGAAGATGTCAGCAAAGTCCTGAAGAAAAGATGGCAGTCAAGGCAGAGGAGTAGAAGGAGACACCAACTTGGACGGTAGGGTATGATTACAGTTGTTATAGCAGTAGGTTCCCCAACTAAGTACTTCTGCAGTCTTCAAATCAAGATGCGGGGCATGTGGTTGTAACCAAGGAAGGCCAAGTAGAAGAGTGGAGGTGCAATGTGGAAGAACATAGACTGGTAAGTCACCAGCGGCACATCATCTTCAGTGTTCCAACCACGGCTCCTCTCCAGTCCCGGGACCTACTGCCATGGCCCATAGGCCATAGCAGAAGATCGTGACCCCGGACTGGAGGAGCGGTGGTTGGAACACTGAAGTAGGGCAGTAAACAAGCATACACTGTAACAGGTAACTTGGGAGCAGTCTGCAAGTCGGACCTAAGGCTGCTGTAATTTGGTTCCTGGCTTTGTTTATCCGGCCAGGTAGGTTAGTGATTAGGTCCCGTACCACTTGAGAAACCTTGGCGTGGTGTGCGGGCTCAGGTATGTCTTTCAAATAAAGATATACTGGCTAATGTCTCAATTTTACATCAGTTTTGAGGGTTAGCTAATGTCATTGTTAACATTTACCACAGGAGTGAAACCATATTGTGGTCCACAAGTGCAGGTGCTCCACTCCAGCGTAGGTGCACAACTGCACTTGGGGTTGAGCACCTCCTATCACCTTAGACCACGTTAATGTAATTGTGTAAACAGGCATACAGCCTCCATCTATACACTGTATATGGCTGAAGGCTGTATGTCTGTGGGGGAACTGTACTGCACCTAATGTGGGGGAACTGTACTGCACCTAATGTGGGGAACTATATTACACCTAATGTGGGGGAACTGTACTGCACCTAATGTGGGGGAACTATACTGCCACCTAATGTGGGGGAACTATACTGCCACCTAATGTGGAGAAACTGTACTGCACCTAATGTGGGGGAACTATACTGCACACCTAATGTGGGGGAACTGTACTACACACCTAATGTGGGGAACTGTACTGCACACCTAATGTGAGGGGACCGTACTGCACACCTAATGTGGGGGAACTGTACTGCACACCTAATGTGGGGAACTGTACTGCACACCTAATGTGAGGGAACCGTACTGCACACCTAATGTGGGGGAACTGTACTGCACACCTAATGTGGGGGAACTCTACTGCACACCTAATGTTTGGGAAATGTACTGCCAACCTAAAGGGGGGGAACTGTACTGCCAACCTAATGTGCGGGGACTTATACTGCACCTAATGTGGGGAACTATACTGCACCTAATGTGGGGGAACTACAACCTAATGCAGGGGAACTATACTGCAAACCTAATGTGGGGGAACTGTCGGGGGGGGGGGGCATCATAATGAAGTGCTTCGTCTTCCAGGCAGCCTTAGTCTGGCACTGGTGTTACCTAAATTAATCAAAGGGAATTCAGCTTTTGTTTTTCAAAGCAGTTGTGAAAATTTTAAACCGTGATCTTACTGACTGCCAAGAGTAACAGCTTCTGCATCTAAAGCAAGGACTGGATCACTGCTGTCTCAAAAAGATATAGGGGGAGATTCATCAAAACCTTTGCAGAAGAAAAGTTGCCCAGTTGCCCATGGCAACCAATCAGATTTCTTCTTTCATTTTTAACAAGGCCTCTGCAAAATGAAAGAAGCGATCTGATTGGTTGGTATGGGCAACTAGGAAACTTTTCCTCTGCACAGGTTTTGATAAATCTCCCCCATATTGCTCAATTGGGTACTCTGGAGGAAAATAACAGGAACTGTCTGGAGCAAGAGAGGTTTGCTGTGAGTATCTGCTCATGTTCTGGACAGTTTCTGACACACAGGAGGCAGCAAGGAGCACTGTGGTCTGACTAGAAAGAACTACACAACTTCCTCTGGAGCGTACAGCAGCTGATAAGAACTGGAAGGCTTTACATTTTTATATAGACATAATTTACAAATCTGCAGGGTCAGACTGGCCATGATGTCCCCAGTGGGCCGGGCTGTCCGCACGACCATCTATATACCCTGGCACCAGACTGGGGTAGGGACACTTCCACTTTAAGAGTAGCAGACATCTGTGCACACAAGTCTGACATCCCAGAACTTTACTTAGTGCCAATGCAGGTAAGGGGGACAGATGGGGCTGCAAGAGGAGTTTGGAAGAGGAGGGGACAGAGGGGTCTGGGAGAGAGATAGAAAGGGAGAGGACAAACGGGTGTGGGTGGGCAGAGGAGGTTAGAAGAGGAGGGGTCATAGGGGTCTGGGGAGGCAAAGGGGTTGGGGAGGGGCAGAGGGGCATGGGGAGTAAAGGAGTATGGAGTTGGAGGGGACAGAGGGGTGTGGGGGAAGAGGGGGTGAGCAGAGGGGTCAGGGAACAGGAGGAGTGTGATAGAGGAGGTTACAGAGGGGTCTGGTGAGCAGAGGGGTTGGGGGAGCAGAGGGTTCTGGAGGGGGGGCAAAGGAGTGTGGAGGAGGAGGGGACAGAGGGGTCTGGGGGGGAGACAGGGGGGCAGAGAGGTCTAAAGGAGGACTTATGGGTCTGGGGGGGGGGGTAGAGGGGTCTGGAAAGAGACTTAAGAATCTGGGGGAAGCTAGGGGAATTTAGGGGTCTAAAGGAGGAGGGGGCAGATGGGTTTGGTGGGACTTAGGGCTCATCCACACTACAGAAAATCTGCTGGCAGAATTAAGCTGTGGAAATACACTTGCAGCAGGGTCCCATTATTTTCTGCTATGATACTGCTACACTGTGCTGCAGAAATCCACTGGTGAAATGGATGTCCACCCAAAGATTGAACATATTCGGATTTCTGCCGGACCACAGTACAGGCAGCGCCTGCTTCAAGAGGATATTCTGACAACTTAATGTCCACAGTGTCTTTAGAAGTCTGAAGAAGTAGAAAGATGAGTCTGTGGGGATTTAGGGATCGGGGGGGGGGGGGGGGAAGTATAGAGGTGAGATTCTGCTAAAATGGGCTTAATGCTATTTTTAATCTGCCTGCATTGTTGTTTAATCTGGTGGCTGATGTGCCATATTGCAGCAGTAGGATGGGCAGCATGAAAAGTAATGTTGAATGCACAGCGCCACGTGAACTGTTTTAATAGTATGAACTGATATAGGCTGCAAGTAGATGCCGGCAGTTGCAGACTCTGGCCGGGTTGGAGCAAGGCGGTTCTTATAGAGCCGGGAGCTGTAAGTGACTTATGTGCCATGGGAACCGCTAAAACGGACAGAATGTTATTTTTAACCTGCCTTTACTGCTGTTTTTTATCTGAGGGTTGCTGGGGCATAGCTGAGCAGCAGGGCGGGCAGCCAGTAAAATAAAGTGGATTGCTCAATATTATGTGGATTGTTTTAAGAGTATGCAGTGACATAGGTTGTGTAGCAGTAATTTAAAGGCCAGAATAAACAGCTTAATATGGAATATGCTGGATTTGCGTGAGCCACGGAATACTATGGAAAACTGCCCGACTTAAGGGTATGCAGTGAATATGAAGAAGAAAACAGCTGGTGCTATATAGTAGTGTCGAGTGCCAATAATTGAAATGCAAATTTAGCGAACATAGGACGAATATTCGGCCATATATTTGCGATATGGCCTCTGCCACTCATCACTACTTTATAGTCTGTGGGCTTTCCTTAAACACAATGGGGGGGATTCATCAATATGTGTCTATTGTAGACACAGTTCTACCCCTTTACACTGCTTGTCTATTGTACACTCTTGCTCGGAATTTACTAAGGTTGTTGCACTACTTTGATAAATCTTGTGCAAATATAGAAACGCCCCCCCTCGCTCTAGCGTACACTCCTTCTCTACCTCACAGGAAAAGTGGATGTAGGGATTTTCTTCTATTGCATTGAGGCCAGGATTCCCTTGAGGTTTTTTTTTTGTCTTAAAAAACGCCAGAAAAACCGACCCATCTTTTTCCTACATTTTGTCAGTTATTCTTGCGTTTTTTTTTCTTGCATTTTTGCTGGTGTGTGGAAACAAAAAAATGTATTAAACTTTTTTTTTTTTCTTCGAAATTTAGATATGGGAATGCGGAGGACTATGTCAGATTTTGTGGATTGCGACGATGAACAGCGTTTTTTTATGTCAATAAAAGGGTTAACAAGGGTTGTGGGGGGAGTGTTTTTTTAAATACATTTTTTTTCAATGTGTTGTGTTTTTTGATAACGTCTTGTAGACTAAATCTATTACTAGGCCGGGGCTTAGGATTAGCCCCCAAATCAGCTAGCGCTAACCCACAATTAATACCCACCGCCAATGAGGTTCCGGAAAGAGCTAGTACCAACAGGCCCGGAGTGTCAAAAATGGCACTCCTGGGCCTAGGCAGTAACAGGCTGGTGTTATTTAGGCTAGGGAGGGCCAGTAACAATGGTCCCCGCCCAGTCTGGTGACGTCAGGCTGTTGCTGCTTGGTTGGCATCTGGCAGATACTGAAAAAATTAGGGAACCACATGCCGAGCGCTCCAGGTCCCGCTGCCTCCCCGGAGCGCTCACGGCGTTTCTCTGCATCCAGCGCTCCGGTCGGCACCGCTAACCGTGAGCGCTGCTCCCATGTCACCGGAGGGGACGCGATCCGAGGCACGGGACGTGCCCGCTCTCGGATCGCGCCCCATGTTTCTCACCTGCCCCGTCCTCCTGATCAGTCCCGGCGTGCGCGGCCCCGCTCTCTAGGGCGCGCGCCGGGTCTCTCAGATTTAAAGGGCCAGTGCACCATTGATTGGTGCCTGGCCCAATTAGTTCCAAGCACTCCCTACATTATAAAAGTCCACTTCCCCTTCCTGTCCCTGCCAGATCTTGTTGCCTTGTGCCAGGTAAAGTGTTCCCGTGTGTCCATTGCCTGTGTATCCAGACCCTTGCCATTGCCCTTGACTACGAACCGTTGCCGCCTGTCCCGACCTTCTGCTACGTCTGACCTTGCCTTTGCCTAATCCTTGTGTACCGTGCCTGACTCAGCAGTGAGTGAGGTTGAGTTGCTATCGTGTGGAATGACCTGGGGGATACCTGCCGCAGCAAGTCCATCCCGCTTTGCGGCGGGCTCTGGTGAAAACCAGTAACCTCTTAGATTCCGTTCCCCTGGTACGGCCCACGCCATCAACTCACTGACACAGAGGATCCACCACCTGTGTCCTCCCTGCATACCAGTCTGGATCCTGACACACACTTTTTTTAATTTACATAAAAAAAAAAAAAACAACGCATAGGGTTCCCCCTATTTTCAGTATCAGCCAGATACCAACCAAGCAGCAACAGCCTGACGTTACCAGGATGGGCGAGGACCATTGTTACTGGCCCTCCCCAGCCTAAATAACGCCTGTTACCGCCGAGGCCCAGGAGCACCATTTTTGATGCTCCGGGCCTGTTAATACCAGCTCTTCCCGGAACCCTTGTGGCGGAGGGTACCGGGGTAATAGCGCTAGCTGATTTTGGGGCTAACGCTAAGCCCCGGCTTAGTAATGGATTCCGTCTATAAGACAGCTTCCACGACTAACCCTGAAAATTCAATTATAAAAAACAAGACACATTGAAAAAAAAAATGTTATAAAAAAAAAACACTCCCCTACAGCCCTCGTTAACCATTTTATTGATTAAAAAATAATGCTGGTCATCGTCGCAGTCCACCGAATCTGACGTAGTCCTCCACATTCACGTATCTGAAATGAGAAGAAAAGAAAAACAAAAAATATGGGTTAGTACATTTTTTTTGCTCTCCCCTGGGAAGAGTGCACATAATGCAGCGTGTTCCTAAACAGGGAGCCTCCAATTGTTGCTAAACTACAACTCCCATCATGGGGGCTGTAGTTAAGCAACAGCTGGAGTCTCCGTGTTTGGGAACACACTGCCAGAAAGGCTCTGTTCCCATTATGCAAAACGCATTATGTGAACAGAGATCTGTCCCTCTGCCCTTGGACTACTACTCCTATCATGGGAAAGAGCCTGTCCCATGATGGGTGTAGTTGTAATACCACAGCGCTGATGGATGGCACCTGCACATCCCCCGGCTGCGGGACTTTTAGTAATGCTACTCCCATCATGGACAGACTCTGCCCATGATGGGAGTTATAGTCCAGGGGCTGAGGTGCAGATCACACCGGGTCATTCTGCAGAGACCTGCTTCGATATGCATTTATGAAGATAACAAGCCGGCGGTACATGCGTCTACACTGCGCACCCCCCCAGCTTCTATATACATTGCCATAATTCTTAATCGCCACCGCTGGGAGAGGGGAACTCTGATTGGTCAATAGCTATCCACCAATCAGAGCTCCCCTCTCCCGGCAGCGATTATGAATTATGACAGTGTATATAGGAACGCAGTGTAGCTGCATGTACCGCTGGCTTTTTAACTTAAATGTGGATCGCAGCAGATCATTCTCTGGAGATCTGTTGCTATCCGCATTTATTAACTATACAAACCAGCGTTACATGTGTCTCCACTTCGCTGCCCTTTGGCTTCTATATACATTGTTAATCACAGCAACAACAAAAAACTGTCAGATCAAAGGTTCCTCTCTAACAAATCACAGCAGCTGAAAATAACCTTTTTCTAAAATATATATACTTTAATGATATGCTTTAAAATAAGTATTAGTTAAGCAAAATAAACTATAATTTGTGACCTAGAGGTGAAAAATCATATCAAATAACGAGACAAAAGGTCCATAGTTAAATAGACAGCACCCCAGGAGAGAGATAATGTACCTCTTACCATAATTATCAATCACTGCGGTTATATTGGTGGCACCATTGATAATTCTCCACTCATAAGGCATTCTCACATAAACTCCATGGTGCTATTAACATATAATAGTCTAGAACCTATGCCCACACCACGTGAGAAAGGTGATAAGATAAAATATTACAGTTTGGTATCCGTTCCGACGCGTTTCCCCCCAACCTGTAGGGTTTCTCAAGGAACTAATAGGATACAATCACCAGTCATAAAAATTTGACTTGTCTCTGGTGCTTTTAAATTGTCTCTGATGCAGCAGGTGCCATCACTTGATTGACACCACTCTCATGAACGATAAGCTATGGACAGTCTACTGCACTGCATCCCCATAGAAGAAATGCTATCTCATGCCCGCCTAGTATCTAAGATGGATACCGCGCGCCCCAATAAGCGCGCTCCTATGCCTCCGGCTGCATCATGCGGCGGCGGGGATTATGACAGTGTATACAAGAGCCAGTGGCAGCGCAGTAAAGCCGCGTGTACCACCGGCTTTTACAGTTAATAAATGTGGATCGCAGCGGGTCTCTGGATAATGACCTGCTGTGATCTGCACCTCAACCCCAGGACTACAACTCCCATCATGGGCAGAGTCTGTCCATGATGGGAGTTGCAGTCCTTACTGTGTGAAAATAGACACTTTGGTATGTGTCCTCCGACGTGGTGTATATTTGCGCAAACAAATGAGACTTGCATTCTTTTTGTGCGTCCAGAAAAACAAAACGCAATTAGTAAATCGATGTGTACGGGAAAAATGGCTCTACGGTACACCTGAAGAGTGACATCGTTAGAAAAAGTTCCACCAAAAAAAATGCGCAAAAAGAACGCAGAAAATATCATTGCGCAAGATTTTGCATGAGAAAATACACTTAAAAATGCTCTATATAGATTGATGAATCCCCCCAATATGCGGTGGGTCTCCCAAGGGATGATTATAGAGGATTGTTTGCGATAATTATACATAATTTCTTTTTCTAGCTGCATATACATATGCTCAGAGCATCTAAGAGCCAATAAAGCAGCGTGGACAGCACGTAATATCCCCCAATTTCCTCTGGAAAGAAGACTACAACAACAACTACGCCTAAAGAGAGAAGTGACGGCCTATGGATGAGATAACGGTAGACCACGGACATTTTCAATTAGGTATTTAAAGTGGGACTATACACATCTCTTAGGCAAAGATGGTGAAGCTAAATTAGAATTAAATAACACCCTATACAACACTGATTACAGGGGTCAACCATTAGTAACATGCCATCAAAAACTAATCCTAGGAAATCTACGCATAGCTCCAAGATGGACAAATTCCTAAAATCGCCATGAGACCATAAAAGCTAGGACTCATAAACAAATAGGTCAAGAGCTGGATAGTAAAAGCGGTTCCCGGTATATGATTCTGCAAGTGGAGAAGGGCCAGGAGGAGGCAGAAAGTGAAGTGTTTAGCCCACAAGTTCTGAGCTCAATCCTGACAGGTGTTGAAAGATGTAATAAGGCACTTGAGGATTTTACAGTGAGATTTGGCTCTATGAGTACTGAGGATAGCCTTATTTGTGAAACAAATACAGAAAGCAATCCCACAGATAGAAAAGGGCCTTGGGGAGATGAAGAAGAAATGGGAGGAAATAAAGGAATATAATAAGCAGCTTAAATGAAAAATCGCGGATTTAGATCGCTCTAGCTGCAAAAATGTGTGGATCATGGGGTTTCCAGAAGGGGAGGAGAGTGAAAAACCAGTTGCATATATTGAGAAATGGCTGAAAGAAATTTTTGGTGCAGAAGAATTCTCCCAACTATTTTATGTGGAGAGAGCTCACAGTATACGTTCCAGTAAACCATCCCCTGGTCTCCCCCCAAGAACTCTATTGATCAAGATGCTATGCTCCCAAGACAGGGACAAGTTGCTGAGACTGAGGGACAGTAGTGGTGCAAAATGCAAATGTATACCTTTATCCCAATTTTTCCAGGGCTACACAAACAAAAATTATATAATTCTCCTTGGTCAAAAAAGAGGCTTCATCAGGCCAGCATTCAGTTCTCCCTTCTGTTTCCTGCAAGGTTGAGGGTCATGTATGATGGCAGGACCCTATTCTTTGAATCGGAGACAGATGCGAGTTAATGTTTGGAGGGACAGGGTAAAAGGTAATTAGCAGTTGTTGGACTGGGTGGGGTGGTAAAAAGATGGAGGAATTTTGGCAGGGAAAAGTGAAGTTAAGTGATTTGTGTACATGATGCGGATCAATAAGGGGGGGTGGGAGGGGGTAGGGGCAGGAAGAGATGGAGGGGGATAGCCAGCTGGGGTGTATTTTTCTCTGCATAGGTAAGGAAATAAAGGGAAAGAGGAAGAAAAAAGGAATTGACAACAAGGTTAAAAATGCGTTTAAAAAAAGATTTTAAAAAATTATAGTGTGGAATATAAGAGGGGTTAAGGATAAGAGCAAGCGAGTAGCAATGTTCGATAGAATAACCAAATATCTTCCTGTGATTGAATGTATTATTGAGACCCACCTGACAAAAACATTAGGGTTATTAAGATGCTGGTAGTGTAAACACTTATACCACTCCACATTTTCAAACTACTTGTCGGGGATTAAAAGTAGAAGAAAACACCAATTAGGCAAACCTAGATATTAGAAATTATTATTTACTCAAAAATAAAGTGCCCAACATACAATATATACAGAAATGAGCGTTTAAAATATTAAACACAATCCACAAAGCGTGGGGGATGGGGGGAATAGGGTACAGGTGAATTACTACACTAGAGTTCCTGCCTATCTAAGGTGGACACTCCTGAACTAAGTGTGGATGGAGAATGGAAACAGAGAAATATAATGATGATAATACTAAATGAGCTAACCTCTCTGTTGGGGGAGTCAGTATTGATTCACAAGGGAGTTGATATTCAGGTGCAATAAATGTCAGAGCAAGATTTGTTTTCTTACACACTAATTGGGAGGCAAGAAAGGTGGTTTTGGCCGTTATCTATATTTCCCCTCCATTCACAGTTGAGGTCCTGAAGACATTACTGGACTTTATGGAGGACAAGGAACATTAGGATCTCGATGTCCTCGGGGACCTCAACTGTGCAAGGAAGAGAGATAGGAGGGAGCAGAAATGTAATTACAGAAATTGTGTCAAGAAATAGTTTGGATAGACGCGTGGCGTAAACTCTATTAAGGGGAAAAGGTGTATTTGTGTTTTAATTCCTCAAATAAAACCCTGCCCAGAATAGACCATATTCTTATGAATCACTCAGCGTTAGAAGAAATTAGGGAAGTGACTTATGAACCTAGATTTATATCTGTACATGCTATGTTAGTGTGCTCTGTAATAAGAAGGAATAAAGAAGCAGAGGGTGGAAGGAGTATGTATATCAATCCTCATTGGTTGAAAATAGAGGAGGTTATAAAAGGGGTAAAGGGAGAAATTAATTTTTTGGGGGAAATTAATAAAGGATCCACCATTATTCTTATTGTGTGGGACACACTAAAAGCTTTCCTTAGGGAAATATTATTTAAAAATATCGCAAAATTTAAGAAGAGCTGTAAAGCGAAAGAAAATGAGATTATTGAAAACATAAGAAAAAGCAGAGGAGTAATATGGAAGGAACAAACAATAGATAACTGGGGAAAGGCAATATTACAGCAAGAAATATATCAAAAAATGGTTATTGTCAGGATTCGGCAGGCTGGTGGTGGATCCTCTGTGTCAGTGAGGGATTGGCGTGGACCGTACCGGAGGACCGGTTCTAAGTTGCTACTGGTTTTCACCAGAGCCCGCCGCAAAGCGGGATGGTCTTGCTGCGGCGGTAGCAACCAGGACGTGCCTACCGGTAGTGGCTCAACCTCACTGACTGCTGAGACTGGCGTGGTACAGGAGGACTAGACAGAGGCGAGGTCAGACGTAGCGGAAGGTCAGGGCAGGCGGCAAGGTTCGTAGTCAAGGGCAACGCAGAAGGTCTGGAAACACTGCTAAGGGCAAATACAAAACGCTTTCACTAGGCTCAAGGCAACAAGATCCGGCCATGACAGGAAGGGGAAGTGGGTTTTCATAAGGAGGGCACAGGTGCAGGACTGATTGGGCCAGGCGCCAATCAATGGCGCACTGGCCCTTTAAATCTCAGAGAGCCGGCATGCGCGCCCTAAGGAGCGGGGCCGCGCACGCTGGGACTGAGCAGACGGAGGACAGGGCAGGTGAGGAGATTGGGATGCGAGCCGCGGGCGGGCGCGTCCCGCTATGTGGGTCGCATCCCCGCCGGTGACACTAGTGCAGCGCTCCCGGTCAGCGGGTCTGACCGGGGCGCTGCACGGAGACGAACGCCGCGAGCGCTCCTGGGAGGAGCAGGGACCCGGAGCGCTCGGCGTAACAGTACCCCCCTTAGGTCTCCCCCTCATTTTATCTACCTGTCTCTTCATACGAGACGAGGCCAGTGGGAGCCACTCTTGAGTCTCCCTCCAGATAACGGAGAAGTCCCGGGTTACTTCATCTACAGCAGGAACTCCAGAAGAAGTGGGAATGGGGAGGGGGGGCAGAGGGTGAATCCTGCCACGGGGCAGGGTAGTACCAGGAAGGAGGCTATGAGGAGGTAAGATCTCTGCTTGCCTTTTGCAGAAAACATCAGAAAAGTCCTGGTAAGCCTTAAGAAGGCCCGGTAAAGGTGGAACCTCAGGGGTTAGACAAGTGGGAGCAGATGTGAGGCATCGTTTGTGACAAGAAGGACCCCAATTTTTGATCTCCCCGGTGGTCCAGTTGAGGGTGGGAGCATGACGTTGGAGCCACGGCAGGCCGAGAAGAACTTCAGAGGTGCAGTTAGGCAGAACGAAAAATTCAATTTTTTCATGGTGAAGTCCAATGCTCATGGGCAGTGGTTCAGTGCGGTAGCGCACAGTGCAGTCCAATTTTTCTCCATTAACAGAAGAGATAGAGAGCGGTTTGACGAGACGGGTTACTGGGATACTAAACCTTTTAACGAAAGAGGCCAAAATAGAGTTTCCTGCAGAACCTGAGTCCAAGAAGGCCACTGCTGAGAAGGAGGAATTGGCGGAAGGAGAAATCCGCACAGGTACAGTCAGACGTGGAGGGGCAGAATTTATGCCAAGAGATGCCACTCCCACGTGAACAGGGTGCGTGCGTGCGTTTCCCAGACGTGGAGGACGAATAGGGCAGTCCACTAGGAAATGTTCGGTACTAGCGCAGTACAGGCACAAAATTTCATCTCTGCGACGAGACCTCTCTTCTTGGGTCAGGCGAGACCGATCCACTTGCATAGCCTCCTCGAAGGGAGGTACAGGAGTAGATTGCAGCGGATTCTGGGAGAGAGGTACCCAGAGATCAAGGTCCTTTTCCTGGCGGAGCTCCTGGCATCTTTCAGAAAAACACATATCAATGCGGATGGCCAACTGGATAAGTTCAGATAGGGTAGCAGGAATTTTTTGTCCGGCCAGCACATCTTTGATGTGACTGGATAAGCCTTTCTTGAAGGTCGTGCAGAGGGCCTCATTGTTCCAGGATAGCTCAGAGGCGAGGGTACGAAACTGGATGGCGTATTCGCCTACGGAAGAACTCCCTTGGACGAGGTTCAGCAAAGCAGTCTTGGCTGAGGAGGCCCGGGCTGGCTCCTCAAAGACACTACGAACTTCAGCGAAGAAGGAATGGATTGTAGCAGTGACAGGATTGTTGCGGTCCCAGAGCGGTGTGGCCCATGACAAGGCCTTTCCAGACAGGAGACTGACCATGAAAGCCACCTTAGACCATTCAGTGGGGAATAGGTCCGACATCATCTCCAAGTGCAAGGAATACTGGGACAAGAAGCCATGGCACAACTTAGAGTTCCCATCAAACTTGTCAGGTAGGGACAAGCGGAGTCTGGAAGTGGCAACTTTCTACGGAGGAGAAGCAGGAGCTGGCGGAGGAGATGGTTGCTGCTGTAGAAATAGAAGCTGCTGTAGCATGGTGGTCAACTGCGACAACTGCTGTCCTTGTTGGGCGATCTGTTGGGATTGCTGGGCGACCACCGTGGTTAGGTCAGCGAGACTTGGCAGCGGCACCTCAGCGGGATCCATGGCCGGATCTACTGTCAGGATTCGGCAGGCTGGTGGTGGATCCTCTGTGTCAGTGAGGGATTGGTGTGGACCGTACCGGAGGACCGGTTCTAAGTTGCTACTGGTTTTCACCAGAGCCTGCCGCAAAGCGGGATGGTCTTGCTGCGGTGGTAGCAACCAGGTCGTGTCCACCGGTCGCGGCTCAACCTCACTGACTGCTGAGACTGGCGTGGTACAGAAGGACTAGACAGAGGCGAGGTCAGACGTAGCAGAAGGTCAGGGCAGGCGGCAAGGTTCGTAGTCAAGGGCAACGGCAGAAGGTCTGGAAACACTGCTAAGGGCAAATACAAAACGATTTCACTAGGCTCAAGGCAACAAGATCCGGCCATGACAGGAAGGGGAAGTGGGTTTTTATAAGGAGGGCACAGGTGCAGGACTGATTGGGCCAGGCGCCAATCAATGGCGCACTGGCCCTTTAAATCTCAGAGAGCCAGCGCGCGCACCCTAGGGAGCGGGGCCGCGCGCGCCGGGACTGAGCAGACGGAGGACGGGGCAGGTGAGGAGATTGGGATGCGAGCCGCGGGCGCGTCCCGCTACACGGGTCGCATCCCCGCCGGTGACACTAGTGCAGCGCTCCCGGTCAGCGGGTCTGACCGGGGCGCTGCACGGAGACGAACGCCGCGAGCGCTCCGGGGAGGAGCAGGGACCCGGAACGCTCGGTGTAACAGTTATAGAGAAAGCACAACATGCACTATTTTTCAGGGGGCAAAAGCAACATATGAAAGCAGGGAAACCAAATAAATTACTAACAGGGTTAATCAAAAACTAAAAAGATAATAAGAAAATTACCGTACTCAAAAATCAGTATGATGAAGGGGTTAGAGACCCCAAAAAGATAGAAATATTATCAGACTTTGTATATGAAAGAAAGTGTTGAGGATGAGAATAAAATGGGGGAATACCTCCAAAAACTTAATTTGTCAGTATTGGATGAGGTTGGCAATGGAGAACTAAATAGAGACATTAGTATTGAGGAAATTAAAGCAGCCTTGAAGTCGTTCTCTTGCAATTCTGCGCCAGGCTCGAATGGGCTGGTGTTTGAAATTTATAAGATGTTTAGTGATCCTTTATTGTCCTTCCTTCTTTAACCCCTTTAAGGGGTTATCCAGAAAAAAAAAAACTTTGTTTATATATAAACTGGCTCCAGAGAGTTAAACAGATTTGTAAATTATGTATAGAAAAAATATTGCCCGGACCTTCCAAGGAAGTGTGATTTGATTGAATAGACAATGGATAACTGGGTCGTACTCCAATAATAATTCAATGGTTATTTATTTAAAATGTATAGTGCATTACTCCTCACAGGGCCCTTGTGAGAAAAAAACACATATAATAGATGTACAAAATTAGATATACAAAATGAAAAAATATTATAAAAATATATCACTGGCATATAAAATAGCTCTATGTGGACGAATTCATAGAACGTCTTTAGGGTATTGTAAAGATATAGTATAAATGTCCTTTTGTGTGGCAATAATAAATCAAAGTGGATACTCTGTTACCGGTCCTGGATGATGTGACTCTGTCAGCTCCCGTGCCCAAATAGCAGTCAGCGGTCTTAGATAGTACTGTGGCTTTAACTCTCAAGGTCCAGGTGTTATGCGGTAGTGGTCGTCCCAGGCTGGTGGCACTGGCAGGCGCCGATGGTGAATTCGCCGGGAGGCTGTGCGCAAGCAAGCGCCGATGGAAGATTTGTCAGGAGACCAAGTGCTGGCAGACGCTGATGGTATCGATCTCCTCACCGCTGGACTTGGAAGCCGGAGACTAAACGCTGGATAGATGGAGCTTGCCTCGTGTAGATGGCGTGTGACGTCAGCTTGAGCCGGAGCTGACCAGGTAAAATCAGGACCGGACACTAGTCTAGATAGCCTCCCGGCGAATTCACCATCGGCGCCTGCCAGTGCCACCAGCCTGGGACGACCACTACCGCATAACACCTGGACCTTGAGAGTTAAAGCCACAGTACTATCTAAGACCGCTGACTGCTATTTGGGCACGGGAGCTGACAGAGTCACATCATCCAGGACCGGTAACAGAGTATCCACTTTGATTTATTATTGCCACACAAAAGGACATTTATACTATATCTTTACAATACCCTAAAGACGTTCTATGAATTCGTCCACATAGAGCTATTTTATATGCCAGTGATATATTTTTATAATATTTTTTAATTTTGTATATCTAATTTTGTACATCTATTATATGTGTTTTTTCTCACAAGGGCCCTGTGAGGAGTAATGCACTATACATTTTAAATAAATAACCATTGAATTATTATTGGAGTACGACCCAGTTATCCATTGTCTATTCAATCAAATCACACTTCCTTGGAAGGTCCGGGCAATATTTTTTCTATACATATTTCGTTATTTTTTGCAGCTGTGGTATAGTTGCATGCCCTGTTGACCTCAGGTAGTGTTTACACATTAATTGTGAGCTGCACTTGCACCCTTTTTTCCTTTTCTTCAGATTTGTAAATTACTTCTATTAATCTTTTCAGTACTTATGATCTGCTGAAGTTGAGTTGCTATTTTCTGTCTAAGTGCTCTCTGATGACAAGTGTCTCGGGAACTGTCCAGAGTAGAAGCAAATTCCCATAGCAAACCTCTTCTACTCTGTGCAGTTCCCGAGACAAGCAGAGATGTCAGCAGAGAGCACTGTTGCCAAAAAGAAAAGAACTAAACTTCAGCAGCTGATAATCATTGGAAGGAGTAAGATTTTTTTATAGAAGTAATTTACAAATCTGTTTAACTTTCTGGAGCAAGTTGATATATATATAAAAAAATCTTTTTTTCCTGGGATACCCTGTTAAGAACCAAGCCAATTTTCACTGTAGGACCAGAGCGTTTTTTTGCACATCTGACCACTGTCACTTTAAGCATTAATAACTCTGTGATTTACTTTTCATTCTGATTCAGAGAATGTTTTTTCGGGACATATTTTACTTTATGTTAGCGGTAAATTTTTGCCGATACTTGCATCATTCCTTGGTGAAAAATGCTAAAATTTGATGAAAAAATAGGAAATTTTTTATTTTTAACTTTGAAGCTCCCTGCTTATAAGGAAAATGGACATTCCAAATAAATTATATATTAATTCACATAAACAACATGTCTATTTTATGACTGCATCATAAAGTTGACACGTTTTTATTTTTGGAAGACATCAGAGGGCTTCAAAGTTCAGCAGCAATTTTCCAATTTTTCACAACATTTTCAAAATCAGAATTTTGAAGGGCCTTCATATTAGAAATACCCCACAAATTACCCCATTATAAAAACTGCACCCCTCAAAGTATTCAAAATGACATTCAGTAAGTGTGTTAACCCTTTTGGTGTTTCACAGCAATAGCAGCAAATTGAAGGAGAAAATTCTAAATCTTCATTTTTTACACTCGCAGTTTCTTGTAGACCCAGTTTTGAATTTTTAAAAGGGGAAAAGCCTCCCAAAATTTGTAACTGAATTTCTCTCTAGTAAGGAAATACCTCATATGTGTATGTCAAGTGTTCAGCGAATCACCTATAGACCACCTTGGTGGTCCAACAAAACCCTTTTCCCCATATATTAAGATTAAAATGCACTAATACTAGGCACACCAATTGTGATTAAAATTCCGGTGCATAAACTCCCTGTATTCTGTATTAGGATCTTTGTACCATACTGGTCACATTTGTTATGTATCCACATGCACTGCAGTTGCTATGTGGTTAAGAGTAAAGGAGCTATGCACTGATATTAAAACACTAAAACTCGGCCCCCCTCGACATGTTTCGCTGTAGATACAGCTTTGTCAAGAGGTAACAGGGTCCAGAAGAAGCTCGAGCACCGAGCGAAACAGATTCTGTCGCCAGACAGTGAATACCCCCCACCGTGATCCTTCTCTCCCTCCTTTTGTATCAGTTTTTATATGTGAGTATGCAATAAAGAAACCACCCTGAAAAAGAAGTTTATGGTGAGTCTGCCGACTTTTTCCACTATTTTTCTCTGCTTCAAGATATGTGATTTGCTATCATCAGTCAGAGCACCACCAACACTTCAGGGAACATTCCTACACGTCCCATAGTCCAAACCCGTGAGAATATCAGCAGCAGTGCCGGACATTACACTCTTCTTCTGAATTTAATTAAAATTTGTCAAACACCTGTGGGGTGTTAAGACTCACTATACCCCTTGTTACGTTCCGTGAGGGGTGTAGTTTGCAAAATGGGGTCACATGTCGTTATTCATTTTTTTGCATTTATGTCAGAACCGCTGTAAAATCAGCCACCCCTGTGCAAATCACCAATGTAGGCCTCAAATGTACATAGGGCACTCTCACTCCTGAGCCTTGTTGTGCTCCCGCAGAGCATTTTACGTCCACATATGGGGTATTTCCATATTCAATGGGCTGGTTCAAAAACAATAGGGAGGGTAGACAACAGGGAGGAGATTTATCAAAACTTGTCCAGAGAAAAGTTGCTGAGTTGCCCATGCAACCAATCATATCGCTTCTTTCATTTTTGAAAAGGCCTCTGAAAAAGGAAAGAAGGGATCTGATTGGTTGCTATGGGCAACTCAGCAACTTTCCCTCTGGACAGGTTTTGATAAATCTCCCCCAAGTGTTTATTATAATTGTAAATTACATTTACATTGCACGTAGCCCTACATGTAAATTCATTCATCAGAATGTCCAAATTCTAATCTGGTATTTACCATTTGTGTATGTTAATTGTAGAAAGCATGAAGAAAACACTAGTCATGGTTTTATATACTTTTAGGGGGAGATTTATCAAAACCTGTAGAGAAGAAAAGTTGACCAGTTCCCAATAGCAACCAATCAGATTGCTTCTTTCATTCTAAACAAGGCCCTGACAAATAAAAGAAGCAGCATGGTTGGTTACTATGGGCAACTGGTCAACTTTTCCTCTGCACAGATTTTGAGAAATTTCCTGCATATTGCACAGGGTAAATGCCTGTCCTCTGCTCCTGGGCTGCAGTAATAGGTCACAGTCTTTACCATGTAGATGTTTATTCACTAGGGTGGCTCATTATTCCACTTTTTTCTTTGGCCACCCATAAGGGCATCTTATGTGCAAAATTTTGCTTTTGATTCAGACAATATCTTCATTCTTCACTAAGAGCTTCGGCCCAGATTTATCAAATAATTTCTACGGTAGAGCTATTTTCCCACGTTTATTTGGGTGGTGGGTTTGACTAGTGTGCATCTTATTTATCAAGAAGGTGCAGCAGGATGATGAATTTGGTGCAGCAGAATTTTGCGCAGCTCTGCTGTGGTGGGAAAAGCTCTACCATGGAGTGGGATGCTGTTGTCCACAAGAGGTTAAAAATTGAAATGCGGAAGGTAGAAGTGATTTTCATGCCTACTGGTAGGTGGTGGTATTTTGCGCCTAAAAAAGGTACCTTTGCGCAAAAATTAGCGACTTTGACAAAAGTCGCAAATGATAAATAAGTGACCACTGCATGGTCAAAAAGAAAAAGTTCTATGGGTAGCCAAAAAGAGTGAAACTGTCTATATCAAAAGACACATAAAAGTCGCTAAATATGCTGCTTGTGCCTGAACTGCGCCAAAACATAGACAAAAAAATTCTCTAAAAGCAATGATAAATCTCCCTCTTCATGTTTTACAAGGGAAATGTTCCTTGAATTGTGCAGAATCTCTTCTTATGTATATCCTCATTCTCTTGATGATGTAGTGTGTCAAGTGACCCAGAGACCACCACGTGGAGGTGGCAGCAAACCCAATGGCACTCTTTTACTATTGCAAACCCAACATGTTTTGTCACGTTGTGCGCCAGTTTCTGTCGCATTGCGCCAGAAATTCTGTATGCACCAGATTTTGCACCAGAATTTGCATCAGAATTGAAAAAAACCCCGACTAACTCTCCATTTTGCTAAGAAAACCCGAAAAGGGGCGTTGTCACCGGGAAAAGGGGGCTTGGTCGCCAGGAAAAGGGGCGTGTTCCTGACATTTTCACAAAAACCCAACATATTTACTAATGCAAGTCCAGAAAAAATAAAGGCAGCCGGCACTACAAAGCGAACAGAACAGATGTGTTGTGCATGAAACAGTTTACGAAAGAACCCTTGCGGGGGACCAGGTGTGTGTCTCAAAGTGGAGGTGCTAACGTATTTAGAAAAGAAGGGGGTTCATGACATGCAAAAAATAGAAAAATTATCGTAGCACTCACCACGGACACGGATGAAGATTTTCAAAATAGAAGTCTTTTATTGTAACATCATGGAATGCTATACATCCAAAGTCAGGGAGAGGGAAGGGAGAGAGAAAGACATCAGCTCCAAAGAGCTCACAGAAAGCAACAAATCGTTTAGCAGTGAATACTGCTTGTTCACGCCGCCTACGATAATTTTTCTATTTTTTGCAACATATTTACTAAGGTTTCCACAAAAAAATTTGGTGGATTTGAGCTGAGAAAAACCCGACAGATCAGAGCATGTGTAAAAAAAAGCAAAATGTAGGGAAACCTTAAATACCGTGGAAAATAAATTGTAGATAATTAAAACCCACAAAGAAACCTTCACTCCATTCTTAGTAAATGAGGGCCAATGTGTCCAACATTGGTTTCCAAGATGACTTTGCTTGTATAGCTCTCTAGACCCTAGATGTTACTCTTGGGTGTTCCAAGATCCTGGATCTTGGTCCTCAAGCAGATGGTGACACCTCTTCAAGAAAACTCTATTGACAAGTGCTGAAAAAAAAATAACAACATTTATTATCAGACTTTATTGACAATTTTATTTGGGGAATGAGATTATTTCTGGGGCCGTGAGACCTTCACTCATCATCTACTCACATACTCGGCCACCAATACTGGGACATAGAAGATCTGCAGGAGATAGAGGGACAGAATAGAGGATGTTAGGGCCCGGGTATAGTCACAGGGGTATGTATGATAGAGTAATATTCTCAGCGCTCTCATATTTGTCTGTGAGCTGACATACATTTACCAGGAAGGCATTCATTCAAAGCAAAAAGACACAGCTATATCTTGGTAGGGACGCTCATCACTCTCTAAGAGCAAAAACTTTATTCTAATAGTCACATAGCATGAGGACAACACCCCATACATTTCAAGCTTCTTGAACCTATTAGGATCCTCCTGCTAGCAGCACAGAGATATTTAAGGAAGCCTCTTTCATTCATGCCTCTCCAGTGAAAGTTCTTAGACTGTAGCTAGCATTGTTTGCATCTTATTGTCTTATTTGGTTCTCTGATCTTTTGGCTCATCTCTTGACTTCTCTTTGGCTCTCCGTTATTGTACTCCGTTATCTCCTTGCTTAGAATTGGCTTGTTTGGACTTTGCTTTCTGTGTGTGTTTGTTCAGTTTTATTTCTGTTAGTTTTGTTTGCCTCCAGTTGTTCCTCAACATCCTACTGTATTGTATTTTATTGTTTTGACTTTTTGACTGTCCCTTCTTAGGGAGGGACCGTCTCCGTCGTGGTTGTGGACCCATTATTTAGGATGGGTACGCAAGTAGGCAGGTACAGAGGGAGTGGGCAAGACTAGGGCTGCACTCTATCCCTGCCCAACATGACATTGTCACAGGCAATATTACTGCATCTGTTTTTTGTTCATCATGGACCCCCATGACATCTCTTGTAAGTCAGATGCAGAACCTAACTCAGTTGGTCCAGGATTTAACTGAGAAGGTACAGCAGCCAGAGATGTCTCAATTGAAGTCTAGAATAAACCAGGACTTGATTGTTACATAGTTACATAGTTACATAGTTACATAGTTAGTACGGTCGAAAAAAGACATATGTCCATCAAGTTCAACCAGGGAATTAAGGGGTAGGGGTGTGGCGCGATATTGGGGAAGGGATGAGATTTTATATTTCTTCATAAGCATTAATCTTATTTTGTTCCAGGAATGTATCTAATCCTGTTTTAAAGCTGTTAATTGTTCCTGCTGTGACCAGTTCCTGAGGTAGACTGTTCCATAAGTTCACAGTTCTCATGGTAAAGAAGGCGTGTCGCCCCTTGAGACTAAACTTTTTCTTCTCCAGACGGAGGGAGTGCCCCCTCGTCCTTTGGGGGGGTTTAACCTGGAACAGTTTTTCTCCATATTTTTTGTATGGGCCATTAATATACTTATATACGTTTATCATATCCCCCCTTAAACGTCTCTTCTCAAGACTAAACAATTGTAACTCCTTTAATCGCTCCTCATAGCTAAGATGTTCCATTCCCCATATTAGTTTAGTCGCGCGTCTCTGCACCCTTTCCAACTCCGCAGTGTCCCTTTTATGGACAGGTGCCCAAAACTGAACAGCATATTCCAGGTAAGGCCGTACCAATGATTTATAAAGGGGGAGTATTATGTCCCTGTCCCTTGAGTCCATGCCTCTTTTGATACATGACAATATCCTGCCGGCTTTGGAAGCAGCAGCCTGACATTGCATGCTATTCTGTAGTCTGTGATCTACAAGTACACCCAGATCCTTCTCTACCAGTGACTCTGACAGTTTAATCCCCCCTAAGACATACGACGCATGCAGGTTATTAGTACCCAGATGCATAACTTTACATTTATCCACATTGAACCTCATTTGCCAAGTGGATGCCCAGACACTTAGTCTATCCAAGTCATCTTGTAACTTATGCACATCCTCTATAGACTGTACTGTGCTACAAAGCTTGGTGTCATCTGCAAAGATAGAAACAGAGCTGTTAATACCATCCTCTATATCATTAATAAATAAATTAAACAACAGCGGGCCCAGTACAGAACCTTGGGGTACACCACTAATAACCGGGGACCAATCAGAGTACGAATCATTGACCACCACTCTCTGGGTACGATCCATGAGCCAGTGTTCAATCCAGTTACAAACTAAAATTTCCAAACCCAAAGACCTTAACTTACCTGTCAGACGTCTATGAGGGACAGTATCAAATGCTTTAGCAAAATCCAGAAACACTATATCCACAGCCATTCCTCTGTCAAGGCTTCTACTCACCTCTTCATAAAAGCAAATTAGATTGGTTTGACAACTTCTATCCTTAGTAAACCCATGCTGGCTATCACTTATAATACAATTATCCCCTATGTATTCCTGTATGTAATCCCTTATAAGTCCTTCAAACAATTTACCCACAATGCACGTTAAACTTACCGGTCTATAGTTTCCTGGGGAAGACCTAGAGCCCTTTTTGAAGATTGGCACCACATTCGCCTTGCGCCAGTCCCTTGGCACAATACCAGACACCATAGAATCTCTAAATATCATGAACAGGGGTACAGATATTACTGAACTTACCTCTCTAAGAACTCTTGGGTGTAGTCCATCCGGTCCTGGGGATTTGCTTACATTTATATCACTTAACTTACCTTGTACCATCTCTACATTAAGCCAGTTCAGTACATTACATGATGTGTTACCAGCACTGACCTGGCCAATGTCAGCTCCTTCTTCCATAGTGTATACAGAACTAAAGAACCCATTCAGTAGCTCCGCCTTCTCTTGATCGCCTGTGACAACCTCCCCATTATCATTATTAAGGGGTCCTACATGCTCTGTCCTTGTTTTTTTTGCATTTATATGTCTAAAAAAATATTTAGGATTAGTTTTGCTTTCTTTGGCCACCTGTCTCTCATTTTGAATTTTTGCTGTTTTTATTACATTTTTACAGATTTTATTAAGCTCCTTGTACTGTTTAAATGTTATAGCTGACCCATCAGATTTGTAATTTTTGAAGGCTATTTTTTCGTTGTTTATTGCTCTTTTAACATCATGTGTCAGCCATGTAGGATTTAGTTTTAATCGTTTATATTTGTTCCCCTTTGGTATATATTTAGCTGTATAGTTATTTAGAGTTGATTTAAAGATGTCCCATTTACCTTCTGTATCAGTATTTGAGAACACCTCCCCCCAGTCTATGTCCTGTAGTGCAGATCTCAGCCCAGGGAAATTTGCCTTTTTAAAGTTATATGTTTTTGCCTTCCCCGCCTGTCTTTGTTTTCTACATTTTAAGTCAAAAGTAACTATATTGTGGTCGCTATTACCAAGGTTTTCCCGCACAGTTACATTACCAACCAGCTCTGCGTTGTTTGAAATGATCAGATCCAACAAGGCATCACTTCTTGTTGGGTCCTCCACAAACTGGCCCATAAAATTATCCTGCAATAAATTTAGGAATTGTCGCCCCTTTGTAGTTTTAGCCAACCCCGGACCCCAATCTATATCTGGATAGTTAAAATCTCCCATTATTACCACTGTACCTGCCCGGGCGGCCCTCTCTATTTGTTTATGAAGCTGAACTTCTATCTCTTCAGTGATATTAGGGGGTCTGTAGATTACACCAAATACAATTTTTTCAGTATTTCCCTCCTTTTGTAATTCTACCCACAATGATTCCACATCCTCAGAATCATCACACACTATGGCATCGTTCACACTGACTTTCATACCACTTCTTACATACAGACAGACTCCACCACCTTTTCTGTTCATTCTATCCTTGCGAAACAATGTAAACCCCTGCAGATTGACAGCCCAGTCATGCGAGGAGTCCAGCCATGTCTCAGTGACCCCAACTATATCAATATGTTCCTCCAGTATCAAGGCCTCAAGCTCCCCCATTTTATTTGCTAGGCTTCTGGCATTTGTGAACATACACTTTACATTTCCATCCTTTATGTTATTGGGGTTAATGGGATTCAAGGGTCTAAGTTTTATTTTTATATGAAGCTTATTCCTATTA
Source organism: Hyla sarda (assembly GCF_029499605.1). NCBI lineage: Eukaryota > Metazoa > Chordata > Amphibia > Anura > Hylidae > Hyla > Hyla sarda. The sequence continues at coordinate 126,279,438 of NC_079191.1, forward strand.
ACTATTCTAACCCCTCCCTCCGCTCCACCCCCAGGTACATTTATAATTCCCACCTCTCTATCTACACTATCTTCCCCCTCTTTGCTGTAGGTTCCCTCCCCCCAAGTCCCTAGTTTAAACACTCCTCCACCCTTCTAGCCATCTTCTCCCCAAGCAAAGCTGCACCCTCCCCATTGAGGTGCAGCCCGTCCCGACGGTAGAGCCGGTAACCGACAGCGAAGTCAGCCCAGTTCTCCATGAACCCAAACCCTTCCTTCCTACACCAGCTTCTGAGCCACTTGTTTACCTCCCTGATCTCCCGCTGCCTCTCTGGTGCGGCTCGTGGTACTGGTAGTATTTCAGAAAAGACTACCTTGGAGGTCCTTGCCTTAAGCTTGCGGCCTAAGTCCCTGAAATCATTTTTAAGGACACTCCACCTACCTCTTACTTTGTCATTGGTGCCAATATGTACCATGACTGCTGGGTCCTCTCCAGCCCCGCCCAACAACCTGTCAACCCGATCCGCGATGTGCCGAACTCGTGCGCCAGGCAGACAACACACTGTTCGGCGATCCCGGTCTTTGTGACAGATTGCCCTGTCTGTCCCCCTAATAATTGAGTCCCCCACCACTAGTACCTGTCTGGCCTGCCCTGTACTCCTCCCTCCCTCCTTACTGGAGCAGACACCCCCCTGGCGGTCAGAGGTGGTATCCTGCTGCAGTTCTCCTAGCTCTGTGAGGCTTAAACATCAGGAGAAGTTGATTCAGATTGTTGTCCAGAATCCTGGAGCTTGAATCATCACTTGCTACTGTTCCTACTTCTCCTCTTTCAGCTTCTTTGTAACTTTAGGTTAATCTTCCTTTCGGAAATCTTTTAAAACTTTTTTTGAGAGGTGTAAATTGTACTTTCGGTTAAGACCTTACACTTCTAGTAAGTATTATTATGTCCCTTTTGCAAGGGGGTCCCCAAAAGTGGGTATTTTCTCTTGATTCTGATGCACCTGTGGAGGAATATTGTGCAGAATTTAGAAAGTGGTGTGTAGCCTCTGCATGGAACACTCCAGCTTTTATTTGCCAATTTAGATTAGGCTTGTCTGACTCTTTAAAGGACATGTTGGTTACGTATCCTCCTCCAGATACCCTTGACCAAGCTATGACTTTAGCTGTGCATCTGCAGAAACACAGATGGGAGTGTTCTTCTTCCTCTGTCTCTCCTTGTTTGCCTGACTCTTCTTCTGTTTTCAATAATTTACCGGTGGTTGAGGAGGAATCCATGCAACTTGGTTCCATATCTACTCCAGAGAAGCCTAAAAGGTTTCATGATCTTCATGGCCTGTGTTTCTATTGTGGAGAAGATACCCATTACATCAGGACCTGTGACAAGCGTCTGCATCCAAGTGGTCATTATGGCAGCCACTTGGGCGCACAGGTATTTTACATAAACAGGAATGTAAATCTGCCAATTTTCCTCTGGGGAATTAATATGCCTGTCATTACTACTAATGTTTCATTTGGGAGTTCTATGAAGTCAGTTAAGAGTGTTCATGTGGAATCTGAGTCTGAGAAATGCAATAAGGATAATTGTGAACTAGATGACACCAATGAAGGTTGTGATATTGAGGATGAGGACACGATTGAGAAGATCGATGTTCCATCTGTGCTTAAGTCTGTTTTTCAACCCTCTAAGATTTTTAAGGGTCTGGTGGCCCCTCATAAAGGGGGGGGGGGGAGGTACTGTGATGACTGGTTCTGCCAGTAGTTAATGCTTTCTAGCCTGTTGTTTATTTTGGTTGCTGTGACTATGCCTCTGTGCTACTGGGTATGGTTCAGCTTGGTGAACGTATTAGGATCCTCCTGCTAGCAGCATAAGGACATATAAGAATGCCACTTTAATTCATGCCTCGCCTGTAAAAAGTTCTTATGCTGTAGCTAGCATTCTCTACATCTTATTGTCTTATCTAATTCTCTGATCTTTTGGCTTGTCTCTTGACTTCTCTTTGGCTCTCCCTTATTGTACTCCGTTATCTCCTGGCTTAGACTCAGCTTGTTTGGACTTCGCTTTCTGTGTATGTGTGTTTTATTTCTGTTAGTTTTGTGTGCCTCCAGCTGTTCCCCGACCTCCTACTGTATTGTATTTTATTGTTTTGACTTTTTGACTGTCCCCCACTTATTTAGGAAGGGACCGTCTCCATGGTTGCGAACCCGTTATTGAGGACGGGAAAGCAAGCAGGCAGTGACAGAGGGAGTGGGCAAGACTAGTGCTGCACTCTATCCCTGCCCAACATGACACGTTGCTGTGAGGATAAAAGTGCTTGCTACAAGAGTATTCATTTCTGAAAGGGAGAATATTGTCTTCTCTATGAAAAATGGAGGCTGAACAAACATATCTCTGCAATACACAAATTTTTCTGTCAGCCTACAGTCAGAGTTAGTGCTGTTCGGCACAGTCTTCCGGGTACTGTTCTGTGTGAGTAAAGAAAAATCTACATATTGCACCACATTAAAGTGGTATTACAGGATAAAATGTCTGATCGCGGAGGTCCGCCCCTGGGACCCCCTGCGATCTCCCTGCAGCACCCGCATTGTATGCGGGGCTGCATCTCCAGTGTTGGAAACTTCCGGATTTCCAAGACTGGAGACATGATGTAACGTCACGCTAAGCCCCCTCAATTCAGGTCTATGGGATGGCCATTACACCCCCTCCCATAGACATAAATGGAGGGGTGGGGTGTCATGGAGGGGGTGTGACGTTACATCACGTCTCAAGTCTCGGAAACCCAGAAGTTTCCGACACTGGAGACGCAGCCTTGCATACAATGCGGGTGCTGCAGGGAGATCGCAGGAGGTGCCAACGGTGGGCCCCCAGCGATCAGACATTCTGTCCCCTATACTCTGGATAGGGGATAAAAGCTTACCATCCCGGAATACCCCTTTAAGCCAACCTGGAAGATCCTTATCAGTAGTTTCAGGAATTTTGGACTGAGAGCATTCTTCTCTGCTTCGGTCATTACACATACATGTGCTAGTAAGCACCTCACAATTGCTAATTACAGTAAAACTGTTAAAAAGCACCAGTAAAGGGACAGTGAACAAATATTCATTTTTCTGGCTAAAAAAAGTATAACATTCCAAGATATACCAAAGCAACCACATTTTATTGAGATTGCACCATAAATTTAGGCAAAGTTGTTTAATGGAATCCTAACATCCAGAGGTTGAAAAAAAAAGGAAATTGTTGTTAAAGGGGTTGTCCGTGAATAGAAAAACAGAGCTAATTTATTTCAAAAATCGCTCCCCCTGTCTCCAGGTTGGGTGTGGTTCTGCAGCTCAGTTCCATTGAAATGAATGGAGCCAAGTTCTAATACCACACACAACCTGGGGACAGACGTGGGGCTGTTTTGAAAGAAATTAGCTCTGTTTTTCTATTCCTCAATAACCCCTTTAAACTTTTTCAAAACTGATCTATATATAATGATGAGATCTTTAACCCCTTGCCCCAAAACGCCGTTTCTAAACGCTTGCTGCACGGGCAGGTTATGAAGCGAGCTCAGAATCTGAGCTCGCATCATACCCCCACGGTCCCGGCTGCTATCAGCAGCCAGGACCTGTGGCTAATCCCGGACATCGAAGATCATAAAATTGCGAAATCCTGATCAGCTAGGACACAGCAGAAGGGTGTCTTACCTGCCTCCTGTGCGTCCGATCGGCAATTGATTGCTCCAAGTCTGAAATCAAAGCTTGAGCAATCAACCGCCGATAACACTGATCAATGCATTGCAATACAATGGCATTGATCAGTGTATTGAATCAATGTACTGCATGTTATAGTCCCCCTTTTCCCATTAAAAAAACTGTGTAAATAAAAATAAACCTAAACATATGTGGTATCGGCACGTGCGTAAATGTCTGATCTATAAAAATATATCTTTAACCCCTTAAGGACCCAGGCTTTTTCCGTTTTTTCATTTTCAATTTTTCCTCCTTAACTTAAAAAAAATCATAACTCTTTAAAATGTTCACCTAAAATTCTATATGATGGCTTATTTTTTGTGTCACTAATTCTACTTTGTAATGACATTAGTAATTTTACCCAAAAATCTACAGTGAAACGGGAAAAAAATCAATGTGCGACAAAATTGATGAAAAAAACACTATTTTGTGAGTTTTGGGGGCTTCCGTTTTTACGCAGTACATTTTTCGGCAAAAATGACACCTTATCTTTATTCTGTAGGTCCATATGGTTAAAATGATACCCTACTTGTATAGGTTTGATTTTGTATAACTTCAGAAAAAAATCATGAATACATGCAGGAAAATTTATACGTTTAAAATGGTCATCTTCTGACCCCTATAACTTTTTTATTTTTCTGTGTTCAGGGCGGTATCAGGGCTCATTTTTTGCGCCGTGATCTGAAGTTTTTATTGTTACCCTTTTTGTTCTGATCAGACTTTTTGATCACTTTTTATTCACTTTTTTGTGGTATAAAAAGTGATAAAAAATTTGCTATTTTTGATTTTTTTTGCGCATACGCCATTGAACGTACGGTTTCAAAAGCGGTATATTTTTATAATTAGGACAGCTTTTTTTTATTCTTGGAAATGCCGGGTGATTCAAACTTTTATTAGGGGAAAGGATAATTCAAAGGGTTAATGATTTTTTTACACTTTTCTTATGCAATATTATAGCTCCTATAAGGGGCTATAACATTGCATTAACTGATCTTTAACACTGATTGATGCATCTCCATAGGAATAGATCAATCAGTGTTTTTTCCGCGATTGATTGCTCAAACATGGATCTCAGGTTTGAAGCATTCATTTGGCGATCGGACAGGGCAGGAGAAGGTAAGAAGACCTCCTTCTGTGCTACAGCTGTTCGGGATGCCGCGATTATGCCGCGGTGATCCTGAACAGCTCCCTGAGCTAGCCGGGCACTTTCACTTTCGCTTTTAGCCGAGCGGCTCAGCTCTGAGCTAAAGGGTTAATAGCACACGGCACCGCTATTAGCGGCAGGTCCCGGCTTCACTATGACACCGGGCCCGCCACGATATGATGCGGGGTAGCCGTGTGACCGCGCATTATATTGCAGGACCGGGACTCATAATGTACTCGTACGTCATGGGTCCTTAAGGGGTTAATTAAACCGCACAGTCAATGTTGTACGCGCAAAAAATTTCCAAAGTAAAAAATGGTACCGATAAAAACTTCAGATCATGGCGCAAAAAAAAATAGACCTCATAGCACCCCGTACGTGGAAAAAAAAAGTTATAGGGGTCACAAGAGGACAATTTTAAAACGTATAAATTTTCCTACATGTAGTTATGATTTTTTTCAGAAGTACGACAAAATCATACCTATATAAATAGAGTGCCATTTTAATCGTATGGACCTACAGAATAAAGATAAGGTGTCATTTTTATCGATAAATGTACGGTGTAGAAACGGAAGCCCCCAAACGTTTTTTCTTCCATTTTGTGGCACAATGATTTTTATTTTCCGTTTTGTTGTTGATTTTTGGGTAAAATGACTGATGTAATTAAAAAGTAGAATTGGTGGTGCAAAAAATAAGCCATCATGTGGATTTTTAGGTGCAAAATTGTAAGGGTTATGATTTTTAAAAGGTAAGTAGGAAAAACTAAAGTGCAAAAACAGAAAAACGCTATGTCCTTAAGGGGTTATTGTAATGGCCCTTCAGATGAAAGAAGAAATAGAAGTCAGTCAAAATATAGTTCCTCTACCATCTTGCCATTTGGGAGTGAAGGAGACATTTTCACTTATAGTAGCATCAGTGATCTGTAAATAATACTTATTGTTAATAGGGATGTCACGAAGATAAAATTTTCCGTTCGCGAATGGCAAACACGAATTTCCGCAAATGTTCGCGAACGGGCGAACCGCCATAGACTTCATTAGGCAGGCGAATTTTAAAACCCATAGGGACTCTTTCTGTCCACAATAGTGATGGAAAAGTTGTTTCAAGGGGACTAACACCTGGACTGTGGCATGGCGGAGTGGGATCCATGGCAAAACTCCCATGAAAAATTACATAGTTGATGCAGAGTCTGGTTTTAATCCATAAAGGGCATAAATCACCTAACATTCCTAAATTGTTTGGAATAACGTGCTTTAAAACATCAGGTATGATGTTGTATCTATCAGGTAGTGTAAGGGTTACGCCCGCATCGCAGTGACAGACCAAACTCCCCGTTTAATGCACTGCAAACAATCACAAACAGTCCATTTGCACAACCGCAAACTCCCCGTTTGCACAAGGTTGGATACCATGCTAGCCATGTCCCGTTCCTTGCCCTCACTGATGTCATTGAAGGTCTCTTCCTCCACCCAGCCACGTACAACACCAAGCGTCCTGTCCTTTCCAACATGGCCGTGGGAGGAGGAGGATTACTTTCACCTCTACCCCTGTTAGATTCCCGTTGTGCTGTGACATCACCCTTATATGCTGTGTAAAGCATTTTTTTTAATTTATTTTGGAACTGCTGCATCCTTTCCGACTTGCGGTAATTCGGTAACATTTCAGGCACCTCCTGCTTATACTGGGGTTCTAGTAGCGTGGACACCCAGTACCGGGCGTTCTCCTTCAGTCTTTTTATATGAGGGTCCCTCAACAGGCACGACAGCATGAAAGAGCCCATTTGCACAAGGTTGGATGCCGAGCTACTCATGTCCCGTTCTTCTTCCTCAGTGATCTCACTGAATGTATGTTCTTCCACCCAGCCACGTACAACACCACGGGTACCAGATAGGTGACAACGAGCACCCTGGGATGCCTGTTGTGGTTGGTCTCCCTCCTCCTCCTCAAAGCCACATTCCTCCTCTGACTCCTCTTCCTCACAATCCTCTTCCAGTGTTGCCGCAGGTCCAGCAAGCAATGCTGATAAGGCTGTTTCTGGTGGTAATGGTGACCACAACTCTTCCTCTTCACGCTCATCTACGGCCTGATCCAGCACTCTTCCCAGGGCACGCTCCAGGAAGAAAACAAATGGTATGATGTCGTAGATGGGGCCTTCGGTGCAACTGACTAGGTTTGTCACCTCCTCAAAAGGACGCATGAGCCTACAGGCATTGCGCATGAGCGTCCAGTAACGTGGCAAAAGTATTCCCAGCTCCACAGAAGCTGTCCTAGCACCCCGGTCATACAAATATTCGTTAACGGCTTTTTCTTGTTGGAGCAGGCGGTCGAACATTAGGAGTGTTGAATTCCAATGTGTCGGGCTGTCGCAAATCAAGCGCCTCACTGGCATGTTGTTTCGCCGCTGGATATCTGAAAAGAGCGCCATGGCCTTGTAGGAAGGCCTGAAATGGCCACATACCTTCCTGGCCTGCTTCAGGACGTCCTGAAAGCCTGGTTACTTATGCACAAAGCTTTGTACGATCAGATTAAACACGTGCCATGCACGGCACATGTGTCAACTTGCCCAAATTCATTGCCTCCAACAAATTTCTTCCGTTGTCACAAACCACTTTTCCAATCTCCAATTGGTGCGGAGTCAGCCACTGATCCACCTGTGTGTTCAGGGCGGACAGGAGTGCTGGTCCGGTGTGACTCTCTGCTTTCAGGCAAGTCAACCCCAAGACGCCGTGACACTGCTGTATCCGGGATGTGGAATAGTACCTGTGGAGCTGGGGGGGTGCCGTTGATGTGGAGCAAGACGCAGCAGCAGAAGAGGACTCAGACGAGGAGGTTATGGAAGAGGATGGAGTAGCAGGAGGTGGCAGTAGGCCTGCCTGCAATCGTGGCGGTGTCACCAACTCCTCTGTAGAGCCATGCATTCCATGCTTGGCAGCCAGCACCAGGTTTACCCAATGCGCAGTGTAGGTGATATACCTGCTCTGACCATGCTTTGCAGACCAGGTATCAGTGGTCAGATGGACCCTTGCCCCAACTCTGTGTGCAAAGAAATTTGAGCCGGGTACCTTCCACTGCGGTGTCCCAATAGCTAAAAATATTTTGAACACCTCAGACTCCACCAGCTTGTATGGTAAAAGCTGGCGGGCAAAGAGTTCAGACAAGCCAGCTGTCAGACGCCGGGCAAGGGGGTGACTTCGTGACATTGGCTTCTTACGCTCAAACATGTCGTTGACAGACACCTGACTGTGGGCAGATGAGCAGGAACTGCTCAAGGCGAGAGACGGAGTGGCGGATGGTTGAGAGGGGGCAAGGAGGACAGCGGTGGTTGATGTGGCTGAAGATGCTGGACCAGGAGGAGGATGGCGGCTTTGAGTTTGTGTGCTGCTTGTACTCATGTGTTGATCCCATAGGCATTTGTGATGTGCGATCATGTGCCTTCGCAAAGCAGTTGTACCTAGGTGAGTGTTGGGCTTCCCACGACTCAGTTTCTTTTGGCACAGGTTGCAAATGGCATCGCTGTTGTCAGAGTCAGACACACAAAAAAAATGCCACACTGCTGAGCTCTGCAATGACGGCATTCTGATCGTGGCAACAGCATGCGTTGATTGGCGTGCTATCTGGCTGACCCCGGGTGCCGATGCATGCTGTCTGACTGTGCCACTAGCTCCTTGCGACGACCTCCCCCAGCTTCCAACTCGTCTTCTCCTCCTCTCTGTCTCCCCATCTGAACTTTCCCCCTGTTCTTCTTCTCTTCTAGCGGGCACCCACGTGACATCCACGGATGCATCGTCATCATCAACCACTTCACTTGTATCTGACAACTCAACAAAGGAAGCAGCAGCGGGTACAACATCATCATCATCACACCGTACGCCCATGTGTGTAATGCTGCCTGACTGAGACATATCCCTGTTATCTACATCCTCTTGCAATAATGAATATAGTGGTATACAGACCTCTAGGTATATATTAAATAAATTGTATTAGATAAATATGAGAATTGAGATGTGAGGTAGGTTTGTATGTGCAAATAGACTAACAGTAGATGATATGAGTAAAAATTAGTTTATTAATGTAAAATATAGTAGTCCTAGCAGGGCCCTTGCTATGGATCTACTAAATATATTAACAACGAATTTGTGCAAAAACTGTTAAAAATAATATTATGTTATGCAAAGAATAATAAAAATATTAAAATATAAAATAAAATTAAGGGGCAGTCACCAATGATATAGGAAATTGTGGACAGTTATAACGCTTTTCAATCCACAGAAATGCTTTGTAATCCACAGAGATACTTTTATGGTATACTTCAAGTATAGTTGCAGTCCACTGAAGTTTAAGCAAAATAGTAACAAATAGAGTATCAAATAAAGTATATGCCGGTGCTTCTGCACCACTCACCGCTCCACTGTGTGCAGGAAACCTGGGATGGAAGCCCCTATGTCGCTGGGCTCCGTATCACAGACTGGCTCGGCTTGGCGGCCGGCTCAGTGTGGATGTCTGCGTGATAAGTCAGAGGATTTCCCAATTCTGATGGCAACAAGGATGCGGTGTGTGGCTGGTAAGTGGATGCAGGTGCAGATTAGCAATGCTGAAGGTGTGGTCCTCGTGTTGGAGAGCGTATACGTGGTCCCAAAAGCAAGGGATTCCAGCCGTTGCAAATGGTAGGATGGTGTTAGGCTTCCAATGGTGATCTGAATGCTGGGGGGTGGATAAGCTAATTAGCAGGCAGGCATGCAAGTGCAAAAAAAGCAGACTGATGTTCTAGCCCTAAAAAGCGCTTTTTGTGGTGCTATCCTTACAGCAGAGATCAGATGAGTCCTTCAGGACTGTAGTGGACACTGAATACTGTTGTTGATTGAAAGAAAAAAAGGTTTCCACAGGAGTACCCCTTTAAACCAGTGGTTCCCAACCAGGGTGCCTCCAGCTATTGCAAAACACACGTGTGAAGGAAACTGACTGCTATTATATTACAGTCAAAAAAGTTTTTTTTTTTTTTATATGCAAGCTATTGTGACACTAGATATGAGTGGTGGCACTGGGCAAGTGGGCACAGTATACGCTGTGAGCCTGACACACACGCTGGCAGGCAGGCAACTGCAATTAGATTACACAGGGGGAAAAAAGCAGACTGTGGTTCTAGCCCTAAAAAGGGCTTTTTTGGGGTGCTGTCCTTACAGCAGAGATCAGATGAGTCCTTCAGGACTGCAGTGGGCACTGAATACACTAGCCTAGCTATCGATTTCCCTATTAAATCAGCAGAAGCTACACTGTCCCTCCTCTCACTAAGAAAGCAGCTTCAGAATGAAGCTAAAATGGAGTCTGTCCAGGAGGTGGGAGGGTCTGGGAGGGAGGGTCTGCAGCTGATTGGCTGGAATGTGTCTGCTGACTGTGAGGTACAGGGTCAAAGTTTACTCAATGATGATGAATAGGGGGTGGATCGACATCGCATCGCTGCGAATGCGAACAAGCTATGTTCGCTGGGAACTATTCGGGACATCACTAATTGCTAAACATTTATTGTTAAAGCATGGAGGGGTAGGAGCTATTAGTAACCAAGAGCCATAAAATGCCTGTAAAGCCGAGCAGTACATACTGAACACAATGAACCCACATTAGCAGAAATGCAAACATATTGGTTTTGCCAAGACTTGCATTTCCAGATATACAGAGCATGTTTAGCCCTTAAAGGACATGCCATGTATATGTACATTGCTGTGCCCTGGTACTTAGACGGCGCATGTGCAGAAGAGCTGTATGTGGCTCGCACAGGGCCGTTGCTGTTGCGTTGTTCAAGAGAGGCTTGGCATCCCTGGGCATTGCGATCCCCTGGCCACGCCTCTCCGACTGTAGGTGGCTTTTGATAAAGGTTTTTTTTTTTTTTTTTTTAATCATCCTAAAACCACCAACTGCGCTTTAAGCTTTGGAAATTAGAGAAACATTGCAAAGATGTTGTAATGTATGTTCCTTAACATTTAGATTCTTCTTTAAATGATGAATACATTGGAGAGGCCAAACTGTTCAGAAAAAGATGTTGTAGTGAAAGAAGGTGTAGCATCAAGAACTGCATGATCTGATATATCAGAACCCTCATGTGAGCAATATGTCATACTCATCATCACTGCATGATAGAATAGGATTTACCAGTGGGTCTTTGTACCAGTATTATTTAAAAAAGTGCTTTTTAACAGTGTGATCCCTGATGAATGTGTTTATGTCCACAATAGTATTAAGTTTAAATAAATGTAATTTGTGCTCGGGGCTTAAACCGTGTAGAAGTGATGAGAAGAAGGGAGGGTTGGGTGGGTGCACAAACTAAACACACGCCCCGAGGTAGGGGATTATGGGTGTTATATAGCCTACGCCCCTCCCACAAACACAGCCCTGCGGCCTTAATTACTTGTGCTTGGGGCTTAAACCGTGAGTACTTACCTGGAACATCTTACAACAATACATAAATACCATACACATAATAAATGGCTGAGGTGTGCCATAACCGTGATCGAGAGCACGCCTTTAGAGGGCAAAAAGCAAGACAAGAAGGTATAATTAACATTTGATATACCACAATTACATTGCCAAATTTAAACACCTGCGACATTTCAAACCTAAGAATTGGAACATATCTACCATAACAAGACAAATTCATCTACCCATTATCATTATTTGATGATATGTGTTGGAACCTTGTGCTGTGACGCTGCTGCGGTGGCACAAAATCGGGAAGAATGCTCCGAAAGAGAAGTAGGATTATGACCCAATTTTTTTAGCTAACAGCACTGTTCAAGAATGATTAGAACCTGCACCGTAACCCTCATCTACTTATGACAAGTTGTTCAGTGATACTGCCATTCTCACATGTAGACCAAAAGCCGCAGGAGCCTAAAGTATTACATCACTGAACCCATACTTTGATACGAAACTCAGAGGATTGCAACTTGTCCCTACTAGCAACAAGACTACAGAATGCATTTAAGGACCTGTATACATGACAGGACTTTGCGTAATCATCATGCCTGTAGCTGTGACGGTGTTTGTGTCACCATATGATCAGGAGACTATCGTGATTAGACAGACATAGTACCATGTGTAACTTAAATAACCTGACTGAGGACCTAGAAAGGGGTAACCTTGATTTACTGTGTGTGAGCGCATAGCACATGCCCAAAATCCACTTAAACAACAAGCTACTTACTTACCAATACCTTGTCCATACTTATGGTCCTTACCTGGTCCTTATGACATAGTGTTGAACCAAGATGAACCAAATACCTTCCCTAGAAGTAGACAACTGATTTACCTCTACCTGAAATTTAAGTGGCAAAATACACTTGAGTGGGTAGGTAAAATAAAGGCTTCCATGACCACCCGGTGCCATCCTGACATACCCTAATTGATAAGAGTCATGGAATGAAACAGATATACTGGGATGAATTGGTTTAGTGTATCCTGGAGGAAAGAATTCTTACACTACTCGACAGTAGCCCCGACATGACTTGTAAAAGCATTCTGCCCAACAAAGCGACAAATCTTACGTGACCATCATGCGTGTAGTCTTGACAGGACATAGCATGACCATACTTGCCCGTAGTTGTGACCTGACATTTACATAATCATTGTGCCTGTAGTCATGGCAGGTCTACTGTATTTATAGTGCCTGTAATCGTGACAGGACATTGCGTAACCATCATGCCTGCAGTCATGAGAAGTCTGGTGTTTCCATCGCGCCTGTAGTCGTGAGAGAACATTGCATAACCATCGTGCTTGTAGTCGTGACCGAACTTTGTAAGTCTTATACCCGTAGTGATGATAGTTTGCCTAGATATTGTGTAACGTGCCTATTTACAGCAATCATATAGTGACAAGTCTATGCATGTGAAGCATGTGTATTTGGAACATATAACAGCTATTGCGAGAGCACAAGAACATTGCCTGATGATCAGCAGCGCACCGAACTGACTACGGTGACAGCTTGAAAGGCGCGACAGACCTAAAAACATGCTCAACTTACTAGTGATGATTCTCATCTGAATCTGAAAACACAACCTGAGAACATGACGTTGTAATGCTAACATTGTAATACTAATATGACAAGACTGAATACCTGAGGAAACATAACCGTAGTAATGACAACAGCATAAAACATAGCAACCTATGAAATGTATCAGAGCCGCCTGCCCTGTGATGCTATATAGAATGAATATATGATCACGACATCTACCCGGCATACCCATGATGGAATGCATACATTGCACCTGTATGATGGCATGACGCAATCTATACCTTCGTTGTGAGGATGTTGCTTACTTCGCCTACATGTGAACTAGCAATGTGTACGTAGATGGTAACATGTTCATGGTACCGACTAGAGAAGCGAATGCATTGTTTCTCTGCTATGGTGATGTATGCTTAGTGTGTGAACTTATAGGGCTGTGTATATGGAATTAAGTTATAGTAAGGGAAACAATGATATCTACGCTATTGTACATATACATAGTGAAAGAGCTGTGATGAATCCTATAACCAAGCTGTGGACACTCTCCACCCACAGGCTAGGTAACCCTACTGGGGCCAGCAAGAGGCTGTTCCATCAGTAATTTGTATAGCTCGGCCTTCTTAGCTGTTGCCGCAAACGGAATTCCCCTTCTGCGCAACTCCTCCATGATTTTAGGAATTGTCCACATGTGCTGTGAAGAGACACTGCCTCTGTCTGAAGCCCTTGACAGAGTCTCTGGAATCGACAAAGCATCATATCTGAATCATGAGACATGCTAACCGACAACCTGTTACTGACTTTAGTAAAACTCAAAAGCAACGTCACCAAGAGCTATGCCCTGAAAGAAATGAACGTTACTAAAATATGACATATTTTGAATTTATGTATGAATTATTGTTGCGTTAAGTAACTACCCTTGCCACAATTTTGATCAAAACAGGGCTATAACTAAAGTTGAGAGTGCCATGCTAAGAATGTATGAATATAACATAAAACGTTTGCATGGAATGAATGTCGAGTAAATATGTGTTTTTTGTTTTTTTAACCATAGGTGGACAGTGCACGCCACCTGAACATGACAGGTCATGAGGGGTATGCCACTGCATGTCTATGACATGTGACCCATTGCTCTGAAATCACGTCAGCAACGATAGATGAAACAGTGCATCCCACCTGGAAAACGTGACAGGTCATGAGGGGTATGCCACTGCATGTGTGTGACGTGAGACCCATTGCTCTGAAATCATGTCAGCAATGATAGATGATGAAAGTTTTTAATAACTTATACCACCAATGAGTATGTGTTATTGCACTGAAGCTTATTAGTAACCCTGTGACGTGAAAACAACCACGTGGATGAGTGTTTGATATGATGCAAAATATTAACGCTGCTGATGGAATGATAGATATTAATCGACTGCGGTGAACATTGATAAATGTGCTGATACCTGATGACAACTACCGTGATGGATTTGGTGCATAGCAACAGAAACTCAACAGCACCGTCACCAAGCTCTATGCCCTGAAAGAAAGGACATAACGTATTGATAAAATGTACCAACTATTTATTGCAAAGAAACCATGTAGTAATGGAGTAAAAGCTACTGTGTAATTGACATGAGAGTGCCATACTAAGAACATATGAGTGAGCATTGTAAACGTTTGCCTTTGAAGTGTAACATGTTTTTAAAGTATTGCTCAGAAGACATGTCAGTAACAATAAATGCAAGTAACTTTCACCTGAATGTGTGTCAGGTATGATGGGCAATTCACATACTATGACTACGTAAACGGTATTGCTCTGAAGGCGTGTCAGTAACAATATGATGCAAGTAACTTGTGTCATGGAACTTGATATCCTTGCCTTCTATAATATCCTTCTGTATGCTAGAAAGCACAAATTAAGCAGGTGCAATGCTCAAATCCTCTGCAACCATACCTGTGATTGGAGCACTTGAAGTGGAAGCTACGGGCACACAGGGTGGACCCACACGGGGTGGACTCACCTCCTGGACTGCTGTCCCAGAATCCACTGATTTTATTTATTTTTATTTCTTATAATTTTTTTTCAATGTTTTTTTTTTCAAAATTATTATTATTGTTTTTTTTTTTAATACGCCTGCTACTGACTCTATCCACGCAAGAACCAACGTCACCAAGAGCTACACCCTGGAATATAAATTTGGAGGGCTGGCATTTCTACCTATGACGTGAAGGTGAGTCGTAATGCCATTGTTCCGTGAAAAACGCAATGAGTTGACCGTGTCAGTGTTCGATATGTACTGCGTGCTGAGGATGTCTGCGACACGATATGCGATATACCCCCGCAACGTGCGGCTACTAAGATCCTGCAATATCACCATTATACTTGCATTTTTTATTTGTATAAATATATATATATATATATATATATATATATATATATATTTATTATTTTTATTATTAGTCTTATTTTTTTTAATGTATTTATAATTTTTTTTATTTATTTTTTTAATTATAAGCTACTCCTTGCTATCACCTTATATGCTCCTGCCAGCGGTATTGTTCTGATGCATGACATAGAACAATGTGGTAAGTGACTTCCCCCTTAAATACTTCAAGTATACTGGGTCGGCCATTTATGTGAAGCTGTGAAACGGTATTGCCCTGAAAGCGTGTCAGTAAGCAATGTGATGCAAGTAAATACCCCCTGATGGCGGGTCAGGTATATTGGGATGTTACTTGAGCTACCTCTACATAACAGTATTGCTCTGAAGATGTGTCAGTAGCAATGTGATGGAAGTAACTTCCAACCTGAAAACGTGTCCGGTTATGATGGGCAAGTCACTTATGCTAAATGGTATTGCTCTGAAGACGTGTCAGTAGCAATGTAATGTAAGTTACTTCCAACCTGAAGACGTTTCAGGTATGATGGGCAAGTCACTTATGCTACAACTTTGTGCTGTGGTTGATCTGAAAGCATGTCAGTAACCGATGACGTTGGTGAGTTCTACCTGAAAGACGTGTGTCAGGTATGTTGGCAGTCTGCTGAATTGGAAACGTATGCGCAGTATTGTTCTGAAAGTGTCCGTGAACTGTGTGAGCGTATGCCACCTGACTGTATGTCAGGTATGTAGGTGAATTGATAATGCTTTCAGGGGTGAACAGCAGAAAAGGGGAGGGAGAGGAGAGAGAGAGAAAAGAAAATCTTCTTTTTCATTTTCTTTTCACCTCTCTATCAATCCTCCCACCTTTATTTTTTTATTTGTTGCATTTTTATTTTATTTTATTTTTTTTTCATTTTTTAAATGTGATTATTATTATTATTATTATTTTTAATTATTTTTTTCATTTTATTAACTTATTATTATTATTTTTTTTATCTAACTGCATGAGGATATGTACAGAATATGTGCGGAGATGGTGAACCTAAAAGCGGACCTACAGAAACTACTATAATTACCTTGAAACTGATTTATCTATGAATATATGTATCAACATTGTAAAGAACCGTCCTCGGGGATTCACTCTGGGATCGTCCTGGACTACGCCACAGGATGCGTTTCTTCTCAATAAACCAGCAAACAAACGTTTATAATGCAAATCTGGCACCTTGCCAGTTTTATTAGACAGGTTGCAGGGGAAAAATAAACAAAAAGCAGGAACAAAACAAAATCCTAGACCGTCTGGTCACTGACTAAACAGATCAGCTTGTCCTGACTGACAACCGCTGAGCTTCCCTCAGCCGGTTAAACATATGTCCCCTGCAACCTTCTACTCACAATTCATGTCACTCTTTGAGCCCCTCATAGCTTGGGCTGTGTACTCCTCAGCAGGCTCTGTCTCTTCCCTACAGCCCACTTGCTGTCTCCTAGGAAGAGCCCAGATTAGACTGACTCTCCATGTTATATACACACCTCCCTTCCCTCCTGCCTCATTAATTAAGAAGCAGGTGAGAGATACTTCAGGGTGAGCCAAGGAAATACACCCTTTCCTTGCCACCTTATCATATACCCCCCCTTTGCTCAGACCACCGGGAAACCATCTGCCTTTCCTTTCTCTTGGATAACTTTTGTCCAACAGTCTCTGAAGTCCTTGACTTCTTTCTTCCGGACTTTTACCAGCCACCAATTGCAAGTATCTCGGTCACACCTCTCCAGTACGAGGTTCTTCACCCTGGTGTGGGCAGGGTTCTTGAAACTAAGGACAGAGAGGACCGATGCTTCTAAATTTTGTCTTCTTCTGGCTTGCCGGACCTCTGCCTCTGCTTCAGAGAACCTTTTGGCCTCAGTGGCTTCACCAACCACTGTCTTGTTCTCTGTAGCTTCAGAGGACCTCTGACACGGGTCCATCTCAGTCTCAACTTTAGAGGACTTTCCATCTGGTTTCACCTCAGTCTTGACTTCAGTGGATTTCTCACATGGTTTCACCTCATCCCTTCCAGCTTTCTCTTCAGGGGAACCAGCTTTCTCAGGTTTGGCTTCCGAGTCTTTGGCTCCTTCAGATTCTTGTGTAGAATCAGCTTCTACTACCATTTTGCTCTTCCCTGCAGCTTCTTCCGGCTTACTCTTCTCTTCATCTGTAGCTTCAGTTGTGCCATTTTCTTTACTCCCAGCTTTTGAGGTTGACTCTGGTTTAGCTTCTGCTTCAGAGGGTTTCTCTGCCTCAGCATTACCTTCAGAATTTTTGGTCTGCTCAGGTTCAGAGGATTTCCCGCCTGACTTCTCCTTAGTCTCCACTTCAGAGGATTTCTCACCATATTTCAGCTCAGTCCTAGCTTCAGGGGACTTCTTACCGGGCTTCACCTCAATCTTAGCTTTAGAGGACTTTTTACCAGGCTTCACCTCAACCTGTGCTTTAGAGGACTTTTTGGCATTCAGAGAAAGCATCCCTGTATCCTGGAACTTCTGCCCCAGGAGCCTTTCTTGAGCCAATTGCACCATAGCTTGGTCTCTGCTCTCTTTTAAGATCTTCATTTCTCCTTCCAGCTGTACATATTTCAGCTGCTCATTCTTGAGCTTTGCGGAGATCATCTTCTCACTGTCCAGCAACTGTTTCTTGGTCCTCTCTAACTCATTGATAGACTTTCCACTCTCACCAATCTGTTCAGATTGATCTGAGATCTCCTGTTGCAAGTTCTTGTTTTCATGTTTCAGAGTCTCAACTTGTTCCAGGGCCTCCTCATAAGCATTCTTCAGCTTGAAGATTTCAGTGCTCACTTTGCGGGCTTCCTTTTGAGCTGCCTCAAGCTCAGCCTTTCCCTCTTCATACTGCTCACGGAGCATGTCATTGTCATGACGGGCAGATTGGAGAGCATGTGCAAGGGCATTCTTCGCCTTGACTTCCTCCTCAAGTTGTCTCTTATCTTTAGAGACACTCTCCAGATTGCTGGCAAGATCATCAACTTCCATCTTCATTTCATTCTTCTCTTTTTCTAATTTTTTCATGGCTACTAGCCTAGCCTTGTGATCACTCCGCAGAGCCTGATGTGCACCATGTAGAAGACTCACTTCTTCCTCCTGGAATGACATCCGCTTGGCCAGACTCTCCACTTCACTCTCCTTGCTGGTCACAAGACCCTGGGAGTGGGTCAGTTCATCCTGCAGAGCCATAAACTCACTTCTGTGTTGCTCCATGACTTTTTCCAGCTGAAGCCTCGCTTCTTGCTCTTTCTTAAAGTCAGCAAGCGATTTGTCCCTCTCCTCTGTCAAGCGATGTACCTCTTTTTCTTTCTCTGTCAACTTCACAGAAACCATCTGCAGGGTTTCTCCTGGATTCTGGATCTGCTCCAGTTTTTTCCCAAGGCCAGCTCGTCTTTTCCGAGACCTTTTACTGACAGCGGTCTCCTCACTCTCGCTGTTAGACCTTGAGACTTCCTCTGGTCCTCTGTAAAACATTCGACCCAGCTCTTCTCCATCTCTAGATGAAGTCTCCCCCTTTTTCGGGGTTGCGACCACTTGTGCCTCGTTATCATCATCAACAACAGGTGCCACCGACACCTGTCACTCTTCCTCTCCCACCACGTTGGCAACTCTGGAGACTCTTGCTAAACACTCCTGTCGGACCGGTAATCCCTTGGCGGAAAGTTCGTTGCTCCTAGCAACAACTTCAATGTCTCTTGGCACCAGTGAGTCCAGGTGATTCTTGAACAGTTCCTCTGAACTGTCTCTAGGCTCCTTGACAGACTTTTCTTTTGTCTTGTCACAGTCTCTCCACAGCCTGGCAAAAATAACTAGGGCTCCTGGGTCTGCAACAATATCTGCTCCAGTGGTTCGACTTTCCTGGTTGCGACCTCTCTCTGGTCCAAACGCCACGTCTCTTTCACTAAGGACTCTGTCTGTGACCGTAAGCACAGGCCCCAGCTCCACTGGTACTCTCTTCCGGAGTTTTGGTTTTTCCACAGGCATCTCTGTAGCTTCTATTCCAGTCACCTCTATAACTTGACTTGCGGACTGTTCTTCAGCTCCCCTAGTGGTCTGGCACACTCCCACCTGACATATACCAAGGGTCTACTGACACTCCCCGTCCTCAGCCTCTGATGAGTTACTGTCCCCTGCTATGTGGTGCAAATCAAGTGTTGTGAGCCTATCAGGTGTTCCTGCTCTAGTCACCTGAATATCTTCCCACAACTGCTGAAAAAACGGAAAATCCTTCCCCAGCAGTACTTCACACTGTAAGGAAGGCTCTATTGCAACCTTGTGACTTATGGTACCATAGGGGTAGAAATACACACATTAACTGTTTTATAACCCCAAATAGCAGCTTGTATAGACATTACAGCAGGGTCTGGCTTTCTGCAGCTGGTCTTTACCAGACTTATTACACATTTTAAATCTAACAAAACCACCATCTTTTTACCTTCTATTTCCAGTTCACACAGGTTTTCTTTTGTCCTGCGAGAGGTGGAGACAGTACTTTTTACATCAGAACACATTAACATAAGTTTTTCAAGAAAAACATTATCAGCCTGCATGGGATCACAATATACAGCACCATTCACACAGTCCAGTAGGGACACCCCAGTCCTCACTACTTCCGGAACCTTTGGATGCGAACTCTCAGGTGCACTCTTGGCATCCCACAGCTGCCAGAAATATAGAATGTCTCTGCCCAGTACAATTTCAACTGTAAGTTCCGCACATACCTCCATCATATGGCTTACTGTCCCAAAACATGTATCAAATGTAATTTGAACAGTCTTTCCGGGCTCAGGGCTCCGGACGGGACTTCACAAAGGGAATTATTTCCGGCATAATCCGAGATACAGTCTGGCAAAAATCCATCTCCACCAACAGTGGGACTCCACCCACTAATAACTCACGGGTCCTCTTTTCCATCTTTGTGGCCATCGGTTGTGGCCCACGTCGGTTGCTCCCAGCAACAGCCTCCCGATGGCGACCAATTTCCAGAGAGAAAAAAAATAATCTCGATCCGTTGCCCCTAGCAACGCTCCTCCACAGACACCATCCTGTGCTTGAACTCCTCTGCTGGGCTCATCCGACTTGCAACATGAAGGGGGTTGCTCCTAGCAATGGTTCAACTGCAACTCATCCGTTGGTTGCCCTTGGCATCGGTTTGCCCGCATCCTCCACCATATTGTAAGGAACCGTCCTCGGGGATTCACTCTGGGATCGTCCTGGACTACACCACAGGATGCATTTCTTCTCAATAAACCAGCAAACAAATGTTTATAATGCAAATCTGGCACCTTGCCAGTTTTATTAGACAGGTTGCAGGGGAAAAAAATAAACAAAAAGCAGGAACAAAACAAAATCCTAGACCGTCTGGTCACTGACTAAACAGATCAGCTTGTCCTGACTAACAACTGCTGAGCTTCCCTCAGCCAGTTAAACATATGTCCCCTGCAACCTTCTACTCACAATTCATGTCACTCTTTGAGCCACTCATAGCTCGGGCTGTGTACTCCTCAGCAGGCTCTGTCTCTCCCCTACAGCCCACTTGCTGTCTCCTAGGAAGAGCCCAGATTAGACTGACTCTCCATCTTATATACACACCTCCCTTCCCTCCTGCCTCATTAATTAAGAAGCAGGTGAGAGATACTTCAGGGTGAACCAAGGAAATACACTCTTTCCTTGCCACCTTATTACAATATGTATATCAATTAAAATATTTCTTTCTTTCTTTTTATTACACACCTGTATTAGGTAACACGTTGGCAACAACAACTAACAACTCCCCCCCCACCCTTTACAGGCACTGTATGAAGGGTAGACCTACCCTTTCCAGAGATTCAGTCTGCTCTGAAATCCTGCCATAGAAGACAGCATGCAGCTCATTGTCTGCAGGACCTGAGCTATGACTACCAATATAATCTAAAACTTCTTGTGGCAAACTGAGTTCCCCAGAATTGCAAAGAGGGAAACGAAAACCCAGCAGTAATAAGAGAATGATGTACTCCCAACACCTGTGATTCCCAACTAGCACCAATTAGTTGTTTCCTGCATGATGACCAAGTGCTCCATTCTGATGAGCCCTCTCCCCTGGGATGAATACCTCAGCTGTGCCCAGCAAAGTTTTGCATACAGCCAGCTCAGGCTAACAACCTGTTTGAAATTCCCTCTGCTCTGAAACTGCATAAGCGAAAGGGAATACATCACACTGTGACATGTTATGCCTCTGCTATGCAGCAAATGCAGGCTGACCTGCAATCACAGCGTACCTGTGGCCAGACCCCCCACCCGACAACAAACATATACACATACAATGATGATATAATGTTTGCCAGTGCAGTGGCTAGCCAGCGCTGAATTGCCCATGTAAGCAGGATTAACCCCACGGATCACCGCACTTAAACATGACAGTATACAGTAATGCCACGGTGGGCAGACAAAGGCCATGGCAGGCTGAAATAAGCCAAGCCGTTACCCTGCATTTACAGGGTACAGGCACTCACGTATCCTGGTCGTACCAAACACAGAGACCTCCTCTCCTCTGAGCTAGTAGCAGTGCTTATGGTAACAGAGAACTGCACAAACGAAACACACGCCCTGAGGTAGGGAATTCTGGGTGTTATATAGCCCACGACCCTCCCACAAACACAGCCCTGCGGGCTTAATTACATATTGGACCAAATGAAAGTCTTTGAGATAGCCAACATGTTCTTCAGGGACCAAATTTCTTGCTAACAGATTATCTACCAAGCATGTGTTTAGTTGTTGTAGTGCCAGGGACAGCGAAATAGTACATTTGTTCTCCCTTCCACTCACCATTTTTGAACTCTCTTTCTGAACCTTAGGTTGCTGGTCCTGTTCAGCGCTACCAGAGAATCAGATGTTGATATAATTTAGCCAGTCCAGAGGAGATATCAGAGGAATCAATTTGAAAAAAGTAGTCTTCCAAATGCCCATGTTGTCAATGAAGTGGTGGTGGTGTGAAAATATAACATTCCTAACCTAGCTTTCCCTTGACATTCAGTCTGGTTTGGCCAACATTAATCTTATTTGTATGGCCATCTTTAGATTCAACTATGCAGCCTTAATATAGGATGTAAGGTTACGTGACCGAGGCTGAGACCAAGGTAGGAATAATAGCATGAACAGATTGTGGTACATGCTGTGAGTGTTCTGCCATTAATCAACTGCTCTGCAATATCTAGGACAATGAAGGACAGTGCGACTCTGCTGTCTTGAAGCTTCAAGCAGCTTTTATAAGTAATAATTTGGGTAATTGCTAGGACAACAAAGGACATTATGCTGCTCTTCTATCTTCATGTTTGTATCATCTTTAATATGTAAGATTTTGCTAATAAGCCTGAAGTCATCAACTAATTATTTGACTCATCAGCCCAGTCTTTATCCTTTTACCTGCAGTTTCTCATCCATATTCAACATGAGGCCTTCCAGATAACATCATAGTAATATCATTTTAGGTAATTATGTGCTGCAGATAGAGCCAGTTTTTATAAACTAACCTCCATACATGGCAAAACAACTGAACCTGGACAGCGTATGACAGTGTTATCTTAAAGGGGTACTACCGTGCTGACAACTTATCCCCTATCTAAAGGATAGGGGATAAGTTGCCTGATCGCGCAGGGGTCCCCAGATCTCGCACGCAGCACCCCGCTCTCATCAGGCCCCAAAGCGAACATCGCTCCAGGTCTGATGACTGGCGATCACGGGGCCAGAGTATCGTGACGTAACTGCTCCGCCCCCATGTGATGTCATGCTCCGCCCCTCAATGTAAGTCTATGGCAGGGGGCGAAACAGGTTTCTCGCCCCCTGCCATAGACTTGCATTGAGGGGCGGAGCATGACGTCACACGGGGCGGAGCTGTGATGTCACGATCACCGGCCCCGTTATCAGACCCGGAGCGGATGTTTAGATAGGGGATAAGTTGTCAGCACGGTAGTACCCCTTTAAAATATGTGATCGCCAGATCACATTGGTAGTACAGTGGGCTCTTTACCCACAATCATTCATATTTGCAAATATAATCTGTTAATATTAAAGGAAAACGGTCCTCATGTGCACCCACACTAAACCCAATACACTCAGTTATAGTGTTGGTGAACAGGAGACTCATAAAGGGTCACTGACTTGAATACGTACCTTTGTTCCGGAGATATGTCCCACCAAAGATCTGCTTTTATCTTCTCTGAATTGCACGCTAGAGGCAGGGTCAATTTGAATATTTATTATAAGCAAAGAAGAATGGGGGCTCAATCAAAGTACCAATATGGGTGCTGATCAGTGTACCATTTAAAAATTGTGGGCTGAGAAATGTAAGCCCAAACACAACCCTAGGGAGGGGCCATGAACTCCCTATCCTTGGTACAAGCACCCGTCCTTCTCTCCTGGATATTATATCACTCCATAAAATTCACAATTTTATTGATGGTATAATACACAAGCAGTACATCTATACAGACTATTATCTGAGTATATCAATAATTGTAGCTATAGATAAGCAAAAGTATGATCCTTGTATACTTGCGAGTACTAGTACATGGAGAACAAGCATCCCAAAATGGAGGAAAAGACCAGATGAATGGATATCAGCAGAAGGACGGGGCCACAAGAGACCCCACGCGTTCCGTCGCTCCCAAGGCGACTTCCTCAGGGGTACACATCCTAGATCTGAATGAATGAACTAATCGTATGAAATACTTTCGTCTTTACATAGTTGAATGTGCTGACAATAAAATTACACAAAAATTATCAATGGAAATCAAATTTATCAACCCATGGAGGTTTGGATATGGAGTCACACTCAAAATTGGAAAACCACACTACCGGCTGATCCAACTTTGATGCAATGTCCATAAAACAAGTCAAAATGGGGCTCAGTAGTGTGTGTGGCCTCCACATGCCCGTATGACCTTACTACAACGCCTGGGAATGCTCCTGGACAGTCTGTGGTGCAACATGACGTTGGTGGATGGAGCGAGACATGATGTCCCAGATGTGCTCAATCGGATTCAGGTCTGGGGAACGGGAGGACGAGTCCATAGCATCAATGCCTTCATCTTGCAGGAACTGCTCCAGCCACATGAGGTTTAGCATTGTCTTGCATTAAAAGGCCAACCGCACCAGCATATGGTCTCATAAGGGGTCTGAGGATCTCATCTCGGTACATAATGGCAGTCAGGCTACCTCTGGCAAGCACATGGAGGGCTGTGCGGCCCCCCAAAGAAATGACACCCAACACCATTACTGACCCACCGTCAAACTGGTCATGCTGGAGGCAGCAGAATGTTCTCCACAGCATCTCTAGACTCACGTCTTTCACATGTGCTCAGTGTGAACCTGCTTTCATGTGTGAAGAGCACAGGGCGCCAGTGGCAAATTTGCCAATCTTGGTGTTCTCTGGCACATGCCAAACGTCCTGCACGGTGTTGGGCTGTAAGCACAACCCCCACCTGTGGACGTCGGGCCCTCATACCACCCTCATGGAGTCTGTTTCTGACCGTTTGAAGGGACACATGCACATTTGTGGCCTGCTGGAGGTCATTTTGCACGGCTCTAGCAGTGCACCACTGGCTCCACCTTGCATAAAGGTGGGGGTAGAAGTCCTGCAGCTGGTTTGTTGCCCTCCTATTGCCTCCACCCGTCTCCTGATGTACTGGCCTATCTCCTGGTAGCGCCTCCATGCTCTGGACACTATGCTGACAGACATAGCAAACCTTCTTGCCACAGCTCGCATTGATGTGCCTTCCTGGGTGAGCTGCACTACCTGAGCCACATGTGTGGGTTGTAGATTCCGTCTCAGGCTACCACTAGAGCGAAACCACTACTAGCATTCAGAAGTGACCAAAACATCAGCAAGGAAGCATAAGAACTGAGAAGTGGTCTGTGGTCACTACCTGCAGAACCACTCCTTTATTGGGGGTGTCTTGCTAATTGCCTATCATTTCCACCTGTTGTCTGTTCCATTTGCTCAACAGCATGGGAAATTGCTTCCTGAGTGGACAGTGTGATTTCACAGAAGTGTGATTGACTTGGAGTTACTTTGTGTTCTTTAACCCCTTAAGGACGCAGGACGTACTCAAACGGCCCCTTTTCCGAGTCCTTAAGGACTCAGGACGTTTGAGTATGTCCTGTCAAATCCCGGCCCCCACCGCTAGCCGGAGGGGAGCCGGTGCCGGATGCCTGCTGAAATTGTTCAGCAGGCATCGCGGCATATCGCCCAGGGGGGTCATGATGACCCCCCATGTCGGCGATCGCAGCGCATCGCTCGTCAATTCAGACGAGAGATGCGCTGCAATTCCGTTCCCCGCCGCTCGCCGGGCGGGGATCGGAGCCGGATGTCTGCTGATTTCAATCAGCAGACATCCCGGCAGTGTGCCGGAGGAGGTCCAGAGGACTTCCTATACCGGCGATCGCTGCAGGACGCCGGTAACTACTTACCAGCGTTCTGCAGCGGTTGCGGGTCATCAGGGTCACGTGTGACCCTGTGACCCGGATATAGATGATGAATGGTGGTGTAATATACACCACCAATCATCATCAGTGCTGTACTGGGGGCTGGCATTGTTGCCACCGCCCCCACTACAGTGTGATTGGGTGGCCAAAGTGTCCACACCAATCACAGTGTAATGGGAGGGGATGGTGGGGGCTAGGAGCATGTTGCTCCGTTCTGCACACCATTTCAGAGAGATCTGGCGAGCAGGACGGAGCCCCGTGCTGCCCACCATCCCCTCAGTAAAAAAAAAAGTGCCCCTTGCCCCCTTTCTGTGGCCCCTTGGCACAGAAATCCCCAGGGATAGCTTTAGATTAGGTTGGGACAGGTTAGGGTTAAAAAAAAAAGTAGTTTTTTTTCCAGCGTACCTCAGTGGGTGTACATGGGTCCGTAGCACCTTTAGCTGCTGGGTTGCTGGGTTGCTGCGGTCTGCCGCCAGCGTTTTTTTTTTGGCGCAGATATTTTTTTTTTCCTAAGCGTGTGTGCGGACCCTCTTAGTTATAAAAGAGCGGTCCGCCACCGTTTGTTAAAGCCCACCCGCCGCTGATCAGTCCCGTAGTACTGATCAGCGGTTTTTTTTTTGTGGTGTCGGCGCTTTTTTCCGGGTTTTCTAGCGCTTTTTTGCACCCATAGGCGGTCCGTGCCACCAGTAGCAGTACTGTGTGGACGGACCGTACCTGTGTGTGCGCTGTGCCTCACCGCTGTCAGTGATTTATCACTGATCAGCGTTTTTTTTTTTGTGGTAAAGGCACTTTTTTCGGTTAACGCGTTCTTTTTTTGCACCCATAGGCGTTCTGTGCCACCAGTAGCAGGCGTGTACTGTGTGAATGGACCGTACCTGTGTGTGCAGCCTGTCCCACCGCTGTCTGGGATTTATCCCTGATCAGCGTTTTTTTGGGCTCAGGCGGGTGCATTTTTTCGGGGTTAAGCGTTTTTTTATTTTATTTTTCGGGTTTTTGTGTGGGGGTCTGTGTACAAACCACCAGCCACTGTTCTGGGCTGAGTGGCCGGACCCCCCCACTGACTTCTGCGCCCCCTGCCGCCACAAGCGCTAATCAGTGCGCACACCACTGATTAGATAAACGCTTTTTTTTTGCGCAGGGCTTTTTTTGCGCTAGAAGTCCCCCTTTTTTTTTTTAAAGTCCCCTTTTTTTTATATATATATATATATTTTTTTTTTCTGTTAGGGCGGGTTAGTTTAGTTTAGTTTGGTTAGGTTAGGGTGGGTTAGGGCGGGTTAGGGAGGTAGTATCGCACCACACCACACGCAGCACATACACAAATAAAGTTTCCCCCCCACACACACACCGCACACACATTAGAGTAGGGAAATGGCCAGCAGAGAGTTTTCGGCGGAGGAGGCATATGCCATACTTATGCATATGCCTTCGACTCTGAAAGCATCTCAGAGGACGATGAAGAACCCACCTCCCTTATTTCATCGTCCTCTTCATCATCTAGTTCAGATGATGAGCCACCAAGACGGCGGAGACGCTGCCGTGCGGCGCCGCAAACCTCCTCTGCCCTTGACCCTGTGCCCCATGCTAGTATGAGTACCCCTGGCGCTCATACTAGTGAAGCCCCCCCCGTACCGGAGAACTTGTCTGGACTCAGCCAGCGGACCACGAGCCTGTGATTCCTGAGTTTGTTGGCGACTCAGGAATCAAAATTAACATTGTCGGGTTCACTGAAATTGACTTTTTCGGTCATTTTTTCAGTGACGACTTTGTTAATTTGATGGTTACAGAGATGAATCTGTATGCCCAACAGTATGCCGCTAACCCGGGCTCATTTTTAGCTAGACCCGGCGGCTGGACTCCAGTCGATGCAGCCGAAATGAGGACCTTTTGGGGCCTCGTGCTGCATATGGGTCTAGTTAAAAAAAAAACAGTGTCAGGCAATATTGGAGTGGGGGCGTCCTTTACCAGACACCCCTCTACAGTATGGCCATGACACGTCCCTGATTCGAGGCCATTCAGAGATGTTTGCATTATGCTGATAATGCGGCACGTCCCCCCCGAACTGATCCTGCGTATGACCACCTGTATAAAATCAGGCCGGTAATCAATCACTTCAAGGACAGATTTTGGGAGGCCTATGTCCCGGGGCGGGAGGTCTCTATTGATGAGTCGCTCATCAGCTTCAAGGGGAGACTCATCTTCCGGCAATACATCCCTACCAAGCGAGCGTGGTATGGCCTGAAGATGTATAAACTTTGCGAGAGTACCTCCGGGTACACTTGCAAGTTTATAGTATATGAGGGATGAGATTCCCATTTTGAACCCCCAGAATGTCCCCCCACTCTGGTTGTTAGCAGGAAAATCGTTTGGGGCCTTTTGCACCCATTGCTAGATAAAGGTTACCACCTTTTTGTGGTACTCTGGGTCATCATTCTGGGAAAATAATTGGCATATCAGTACTAAAATTGCAATTTTCTTCCCCCCCATAGTACACTTCATCCATTCCTGGAAAATAAATGAAGGGAACACCCGTCTGTTCCAAATCTCCACTTCACCCTATACACCTTCCCTAGGTGGTGTACTGTTTGTAGTATTCTCACATGTGGGTGTTCCTTTCTTGTATTTTCCTCTGAATGTATGTAACTGTTAGGTCCGTGACAAACATCCGGCTCAAATGTGAAGAGTTCTCGCTGAGCTCTGTCGTATTTCCAGGCGACAATTCGGAGTCACATGTTAGTTGTTCCCAGAAAGATGAAGCAGAGCATAGGTTGAAAATTGCAATTTTCAAAAGCTACCCTTCATCCATTCCTGGAAAATAAATTTAGGAAACACCTGTGCGTTAAAAATGTCCTCTTTACCCCTATACCCATTCCTCAGGGTGGGTACTTTCTGTAATGGTGTCACATGTGGGAGTTTCATTTTTGTATTGTCCTCGGAATGTATGTAACCGTCAGCTACTGATATGCCATAGGTCACAAATACAAAGTGACCTCTATGACTTCTGAGCCTTGTTGTGCGCACACCCGCCCAGCACGTTACCCCAGATGTGGATGTATTTTTATAGTCAGGGGGAAAAGCCCTCAAAAATTTGTAACCCAATATCTCATATTACCCCTTGTGAAAATGTTAAAAATTGGGTAACCCCAGCATTTTAGTATAAAAAACATCTAATTTTTCAATTTATGGCCCATTTTTCAAAAAACCTGTGAGGTGTTATTTCCCACTGTACCCCTTGTTACGTTCATTGAGGGGTGTAGTTTCTAAAATGGTGCCACATGTGTTTATTTTTGCTGTTATTGCACAATGGGGGCTTTATAAATGCACATGACCCCCGACTTCGATTTCAACAAAATTTCACTCCTTCTATTCTGAGCATTGTAGTGCGTCCACAGAGCAATTTACACCCACATATGGGGTATTTTTTTTCTCAGACGAAGATGTTCTACAAATTTTGGGGGCCTTTTGCCCTATTACCCAATGTGAAAATGAAACATTTGGGGTAACACTATCAATATAGTGCAAAAAAATCAAATTTTTCACTTTTACGGCCCACTGTTCAAAAAACCTGTGAGGTGTAAGTACTCACTGTAACACTGTTACGTTCCCCGAGGGGTCTAGTTTCCAAAATGTTTTTTTTGCTGTCCTGGCATCATAGGGGCTTCCTAAATGCGGCATGCCCCCAGAGCAAAATTTGCTTACAAAAAGCCAAATGTGACTACTCCTCTTCTGAGACCTGTAGTGCGCCAGCAGAGCACTTTTCACCCCCATATGGGGTGTTTTCTGAATCGGGAGAAATGGGGCTTCAAATTTTGGGGGGTATTTTCTGCTTTAACCCTTTGTAAAAATGTGAAATTTTTGGGAAACCAAGCATTTTAGGTAAATTATTATTTTTTTTTTTACACATGCAAAAGTCGTGAAACCCCTGTGGGGTATTAAGGTTCACTTTACCCCTTGTTACGTTCCCCAATGGGTCTAGTTTCCAAAATGGTATGCCATGTGTTTTTTATTTTTATTTTTTGCTGTCCTGGCACCATAGGGGCTTCCTAAATGCGGCATGCCCCCAGAGCAAAATTTGCTTCCAAAAAGCCAAATGTGGCTATTCCTCTTCTGAGACCTGTAGTGCGCCAGCAGAGCACTTTTCACCCCCATATGGGGTGTTTTCTGAATCGGGAGAAATTGGGCTTAAAATTTTGGGGGGTATTTTCTGCTTTAACCCTTTGTAAAAATGTGAAACTTTGGGGAAACCAAGTATTTTAGGTATTTTTTTTTTTTTACATATGCAAAACTCGTGAAACCCCTGTGGGGTATTAAGGTTCACTTTACCCATTGTTACGTTCCCCAAGGGGTTTAGTTTCCAAAATGGTATGCCATGTGTTTTTTTTTTGCTGTCCTGGCACCATAGGGGCTTCCTAAATGCGGCATGCCCCCAGAGCAAAATTTGCTTCCAAAAAGCCAAATGTGACTCCTTCCTTTCTGAGATCTGTAGTGTGCCAGCAGAGCACTTTTCACCACCATATGGGGTGTTTTCTGAATCGGGAGCAATTGGGCTTCAAATTTTTGGGGGGATTTTCTGCTTTGACCCTTTGTAAAAATGTTACATTTTTGGGAAACCAAGCATTTTAGGTAAAATTTTTTATTTTTTTTACATTTGCAAAAGTCATGAAACACCTGTGGGGTATTAAAGGGTTACTCCGGTGAAAACCTTTTTTCTTTTAAATCAACTGGTGGCAGAAAGTTAAACATATTTGTAAATTACTTCTATTAAAAAATCTTAATCCTTCCAGTACTTATTAGCTGCTGAATGTTATAGAGGAAATTCCTTTCTTTTTGGAACACTGATGACATCACGAGCACAGTGCTCTCTGATGACATCTCTGTCCATTTTAGCAACCGTGCATAGCAGGTGTATGCTAAGTGCAGCATGGTGGCACAGTGGTTAGCACCACTGCTGCCTTGTAGTGCTGGGACTTGGGTTCAAATCCCACTAAGGAAAACAATAAATAAAGCATTATTATTATTATGTCAGCAGAGAGAACTGTGCTCGTGATGTCATGAGAGAGCATTCCAAAAAGAAAAGAATTTCCTCTGTAGTATTCAGCAGCTAATAAGTACACGAAGGATTAAGATTTTTTAATAGAAGTAATTTACAAATATGTTTAACTTTCTGCCACCAGTTCATTTAAAAGAAAAAAAGTTTTCACCGGAGTACCCCTTTAAGGTTCACTTTATCCCATGTTACATTTCCCGAGTTTCCAAAATGGTATGCCATGTGTTTTTTTTTTTGCTGTTTTGACACCCTAGGGGCTTCCTAAAGGTGACATGCTCCCCAAAAACCATTTCAGAAAAATGTTCTCTCCAAAATCCCCTTGTCGCTCCTTCCCTTCTGAGCCCCATACTGCCCCCGCCGAACACTTTACATAGACATATAAGGTATGTGCTTACACGAGAGAAATTGGGCTACAAATGCAAGTAAAAATTTTCTCCTTTCACCACTTGCAAAAATTCAAAAATTGGGTCTACAAGAACATGCGAGTGTAAAAAATGAAGATTTTGAATTTTCTCCTTCACTTTGCTGCTATTCTTGTGAAACACCTAAAGGGTTAAAACACTGACTGAATGTCATTTTGAATACTTTGGGGGGTGCAGTTTTTATAATGGGGTCATTTGTGGGGTATTTCTAATATGAAGACCCTTCAAATCCTCTTCAAAACTGAACTGGTCCCTGAAAAATATCGAGTTTGAAAATTTTGTGAAAAATGCTGCTGAACTTTGAAGCCCTCTGGTGTCTTCCAAAAGTAAAGAGCTTCAAAGTTAGAAAAATGCAAAATGTTAATTTTTTTAATCAAATTTTGGGATTTTTCACCAAGAAAGGATGCAAGTTACCGTAAAATTTTACCACTATGTTAAAGTCGAATATGTCACGAAAAAAAAAATCTTGGAATCAGAATGATAAGTAAAAGCATTCCAGAGTTATCATTGTTTAAAGTGACAGTGGTCAGAATTGCAAAAAACGGCTGAGTCCTTAAGGTGAAAAAGGGCTTGGTCCTTAAGGGGTTGTGTTCCCTTCATTTTTTTGAGCAGTGCATTTTCTGGTATTCTCTATTAATGTAAAGGCTTTTATTCATATAAAATGCAATACCATATGACGTTGTTTTAAGTGCTGGTTATGTTCTTTACAGAATATTTGTGGAATTTATATTCATTCTCAATAACAGGGTATTTGTTAACAGATTCTATATTCAATGTCGCTGATGTCCCATTGTGAAGGACAGCTTAACAAAGTCATTTTAGAGCTCATATAACACATTTTCTGAATTGCTTCGGCTGAAGCAAAAATTTTATAAGTGAATTTCTGTTTCCACCAACATATACTTTTTCACTACTATCACGCTCCTACCTATATTATAGCAGATGGAAGATAAAAGTACAAGAGGAAGTGCCCCCTAGTGCAGCCCTGTGTTTATAATTCATGGTAAATTCACACACCTGTAAACACTAACCTAAGTTAACAAGGAGACACTCGTCACCACTCGAATAGTGTGTAGTGGATTGTATACAGGTGCTGGACTGAACATGGCTACTAGAAGCCGCTGGAGGCCCTCTGTGGGTGCTATCACGCTATGCATAGACAGTAGAATAAGATATCAAGAAGAATGAAGGGGAGCACTCACCAGGCAGATATGCAGGTGCTTCCTTATTGTTCACAAGTAGGGATGAGCAAATCGAATCTGACGATTTCAAATTAGTTATGAACTTCAGGAAAAATTAGATTTGCAACGAATGTGAATATAGCCACGATTCGGTTGCGTGAATCGTTTCCTTAAACTCCATTTAGTGCAGTCCAGGCTCCAGGGCATCTAAAATGGCGGATCCACATGTGAGGACTAGTGATGTCCTGAACAGTTCTCCGGCGAACATAGTTTGTTCGCGTTCGCCACGGTGGGCAAACATATGCGATGTTCGATCCGCCCCCTATTCGTCATCATTGAGTAAACTTTGACCCTCTACCTCACAGTCAGCAGACACATTCCAGCCAATCAGCAGCAGACCCTCCTTCCCAAACCCTACCACCTCCTGGACAGACTCCATTTTAGCTTCATTCTGAAGCTGCATTCTTAGTGAGAGGAGGGACAGTGTAGCTTCTGCCGATTTAATAGGGAAATCTATAGCTAGGCTAGTGTATTCAGTGTCCACTTAAGTTCTGAAGGACTCATCTGGTCTCTGCTGTAAGGACAGCACCCCAAAAAGCCCTTTTTAGGGCTAGAACATCAGTCTGCATTTTTTCCCCCCTGTGTAAACTAATTGCTTTTGCCTGCCTGGCAGCATGTGTCAGGCTCACTGCGTATACTGTGCCCACTTGCCCAGTGCTACCACTCATATCTGGTGTCACAATAGCTTGCATTTAAAAAAAACTAAAACTTTTTTGACTGTAATATAATAGCAGTCACTTTCCTTCACACGTGTGTTTTGCAACAGCTGGAGGCACCCTGGTTGTGAACCACTGGTTAAAAGGGGTACCCCGTGGAAACCTTTTTTTTCTGTCAATCAACTACAGTATTCAGTGTCCCTGAAGGACTCATCTGATCTTTGCTGTAAGGACAGCATCCCAAAAAGCCCTTTTTAGGGCTAGAACATCAGTCTGCATTCCCCCCCCCCCCCCCCCCCTGTGTAATCTAATTGCATTTGCCTGCCTGGCAGGGTGTGTCAGGCTCACAGCGTAGTCTGTGCCCACTTGCCCAGTGCCACTTCTCATATCTGGTATCACAATAGCTTGCATAAAAAAACTAAAAAAAAACTTCTTTGACTGTAATATAATAGCAGTCAGTTTCCTTCACACGTGTGCGTTTCAGGGCCTGCCCAACTCATATCTGGTGTAACAGTAGTGCACATATAACAAAAAGAAATACAATTTTGACTGTAATAGATTGAATAGCAGTTAGTTGTCTGCAATATCTGTTGTCACAGTAGCTTGCACGCATAGTACTAGTAATCGGAAAAAAAATGACAGGCAGAGGCAGGCCACCCCGCAGGGGCCGTCGCTGTGCTGTGATTCCCTTTGGCCCTAGAATAATGACCAGTGTTCAGAGGTCACGTACCCTGAACTTGAAAACTTCTGAGGACATAGCTGACTGGCTAACACAGGACACCCAATCTTCTACAGCTTCCGCTCGGAACCTTGATGCACCATCCTCCTCCAGCTTGGCTTCAGGCACCTCTCAAGTTACAACTCGCCCGCCTGCCGCCACCACCAACACTAGCATCACAGCAGCTTCACTTTATCTGTCAGAGGAGTTATTACATATCAGTTGGAAGAAATGAGTGATGTGCAACCATAATTGCCAGAGGATGTAGATAACAGGGATATGTCCCAGTCAGGCAGCCTTACGCACATGGACGTATGGTGGGATGATGATGATGATGTTGTACCCACTGTTTCTTCCTTTGCTGAGTTGTTAGATACAAGTGAAGTGGTTGATGATGACGATGCGTCCGTGGATGTCACATGGGTGCCCGCTAGAAGAGAAGAAGAACAGGGGGAAAGTTCAGATGGGGAGACAGAGAGGAGGAAGAGACGAGTTGGAAGCAGGGGGAGGTCGTCGCAAGGAGCTAGTGGCACAGTCAGGCAGCATGCATCGGCACCCGGGGTCAGCCAGATAGCACGCCAATCAATGCATGCTGTTGCCACCACCAGAATGCCGTCATTGCAGAGCTCAGCAGTGTGGCATTTTTTTTGTGTGTCTGCCTCTGACAACAGCAATGCCATTTGCAACCTGTGCCAAAAGAAACTGAGTCGTAGGAAGTCCAACAACCACCTAGGAACAACTGCTTTGCGAACGCACATAATCTCACATCACAAACGCCTATGGGATCAACACATGAGTACAAGCAGCACACAAACTCAAAGCCGCCATCCTCCTCCTGGTCCAGCATCTTCAGCCACGTCAACCACTGATGTCCTCCTTGCCACCTCTCAACCATCCACCACTCCGTCTCTCGCCTTGAGCAGTTCCTGCTCATCTGCCCACAGTCAGGTGTCTGTCAAGGACATGTTTGAGCGTAAGAAGCCAATGTCACGAAGTCACCCCCTTGCCCGGCGTCTGATAGCTGGCTTGTCTGAACTCTTAGCCCGCCAGCTTTTACCATACATGCTGGTGGAGTCTGAGGCGTTTGGGACACCGCAGTGGAAGGCATTTTTTTTACAAAAGGCAATCCCCAACCTGTACTCGATTGTGCAAAAGGAAGTAATCGCATGTCTGGCACACAGTGTAGGGGCAAGGGTCCATCTGACCACTGATACCTGGTCTGCAAAGCATGGTCAGGACAGGTATATCACCTACACTGCGCATTGGGTAAACCTGGTGATGGCTGCCAAGCATGGAATGCGTGGTTCTGCAGAGGAGTTGGTGACACCACCACGACTTGCAGGCAGGCCTGCTGCCACCTCCTCTACTCCTCCTACTCCATCCTCTTCCATAACTTCCTCGGCTGAGTCCTTTTCTGCATCTTGCTCCACATCAGCAGCACCCCCCCCCCCCAGCTCCCCAGGTACTATTCCACATCCGGATTCGGCAGTGTCATGCCGTCTTGGGGTTGACTTGCCTGAAAGCAGAGAGTCACACCGGACCAGCACTCCTGTCCGCCCTGAACGCACAGGTGGATCAGTGGCTGACTCTGCATCAACTGGAGATCAGCAAAGTGGTTTGTGACAATGGAAGAAATTTGTTGGCGGCATTGAATTTGGGCAAGTTGACACATGTGCCATGAATGGCACATGTGTGTAATCTGATCGTACAACGCTTTTTGCATAAGTACCCAGGCTTACAGGATGTCCTGAAGCAGGCCAGGAAGGTGTGTGGCTATTTCAGGCGTTCCTACACGGCCATGGCGCACTTTTCAGATATTCAGCTGCGAAGCAACATGCCAGGGAGGTGCTTGATTTGCGACAGCCCAACACGTTGGAATTCAACACTCCTAATGTTCGACCGCCTCTGCGGAGCTGGTAATTTTTTGGTCACGTTACTGGACGCTCATGCGCAATGCCTGTAGGCTCATGCGTCCTTTTGAGGAGGTGACAAACCTAGTCAGTCACACCGAATGCACCATCAGCGACATCATACCATTTGTTTTCTTCTTGGAGCATGCCCTGCAAAGAGTGCTGGATCTGGCCGTAGATGAGCGTGAAGAGGAAGAGTTGTGGTCACCATCACCACCAGAAACAGCCTTATTAGCATCGCTTGCTGGACCTGTGGCAACGCTGGAAGTAAATTGTGAGGAAGAGGAGTCAGAGGAGGAATGTGGCTTTGAGGAGGAGGAAGACCAACCACAACAGGCATCCCAGGGTGCTCGTTGTCACCTATCTGGTACACGTGGTAATGTACGTGGCTGGGAAGAAGAACATACCTTCAGTGAGATCACTGAGGACGAGGAATGGGACATGAGTAGCTCGGCATCCATCCTTGTGGAAATGGGGTCTTTCATGCTGTAGTGCCTGTTGAGGGACCCTTGTATAAAAAGACTGAAGGAGAACGACTTGTACTGGGTGTCAACGCTACAAGACCCCCAGTATAAGCAGAAAGTGCCTGAAATGTTACCAAATTACCGCAAGTTGGAAAGGATGCAGCAGTTCCAAAATAAATTAAAAAGTATGCTTTAAAACAGCGTATAAGGGTGATGTCACAGTACAACGGAATCTAACAGGGGAAGAGGTGAAAGTAATCCTCCTCCTCCCATGACCACACCAGCAAGGACAGGACGCTTTACAGATGTAAACTTGATGTAGGACATGCGGAGCTTTTTAAGTCCTACGCATCGCCACAGCCCTTCGGGGTCCACCCTCAGAGAACGACTCAACTGACAGGTAGCAGACTACCTCACCTTAACTGCAGATATCGACACTCTGAGGGGCGATGAACCCCTTGACTACTGGGTGTGCAGGCTTGACCTGTGGCCTGAGCTATCCCAATTTGCGATAGAACTTCTGGCCTGCCCCGCTTCAAATGTCCTGTCAGAAAGGACCTTCAGTGCAGCAGGAGGTATTGTCACTGAGAAGAGAAGTCGCCTAAGTCAAAAAAGTCTAGATTACCTCACCTTTATTAAGATGAATGAGGGAGGGATCCCGAAGGGACTGACAGTGGGCGATACATTAGACTAAAAAATAGGCCTGATGAGATGAGCTGCCTTGGGCTAAAAATGGTCCACACGCTGCTGTATTTTATCTCTGAATGCCGGATGACTTGCGTGAGTTATCCGCCACCAACTAGGGTTCAAGACGCAATGTTTTAAGGCACTTTCTGCCTGGGAAACAAACATCAATTTTTCTGGCCATTGCTTCAGCGGCTGCAACAATACCTAATTTTTCAGGCTTATGTATATGCCTAATTTTTTTGGCCTATGGTGCTGCACTGTGGCTTCAAAAGCCAAACCAAAAAAAAGGCACACAACAGGGATTAAACTGATAGGAATAGTAGTACTTAACACACCCCTCCTATCTGGTGGCACGCGCAGTGCCCCAAATTTGAAGTAGGAGGTCCGACCAAGCATCTTTTTCCATCTCCCGGTTCATAAAATCGATGCCATCTACACGTCCCCAGATAGGGGATGTAACAGGGATTAAACTGATAAGAATAGTACTACTTAACACACCACTCCTATCTGGTGGCACATTACATTGCATGCACAGTGCCCAAAATTTGAAGTAAGAGGTCCAACCAAGCATCTTTTTCCATCTCCTGGTTCGTAAAATCAATGCCACATACACGTCTCCTGATAGGGGACGTAACAGGGATTAAACTGATAAGAATAGTACTACTTAACACACCACTCCTATCTGGTGGCACATTAGATTGCACACGCAGTGCCCCAAATTTGAAATAGGAGGACCGACCAATCATCTTTTTCCATCTCCCGGTTCCTAAAATCGATGCCATATACACGTCCCACAGATGCCCATGCTCTCTCCCTATGGGGGCAGTCCTTTTAGCTGTGGGCCGCCAGTCCGCAGAGGTTGCAGGTCTTGCTCTTGGGGCAATCCTTGGTCGTGTGACCTGTCACTCGGCAAAACCTGCAGGCATCTTCCTTACAGTTCTTGCCCTCGTGGCCCATCTTGCCACATCTCCTGCAGGTCTACGGCCTGTCTGGGTAGAAGATAAGTCCTGTGGAGTTGCCAAAGGAGAATGTCGGTGGCAGGTGCTGTAGTCCCTCTGGAGAGGCAGGGTTCTTGTTAAGTCTGATGACCACAGACCACTTGCAGGTCCAGTATCCAAGAGAGTTCAGGATGTGGGTGGGTTCCCTCACCACAGTGCAGAAGTTCTTCAGGAATGTCGAGATGTCCTTGCCTGGGGTGTGTGGGTTCTGCATTGAGATCGTCACCCGCCTCTCCTCGAATAGGGCAGTTGACCGCAAAGCAAGAGAAAGGGGATTCGGGATTCGCCGCTTTTACCGCCTGCCAGTATCTTCTACAGGTGCTGATGGTAGGGAAGGTAATGTAGAAAATCCCAGACATGAAGATCTGAATACTGAGGGTGTCCGCAAAGAAGAAGCCTTGATCCACCAGCATCTCCTTGCAAAACACGTCGTGGGACATGTCTGGCACCCTTCCATCCACTGGCTTCAGCTTCAAGGCAACAGTCTGCCTCATCCAGGGCTCCAGGGTTGGAGCTGCTTGGTTGGGGGTTCTGCTGCCCTTCTGCCTTGCTGTGGTGGAGGTTGAAGCTTGCTGTGGTTGGGCCTGGACCTCCAGGCCTTGCCCTGCAGCTTCCTGGGTTGACTTGCTGGTTGAGGCCATGGCTTCTTCCAGCAGGCTATTTCCTCTTCCTTTCCTGCTTATGGAGAGTCTTCACTATGTCTTCTTTCCCGGGTGGGAGGAGCTATGCAAATCAATTTCCGGTGGGAGGAGCTATACAAATCTTCTCCAGAGGCGGCGAGCTTCTCCGAAGATATTCTGCTCTGCTTTCGCCGAAGTTCCGGAATTCACCACCCATTCCCTTCTTACAAGTTCTTCGTCGGCTTCTTCCGGAGCTGCAGTCTTCAAGATCTTCTCCTTCAGATGTTCCGAGGCAGTTTCAGGAGATGATCTTCAGGTGGTATTTTGGTTCTAATAAGAACGAAAAGTACTGCAATCGTACTACGCAAAATCTCTACCACAATGCTGGGAGTTTTTAAGACCTTGGTGATCATGGTATCTCCCCTGCCATGTAAGACTATGCATCAACTATGTAATTTTCCATGGGAGTTTTGCCATGGATCCCCCTTCAGCATGCCACAGTCCAGGTGTTAGTCCCCTTGAAACAACTTTTCCATCACTATTGTGGCCAGAAAGAGTCCCTGTGGGTTTAAAAATTTGCCTGCCTATTGAAGTCTATGGCGGTTTGCACGATCGCGAACATTTGCGGAAATTCACGTTCGCTGTTTGCAAACAGAAAATGTTATGTTCGCCACATCAATAGTGAGGAGATGGGGCAGGGAATCCTGGGAAGGCGGGTAGGTGGGATGCCCCTTAATCACATGCAGCATGCAGCCTATCAGCAGCATGAGTCCCAGTGAGAGGCCTGAGCTCCCAGTATCAGCTAGCGGTCGTGTCTTGACCAGCAACCCATCTGCTGTCATCGATAGGTTAAAGGAGATGTCCGGTAGAGACTATTCCTATTCCATCCTGCTCAGGCTTCAAAAAAAGAGAAAACAAACTTTCACTTACCTTCCTAGGTTCCCCCTGAGCTCCGCAACAGCTGATCTGTTGGCCAGGCTGTCTAATTCCTACTTCCCTTAGCCTGGAACGTCACACGGCGCTTCAGCCTATCACCGGCCGCATTGCCGTCCCACCTTGACCGGTGATAGGCTGAATTGCTATGTGACGTCCCGGGCTAAGAGAAGTAGGAAATAGACAGCCAGGCCGACAGAGTGTAGGTAGGTAAGTGAAAGTTTGTTTTCTCTTTTTTTGCAGCCCTGGCAGGATGGAATAGGAATAGTCCTTACCAGACATCTCCTTTAACATGGTCATCCACTTAATCACAAGTGACATCTGACACCCAAAGTCAACAGTCGGTGGTTTCCTCAGACACAACCCTCAGTTGGCATGGCCCAGGAGCAGTCCTTGTCCTCCTATTGCCTCTCTCCTATGCTGTTCCCTCCCTCTCCCTATTAACACCTACAAACACTGCGATTTACAAAGGTATTTAGGGGGGAATAGAGAGAGTTTACTGTGTGGGGCCACCCTTTTTAGGATGAGTAACACTTGTCAAGAAGGGAATTAATAGGGTGAGAATAGGGCCTTACAGGGGGAGTTTTTACCTCCACCTGCTACAATCGACAATTTGTTGTTCCCTTCCACCTTTTCAAGGAAAGTGTTACTCGTCTTATAAAGGGCGGCCCCACACAGAAACCAATCCCTATTTCCACCTAAAAACCCTGGGAAATAGCAGTGTTTGTTGGTGGAAATAGGGAAAGTTTCCTGTGTGGAGCCGCCCTTTTTAGGGTGAGTGACCCTTGCCAAGAAGGGAATTAATAATGCGAGAGTAGGGCCTTACAGGGGACGTTTTTACCCCCACCAGTTACATTGAACCATACGTTGTTCCCTTCCACCTTTTAGAGGTCTTTGCATCACATCAATACTTGGTGGTGTGGGTGTCACATGGGGTTTTTTGCACACCCTCCCCTTTGTTAGATGAAAAAAAAATGTTTTGGGTCCATGTATTTTATCCTAAGCATATTGTTAAAAGTGAAGTTTTATGTAATGCATATTTTCAATACTTACTTGTGCACGCTAAAACTTTTACAAAAGAGACAATTTTCTTCTGTCTACCTGCCTCAGCTACTATTCTGATCCTGCCACCCACTTGATGCCACACATCTGATGCCAAGTTATCCTTTTTTCACCCACCTTCGTTACCGTGTACTGGTATTGCCACCCACAACACCACTCTGTCACCGGGTCACTTTCAGCACTCCTGATACTGCTGCTGCCACCTCCAGGCTGTCTCATTCTGCCACCATATGTTCTCCTCATGCTCATGTCAGCTCCAAGCTGTCTCATACTGCCACTATATGTTCTCCTCATGCTTCTTCCACCTCCAAGCTGTGTCATTTAGCCACTATATTCTGCCACTTACATCCACGCTGTGTCATTCGGGCACTATATAGTCTTCTCATGCTGCTGCCACCTCCACGCTGTCATTCAGCCATTATATGGTCTCCTAATGCTTCCGCCACCTCCAGGCTGTGTCATTCAGCCACTATATGTTCTCCTCATGCTGCTGCAAACTCCAGGCTGTGTCATTCAGCCACTTTATGCTGCCACCAACTCCAGGCTGTGTCATTCAGCCACTATTTGGTCTCCCCATGCTGCCGCCAACTCCAGGCTATGTCATTCAGCCACTACATGTTCTCCTCATGCTGCCGCCACCTCCACGCTGTGTCATTCAGCCACTATATGGTCTCTTCATGGTCTCTTCATGCTGCCGCCACCTCCATGTAGCCTCTATAAGTCTCCTCATGCTTCCCTCACCTCCAGGCTGTGTCATTCAGCCCCTATATGTTTTCCTCATGCTGCCGCAAACTCCAGGCTATGACATTCAGCCGACATTCAGCCACTATATGCTGCCGCAACCTCCAGGCTGTGTCATTCAGCCACTATGTGGTCTCCTCATGCTGCCGCCAACTCCAGGCTATGTAATTCAGCCACTATATGGTCTCCTCATGCTTCCGCCATCTCCACGCTGTGTAATTCAGGCACTGTATGGTCTCCTCATGCTGCCGCCACCTCCATGCTGTGTCATTCAGCCACTATATAGTCTCCTCATGCTTTCGACACCTCCAGGCTGTGTCATTCAGACACTATGTGTTCTCCTCATGCTGACACAAACTCCAGGCTGTGTCATTCAGCCACTATATAGTCTCCTCATGCTTCCGACACCTCCAGGCTGTGTCATTCAGACACTATGTGTTCTCCTCATGCTGACGCAAACTCCAGGCTGTGTCATTCAGCCACTATATAGTCTCCTCATGCTTCCGACACCTCCAGGCTGTGTCATTCAGACACTATGCGTTCTCCTCATGCTAACACAAACTCCAGGCTGTCATTCAGCCACTATGTAGTCTCCTCATGCTGCCGCCAACTCCAGGCTGTGTCATTCAGCCACTATTTGTTCTCCTCATGCTGCTGTCACCTCCACGCTGTGTCATTCAGCCACTATTTGTTCTCCTCATGCTGCTGTCACCTCCACGCTGTGTCATTCAGCCACTATATGGTCTCCTCATGCTGCCTCCACCTCCACACTGTGTCATTTAGCCACTATATGGTCTCCTTATACTGATGCCACCTCCAGGCTCTGTGCCGCCCTGCGACAGTGATTCTAATAGCAACACCTCTGATTTGCATGTCATACTGAATAACAGTATTATTTCACTAACCCAGCACACACCCTATGCATGTTATAGCAAGACAAAGTGTTCTACACCCCTATTGAGGCTCTCTGTAGGCCAGAAATAGCCAGAAAATGTGTTGAATTGGTCGAATTGAATTTTTCTAAAATTCGCTCATCTCTACTCACAAGCAATAGGGGTGAAACATTTAGGGGAGCAGTTGTACAAGATGCAGGGGTATGTTGCTGGTGACAGACCATTGTGCGCCGAAACGCTTCGTCAGGCCAGAGCGTGATGACGTAGGGGGAAAAGGTGTGCTTAAGAATGTACAGGTAAACATGGAAATACAGGTAAACAAATACATTCAGGTGTTTAAATACAGTGCATATATAAAATAATGTTACAAGCAATACCTTAACCTTAGCGAAGAAACTTAGAACAGGGAATTTGATTTACAGAAATGCGCCTAGCATGATTCTATCGTTCAAGCCAAGCGGGCCAGTGGCATCAGTGCGAACGATCCATCTGGCTTCGCTCCTTAGTATGTGTTGATGCCTATTCAGACCACGTTCTGGAGTTTCAATTCTTTCTATGGCAGCGAACCGGAAAGCTTCCGGATTACTATTATGGATATTTTGCACGTGAGAAATAAACCCGGGTGCTCCTGAACCCGGGATTAGGGATATGACATGTTCTGATTGTCTTCTCTATGTAAAAGTACCTGCAGGTACAGAGAAGATGATAGACCACGTAAAAGGTTCTACATGTAAAGAATTGTTTAATTTTTACAGTGTAGCTGCCTAATTGTAGCATATTAAATTTACCGTTATATTTACAGCAAGTGCATGAACTGCATGAAAAATTGCCTATTGGCCAAAAAACGGTAAGCCAGTCACTGCTCGGTGTTTTATTTTTTCTATTTATGTAGTCACAGGTAGTGGTGTTTTTCCAGTAGGTGACTCTTTGGTTAGTTTCAGTAATATCAGTTCAATCAGTGTCTTGTTGGATCAAAAACCAGTTCTTTATGATAGCACGTTTTATATGTATCATTCATAGGGGTTTTTATAAATGTGAATCTGGAGTGACGTTGTCATTTTTGTTAAAGTTTCTTCCAATTCTGTTGCCTGTTCTATATATTTCACATATGTATTGTTTATTCGTTTCAAACAAATTAGCTGGCTTACCGGGATGCTGTATTTTGTGTAGGTGGGATGGGAGGAGGTGTAGTGAAGAATGGAGTTTCTGGATGTTTGTTTCCTGAATGTGACACTATTAGTGTAAATGTAATTATTGTAAATGTATTGTTAGAAATAACAAAACTTTTATTTCTAACCTTACCAAAAATTGTCTGCACTCCAAGCTTCCATAAAGGACATTAAGAGAGACATATTCCTAAGGGATAAGAATGACTTTGAGTTACATCAAAAGCTTACATGGAATAAAAATCATCCCCAGCGTAATCCTCAAGACAGACGACCATCTAATCGCAGAAGAAAAATCAACAACAACAACAAAAGAAAAAACTTCCCAAAAAGACGGATTACCTAACAACAGAGTCCGATTCTAGCCTGTAAGATGATGTTTCCGGCTCTGTGTTTCTGAAGGAACACATGAACACATGAATGTATTTGTTTACCTGTATTTCCATGGTTACCTGTATGTTCTTAAGCACACCTTTTCCCCCTACGTCATCATGCTCTGGCCTGATGAATCACTTCGGCACGCAATGGTCCATTGCCAGCAACATACCCGTGCGTACTGTCCAACTGCTCCCCTGAATGTTTCACCCCTATTGCTTGTGAGCAATAAAGAAGCACCTGCATATCTACCTGGTGAGTCCTCCCCTCCATTCTTCTTGAAATCATACTAACCTTATAAGGTTGTCCTAAAACTGGAGACCAAACTCTAAGGCTGGGTTTACACTGCAAAATCTCCGGATGGAAATACCGCCAGAGAGTAATTAGTTTTAGGGGAGCTTCTATACAAAATGAGAGCATAAAAATTGCCTATGCCAAAAATCTCCTGCAACTTGCAACAAAAACTGTCTTACTGTCTTTAAAGGAGAACTCCAGAATATAAAAATTGTCCTCCATACTGTCGTCAGCAAAAAAATAAAGATTTACATACCTTCCTTCGCTCCCCTGGGGCCTCCAGTAACCAGCTCCTGTCTCTGCCGCGATCCTCTTCCTGGTTGTCGGTGGTCGCTTCAAGACACACTATTCTTCACTACACCGACACCTGCTGCCGGGGCCAAAAACGTCACACTGCCCCTCAGCCTATCGCTGGCCGAGTCGGGACTTCGCTGCGGCCAGTGATTGGCTGAGTGCAGTATGACTCGCCGACCACCGGCAACCAGGAAGAGGATCGCGGCGGAGACAGGAGCCAGTTACTGGAGCCAGTTACCGGAGGCCCCGGGGGAGTGAAGGAATGTATGTACATCTTTATTTTTTTACTGCCGGCAGTATGGAGGACAATTTTTATATTCTGGAGTTCTCATTTAATGCATCTTGGTGTTATTTAGACACTGGAAGTGAAAGTGGAAGGGGGGAGGCTTAAATGCACCAAAAAACTTGCCAAATGTATTTACATAAAATTAAGCCTTCTAATGATAGTACAAAACTAGTAAAACTTTCTTCTTCAAAATTTTTAGATTTTTTTTAATTGAAATTAAATATAGAGAAGATAGACTGG
The DNA here is from genome assembly GCF_029499605.1 of Hyla sarda. Taxonomy (NCBI): domain Eukaryota; kingdom Metazoa; phylum Chordata; class Amphibia; order Anura; family Hylidae; genus Hyla; species Hyla sarda. Next base: position 126,324,192 of record NC_079191.1, read on the forward strand.
GTTAACATATGTCTGGTGTTCGGCATATGTGAACTCAGCCTAAATCTCAACGCAACTGATGCCACAACTGATGTCAACATGCATTAATTGTGTAGCATCCGGTGTCCATTGTTTCTGCACCCTGGACAGGGGAATGCAGCTGTCTTCCCCTGTGCGGTGCCATCTGGCATGTCTAAGCATATGGAGTCCAAACTGCGACACCAGATGAATGTGAACTGTCCAATTCAAATGAATGGGATCAGTTCTAGCTTCAGTTTCCCAGAGGAAAACACTGCAGAACAACTGATATATGTGAAGGGGCCTTACAAAACAAGAGGACATGCAGGTCCTAAAAGAATGTACAACCAACAAAGCACAATATAATACATAACAACCAGTAACATAGTACCTATTGCACAGCCACAGATTGCAAATCACTGAAATCAATTGTGCAGTAATTACTATATTGGACATTAGCACAGTTAGCACACAGTCAAAGACCAATACCGTTAATGGTGAAAAGATGTCACCGCTCCAGCCCTCATCTGATTCACATCCCCAGGAGCCAAGTTTTGCAAGGTGGTCTGAACCTGCTCCCAAGCCAAATGCTGGTGTAGTGTAAACTTAGAGATGCCTATGCTGTCCATAAGGCAAACATGCAAAGTGTAGCAATGATCTCAGCGGTTGAGGGTACATTAGATTAGCTTTGTAGTAGATTTGCACCGGTGGGCCAGGGCCAACCTGGCAACTGACAGAAGATGAAAGTAAATGCTATGAGATGTACAGCCAAGGAATTTAATACTTAAGGACAATAGAGCCATACCTGGCCCCCATTGAACATTCTCCTCTACAAGCTTGGATAGAAGAGCGTGGACCTCCTAACAAAATTGCTAGTCAAAGTGGCATGAGGTACCAGTGATACAGCAATTTGACTAGTCAGATTTTCAACATTATTAATCAATGTTAGGCTACTTTACATTGCTGCTGAGCTCCGATAAAGGGATATGCTTTACAAAATGACAGGAGTTAAGTGGAGAAAAAAATCACTGCATGTCCGGTATTTTTCTCTGATCAACTCCTCCAGAATAACGGACAAATGACAGATCACAAGCAAAGCCAAAGGGATCTGTTGGGACCCAGCAGTGCCCACTGTGCTCCAACCTGTACAGGGTCCATTAAGTGAAAAAAAAAGAGCCTAAAGGACCCTTTACGGGACAGAGCATAGCGGCAATGTGAAGGTAGCCTAATAAATGTGGTGCATTTGTAGATCCTCTTGTTAAAATTTACACTGTGTTAGAAATAGCCATTTTTTATTTGTTTTATTTTTATTTTCCCTTATTGTAAGATACTTTTCTTTTTACCATATATACTCGAGTATAAGCCGACCCGAATATAAGCCGAGGCCCCTAATTTCACCCCAAAAACCCTGGAAAAGTTATTGACTCGACTATTAGCCTAGGGTTGGAAATACATCATCCCCTACTGTCATCATCCAGACCCCCGTCATTAACACCCCCGTCATGATCACCCTGTCATCATCACCCTGTCATCATCACCCTGTCATCATCACCCTGTCATCATCACCCTGTCATCATCATCCCCCTCATCATCATCCCCCGCGTCATCACCCCCCCCCCTTCATCATCACCGCCTCTCAATCCCTTCATCAGTGGTCTTCAACCTGCGGACCTCCAGATGTTGCAAAACTACAACTCCTAGCATGTCCGGACAGCCATGAGGCCCGGAGTAAACAGGTCACATCAGGGCAGCCGTCGAGCTGATTCAACAGAACCAGCCCCGGAACGCCCCGGTACATCTGCCTCCTCCATGCAGCACCCATCCCCACCAGCCCCACACTGATGGGACTTCTCCACCAGTATGAAACTACACTTGATCTTAGCCAAAAGGCAGAGGTGCTTGCCCCCTCATCAGTACAGAGCAGGGTGTTCTGATAAATAGATAAATAGTGGTTTTGATTATTAAATTGCGGAAACAGCCAAATGGTGCTCTGCTAAGCATGTCAGATAAGCCTCTGAACACTTCACCCGAGATGGGTTGTCTAACCATGGCTTTGTTGATGTTGTGCTTCATCAACCCTCTCAGTGCAGCTTTAACTAGGTGAACCGAGCAGATGGAATCTCTATTAGGATGTTCCAAAACCATAAGATGCTGGATGCACGCTAAATACGATTTAATGGTGTTGTATGACAACTTAAGTTCAGAGTGGCCAAAGCCAATGAATGCCTGCACATATTCAACCAGTTCGATATCATCTGGCGGGTAAGCATGCTGAAATCTTAGAAACATGTTCCAAGCCATGTTCTATATCCTTGTAGTGTTGGCCAGTGATGCAGTAACAAACTTACATGCGGTATTAAGGTGGTGAACTAGTACATGATTAGTGAAGTGTGTGGAAGGATCGTGGCTCCAATGCTGTCGGCATCCGGCATGACCTGAAAAAAGAATGGTCAATTTTGACGTGAAAGAGCGTCTGCAGCAATATTAACCCCTTAACGACGAAGGACGTATATTTACGTCCTCCGCTGGCTCCTGCGATGTTCCGCGGGGTCACGCGGGGTCCCCGCGGCATAACGGGTCGGTCCCGGCGGCTATCAACGGCCGGGACCCGCGGCTAATACAGGACATCACCAATCGCGGTGATGCCCTGTATTAACCCTTCAGACGCGGCGAATTACCTGCCTCCTCGTGTCCAATCAACGAATGACTGCTCCGTGCCTGAGATTCAGGCAGGAGCAGTCAAGCGCCGATAACACTGATCACAGGCGTGTTAATACAAAAAAAAGTTTTAAAAAAAGTGTTAATAAAAGTTTGAATCACCCCCCTTTTCCCATAAAAAAATAAAACAGTGTAAATAAAAATAAACATATGTGGTATCGCCGTGTGTGTAAATGTCCAAACTATAAAAATATATTGTTAATTAAACCGCACGGTCAATGGCGTACATGTAAAAAAAATTCCAAAGTCCAAAAAAGTGTATTTTTGGTCACTTTTTATACCATTAAAAAATTTATAAAAAGTGATCAAAAAGTCCGATCAAAACAAAAATGGTACCGATAAAAACTTCAGATCACGGCGCAAAAAATTTGCCCTCATATCGCCCTGTATGTGGAAAAATATAAAAAGGTTATAGGGGTCAGAAGAGGACATTTTAAAACTTATAAATTTTCCTGCATGTAGTTATGATTTTTTCCAGAAGTACGACAAAATGAAACCTATATAAGTAGGGTATCATTTTAACCGTTTGGACCTACAGAATAATAAGGTGTCATTTTTACCGAAATATGTACTGCGTAGAAACGGAAGCCCCCAAAAGTTACAAAATTGCATTTTTTCTTCGATTTTGTCGCACAATGATTTTTTTTCGTTTTGCCGTGAATTTTTGGGTAAAATGACTAATGTCCCTGCAAAGTATAATTGGTGACGCAAAATATAAGCCATAATCTGGATTTTTAGGTGGAAAATTGAAAGGGTTATGATTTTTAAAAGGTAAGGTGGAAAAAACGAAAGTGCAAAAACTGAAAAACCCTGCGTCCTTAAGGGGTTAAACAAACCTTTAATATGAGAACAAGTGTAATGTAAATTGAACTGTAAGGAAAGTTGTAGCAATCTTCTAGCAAATGACATGAGATGAGCAGACTTTGAACTGCCTTTGCTAAGGATGTCAACTGTCGCCTGGTTGTCAGAAGTAAAAGTGACCGTGGTATTGGACCACTGGTTGCCTCAAACCTGGGCAGCAGCGACTATGGGGTATACTTCAAATAGTGTGGAAGTCTGGCTAAACGCTGGAATCTGCCTGACTGCATTCGGCCACGTGTCTGCCAGCCAAATGAGTGCCAAATAAAGCTGCAAACCTGATACTGGAAGAAGCATCACAAAAACAGCTGGTGACTGACTATTGGCCAATGGGATAAAAAATGATACACCATTCCAGTGCCTTAGGTACTCTTGCCACATAATCAGATCTGCCATAGCATGGCTATCTAAATGGACCAAGCTATCCTGGTGCTGGGCTATTGGGAGAAGATCTAACAACTGGGAAATGAACAATCGGCCCTGAGGGATAATACGCATTGAGAAATTCAACATTCCTAGTAACGACTGTAACTCCTTTTTTGTAAATACCTGGGATATGGAGAACTTGAGGATAGCCTCCCTAATCCTGTGTAATTATCTTCAGGTAACTTTGCAATCATGCGCTCTGAATCTAGCACTACCCCTAGAAAAGTGAGGCTAGGGGCAGGTCCTTCCACTTTGTTAAGTGACACCGGGACCCCCATCTGTGAGGTTACTATCAGCAAAGGGCTCAGATCACATGGTGGTTTATTAGGACTCTCAATCAAGAGGAAGTCATCTAAATAGTGAATGACATGATGGCATTCAAACTGTTTTTCCAAAATCCAGTGAATGGCCTGGGCAAATCTGTCAAAGAGCCAAGGGCTGCTCTTGGAGCCAAAAGTGAGTTTAGTGGCGTAGTAGTATAGGTCTCTCCATTATAAGCTTTGTCACTGCCACAGTTCAGGCATTATGGGGAGGAGTTTAAATGCATCTGACATTCCAGCCTTTGAATGATTTGACCCAGGACCCGACTGAATGATGACTGCAATGGCCTGATCAATAGAGGTGTACTTCAAGAACACTTTGTCTGAAGGGGTCAGAGAGTTGAGACTGGGGACGTGTGACAAATAAGGGGCGGAAAGATCAAAAATTAACTGCTTTTTATTACTGAATTTTCCATTCACAACCCCAATGGGGCTAATTCTCCAACATTCAAAAGGTGGCACAGTGAAAGGACCTAGCAAAAAACCCTCATCTAATTCGGCTTGTATCAAGGAATCAACTGTACTTGGATTGTTCTGGGCTGACATTAAGTTCCTGCATTGAAGTGTCTGATCTGGCAACGTGACCAGGTCCATGTGGAAGCCTTGAACAAAGCCTATGACTAGAAATTTTGTGAATTGTTTATCAGGATGTGGCTGCAGATATAATGCTAAATAATCTGTGTCGATCATGCTTAGTCATGCAGAGAATTTGTCCGATTTTTGCAGACAAGCTATTTTTGGGTGAGCTCTGAAACAATTCACGCACATGTAGAATAAGCGACACTGATTACAGTGGAGAGCAGTATAATTGAAATTATTGCAAATCTGTGATTTACCTAAGTATTTAATTAGTCTACCTTATTTATCAACAGCCCCAGAAATGTTAACGCTACCAGGGTTGTTTGGATGGGCCAGCCCCAGGAAGGATGTTGACATTGTTATACCATTCTGCCATACACTATGTGAGATCGACTGGCAGTGGGAACAAATTGGCACTTTTAGACCTGCAAAATGTCTACAGAAGACATGTTAGCTCAATTAGTGGTGAACTGAATTGACTCAGAGCTGCTGTAGCCTTGGCCGGAAAGGACTAAGTCAGTCACTTTATACAAGTAGAGGTCTAATTCCTCCCTTCTGTCAGGCTGTACAGAACAAATGACATCTCTGTAGAGACTGAATACTAGCACAAATTCCGTAACAGAGTTTTTTGTTCAATCTGACATCCCTGCTCCTCAACACCACTGAGACCTCGCCACACGTAATTATTTTATTTCCAGTGGGGTCCTGTGTCGATATCAGCAGGTATGCCAGATTGCTGTCCTTGCCTTCAAAAATATATTTTTTTTATATTTGCCGGTATGAAATAGATGGGTGTTATGTAAGGAGTTAGAGAGCTGGTACCTGCAGGGCTATCATGTGAAGTGGAGCAATTGGTGTTACAGCATTAGTAGTGATGTTCCTAATTTCAACTGACTCCAATCTGGCCTGAATATCAATGATAGAAGTAGTCAAGGCATTTAGCATGGAATTTAGCTGCGTGACAGACATCTGTATGGTCTGCCTGGAAACAACCTCTTGGCTGGTACTGGTGGACTCATTCACAAGCAATCTTTACAATTCTGCTTTCCTGCCAGTAGCCAGGAATGGGATGCCTTTCCACATTAACTCAGAGGTCAACTTAGGTATTGTCCAGTTACGATGGGATGGGATGCTCCCATGCTCGGACATCCGAGTAGTATTCTCGACCAAAGAAGACGTTTCTTCAATTTCTGATGCTTGAGACATAGTGGAATGCTGTAAAAATAGCATATGGACAGGGTAAGAAGACAGAAGCCTACTAAGAAAGAAAAGAACAGAGCTTCCACCCACCGGAAGAATGTAAGCTGACCAAGGAGAAAGGCAACAGGCATACCACCTCCAAGATACCAGCCTCAGGCATACCACCTCCGAGATACTAGCCTAAGGTGTTATCCCCTAAAAGATTGCTAAGAAATGGGGGGGCGGAGCCTAGCCGCTGAACTGAAGCACGCGTGAGCTCTCCTCTCTCGCCTTGCAGCCGCTAATTACACTACTTCTAGCTTGCCCACCGGGTCTGAGATGGTCAAGTAAGGCAAACATCAACCCAGTGACGTGCCTGGCATGCCGTTAGCCCGGAGAAACATTGAGAACATCTCGAAATTCTTTGCCAAGAAGTCTGAGCACTCCCCGGCAAGGAGCTCCAAGATGGCGCCGGAGCCTGTGGCGCAGAGACAATCGGAGGACGAGGAGGATGGAGGAAGCGACTCTGAGGATACCTCTGCATCGACCCTGACTCCGGCCCTCCTCAAATCCTGCATGAAGAAAACGCAGGCACTAAAACCGGTGAGAGCCGACTTGGCGGATATAAAATCAGAGGTTCAAGCTATAGGCTTCCGGACAGAAGTCCTGGAGACGGCGGCCTCTGAGCTCACAACACACGCCTCGGCCCTGGCTGCTAAAACAGACTTTCTAGAGACTCATCTGAAAAATGCCCTCACGCTGATTGAGGATCAAGAAAACAGGAGCAGGAGGAAAAATGTGAGATTTAAGGGCTTACCTGAGTCCTGGGCTCCAGATGCTCTCCTCTCAGTGGCTAGGGAAATCTTCGCAGGCCTGCTGGGTGCCGAGAGGGCCTCCAAGATTGTTATTGAGCGTATACATAGGGCACTACGCCCGAAGCCTAAACCCGCGGAGCCGTCGAGGGATGTGGTCTGTGGTCTCCTTTCTTTTGTGGACACCGCAGCGATTCTAAGGGCTGCAAGAGACAAAAGACTGATATACTACAGTGAGGCAGAAATCACCCTGTTCCAGGATATTGCACCTACCACCCTGCTGAAACGTCAACTGCTGTGACCCCTGTTAGACAAGCTGCGGGAAGCTGGAATCCCCTACGCATGGCTTTTCCCATTTGGTCTGTCTGTCATCAAGGACGGCAAGAGGATTACGATCAGGACACCGTCTGACCTCGCTGGCACCTGGGAGCAGATCGGAATAGAGCCGGTGGAGGTACCGTCCTGGCTCCCGGCTGCATCGGCGGACCCCCTGCCACCGCTGCCAGTCATGGGAGAATGGAAGAGGGTGGCCAGACCCCCTACTCCCAAGGCAAAGAAGCAGGCTCTGAACTCAAGTGCATAGGATGCGATGTGAGCTCCTTATCTGCCTCCATATAGGACATACTACCTCCCTGAAGATTGTGGCCTGCAGAGGCTACACCCCGGCAGACAAAGTACTATTCTTGGTTTGTCACTCTAGCCCCATTCACCGCTGAGAGAGAATTTTGTCCCGCAGAAGAGGCTGGTCCGCTTACTGTCCCGCGGGAGGGACTGACATCGCTTACTGGACCCCCCCCTACCACCCTCTCCCCCCCCCCCACACCCCCTCGTAATTCTGCTCACTGGATAATGGGACGAACCTGGACTATTTGCGGGAGGTCAGGTCGATTTAGCATCTTGCCGAGGACTTCGCAGCTGACCCTCATGTACAGAGACTCACCTCTTCTTGCTCCAGGTCATGTCCCTGATGCTGATCCTGCTCCCCTCCCTTGCGGTTCAGTGGGCCGGTGACTGTATGCACTTCAAAGGTTCTCACGCCTGCCCTTAGCTTCATCACAGCGGCATATTTACTGCAGTAACCTCTGACTCTCCTTCTTCCTAGGGATGGGTGGTCTATGGGAGGTATTGGGATTGCTGTTACTATGCATACTTGCTATATTTCAATATTTGTAATATGTGCACTGTCTATATTTCCACAAGATCACCTCACCTGGTTCGAATGTTATATTCTACTGTTAAGAGTGTAATTAGTGTGTGCCCAAGGCTAGGATCTCATCTCTTACTTCCACCCCCAATTGTATTCTCCCTACCACTTTAAGGGCTAGGTATCTGAATGTACTTGTTGCCCACAGTGTTTATCGCACTCAGATAGATATTTGGCTACTGAACACTCTACCCATACTTGTTACCTGACCTTTCCACTGCTCTTACCCTCTAGCCTGTTCACCCTTGTCCCTCCTCTCTACTTTCTCCTCCGCCCTCCTCTCCTCCCCCCCTCTCCCTTCCCCCTCTAATCTTTACTCCGTTTGCTTGTTCTTTCTCTCTCACCTCTTTTCCCTTGCCCCTCCTGACTCTGAGTGGGATTCCCCTTTGCTAGTAAGCTTGCTCCTCCCACACGGTGTACGTTTGTTTTTGCTGGAGACAGCTGGGGTATCCCTATGCCTAACACGGTACTCACAAACTTTGTCTCTTTCAATGTGCGGGGTCTAAACATTCCCAACAAGAGAAGCCAGGCACTGAGAGTTCTCACTAAGCTTAAGCCGTCTGTAGTATATTTTCAAGAAACTCACTTTAAGTTACACAAGATACCGAACTTGCCTCGCCACTATTATGACCAATGGTTTCACTCCTGCCATGACACCTTGGCATCAAAAGGTGTGTCTATAGCCATACACAAACAATGCCCGATCAAGGTCTTGCAGACTCGCTCAGACTCTTTTGAGGGCAGATATCTTTTTTTCTAAGGGTCCAATTGTATAATCGCAAGCTGACCCTGGCAAATCTATATGCCCCCAACAGTGCACAGGTGCCATGGCTATTAGGGGCCTTGGAAGACCTCCATGCATTTGCGGATGGTCCAATCGTATTGAGAGGGGACCTAAATGTGTCCTTGAATCCACTCCTAGACACTTCTCTAGAACGTTCTGCTGTTTCCCAGAGAGCACTTGCCAAACTACACTCCAAACTGAATGATTTATCTCTTCTAGATGCCTGGAGACAGAGGAATCCTTCCGTCCGGGACTATTCCCACTTTTCATCGGTTCACGGATCCTACCACATACTTGACTATTTACTGCTCCACACGTTTCTCCTCCCGACGCTCACGGCCACAGGTATTGACTCAATTACTATCTCTGATCATGCTCCTGTACACCTTTCCTTATCTTTATCTTCCTCCCCCTCAAATTCTTGGCGCTGGAGATTGAATGAAAGCATCCTATCGAATCAGTCTGCCCTAGCTGACATCAGGCGACAGTTGACCCTATATTTTGACTTGAATACTACGTCGGGCCTGACTCCCCCAGTTGTATGGGAGGCCCATAAGGCTTTCATATGGGGCATATTTATCTCCTGGGGCTCTAAACTGAAAAAAGAGAGGCAACGCAGGATTACTCATATCCTGACTGAAATAACCAACCTAGAGAGGGTTCACAAACGTACCAGAGCTTTGGCTGTTCAGGAGATGTAGAGAAGCGACGACACAGTTTTTAGAATCGCTACATCTTCCTAAACTGGACGAGCACATGCAAAGGGAACTTATGTCACCCATCACCCCAGATGAAGTACGGAGAGTGGTCTCCTCTTTTCCACCAGGGAAGAGCCCAGGGCCTGACGGCCTCCCACTAGAATACTATCGCAAATTTACTGACATCTTAATCCCCCATCTCACCTCAGTGTGTGATGCTTTATTCCGCGGGCTACCTCTCCCTAAGCAGTCCCTTGAGGCACATGTCACTCTCATTCACAAGGAGGGCAAGGGCCTGGAGGAGTGTGGGAGCTACAGGCCTATCTCACTCCTAAACCTGGATCTTGAAATCTGGGCGAAGCTGCTCTCCTTGAGAATCAAAAGTCACCTCCCACACTTTGTTCCGGGCAGGGAGGGCCGCACAAACACACTGAGACTGCTGACTGCGGTCCAACATGCTCACATGAAACGACTGCCTCTTGTCCTTCTCGGCGTTGATGCCGAGAAGGCATTTGACAGGGTCAACTGGGAGTACATGAGGGAGACTTTACATAGCTTTGGCTTCCCTCCACAGTTTGTAGAAGCTCATATGTCCCTCTATACACATCCATATGCCTCGTTACTGATTAACCCCTTAAGGACTCAGGGTTTTTCCGTTTTTGCACTTTCGTTTTTTCCTCCTTACCTTTTAAAAATCATAACCATTTCAATTTTCCACCTAAAAATCCATATTATGGCTTATTTTTTCGTCACCAATTCTACTTTGCAGTGACATCAGTCATTTTACCCAAAAATTCACGACGAAACGGGAAAAAAAATCATTGTGCGACAAAATCGAAGAAAAAACACAATTTTTTTAACTTTTGGGGGCTTCCATTTCTACGCAGTGCATATTTCGGTAAAAATGACACCTTATCATTACTTATCATACGGTTAAAATGATACCCTACTTATATAGGTTGGATATTGTCGTACTTCTGGAAAAATCATAACTACATGCAGGAAAATGTATACGTTTAAAAATGTCCTCTTCTGACCCCTGTAACTGTTTTATTTTTCCACGTACAGGGCGGTATGAGGGCTCATTTTTTACACAGTGATCTGAAGTTTTTATCGGTATGATTTTTGTTTTGATCGGACTTTTTGATCACGTTTTATTCATTTTTAATGGTATAAAAAGTGACCAAAATACGCTTTTTTGGACTTTGGAATTTTTTTGCGCGTACGCCATTGACCGTGCGGTTTAATTAATGATATATTTTTATAGTTCGGACATTTACGCATGCGGCGATACCACATATGTTTATTTTTATTTACACTGTTTTATTTTTTTTATGGGAAAAGGGGGGTGATTCAAACTTTTATTAGGGAAGGGGTTAAATGACCTTTATTAACACTTTTTTTTTAAACTTTTTTTTTGCAGTGTTATAGGTCCCATAGGGACCTATAACACTGCACACACTAATCTCTCATCCTGATCACAGGCGTGTATTAACACGCCTGTGATCAGTGTTATCAGCGCTTGACTGCTCCTGCCTGGATCTCAGGCACGGAGCAGTCATTCGCCGATCGGACACTGAGGAGGCAGGTAAGGGCCCTCCCGGTGTCCTGCAAGCTGTTCGGGATTTCACCGCGGCTGTCCCAAACAGCCCGACTGACTAGCCGGGATACTTTCACTTTCGCTTTAGAAGCCGCGGTCAGCTTTGACCGCCGCTTCTAAAGGGTTAATACCGCACATCGCCGCGATCGGCGATGTGTGGTATTAGCCGCGGGTCCCGGCCGTTGATGAGCGCCAGGACCGACTTTTGCAGAAAGTTCGGCAGTCAGCCAATATCTCAGGGTACAAACTCCCGAGAGGGGAACTAAAAGCCCTCGCCTTCGCAGACGATCTGCTGTTTCTCTTGAGTGATCCTGCACATGGCCTGCCGAATCTCTTAGACTTGTTCAGGGAATTTGGCTCACTGTCGAACTTTAAAGTAATCGTCTCTAAATCGGAATTATTGAACATAACCTTGTCCGCTGCTAAAATTAGAGAGATTAGGTCTCTGACCCCTTTCCCCTGGGCCAAGTCGTCATTGACATATTTAGGAGTTAGAATACCAAGCTCGCTTACACAAATCTTCCAGCTTAACTTTAAACCCCTACTGACAGAGATCAAGGAGACGTTGGCCAGTTATGATATTCCTCTGATCTCATGGATGGGAAGAAAGAATCTAATAAACTGCTACGTTCTCCCCAAGGTTAGGTACAAACTTCAGATGCTACCGATCTCTCTACCGGCTTCCTTCTTCTCCAGCGTCAAGACCCTCTTCTCTTTATTCTCTTTATTTGGAAACAGAAATGACCTAGATTAGCATATTCACTCCTCTTACGCACGAGTGCCCAGGGAGGAATCAATGCTCCGGATGTTGAGAAGCTTTACAAGCTGATACAGCTCCGAAGATGGATAGATTTGATCAGACCTCTGCCAGACTCACCCATTACTCTAGAGATGGCCTTTGTCTCTTACTCAGGTGACCTGTTGGCTGACTTGTGGTTCCCACCTAATACGCGTAGTCTCGCGTATGGCAAAGATGTCCTGTTTTCTGGGGTTCATCGCATAGCTCAACTCTTATTTCCCTCACTCTCCCCTTCTCTCTCACCCCTACTTCCTTCTTCTTTGTTGCCTGTGGTCGTGGGCTGTGGGGTGGATGAACACTCCGAAATGTGGAAAAAATTGACCCATATACCCTTATCACAATTGTTCCCGGCGGAAATCAGGTTGCTCTTCCCAGGTACCAGTCTAACTTTTCTTCACATAGCACACTTCCAAAGATGTAGTTGGCTCTTTGTTACGAATTCTCTGTCCCTCAGAGACCTCACGGACTTTGAGTCTGCTGTGGTCTCGCTTGATGCGAAGCACAAGAAACTCTCGTCCCTACTCAAAATTTATGACACTAATTCCCCATTTTGCCCCCCCAAGTTACTTACTGTCCTGGGAAAGGGAAATGGGCATATCATTTACACACGAGGAGCAGAGGTTCATACTGACTCACAGTAGAGGATTCTCTAGATGTGTTCGACTTCAGGAATCACAATGTAAATTAACCTCGAGATGGTATAAGACACCTGATTTTCTTTACGCTCACAAACTGACGGACTCAGCTCTCTGCTGGAGATGCAAGCTCCACACTGGTACACATCTTCACATTTGGTGGTCATGCCCACTTATCGCTCCCTACTGGAAGGAGGTGGAAGACACATGCTCCAAAATCATTGGTAAGAGAATTTCCCTGTCATCGGCATCTGCGCTTCTGGGTTGCCCAACTGTCACTTATTCTCCGGGCAAGTCATCACTGCTCACACATCTGATAATGGCTGCCAAACAATTGATTCCCCTCAAATGGCTACAACCTTCGCCTCCTTCGATTACGGAGTGGTTAACTAAAGTCTAGCAAATTAATGTGTTTGAGGAATTGTCAGGTAGAGCTAGTAGAAAGATGGATGTATACCACACTGTCTGGGACCCATGACTGTCTTACTTAAAGAAGTGATTGGCTGCGGAGGGCAGCTGGTTGGATCTATACCCCCCTGCTCATATGGTATGAAGCTACGATGACGGATTACTTGTGTACTATCTATATTATCTCATACTGGCAGCCTCTTCCCCAACCCCCCCTCTCCCCGCCCCTCCCTTTCTCACCTCTCCTCCTGCCCCTCCCCTCTGCCCTTCTTAGATCTACCCAACTTCAGGAACTTCTCCCCCCTCTCCCCTCCCATCTCCCTCCCCCTCTTTTTATATCGGCTTATAGTTACAGTGGTTATAGGTATTGGTTGACCATATTTACTTGATTTTCATTATTTGATTTACTTTGGCGGAGGTGGCGCTGCTGCAACAGATGCCCCTTATGCTTGTTTAAGACATCCTCATTTCATTGTTATGTGTGTAACTAAATTGAAATAAAATAAAAACTTGTTTGAAAAAAAAAAAGAAATGAAAAGACTCTGTACCCATATCCAGTGTAATAAGATGAATGAAAAGACAACTACCACTAAAAGAAAGATAGAACATTGTATAACTGCATGCCCCAAATTAGTGATAAATTGAACAATGTGAGGCTCATGGAACCGAACTAAAGTGCATCTAACGACTGTAACCTGAGTTATTCGAATCCTGTAGACATGACAGGACCACTGAGTGTAATGTACCAGGAACTGCTCCTGCTTACCACGTATGCTTGAAGACCACTCCTTAAATTCAGAAGGCTGAATATGCAGAAAACGAACCTGAACATAAAACCACACAACTAACTTACTGGGCCTAATGATGAAGCAGGAAAACCTTTTTTTTCATCTAACCTTTTAGGATGCTGAATAGAGGAAGGAAATGCTTGAGGAACAACAATCGCCACCTAACCTGAAACCTAAAGTAATGTACATAAGCCCACAAATTAAAACACCAATGACTGGAGAATTATGAACGGTATTATCGCTAAACTATAGCAATGCTTACCCAAAGCAAATACATACTGTCGAAAATTCTGTTAACTAGGAAACCAGGATGTACTGACTGGTTCTGCTAATAAATATTTGACCAAGATTGAAAATGTACCCTGACGAACCCAACTGTTGATATTGCTATTGAATTAAAGGGGTTATCCAGGAAAAAAAAATGTTTTATATATCAACCTTCTCCAGAAAGTTAAACATATTTGTAAATTACTTCTATTAAAAATTCTTAATTCTTTCGGTATTTATGAGCTACGGAAGTTGAGTTGTTCTTTTCTATCCAAGTGCTCTCTGATGACATGTGTCTCGGGAACCACCCAGTTTAGAAGCAAATCCCCATAGCAAACCTCTTCTACTCTGTGCAGTTCCTGAGACAAGCAGAGATGTCATCAGAGAGCACTGTTGCCAGACAGAAAACAACTCAACTTCAGCAGCTGATAATTATTGAAAGGATTAAGAATTTTTAATAGAAGTAATTTACAAATCTGTTTAACTTTCTGGAGACAGTTGATATAAAAAAACTTTTTTTTTTCCCTGGAATACCCCTTCCAAGCACTTATATGGAACATACAAACTGAATGTTTTATATCAATCAAAACATGCACCATCTACAGTATTACTTATCAACTGTACTCTGCAGAATATAGTGAGCATGAAACTATGTGAATATCCTGAAGAACCGCTTGCTGATTCCTGATGTTGCTGCTGAACATATCTAGCATGCCTTAGCAGTTGAAAACCTGACCAAGGGCCAGGACAGAACCACTGGAATATGTACATATGCAAAACATAATGAATTCATAACAATCCTTTAAGTGACACTTGCCACATTAATGTGTGCCACACAATGTTTAGTCGTAACAAGCCTTTAACCGACACGCTGACCGGGAGCGCAGAGTTATCCTCGACGGGGATGCGGTTAGCGTGGCGGGAGGTTCCAACTCACACGCTGCATCCCGACACTGTCCCCTACCTTCTGCGGCTCCACGTCGCTCCCCTCTGTCCCGGCGCGCGAGGCCCCGCTCTCTAGGGCGCGCGTGCGCCGGCTTCATGAAATTTAAAGGGCCAGCGCACCATTAATTGGTGCCTGACCCAAAGTCTCCTATAAATGTTTCCTGCCCCTTCCTGCCCTTGCCGGATCTTTGTGCCTCGTGCCGAGAGAAAGCTTTCCATATTATTAAAGTGTTCCCTGCATGTTGCCGACCCTTGCCCGTGACCACCGCCTCTGAACCCGTGCTGCCTGCCTAGACCTGTTGCTAGTGACTACCGCTTCTGATCCTGTGCCGCCTGCCATGACCTTTGCTACGTCTGACTACGCTTCTGCCTGTTCCTCCTGTACCGCGCCTATCTCAGCAACCAGAGGGGTTGAGTCGCTATCTGGTGGAACGACCTGGGGGCTACCTGCCGCAGCAAGACCATCCCGCTTTGCGGCGGGCTCTGGTGAAGACCAGTAGCTCCTTAGATTCCGTTCCCTGGGTACGGCCCACGCCATCACTCCTCTGGTCCAGTGGATCCTCCTCCAGTCACCTGTCCGGACCGTTACACTAACTCCTTGAACTCATAGCTTACCTCAAACCGACCTTTACCACATTTCTGTATAAACAAGCAGCTATTAGCCATGTGAACCAGATAAGGCACAAACAAAGTGAAACAGCTGCCAACTAGAAAAGTGGCATTTTAAAAGGAAGCACCACCTGACTTTTGTTTACTGTAACATCATTGCTGCCCCCCTGAGCCTGTGTGACAGCGCATGGAGATCCATTACCTCCAGCTACCTGATGAACTGCACGTGGGAGAATGGCACAAGGTCTCCAGCAGCTGAGAGCTGGTGTGGTGGCAGTCTCCTTTTCACCACTGAAACTGAACACCACCGACTGGAAGGTTTGGGCTGTCGTGTGGGCAGCGTGGACCTACCTGCTGCTTCGGTTCTGGGAAGGGATTCAGTTTAGGCTGAGTGAGCGCCGGAGCCGTAGGAGGTCCTGTAGCGGTGCTCCACGTGACAGGAAGGACGGAAGCCCGGGTGCAAACTGTCGCTGACGTCATGGTGTGGAGAGAAGGTACCGAGCTTATATGTGCCACCATGCCCCACCCACAAATACAGGCCAATATCATTAGCCTTCACACTTACTAGATAGATTTGATGAGTTGCGATAATTAATAAAAATAAAAATAACCCCCATTTTCCTTTCCTTCATAACTCCACACCACTAGTAAAGGCCTGATTCCACCAAAACCGATGACTTTTGCTGGGATAGATAATCAGATTTTTCTAAATAAATACATTAGAGGCTCATTTAAAATGCAGACTTTATGCTATTACTCCAAAGCATAATAGATTTTCCAAGGATGCTTTTACGGATGACTCCTCAGAAAAATGTGCTTTTCCAAGGAAGCTAATTGTTACAATTGTAGTTGTGTCATAATGGCTTTCTGAATGGTAACACCATTCATTTTGATGAAATATGTATGAGAATTGCTACTAAACTGAATTCCTTCAAGTATAAAATAGAGCCTATCCATTACAAATAAATTACTGAAAATTAGATCAGAGTCACAGAAAAGGGGCAAATATCCTACTTACTGATATGAGGGCAGGTTAAAAGCTAGTTCCCAGCAGGACACAGACAAGCTACACAGTCCTACAGTGCAGATGTAATAAAAGTAGTAGTTCAGTGAACAGTAAACTAGAGCCCTGCTGTTTTCTTAACCCCACTCCTGCTGGATTTCTGACCATTAATTCCTACTCCTACAAGGTGTGTGTTCCACTCCTGCCCGCTTCTGCAACAAATGTGCAAACATTTTGTTACAGCCTTTAAACATAGCCTGCCCTGTGCTGTTTTATGACCCTTCATGTTATGTCATTACCCCCTTGTGCCATTTCATCACCCACTTTGTGCCATTTCATGAGACCCTTGTGGCATTTTGAGAGGTTTGAGGGACTGCGCTTGATTTAGCTGGACCTACTGTATGTTCTGTGACCGTCTGCCCCTGCCAGCTCCGGCGAACATTTTGTCACAGCTTTTAAAGATAGCCCGCCCTGTGCAGTTTTATTACCCACATGCCATTTCCTTACTCTCTTGTGCTATTTTATCACCCTTTTGTGCCATTCCTTACTGCCTTTTGCCATTTCATTACCCCCTTGTGCTATTTCATCAGCCCCATGTGGCATTTTGATGGACTGTAAGATTTAGCAAGGCCTGCTGTATGTTTTGTTACAGCCTGCTTTCGCTGGCTCAAGACTAAAAACACCTACTCCAATAAGTTTTATATCGGGTCCTGCAGAATTCCAATACTAATTTGGTCCTCTACAGGACACTCACTCCGTTAGCTCACTCTGTTGGTTATGATTAGAAATGGAAAAGCAAACCCCCACAAGTCTAAAATACTTTTTGCAAAAATGAACATTTTCTAGGAAGCATATTTGGCTACTCAAACGCTTAATTTCATTGTTACAAAAGGCATATCACAATGTTCCTCTAGGACACTTGGAATATTTGTTATCCACAAACAATGTCATTTTATGTTCCAGGGTATTAAATGTGGACATAGAAATTTATACAAAGACCTTGAAGTGATACAACAACAGTCAAACAATTAGTTTTATACCTGAAATGGCATTGAATACTTTGTTGTCAAGGATGTAAACAAAATCAGATATAAAATAAAATAAAGTGAACTTTTACGTATTATCTCGATTTTGTGTAGGAGTATGAAATGTAGGGATATGTAATGCACAAGTATTATTAAGTGCCTCTTTTGTTGTCAGCCTCTTTTGATCTATGTTAACTAAGGCTAGGTTCAGACTACGGAATCTCCGGGCAGAAAATTTCCGCCCGGAGATTCCGAGTTCTGCCTGCGCCAACTGAATTAGTCGGCACTAGGACCGCGCGGACACTTCAATCTCCTATAGACTGCTATGTGTTCCGCTAGGATTTCCACCTGAAGAAAGAGCAACCCCTTTCTTCATGCAGAAATTTTCTAGCGCATTTTTCATCCGGATTTTCCGCTTCACAAATTCCGAAGTGTGAATTTGTGAACGGAAAACCATTCACTACACTATGCATTATAGTAAGCGGAATTTCTGCTGGAAATTTCCGGCGGAAATTCCGTAGTCTGAACCTAGCCTAAGGGCTGAGAGTATCTTGAAGGCAAGAGAGGAATAATCCCTGGCAGATTACTTACCCTCTATTACTGAGCATCACACAACACCAATCTGGTTATTTACTAGTGTGAGAAGGTGAAAGGGATGGTAGTCGATGGACGCTATGTGTCACCAAAGCTCCTGGCTTCGGTGAGGTAAGAGACGATATTTTTCAGTGTCTGTACTGCGATGCAGTCTGACACTAAGTTGTAGTAGGGCTTTAAGGCTATTCCGGGATGGCTCTTATCGGGAATGACCAAGTGCAGTTTGGGGGTCATTCCCCCCAATCCAGGCCGGCTTTTGCTGGCCTAAAAGTGAGGCTATTTCACCAGCTGCGGGGGATTTGACCATTTGCTCACAGTGCATGTGGAAGCTGTGTCTGGAGTTCTTCCCTCTAGAAGCACTAAGAGTGGAGGCTGCTAAACAGCCTTGCTGGAGGCTAGGAGAAGTCTTGCTGAGTGCAGCACGGCACAAACTCTGGTGTGAACAAACACCAAGGAAATTCAGGTGGACTTTATTGTGTTTTCTTTTTGTTTTGAGTTTAAAGACTGTTTTCTGTATGCTAAAGTGTGAATAAAACACTGGATTTAAATATGCTGTCTCCTTACTTCAATACTGCAAACCACACCTAATTGCAAGAGCGAGTCATCACACTAGGCATTCATTTTTTGAAGATTCAGTAAAAATTATTATTGTGTTTAACTTATAGATATTCGGTAATGGGTTGCATTTTCACTTCTTGGTAAGCTGGTCCACTTTAAAGACAAAAACTGGATTTCACCTTATATCCTCGCCTATACTTATCCAGCAAAACCAAATTTTTTTGCACATTATCAAATTTTTCTACTAATCTATATTATATTCTTTATTTCAAGCACACCTCTTCAAAACTTCCCAGGACCTAAAACCTTGTTCTAAAACTGGTTCTCCGCATGAACAATCAACTAAAGTCCCTAGTGGAATTATGATCTGTGACTACAATAGTTAGGTTGAGTCTCTGTTTGTAGACTCTGTAAATTATGTTATTTGATTCCCAAAAGTATAATGAAAAACCACCCAGGAAAGTCCTTGTTACATAGCAAATGTAGTAGGTAGAAAAAATCCCAGCACTCACAAGTAGATGCTGAATCACCTTAACCCCTTAAGGACCGGGGTTTTTTCCGTTTTTGCATTTTTGTTTTTTGCTCCTTGCCTTTAAAAAATCATAACTCTTTCAATTTTGCACCTAAAAATCCATATGATGGCTTATTTTTTGCGCCACCAATTCTACTTTGTAATGACGTCAGTCATTTTGCCCAAAAATCTACGGTGAAATGAAAAAAAAAATCATTGTGCGACAAAATTGAAAAAAAAAAAAACGCAGTTTTGTAACTTTTGTAACTACATAGTACATTTTTCGGTAAAAATGACACCTTATCTTTATTCTGTAGGTCCATACAATTAAAATGATACCCTACTTATATAGGTTTGATTTTGTCGGACTTCTGGAAAAAATCATAACTACATGCAGGAAAATTAATACGTTTAAAATTGTCATCTTCTGACCCCTATAACTTTTTTATTTTTCCGTGTATGGGGCGGTATGAGGGCTCATTTTTGCGTCGTGATCTGAAGTTTTTAGCGGTACCATTTTTGCATTGATAGGACTTATTGATCGCTTTTTATTCATTTTTAAATGATATAAAAAGTGACCAAAAATGCACTATTTTGGACTTTTGAATTTTTTTTGCGCGCACGCCATTGACTGAGCGGTTTAATTAATGATATATTTTTATAATTCGGACATTTCCGCACGCGGTGATACCATATATGTTTATTTTTATTTTTATTTACACTGCGTTTTTTTATTTATTGGAAAAGGGGGGTGATTCAAACTTTTAATAGGGGAGGAGTTAAATGATCTTTATTCACTTTTTTTTTTCCACTTTTTTTTTTGCAGTGTTATAGGTCCCATAGGGACCTATAACACTGCACACACTGATCTTCATCATTGATCACTGGTTTCTCATAAGAAACCAGTGATCAACGATTCTGCCGCATGATCTCAGGCACTGAGCAGTCATTCGGCGATCGGGCAGCGAGGAGGCAGGTAGGGGCCCTCCCGCTGTCCTGTCAGCTGTTCGGGATGCCGCGATTAGCCGCGGCTATCCCGAACAGCCCGACTGAGCTGGCTGGCAACTTTCACTTTTAGCCGCGCGGCTCAGCTCTGAGCGCGCGGCTAAAGGGTTAATAGCGCGCGGCGCCGCGATCGGTGCTGCGCGCTATTAGAGGCGGGTCCCGGCTTCACTATGACGCCAGGCCCACCGTGATATGACGCGGGGTTACTGTGTAACCCCGCGTTATATCAGGAGAGCAGGACCAAGGACGTACCAGTACGTCCTTGGTCCTTAAGGGGTTAAAGGGTTACTTCGCCCCTAGACATTTTATCCCCTATCCAAAGGATAGGGGATAAGATGTCAGATCGCCGGGGGCCCACTGCTGGGGACCCCCGGGATTGCCGCTGCGGCACCCCGCTATCATTACTGCATAGAGCGAGTTCGCTCTGCACGTAATGACGGGCAATACAGGGGTGGGAGCATAGTTACATCACTGCTCCGCCCCTCGTGACGTCACGGCCCACCCCCCTCAATACAAGTCAATGGGAGGGGGCGTGGCAGTTGTCACGTCCCCTGCCATAGACTTGCATTTAGAGGGTGGGCCGTGATGTCACGAGGGGTGGAGCCATGATGTCCCGCTGCTCCGTACCCTGTATCGCTCTGTGCAGTAATGATAGCGAGGTGCCACAGCGGCGATCCCGGTGGTCCCCAGCAGCGGGACCCCGGCGATCTGACATCTTATGAGATGTCTAGGGGAGGAGTACCCCTTTAAGTGTTTATTGATAGAATCATGCATATAGCATAGTAGCGACACACAGGATGCATTTCGGACACCTTGTGGCCTTCATCAACTGATCAGCATCTACTGGTGAGTGCTGGGATTCTTTCTACTACATTTGCTTACTGGTCCGCGTGCACCATGCTATTGAGATGAGTGCCGACTCCTCCTACCTCTACACAATTGTTACACAGCATGCTATTTTTGTTACATAAGTTACCTGTTGTTTATCACTAAATGTAGGCTTTAAGAAATTCCTAAGCCAACAGGACTCACATTTAGTTCACAACACTATACTTTTATGCATACTTCTTGTAATAAAGTTTATAGTGCCCAGTAACCCCCACACTCTATTAATTACAAGTTAGACCCACTTCTTTCATGTCTACAATGGACATTTGTGATTGGTAGAAGTTAATTATATAACCACGCCCATCATGGGGCATGGTGGGTAATCCCATGTACGATGCTAGCACAAATCTACTAGATCATTAATTAGGTCTATTGCATGACTTGACTATCCTGCGGGCAGGGCAACACAAAACATTGATGAATTGTTATTTGAGGCTTCTTTCACATTGCCGTTAGCACACGGCAGTGTGACGGCCATGGGGGGAGCCCGGGGAAATAGCGGGAGAAAAGTAACTGCTCGTGCTGTCATTTTCTCCCGATATTCCCATAAAAAAAAACACGGCGCCCGGCGACCCCCACAATAGTAAATGGGAGCTGTCGAGACCTGTTGTTGCCCGTTACTCCCTGTCACGAGAAGGGCCGTTAAAGTCACACAAAAAAAAGACTTTAATGGCTGTACTTGACAGGAAACAATGGCAGTTTGAAAGGGGCCTGACATGAATGATATTTTTTGATGGCATTTATGGACTTTCTGACGGGAGTTCATGACGGGAGTTTTTGCAGGAGCATATTGGTAGTGTGAAAGGGGCCTAACTCCAGCATTTTTATTACTATATAGTGCAAGGAATGCTATTATTAAAGAAATAACATAGATGTATGTATGTATGACTCCTGTTTAGTCAAAAGAGCATACAGTGGAATAATCGTCAGACTAGGATCATATGTTAAAGCAAACTAGTAAAAAAGTTATGTGTATATGTGCAGTCAAGCTGGAAAATATCAAATTGCACTACTAGAATACTGATGGTATGTAAACATTATATGAGCCATCCATTATATGAATTACTGGAGTGCTGCTTTAAGAAAAATAACTCTATGACTTAATATGTTGACAGATGGCCATTCACACATTTCGGCAGTATACATTTTACAGCGTTAAATAGACCTAGTTTTTTTTGGGAAATTCCCTACAGTTAGTTTATACATCAAAGAATGCATTTTAATCATGCTGGCAAGTTATGAAATGTTCCTCAGTTAATTATTGCAGAGGTTTTCTTGTAGATGTTAGCTGACCCATTTAAAGAATTTAATATTACAGTGACAAGTTTAAGCCTTTTGGCACTTGACTTCAAAAACGCTCCAAGAAAATGTATTCTAACCATTGAAGACGAAACCCTGTCGGCTCAATATGGAAGTGGGAGCTTTATTATATAACCATATATTATAATTGTAATAATAAACCTTTATCTGAGGACGTACAAAAGTGACTAGATCTTTTCGCTGCTGTTACATATTCTTTATATGTTGCCTGGTGTTGTAGCTCTACCTGTGGAGCCCCATTAGCGCATGCTGGAGTTTGGATATACTTGAATAATGGGGCATCACCTCATGTTTCATAGCTAAATTATAGACTAGACGTAATTCATGTTTCTAATATTTCAGCCAGGAATCAAAATGCATCTAAAATGGAAATGCTCTGTAGGGTATATATTATGCAATTCAATAATAACACTTCTAATACTTTAATATTACCTTTTGAAAATAAGCTACATAAATGGAGATAAAGAGAGAAATTGTTCCTGCCGGATCCAGCTTTTACTCAAGAAACAAGAATACATATATTATATTTAGTTACAGTATCTTACATTGGACAGAATTGCGGTGCACAGCGTCTAATAGAACAGAAATATTAACCCATTGAGGACAGTATCTTACATATGTGAGTCCACCTCTTACATTTTTGTAAATATTTTATTATATACTATACAGTGTAAAGTAGTGAGTACACAGCCTCTACAACAGTGTTTAATGTTGTGTCCTCTCAAAATAATTCAACCCACAGCCATTAATGTCTAAACCTTGGCAATAAAAATGTATACACCCCTACGTGTGTGTTCACACATTTAGTTATTTAATTGAAATTCCTGAATACAAAGCCAGGAATGGATTTAAAAAGCTGAGAATCTTCAGTCTTTTCTTTACATGTGTCCTCATGTACATGTACTGGTCACTGGAAGTTCAACATGGCACATCGTGGCAAAGAACTCTCTGAAGATTTACAAAAAAAGATTTATTTGCTCTACATAAAGATGGCTTGTCGATAAGAAGATTTCCAAGACTCTGAAACTGAGCTGCAGCATGATGGGCAAGACCACACAGTTGTTTTGACAGGACAGGTTTCACTTAGAACAGGCCTTTGCCATGGTGGACGAAAAAAGGTAATTACATGTGCTCAGCATTGTCTTTGGGAAATTGACATATGAGTGCTACCAGCATTACTACAGAGGTTAAAGGGGTCGGGGGTGTCATCCTGTCTGTGCTCAGACCATACGCAGCACATTGCTTCAAATTGGTCTGCATGACTGTTGTTCCAGAAGAAAGCCTCTTCTAAAGATGAGGCACAAAAAAGCTTGCATGCAGTTTGCTGTAGACAAGCAGACTAGGGACATGGATTACTGAAACCTGTTGTTACGCCGAGCGCTCCGGGTCCCTGCTCCTCCCCGGAGCGCTCTCGGCGTTCTTCTCTGTGCAGCGCCCCGGTCAGACCCGCTGACCGGGAGCGTTGCACTGGTGTCACCGGCGGGGATGCGATCCGCGTAGCGGGACGCGCCTGCCCGCGGGTCACATCCCAATCTCCTCACCTGCCCCTTCCTCTTGCTGTTCTGTCCCGGCGTGCGCTGCCCCACTCTCTAGGGCGCGCGCGCGCCGGCTCTCTGAAATTTAAAGGGCCAGTGCACCATTAATTGGTGCCTGGCCCAATCAGTACCTACACCTGCGCTATGTGTATATAAACCCACTTCCCCTTCCTGTCCTTGCCGGATCTTGTTGTCTTGTGCCCTGTGAAAGTGTTTAGTGTGTTCCCAAGCCTGTGTACCCAGACCTCCTGCTGTTGCCCCTGACTATGACTCTTGCTGCCTGCCCTGACCTTCTGCTACGTCCGACCTTGCTCTTGCCTTGTCCCTGTGTACCGCGCCTGTCTCAGCTGTCAGCTGGGGTTGAGTCGCTATCGGGTGGAACGACCTGGGGGTTACCTGCCGCTGCAAGTCCATCCCGCTTTGCAGCGGGCTCTGGTGAAAACCAGTAACCCCTTAGACTCTGTTCCCCTGGTACGGCCCACGCCATCACCCCACTGACACAGAGGATCCACCACCAGTGTCCTCGCTGCATACCAGTCCGGATCCTGACACCTGTGGTCTTGTGGTCTGATGAGACTAAGATAAAGTGCTGAGGGCTGGAACACCTCTTCACTCCCCCTCCCCCTGCTCACACCTCACACCTGTGCACAATTTGTATGCACAGTGCAGGAACAAGATTTGGAAACAGGACTTTATGATGGAAGCTGAGCCCGACTGTCAAGGGCTGAGGGCAGGGCCAGATTAAGACTGCCTGGAAGACGGACCACTTCATTATTTTTCATATTTCCTTACCTGGCCGCGCTCGGCAGGCTCAGAGGATGCCTCGGGTCTTGTGGGATGTGATGAGTGACGTATCCTGCGGCTCCTCTGCACAGTGTTAGGGACGTCACTCGTCATTTCCTGCAGCCCTGGGGTGTAATGACGAAAACTGTGCCCTGCAGGAAATGATGAGTGACTTCCCTGACGCTGTGCAGAGGAGCCGCAGGAGACATCACTCGTCATAGCCCACATGACCCGACGCATCACCTGAGCCTGCCGAGCGCGGCCAGGTAAGGAAATATGAAATATAGAAAAAGCAGGAGGAGTCCGGGGCGGGCCCACAGGAGCCGCCGCTGGTCACTGTTTTAAAGTGGCCACGGCCGGGCTATCGGGGGGCCCCGATCCGCTACTGAGCAGCCCGCAGGGATGTCCCGAATGTGACGGGGCCCCCTGCGGGCACGGGGCCCGAAGCAGGTGCTCCATGAGCGCCAATGATGATCCGGCCCTGGCTGAGGGTAAAGAGGATTTCAAGCCCTCAGGACTGCAGGGGCTTGGGAATGCCCCTTTGAAACTTGCTATCAGAGACTAAAACCATTATTTTTAAAGGTGCCATGTGTCTCCAGCTATCTAACAGTGTCAGCAATTTGGAATATGAATTGTAGCTGACAGATTCCCCATAAGTGCATTTGACAATGATTTCTTATCGGGCTCTGTAAAATGAGAGCTGTGATTGGTTGCAATGGGCAAAGCCAGACAGGTTTGGTTTCAGGAAGATTGAAAAATCTGGGCCAATAATGTGACTTAACAAAAATACTGTTTAGGAGTTGTAACTTGCCATCAGTACAGAGAATGAAATTAGTATAATCTCTCTCTCTCTCTCTCTCTCTCTCTCTCTCTCTCTCTCTCTCTCTCTCTCTCTCTCTCTCTCTCTCTCTATATATATATATATATATATATATATATAGTACAGACCAAAAGTTTGGACACACCTTTTCATTCAGAGTTTTCTTTATTTTCATGACTATGAAAATTGGACATTCACACTGAAGGCATTAAAACTATGAATTAACACGTGGAATTATATACATAACAAAAAAAATGTGACACAACTGAAAATATGTCATATTCTAGGTTCTTCAAAGTAGCCACCTTTTGCTTTCATTACTGCTTTGCACACTCTTTGTTGAGCTTCAAGAGGTAGTCACCTGAAATGGTTTTCACTTCACAGGTGTGCTGGTGTGGAGGAGGAGGTGTGATGGTGTGGAGGTGCTTTGCTGGTGACACTGTTGAGGATTTATTCAAAATTGAAGGCATACTGAACCAGAATGGCTACCACAGCATCTTGCAGTGGCATGCTATTCCATCCGGTTTGCGTTTAGTTGGACCTTCATTTATTTTTCAACAGGACAATGACCCCAAACACACCTCCAGGCTGTGTAAGGGCTATTTCACCAAGAAGAGTGATGGGGTGCTGCGCCAGATGACCTGGCCTCCACAGTCACAGGACCTGAACCCAATCGAGATGGTTTGGGGTGAGCTGTATCGCAGAGTGAAGGCGAAAGGGTCAACAAGTGCTAAGCATCTCTGGGAACTCATTCAAGACTGTTGGAAGACCATTTAAGGTGACTATCTCTTGAAGCTCATCAAGAGAATACCAAGAGTGTGCAAAGCAGTAATGAAAGCAAAAGGTGGCTAGAACCTAGAATATGACATATTTTCAGTTGTTTCACACTTTTTTTTGTTATGTATATAATTCCACATGTGTTAATTCATTGTTTTGATGCCTTCAGTGTGAATCTACAATTTTCATAGTCAGGAAAATAAAGAAAACTTTGAATGAGCAAGTGTGTCCAAACTTTTGGTCTGCACTGTATATATATACATATAAATACTTTATATATATATATATATATATATATATATATGAAATATAATATTTCATAAGGTTGTTAAAGGGTTACTTCACTGGGAAACATTTTTATTAATCAACTGGTGCCAGAAAGTTAAACAGATTTATAAATTACTTCTATTTATAAAATCTTAATCCTTCCAGTACTTCAGCTGTTGTATGCTCCAGAGGAAGTTCTTTTTCTTTTTTTTAAAACACATTTTATAAAAATTTTCATATATATAAACAACAAAACCATGGTGCACTGTCTAAGTACAAAACAGAAGAATTATGTATACTTTGAATGAAAGAAAAGCAGATCAGACAACGAGGTTATCACTAGAGATGAGCGGACTTTTCAAAAATTCGATTCGGACGATTTGCCGAATTTTCCCGAACAGTTTTTTACGATCAGAATTTGTTCGCGGCGAATCAATATTAAAAAAGGCTATTTCTAGCCTACATACAGCCTCTATAAGAGTATAGAACACTTTGCTGTGTCCTAAAACGCATATGGAGTGTGCTGGGGTAGTGAAATAATACTGTTATTCAGAATAGCATGCAGATTACCGGCATCGCTCTTAGAATCATTGCCGCAAAGCAGCAAAATGACAGAGCCTGGTGGTGGCATCAGTGTCAGGAGACCATATAGTGACCCCCCTGGGCATTTGCACAGGGTGTCTGCTGATAGACATCAGCAGTCACCCCGGTCCGGTCCCCGCCTGGCACGCGGCGGGGACCGAAATTCCCACGGACGTATGCGTACGTCCTTGGTCCTTAAGTACCAGGGAGCTAGGACCTACACATACGTCCGTGGTCCTTAAGTGGTTAAATTGGGCTCTAGCAGTTTTCCACTCTTTCCTATGGTGTTCAGTGGGGGAGCTAAGGAAGAGAGAATAAACATCCCCACCTTTGGCCGTGAGTCATAGACATGCCCAACCCATTGCTGCTGCATCCTAAAGAAATCAGATTCAGGGAGATGGGTTTCCTGAAGTAGGACAACGTCCGGATGGAATCGTTTCAGATGACGTAAAAAGAGTCTTAGCTTCTGTAGAGAGCTCAGACCCTTAACATTCCACGATACTATGGAAGCCATAGGGACAACTTAATTTGGAACCTCCCATGGGAGAGGCGAACAGATTAGCCAATAGTAAGTAAGACATGAAGGATACAGCAGCGAAGAGTGAGGCAGGATCCCTCCCCTGACAGGATATGCAATAACATGGAATATGCAAGACAAAATAATGCACCATAAAACATACAGTAACCCATTACTGATGTCAGTAATCAGATAGTGAAACCAAAAAAGAAACAGAAAATGAAAAGAATAACAATACATTGAACAATGAAAAAAAACTTGGATGTGCCACTGGAACATCGGCACTCCTAAATCGGGTAAAGGACCTTCTTTTTTCGGACAACATAGGAAACAAGGAAG
This sequence comes from Hyla sarda, assembly GCF_029499605.1. NCBI lineage: Eukaryota > Metazoa > Chordata > Amphibia > Anura > Hylidae > Hyla > Hyla sarda. The sequence continues at coordinate 126,352,342 of NC_079191.1, forward strand.
TACAGTCATTGAAGTCTAATAGACATAGAATAACCTGGCAGGGCTGGTTCTCTAGCGCTGCTGGTAGCCCATGTGATGTAGCCGGAGCAGGGCCAATTCTATAGGCATGTTCCACCGGCAGGGGTGAGAATGTCCAAGAGATTTAGGGAGATTCATGCTCACAGAAGCGCTGCAGATCAGGGGGTACTGTCTCCTTAACCCCCACTATGCGCAGGTTATTGCGCCTAGAGCGGTTCTGCAAGTCCTCAAGTTTTTTACTCATTCTGGCTATAATCAAACTCAGCAACCTGCAGGCGTTTGGTAGTCACTGTTTTACCATCTTCCAGGCGGGAAGTTCTTTGTTCCACCTCAAGTATACAGCTGGAGTGATCCTGCACTTCTAATTGCAGATTCTGAAGGGTGGCTTTAAGGACTTCCTTCAATATGTGCTGCACGTGGGTGCCCAGGGAAGAGGCTGGTACCTTATGCGCAAGGTTAGCAGGCACACTGATCTCCATGGCTGCCTCTGTGTGTCCCTCTTTAATTGGTGGCAATGCAAGGGTCCCTGGAGAGGCAGGCTGCTGCTGCCCTGAAGCTGTTGCTTGTGGCACCTGTGCAGAGAGAGCGGGTGGCGCAGAAGTTTGTGCGCCGCCGTGCTGAAGAAAGCAGTCCATGCCCGGGGTGTCGCTGGGTCACAGGGGGCTGCCAGGACCTTCCGACTCTGATGTCTGCCCTGTTACAATGCGGTAAGGTGCCGGGGTACAGGAGCTGACTCATGTGCTGCCTACATCGGGCCGCACGGGAACCGGAAGTCAGACATTCTTTTGTTTTTGAATTTTCTTTTCTGTCTGACCACAGTGCTCTCTGCTGACACTTCTGTCCATGTCAGGAACTGTCCAGAGCAGGATAGGTTTGCTATGGGGATTTTCTCCTACTCTGGACAGTTCCTAAAATGGACAGAGGTGTCAGCAGAGAGCACTGTGGTCAGACAGAATATACATTAAAAAAGAAAAGAACTTCCTGTGGAGCATACAGCAGCTGATAAGTACTGGAAGGATTAAAGGGGTACTCCGGTGGAAAAACATTTTTTTTCTTTATTAAATCAACTGGTCCTTAGTGGGATTTGAACCCAAGGCCCCAGCACTGCAAGGCAGCAGTGCTAACCACTAAGCCACCATGCTGCCCTTAGCATACATCTGCTATGCATGGTTGCTAAAATGGACAGAGATGTCAGCAGAGAGCAAGAAAGGAATTTACTCTGTAGCATTCAGCAGCTAATAAGTACTGGAAGGATTAAGAATAGAAACAATTTACAAATATGTTTAACTTTCTGGCACCAGTTGATTTAAAAAAGAAAAAAAAAATGTTTTTCCACCGGAGTACCCCTTTAAGACTTTAAAGGGGTTGTCCGCTGCCCTGCCTTCCGGAGCTCCACTCGCAGCGTCTGGAAGTTCATTACTCCGAACGCTGTGTGCGGGCTTCCGTGATCAAGGCCGCCCTCGTGACATCATGCCCGCCCCCTCGGACCAAAAACCATGTTAGGCTACGGTTTTGGGTACGGGAAAAACATCTGACAAAACCATACTGGATGCAAAACGGACACAACCTGATGCATCTTTTGCGTATGGTTTTCAATGGAGAGTCAATGCATACGGTTTTCATTACAGTTCCGTACGGTTTTAAAATTGAAAACGTAGACGGGAACTGTATTGCACAAACGTGGTTTGAACCCAGCCTAACATTGTTATCTGTAAAACATCCACAGATTTGCAATTCTTATGTAAAGCATCACATGTAAGACATTGTGGCTCCCTTTAACAAATTTTTAGCCTTTCAACAAAAACTGGAGCACAAAAAAGAGACTTTACATAGGAGATTATCCATGGTGGAGGTAGAAACTTGCTTGACTCACAATTTTAGTTTCTTATACAGTAAAGCTTAGCGGTAGAAGGGTTTTGTCTGTTTGTCCTATGGTGTAGTTTAGAGTATGGAAACCATATTTGCTTTTCTCACAGCGTAGCTGTCTGGCTCAGAGGCAAGGACTCTCTGTTTCTCTCAGTAGAGAGGCTGGGCTAGGGTAAGCTCTGCTTTCTCTTCTACAGGATTTTTGCTGTGTGTATTAACCCTTGCATAGCTCTGAGGCCTGCATGTTACATATATTCACCATTTCAATTGCATAAAACAGGTTACATTAAACAGTGAAAAGAAAGGAAAAACATTATGAATATTAAAGGCACACATGACATATGTCCCCCAACCACAGTGGGGGAGATTTATCAGAGGAAAAGTTGCTGAGTTGCCCATGGCAACCAATCATATCACTTCTTTCATTTTTCAGAGGCCTTTTCAGAAATGAAAAAAACTATCTGATTGGTTGCTATCAAAATCCAAAACAAAGAGGCAAACAGTGGCACCGATACCTAAGACCCTCAACCACGAGATGGATATATTCACGCCAGGCAGAAGACCAGACAAACCTTACTCGGCGGTGCTAGGACAATGCAAATGATAGTCAGCAAAATGGAAAATAGAAGAGAGAACAGGCATTCTGCACTCACTGTGTAAGAACTGGTCAAAGGACTCCCACCTCGGGTGATTCCTTCGGAGGGATGCTAAAGACTGTACCGGGCGCTCAGAGGCGATTGCCGGCGGTTTCACACAATGAATGTGCTTCGTCCGGCCTGCCTGTTCTCTCTTCTATTTTCCATGATTGGTTGCTATGCCCACCCTCACTTACTGGACTTTGTCCATGCCTGTGCTTTAGCTTGGACACAGCCATGATTTTATAAGCCATGATTTCTATAAAAAGGAAATAAAATCTTCTCGTGAAGTATATTAGAAAGGTTATTGTTTTGCCAAAATGTACAACATATGCAATGTTTTTGTATCTGGCAGAGCCCTTTTAAAGATCCCCATTAGGAAATTGCAAATGCCTGTGGTATTACTGATAACCAGTATGAATATTTTTAAGGCTCTTTAGTGGCTACTTTTTGACATCAATGGAGAGGCACATTTTTTTTTTTGTAAGAAAAAGGCTATTTTTCATTTAAAATGTTTTTAGAACTCTCTGGTGATTAAAAATTTTAAATTCAACTTTTTTTATTTTTTATTTTGTCGCTAAGAAGGCTAGTTATGGCCAGAACTATAACACAATTGTTGCTTCAGCTAAATATTATTATGGTAGAATTTTTGACAACAAAGGGTTAATATGCACAATTTTTTTCTATTGTAATGATTAAAAGCGCATATCGTAAAGTACACATAAATAGATGATGTTATTAATGTAATAATTCTATGGAATGTATGTCTATTAGTGGTGATGAAATAGTGTATGCTGTACATTGAAACCATATAGAGTACTAGTCTTATACTGGGCTGTTATATACAATGCATTAAAGAATTGCTTTCATCTGCCCCATCATATAATCATTGAAGCTGAATTTAGTATGACTGGAAAAGGCAGAGGAGAAAATGTGACATTGCTAGAGAGAGTAAATTATCAGCAGTTTTTGATCTATTTATAGGCTTAGTTTCTTTCATCTTACTGAATCATTTTAAGGCCCCATTGCTAATTATAATAGTAAAAGCTGTCTATGTGTCAGTGTGAATTTCACAGAAGTACACTTCACTCCTGAGAAGAGGTGCTTGAGAAGGATCCCAATTCTCATTGGTATAGAAGAAGTATTTGGCACACAAGAAATCAATTGACACACCCACAAGGGCATTCGACAGGCCTGGACTACCCCAGGAAATAATTTTTTCTCATATACATATATTTTTTTTTAAACTAAGTAGTCATCAATAAGATTTGATTTGCTTAATGTACATAATGCAGACAATCTCATAGCTCCTTGCTCTACTTTACTATTCTCACCACCACATCGGCACCTGACAGGTCAGCAGTGCGAGAACTAGGGCCTTGGAGCAAAGTAAAAAGTGGTCAGGAAATGCCGCAGTCTTAAATGGTTCTTTATTTATTTAATTTATTTAAGCATTTATTTTTGCTCTGATTGTGCGTCTTTGTTTGTTAAGTGATGTGGTGTGAGGACTTATTTTATTAAGGTTTTTTTTTTTTTAATTTAAAATTTTTGGGTCTGACTCAAGATTTATATCTTTGGACTTTGGTCTTAATTACCGGTAAGATCTGAATTCAGGAAAACCCAGTTGACTGAAGAGGAGAAAAGCATAGTGACAAGTAGATACAGTGACAATAAGCTTGATAATATTAAGTACAGTTGGCTTTGGTGCTATACACCTGTGTCTCTCCTCTTCAACCTCTAGATCATCCAAGATTAGAGGATAAAGAGAAGGACAGACTGTGGCTACCACTGGGAATCAGGATGGTAAAAGAGTGACTAGGAATCTGACAACCAATAGAGGTGGGCTGTATAAGCAGGTAGGTCACAGCCTCTTTAGTTAAGTTTCTGCAGTTTATACTTCTGCAAGAAATTGCTTGTATTGTTGTTTTTTTTTTTTTTAGTTAATTACACAATACACCAAATCTGTAGATTACATAATAAACTAACAAGAAACATATGAACATTAAATGAAAATTGTAGTTCACATTTAATAACAAAAAATGCTATGACCCACATACAAGTGCTCACAACAACCTCCTGTGGGATTATAGAATATATATGCATGATCATGAATGCACGCAACTGTCTATACATGAGTGTCCTTTGAGTAGTCAGCCAAGAGAATGCTGTTGCATGCTTCACTGAAGCATGAACCTTAAAGAGGTAATACATAAGCTTTGGAAAATGTTCTCTATATGATCCTGTGTATGGTGTACTTCATCATCAGTAGCTCTTACTATCGTTCACAACCTATTGGGCTTTTATGTTTCACTATTGCAGGTCAAGATCATTTTAGAAACATTTATAGAACAATATTATATTGATACCAGAACCTCACTGTGAATTATGTACTTATGTTTCATTTATTCATATGTGAATATGTGAATTAATATGCTACCCTGGTAAATTTAATAAAACAGAAATTTTTAAGCAAAACACTATTGCAGGCCAAGTATTTGTACTCGGGTACAATAATCTATGTTTTTTAAACAATGACTTATCACTACATGTCATTACAGTGTTCATCAATCTCATAGCAGCCTGGCATTACTTAATAGATCACCAACTAAAGACTGCCATAGAATCAATAATGTACATAGCTAGAGAGTGCAGGTAGCAACGTGTATTTTGCAAGAACAGTTTCCCTCCATGTGATTTTTGACATATATATATATATTACTCTATTTACCAAAAATGACTATTTATCACTGAAAAAAGCCTTTAAAGGGCTGTTGCAATTTCGTAACTTCAGTTTCCAAACCCCATCAGGCCTGCATGTGGCCCCCAGAGGTCATTTTCAAACTGAAAGCAGCTAAAAAGTAGTAAAGTAGCTTACCTCCATCACTTGTCGATCCCATGCATCACAGAGAAAGATGTAATTCTGTGTCTGTATAGAGAACTATTTAGCTAATAAACTCCTGTGATAGCAGATTTTCTGCATCGCGAGAGGAAATGAAGAGCAGAAGAGAAGTAACATAAAATGTGGAGGGCTGGTGCAAGGATTTTTGCCACCCTTGGCAAAAGCTAATTTTGCTGCCCCTAGACCCCGCCCATTTGCTCCACCGTTTGACATGCCCACCTTATTATTGGGGTGACATACAGTAACAAACCTTCTCCTCATGTAATTACCTTACTACTGGGGTGACACATTGTAACAAACCTCCTCATATAATCATGTTTCATGTTGGGGGTAGTAGTACAGGGGCTGAGGGATTGATCAATTCTGAGACCTGCATCAGGACTAAATTCTGAGACCCGCTGCAATCATAAGTTATTAACCAGGGGAACAGGTGGCATGCCATGCATCACCTAGGGTTGGTACCTGGCCGGCATTTTACTGGCATACCAAGTATATTTGCCACCCTGCCAGTAATTTTATATAAAAAATACTGGCAATGAAATGGCCGGTATTTATCCAACCAAAGCCCCAAATCCCAGAATGTTGCACCATAACCTACACTAGTGTTTCCCATCCAGAGTGCCTCCAGCTGTTGCAAAACTACAACTTACAGCATTCCCGGACAGTTGAGTCTGGCTGAACCAGGCTTTATCAATCGGGTGCAGAGCAAACAGATCAATGTGGTTCTATGGAACCACATTGATCTGTATGAGGAATCTAATGATTCCTCCTTGAATCACCCCCCTTTTCCCAAATTCCATATAAAAAATATGTAACCATAATAAAAATAAACATAAGTGGTATCGTAGCGTGCGTAAATGTCTAAACTATAAAAATATAATGTTAATTTAACCGCACGGTCAATGACGTACACGTAAAAAAATTCCAAAGTCCAAAATTGCGTATTATTGGGCACTTAGTATACCCTAAAAAAAATGTATAAAAAGTGATCAAAAAGTCCTACCAAAACAATAATGGTACCAATAAAAACTTCAGATGAAGGCGTAAATGCGCCCTCATACATGCCTGTATATGGAAAAATAAAAAAGTTATAGGGGTCAGAAGATGACAATTTTATACATACAAATTTTGGTGCACGTAGTTATAATTTTATTTAAGTAGTAAAATAAAATAAAATCTATACAAAAAGGTATCATTGTAACCGTATGGACCTACAGAATAAACATATGGTGTAATTTTTACAGAAAAGTGCACTTCATAGAATCGGAAGCCCACAAAAATCACAAAATGGTGTTTTTTGTTTTTCAATTTTGCCCCACAAATATTTTTTTTCTGGTTTTGCTGTAAATTTTGTGGTGAAATGATTGATGTCATTATAAAGTACAATTGGTGGCACAAAAAAAAAGCCCTCATATGGGTCTACATGTGCAAAATTGAAAGTGTTATGATTTATAGAAGGTGATGAGGAACAAATGAAAGTGCAAAAACGGAAAAACCCTATGTCCTTAGGGGTTAATATATCTGTTTCTATTCTGTTATTTTTGACGGGGGAAAAATACTGCATGCAACGACTTTTTGCAGTCTTGAGCCTCCGAGTGGCCATTCACGGCTCTTGGCGGGGTTTTAAAAATTATACAGTGTGGCTCAGGATTTTTCATAGAGCCGGCCGGCCAAAGATAGTGCCGCGATGCTGCCCGCTTCCGCGGCAGGTGTGGTCCCTCCTACTAATGCTCTTAACATGGACACTGTCGGTGCCAGCCATGCAGGGCTCCCGGCAGGGTATTTGAATATGAAGTGCAGAGTTTCAAGAATACATTGCTGGGGAGCAGAGCAGCATGGCATGCTGCCCGCTCCCCTGGTTAATAACTTATGATCGCAGCGGGTCTCAGAATTGCCTCAGCCCCTGTACTACTACCCCTAACAGGAAGCATGATTACATGTGGAGGAGGTTTGTTACAATGTGTCATCCCAGTAGTAAGGTAATTACATGAGGAGGTTTGTTACTGTGTCTAACCCCAATAATAAGGTGGGGCAAGCTTGTACTGTGAATAACATAATATTATTCCCCCGACCCTGCTCCGCATCTTCTTGCGCAGTCACAGTGCACAGCTGGGACATGTCACTCCATTCCCTGCTGCTCATTAGTGTTGAGCGGCATAGGCCATATTCGAATTTGCGATATTTCGAGAATATATGGACGAATATTCGTCATATATTCGCTAAATTTGCATATTCGTAATATTCGCATTTTATTTTCGCATATGCGAAAATTCGCGTATGCGAAAATTAGCATATGTAAAAATTACCATATACAAACATTAGCATAAGCGAAAATTTGCATATGCAAATTTTCGCACATGCGAAAATTCGCACGCCAGTCTCACACAGTAGTATTAGAGCCATCTTTACACCACACAAGCTGGAAGCAGAGAGGGGTGATCACTGTGAGGTGTACTGTGAGAAAAAAAAATATTCGTAATTACGAATATATAGTGCTACATTCGCGAATATTCGCGAATTCGCGAATATGCAATATTCACGAATAAAATTTGCATCGCGAATATTCGCGAGCAACACTACTGCTCATACCCGTACCCGACAGAGATAAGCAGCAGGGAATGGAGGGACATGTCCCCGCTGTGCATTGTGATTGCGCTCCATTCCCTGCTGCCCTCTTTGCAATCAGATTGCGAAGTGGGGACATGTCCCTCCATTCCCTGCTGCTCATCCCCGTGGGGTACAGGGATGAACAGCGGGGGATGGAGTGACATGTCCCTGCTGTGCTCTGTGATTGCGCTAGAAAATACAGGGTGGGGGGCTGGGGAATAAAATTAGATTATTCACAGTACAAGTTTAAAAACCCCACTGAGAGGGTATTAAAAATTTATAGTAAAAGACACTATATACATCGCTGGGGAGTGGAGCATGCTGCCCGCTCCCCTGGTTAATAACTTATGATCGCATACCGTTTCAGAAGTGAGACCCGGTGTGATCAATGGGGGTAGAAGTACAAGCTCTAATGTAGCCTCCCCAGCCGCCTGCAGATTCCCACAGCCGGGGGAACTACTACCCCCATCATGGAAACGAGTTTGTTCCATGATGGGAGTAGTAGTAGCCCTGGCTGCAGGAGTCTGTAGGCAGCTGACTTTTCATACTAATGGATGAAAAACTGATGCAAAAGCTTGCCACTTAATGGCATCCCCTTGCATCAGTTTGCATCCATTTGTAGTATGGTCCTTTTAGGAGGCATTGACGGGAGAATACCGGGAAAGGGGACAACGGCCGTGTGAACATAGCCTAATAGGTACACCATTTTTTCTGTCAAAATTCTTAATCTTCCCATTTTTGTCGGTGTTTCCTTATGTCTAAGACACCCTGTGCAAATAAAGCAGGTAGATAGCATTTCTCAGTAACAAATATAACTACTTTCAACTGGGTTACAAACAGAAGCGAGAAGCTCAAGCACTATTTTCCTTAGGGGGGGTATGTTGTTTAGCTGAAGGAAATTATCTTACAAGAGATGCACATTGAATTAATGTAGGGAACAGAAGCATAAGGCAATCTGAGGTGAAGATGGAAACTGGACTGGAATATCAGTCTGCCTGACAATGATATTAGAGATGACCCTTAACTACTCATGTTACATGTGAAATACGGCATTTGTATATCTAGGAAAACTAATTATGTTCTTTAGGGCAGACATCTGGTAATGTATTCTGTTTACATGGTCATTATCAGTAGGATGGATTAACCCCTTAACAACCTGCCTATTTTGGACTGTCATCATCCGCTAATATTTTTTTATTTTTCAGTTGATGTAGCTTTTTAATGGCCTGTTTTTTGCAGGACAAACTATATTTTACAACGCCACTATGCCAGGATAGGTGTAATTTACAGATTTTTTTATTTATTTATTCTTATTAGTACCCAAGTACCCAAAGCCAGCAGGTGCGGAGAATCAAAAATGGCGCTCCTGGGCATAAGTGGTAACAGGCTAGAGTTACTTAGGCTGGGGCAGGGGGGGGGGCAGTAGCAATAGTCCACACCTACCCTGGTAATGTCAGGCTGTTAATACTTGGTTGTTATGTAGCTGAGAATGAAAATAACCCAACATGTTTTTTGCATAGATATATTTTTTGTGTGTTTGTGTGTTTTTTCCCCCTATTTTTATACTCAGCTAGATACCAACCAAACAGCAACAGCCTGACGTTACCAGGGTGGGCAAGGACCACTGGCCATCCCCAGCCTAAATAATGCTCAATAGAAATTAAAATCACAGAGTGGATCTGTCAGCAGTTTTAGAATGTCAAACCCACTGACAGTCCTGCACAGAGGAAAGGGAGGGGAGTGAAGTCTTGCCTTCAGTATTGGTCATAGAGCTTGTATGACCAAAACATTGTCTAGTTCATGGCCACTGCAACAATTGTTAGTTGCCCAAAGATCATGGCATACCTAGGGAATGACAAATATGTCACATGCCCTGAGTGCCATGGAGTGGGGCTTGGTTCATCTGACAAAAGCCAAAAGCTGGCCGCCTAAGGGCTCTTTAAGAAGCGACTGATATTGACTCAGTGCAGAGTAGTCACCTGCCAGCCCGAATGGCCTGCTCTGCTCCCACACACGCCCTTTAGAGATGCCTGAAAGCAGAACATCACGGCATCCCCTCTAAGCATAGGAGGAAGTGGGGCAGGAAGTGAAGAGAAGAAGAATTGAAGTGGAGAAGTCCCCACTGATTGACCAGTGGGGCTTAGAGAGGAGGAAGTCAGTGGAGCAGTGCAGGGAGGAAGAGCAGAGGAGAACAAGGACAAAAAGTGTAGACTGGAATTCCTCCAATTCCCACTGCCTGAACACAGGAAGAATGGAGTGGAACAGTGCAGGGAGAGGAGATCAAGGAGCTCAAGGTAGGCTTTGGCTTCATAAAAACATTGCATGTTTAATTGTAGCTTATTGTTTTTCTTATCCTACCTAGGCAAAAAATGGCAGTGTAAAACAATTTTTAAAGAGGACCTGTGACCATGGTTAGGGAACCATAATCACACACCTTTTTACCTGATATGCCCTTCCATTCCTGATATATTAGGATTTATATAAGGAGATTGGAATCAGTCAGATGGGCGTGAAGTTAACCCCTTGGGGATGCAGGGCGCATGCATACGCCCTGCTTCCCCGATCCTTAAGGACCAAGGGCGTACCGGTAACCCAGTGGGAGTTCCGGTCCCCGCTGCTCGCCGGGCGGGGATCGGACCGGGATGCCTGCTGAAATCATTCAGCAGGCACCCCGTGCAAACCCCTGGGGGGTTCCTGAGACCCCTCCCCATGTTGGCGATGATTTTAGACCAGCGATCTGTGATGATTCCGGGTCATACGGGTCTCTGGTGACCCGGTAAATAAGGAGGATCGGGGCTGTCCAAAAGAGCCCTGATCCCCCTGAAGGGATAGGAGTGAGATGTGCTGAGAGTGGCGCCAGAGGTCCCTTACTGGCGGCAATCCTTCTCTGTGTGGTGGCAGGCGACGATCCTCTGTGTGCGGCAGCTGCGGTGTTGATCCTGCTACTGCCAGGTGAGTTGCCTAGAAACATCTGAAGTGCCACAGTTTACAGTGGTCTCTAATCTGTAGCCCTCCAGATGTTGCAAAACTACAATTCCCAGCATGTTGTTTACTGTTTGGGCATGCTGGGATTTGTAGTTTTGCAAGATTTATAGGTTTACAGTTTGGAGATCACTATGCAGTGGTCTCTAAACTGTGGCCCTCTAGATCTTGCAAAACTAAAACTCCCAGCATGCCTACACAGCAGTTTGCTGTCTGGGCATGCTGGGATTTGTAGTTTTTCAACATCTGGAGGGACACAGTTTGGAGATCACAGTGCGGTGGTCTCTAAACCGTGGCCCTCTAAATCTTGCAAAACTACAACCCCCAGTATGCCCTTTGGCGATCAGTACATGCTGGTTGAGTTGTAGTTTTGCAACAGCTGGAGGCACACTGGTTTGAAAATACTGAGTTAGGTAAAAGAACCTAACTCAAGGTTTTCCAACCAGTGTGCCTCCAGCTGTTGCAAAACTACAACTCCCAGCATGCACGATCTGTCAGTGCATGCTGGGAGTTGTAGTTTTGCAACAGCTGGAGGTTTTCCCCCTCTTCCCCCATGTGAATGTTCACAGAAGTGTAAGCTTTCATTTGAGGAGGTATTCCTCAAGTGAAGTTCCGCTTGAGGAAATAATTCCATGTGAATAGGGCCTAATGCTTGCATCTGGGTTCACCCCTATGCAAATCCCTAATTTATGCCTCAAATGCGCCTGGTGCTCTCTCACTTCAGAGCCCTGTCGTATTTCAAGGAAACAGATGGGGTATTTCTGTACACAGGAGCAATTGCATTATAAATTTTGGGGGGCTTTTTCTCCTTTTACCCAGTATGAAAACGAAAAGTTGGGGTCTACACCAAAATTTTATTTTTTTACACTAACATGCTGGTGTTGCCCCATACTTTTCATTTTCACAAGAGGTAAAAGGTAAAAAAGACTCCTAAAATTTGTCAATTTCTCCTGAGTACGGAAATACCTCATATGTGGACGTAAAATACTCTTTGGCTCAGACACAAAATGGCTCAGGAGTGGGAGTGCACTATGTACATTTGAGGCCTACATTTGTGATTTGCACAGGGGTGGCTGATCGATCCGAATAAATTCTTGACAAATTTTTATTAGTAATGTATTTTAATAATGTGTTTAATAAAGTGTTTCACTTTTTTTATTTTTTACATTTTTAGGTAGTACTATTACTCCCAGCATGGAACAGAATGTTCCATGATGGGAGTAGTAGTACCTGTGCTAATAGATAGATCACCATGGGTGTCACTCCTGCTGCGTCAGCTGCGAATGTCCTGTATAATGTATAGATGCGAGCAGCTTTCTCGCATCTAGATAGGACAATCGCATCGGGTCTCAGGAGTGATATCTGCTGTGATCTGTCCTCAACTGCAGGTACTACTGCTCCCAACATGGAGCACACTTGGTTCCATGCTGGGAGCTGTAGTACCTGCATTAATAGACAGATCGCAGCAGGTGTCACTTCTGGCACCCGATGCGATTGTCCTATATAATGTATAGATGCGGGCGGTCGGCCGCTCTTCTCTGGTCCCACTGTAGTATGAGTATATGTCGTATATATATATATATATATATATATATATATATATATATATATATATATACCTATTATTCATATTTCACGCAGAGAGCTGTGAGTGGCTTGAACCATTACAGCTCTCTGCGAGAAATCTGAATAAGTGATGTGGATTCTATAGTACAGTGATGCGAGCGCAGGAGAAAGCCAATCCATCTCTGCAATAGAAAGGACAATCGCATCGGGTGTTAGGAGTGATACCTGCTGTGAACTGTCTATTAGTACAGGCACTACATCTCCCGTCATGGAAAAGTCTGTTCCATGCTGGGAGTAGTAGTACTACCTAAAAAATGTAAAAAATAGAGAGAAAAAAAGTGAAACACACACACACACTTTATGAAAAATATATAAAAGTTTTGTTATAAAACACATACACTTTATTAAACACAATATTAAAATACAGTACTAATAAAAATAAATGAATTATAAAAAATATATTATTTTTACATTTAAAGGGGTACTCTGGTGAAAACCTTTTTTCTTTTAAATCAACTGGTGGCAGAAAGTTAAACATATTTGTAAATTACTTCTATTAAAAAATCTTAATCCTTCCAGTACTTATTAGCTGCTGAATGCTACAGAGGAAATTCCTTTCTTTTTGGAACACTGATGACATCACGAACACAGTGCTCTCTGCTGGCATCTCTGTCCATTTTAGCAACCATGCATAGCAGATGTATGCTAAGGGCAGCATGGTGGCTCAGTGGTTAGCACTGCTGCCTTGCAGTGCTGGGGACTTGGGTTAAAATCCCACTAAAGACAACAATAAATAAAGTGTTATTATTATTATTATAATAACGTCAGCAGAGAGAACTGTGGTCGTGATGTCATCAGAGAGCATTCCAAAAAGAAAATAATTTCCTCTGTAGTATTCAGCAGCTAATAAGTACTGGAAGGATTAAGATTTTTTAATAGAAGTAATTTACAAATATGTTTAACTTTCTGCCACCAGTTGATTTAAAATAAAAAAAGGTTTTCACCGGAGTACCCCTTTAACCCCTTAAGGACACATGACGTACTGGAACGTCATGTGTCCACTCCCGATCTATAACGCGGGGCCACGGCGTGGCCCCGCGTCATAGCGGGTCGGGCCCGGCCTCTAACAACGGCCGGGACCCGTGGCTAATAGCGCGCGGCATTGATCGCTGTGCCGCGCGCTATTAACCCTTTAGACGCGGCGTTCAAAGTTGAACGCCGCGTCTAAAGTGAAACCGAAAGCATCCCGGCTAGCTCAGTGGGCTGTTCGGGATAGCCGCGGTGAAATCGCGGCATCCCGAACAGCTGACAGGACAGCGGGAGGGCCCCTACCTGCCTCCTCGCTGTCCGATCGCCGAATGACTGCTCAGTGCCTGAGATCCAGGCATGAGCAGTCATCCGGCAGAATCGTTGATCACTGGTTTCTTATGAGAAACCAGTGATCAACATAGAAGATCAGTGTGTGCAGTGTTATAGGTCCCTATGGGACCTATAACACTGCAAAAAAAAAGTGAAAAAAAAAAGTGAATAAAGATCATTTAACTCCTCCCCTATTAAAAGTTTGAATCACCCCCCTTTTCCAATAAAAAAAAAAACACAGTGTAAATAAAAATAAAAATAAACATATGTGGTATCACCGCGTGCGGAAATGTCCGAATTATAAAAATATATCATTAATTAAACCGCTCGGTCAATGGCGTGCGCGCAAAAAAATTCCAAAGTCCAAAATAGTGCATTTTTGGTCACTTTTTATATCATTTAAAAATGAATAAAAAGTGATCAATAAGTCCTATCAATGCAAAAATGGTACCGTTAAAAACTTCAGATCACGGCGCAAAAAATGAGCCCTCATACCGCCCCATACACGGAAAAATAAAAAAGTTATAGGGGTCAGAAGATGACAATTTTAAACGTATTAATTTTCCTGCATGTAGTTATGATTTTTTCCAGAAGTCCGACAAAATCAAACCTATATAAGTAGGGTATCATTTTAATCGTATGGACCTACAGAATACATATCAGGTGTCATTTTTACCGAAAAATGTACTACGTAGAAACGGAAGCCCCCAAAAGTTACAAAACAGCGTTTTTTTTTTCAATTTTGTCGCACAATGATTTTTTTTCCCGCTTCACCATAGATTTTTGGACAAAATGACTGACGTCATTACAAAGTAGAATTGGTGGCGCAAAAAATAAGCCATCATATGGATTTTTAGGTGTAAATTTGAAAGAGTTATGATTTTTTAAAGGCAAGGAGCAAAAAACGAAAATGCAAAAACGGAAAAACCTCCGGTCCTTAAGGGGTTAAAGTGCAACTGTCATTAGATTTTAGCCCCCCCGGGCTACTACAATGTTGTTACAGATGTCCATAACATGAGTGTAACCATACCTTTATGGGTTTTCCTCCTTCTTTTATAACTTACAAAATACATTTATCCAGCGGTCTGGCACAGTCGGATAGGTGTTGCTTGGGGTTCTCAAAGCCCCGCCGCCACCACGCCTATCCTCTCCTTTCAGCTCTGGGATCGCTGTGTAGTAAGACACAGCGCATGCACCCCTCCCTTCATCTAGTACTGCACCTGCGCAGTGAGCGCATAGGCAGTGGGAGCGAGTGCTTGCTCTGTCAATGCAGGGCAGTGTCGCGCGCACGTCAGGAGGGGTGCATGCTCTGTGGATGCGCTGTGTCTTACTACACAGCGATCCCAGCACTGAACGGAGAAGATAGGCATGGAGGCAGCGGGGGTTTGGGAACCCCAAGCCACGCCTATCCGACTGTGCCAGACCGCTGGATAAATGTATTTTATAAGTTATAAAAGAAGGAGGAAAACCCATAAAGGTATGGTTACACTCATGTTATGGACATCTGTAACAACATTGTGATAGTCTGGGGGCGGGCTAAGATTGCATGACAGTTTTAGCTTTAAATGGCCCCTTTCTACATTTTCATTATTGTAGGCTACATGTTTAGGTCCTTGCCCACCCACATAAATTGATCCCTGTTTAAAAATTTACATTAAAGGGGTATTCCAGGATTTTTTTTTTATTTTACTATGCTACAGGGGCTGTAACATTAGTGTAGGTCATAATACAGTGACCCCCCGACCTACGATGGCCCCGACATATGATGAAATCGACATACGATGGCCTCTCAGAGGCCATCGCATGTCGATGTCAGCATCGACATACGATGCTTTTTTATGTCGAGGCCATCACATTAAGTGCTATCCGGCAGCGCCAAATGCTTAAGCTGCTGCCGGATAGCAGCTTAATATTCCCCGTGTGGTGCGGTAAGTATTACTTACCCCTCCACGATGCTCCGGGGTGCCCTCCGGGTCCAGCGCTGATCTTCCGGTGTCTTCTCGGCCCTCTCCGATGACGTCAATACGCTGCTGCGCACGCCATCCAATAGGAATGGCGTACGCAGCGGCGTAATGACGTCGCTACGCAGGCCCAGTAAGGCCTTGCGGAAGACAGAAGAGGACCGGAGAAGACAGCGGAGGACCAGAGAAGACCAGGAGAGCCCAGCGGAGGCCCGGGATCACCATCGGGAGCGGCGGGGACACCATCTCGAGCGGCGGGGACAGGTGAGTACAGCTTCCTATACTTTACATTGCACGAATCCCTCAACATACGATGGATTCGACAAACGATGGCTCGTGTGTGACGGTTTTCTCACAATTCTTCTGTGATTTTCACCGCACTATTTATTTTTATCAGAATACAAAATTACTGTTGTCTCGGATTTTTCCAAGCTTGCAATGCGGCCGAGACCTGACTGCTTCAATGGGTGGAGGGATCGCTTGGTGGGAGAGAGATCAACTGCAACTAATGCAACAGCTGTAGGCACCCTGATTGAAAACCACCGGTCTTTTGTTTCAATGGGTGGGGTGGCTGATGTGTGGGAGGGAGTAAAATGGAATTGTGGGATTTGTAGTCAAAAAAAGAAAAAGTCAAATAGGAAATACAAGTTCACAAAAAGCTAGCCACAGTTTTATGGTAATCTCATGACATAGCCATTTAGCCCCAAGACAAGCGCAGATCCTTCCTAAGCATGTCCACTACTGTCTGCCAGGTACATCCTAAAATCACCTTATGGTTGATGACCTCTTTTACATATTTTATTTTTTGTCTTCCAATTTTCAGGAGCGGGCAGGGACCAGAAAATTCAGCGCTCAATATTAAAAATGGGGCTAAAAAAGTAAAGTGAAAATAAAAAAAATTATGATTTAGAAAGAAATCTAGAAAAAAAATTATGAAATGCACTCCTCATTCAGAAGTGACACTCGCTGCAATCTGTCTATTAATGCAGGTACTACAGCTCCCAGCATGGAGCAGAGTGTGCTCTTTGTTTGGAGCAGTAGTAAATTCCGTTAAGGACAGATCACAGTAGGTTTCACTCCTGACACCCGCTATGATCGTCCTATCTATTGCAGAGATGCGAGCACAGGAAAAAGCCGCTCGCATCTATATGTATACAGGACAATCGCAGTGGTGTCACCAATGAAGAAATTTGTTATGTCGAATCAAGTCGAAGTCCGGATTCAGTCCAAATCGAATTTTTCATGAAATTCGGTACGAATTCGACTTCGTCTGATTCAATTCACTTCTCTCTAGTTCTGACATAAACGCAAACAAAAAAAATAAATGCCCACGTGTGACCCCATATTGGAAACTACACCCCTCATGGAATAGAACAAGCGGTATAGGAAGCCTTAACACCCCACAGGTGTTTGACTAAATTTTTTCACTAAAATGCTGGTGTTACCCAAAATTTTTCATTTTTGACAAGGGAAAATAGGCAAAAACAAACTCAAAATTTGTAACCCCATTTCTTCTAAGTAAGAACATACCCCATATGTGGATGTAAAGTTCTCTGCGGGCGCACTACAATGCTCAGAAGAGAAAGAGCGCCATTGGGCTTTAGGAGAGAATTGAAGGCCACGTGTGTTTACAAAGCCCCCATGGTGCCAGAACAATGGACGGGGGGTGGGGGGTCATGTCACCCCATTTTGGAAACTACACCCCTCACGTAATGTAATAAGGGGTACAGTGAGCATTTACACCCCACAGGTGTCTGATAGATTTTTGGAACAGTGGTCCGTGAAAATGAAAAATGTCAAAAAATGTCTAAAAATGCTAACATAAAGCAGACATATTGTATTTGTGAATCAATATCCTGTATAATTTATTTGGAATGTCCACTTTCCTTACAAGCAGAATGTTTCAAATTTTGAAAAATGCAACATTTTCAAAATTTTCTTGACATTTTGGGATTTTTCACTAAGAAAGGATACAAGTAACAATGAAAATTTACCACTATGTTAAAGTAGAATATGTCATGAAAAAACTATCTCGGAATCAGAGTTATTAATGCATAAAGTGACAGTGATCAGAATTGCACAAAAGGGCTGAGTCCTTAAGGTGAAAATAGGCTGAGTCCCTAATGGGTTAAAGAGGTATAAAAAAACAGGCTATTTTTCTTTCAAAGACAGCGCCCTCCTTGTCTCCACTTTGGGAGGGGTATTACAACTTGGCTCCATTCCCTTAAGTAGATCTGAGCTGCAGAACCACACCCAACCTGGAGACAAACAGGGAGAGGTCTTTGAAAGAAAAAAGGCCTGTTTTTTGATTCCTGAAAACCCCCTTTAATTTTAATAATGGGTGTGACTTTTAGGCAATAGGAGTTATTATAGTTATTATAGTGGGAATGTTTTACATTAAGGGGTGTGTATACTTAATGCCACTCCCTGGTTATATAATCAATCCCCTCAGCTGATATTTACTTCCATCATTGAAATTAAGTTCACACCTGTTTGACTGATTTCCTAAAATGTCAAACTATACACCTTCATATCTCAGAAATGGAGGGACATAGCAAAAAAAATTGTCCACAAGTCCTCTTTAAAATTTGTGCTTTCATTTTCAAAAAAGGAGAAGGAATCTGATTGGTTGTGTGGACTTTTCTTGCACTCACATTTTTTTTTTTTATAAATATTTCAAATTTTTTCTATGCTAGTGGTTTTCTTTGAACCATAAAATGATTTCATAGTTGTTATTTTTTTTATGTCGGTTCAACATCCACATTGCTGAATCTGCACTTTCTATTGTCTCTGAAGGAATCATGAGTCAGACCAAAGTTGGGTAATTAAAAAGAAACATCTATAGGCGTGTCTATGAATGGACAGAACAAAAGAGGATTGTGAAGAGACTAGAATACACATGGTTGTCTTTGGAGGTTAATTAAGCGGATACAGAGAGTTGCCTGATGCATTACAAATTCAGGAGGAAGCCAAGGATGGTAAATATCACTCCCAGGATTCATTAGGTTTAGTCCATACTTATCTAAGGCAAGAATTAACATGAAATCTTTACACGCAGTGATAAATAGGACAATATATATAGCTGACCAACAAGTGCAATGAATTCACATGCCAGCTTCATGGTGCTGACTGCTAAATGGGGAGATAAATGTGGATAATAATCTAGGTTATCTTTGAAATTCTATACTGTCTCTTTTCTATATAAAGAGTTAATCTGTATTTTGCTGATTTATACTTAAGTGGGGAAAAAATGAGTCCTAAGTTAAAAATCATAGTCTTTTGGTCCTTAAAGGAATACTCTGCTGGAATGTTTTATCATTCCATTGTGCCTGGGCTGCAAAAAAGTAAAATAACAAACTTTAAATCACCTTCTGCCACTCCCAATATTGCTGTTCTGTCTTCTGGGCCCCGGTTTTCTTCAGCATCTTGGAGTCCGACACGTCAGACTGCGCTCAGCTTATCACCGGCCGCAGCGATGTCCCTCCTCGGCCAGTGACACACTGAGTGCAGTGTCAAGTAACAAGTCTGGACCCCACCTTCTCCCTGCTGCCTGGACCTTTTATATGACAATGCGCTTAGCGTATCAGAGGCCAAGGCAGGACATCGCTGTGGCCGGTAATAAGCTAAGTGCAGTGTGACACATGAGGCTCCAAGGTGCAGGAGAAGACCAGGCCCAGAAGACAAAAGACTGATATTGGCACATTGGCCGAGCGAGTTAAAATTTGTTATTGTACTTTTTGCAGCCCAGGCACAATGGAATGATAAAAAAATCCAGCAGAGTACTCCTTTAAAGGGGTTATCCAGCAGGAAGGGGGAGGGGGATATATAACTTTTCCCACTAAACAGCATATAAAAAACAAACCTTTATTTACCTGTGGTACCTCTGGTGTCTCGTTCCGGTACCCAGCTGCTATCCTCTTTCTCTCAGAAATCATGACTCTCAGGTCCGTACAGTGAGGATCAAAAGTTTGGGCACCCCAGGTACCTTTGCTCATTCTGGCCAAAAAATTAAATTTTAACCTCATTGGTCCACAGAAATTGTTTCCAAAATGCATCAGGCCTGTCTATATGTTCATTTGTAAAGTTCAAATGCTGATTTTTGTGGTGAGGACATAGAAGAGGTTTTCTTCTGATGACTCCTCCATGAAGACCATATTTGTACAAGTATATCTTTATAGTGGAATAGTGTACCACAACTCTGGTGTCTGCCAGATCTTTCTGGAGGGATTGTGCAGTCAAAGGAGGGTTTTGAATTGTTTTTCTCACAATCCTGCGAGCTGTTCTGTCTGATATTTTTCTTGGTCTTCCAGCTCTTGCTTTAACTTCCACTGTTCCTGATGACTGCAATTTCTTAATTACATTCCGAACAGAGGATATTGACATCTGAAAACGTTTTGCTATCTTCTTATAGCCTTCTCCAGCTTTGTGAGAGTCAATTATTTTCAGTTTCAGATTTCTAGACAACTTCTTAGAAGAACCCATGGTGCTGATTGTTGGGGCAAGGTCAGATGAGTCTGGGCATTTAAAACCTTTGAGAATGACATCACATGGTCTGCTCAGATGATGATTTAGAACAATCCATGACACTGGCAGGTCTCAGCTTTGCAAAGGGGGCAGTGCATGCTATAAATTCTGCAGGGTGCCCAAACTTTTGCAGACGCCATTTTTTTGGTTTTCTGTTATTTTGAAAGTGTAAATTATGGAAATAAAATCTAACTTTTATTGACATATTATAAGAATGTCTAATCTGTAATTTGATACCTTTTAGAGATTTTTCCATCTTTTCTTGGCTTCTTTATGCACGTTGATACAAATTTTTACCTGGGGGTGCCCAAACTTTTGATCCCCACTGTAGGGACATTGTGGCCCACAGTGTCACACTGCCACACATCCAATTACTGGCCAAGGCGAGACATTGCTGCGAGCAGTAACTGCCACAGCAAGACATTGCCGTGGGCCCTGATATCATGTTGTTTGATTGTTAGTCCTTACCCTGCATTGCCTATATTTACTTCTTTTGGATAAATCTAGTCATGAAATGTATGGATGCAGCTGTGCTGGAATGAAACAGGTGGCACTATTGGACTAGTGATTACAGGGGCTATACAGAAGTGCTTTTTTTAATATAATAGTTGTCTTACTTGTATGATAGGTTTAAAGTGAATTAGTATTTTTATCCATTATATCATGCAATTAGACGTCCTGATAAAAATAATTTAAGTAAACGTTACATGGAGCGAATAATATACAGTAATGTGTTAACCTTATCAGAATTTGCTGCTGAATACCAGTCATTAACGCAATCACAATGCTCTTCTCACTTGTTGAAAATTGAATAGGAAATAAGAGGGTCATTTAGCATGCCATAACACAGTAGCTAAAACAGACAGACACACAAAGGGCAGGTATAAGAAAGCTGTCTAAAATAAAAACCGTATTTGCTGCCCATAGAAACCATTCCCATTGTCACAAAGAGAGGATCGGTAGCCATAGTGATACTGTAGAATGTAAGATCATCACTGTCAACAGTTGCTTACTTAACTAAAAAATAATGGGGGAAAAAAAAAGGAAAGTAGCACAGAATCTTCTTTAGCGAGTAAAAAATATTAGAATGGAAGTGCAATCTGACCAATAATAGTGTTCTCAAAACTGTGCACCTCCAGATATGGCAAAACTACAACTCCTAGCATGCCTGGACAGCCGTTGGCTGTCCAGGCATGCTAGGAGTTGTAGCTTTGCAATATCTGGAGGTCCGAAGTTTGGAGACCAAAGTATTGAGATGTGTATAGTAAAATATAAAAATGTATTAACTTGACAGCATGGTGTGCAAAAATATTATTTATTAAACAATTGTCAGGATCCGGGCTAGCGGCTGGTGATGACACTGGAGGTGGATCCCCTGTACCAGAGAGGCGATGACGCGGGCCATACTGGGGAATCGGTTCTAAGCAGTTACTGGTGTTCACCAGAGCCCGCCGCAAAGCAGGATGGACTTGCTGCGGCAGTAACTACCAGGTCGTGTTCCCCAGTAGCGACTCGACCTCTCTGGCAGCTGAGACTGGCGCGGTACACAAGGACTAGACAGAGGCGAGGTCAGACGTAGCAGAAGGTCAGGGCAGGCAGCGAGGTTCGTAGTCAGGGGCAACAGCAGAAGGTCTAGGTACACAGGCTTGGGACACAGTATAACGCTTTCTCAGGGCACAAGGCAAAAAGATCCGGCGAGGAGAGGAAGGGGAAGTGGGTTTTTATACATTAGGGCGTGATTGGACCAGGCACCAAATAGTGGTGCACTGGCCCTTTAAATTTAAGCAAGTCGGCGCGCGCGCCCTAGGGAGCGGGACCGCGCGCGCCAGGAGGAAGCAGACGGGAGCGAGAGGTGAGAGAGACGGGGCGCAATCCGAGGGCGGACTGGAGCCGTGCCTCGGATCGCGTCCCCTCCGGGGACCAGAGAGCAACGCTCGCGGTCAGCAATGCCGACCGGAGCGCTGCAGCCAGAGAAACGCCGTGAGCGCTCCGGGAAGGCAGTGGCACCCGGAGCGCTCGGCGTGACAACAATTACACATAAGTGATAACAAATGTGAATTATTGCAAAAAAATAAAATATATATATATATATATATATATATATATATTTTACTTTCTCTTTTCTTTCTTTCTTTTTATTCTTTATCCTCCTCTGCTATTTGATCCTATGTCCAATATAAATTGTATAAATTGCATTTGAAATGCATGACACAAAACCCACCAAAGGACTGCCGTCCTTAAAGGGGTAGTCCGGTGGAAAACTTTTTTTTTAAATCAACTGGTGCCAGAAAGATAAACAGATTTGTAAATTATTTCTATTAAAAAATCTTAATCCTTCCAGTACTTATTAGCTGCTGAATACTACAGATGAAATTCTTTTCTTTTTGGAACACAGTGCTCTCTGCTGACATCACGAGCACAGTGCTCTCTACTGACATCTCTGTCCATTTTAGAAACTCACCAGGGCAGCATATGTTTGCTATGGGGATTTTCTCCTACTCTGGACAGTTCCTAAAATGGACAGAGGTGTCAGCAGAGAGCACTGTGCTCGTGATTCACCAGAGAGCTCTGTGTTCCAAAAAGAAAATAATTTCTTCTGTAGTATTCAGCAGCTAATAAGTACTGGAATGATTAAGATTTTTTAATAGAAGTAATTTACAAATCTGTTTAACTTTCTGGCACCAGTTGATTAAAAAAAAAAAAAAAAAAAAAAAAAGTTTTCCACTACCTTTAAGTGGGACTTAACCCTATTACTGAGGGATATTATAAATTATACCTTCTATTACTTATTTATTAAAATATAATACCCCTAATAGAAATATTGTTGTGTTGAATACACAAGTGCCTTTATTGTTATTAAACCCTAATAGGAGATTACACTAGGCTATGAGAAAGTAAGGGCTGGCACAATTGCAAATTACTTTTGGGGAGTATGGTGGGTAAACCAGAGGTTAATCCCATATACCATCCATAGAGAGGAGAGGAAGTCAGTGGTGGTGCAAAAAATCCATATGCTATCCAGTGCAAAATTGAACAGGTCATAGAAAAAGTACGGATGCACTGGCCTTGTGACGTTAAAACTTCATTCTTTATTCAAGAAACATTAAAATGACTGCCCGGTAGGGAGCAAGGTCCTTGGTCAGCAGAACGCTGAGTAGAAGCTGCTGGAGGCTGACGTTTCACAGTTGCCCGCTTTCTCAAAGCCTTACCAGCGTCACTGTCCAGCACAGGTTTATCTCCGTGCTCCTCAGTGATATCACCAGAGTTCGACGATACTTTTAAAAACATAATTAAAAACAATCAGAATGTAACAAAAAAAACAGTAGGAATGGGTTGTAGGACTTAGGATAAGATGATCAAAGCGGTGTACTGTGGAGCTAGTTACAGGTAAGTGCTGAGCTCATTCCGTTCATTTAATCCCAGATCTCCGACTGCATGTGTGCAGGTGATCGATTCTGCTTCCTTTCTTCTGAGTCTGTTAACTATCCTGTTCGCAGTCGATTCTTTCCAGACCAAAAAAATGTAAAGCCTCTGGATCACCTTTGTGGGCTGACCTGATATGTTCTATTTGGTCTGAATTCCACTTGTTTTTTGGGTGGGAAAAACGCCAAGAAAAACGCCAATTCTGCCGCATGGTGTTTTTTCGGCCAAAAAACGTACGACAGATGATAGCTGTAAATCATTTATCCTTTTGGCTTTTTTCACTCTTTTTCAGCTTCTTGGCGGTTTTGCGAAATCGCAGCATGTTGAGCCTATGGAGTTTTTTTCCCCTGAAATCGTGGCGTTTTTCTCCCATAGAAGTCTATAAGAGTAAAATAACGCCAAGAAAAACACCATGTGAGTTTTAACTTTGGCGTTTTTGCTGGCAGTTTTTATTCTTTTTTTTTTACTTTAGCTATCCAAAAAAGTGATGGAGATAACTTTTTTAATAAAAATTCGTAGGTTACCATTAAAAAAACATTTATAAAAAAAAAGATACAGTAGTGATGGAAAAATTATATAAATTTTTCTTTTTCATAACAAAATATTAATACATTTTGAAACAGGGATCAATTTATGTGTGCGGGCAGGGCTCTAAAAATATAGCTGACAATAATAAAAATGTAGTGTGTGTGTTTTTTCACTTTTTTTTTTGCATTTTTAGGTAGTATTACTACGCTGCTCCCCTGCCCATCTGCTGATGACTGAGAGGCTTCACTCTATGCACAGTGAAAGGCAGAATCCAGATGACTACGTCAGATTCATCACTTGCTGCACTGGGCGCATACTGCAGACTTCAACATGTACTATGTATCTGCATATGAAAGACCGCTGGAGACAGCATGTCCGCCACCATACCATGCTACCATGCGATCATGCTGTTTCCAGCGGTCTTTCATATGCAGATACATAGTACATGTTGAGGTCTGCAGTATGCGCCCAGTGTGGCAAGTGATGGATTCTCCCATTCACTGTACATAGAGTGAAGCCTGTCAGTCATCAGCGGTTATGCAGGGGAGCGGTGCTCTCTCTCACATATGTAAGTTTGACTAAACTAATGTACATACTTGCAGAAGTGACAGACCGCTGGCAACGGAATGCCTGTCTAAATTGTGCTGCCCTCAGCAACGGCAGAATGTTCTGTCTGTAAGGTTCCCTTTAAAAACACAGCGGCCCCCATTTTGCCATTATGCAGGAAGATCACAGCGGGTGTCAGGAGTGACACTCGCTTGGGATCTGTCTATTAATGGAGGTACTACAGCTCCATACTTGGAGCAGAGTGTGCTCCATGTTGGGAGTAGTAGTGGCTGCAATTAAGGACAGATCACAGCAAGTGTCACTCCTGACACCCGATGCAATCGTCCTATCTTTTGCAGAGATGTGGAGCGGCTTTCTCCTGTGCTCCGCATCTCTACACTGTACTCCGGCCAGTGATAGGAATAGAACATCACTCATTCATATTTCCTGCTGAGAACGGTGATTGGCTGCAACCATCCGGCCAATCCCCACTTTGGGTGGATAATATGAATGAGTGATATTCTATTCACATCACTGGCCGGCCGGAGTATAATGCAGAGATGCGAGAGCTGTATAGAGCCGCTCTGCATCTCTGCTATATTATGGACAATTGCATCGGGTGTCAGGAGTAACACCCGGGGTAATCTGTCTATTAGTACAGGTACTACTACTCCCATCATCAGAACTACTCAATCAGCTTCAACAACGAAGTTATCCCCAACAACGCCTTTCAGAATGTCTGAACAGAGTGAAGAACATTCTCCTTTTGAAAAGGAGAAAAAAAGAAGATTCACATTTAGACAGCAGATTTGTGTTCTCTTTCACTTACAGCCCATTGGCAGACCATATAAAACACAATTTTTAGATATTGGGACATCATAACCAGTGACCCAGAGATCGGCGATTTAGCAAAAGAGAAACCGTTAATAGCCTTCAAGCGGAGTGCACATGCTCACTTGCTTGCGTAGTGACCGCCGAATTGTCACCATTCGGCATTGGGATGACTTCTGTCCTTCCGGCACAAAATGGGGACCTTTTTTACACCCACTGAGAGGGAGGACAAACTGACCTTCTACAGTTGGCCAATGCCTATCTGCGCCATCGTTTATCCTCTCGCAGGTTTGACTCGGGGGGCCCTCTGCGCTCACCTGCCACTGCCATGGCTGGTGGGGAGGGGTGGGGTGGCAGGAGCAATACCAGCTCCATCAGCAGCAGCCTAAGTCTACAGTCACTGATGAATAGCTTTCTTCACCCGCAAAGAGAAGCAACTCATCAGCAGCAGGTAGACCTGGAGCAGGACCTGAACCAGCAGGTGATGGCATACCTTGACATGATCATGTCAACACACCTGGAAGATCCGCTGGACTTCTGGGAAGCCAAACTTGATATGTTGCCGCAACTAGCAGAGTTTGCCCTGGAAAAGCTGTCCTGCCTGGCCATTAGTGTGCCATCAGAGCAGGTGTTTAGTGTGGCAGGGGCCATAGTAATCCCAAGGAGAAATCGCCTGTCCACGAAAAATGTGGAGAGACTGACCTTTGTGAAGATAGATCCTGGTGCATGAGAGTAGATTGACCATGGTGCCACACCAACACTTCACAAATATGGATAGTGCAAAACATGTTTAAGATGCTGCTCCCCAGTCACAAGCATTCCTCGGCATCAGACCACAAGTAAGTATTGAGGATATGCATTAGCTAAAATGTAAATTTTCTTAGGGTAAAATATATGTACCGTATATATCCCGGCGTATAAGACGACTTTTTAACCCCGAATTTTCTTCTGAAAAGTCGGGGGTCGTCTTATACGCCGGGTATTGAGGTCCGGGATAGGAAAACTTCTAATTATCTGCCCAGGCCGGCTCCCGTGTGTGGCTGCAGGCGGGCGCCGGCCAGAGCAAGTAAAAACTAATACTGTATACTAAAAACCAGGGTGCCTCCAGCTGTTGTGAAACTACAACTCCCAGCACGGCAAAGGCTGTCCGGGCATGCTGGGAGTTGTAGTTTTACAACAGCTGGAGGCCCCCTGGTTTTTAGTATACAGTATTAGTTTTTACATGCTCTGGCCAGCCCCCGCCTGCAGCCACACACGGGAGCCGGCCCGGGCACATAATCATAGGTATTCCTATGCCGGACATCCCTGTGTCCCGAATTTTTTTTCCGGGACATAAGGATGTCCGCCGGTCACTTACCATTCCCTGGTGTCCTCTTGCGATCCTCCTTCGGTCCTCCTGCGGTCCGGTCCTCTGTCTCTATGGTTGTACGCATGGGACGTCAGTGACGTCACGTGCCTACAACCATAGAGGCAGAGGAGCGCAGGACCAGGAGGACCGCAGGAGGACGCGCGCCGACCGGGGCCGGGTGAGTGACCGGCTGTGCTATATTAAGTGATCCGTCACCGCTCCCCGGTCCCGGCACCTACCGCTATGGTCCATAAGCCATAGCAGTAGATGGCGACCCGGACCTGAGGAGCGTTGATCGGAACACTGTGGGGGCAGACCAGTACAGACATACAGCCTGCAGCCATACACTGTATATGGCTGGAAGCTGTATGTCTGTTGGGGGGAGCTGCCAATCTAATGTGGGGGGAGCTGCCTACTATTGTGGGGGAACTGCTGACCTAATGTGGGGGGAACTGCCTACAAATGTGGGGGGAGCTGCCTACAAATGTGGGGGAGCTGCCTACTATTGTGGGGGAACTGCTACTAATGTGGGGAGCTGCCTACTAATGTGGGGTAACTGCTGACCTAATGTGGGGTAACTCCCGACCTATTGTGGGGGAACTATACTGCCTACCTAATGTGGGGAAACATGATGCCTACCTAATGTGGGGGGTACATAGCAGTAGGAGGGGTAGTCTTATATGGTGAGTATATCCCAAACTCTATATTTTGACTGTAAAAGTTGGGGGTAGTCTTATACGCCAAGTCGTCTTATACGCCGGCATATACGGTACCTACATTTTTTTGATATCAAACAAAAGGAAAGGTGTGCAAAAAAAACCATGTGCCACCTACACCACCAAGTATTGATGTGATGCAAAGACCTCTAAATGGTGAAAAGGAACAATGTACGGTTCATTGTAACTGGTGGGGGTAAAAACTTCCCCTGTAAGGCCCTACTCTCGCATTATTAATTCCCTTCTTGGCAAGTGGTACTCGCCCTCAAAAGGGCGGCCCCACACAGGAACCTCTCCCTATGTCCACCTACAAATTTATAGGGCGAGAGTAGGGCCTTACAGAGGTATTTTTTACCCCAACCTGCTACAATGGACAATACGTTGTCCCCTTTCACCTTTTCGAGGAAAGTGTTACTCGTATTAAAAAAGAGCGGCCCACAAAGGAACCTCTTCCTATTTCCACTTAAAACCCTGGGAAATGGCAGTGTTTGCAGGTGGAAAAAGGGAGAGGTTCCTGTGTGGAGCTGCCCTTGTTAGGGCGAGTAACACTTGCCAAGAAGGGAATTAATAATGTGAAAGTAGTGCCTTACAGGGGAAATTTTTACCCCAACCGGTTGTTCCCTTCTACCTTTCAGAAGTCTTTGCATCACATCAATACTTGGTGGTGTAGGTGGCACATGGTGTTTTTGCACACCTTTCATTTTGTTTGATTAAAAAAAAAATTTGGGTACATATTTTTTATCCTAAGAATATTTTTAAAAGTTACGTTTTGCGTAATGCATATCCTCAATACTTACTTGTGTACAATAAAACTTTTAGAAAACAGACCATTTCTTCTGCATACATGCCTCAGCTAACATTCTGATCCCGCCACCCACCTTATGTCTCCTTATGTCTCCAAGTTCTCCTTTTTTTCATCCACCTTCGTCACCGGGTACTGGCATTGCCACCCACCGCCCCACTATGTCACCGGGTTACTTTCAGAACTCCTGATGCTTCTGATACCACCTCCAGACTCTCATTCTACAACTATATGGTCTCCTCATGCTTCCGCCACCTCCAGGCTGTGTCATTCAGCCACTATATGATCTCCTCACACTGCCACCAACTCCAGGCTGTCATTCAGCCACTATATGGTCACCTCATGCTGCCGCCAACTCCAGGCTGTGTCATTCAGCCACTATACAGTCTCCTCATGCTGCCGCCAACTCCAGGCTGTGTCTTTCAGCCACTATATGGTCTCCTCATGCTGCCGCCAACTCCAGGCTGTGTCATTCAGCCACTATACAGTCTCCTCATGCTGCCGCCAACTCCAGGCTGTGTCTTTCAGCCACTATATGGTCTCCTCATGCTGCCGCCAACTCTAGGCTGTCATTCAGCAATTATATGGTCTCATCATCTACCGCCAACTCCAGGCTGTGTCATTCAGCCACTATATGGTCTCCTCATGCTGCCACCAACTCCAGGCTGTGCCATTAAGCCACTATATGGTCTCCTGATCTGCCGCCAACTCCAGGCTGTGTCATTCAGCCATATATGGTCTCCTCATGCTTCTGCCAATTTCAGGCTGTGTCATTCAGCCACTATATGGTCTCCTCATCTGCTGCCAACTACAGGCTGTGTCATTCAGCCACTATATGGTCTCCTCATGCTGCCACCAACTCCAGGCTGTGTCATTCAGCCACTGTATGGTCTCCTCATGCTGCCATCAACTCCAGGCTGTGTCATTCAGCCACTGTATGGTCTCCTCATCTGCTGCCAACTTCAGGCTGTGTCATTCAGCCACTATATGTTCTCTTCATGCTGCCGCCAACTCCAGGCTGTGTCATTCAGCCACTATATGTTCTCTTCATGCTGCCGCCAACTCCAGGCTGTGTCATTCCGCCACTATATGGTCTGCTCTTGCTACTGCCAACTCCAGGCTGTGTCATTTAGCCACTATACTGTCTCCTCATGCTGCTGCCAATGCCAGGCTGTGTCATTCAGCCACTATACATGGTCTGCTCTTGCTGCCACCAACTCCAGGCTGTGTAATTCAGCCACTATATGGTCTCCTCATGCTGCCACCAACTTCTGGCTGTGCCATTAAGCCACTATATGGTCTCCTGATCTGCCGCCAACTCCAGGCTGTGTCGTTCAGCCACTGTATGGTCTCCGCATGCTGCCGCCAACTCCAGGTTGTGTCATTCAGCCACTACATGGTCTCCTCATGCAGCCCCCAACTCCAGGCTGTGTCATTCAGCCACTATATGGTCTCCTCATGCTGCCGCCAACCCCAGGCTGTGTCATTTAGCCACTGTATGGTCTCCTCATGCTGCCGCCAACTCCAGGCTGTGTCATTCAGCCACTATATGGTCTCCTCATGCTGCCGCCAACTCCAGGTTGTGTCATTCAGCCACTATATGGTCTCCTCATGCTGCCGCCAACTCCAGGCTGTGTCATTTAGCCACTGTATGGTCTCCTCATGCTGCCGCCAACTCCAGGCTGTGTCATTCAGCCACTATATGGTCTCCTCATGCTGCCGCCAACTCCAGGTTGTGTCATTCAGCCACTATATGGTCTCCTCATACTGCTGCCAACTTCAGGCTGTGTCAATCAGCCACTATATGGTCTGCTATTGCTGTCACCAACTCCAGGCTGTGTCATTCAGCTATTATATGGTCTCTCATGCTGCCACCAACTCCAGGCTGTGTCATTCAGCCACTATATGGTCCCCTCATGCTGTCGCTACCTCCACGCTGTCTCATTCAGCCACTATATGGTCTCCTCATACAGATGCCACCTCCAGGCTCTGACATTGTGCTTCAGTGATTCTACTAGCGACACCTCTAATTTGCATGTCATAGTAAATAACAGTATTATTTCACTAACCCAGCACACACCCTATACGTGTTACAGCAAGGCAAAGTGTTCTACACCTCTTTTTTTGGCTTGGATCCTATTGTACACTTTGACATTACATTTTATTTGAATATATTAAATATGTTTTAAGCATATCAAGTTTATACATTACAAAGATGATCAATAGAAATGGGAGGCCCCCACAGCTAAATTTCAAGTGTCATGGTAAAGAGTCTGAGTACTTGTGCCCATGCAAAACTAAATTTTTTTTTTTACTTTTTACTTTAAATTTTCTTTTTCTTTTAATTTTCTTTTTAATAAATTAGCAAACTTTTCTAAAATTCCATTTTCACAGTACCATTATAAGATATTGAGTTAAGAATGATGGAAAATGTTTTTTTTTTTACATTTTATTTGATCACATTGCCGCAAAATAACAAAATGAGAAAAAGTGAAAGGGTTTGAAAACTTTCCGAGTGCATTGTACCATATGATATTTTTTTCTCTTTAACTTAACAGAACATGGGGATTTTTCTTAAATTTCTTCCTTCATTCAATGCAGTATTGCGGTAATTACATTTATTGATGTGTGAACGCCATTACAGTTCTTCCAGTTACTTAATACATATGTATGAATGCAGAATGTGACATACCGTGCTTCACACTGTGTGTTAATGTATATCTATAAATGGAAGACTAATCTGCACAAAAGTATATAGCAAATTGTCCTTGTTAAAATAGATGGATTGGCAATTCATGTGATTCACCGTTATTTATTGAAGGTTGAGATTGTATTGTGTAAATCTTTTCCTTGTGGATTTCCACTTTCTTTAATAGATGGTTTTGTTGCTATATTTTTGATCCATATTAATCCAGTGGCAGTAGTCTAAGTGGAGACTAGCTTTGCAACTGGGGACATTTTGCTGAATATTTGACATACATCTCTTTTAAATACAGACACATGAAAGACAGATATTTCAAGGTTTTACTTAAATTGATGCAACCATGCATTTTTTATAAGCATCAAAAATTTAAGAAGAGGCTTTGAATAAAAGAGAAACAAAACATAACACAGAGGTATGTTTGCAGCAATACATTCCTCATTGAACTAGCTGTTAAATGTAACTCATTATGTTTACAATACAATGTACATGTTTTAGTAGCAGAAGTTTGTGGAAAGATTTTATTTAACAAAAATATATAATATTAAAAAAAATTGAAAAATAAGAAATCAATTTATCTCAACAGAGTTTGAAATGATTAGACCCTTGAAGGGCTAATGTCAAAGTGTACCTGTGGCTTTAAAAAAAACTTTGGCATGACCCAGATTCATGTAAAAAGTATTGATCAGTTTGGGTCTGAGTGTTCAGACCCTGACCAATCATTAGACTGATCTGACTAACTGCAGGAGTCAGACTTCATTGTAAGTCTGTGGAGCCTTTCTCCTGCATGGTTTGGATCAAGAAGTGAAACTCTGCCACTGTATCTAGAAATCAGTGGGGCCGACCAAACCCTTTGACATGTCTGTCAGACAGTTTTCTATTTTTGAGCAATTAAACACCTTAAGGACCAAGGGCGTACCAGTACGCCCTGGTCCCGTTACCAGTGTTTGAAGCGTGCTCACGAGCTGAGCACGCTTCATACCCAGTTGCTATCAGCAGCAGGGCCCGCGGTTAATGCTGAGCATCAGCGATCAGGCTGATGCCCGACACTAACTCTTTAAATTCCGCTATCAAAGTTGATAACGGCATCTAAAATGCAGGGTGAACAATCCTGGCAGCTCAGCGGAGCTGATAGGGACCATCATGATGAAATCGGGATGTCACATTCAGCTGAGTGGATGGCGGGAGGGCCCTTACCCGCTTCCTTGCCTTACAATCGGTCCTCTGGTGCTCCAGGAAGCCAAAGCAGAGCACCGATAACACTGATCAATGCTGAGCCAAAGCTCAGCATTGAACAGTGCATGCAATGGAAATATTGCATTGTATAGCCCCCATGGAGACTTAAAAAAAAAGAAAAAAAAACAGTGTAAAATTTTATTTTTATTTTTATAGAAATGAATTAACCCCTTTCTAATAAAAGTTTGAATCCCACCTTTCCCATTTTTTAAATAAAATAATGTAATAAAAAATTATCATATTTGGTGCTGTCACGATGCCGGCTGGCAGGTAGTGGATCCTCTGTGCCAGAGAGGGATTGGCGTGGACCGTGCTAGTGGATCGGTTCTAAGTCACTACTGGTTTTCACCAGAGCCCGCCGCAAAGCGGGATGGTCTTGCTGCGGCGGTAGTGACCAGGTCGTATCCACTAGCAACGGCTCAACCTCTCTGACTGCTGAAGATAGGCGCGGTACAAGGGAGTAGACAGAAGCAAGGTCGGACGTAGCAGAAGGTCGGGGCAGGCAGCAAGGATCGTAGTCAGGGGCAACGGCAGGAGGTCTGGAACACAGGCTAGGAACACACAAGGAAACGCTTTCACTGGCACAATGGCAACAAGATCCGGCGAGGGAGTGAGGGGGAGTGAGGTATAAATAAGGAGTGCACAGGTGAACATACTAATTGGAACCACTGCGCCAATCAGCGGCGCAGTGGCCCTTTAAATCGCAAAGACCCGGCGCGCGCGCGCCCTAGGGAGCGGGGCCGCGCGCGCCGGGACAGGACCGACGGAGAGCGAGTCAGGTACGGGAGCCGGGGTGCGCATCGCGAGCGGGCGCCACCCGCATCGCGAATCGCATCCCGGCTGGAGGCGGTATCGCAGCGCCCCGGGTCAGTGGATCTGACCGGAGCGCTGCAGTGAGGAGAGTGTAGCGAGCGCTCCGGGGAGGAGCGGGGACCCGGAGCGCTCGGCGTAACAGGTGCCGCCACATGCATGAATGTCCAAACTATTATAATATGAGGTTAGTTAAACCATACGGTCAATGGCGTACACATAAAAAAAATAGCACATTCTCTTCAAATATCATTAAAAAAATTTATAAAAAAGCGATCCCATCAAAATAAACATGGTGTCAATAAAAACTACAGATCATGGCGCAAAAAATGAGCCCTCATATAGCCCCATATGCGGAAAAATAAAAACGTTATACAGGTCAGAAGATGACAATTTCAAACATACTAATGTTGATGCATGTAGTTATAATGTTTTTTAAAGTAATAAAACCTACATAAATTGGGTATCCTTGTAAAAAAAGTGCACTGCGTAGAAACGCAGGCCC
Organism: Hyla sarda; assembly: GCF_029499605.1. NCBI lineage: Eukaryota > Metazoa > Chordata > Amphibia > Anura > Hylidae > Hyla > Hyla sarda. The sequence goes on from NC_079191.1 coordinate 126,386,205, forward strand.
CCCAAAACTAACAAAATGGTGTGTTTTTGAAATGTAACCCCACAAATAATGTTTTTTTTGTTTTGCTGTAGATTTTGGTATAAAATAAGTGATATCATTACAAAGTACAATTGGTGATGAAAAAACAAGCTGTTTTATGGGTCTGTAGGTGGAAAATGTAAAGCATTATGATTTTTAGAAGGAGGAAAAAACAAAAGTGCAAATGAAATGTAAATTTTAAATACATTTTTCGTAAAAAAAATATCAATAGGTCATTTGATTCAGTCTGATGAAAACATGATAATAAACATGTTCAAATCTAAGTTTTAATAAAATCAGTGATTCAAGTTTTGAAAAATGCAATGGCTGCTCACATTGGCTTACAATGGATATAATATTCAATATAATACACTTGTGAGGCATACAAACACGATAAAAAAGGAAATAATCTGTATTATATCAGTTATATCAGTTATGCAGGCACATATTGAGGCACTGACGCTGGTACATTTAGCTTTTATATGTGTAGTGCAGCTGTGTTCATACAGATACCATCCCTAAAGACGTTCTCAAGTAGCTGTGAGAAAACTTTTTGCAAACTACATCAATGTGTTTGGCGTACTGTGGGTTTATTGTAAAAAGTTTTTATGCATTCCACTACATGCCATCCACCTACCCTCGATGTTTAAATAAAACATCTGCAGTTCTGGCTGCTTTGCTGTTGCGAGGCTCCTTTTTTTGGTCACACTTGAGGGGGCCTCACTCCTGGAGGGTTCCCTGGCTCCAGGTGTATTCAACGGTACACTGGGACGGGTACACTGCCCCTTTAAAAGCAGCAGTAGCTGTTACTAGTAGACATCTACATGGAGGCATGCCCCTGATGTCACTGACGTGTCCCTGCCTCGGCTGCTCTGCTTCGAGCAGGAGCAGAAGAACCATCTGGAGCCTCACTTGCCGCTGGGACCTAAACTGTCTGCAGCCTGCCCTGCCCACAGAGAACTGTGCCTTCTCTACAAAGTGTCTGAGAAGTAGAACAGAGGGGACAGAGGTGTCAGAAGAAAGCATGGTGGTCAGACAGAAAAGGAATTCAAAAAGAAAAGAACTTCCTGTGGAGCATACAACCGCTGATAAGTACTGGAAGAATTAAGATTTTAAATAGAAGTAATTTACAAATCTGTTTAACTTTCTGGCAACAGTTGATTTAAAAAAATTGTTTTCCACTGGAGTACCCCTTTAACCCCTTAACGACGCAGGACGTATATTTACGTCCTGCGCCGGCTCCCGCGATATGAAGCGGGATCGCGCCGCGATCCCGCATCATATCGCGTGGGTCCCGGCGCTAATCAACGGCCGGGACCCGCGGCTAATACCACACATCGCCGATCGCGGCGATGTGCGGTATTAACCCTTTAGAAGCGGCGGTCAAAGCTGACCGCCGCTTCTAAAGTGAAAGTGAAAGTGACCCGGCTGCTCAGTCGGGCTGTTCGGGACCGCCGCGGTGAAATCGCGGCGTCCCGAACAGCTGATCGGACACCGGGAGGGCTCTTACCTGCCTCCCCGGTGTCCGATCGACGAATGACTGCTCCGTGCCTGAGATCCAGGCAGGAGCAGTCAAGCGCCGATAATGCTGATCACAGGCGTGTTAATGCACGCCAGTGATCAGCATTAGAGATCAGTGTGTGCAGTGTTATAGGTCCCTATGGGACCTATAACACTGCAAAAAAAAAGTAAAAAAAAAGTGTTAATAAAGGTCATTTAACCCCTTCCCTAATAAAAGTTTGAATCACCCCCCTTTTCCCATAAAAAAAATAAAACAGTGTAAAAAAAATAAAAAATAAACATATGTGGTATCGCCGCGTGCGTAAATGTCCGAACTATAAAAATATATCATTAATTAAGCCGTACGGTCAATGGCGTACGCGCAAAAAAATTCCAAAGTCCAAAAAAGCGTATTTTGGTCACTTTTTATATCATTAAAAAATGAATAAAAAGTGATCAAAAAGTCCGATCAAAACAAAATCATACCGATAAAAACTTCAGATCACGGCGCAAAAAATTAGTCCTCATACCGCCCCGTACGTGGAAAAATAAAAAAGTTATAGGGGTCAGAAGATGACATTTTTAAACGTATAAATTTTCCTGCATGTAGTTATGATTTTTTCCAGAAGTGCGACAATATCAAACCTATATAAGTAGGGTATCATTTTAACCGTATGGACCTACAGAATAATGATAAGGTGTAATTTTTACCGAAATATGCACTGCGTAGAAACGAAAGCCCCCAAAAGTTACAAAATGGCGTTTTTTTTTCGATTTTGTCGCACAATGATTTTTTTTTCCGTTTCGCCGTGCATTTTTGGGTAAAATGACTAATGTCACTGCAAAGTAGAATTGGCGACGCAAAAAATAAGCCATAATATGGATTTTTAGGTGGAAAATTGAAAGGGTTATGATTTTTAAAAGGTAAGGAGGAAAAAACGAAAGTGCAAAAACGGAAAAACCCTGAGTCCTTAAGGGGTTAAATGGGCACTGCCATTTAAACAAACTTTGCAAAGATCAATAGTACAAGCACATATAAGAAACTGATTATCAGTTTTTTCTCTTTGTTCTGTGTCTGCAAGACAAGTCAATACAAGTCTATGATAGGGGGAGGAGGGAACTCTGGCCACCAGCTCAGAGAGAACTCCAAATTAAAGATGAAGCCTGACAAGAAGAAATCTGCAGAAAAATTTAAAACGACCATATAAAAGTTATATAATGGTCAGAAATAGTGCTGCTTATCATGTATTCACTCAGGTCAGCCAATCTGGAAGTCATCTGAAATAACAGGTATGCTTTAAGACCTGCAGTTATTTCTGTCATTAACTTTTTGTATTGTGGTTTCACACATAGCACTTTTTTTTTTAAACAAAGGTTACTGCAGATTATTTCTGGAGGAGAAATTACTCTGTAATATGGTGCCACATGAAACATCTTACAACATGCTTTTATATGGCCTCCTGCGCAAGGCTCTTCTGTATATGTATGTGGTGACCCACAGTGATGGCGGGACCACGGAGTGTAGCAGTGTAGGTGGATGGGGCAAGATGGTATTAACCCCAGGGGCAAGGTGTTGTTAATCCCTAATGTTCGTGACGCCAGAGTGGTTTTTGGGTACCGAAACCACACGAACGGTATCTCTGCTATTCCAATGGATAGGCAGTGAAAGGAGAGTCCACAACCAAGTTATGGTTTAATGTAGTCTTTACTGAGTTAAGACAGGTATTATTATCTTCACAGCAAGGCATGAATCCCAGAGAGGTGGCCAGGAACACAGAAGGAACTCGCAGCTTGCTGGGACCAATTATACTTGTAATAGACTTTAGATGCTTGGCTTTAGGCTTGGCTAGACTGTAGGCAGTAGTGACAGCAGACATAGACTTTGTCGTGTGGTAATAAATCAATTATGAATTTTGGTCATAAAAAATATTAATTATGAAAAAATATATATATATATATATAAAAATATCAAACTTATGACCTGGTTAATTGTAGACAAAGCCAATCAATACAATTCACATCTGAGTCCGACTATTTTCTCAGATATCAATAAGTTCAGGTACAGGTATTATAAAAGTATGTAGATTTATTGGTTATTTATTTATTTATATAGCGCCTACAGATTCCGCAGCGCTTACAATTATGGAGTACAAGTATCAGACATAAAATTACACAATAACTAATCAAACAAGAGGTGTAGGGATATATTGAGGATATGTTGGGGATATGTTGGGGATATGTTGGGGATATGTTGGGGATATGTTGAGGCCAATTAGAGACTGTTGTAGGCCTGTCTGAAGAGATGTGTTTTTAGGCCGCGTTTGAAACTATGGATGTTGTTGTTGAGTCTGAGTGATTGAGGGATAGCATTCCAGAGAACCGGTGCAACACAAGTGAAGTCTTGGAGACGGGAGTGAGAAGTTCGGATTATAGAAGATGTTTGTGTGAGATCATTAGCAGATCGGAGAGGACGTGTAGGATGGTAGACGGAGATGAGAGAGGAGATGTAGGGAGGTGCAGCATTGTGGAGAGCTTTGTGTGTGAGACTGAGGATTTTGTACTGTATTCTGGACTGAATTGGTAACCAGTGTAGTGACTGGCACAGGGAGGACGCGTCGGTGTAGTGGCTGGAGAGGAAGATGAGTCTGGCTGCGGCATTAAGGATGGACTGGAGAGGAGAGAGTTTGGAGAAAGGATGGCCTATTAGTAAAGAGTTACAGTAGTCGAGGCGGGAGTGAATCAAATCAATAATGAGAGTTTTAGCAGTTTCAGTAGTGAGAAACGGGTGGATTCTTGAAATGTTTTTGAGATGCAGGTGACAAGAATGTGAAAGAGACTGAATATGGGGAGTGAAAGACAGATCAGAGTCAAGTATAACTCCAAGACAGCGAGCCTGCTGCCCAGGAGTTATGGTAGTACCACATACCGAGATGGAAATGTCAGGGTTAGGTACAGTATCAGTTGATGGAGAAAAGACAAGAAGTTCTGTTTTAGAAAGATTTAGTTTCAGATATAAAGAGGACATGATGTCTGAGACGGCAGAGAGACAGTCACTGGTATTCTGTAGGAGTGCAGGGGTGATGTTGGTGGAGGAGGTATAGAGTTGGGTGTCATCAGCGTAGAGGTGGTACTGGAAACCAAATCTACTGATTGCTTTTCCAATGGGGGATGTGTAGAGTGAAAAGAGTAGAGGACCCAGGACCGATCCCTGGGGAACCCCGACAGCAAGGGGAAGAGGAGAAGAAGTGGAGCCAGAAAACGAAGCGGCCAGAGAGATAGGAGGAAAACCAGGCGAGAGCAGAGTCCTTGAGACCGATGGAGCGGAGACTACTGAGGAAGAGTTGGTGATCCACAGTGTCAAAAGCCGCAGAGAGGTCCAAGAGAATCAGTAAAGAGAAATTGCCATTTGTTTTGGCCGTGAGAAGATCGTTAGTGACTTTGGTTAGGGCCGTTTCTGTGGAGTGAAGGGAGCGGAAACCAGACTGTAAGGGGTCAAGGAGAGAGTTCTCGGAGAGATAGCGGATAAGGCGGGAGTAGACCAAGCGTTCCAGGAGTTTGGAGATAAAGGGGAGATTTGAGAAGGGTCGATAGTTGGCTGCACAGGACGGGTCCAGAGATGGTTTTTTCAATAATGGGGTTATGATAGAGTGTTTGAAGGAGGAGGGAAAGACCCCAGAAGAGAGGGAGAGGTTAAAGATTTTAGTTAGGTGACAGCTGATAGCAGGAGAGAGAGACTGGATGAGGTGTGAAGGCATGGGGTCACTAGAGCAGGTAGTGGGGCGGGTGGAGGAGAGGAGCCTGGAAACCTCATCCTCCATTACAGGCTCAAAAACAGAGTGATGAAGAGGAGACGTGGCTGGGAATTGGATCAGAACTTTTAGGGGACTGGGAGAGGATTTCATCACGAATGTCATCAATTTTAGTTTTGAAGTATTTGGCCAGGTCTTCAGCACAGAGATCAGTGATTGGGGTCTGTACTTTAGGCCGAAGGAGAGAGTTGAACGTGTCTAAAAGGCATTTTGGGTTGTTAGACAGAGAGGAGATGAGAGGTAAAATATGTTTGTTTGTCAAGATGAAGAGCAGAGTAATAGGATTTAAGCATGAATTTATAGTGCAGATAGTCTGAAGAAGTCTTAGTTTTCCTCCACAGACGTTCAGCACACCTAGAGCATCGCCTGAGAAAGCGGGTTGGTAGCGTGTGCCAGGGTTGCTGCCGTCTGTGGAGGGAGGTTCGTGTTTTAGAGGGTGCCATTTGATCCAGGGTAGACTTTAGGGTGTCATGGTAATGTTTGGCTGCTAGATTAGGGCAGGAGAGAGAAGAAATTGGTGATAGTGAAGATTGTAGAATGTCTATAAATTGACTATGTAGAATTGTAGACGATTGTAGAATGTCTCTAAATAAAAGTGTTTATGGCACGCAGGTTTCTGTAAGTGTAAAAGGTTGGAGTGTCCGGAAGAGGATAGGAGTTACTGATAGAGAAAGAGAGAAGGTTGTGGTCAGAGAGCTCAAAAGGAGAATTAGTGAATTTAGAGACAGAGCAAAGTCTAGAGAAGTTAAAGTCCAGTGTATTCCCATCCTTGTGTGTGGGAGAGTCAGTAAGCTGTGAAAGGGCAAAGGAGGAGGTTAGAGACAGAAGCCGAGAGGCAGAAGAGGAGATTGGGGTATCAATGGGGATATTAAAATCACCCATGATGAGTGTAGGTGTTTCTGAGAAAAGAAAGTGAGGAAGCCAGTTGGCAAAATGATCCAGGAACATTTGAGGAGAACCAGGAGGATGACAGATGACCGCCACTCTGAGAGATAATGGGCGGAAGAGCCTGAGGGTGTGGACCTCAAAAGAGGGAAATGTGAGTGAGGGTAATGGGGGGATGACTTAAAGTGCATTGTGGAGCTAGAAGCACCCCAACTCCTCCACCATGTTTGGTGTCAGATCTAGGGGTATGGGAAAAGTGAAGGTCACCATAAGATAAAGCAGCGAGAGAAGCAGTGTCAGAAGGTTGTATCCATGTTTCTGTGAGAGCCAGCAGATTAAGAGAATTAGTGAGAAATAAGTCATGAATCTGGGTGAGCTTATTGCACACAGATCGAGAGTTTAGGAGAGCGCAGTTAAAGTTTGTAGTGGTTCCGCAAGAGGCAGGTAGTGTAGAGCAAATATTCGTGAAAGGTGGGCCAGGGTTAGGAGCAATGTCCCCAGCAGCTAAAAGCAGAAGAAAGAAAAGGGAGAGCAGATGGCTGGGTGAAGTGATGAAGCGACTTCTGTGCTGTACCATGGAATGAGGTGACTTTGGGTGGTTTATGATGATGAGCAGTGCATGCGAGCAATACATAGGTGAGGGAAGGAGGCATGGACAGATGTATATAGAGACCACTGGAGAAATCGGTGGGGGATATAAGAGAAAATGTATCGCAATGATGTAAGTAATAAGTGAGTGCATGTTTGTTTTTTGTTTTTTTTCTGAAAAAGAGTGACTTACTTTTGTAGTTATAATGTTGAGTTAGTTCTCTTTTGTTCCCTTCTGGTTGAATTCTGGTATAATTCTTGATGTCACACTTAAGAAGCACTTTAGATAGCAGCTTTAGATGGCATATTTTAATGTCTCCAGACCTAAGGTCTAACAGACCTATAGCCTTTGATATATAATGCTAGGGTAATCCAGAGAATTGGCAGAGGAGTGCAGTCAGGTGTGAAAATGGGTGGGGAGCAATAAAGTTTGGGGAATACAGTTAAGAAAAAATAAACAGTTTGGGATCACTCAGTTTGGGAAATAAATTGTGATCAAACAAAATAGAAGCACTAGCCAGATAACAGTAAGAAATATACATGGCAATGCAATGATTGGGGAATGGGAGTACACAATCACAAGATGAGTGACATACCGGGTTGATTATTTAAATACAGCTAAACAGATATGCAGTGGTGAGAACAAATGATGGTGGTAGTTGTTCAAGAAATGAATGATGACATACCAGGTTGATTATTTAAATACAGCTAAACAGATATGCAGTGGTGAGAACAAATGATGGTGGTAGTTGTTCAAGAAATGAATGATTACATACCTGTAAATGAAAGAATAGGCTGGTGAGGCAGAGAGTGGGAGTGAGACAGGGGGCTTGAATGTAGCAGTGGTAACCTGTCAACAGTTGGCCAAGAGTAAGGGGAAAGTACTGCAGGGGGGCCTCAGTCCCCCTTACCCCTCCCTATAGTAACTCGGGAGCTGGCTTCTGAACCGGAGTCCATTGAGGGCTCTGTGGTACAGAACTCAGAATTCCAGCAGGCCCAGCAGACAGATCCCACGTTAGAGAAGCTGAGGGACCAGGCTAGGCAGGTGGTGGCAGCGAGTTAACGGGTGGCGTAAGAGGGATTTTTTATCATTATTTTCGGTCTAGTGTAGACAAATAGTGATTTTATAGATAGCCCTACCGCACGTCTTCGGTTCGTGACAAACTGGTTATAAGGTTATAAGGTGAGTAACAAGCAAAAGGATATATGCAAATTAGATATATTAGTAAACATTATAAGCTTGTTAATTGAGTACACAGTAGAACAATACATGTGAATAGTAAGTAACTTAATACAATTGCAATAAATAAATACAATAAAACAAAAAGCTACTAGGTTAGGAATATCATATCAGAAAAAGGTTACATATCACTGTGTTCAGAGGAAACCTAATGATATCAAGATGGGCAATATCTAATCATAGACATATCAATATGAAATGCTAAATATTCTCCCTTTTAACCAACTACATATCACATGACTCCATGAATGGGGAAATCCATCTAAGGATATAAACATGGAAGACTTATGATATACTTCCACCCCATTCTGGACTATTTTCTAAACATGACCGTGGTAAGATTATTAAGACAATTAATTAGCAATGATATATGATCTTGCTAGACTATATTTTTGGAGGAAGAATATGAAGCAAGTTTCCTGTGTGGGAAATATACTTATAACACTTAGCTTGGCGAGTAGGAGTTCTATCAATATCTAAGCAATTATTTAATGCTTTGATAGATTATGAGTCTTGATTCTTCTGCAGGTAGAAGGAAGTCTCGCAATATCCTAAAGCTATAATCTCAATATGGAGATCATTATTTTATTTTATTAATTTATTCTCCAATCTAAATGGTATACTTCCATCCACATTATCCAAATTAGTCTTAATTAACCCCTTAAGGACAATGGACGTACTCCTACGCCCCCGTTTCCGAGTCCTTAAGTACCGAGGACGTAAGAGTACGTCCTGTCCATTCCCGGCCCCCCGCCGCTAGCCGGAGGGGAGCCGCTGCCCGATGCCTGCTGAAATCGTTCAGCAGGCATCACGTCATATCGCCCAGGGGGGTCATTATGCCCCCCATGTCGGCGATGGCCGCAGATCGCTGGACCATTCAGTCCAGCGATCTGCGGCGATTCCGGGTCAATCGGGTCTCCAGTGATGTCAGAGACGGCCCCGAACAGCCATAGCCAGCAGGGGTGAGGTGGCACTGGTGCCACCTCACGATCGCCCCGATTCGTCGGCCGGTTTCCCGGCCGACCAATCAGGGCGCCTGCTGCGGGTGTCACTCCCGCAACCCGCTCCGCCCCTCTTCCGGAGGACGTGAGCGGGTGCAGGAAGAAGACCCCAGGAGCTGGGGACCCTGATCCCTGGTGTCAATGTTGGGATCGGGGCCCCAGGAGCAGCGGCGAGGGACTGACCTGATGCGGCGTGGAGCAGCTGCAGGAGGTGAGTGACAGCCTCCTGCTGTTGCTTAGCAACAGCTCCCAGCATGCAAAAAGGGCATGCTGGGAGCTGTAGTTATGCAACAGCAGGAGGCAGACCTTCACATCTCCCAGCATTCCCTTATGGGCATGCTGGGACTTATAGTTTTGCAACAGCTGGAGGCACATTTTTTCTATGGAAAAGTGTACCTTCAGCTGTTGTATAACTACAACTCCCAGCTAAAGTGAATGCTGGGAGTTGTAGTGGTGCATCTGCTGGTTGCATAACTACAACTCCCAGCATGCCTGTTGGCTGTCGGTGACTGCTGAGAGTTGTAGTTTTGCAACAGCTGAAGGCACACTGAGTTAAGTAGCAAACCAGTGTGCCTCCAGCTGTTGCATAACTACAATCCCCAGCATCCCCAGCCAAAGTAGTATGCCTCCAGCTGGTACATAACTACAAGACCCAGCATGCCCTTCCGCTGTCCGTACATGCTGGGGGTTGTAGCTTTTGCAACAGCTGAAGGCACACTGGTTGCAAAATACTGAGTTTGTTACCAAACTCGGTGTTTCACAACCAGTGTGCCTCCAGCTGTTGCAAAACTACAACTCCCAGCATGAACTGATAGACCGTACATGCTGGGAGTTGTAGTTTTTCAACAGCTGGATGTTCCCCCCTCCCCAATGTGAACGTACAGGGTACACTCACATGGGCGGAGGTTTACAGTAAGTATCCGGCTGCAAGTTTGAGCTGCGGCAAATTTTCTGCCGCAGCTCAAACTGCCAGCGAGAAACTACTGTGAACCCCCCCCCCGCCCGTGCGACTGTACCCTAAAAACACTACACTAACACAAAATAAAATAAAAAGTGAAAAACACTACATATACACATACCCCTACACAGCCCCCCTCCCCTCCCCAATAAAAATGAAAAACGTCTGGTACGCCACTGTTTCCAAAACGGAGCCTCCAGCTATTGCAAAACAACTACTCCCAGTATTACCAGATAGCCACTGACTGTCTAGGCATGCTGGGAGTTTTACAACAGCTGGAGGCATCCTGTTCGGGAATCACTGGCGTACAATATCTCTATGTCCACCCCTATGCAAGTCCCTAATCTAGGCCTCAAATGCGCATGGCGCTCTCACTTTGGAGCCCTGTCGTCTTTCAAGGCAACAGTTTAGGGCCACATATGGGGTATCGCCGTACTTGGGAGAAATTGTGTTACAACTTTTGGAGGGTATTTTCTGCTATTACCCTTTTTAAAAATGTAAAATTTTTGGGAAACCAAGCATTTTTTTTTTTTTACATATGCAAAAGTCGTGAATCACCTGTGAGGTATTAAGGTTCACATTGCCCCTTGTTACATTCCCCAAGGGGTCTAGTTTCCAAAATGGTATGCCATGTGTTTTTTTTTGCTGTTCTGGCACCACAGGGGCTTCCTAAATGCGGCATGCCCCCAGAGCAAAATTTGCTTCCAAAAAGCCAAATGTGACTCCTTCTCTTCTGAGACCTGTAGTGCGCCAGCAGAGCACTTTTCACCCCCATATGGGGTGTTTTCTGAATCGGGAGAAATTGGGCTTCAAATTTTGGGGGGTATTTTCTGCTATTACCCTTTTTAAAAATTTTAACATTTTGGGAAACCAAGCATTTTAGGTAAAAAAATGTTTTGTTTTTTTTTACATATGCAAAAGTCTTGAAACACCTGTAGGGTATTAAGGTTCACATTACCCTTTGTTACATTCCCCGAGGGGTCTAGTTTCCAAAAAGGTATGCCATGTGGGTTTTTTTTTTGCTGTCCTGGCACCATAGGGGCTTCCTAAAGGTGACATGCCCCCCAAAAACCATTTGTCGCTCCTTCCCTTCTGAGCCCTCTACTGCGCCCGCTGAACAATTAACATAGACATATGAGGTATGTGCTTACTCAAGAGAAATTGGGTTTCAAATACAAGTAAAAATTTTCTCCTTTTTACCCCTTGCAAAAATTCAAAAATTGGGACTACAAGAACATCCGAGTGTAAAAAATGAAGATTTTGAATTTTCTCCTTCACTTTGCTGCTATTCCTGTGAAACACCTAAAGGGTTAATACACTTACTGAATGTCATTTTGAATACTTTGGGGGGGTGTAGTTTTTATAATGGGGTCTTTTATGGGGTATTTCTAATGTGAAGACCCTTCAAATCCACTTCAAACCTGAACTGGTCCATGAAAAATAGCGAGTTTGAAAATTTTGTGAAAAATTTCAAAATTGCTGCTGAACTTTGAAGCCCTCTGGTGTCTTCCAAAAGTAAAAACTCATAAATGTTATGATGCAAACATAAAGTAGACATATTGTATATGTGAACAAAAAAAATTATTTTGAATATACATTTTCCTTACAAGCAGAGAGCTTCAAAGTTAGAAAAATGCTAAATTTTAATTTTTTTTCATCAAATTTGGGGATTTTTCACCAAGAAAGCATGCAAGTTACCATAAAATTTTACCACTAAGTTAAAGTAGAATATGTCACGAAAAAACAGTCTCGGAATCAGAATGATAACTAAAAGCATTCCAGAGTTATTAATGTTTAAAGTGACAGTGGTCAGATTTGCAAAAAACGCTCTGGTCCTTAAGGTGTAAAATGGCCTGGTCCTTAAGGGGTTAAATGGAATGCATTTTTTGTGTCTCTTAACAAGTCTATGTAAGAACCTCGCTTCGGGTCTTAGGAAAGCTGAACAATCTCTCTCATCATCATGGATAGCCATTGGTCTGGTACCGTGTGATCAGTCCGGCTTGCTGGGATCTCACATGGTTTTTCTACCTTGTTGGACCTCTTTCCTGAGTGTGGGAGAGAGTTCTTTGTCTTTCTTTTTCCCTTGTCTTTCTTCCTTTGTGTCTTTGTGTGTTCTCTACAGTTCCTAACATCTGGTTTACCAGACTTTTTAATTAGACACACCCTCCTAAATTGGAATTCCCCAATGAATGTAGGTTGGGTGTGTACATATGGTAATGACTGTGACATCACTATAATGCCCAGAATGCATTGAGCTTATCACCCATAATGCCTTTTCTTTCTGTGTAATGTCAACTACCCATACCCTAGGGGGTGCTATTGCATAAACAATTAGCATCATTACCATTAAGGGTAAACTGTCAATAACTGGTCTTATACCCACCATTCCACACTTATGGAGCCATACCTAAAAATTCAGGGATTATTTTTGACATATATAAGTAATTAAAACCTGGATACTCAGACATCTTGGGGCCTACCTAGACATCCAAATTTATTGGAGAGATAAGAATACCATGGATGTCTCTTTCACATAGATGTGTGCATATCTCTCTATGTCTAGTCAAATTAATTATTAGTCAGAATAACATTCACAAGACTGGCTAACTAGACCTCTTATTTGTCTTATCTAAACAGCCATAAGAAGTGTTCTTCTCTCAGACTGGTATTTTTTTGTACAGATGAAACTTCAGAATTGTGGCCTACTTAGATTATACACAAAATGGCCGACATCATGCTATTAAACATAGTGATTCATTTTTGGGGCCTACAATAAGTATGACAACTTGACTTAGTGGAATGACTGTAGATTTGAGGCCTTCCAGGTCCTGGACACTAGCACTGAGATCTCTGGTGTTTGCTGGTCTCAGTAAAGTGATGGAAGAGAGGGAATTGTAATGGCTGCCTCCTTATATAGAGGGGGCAGAGCCAAGGCCCATTGATCAAGCTGTGGGTCATGTGTTAACCTGGTGCCCTCTGGGTAACATGTGATAACATAAACATAACATGTGACATCTCATAGGTCTTTAGATGACATCTCACAGGTCCTTTATACTAGCTATACATTAATACACTGGCTACAATTCTATTACAATAAATGACAGTATAGTAACAGCAGGGGAGACACTGCAGAAGAGCCCAGGTAACTGAGGGACTCAACCTGACAGGGCCTAAGCTTAGTACAGGACCATGTCCTGTACTGGGACATCACATGTAAGATCAGATGAAAGGTGCATAGGGTTTCAGAATACAAAAAGATAGCGTAGGTCAGTGGTCTTCAAACTGTGGCCCTCCAGATGTTGCAAAACTACAATTCCCAGCATGCCCGGACAGCCAACGGCTGGGGGTTGTAGTCTAGCAACATCTGGAGGGCCACAATTTGAAAACCGTTGGCATAGGTCCATACAAAGGAGACTAATAATTTCCAATCAGGACCAATTGGTCTAATTGGTGTTGTGACTGGTAATCTGGTAAAATCAAAATAATAGCCAAAATAAAGGGTACATAGTTACAGGATTACAGATTGTAAGGAAACAAGTTCTTCAAAATTCTAGCTTGACATTTAATAACAGTTGAGAGAAGACACTTTCTTCCCCTATTTCGCACAAACACTTTTGGCTGCAAAAAAAATAAATAAATGAAACCTTCCAACGGTGATTTTTTTATCATATTTTCTCAAAGAACAATGGCCCAGATTTATCAAACTGTGTTTTAGAGTGATTTTCCCCCAGCAACCAATCACAGCTCAGCTAGCGAGCTTGGTAAAGTGAAAGCTGAGCTGTGATTGGTTCTTGTGGAAAAAATCACCCTATTTTTTCTCGCACACAGCTTGATAACTCTGGGCCATTATGTTTATACCACAAGAAGATATATATTATAGAATATGAATAAAGTAGAAACAATGCAAAACCTTACATGTGAAATAACATGTACTTGAGCATATAATTTATGGTACATTTTATAAATAAATCTTAGCAAGTTGTACAGTTTCTTAGTTCCATCATCAGGTTACAGAAATTGTGTTTCTTTTACAATACACCTTGGGGGAGATTTATCAAAACCTGTCCAGAGAAAAAGCTGCTGAGTTGCCCATAGCAACCAATCAAATTGCTTCTTTCATTTTAGAAAAGGCCTTAGCCAAATAAAATAAGTGATCTGATTGGTTGCTATGGGAAACTCAGCAACTTTTCCTCTGGACAGGTTTTGATCAATCACCCCTCAAATCCTTTACTTACCTCTACACAAAAACCTACCTATAAAAATTCCTGACAAAAATGAGCAAACCCGGTCTCACTTAGAATTTTAGTGTAAATTAGGCTGATCTCTCAAACTATCCTTGCATCAGTGCTATTATTAGCAGAAGGGATAAGGGACACATGGCGTTTGGCATTTTAATAAATAGAGGAAGTACAAGGAACAATGAGATGACACTATGGTAGCCCAGCATAACTTGCAGCTAGCAGCAAGATTACATGACCCCAGGTTATCCAATCATTGCTTACACTATGTGACTTACAGCTCCCTGAAATCTGTTGAAGACATAGGGGACAAGGAACATACACAAGGTGTCAGTGATGATGATGATGACAAGTGCCATGATGACCAACCTTAGCAGTAAGGGATGTACACAACCACCTGAACAACCAGGTTGATGCATAAATAATAACCTATAATATCCTTACCACTATGGTATGACCAAATAAAGAACAAATAATACCAAAAATTGGATCAATATACATTTTATTGTAATCACAACTGATTATAAACAAAAAACAATAAAAGAATTCCCACCTAAAAAAACATATACAGTCAGAAAGGATTAAAAACACTTTGGGGGAACACTGCAGAAAATGAATATATGATACATTTACATGATATGAAGGCGGGGGGACAGATGGAGCCATTTATGTGGGGAGCAATAAAATACTGACCAATAGTGTGAACAAGTTGAAGTGTCACGCCTGGACTGACACCATAGTCCATACCCCATGGGCTCCTGCGTTACCAGATT
Source organism: Hyla sarda (assembly GCF_029499605.1). Taxonomy (NCBI): domain Eukaryota; kingdom Metazoa; phylum Chordata; class Amphibia; order Anura; family Hylidae; genus Hyla; species Hyla sarda. Next base: position 126,401,215 of record NC_079191.1, read on the forward strand.
GTCTGCCAGCAATGTGGCAGACATTTGTTAAAATGAATCAGGCATGGGTCAATAAATTAAAACTACCACCACCCCTTTTGGCTACTACAACTCCCACTAGTACACCATTGTCTGCTGTCCTGCCTGCTGGCTACTACAACGCCCACCAGTCCACCACTGCCTGCTGTCTTGTCTGCTGGCTACTTCAACTCCCACCAGTCTGCCACTGCCTACTGTCTGCTGACTACTACAAGTCCACCACTTACTACACCTACCAGTCCACCACTTTTTGTTGTTCACTAGCTACTACAACTCCCACCAGTTCACCCCTTCCTGCTTTAGTTTACTTCGAAATCTGCAGTTTCAAATCTTCAGCATAAAATCCTACGCATGAAATATGAGCAGAATACTGTACGTGTGAATACACCCTAATACTATTTGGATACATTCCTGGGTGACCCAACAGTTTATAAAGGATTTATAGCTCTTAGGCAGTATGTTTTGAGGCCTATTTCATCGATAATTCGCCATTAACGAAACATTTCTGAAAGAAAAAATTGGCGAGGCCACTGAGCCGAACTTTAGAAAACTTGCTCAAGTCTAATTTTGAGCACAGCCACACAAGCATTAATTGGTGTCATTCCTGTGCTCCACAATGCACTATTGGTATGTAGTATTTTTATGACTGTTTTTTATGCTATTACCATTCTGAATGTATATAAGGGATTCCATATGCAGTATATGATAATATGTTCATAGTGCACGAGATGGGCTTAATTTATTTACCATTGTACCTTTTTATGGGCAGTGTAGAGCACAGGATGTCACCCTTTATCCTTCTGTAGTGGAACTCTTCATTTATATGTTCTTTAAATTTTCTTTGTGATAACAATAAAGTATTATTATTTATATATATTTTGTAAGTGACTTTTTCTATGTACATTGTTTAATTAGTTTGGTGGGAGTTCACATTTATTGAGTGAGGCATTATAATTGATGTACTATACATTGAGGGTATTACCATTAATATATATTTCCTTCTCCTAACTTGTTTTTGGTATATTACCTATACACAGCTATGAAGTTGAAAGTTAAAATTCAGAATTCTTACAGCAAAAACCTATACATCATAATAACATACATATCATTCCTACATTCATTTTCAGAGTCTTTAATACATAGTAACATAGTTCATAAGGTTGAAAAAAGACCAGAGTCCATCAAGTTCAACCTATAACCCTAATGAGTCCCTACTGAGCTAATCCAGAGGAAGGCAAAAACCCCTCATACTAGAGGTAAAAATCCCTTCCCGACTCCAATATGCAGCCTGTTCCCAGTTTCACCCTTTTCTCATATAGGCATGTCCCTACCAGCAACACAAGCTGAATATGTGTCCAGGATTCTGTTGTCTTCACTAGGTTTTATGTATTAGCACTATCCATATCCAAATTTGCAATATTTTGCAAATATATATGGACGAATATTCGTCCTATGTTCGTGAAATTTGCATATTCGCTATGTTCGTTCTCTTTTTTTTATGTGAAAATTCATAATGAAATTCACATAGTACGCATGTGCAATTATATCTTTCACCTAAAAGAAGGGAGGGATCAGTGTCCAGTTTGGAAGTGCCGATATTCGCATGGATTCGCAAAAAAAAACAAAAAAACGAATATTCGTCATTACGAATACATATCACTATACTCTAAATATTCACGAAATTGTGAAGTGCTGATATTCTCTGTAAAGATTTATGCTTATGATTTATGCTTATCGTCTGTACTGCTTCCCCCTACATTCTGTTTGAGACCTCTAGACCCATCATGTTCTGATGTACATATTGCCACCCCCCCCCCATTCCCTAGAGTCTGCTATGTGTTCTCTCCTCTCTACACTAATACGCAACCTGTGTGATTTTTCATGTACATACAATAAAACATGCTTTTGCCCACCACTGTGCCATAACTATAGCCTCTGCTGTGTCTACATCTTATGAACAGTGTACAAAGAACCATATTGGCTACTGGGGAGCAATAAATGACCTCCAGTACACTCCATCACTCATACTGTATAAAATACATTATTCATTTTAAATCTTCAGAAGACATACCACACGAGGATAAATATATGACCCCCACACAGATAATGTTCACAATTTTCAAAGATATATGGTTGTTTATTAAAGCTTTATCGGTGAACAAAAGCAAAAACAATTTATATATTCAGTCTTTTACTGAAGATTCCGGACTATCAGACTCGCTGACCTGACTGTCCAGTATACAAAACGTTTGTATACGGTTAAGCAACTATCCGATGGTGGTACATATATTTCATATGGGGTCGGGTACACTCTAATTGATATGAAGATACTGATACCATATCCCGAACAGCTGAGCTAACCGACATGCTTTCACTTTCACTTTAGACGCGGTGTTCAACTTTGAACGCCTCGTCTAAAGGGTCAATAGCGCGCTGCACCGCGATCAATGTCGCGCGCTATTAGCCACGGGTTCCGGCCGTTGTTAGAGGCCGGGCCCGATCCGATATGACGCCATGGCCCCGCGTTATAGATCGGGAGCGGACACATGACGTACCGGTACGTCATGTGTCCTTAAGGGGTTAAAAATAAAAAAATAAAATGTCATGTGGACATAAGCGTTCAGACCCTTTTCTATGACATTTAAAATTTAGCTTGTGGGGCCTCCCATATCTCTTTATAAACTTTGAGAGGTTTTTGCTTTTTTATTGGTACATAATAGTATGTAAAAAGTTTTGCTCAACTGAAAATTATAAAGCACAGCAGCCTCCATAATTTTTAAATGCAAGAAGTTTGGAACAACCAGATCTCTTCCTATTGCTGGCCACCCCACAAAACGAATTAGGGTAGAAGGGCCATGGTGAGAGAGGGGACCAAAAACTCAATGGTCACTCTTGCTGAGCTTCAAATATCCTGATGGCCAGAAGGAAACCTCTCCTTAGTATAAGACATATGAAAGCTCACCTGGAACAAAAGGGTACCTAAAGGACTCTCAGAAATAATATTCTCTTATCTGATGATACTAAGATTGACCTTTTAAGCCTTAATTCTAAGTGAATTTGTGGCGGAAACAGGCACTGCTCATCACCTGCCCAATACCACCCCTATAGTGAAGAATGGTGGTGGCAGCATCATGTTGGGGAGTATTTTTCAGTGGCTGTGACATTATGGTCAAAATTAAGGAAAGCTGAGATATTCCTAATGAAAACTTGATCCAGAGGGCTCTACACTTCAGACTGGGCCAAAGATTCACCTTAACTCAGCCAAGACAATACAGGAGTGGCCTAGGGACAACAGTGTGAATGTACTTAAGTGGCCCAGACAGAACCTTGTGTGTGATTTAGTTAATTTTTTAGTTCTTTTTTTTTTTTTTGCGTGATTCCGCCAAATGTATTACATGGTCGCAGGACATGTGATACATTTTGTGGAGGATACGCATTTTCTGAAATTTCACTCTTTACAAACACCAAAAGCTACGCTAGGTCTGGGCTGGTGTAGAATTGCCACTTATTTGGGGGTTTTTGCATTTTTTTTTGCGAAAGTCGCAGTTGATAAATTCATTACCACTGCAAAAGACTAAACCTTAAAATGTGGCCTGTATATCGAAAATTAGTGGTAGCTATACTACATCAAAGCTGGCACTTGAATTCTGTTTGAGAAGGAGATGGTTTTCATATGTAGGTGTTATCTACCCGACATATGCTTTTGCGGAGATTAGATTGCCCATAGATACTAGTCCAATGATTAACCTAAGTCAGGATTATCGTTAGTATAATAATTTACTTTATTTAATGTACCTCTGGTAGCTACCGCACCTGACGTCTGAACATGTTCCAATCCTAGGAACGGAGTTCTAATGATTGACAGGGAGGTAGCGCCCCTATTGACGGCGTCATAGGGAGCGCCCTCCGGTGATGTAAATAAGGTGCGCGCGGGCTTCAGGTAGACGCCGGCGTGTTCACCATACACGCACTAGCTCCGGACACCGCTCCGGCACTCGCTGCCATTGCAGCGTTTCTTGCGTGCATCTCGATCAACAAACTGTAAGTGCGTCTGTAACTATACTATGGTCTCCATATTACACACTTGTATGCATGGCGTCTCTATAGATATCTAATGTAGGCATATTGCCTTTACAGCACCCGGTGGTCTCTCAAGCTAGCCCAGTATCCACACATAATCGTGAGTACAAGCACTATATCCCTGTCAGGCACGATCCCTGGTGAGTTACAATATGTTGCTAAGGGAGATTTCTATGTTTATTCTAGGTTGCGCCCAGGACCCTGAGGGGAATGAATGGTGGATTACTGATCGCTTTAAGCTACTAGAGAGACACTGGCAGTGATACACCATATTTCTGTATACTATTTGGAGTACAATGTATCTGTTCTCCATTCTATTACTTGGATACAAATAATATATGAAGTTGATTTCTAGTCCCCTGATGAAGTGGTGGGAACAAATCTACTTATCAGTTCCACCCATGGAAACGCGTTGGGACAAGGGACTCTAAAACAGTTTATCTAAAATACAATTATTCTGTTCTTTCAGTATTAGTATTGGTATGGTGACATGTTGACAAGTACTAATCAGCATGTTGACAAGTATTAATCAGCCCTTATCGTGACACGAGGCTGACATATGAGCGCCATACGCTAGCCAACTAGCTCTCTAGCGTTGATTCGCTTTTTTCCTTTATTTTTGTTTGGTTGCACCATTAGAGCACTATTATTTGGTTAAGATTTTTAAGCGTATAACTATTAAAAGTTACATTTTAATAAGGCACCTCAATCCTTCACAGGGATCACTTTTTTCTATCTGTATATCGAAAAGGCGCAAAAAAATTGCCTGAGGCGCAGCACTACACCTAAATAGAGGCAAATCTACCCCTATAACAGCTCTAAAGACAATGATAAATGCCCCCACTTGTTTTTACATTCCCATTCATTGGTATTGTGTGCAAAATAATGGAGGAATTTTAGCACAAGGTCACAACATAACAAAATGTCAAAGGATCTGAAGACTTTTTAAATGCATTGTATACATGTAAACTCCTTACAGATGGTGCATTTAGTAGGATTTGAACCCAAAACCCTTGTTGCTGCAAGGCAACAGTGCATACCACTCACTAAGCTACTATTCTACTGACATGTCATTGTAGTAACACCGAGTTCTATATTTCCCTATTGTATGTGAAAAAAACTTTAAACATTTTTTTTTTTTTAAAACAGAGGGAGAGAGAGAGAGATGTATGGGAACAGTGCTAATCACAGAACCGCCATGGTGTTCTACAGACCTACACTTGTAGTAACACCCATTTCTTCTGTATTTCCCAGCTTAGTGGTAGAGTGGGCGGAGCTACATTTGGAGGGGAGTGGAGGGTTCTTTAACAGGAAGTTCTTTAACAGAGGATACCCAGGGGCATGGAGGAAAAAAAGATTCAGGGTGCGCTCACTCGGGCGGATTACCTGTGAAATTTCCGCAGCATATTTGCTGCGGAATAACTGCAGTGGATTTAGCTACCATTGACTTTAATGGGTCATCAGAAAATCTGCAATAGAGCCAGTTTTTCAGACTTTTCTTCTGACCCACTGAAGTGAATGGTAGTAAAATCTGATGCAGATTTTCCGCAGCAAATATGCTGCAGAAATTCAGCAGGTAATCTGCCCCCTGTGAACATACCCTGAAGGAAATAACTAAGGGAATGAGAGGGATTACAAATGATGGTCTATTATGATAAGAAAAAAGGGGTCAACAACCACTTTAACCCATATAGTAAATTATAATCTCTTGTGACAAGTGGACGACTTAAAAATTTGCTCCAAATGAGGTTGTCTGATCATTTCAGGCCACTGTTATAAATATCATTACGTGCATTGCGTTCTTTATAGACATATTTTAATTGTTTTATGATAAATAGTACAAGCCAAGATAATAAACTTTTTAATGAGTCTTATTATAGAAACACATTTTTTTCCCATTCTACCTGAATCATATACTATCTATAACCTGTCACTTGACTCAATTAACTGCAAATATTTATCTTCAATGAAATAGTGATGAGGTTGGATTTTGTTTGAACATGTATGAAAAAACACTCCGCATATCAGGCATTTGTAAAGGGGATTTTTACATATATTTTTGGTGCAGTTTAAATGTAGTGTTACTTGGTACATGCATAAGTCAAGTCCTCAAACTCAAGAGGCAGAAAAGCAGCCCCATAAAATTATGGATTTTCCGTGTTTTACTGTGCTCTTTATTTTGCCATCTATAAACATAACCCTGGTAAAGAGCTCTAGTTTGCTGGTTGGCAACCACCAGCGTACCAGGTGTCCTGGTTCTTAACAGTGTCGCCATTCTCTTTGCCTTGTGTCTGCTGTATTTCCTGGTCTTCCTGCTCTGATGTGTCTGTTGCTGCAGTTTCCACTCTGTCTACTAGGGGCCACATGAGAGCACTGGCTGTGTTTTATAGATCCTCCTCCTATCCCTTCCAAGCACTCCCTATATAAATGCCTCTCCCCTGTTGCCTGATACCTCAGCAAGGTTGTTTATCCTGCTCTGGTAAGGTCTCTGTTACCTGACCTGAAGTCTGACTGCTGATCCCTGCCTGTATATTGGACTTTGCATTTGGACTCACATCTTATGTTAATACACTTGAACTGTCAACCACAATGCCTTTCTGCTTGCAGCTTGTTCCGGCCTGCATCTGTGGCCATATTGGCTAGCTGTTGTCACAGTACCTGCTCTGTTAATAAACACCTTAATCCGCTCTCCTGCGTCTGACGCTATTTTTACTGTCAGTTTGCCCCATTCCGCCTGCCTGGACGGCTGCCAGTGGGTCCACACTTGTGGAACGTTACATTTGTCTATGTAACTTTTGGCAAAATTAGAATAAAACATTGAATTCTTCTGCACACAGCACCCAATATGGGGAAGAGCAGGTGAAGTCAAACTTTCCTAAAATGTGCGGCACAAGATGTGCAGCTCTTAAAAAAATAAATAAAAAAAATTCATGATCATCTCTCCAGAAATGTAACAGTAAATTAATTTACAGAGTTCACCATGATCACCTCCTCTGGCAGAGAATGCCACAGTCTCACTGCTCTTACAGTAAAGAACCCCCATCTGTGCTGGTGTAGAAACTTTCTTTCCTCTAAAAGTAGAGTATGCACCCTTGTTATAGATACAGTCCTGTGTATTAATAGATAATGGGAGAGATCTCTGTACTGTCCCCTGATATATTTATACATAGTTATTAGGTCTCCCCTAAGCCTTCTTTTTTCTAAACTAAATAACCCTAATTCTGATAATCTTTCTGGGTACTGTAGTCCTCCCATTCCCCGTATTACCCTGATTGCCCGTCTTTGAAAACTCTCCAGCTCCCCTATATCTTTCTTGTACACTGGTGCCCAGTACTGTACACAGTATTCCATGTGTGGTCTGACTAGTGATTTCCTTGTCGTGGGCATCTATGCCCATTTTGATGCATCCCATGATTTTATTTGCCTTGGCAGCAGCTGCCCGACACTGGTCACTACAGCTAAATTTACTATTAACTAAGACTCCCAAGTCCTTTACCACGTCAGTCATCCCAAGTGTTCTCCTATTTAATACATAATCCCAGACCAGATTTTTCTTCCCCATGTGCATTACACCTTAGGCTTGTTTCATACTAGCAAATTAGTCCGTTTAGCAAGTTCCGTTGCTAGTTCCGTTCAAAAATCAGCTGTCACCGGCAGTAACCAAATCCTATACGTCCGTTAGAAAATCCCATTATAGTCTATGGAATTTTTCTAATATTCGTTTTAATCCATTATGGTCCGTTATTGATAACGGACGTTATTTTGTGACGGAAGATAGTACGGAAGAAAATAGTTCATGAATTATTTTCTTCCGTACTATCTTCCGTCACAAAATAAAGTCCGTTATCAATAACAGACTATAATGGATTAAAACGGATATTAGAAAAATCCCTTAGACTATAATGGGATTTTCTAACGGACATATAGGATTTGATTACTGCCGGTGACAGCTGATTTTAGGACGGAACTAGCGACGGAACTTGCTAAACGGAGTAATTTGATAGTGGGAAAGAAGCCTTACATTTATCAGTGTTAAACCTCACCTGCCACTTCCCAGCCCAAACCTCCAACCTATCCAGATCCATTTGTAACAGTGCACTGTCCTCTATAGTGTTTACCGCTTTACAGAGTTTAGTATCATCTTTAAATATTGCAACTTCACTATTTAACCCCTCTACATGGTCATTGATGAATATATTAAATAGAACAGGACCCAAGACTGACCCCTGTGGTACCCCACTAATAACAGTCACCCGGTCAGAATAAGTACAATTAACCCCTTAATGACCACAGACGTAAATATACGTCCTGGTGCAGCGGTACTGAGTGCACCAGGACGTACATTTACGTCCTGTGTATGACCGTGAGAATCGGAGCGGTGCTTGCGTCATACACAGCAGATTCCGTCTGCTAGCAGCAGCCTGGGACTCGCCGGTTATGGCCGACATCCACGATCGTGCGGATGTCCGCCATTAACCGCTCAGATGCCGTGATTAGTACAGATCACGGCATCTGCGGCACTGCGCATGTTAAAATAGATGATCGGATCTCCCGCATCGCTGCCGTGGGGATCCGATCGTCTGTAACGGCGGACAGAGATCCCCTCACCTGCCTCCGTCCATCTCCCGGTGTCTCCTGCTCTGGTCTGAGATTGAGAAGACGAGAGCAGAAGATCACCGATAATACTGATCAGTGCTATGCCCTATGCATAGCACTGAACAGTATTAGCAATCAAATGATTGCTATAGATAGTCCTCTATGGGGACATAAAAAGTGTTTAAAAAAAGTTGAAAAATGTAAAAAAAAAGTTGAAAAAAAAAGTGAAAAACCCTCTCCCCCAATAAAAATGAAAATTGTCAGTTTTCCCGTTTTACCCCGAAAAAAGCGTAATTTTTTCAAACAAACATATTTGGTATCGCCGTGTGCATAAATGTCCGAACTATCAAAATATCATATTGATGATCCTGTACAGTGAACGGCGTAAATGTAAAAAATAAAACATGTCCAAAAATGCAGTTTTTTAGTCACATTTTATTCCAAAAAATGAAAAAGTTATAGGCGGTCAAAATAGGGTGATTTTAGATTAATGATTTTGTAGAAACAGTTTTAGATTTTTTTTAAGCAATGTAAAAATATAAAAGTATCTAGCCATGGGTATCATTTTAATCATTTTGATCCACGGAATAAAGAAAACATGTCACTTTTACCGTAAAGTGTACAGTGTGAAAACAAAACCCACCAAAATGTGCAAAATTGTGATTTTCATTTTAATTTCCTCCCTAAAAAAATAATTTTTTGGGTTCACCATACATTTTATGGTAAAATGAGAGGTTTCATTACAAAGTGCAATTGGTCATGCAAAAAACAAGCCCTTATATGGGTCTGTAGATGGAAATATAAAAGAGTTATGGATTTTAGAAGGCGAGGAGGAAAAACGAAAACGCAAAATTAAATTGTCCTTAACCCGATAACGACCACGGACGAGTATAGACGTCCAGGTTGGCGGCCGTTCCCGCACCTGGACGTCTATACTTGTCCATTATTCTCGTGGGTGCTGCCCAGTGCACCCACGAGATCGCGGCAGGGACTCGCGTGTATCACACAGCCGGGACCCTGCTGCACTGCCAGGACCGAAGTAAACTTCGGTCCCGGCAGTTTTAACCCTTACAGCCGCGGTCGGAAATGACCGCGGGCTGTAAATGTTATGACAGTGGGAGGGGGCTCCCTCTGTCTCCTCTGCAGCACCCCGCATCGCGATTGCGGGGTGCTGTGTGTAATACGCGGCTGGCCGGGACCTGCTGCACTGCCGGGAGTGAAGTTCACTTCACTCCCGACAGTTTAACCCTTACAGCCGCGGTCAGAAGTGACCGCGCGCTGTAAGGAGTTCTGACAGAGGGAGGGGGTTCCCTCTGTTTCCTCTGCAGCACCCCGCATCGCAATCGCGGGGTGCTGTGTGTGGCCGCACTGCCGGGAGTGAAGTTCACTTCACTCCTGACAGTTTAACCCCTACAGCCGCGGTCAGAAGTGACCGCGCGCTGTAAGGAGTTCTGACAGTGACAGTATTCCAAAGCATTAAAAAGTGTAAAAATAAATAAATAAATAAAATAAAAGTGTAAAAATAAATAAAAATTTAATAAAAGTGTAAAAAAATATATATATTAAAAATACATTTATTAAATGAATCTAATAAAAAAAAAAAAAAACATAATGTGTAGGATCGCATTGGCGGACATCCGCAGCATGTAATATGCTGCGGATGTCCACCATGTGATCCTACACATTATGCAACAGTTACTGTAATGAGCTCGCTGCTGCGGCTGTGTAGCTTTGTGTGTCCACTCATAGCGGCGGATTTCACGCTAGCAGTCATGAGCGGACACACTGAGCTACCCAGCCGCAGCAGTGATGGATATATTCGCCATGAGCGGGTGCTTATTCCCACGACATGGCGGATATATCCATCAGGAGCCTTAACTGTCACAGACAGACGCGTTATACTGCCAGCAGACCAAGGACCAATCAGAGAGGTCCCTGGTCCAGCCAATAACTTGTAGGGGTGCGGTATATAAATGGGGTCACTTGTGGGGATGGGGGTACTGTTCTGCCCTGAAAGCCAAATGGCACTCCTCTCCTTCTGAGTCCTACCACGCAACCAAGGAACCATATATGGCCAAAGCGGGGGTATTTCTGAACATGGGACAAGCAGCTTAATAAAATATAGGGTGCATTTCTTTCAATATCAGAAGTGATGTATAAAAAATATGCCCCCCAAATGATGCATTTGTGAAAAATTGCAAATTTCGAATTTTTAACACTGACTTTGTAATAATTCCTGTCAAAAAACTATGGTGTTAAAATACTCACTGTACCCCCTAGCGAATACCTTGGGGGGTCTAGTTTTTAAAATGGGGTCATTTGGGGGGGTGTTCCTATGTTCTACTACCTTTTAATTTCTGTAAACCTTGCATAGCACATAAAAAAATATGTACTTTTCAAATTTTCAAAATTTCAAGTTAAATTGTTAGGCTTCTAACTAATTTAAAATGTTAATTAAAAACTAAAAAATTACGTCAAAATAAAGTAGACATCTGAAAGTATAAGTTTCATAAACTATTTGGTCAGTAAGTATAAATATATGCAACCTATTAGTGTTAAAATAGCAAAAAATCGTAATTTTTTGTAAAAATTTCATGATTTTTTGCATTGTAAAAAAAAACTACAAATGATATCGGCTTACTTTTACTATGTACATGAAGGACAACTTGTGACAAAAAAACAATGTTAGAATTATCGTGATTGGCAAAACGTTACCAGAGTTATTCTCTAATAAAGACAGACATCCCCGATTTGAAAAAACAGGCCTGGTCTTTCAGGGGCGTACAGGTTTATTTGCATTGGTCCTTAAGGGGTTAAGATTAAAATGGGCTTGGTCCTTAAGGGGTTAATAACCACCCTCTGTTTCCTATCACTGAGCCAGTTACTTACGCACTTGCACACATTTTCCCCCAGTCCAAGCACTCTCATTTTACCAACCTTTTATTCTCATTCACCAACCTTTTATGTGGCACCCTATCAAATGCTTTGGAAAAATACAGATATACGACATCCAGCGATGACCTCCGGTCCAGTCTGGAGCTCAAAAGGTTCATTTTTACCTTTTTGCTATTTATATAGTTAAACAACATTTTGGGGTTAGGTTTACTCTCTCGGGCAATGAGTCTGTCTGTCTCTATTTTTGCTTTTGTCTGTTTTTTTTTTTTTTTTTTATTTTTTTTTTACACATTTTACATTTTTCTCTACCGCTTTTTAATGCTTCTTCACGGCCGTCCTGTTTTAGAAGTTTAAATGCTTTATTTTTGTCATTTATTGCCCCCTTAACATTTTTATTCATCCATATTGGTTTTCTTTTATTTCTGACCCTTTTATTCCCATAAGGTATATACATCTTACAGTGAGAATTTAAGATATTTTTTAAAAAGTCTCCCATTTAGTGTCAGTATTCTTGTTTTTGAGGACATTATTCCAATTTATATTGTTAAGTGCTTCTCTGAATCGATCAAACTTTGTCTTCCTAAAGTTCAATGTTTTCGCGGCCCCTCGAGAGATTCCCTTATTAAAGAACAAGCTATAAGATAAGATTTAAGTAGTTAATCTGTTTTCCCTTAGTCTGTCAGCAGCACAATAATGGGTTAACAATCCCCCCTGTGAGCTGGCAGGACCTGTGGAATTTTTAATAATTACAACACACCACCCTGTAGTATAAATGGACCCTCCCCCCGTCCCTCACTGAGTTATTTATAAAGTAATAAAAGGAAAAAACACATATTAGTAGGGAGGGAAGCTTGTGCTGCTTACAGACTAAGGGAAAACAGATTAACTACTTAAATCTTATCTTCCCTAACGTCTGCAGCAGCACAATAATGGGATTTAGTTAGTAGTATCCCTGGGTGGGTGTGTATTCTTTACAGAGTCTAAGACTGATTTGGCAAAACATGTTTTTTCAGAAAATAAAGCATTAAAGTGTATGGAGAATCTCTAGATCTGACTGGGTTCTGTTCCATTTCTGAAGAATCTCTGTTTGAAGGGGTCTGAGATGCCAGAGAGCCCATGAAACGGCATCTGCAGCTGAGGATAGCAGACCTAGGAATCTCATTAAAGTTCTCAATATGACAACTCGAGGGACTCTGAGAAACTGATAACCCCTGAGTATACGTTGCTTCCTTGCATCAGAAAGATATATCTTCATTTGTTGAGAATTTATTATAAAACCTAGGAACTGTTTTATGGTGGCTGGCACAAGATTTGATTTTTACTTGTTGATGATCCACCCTAACTCCGTCAAGAGAGAGATTGTAATTCTTATATGCTCCTCGACTAGAAAAGAGGAACTGGCTATAATTAGCCAATCGTCAAGGTAAGGAACTATCCTTATACCTTGGAGTCTGAGGACGGCAACTACCGCGGATATCACCTTGGTGAATATAAACGGAGCTGATGTTATTCCGAAAGGGACTACCTTGAACTGAAAATGTTTCAGTGTTCCCCCGATCTTTACCGCTATACGCAGGTATCGTCTGTGAGCGGAAAAAATAGGAATGTGGAAATAGGCGTCTTTTAGGTCTAATGACGCCATAAAATCTCCTTGAGATATGAGGGGCCTTATGGACTTGATTGTTTCCATTCGGAACACGTTCTTTACTAGAAATCTGTTTAGATATCTTAAGTCTATGATTAGATGTGATTTCCCTGAAGGTTTGGGGACAAGAAAAACGGGTGAGTATACTCCTTTCCCTTCTTGGGCTGAGGGAACTGGCTCCAGGGCGGCTAGAGAAAGAAGGTCTAGAATTGAATTCTCTAATAGTGTCCTTTTTGGTTCCTGCAGGGTCTGTGATGAGATGAACCTGTCTGGAGGGTACAAGAGGAAAGAAAGCTGGGAGGAGACCTAGATGTGGGAGGAGACCTGTCTCTGTTAAGGAAGAATCTGCGAGATTGTCTGGGAGCCTGAGGTAATGACTTCCCTTTCTTGTCGGCCAATTCCAACATTAAGGTATCTAATTCTGGCCCAAAAAGTCTATCAGGAGAGAAGAGCAAGTTACAGAGGTGATACTTTGATGGGTTGTCACCAGACCAGGGGCGCAACCATAAAGCTCTTCTCCCCGTGGTAGACAAGGCCATAGCTTTAGAAGAAAGACGTAATTGTTGATTAGCAGAATCACAGAGATAGTCTACAGCTAGATTTATCTGCTTAAAAGAAGAAAGAATTTAATCCCTAGGCACACCTCTATCAATGTCTTCCTGGACCTTATTCAACCATTTTCTTAAATTACAAGAAACTTCATAAGCAGCAATAGACACAGCAGATTGGCTTGCAGCAGTAATGTAAGATCTTTTAAGAGCCACCTCAACCCTCCTGTCCATAGGGTCTTTAAGACTCGACCAATCTTCCGCCAGAACCAGAGTCCTCTTGGATATCTTGGCAATGGTGGTATCCACCTCGGGTGGGGATAACCAGTCCTTTGACTGGGATTCCTCCAAAGGATACATCATTTTAAACCTTTTTGAGATCACTGGAGCTTTCTCATGTTTTTTCCACTCTGCCTGCATAAGGGCGGAGTTGGAGACATTTATTTTGAAAGCCCTTGGCCCTCTACTATCTAAGAGAGCTTCTCCCTGATCTCCAGGCTGACCCTCGGTCTGCACCAATTTTAGTAATTTCTGTGTTTTTTCAGCAGGAAAAAACACCTTCCCTTGGTCAAAGATTTCTTCTTCAGAGTCCTCTGATGAAGCGTTTCTATCTTCTACCATGGAAACGTCCTCATCTAATATAGGGGATTAACCCCTTTGGGGAGAGGAAGGACCATATCTAGATCTTTTTCTTGGAGTAGAAAAAGCTTCTTTAAGTTCTTTAATAGAACCTTCTACAAAGTCCTTAACCCACACCACCACATCCTGTATTGTGGGTTCCTGATTTTCAGGGAGACAAGGACGACAAGACTGGCATAAAGTATGATCATAACCATCTGGAAGTGGTGTATTCCATTCTCTACAAACTATATGCTTTCTTTTCTGTGTAGATTTTCCAGCAGAATCTCTGCCTGAATCTTTAGACGACATCTAAAAAGGAATATATATATATATATATATATATATATATATATATATATATATATATATATACACACATATATATATATATATATATACATATATATATATATATATATATATATATATATATATATACATATATACACACACACTACAACTGACTGTATAGTAACACACCAAAATAGGGGGAAAATAAGGTACATGTCACGATGCCGGCTGGCAGGTAGTGGACCCTCTGTGCCAGAGAGGGATTGGCGTGGACCGTGCTAGTGGACCGGTTCTAAGCCACTACTGGTTTTCACCAGAGCCCGCCGCAAAGCGGGATGGTCTTGCTGCGGCGGTAGTGACCAGGTCGTATCCACTAGCAACGGCTCACCTCTCTGGCTGCTGAAGATAGGCGCGGTACAAGGGAGTAGGCAGAAGCAAGGTCGGACGTAGCAGAAGGTCGGGGCAGGCAGCAAGGATCGTAGTCAGGGGCAACGGCAGAAGGTCTGGAAACACTGGCAAGGGACACACAAGGAACGCTTTCACTGGCACTAAGGCAACAAGATCCGGCAAGGGAGTGCAAGGGAAGTGAGGTAATATAGGGAGTGCACAGGTGATAACCCTAATTGGAACCACTGCGCCAATCAGCGGCGCAGTGGCCCTTTAAATCGCAGAGACCCGGCGCGCGCGCGCCCTAGGGAGCGGGGCCGCGCGCGCCGGGACAGAACAGACGGGGAGCGAGTCAGGTAGGGGAGCCGGGGTGCGCATCGCGAGCGGGCGCTACCCGCATCGCGAATCGCATCCCGGCTAGCAGCAGGATCGCAGCGCCCCGGGTCAGAGGACGTGACCGGAGCGCTGCAGCGGAGGAGGTGAAGCGAGCGCTCCGGGGAGGAGCGGGAACCCGGAGCGCTCGGCGTAACAGTACCCCCCCCCTTGGGTCTCCCCCTCTTCTTGGAGCCTGAGAACCTGAGGAGCAGACTTTTGTCAAGGATGTTGTCCTCAGGTTCCCAGGATCTCTCTTCAGGACCACAACCCTCCCAGTCTACTAAAAAAAAATTTTTCCCTCTGACCTTTTTGGCAGCCAAAATCTCCTTGACCGAGAAGACGTCCGAGGAGCCGGAAACAGGAGTGGGAGGAACAGATTTGGGAGAAAAACGGTTGAGGATGAGTGGTTTGAGAAGAGAGACGTGAAAGGCATTAGGGATACGAAGAGAAGGAGGAAGAAGAAGTTTATAAGAGACAGGATTAATTTGACACAAAATTTTGAAAGGACCAAGATAGCGTGGTCCCAACTTGTAGCTAGGGACACGGAAGCGGACATATTTAGCGGAGAGCCATACCTTGTCTCCAGGGGAAAAAACGGGGGGAGCTCTTCTTTTCTTATCCGCGAACCTCTTCATGCGTGAAGAAGCCTGTAAGAGAGAATTTTGGGTCTCTCTCCATATAATGGAAAGGTCACGAGAAATTTCATCCACAGCGGGCAGACCAGAGGGCAAGGGGGTAGGGAGGGGGGGAAGAGGGTGACGGCCGTACACCACGAAAAATGGGGATTTGGAGGAAGATTCAGAGACCCTGAAGTTATACGAGAATTCGGCCCATGGAAGGAGATCTGCCCAGTCATCCTGGCGGGAGGAAACAAAATGTCGCAAATAATCACCCAAGATCTGGTTAATTCTTTCTACTTGTCCATTGGACTGGGGATGATATGCAGAGGAAAAATTTAATTTAATCTTGAGTTGTTTACAGAGAGCTCTCCAGAATTTAGACACGAATTGGACCCCTCTATCCGAGACAATCTGCGTAGGCAACCCGTGAAGACGAAAAATGTGTACAAAAAATTGTTTAGCCAACTGAGGCGCAGAAGGAAGACCAGGAAGAGGAATGAAATGTGCCATTTTGGAGAATCGATCAACGACCACCCAAATAACAGTGTTGCCACGGGAAGGGGGTAAATCAGTAATAAAATCCATACCAATCAGCGACCAAGGCTGTTCGGGGACAGGCAGAGGATGAAGAAAACCAGCGGGCTTCTGGCGAGGAGTCTTATCCCGGGCACAGATAGTGCAGGCTCGCACAAAGTCCCCAACATCCGTCTCCAGAGTCGGCCACCAATAGAAGCGGGAGATGAGTTGCACAGATTTCTTGATGCCCGCATGACCTGCGAGATGGGAGGAGTGACCCCATTTGAGGATTCCGAGGCGTTGGCGTGGAGAAACAAAGGTCTTTCCTGGAGGAGTCTGCCTGATGGAGGCAGGAGAAGTGGAGATCAGGCAGTCAGGTGGAATGATGTGTTGCGGAGGGAGATCAACTTCTGAGGCATCCGAGGAACGAGAGAGAGCATCGGCTCTAATGTTCTTATCGGCAGGACGAAAGTGAATCTCAAAGTTAAATCGGGCAAAGAACAGAGACCACCGGGCCTGGCGAGGATTCAGCCGTTGGGCCGACTGGAGGTAGGAGAGGTTCTTGTGGTCGGTGTAGATAATAACAGGAAATCTTGATCCCTCCAGCAGATGCCTCCATTCCTCAAGTGCTAATTTAATGGCTAGAAGCTCTCGATCCCCGATGGAGTAGTTCCTCTCCGCTGGAGAGAAGGTCCTAGAGAAAAAACCACAAGTGACAGCATGCCCGGAAGGATTTTTTTGTAGAAGAACAGCTCCAGCTCCTACTGAGGAGGCATCAACCTCCAATAGGAAGGGTTTGGAAGGGTCAGGTCTGGAGAGCACGGGAGCCGAAGAAAAGGCAGACTTGAGTTGTTTAAAGGAGTCTTCTGCTTGAGGAGGCCAGGACTTGGGATCAGCATTTTTTTTGGTTAAGGCCACGATAGGAGCCACAATGGTAGAAAAATGTGGAATAAATTGCCTGTAATAATTGGCGAACCCCAAAAAGCGTTGGATAGCACGGAGTCCGGAGGGGCGTGGCCAATTTAAGACGGCAGAGAGTTTGTCTGGATCCATCTGTAGTCCCTGGCCAGAGACCAAATATCCTAGAAAAGGAAGAGATTGGCATTCAAACAGACATTTCTCAATTTTGGCATAGAGTTGGTTGTCACGAAGTCTCTGAAGAACCATACGGACATGCTGGCGGTGTTCTTCTAGATTGGCAGAAAAAATTAGGATATCGTCCAGATATACCACAACACAGGAGTATAATAGATCACGAAAAATTTCATTGACAAAGTCTTGGAAGACGGCAGGGGCATTGCACAGTCCAAAGGGCATGACCAGATACTCAAAGTGTCCATCTCTGGTGTTAAATGCCGTTTTCCACTCGTCCCCCTCTCTGATGCGGATGAGGTTATAGGCGCCTCTTAAGTCCAATTTAGTGAAGATGTGGGCACCTTGGAGGCGATCAAAGAGTTCAGAGATGAGGGGTAAGGGGTAGCGGTTCTTAACCGTGATTTTATTAAGACCGCGGTAGTCAATGCAAGGACGTAGGGAGCCATCTTTTTTGGAGACAAAGAAAAATCCGGCTCCGGCAGGAGAGGAGGATTTACGGATAAAGCCCTTTTTTAGATTCTCCTGGACGTATTCGGACATGGCAAGAGTCTCTGGGGCAGAGAGAGGATAAATTCTGCCCCGGGGTGGAGTAGTACCCGGGAGGAGGTCGATAGGGCAATCATAAGGCCTGTGAGGAGGTAGAGTCTCAGCTTGTTTTTTGCAGAAAACATCCGCGAAGTCCATATAGGCCTTAGGGAGACCGGTTACTGGAGGAACCACAGAGTTACGGCAAGGGTTACTGGGAACCGGTTTTAGACAGTTCTTGGAACAAGAGGACCCCCAACTCTTGATCTCCCCAGTGGACCAATCCAGGGTTGGAGAATGAAGTTGAAGCCAGGGAAGTCCAAGGAGAATCTCCGAGGTGCAATTGGGGAGGACCAAAAGTTCAATCCTCTCATGATGAGATCCGATGCTCATAAGAAGGGGCTCCGTGCGGAAACGTATGGTACAGTCCAATCTTTCATTATTTACACAATTGATGTAGAGGGGTCTGGCGAGACTGGTCACTGGGATGCTGAACCTGTTGACGAGAGAGGCCAAAATAAAATTTCCTGCAGAACCCGAGTCCAGGAAGGCCACTGTAGAGAAGGAGAAGGCAGAAGCAGACATCCGCACAGGCACAGTAAGACGTGGAGAAGCAGAGTAGACATCAAGGACTGTCTCACCTTTGTGCGGAGTCAGCGTACGTCTTTCCAGGCGGGGAGGACGGATAGGACAATCCCTCAGGAAGTGTTCGGTACTAGCACAGTACAGGCAGAGGTTCTCCATACGGCGTCGTGTCCTCTCTTGAGGTGTCAGGCGAGACCGGTCGACCTGCATAGCCTCCACGGCGGGAGGCACAGGAACAGATTGCAGGGGACCAGAGGAGAGAGGAGCCGAGGAGACGAAACGCCTCGTGCGAACAGAGTCCATATCTTGGCGGAGTTCCTGACGCCTTTCAGAAAAACGCATGTCAATGCGAGTGGCTAGGTGAATAAGTTCATGTAGATTAGCAGGAATTTCTCGTGCGGCCAGAACATCTTTAATGTTGCTGGATAGGCCTTTTTTGAAGGTCGCGCAGAGGGCCTCATTATTCCAGGACAATTCTGAAGCAAGTGTACGGAATTGTACGGCATACTCGCCAACGGAAGAATTACCCTGGACCAGGTTCAACAGGGCAGTCTCAGCAGAAGAGGCTCGGGCAGGTTCCTCAAAGACACTTCGGATTTCCGAGAAGAAGGAGTGTACAGAGGCAGTGACGGGGTCATTGCGGTCCCAGAGCGGTGTGGCCCATGACAGGGCTTTTCCGGACAGAAGACTGACTACGAAAGCCACCTTAGACCTTTCAGTGGGAAACAGGTCCGACATCATCTCCAGATGCAGGGAACATTGGGAAAGGAAGCCACGGCAAAACTTAGAGTCCCCATCAAATTTATCCGGCAAGGATAAGCGTATCCCAGGAGCGGCCACTCGCTGCGGAGGAGGTGCAGGAGCTGGCGGAGGAGATGACTGCTGAAGCTGTGGTAGCAACTGTTGTAGCATAACGGTCAGTTGAGACAGCTGTTGGCCTTGTTGCGCAATCTGTTGTGACTGCTGGGCGACCACCGTGGTGAGGTCAGCGACAACTGGCAGAGGAACTTCAGCGGGATCCATGGCCGGATCTACTGTCACGATGCCGGCTGGCAGGTAGTGGACCCTCTGTGCCAGAGAGGGATTGGCGTGGACCGTGCTAGTGGACCGGTTCTAAGCCACTACTGGTTTTCACCAGAGCCCGCCGCAAAGCGGGATGGTCTTGCTGCGGCGGTAGTGACCAGGTCGTATCCACTAGCAACGGCTCACCTCTCTGGCTGCTGAAGATAGGCGCGGTACAAGGGAGTAGGCAGAAGCAAGGTCGGACGTAGCAGAAGGTCGGGGCAGGCAGCAAGGATCGTAGTCAGGGGCAACGGCAGAAGGTCTGGAAACACTGGCAAGGGACACACAAGGAACGCTTTCACTGGCACTAAGGCAACAAGATCCGGCAAGGGAGTGCAAGGGAAGTGAGGTAATATAGGGAGTGCACAGGTGATAACCCTAATTGGAACCACTGCGCCAATCAGCGGCGCAGTGGCCCTTTAAATCGCAGAGACCCGGCGCGCGCGCGCCCTAGGGAGCGGGGCCGCGCGCGCCGGGACAGAACAGACGGGGAGCGAGTCAGGTAGGGGAGCCGGGGTGCGCATCGCGAGCGGGCGCTACCCGCATCGCGAATCGCATCCCGGCTAGCAGCAGGATCGCAGCGCCCCGGGTCAGAGGACGTGACCGGAGCGCTGCAGCGGAGGAGGTGAAGCGAGCGCTCCGGGGAGGAGCGGGAACCCGGAGCGCTCGGCGTAACAGTACATACCTCTTTAAGAAAGAAATAGTTTCTAAAAAAAACACTCTCTGCACTAGCACCAATTGATTGAAGCAGGCTCAAAGAGACCTGCTGACTGACATTGTGCAGTTTAAATACACAAACTGGTGCCAACATAAGGAAAGCCATGCTCCCCATCTGCCTCATTCTTATCATTGCAAAGAAGAGGCACATAAAACTAAAGAAAATATAAACAAATCCCTCTCCACTGATGCTGCCTTACCTACAGCAAGCAGTAGATAAGGTAAACAAACCGAGGGAGAGAAGAAAAGAAGACGCCATCCGGAGTTAACCACGCCTACCTCTGACCTCAGCGGCAACATGCATGCATAGATCGCACTGTAATAAATCCAGGAAGTGTCGGCGTGCACGCTCCTAAGGAGCAGGAGGCACAACGTTAGCCTGTAGATATGCAGCTCCTGGTACAGGAGCTAAACAACAGCAGGGATCCTGCATAGTGTTGCTCGCGAATATTCGAAATGCGAATTTTATTCGCGAATATCGCATATTCGCGAATTCATGAATATTCGCGAATATAGCACTATATATTCGTAATTACGAATATTAGTATTTTTTTTTTTTCACAGTACACATCACAGTGATCACCCCTCTCTGTTTCCAGCTTGTGTGGTGTAAAGAAGGCTCTAATACTACTGTGTGAGACTGGTGTGCGAATTTTCGCATATGCTAATTTTCGCATACACGAATTTTCGCACATGCGAAAATAAAACGCCAATATTACAAATATGCGAATTTAGCGAATATATGACGAATATTCGGCCATATATTCGCGAAATATCACGAATTCGAATATGGCCAATGCCGCTCAACACTAATCCTGCAGTCAAGGAGGTCAGGGAGGTCACAGGACGGCTGGGAAGCTAAGGAGGAAGGTATCTCCACTGTCCTGCTCACAGGACGAAAAAAAACTCAGTGAGGGACGGGGGGAGGGTCCATTTATACTACAGGGTGGTGTGTTGTAATTATAAAAAATTCCACAGGTCCTGCCAGCTCACAGGGGGGATTGTTAACCCATTATTGTGCTGCTGCAGACATTAGGAAATGTATTATACAACTACCTTGACGTGGTCAGAAATGGCAGGCGGTCCTCAACCCCAAGTGCAGTTGTGCACCTACGCTGGGGTGGAGGTCCTGCATTTGTGGACCACAATATGGGTTCACTACTGTGGTAGATGTAAAGAATGACATTAACTAACCCTTAAAACTGATGTAAAATTGAGACATTAGCCAGTATATCCTTATATGAAGGACATACCTGAGCCCGCACACCATGCCAAGATTTCTCAACTGCTAGGGGACCTAACAATAACCTACCTGTGCTGGATAAGCAAAACCAGAAACCAAATTACAGCAGCTTTAGGTCTGACTTGTAGACTGCTCCCCGGTTACCTCCAGTGTGACTAAGCACACATACAATGGGAGGGGGAAGAGACAGGCTACAAGCCCCACCCTGGTTGACTAATATATTGCCGGTCTCACAGGTGAAACCTTAATGCTACCCAGTATGATAAAAGGGTGCATTAGCATAAATTTTAAACATTAAACAGCTTACATTGAAGTGATCTGAAATGGCAGGAGGTACTCAACCCCAAGTGCAGTTGTGCACCTATGCTGGGGTGGAGGTCCTGCACTTGTGGTCCGTTGCTATTGGCGATCCTCAGCATAATATGCATACAATGGAGGATGCTTGCAGACGGTCATAAGCACCACAATGGCATCCTACACCAGATAAATGTGTGGATGTGGGAAATTTAAACATTAACACCTTAAGGACTCAGGGTTTTTCCGTTTTTGCACTTTCGTTTTTTCCTCCTTACCTTTTAAAAATCATAACCCTTTCGATTTTCCACCTAAAAATCCATATTTTGGCTTATTTTTTGCGTCACCAATTCTACTTTGCAGTGACATTAGTCATTTTACCCAAAAATGCACGGCGAAACGGAAAAAAAATCATTGTGCGACAAAATTGAAAAAAAAATGCCATTTTGTAACTTTTGGGGGCTTCTGTTTCTACGCAGTGCATATTTCGGTAAAAATTACACCTTATCATACTTCTGTAGGTCCATACGGTTAAAATGATACCCTACTTACATAGGTTTGATTTTGTCGCACTTCTGGAAAAAATCATAACTACATGCAGAAAAATGTATACGTTTAAAAATGTCATATTCTGACCCCTATAACTTTTTATTTTTCCACGTATGGGGCGGTATGAGGACTAATTTTTTGCGCCGTGATCTGAAGTTTTTATTGGTATGATTTTTGTTTTCATCGGACGTTTTGATCACTTTTTATTCATTTTTTAATGGTATAAAAAGTGACCAAAATACGCTTTTTTGGACTTTGGAATTTTTTTGTGCGTATGCCATTGACCGTACGGCTTAATTAATTATATATTTTTATAGTTCAGACATTTACGCACGCGG
This sequence comes from Hyla sarda, assembly GCF_029499605.1. Classification (NCBI taxonomy): domain Eukaryota; kingdom Metazoa; phylum Chordata; class Amphibia; order Anura; family Hylidae; genus Hyla; species Hyla sarda. The sequence goes on from NC_079191.1 coordinate 126,424,215, forward strand.
CGATACCACATATGTTTATTTTTTATTTTTTTTACACTGTTTTATTTTTTTTTATGGGAAAAGGGGGGTGATTCAAACTTTTATTAGGGAAGGGGTTAAATGACCTTTACTAACACTTTTTTTAAAAAAATGTTTTGCAGTGTTATAGGTCCCATAGGGACCTATAACACTGCACACACTGATCTTTTACACAGATCACAGGCGTGTATTAACACGCCTGTGATCAGTGTTATTGGCGCTTGACTGCTCCTGCCTGGATCTCAGGCACGGAGCAGTCATTCGCCGATCGGACACCGGGGAGGCAGGTAAGGGCCCTCCCGGTGTCCGGTCAGCTGTTCGGGACGCCGCGATTTCACCGCGGCTGTCCCGAACAGCCCGACTGAGCAGCCGGGTCACTTTCAGTTTCACTTTAGAAGCGGCGGTCAGCTTTGACCGCCACTTCTAAAGGGTTAATACCGCACATCGCCGCGATCGGCGATGTGTGGTATTAGCCGCGGGTCCCGGACGTTGATTAGCGCCGGGACCAACGCGATATAATGCGGGATCGCGGAGCGATCCCGCTTCATATCGCGGGAGCCGGCGCAGGACGTAAATATACGTCCTGCGTCGTTAAGGGGTTAAACAACTACATTGACGTGGTCTGAAATGGCAGGCGGTCCTCAACCCCAAGTGCAGTTGTGCACCCACGCTCACTACTGTGGTAGATGTAAACAAAGACATTGACTAACCCTGAAAACTGTTGTAAAATTGAGACATTAGCCAGTATATCCTTATATGAAGGACATACCTGAGCCTGCACACCACACCAAGATTTCTCAAGTGGTATATGACCTAACACTAACCTACCTGTGCCGGATAAGCAAAACCAGGAACCAAATTACAGCAGCATTAGGTCTGACTTGTAGACTGCTCCCCGATTACCTCCAATGTGACTAAGCACACATACAATGGGAGGGGGGAGAGACAGGCTTCAATGTATTATAATGTATTATACTATGATCATTATTTCCTGGGTATCCTTCTACCTGCACATTAGTTACTCTGTCAGGTCTGTTGGTTAATATTACGTCTATAAGGGCGCCCTCTCTGGTCGAACCCTGCACCATTTGGGACAGATAATTGTCTTTAGCTATAGTAAGAAACCTGTTTCCTTTATGAGATTCACAGGTCTCAGTCTCCCAGTTTATATCAAGATAGTTGAAGCGGTACTCCGGCGGAAAACTTTTTTTTTTTTAAATCAACTGGTGACAGAAAGTTAAACAGATTTGTAAATTACTTTTATTAAAAAAATCTTAATGCTACCAGTACTTATTAGCTGCTGAATACTACAGAGGAAATTATTTTCTTTTTGGAACACAGTGCTCTCTGATGACATCAAGAGCACAGTGCTCTCTGCATATGTTTGCTAGGGGGATTTTCTCCTACTCTGGACAGTTCTTAAAATGGACAGAGATGTCAGCAGAGAGCACTGTGCTCATGATTCAGAGCTCTGTGTTCCAAAAAGAAAATAAATTCCTCTGTAGTATTCAGCAGCTAATAAGTACTGGAAGGATTAATATTTTTTAAAAGAAGTAATTTACAAATCTGTTTAAGTTTCTGGCACCAGTTTATTTAAAAAGAAAAAAAAGTTTTCCACCGGAGTATCCCTTTAACCCCTTAACGACGCAGGACGTATATTTACGTCCTGCGCCGGCTCGCTATGGGACCTATAACACTGCAAAAAAAATGTTAAAAAAAAGTGTTAATAAAGGTCATTTAACCCCTTCCCTAATAAAAGTTTGAATCACCCCCCTTTTCCCATAAAAAAAATAAAACAGTGTAAAAAAAAATAAAAATAAACATATGTTGTATCGCCGCGTGCGTAAATGTCCGAACTATAAAAATATATCATTAATTAAGCCGTACAGTCAATGGCGTACGCGCAAAAAAATTCCAAAGTCCAAAAAAGCGTATTTTGGTAACTTTTTATAACATTAAAAAATGAATAAAAAGTGATCAAAAAGTCATATCAAAACAAAAATCATACCAATAAAAACTTCAGATCACGGCGCAAAAAATGACTCCTCATACCGCCCCGTACGTGGAAAAATAAAAAAGTAATAGGGGTCAGAAAATGACATTTTTAAATGTAAAAATTTTCCTGCATGTAGTTATGATTTTTTCCAGAAGTGCGACAAAATCAAACCTATATAAGTAGGGTATCATTATAACCATATGGACCTACAGAATAATGATAAGGTGTAATTTTTACCGAAATATGCACTGCGTAGAAACGGAAGCCCCCAAAAGTTACAAAATGGCGTTTTTTTTCGATTTTGTCGCACAATGATTTTTTTTTCCGTTTCGCCGTGCATTTTTGGGTAAAATTACTAATGTCACTGCAAAGTAGAATTGGTGACGCAAAAAATAAGCCATAATATGGATTTTTAGGTGGAAAATTGAAAGGGTTATGATTTTTAAAAGGTAAGGAGGAAAAAACGAAAGTGCAAAAACGGAAAAACCCTTAGTCCTTAAGGGGTTAACCCCTTAACGACGCAGGACGTATATTTATGTCCTGCGCCGGCTCCCGCGATATGAAGCGTCGGTCCCGGCGCTCATCAACGGCCGGGACCCGCGGCTAATACCACACATCGCCGATCGCGGCGATGTGTGGTATTAACCCTTTAGAAGCGGTGGTCAAAGCTGACCGCCGCTTCTAAAGCGAAACTGAAAGTGACCCGGCTGCTCAGTCGGGCTGTTCGGGACCGCCGCGGTGAAATCGCGGCGTCCCGAACAGCTGACCGGACACCGGGAGGGCCCTTACCTGCCTCCTCGGTGTCCGATCGGCGAATGACTGCTCCATGCCTGAGAGCCAGGCAGGAGCAGTCAAGCGCCGATAACACTGATCACAGGCGTGTTAATACACGCCAGTGATCTGTGTAGAAGATCAGTGTGTGTAGTTTTATAGGTCCCTATGGGACCTATAACACTGCAAAAAAAAAGTTAAAAAAAAGTGTTAAGAAAGGTCATTTAACCCCTTCCCTAATAAAAGTTTGAATCACCCCCCTTTTCCCATAAAAAAAATAAAACAGTGTAAAAAAAATAAATAAATAAACATATGTGGTATCGCCGCGTGCGTAAATGTCCTAACTATAAAAATATATCATTAATTAAACCGCACGGTCAATGGCGTGCGCGCAAAAAATTTCCAAAATCCAAAAAAGCGTATTTTGGTCACTTTTTATACCATTAACAAATGAATAAAAAGTGATCAAAAAGTCCGATGAAAATAAAAATCATACCGATAAAAACTTCAGATCACGGCGCAAAAAATGAGTCCCCATACCGCCCTGTACGTGGAAAAATAAAAAAGTTATAGGGGTCAGAAGATGACATTTTTAAACGTATAAATTTTCCTGCATGTAGTTATGATTTTTTCCAGAAGTGCGACAAAATCAAACCTATATAAGTAGGGTATCATTTTAACCGTATGGACCTACAGAATAATGATAAGGCATAATTTTCACCGAAATATGCACTGCGTAGAAACGGAAGCCCCCAAAAGTTACAAAGTGGCGTTTTTCCTTCAATTTTGTCGCACAATGATTTTTTTTTACGTTTCGCTGTGCATTTTTGGGTAAAATGACTAATGTCACTGCAAAGTAGAATATGGGAGGCAAAAAATAAGCCATAATATGGATTTTTAGGTGGAAAATTGAAAGGTTTATGATTTTTAAAAGGTAAGGAGGAAAAAACGAAAGTGCAAAAACTGAAAAACCCTGAGTCCTTAAGGGGTTAAGGACCCAACCATTTTACACCTTAGGTCCCGGACATTTTTTTGCACATCTGACCACTGTCACTAATAACTCTGGAATGCGTTTAGTTATCATTCTGATTCCGAGATAGTTTTTTCGTGACATATTCTACTTTAACATAGTGGTAAAATTTTGTGGTATCTTGCATCCTTTCTTAGTGAAAAATCCCAAAATTTGATGACAAATTTGAAAATTTTGCATTTTTCTAACTTTGAAGCTCTCTGCTTGTAAGGAAAATGGATATTCCAAATAATTTTTTTTATTCACATATACAATATGTCCACTTTATGTTTGCATCATAAAATTTAAGTTTTTTTTTTACTTTTGGAAGACACCAGAGGGCTTCAAAGTTCAGCAGCAATTTTCCAATTTTACAAAATTTCAAAACTCACAATTTTTCAGGGACCAGTTCAGGTTTGAATTGGATTTGAAGAGTCTTCATATTAGAAATACCCCACAAATGACCACATTATAAAAACTGCACCCCCCCCCCAAAGTATTCAAAATGACATTCAGTCAGCGTTTTAACCCTTTAGGTGTTTTACAGGAATAGCAGCAATGTGAAGGAGAAAATTCACAATCTCCATTTTTTACACTCGCATGTTCTTGTAGACCCAATTTTTGAATTTTTACAAGGGGTAAAAGGAGAAAATGTATAGTTATATTTGTAGCCCAATTTCTCTCGAGTAAGCACATACATCATATGTCTATGTAAAGTGTTCGGTGGGCGCAGTAGAGGGCTCAGAAGCAAAGGAGCGATAAGGGGATTTTGGAGAGTACGTTTTTTTTAAAATGGTTTTTGGGGGGTATGTTGCATTTAGGAAGCCCCTATGGTGCCAGAATAAAAAAACACATGGCATACCATTTTGGAAACTAGACCCCTTGAGGTACGTAACAAGGAATAAAGTGAGCCTTAATACCCCATAGGTGTTTCCCGACTTTTGCATATGTAAAAAAAATAAAAATAAAATTTCACTAAAATGTGTGTTTCCCCCCAAATTTCACATTTTTGCAAGGGTTAATAGCAGAAAATACCCCCCAAAATTTGTAACCCCATCTCTTCTGACTATGGAGGTACCCCATAAGTTGACCTGAAGTGCACTACGGGCGAACTACAATGCTCAGAAGAGTCATATTTGGCTTTTTGAGAGCAAATTTTGCTCGGGGGGCATGTCACATTTAGGAAGCCCATATGGTGCCAGGACAGCAAAATAACCCCCACATGGCATACCATTTTGGAAACTAGACCCCTTGAGGAATGTAACAAGGCGTAAAGTGAGCATTTACCACCCACTGGTGTCTGTCAGATCTTTGGAACAGTGGGCTGTGCAAAATTTTTATTTTGCACATCCCACTGTTCCAAAGATCTGTCAGACACCTGTGGGCTGTAAATTCTCACTGCACCCCTCCTTACATTCCGTGAGGGGTGTAGTTTCCGAAATGGGGTCACATGTGTTTTTTTTTTGTTTTTTTTTGCGTTTTTCAAAACCGCTGTAACAATCAGCCACCCCTGTGCAAATCACCTCAAATGTACATGGCGCACTCTCCCTTCTGGGCCTTGTTGTGCGCCCCCAGAGCACTTTGCGCCCACATATGGGGTATCTCCGTAGTCGGGAGAAATTGCATTACAAATTTTGGGGGGCTTTTTTCCCCTTTACCTCTTGTCAAAATGAAAAGTATAGGGCAACACCAGCATGTTAGTGTAAATAATTTATTTTTTTACACTAACATGCTGGTGTAGACCCCAACTTCACCTTTTCATAAGGGGTTAAAGGAGAAAAAGACCCCCAAAATTTGTTAGGCAATTTCTCCCGAGTACGGCGATACCCCATATGTGACCTTATACTGTTGCCTTGAAATACGACAGGGCTCCGAAGTGAGAGCACCATGCGCATTTGAAGCCTGTATTAGGGATTTGCATAGGGGTGGACATAGGGGTATTCTACGCCAGGGATTCCCAAACAGGGTGCCTCCAGCTGTTTCAAAACTCCCAGCATGCTTGGACAGTCAACGGCTGTCCGGCAATACTGGGAGTTGTTGTTTTGCAACAGCTGGAGGCTCCATTTTGGAAAGAGTGGCGTACCAGACGTTTTTCCTTTTTATTGGGGAGGGGGGCTGTGTAGGGGTATATGTATATGTAGTGTTTTTTATTTTGTTTATTTTATTTTGTGTTAGTGTAGTGTAGTGTTTTTAGGGTACAGTCACTCGGGCGGGGGATTACAGCGAGTTTCCCGCTGCGAGTTTGAGCTGCCGCGCAAAATTTGCTGCATTGCAAACTTGCAGCCTGATACTCACTGTAAGCCCCCTGCCCATGTGAATGTACCCTGTACATTCACAGGGGGGACCTCCAGCTGTTGCAAAACTACAACTCCCAGCATGCACAGTCTTGCTGGTAGTTATAGTTTTGCAACAGCTGGAGGCACACGGGTTGGGAAACACTTAGTTAGGAAACAGACAATGTTTCCCAACCAGTGTGCCTCCAGCTGTTCCAAAACCACAACTCCCAATCATTCTCAGGCATGCTGGGAGTAGTAGTTCGGCAACATCTTTAGAGCCAGATGTTGCCGAACTACAACTCCCAGCATGATTGGAGTTGTAGTTTTGCAACATCTGGAGGACTACAGTTTGCAGACCACTAATACAGTGGTTCCCAATCTGTGCCCTTCCAGATGTTGCAAAACTACAACTCCCAGTATGCCAAAACTGTCCAGGCATGCTGGGAGTTGTAGTTCTGCAACATCTGAAGGGCCAGATGTTACAGAACTACAACTCCCAGCATGCCTGGACAGTAAGGGCATGCTGAGGATGTGTAGTTTTGCAACATATGGAAGGGCACAGTGGTCCCAAAACTGCAAAACTGCAACTCCCAGCATGCCCAAACACCAAGGGCTGTCTGGGCATGCTGGGAGTTGTAGTATACAGGGTCCCAATACAGCAATGCATGTCGCTTTACGGCGATGTGCATTGCTGTAAAGGGCCCGACCGCGGCTGAAGAGGAACTCACCTGTCGCCGCCGCCGCCATCTTCATCGTCGGGATCCAGGCCTTCAGGGACGAGGTAAGTACCGGGGCCGGTCCCCAGCACTCCCCCGTCCCCCGCCGTGTCCTCCGGTCTTCCTCTCCGGACTTCAAGGGTCGGGCAGGGCGGGAGGAAGTAACCGCCCCCCCTGCGATTGGTCGGTTAACTAACCAACGGATTGCAGGGGATAGGAGGAGGTGGCAGGCTTGCCACCTCACTCCTATACTTTAGCATTGTCCTGGCTGTCTGTGACAGCCGGGATCATGCAAAATTACCGGGCGGTCGGGTCCCAGAGACCCGATCAGCCTGGTATCGCCGCAGATCGCAAGGGCGATTTCCCTCGCGATTTGCGGTGATCGCCGACATGGGGGGGCCTACATGGCCCCCCTCGGCGTTTGCCCTGGATGCCTGCTGAAGCATTTCAGCAGGCATCCGGGTCCGATCTCTGCCCGGCGCGCGGCAGGGACCGGAAAGCGCCAGGACGTACGGGGACATCCTGGGTCCTTAAAGCCCAGGGTGCGGGGACGTCCCCATATGTCCTGGGTCCTTAAGAGGTTAAAGTCCCCCATTATTATCAACTCATTCTGATTTGCTGCCTTGTTTATTTGCCTCAGTAATTGTTCTTCTGGCATTATGTTTGGTGGCTTATAGCAAACCCCTATAAGAATTTTTTTCTCATCTCCATAAATTTTTACCCATAATGACTCCACATTATCGTTTCCCTCCCGTATATCCTCCCGCAGTGCGCCCTTCAGACTCGATTTCACATAAAGACAAACTCCTCCCCTTTCCATTTCTGATCCTTCCTGAATAGACTAAAAGCCTGTATGTTGACCGCCCAGTCACAACTATTGTCCAACCAAGTCTCTGTTATACCCACTATGTCATAATCCTCCTCAGACATCAACCACTCCAGTTCCTCTTTTTTATTGGACAGACTTCTGGCATTAGTCAACATGCAATTCAAAGGTGTATGTTTTTTCTTCCTATGAAGCCTGTCCCTATTAACTATTCTAACCCCTCCCTCCGTTCCACCCCCAGGTATATTAATAAGTCCCCCCTCTCTATCTACACTATCTTCCCCCTCTACGTTGTAGGCTCCCTCCCCCCAGTCCCTAGTTTAAACACTCCTCCACCCTTCTAGCCATCTCCTCCCCAAGCACAGCTGCACCCTCCCCATTGAGGTGCAGCCCATCCCTACGGTAGAGCCGGTATCCGACAGCAAAGTCGGCCCAGTTCTCCATGAACCCAAACCCCTCCTTCCTACACCAGCTTCTGAGCCACTTGTTTACCTCCCAGATCTCCCGCTGCCTCTCTGGTGTGACTCGTGGTACAGGTAATATTTCAGAAAGTATCACCTTGGAGGTCCTTAATGTGGTGCGGTAATAGTGTGTTGCGGTAATAGTGTAGGGTCTGGTGGTATTAACCTTTGAAAGTCGTGACGCCAGGGTGAGGTTTCCTCAATAGTTATGTTCCTACCGCCAACTGTCCCACAAACAGCAGGGAGAAATAACGGAATGTCCACAGAAAATTTTATGAAGTAAACTAAAGAAACTTTACTTGCAGCTTTTATGCAACGGTATTGAACATAACAGTCTTTTCAAGAGTGAATTGGGATACAGGTTCCTCACAGGTTTGCTGGGAGTTAGAAGTAATGAGTAGTGTTGAGCGGCATAGGCCATATTCGAATTCGCGAATATTCGCGAATATATGGACGAATATTCGTCATATATTCGCAAATATTCGCATATTCGTAATATTCGCATTTTATTTGCGCATAAGCGAAAATTCGCAGATGCGAAAATTAACATATGCGAAAATTAACATATACAAAATTAGCATAAGTAAAAATTTGCATATGCGAAAATTAGCATATGCAAATTTCCGCATATGCGAAAATACGCACAGTAGTATTAGAGCCTTCTTTACACCACACAAGCTGGAAGCAGAGAGGGATGATCACTGTGATGTGTACTGTGGAAAAAATAAAAATAAAAAAACGAATATTCGTAATTACGAATATATAGTGCTATATTCGTGAATATTCGTGAATAAAATTTGCATTGCGAATATTCGCGAGCAACACTAGTAATGTGCTTTTGATGCTAGCCACTGTGCTTCTATTTTAGAATATTTGAGCTGATAGTAGTCACACAGGATTCAGTAGTTTGAGCTTTGAGTAACTCACGTTTAGTGCTGAAGGTTCCTAGGCTTTGGGCCTAGCTTGAATTTAATTGATGCTGATGATATGATGAGATGTGCTTGGCTTTGTAGTGCAGGAACAAGAGCAGGAACTAAGAGAGTGAATTTAGAGGCTACAGCCCTTTATATAATAAGGGGCTGGTCTAAGCTCATTGGTCAGCAAACCTGTAAGTTATGAACCCAGTGAACTCTGAGTACATCACATGACCCTCCAAAGGTCCTTAAGCATTTCATACATTACAACTGTGTATCTTGTGACAACTAAGGTCCTATACATATATTTCCTCTACATTAAATATATATGCACATTAAATAACACATTTATATGTAGGGTAAGCCCTACAGGAGAGCCCTATACACATGGAGAGACTCTAGCTGCGGGGACCTTAGACAAGGGGCAGGACCTGTACCAGGACACCACATTAAGCTTGCGGCCTAAGTCCCTGAAATCATTTTTAAGGACACTCCACCTACCTCTTACTTTGTCATTGGTGCCAATATGTACCATGACTGCTTGGTCCTCTCCATCACCACCCAGCAACCTGCCAACCTGATCCACGATGGGCTGAACTTGAGCGCCAGGAAGACAACACACTGTTCGAACTGTCTGTCCCCCTAATAATTGAGTCCCCCACTAACAGTACCTGTCTGGCCTGCCCTGCACTCCTCCCTCCTTACTGGAGCAGACACGCCCCCTGGCGTTCACAGGCAGAGTCCTGCTGCAGTACTGCTAGCTCTGAAATGGCATCCCCCTCATCTGACATCCGGGCAAACTTGTTGGAGTGTGCCAGTTCTCACTGACACTTTTCCCTCTACCCCGTTTATTAACTGTAACCCAGCTAGCTGTCTGACTGTCCTGCACCTCAGTCCCACTATCCTCCCCCACCTCTACCCCCGAGAGTACTTGCTCAGAGAGCAGGAGACTACTCTCCAGGTTGTCAATGCGTCTCAGTGTTGCCAGTTGCCCTTCTAGATCAACTTGCACACATCTCGCACAACAATATGCACCCTCAAACTGCTGTTCAAGGATTGCATACATTGTGCAAGATGCACACTGGACTGCATTTTCCAACAAGGAGGCCACACTAGATTTGGGCATTGCAAAAATTTACAGAAAAGAAAAACAATCAAATATTTCTATTAAACTCCCTGAATTTAAAGTCCCTGCCTATTGCCCATCTATCCCTAACCTCCTACCTGCCTTAATTATTTTTTTTTACTAGATTAAAAATGCCTTTTTGTCTGCCTGGTAGTGTGCTCACTTACCAGGCAGACTTCCCCAGCAGGCACGATGTCACTGATGCCTGCTGGGGCAAACACTTCTGCCCTTAGTTCCCCTACACAGGGTGCCTCCAACTGTTTCACCACTACAACTCCTAGCTTGCCCTGACATCTATTGGCTGTCAGGGCATGCTGGGAGTTGTAGTGGTGAAACAGCTGAAGGCACCCTGTGTTGAAAACAATAAGTTAGGGCCATGGCCGCGGCGCTACCCTGTTCCCTACCCCGCTCCTACCCCCCGTGTTGAAAACCCCGAACCCCGCTCTCCCCCAACCCCCGTGTTGAAAATCCCGAACCCCGCTCAAGACATAACCTAGTGCAGAATTCTGAGGCAGTAGCAGCATGTAAATGCCGGGAGACGGGGCCGGTGTGTGAGGCCAGGGAGCCAATGCGCTCTCAGTGCTCACTCCTGCCTGTCTGATTGACAGGCAAGGAGCGAGCGCAGGCTGAATGAATTAGGACCGATAGGCCAATAGGAGGGAGACCCCCTTTTTAATAAAAAAAACATTTATGGATCTATATTATGTAGGGTCCGTCCCAATGAGGCCACCTTATCGCGGTGGGACGGTACAAGCTATTTGACCGCCGGCGGAGACAAATTTGCGAGCTAAGTGCCTCACTATTACATAGTTTCACATTTGCATCTATTACACCATAGCTGTATAGCTCTCCATGTTTTAACTGCATATTCATGTTTCCCCTATATCTTTGTGCTGGCAGTGTGCTGCTGCATTCTTCTGTTGCTGGATCTATATTAGAGATATGTTGTAGTACAGAAGTACTACAACATATCAAAAAAAAAAGTTTGGTGACAGTGCCAATTTAAGTCCCTCTCACTTTTATACTTACACTCTTGTACATACAATCACTAGTTCAAACAATCACTTTGTGTACTTGCTTTCATAGGTACCAGATACCACCTCTCTCTTCCACTGCCTAAAAATGAATGAAAAGGCTAGCTGGCTGCAACAGCTGCAATTTATCAGCTGCTAATTAATGAACTACCCCCCCCCCCCCCCCACTCTCCACCTGTATTCCTCCCAGACAGAGAAAGAGAAAAACAAATGTACATATTATGTGATTTACATCCTGTCGGGGATTTAGCTAGCGTGTTGTGGTAATGTATTGAATTTGCATTGTAACAAATTGGAATCCTTAATTATATATATGGACAATTCTGTATACAATTTTCTTGAATAAGATCAAAGAAAGCAGCTTGAGTCTGGTTTAAAAGCACAATCCTCGGTTTTGTACTAAACATCTGAGGTGCCTGCTTCCATGAGCCCCTCTACCCCAGGAGATGGAGATCCTGTGAGTTAATCCTATTACGCTGCTGTATCTACACAAACAATGGCTTATTCTAAAAACTTACATGAAACAACACGGACACACGATTATTTCTGTTATGCCAGAATGTAAAGACCATTCTCCCACAGAAGATCTTCATTAGTGATGGGCGAATCGACGAGGTTGAATTTGTTCCGAATTTCATGAAAAATTCGATTTGGAGCGAATTCAAATTTCCTCGCGCTCCGTGGTAACAAATCGCTTCATTCATTACATTTTGTGTGGGCTGGGGTAAAATGGCAGTGCTAGGGTTATTTTTCTGCTAACGGACCCGGACGACTGATCCGTGTAAAGGTAAGTATGAATGGGGCCATGTATCCGTGCATCGTGAGATTTTGAGTGAAAACCTCCTTCCATCAGAAAGGGCATTGAAGATGAAACGTGGCTGGGTCTTTCAGCATGACAATGATCTCAAACATACCGCCCGGGCAACGAAGGAGTGGCTTCGTAAGAAGCATTTCAAAGTCCTGGAGTGGCCTAGCCAGTGTCCAGATCTCAACCCCATAGAAAACCTTTGGAGAGAGTTAAAAGTCCGTGTTGCCCAGCGACAGCCCCAAAACATCACTGGTCTAGAGATCTACATGGAGGAATGGGTCAAAATACCAGCAACAGTGTGTGAAAACCTTGTGAAGACTTACAGAAAACATTCGACCTCTGTCATTGCCAACAAAGGGTATATAACAAAGTATTGAGATTAACTTTTGTTATTGACCAAATATATATTTTCCACTATAATTTTCAAATAAATTCTTAAAAAGTCAGACAATGTGATTTGATGGATTTTTTTTCTCTTGATGTCTCTCATAGTTGAGGTATACCTATCATGAAAAATCACTATACGCATTCCGCAGTTCTACATTTTTTTTTCTGGTTAAAGCTTATAGGGTGCAGTAAGTGTAAAAGCACTAAAATACTTAAACACTAGATTGTTACGCCTATTTCTGGTGCACCTGTATTGGGTCGTATTACTCTATGCTGTACTTCACATGGTTTGCCTTGGCTAAAGGAGTCACAAAGGGTAGGAACTGCTCAAAGTGATTCATCAAGAAATCGAATCATGGCTTTCTCCGCAGCAACTGACAACGGGAAGAACACTGCTCTGAGGCCTGTATACGATGTCGCCACTTCCAGGCTCTGTCATTGTGCCGCCCTGTGGCCTACATACGCTGCCATCACTTCCAGGCTCTGTCATTGTGCCCCTCTGCGGCCTACATACGCTGCAGCGACCTCCAGGCTCTATCATTGTGCCGCTCTGCAGCCTACATACGCTGTCGCCACCTCCTGGCTCTGTCATTGAGCCGCTCTGTGGCCTACATACACTGCCGCCACCTCCATGCTCTGTTATTGTGTCATTCTGCGGCCTACATAGGCTGCCGCCACCTCCAGGCTCTGTCGTTGTGCCGCTCTGTGGTCTACATGGGCTGCCACCACTTCCAGGCTCTGTCATTGTACCACTCTGCAACCTACATAGGCTGCCGCCACCTCCAGGCTCTGTCATTGTGCCTTTCTGCGGCCTACATAGGCTGCTGCCACCTCCAGGCTCTGTCGTTGTGCCGCTCTGTGGTCTACATAGGTTGCCACCACTTCCAGGCTCTGTCATTGTACCACTCTACAACCTACATAGGCTGCCACCACCTCCAGGCTCTGTCATTGTGCTGCTATGTGGCCTACATAGGCTGCCGCCACCTCCAGACTGTGTCATTGTGCCGCCATATGGTCTCCTCATGCTGCTACCACATCCAGGTTCTATCATAGTGCCACCCTATGGTCTCGTCATGCCGCTGCCACCTCCAGGCTCTGTCATTGTATACTTGTTATATTGATTTTGTGGTAATACAGTATTTTTTCAAAGTAAACACTTCGGGCCTCCAGGACACTCAGTCCTGAGCATCTGGGGTGGGGGGGGGGGGGTGTGCTGAGAGGTAGTGACTGGAACAGGTGGTAACGGACCGCCAGCTCGATTTTAAGATACAAGTACAAGCATTTTCATTGTTTACACTGCAGCTATTATACACTATTGGAGCTGGAATTACTGCAGCTGCTGGCACCAGACTTGCACTCCAATGGGTCCTCAAGAACCAGGCTCCGTCATTGTGCCGCCATGTGATCTCCTCCTGCAGGTGGCACATTAAAGCTGTTAATCTCTTTTTAAACTCTTCAATTGACTTCTCAAAAATTTCTTTAATCCCTTCAATTGGGATTCCATGTGGTCTCCCGACCCTGCTGCCACATCCAGACTCTGTCATTGTGCTGCTCTGCGGCAGTGATTCTAATAGCGACACCTGTAATCTGCATGTCATACTGAATAACAGTATTATTTCACTACCCCAACACATTCCCTATGCGTGTTACGGGAAGGCAAAGTGTTCTACACCCCTGTTGAGGCTCTCTGTAGCCTGGAAAAATTTGTTTTTAATAGGAATTTGCCGCAAATAAGTTCAACGAACCAAATTTTTTCGGAAAATTCTGTGAATCGGCCAAATCGAATTTTTCAAAAATTCGCTAATCTCTAATCTTCATATCCACTTTGCATAGAATTGTCAGTTTTTCTGCTCTCTTCAGTAATATACTCTTGCTGGGTTTATAAAATATGCAAATATAAATATGTAATTAATAATTATAATATATTCACATCATGACATCTGCAATACAAGAATATTCATTAAGAACAATAAGATATTTTGACTGGTTAAAAGTGCAGATCAAAGGATTGTCAACATGTGTAGGCATGTTAGTAAATGACATTCATTGTTATCCATTTGACATTAGACTACATGTTTGTTCCATGAAGTGCACGATCTTCCTTTTACAATACCTTAATACAATATCAAACATCAAGATGAGTCTGTGAGGTCTGAACAAAATCAATGCAAAATTGACTATAGAACCTTGGTTCCTTTCAGGACAAATGTCACATGTGAAGTCATTCCAGACTGCTTCTTATAAGAACATATAAGACAACTGGTCTTTTAAAGAGATGATCTCAGAATATACTGAATACTGAAAAAAAAAGTGCTCATAGAAGAATTCCATTTTTTTTGGCACTTCTATAATACAGGATATTTTTTTGGGAGAATAATGTAGAGCCTCTTGTGTATGCCTAGTGTGTATCTATTTTAACTGATGTGACATGCATGGTTTCAGTCACCCTAATTGCATTTTCCCCCACTAAACAGTTTCCTAATGCTGCCAACATTTCGCTCAATGCCTCTGGCTTTGCAAAGTAGAGTCTGTTTACTGCTATTGCTTTAAGTCCTCGGTACAGTTTAACTGAACCAAATAAAACACCTCAATTGTGCTAATAGGTCAAATTACGTTCTTCTCATGGATATATATATATATATATATATATATATATTTTTTTTTTTTTTATTGCACTATGAATGAAGAAACACATATAAACTGCATATAGTGTGAACTGACCAATACCCACTTGTGTGTCTCAGCAGTTCACCTGGCAGGACTCCAGCAGACAGCATCCTATAGTTAGTCAGATTAGGGGATTTCACCTATAATCCTAATTGAGGTGTTTTATGATCTGAAGCATTATAAGCTCTTACACATGAGAGAGCAGTGTCAGACTGCATCAAGTAGGACGCCCTACTGTGTATGGACCTACTACTATATTTCCTGATTCCACAGAGATGGCAGCAACAGCAGCATATAGATAGAGCTGGGAGGGAAGGGGAGGGGTCTTCAGGCTGCCAAGAGAGATTTGAGGATGTTATCCTGCAGTTCAAAGTCGGCTGATGAAAGACAGACCACTTCCTGTTACAAATAAACCGATGTAATTTTCTGGTGGTCTTCATGGTGGTCACATAGCTCAACTGCAGTAATAAAACATATGGAGGTAGTTGAATTGATATTAAACAGATGGCCCTGTAGGAACAGTAGTATTACGAGTGCATTATGGGGGACATTTATCAAGGGATTTAGAGTTTTAGCACCTAAGCAAATTTTTGTGTGACTTTTGGCTGTAAGCAAAAAGCTACAAAAGAGCTTACAAAAGTGAATTTTATTTTTCACTTTGCAGTTATCAGGGATTTATCAAGTGTGAAAGTCACATAAAAAGTCTTAAGCCAGCCAGGACCTTGCTTACAAAACGACTTTGGAGAGCAATTTTTTATATTTCCCGCTGGCAGCCATGATCACAGCTCCAGCGGGAAATATGATATAACAACTGTACAAAGGAGCCCGGGCTGGCATCACTCTGCAGCTGCCCGGGTCTGATTTTATCCCCGCTACCCTAACTCAATGACGGGGACACTGCTTTACATCCCCCTTGTCTCCCACCTGCCCATCTGTCTGCTACCTGTTGCAAGAGTACAACTCCCAGCATGCCCTTACAGTGAGAGCATGCTGGGAGTTGTAGTCTTGTAGCAGGTAGTGGGTGGGAGATGTGCGGCGCAGGTGGGTGGGAGACAAGGGGGATGTAAAGCAGTGTCGTCGTCATTATGTTAGGGTAGCAGGGTTAGAATCAGATGGAAGCCAGGCGGCTGCAGAGTGAGGCCAGCCGGGGCTCCTTTTAACATACCTTGGTGCCGCTGAATTTTTCTAGTCCCTACCATCATTTTATATTTCCCGCTGGGTCCCGCGATCGTCTGGGATCGAGCAGCCAATCATGGGACCCGGTGACAAATTTGATCTTACATTTGGGACTAGAAAAACTCTGCTGCTCTGTTATATGTTAAAAAGAGCCTGGGTTGGCATCACACTGCAGCTGCCTGGGACTCCTGCAGACAGGCTGGGAGATGTGCAGGAGCCGTCCCTGCCATCCCTCAGTGCTGCGGTACATGCTGAGGGATGGCAGGGAGGGCTCCTGTACATCTCCCGGCCCGGCTGCAGGAGTTCCAGGCGGCTGCAGTGTTATGTCAGCCCGGGCTCCCTTTTCTACATCGCCGCGGAGTTTACTGTCATTTAAAATTTCCCACCGGGTCCCATGTCAGGGCATTACCACCAACTTCCCTGGCTTGCACAACTACAACTCCCAGCATCCTGGTAGTTGTAGTTGTACGGCAGGGGTGGGTGACAAGCTTGTCACCGGCCCCCTGCCGCACTACTACAACTCCCAGCATGCCCTTACTGTAAGAGCATGCTGGGAGTTGTAGTTGTAAGGCGGGGGCTGGTGACAAGCTTGTCACCTGCCCCCTGCCGCACAACTACAACTCCCAGCATGTCCTTACTGTAAGGGCATGCTGGGAGTTGTAGGGGGGGGGAGGTCAGGTGACAAGCTTGTCACCTGCACCCTGCCACACAACTACAACTCCCAGCATGTCCTTACTGTGAGGGTATGCTGGGAGTTGTAGTCGTACAGCGGGGGGTAGGTGACAAACTTGTCACTCTACCGCACCACATGACTACAACTCCCAGCATGCCCTCACAGTTAGGACATGCTGGGAGTTGTAGTTGTGCAGCACAGGAGATACACGGGGCGGGTGACAATAAATGTATTAACCTATTATTTTATTTAGTTCATTTCAGATCCGTGTATCCTGTGGCCTACTTAGGATTCGGTGGACTGCGTCGATGACCAGCGTTTTTCTTTCTTTCTGTTTAATGTTAATAAAATGGTTAACGAGGGCTTGTGGGGGAGTGTTTTTTTGGAATAAAAAATTTTAAAATGTGTTTTTTTTATTTATTTTTATTTACTTGACAGGCTTAGTAGTGGAAGCTGTCTAATAGATGGAGTCAATTAATAAGCCTGGGCTTAGCGTTAGCCCCCAAACCAGCTAGCGCTAACCCCCAATTATTACCCCGTTAACACCGCCACAGGGGAGGAGCAGGTGCCAACAGGCTGGAGAATAAAAAATGGTGCTCCTGGGCCTAAGCGGTAACAGGCTGGCATTATTTAGGCTGGGGAGGGCCAGTAACAATGGTCCTCACCCACCCTGGTAATGTCAGGCTGTTGATGCTTGGTTGGTATATGGCTGAAAATAAAAATAGGGGAACGTTATGCGTGATTTTTTTTATATTTAATTATTTAGGCAAAAAAAGGCATAAGGTTCCCCCCATTTTAATTCTCAGCCAAATACCAACCAAGCAGCAACAGCCTGACTTTACCAGAGTGAGCGAGGACCATTGATACTGGCCCTCCCCAGCCTAAATAATGCCAGCCTGTTACCGCCTAGGCCAGGGAGCGCCATTTTTTACGCTCCAGGCCTCTTAGTACCGGCTCCTCCTGGAACCCTTGTGGCAGTGGGTACCGGGGTAATAATTGGGGGTTAGCGCTAGCTGTTTTTGTGGCTATTGCTAAGCCCGGCTTAGTGATGGACTACGTCTATAGGATGTCTTCCACTACTAAGCCTGTCAAATAATAATAAAAAAAAACCACATTTAAAAATATATATATATATTCCAAAAAAAACACTCCCCCACCCTCGTTAACCATTTTATTATCATTGACCCCTTAACCCCTTAAGGACTCAGCCCATTTTGGCCTTAAGGACTCAGACAATTTAATTTTAACGTTTTAATTTTTTCCTCCTCGCCTTCTAAAAATCATAACTCTTTTATATTTTCATCCACAGACTAGTATGAGGGCTTGTTTTTTGCACGACCAGTTGTCCTTTGTAATGACATCACTCATTATATCATAAAATGTATGGCGCAACCAAAAAACACTATTTTTGTGGGGAAATTAAAACGAAAAACGCCATTTTGCTAATTTTGGAAGGTTTCGTTTTCACGCCGTACAATTTATGGTAAAAATGACATGTGTTCTTTATTCTGAGGGTCAATACGATTAAAATGATACCCATTATTACATACTTTTATATTATTGTTGCGCTTAAAAAAAAACCAAATTAGTACGTTTATAATCCCTTTATTTTGATGACCCCTAACTTTTTTATTTTTCCGTATAAGCGGCGGTATGGGCTCATTTTTTGCGCCATGATCTGTACTTTTTTTTTTATATCACATTTGCATATAAAAAACTTTTAATACATTTTTTATAATTTTTTTTTTAATAAAATGTATTAAAAAAGTAGGAATTTTGGACTTTTTATTTATTTTTTTCGTTCACGCCGTTAACCGTACGGGATCATTAACATTTTATTTTAATAGTTCTGACATTGACGCACGCGGCGATACCAAATATGTCTATAAAAAAAAATTTTACGCTTTTTGGGGGTAAAATAGGAAAAAACGGACGTTTTACTTTTTTATTAGGGGAGGGGATTTTTCAAATTTTTTTTACTTTTACTATTCATAGCAATACCATGATTGCTAATACTGATCTGTTCTATGTATAGGACATAGAACAGATCAGTATTATCGGTCATCTTCTGCTCTGGTCTGCTCGATCACAGACCAGAGCAGGAGACGCCGGGAGCCTCACGGAGGAAGGAGAGGGGACCTCCGTGCGGCGTTATGAATGATCGGATCCCCGCAGCAGCGCTGCGGGCGATCCGATCATTCATTCAAATCGCGCACTGCCGCAGATGCCGGGATCTGTATTGATCCCGGCACCTGAGGGGTTAATGGCGGACTCCGGCGAGATCGCGGGCGTCGGCCATTGCCGGCGGGTCCATGGCTGCGATCAGCAGCCGGGATCAGCCGCGCATGACACGGGCATCGCTCCGATGCCCGCGGTTATGCTTAGGACGTAAATGTACGTCCTGGTGCGTTAAGTACCACCACACCAGGACGTACATTTACGTCCTGCGTCCTTAAGGGGTTAAGGACGCAGGGTTTTTCAGTTTTTGCATTTTTGTTTTTTCCTCCTTACCTTTTAAAAATCATAACCCTTTCAATTTTCCACCTAAAAATCCATTTATGGCTTATTTTTTTCGTCACCAATTCTACTTTGCAATGACATTAGTCATTTTAACCAAAAATCCACGGCGAAACGGGAAAAAAAATCATTGTGGGACAAAATCTAAGAAAAAACACCATTTTGTAACTTTTGGGAGCTTCCGTTTCTACGCAGTGCATATTTCGGCAAAAATGACACCTTATCATTATTCTGTAGGTCCATACGATTAAAATGGTACCCTACTTATACAGGTTTAATTTTGTCATACTTCTGGAAAAAATCATAACTATATGAAGGAAAATGTATATGTTTAAAAATGACTAATTCTGACCCCTATAACTTTTTTTTTTTTCCACGTACAGGGCGGTATGAAGTCTCATTTTTTGTGCAATGATCTGAAGTTTTTATCGGTACCATAATTGTTTTGATCTGACTTTTTTATCACATTTTATTCATTTTTTAATGGTATAAAAAGTGACCAAAAATATGCTTTTTTGGATTTTGGAATTTTTTTACGTGTGCGCCATTGATCGTGCGGTTTAATTAACAATATATTTTTATAGCTTAGACATGTACACACGTGGTGATACCACATTTGTTTATTTTTATTTACACAGTTTTATTTTTTTTATGGGAAAATGGGGGTGATTCAAACTTTTATGTGGGAAGGGGTTAAATGATCTTTATTAACACTTTTTTTTTTAAATCTTTTACACAGATCACTGGCATGTATTAACACGCCTGTGATCAGTGTTATCGGTGCTTGACTGCACCGGCCTAGATCTCCGGCACGGAGCAGTCATTCGCCGATCGGACACCGAGGAGGCAGGTAGGGTCCCTCCCGGTGTCCTGTAAGCTGAGCAGCCGGGATAGTTTCACTTTCGCTTCAGACGCGGTGGTCAGCTTTGATCGCCGCGTCTGAAGTGTTAATACAGGGCATCACCGCGATCGGTGATGTCCTGTATTAGCCACAGGTCCCGGCCGTTGGGACCGACCCGAAATGACGCGGGGACACCGCGTGACCCCGCGGCATATCGTGGGAGCCGGCGGAGGACATAAATATACGTCCTTCATCGTTAAGGGGTTAAATAAACAAAAAAAAAAAAAAAAACGCTGGTCACCGCACTCCGAATCTAAAGTAATCCACAGGACACACAGATCTGAAATGAGAAGTAAAAAAACATGAGTTAGTACATTTAGGGGGAAAAAAGTGGTAAATAAAATTGAATAAACATATATATATATATATATATATATATATATATATATCACCCATTTTTTTCAAAGCTGTAAATTGGTGTTCTGAAGTCATTTATTCATTTTTGCTTATGTGTGCTAAAAAAATGGTATTCAAAATTGATTTATTGGTTTTTGCTTACAGTAGGGCAAAAAAGTATTTAGTCAGCCACCAATTGTGCAAGTTCTCCCACTTACAGAGATGAGAGAGGCCTGTAATTTTCATCATAGGTATACCTCAACTATGAGAGACATAATGAGAAAAAAAAATCCATACAATTACATTGTCTGATTTTTTAAGAATATATTTGCAATTTATGGTGGAAAATAAGTATTTGGTCAATAACAAAAGTTCATCTCAATACTTTGTTATATACCCTTTGTTGGCAATGAGGTCAAACATTTTCTGTATGTCTTCACAAGGTTTTCACACACTGTTGCTTGTATTTTGGCCCATTCCTCCATGCAGATCTCCTCTAGTGCAGTAATGTTTTGGGGCTGTTGCTGGGCAACATGGACTTTCAAAAAAGTCTTTCTATGGGGTTGAAATCTGGAGACCTTGAAATGCTTCTTATGAAGCCACTCTTTTGTTGCCCAGGCGGTGTGTTTGGGATCATGGTCATGCTGAAAGACCCAGCCACATTTCATCTTCAATGCCCTTGCTGATGGAAGGAGATTTTCACTCACAATCTCACGATACATGGCCCCATTCATTCTTTCCTTTACGCAGATCAGTCGTCCTGGTCCCTTACCAGAAAAACAACCCCAAAGCATGATGTTTCCACCCCCATGCTTCACAGTAGGTATGGTGTTCTTTAGATGCAACTCAGCATTCTTTCTCCTCCAAACACGATGAGTTGAGTTTTTACCAAAAAGTTCTACTTTGGTTTCATGTTACCATATGACATTCACCCAATACTCTTCTGGATCATCCAAATGCTTTCTAGAAAACTTCAGACGGGCCCAGACATGGACTGGCTTAAGCAGGGCGACAAGTCTGGCACTGCATGATTTGAGTCCCTGGCGGCGTAGTGTGTTACTGATGGTAGCCTTTGTTAATTTGGTCCCAGCTCTCTGCAGAACCCCCCCCCCCCCCCCGTGTGGTTCTGGGATTTTTGCTCACCGTCCTTGTGATCATTTTGACACCCCAGTGTGAGATCTTGCATGGAGCCCCAGATCGAGGGAGATTATCAGTGGTCTTGTATGTCTTCCATTTTCTAATAATTGCTCCTACAGTTGATTTCTTCACACCAAGATGCTTGCCTATTGCAGTTTCAGTCTTCCCAGCCTGGTGCAGGTCTACAATTTTGTTTCTGGTGTCCATCGACAGCTCTTTGGTCTTGGCCACAGTGGAATTTGGAGTGTGACTGTTTGAGGTTGTGGACAGTTGTCTTTTATACTGATAACAAGTTCAAACAGGTGCCATTAATACAGGTAATGAGAGAGAGGAGACTCTTAAAGAAGATGTTACAGGTCTGTGAGAGCCAGAAATCTTGCTTGTTTGTAGGTGACCAAATACTTAATTTCCACCATAATTTGCAAATAAATTCTTTAAAAATCAGACAATGTGATTTGATGGATTTTTTTCTCATTATGTCTCCCATAGTTGAGGTATACCTATGATGAAAATTACAGGCCTCTCTCATCTTTTTAAGTGGGAGAACTTGCACAATTTATGAGTACCCTGTGATAGTATAATACATGTAGATCAAATAATCTCAAAGTTTATTGACATATATGCAAAAACATACATTTAAAAACATTGAAACACAGAAATAATGGAGAAATAGTGGTTGTGATGAACTCAAGGGATAACCCAATAGAGAAAGGAGAAAGGGAGGCCTAAGTAATATGCAGCATAGATAAGCCTAATTGTAAACTGATATATATTTAAACATCAGAAGTGCAATGCTACATGGATTGTAATAGCACCATGCATGGGTCGCTTAGTTCTTCAATACGCAAAAATAGCTATCCAGGCATGAGGCTGTCATTACAAGATAACAGAGAATATACACATAGTAACTTGCCTAGTGGCTAGTGGTAGCAGGCCTCCAGCACCCGATGTCACCAGACTTCTTCCGGAAGCCCAGTTATATGCTATAAAATAAATAACAAATAAACAAAAACCAAAAAAAACTTTACTTACCTCTTGTGCTTCCCCAGTGAATCCAGTATTGCTGCTCAGGTCCCTAGCGATCTCTCTGTTGTTGGGGCCCAATACATTACACGGCCATTCAGCTAATCACTGGCTGAGGCGCGACACTACTGCAGCCAGAGATTCACTGAGCTGTACTGTGATGCATTGACCGTCTGTAACACGGAAGAGGATCACAGCAGAGACTGGATCAGTGATACCAAAGGCACCAGAGGGAAATAAGCCCTTCCTCCAGAGTATCCCCTCCAAATACCCATAATAATTAATCAAAACCTCAAAAACCTGTTTATCATATCTTAAAAGAGAGCCTATTGTCTGTTCATATAGATATTTAAATATGTGTTAGACTCTACCTAGGGACAAATGCTATTGACTAGGGGAATGATAACAACCTTTATAAAGCATTGGTACGGCCTTACCTGGAATATGCTGTTCAGTTTTGGGCACCAGTCCATAAAAGGGACACTGTGGAGCTGGAAAGGGTGCAGAGACGCGCGACTAAACTAATATGGGGCATGGAACATCTTAGTTATGAGGAGCGATTAAAGGAGTTACAATTGTTTAGTCTTGAGAAGAGACATTTAAGGGGGGATATGATAAATGTATATAAGTATATTAATGGCCCATTCAAAAAATATGGAGAAAAACTGTTCCAGGTTATACCCCCCAAAGGACGAGGGGGCATTCCCTCCGTCTGGAGAAGAAAAGGTTTAGTCTCAAGGGGCGACATGCCTTCTTTACCATAAGAACTATGAACTTATGGAACAGTCTACCTCAGGAACTGGTCACAGCAGGAAAATTTAACAGCTTTAAAACAGGGTTAGATACATTCCTGGAACAAAATAACATTAATGCTTATGAAGAAATATAAAATCCCATCCCTTCCCCAATATCGCGCCACACCCCTACCCTTCAATTCCCTGGTTGAACTTGATGGACGTATGTCTTTTTTCAACCGTACTAACTATGTAACTATGTAACCTGCTCTACATTTAAAGACAGAAAACCCGAATAACAGCTCAACCTATAGTCACAAAAACTAAAGGTGCTACTGTATTGTTATGCTCATATTTACCAGGACAGGCACGTACTGAATCATGCTATTGTTGACAGCTCTCTTCATCTGGACAGTGTCACATCTCCCCGAATGCTATGTAAACTGCTAAATAACATTTATACTGCAATAGTTTATAATAGTTTTTAACTAGCAAGTGTTAATTGTAGTGGTATAACTGCAGTATTCAGATGCTTAGCCATAGCAAAAAACTCATGCGTTACATATAGTATAGGTCTCCCTATGAAGCTGACAAAACAGTTCTGACCTTTTAATGTATCAGCTCCACAAACCCTCTGAAGATGTTCTGTGGTATCTGGCACCAAGATGTTAACAGCAAATGTTATAGATGCTTTATCAGGTTATGATCTGAGGAATTTACCACCTTTAACTGTCAGGTTCTTGAAGCTAATCTTGAACACTGTAGTGTGGCGGGGTGCATTACTCTGCTATTAGGGAATATCTGAGTCCACCCCTCACATTTATGTAAAAAGTTATTATTTCTATTCATGTGACAACAATGAAGAAATGACCCTCTGCTGCAATGTAAAGTAGTGAGTGCACAGACTGTATACGTGTTTTATATTGTGTCCCTTCAAGATAACTCAACACACAGCCATTAATGTCTAAACCTTGGCAACAAAAGTGAGTGCACCCTAACTTAGGATTACAGTGTTCCCTCAACATACGATGGTAATCCGTTCCAAATGAACCATCGTTTGTTGAAACAATCGTATGTTGAGGGATCCGTGCAATGTAAAGTATAGGACAGTGGTCTACAACCTGCGGACCTCCAGATGTTGTAAAGCTACAACACCCAGTATGCCCAGACAGCCAACGGCTGTCCGGGCATGCTGGGAGTTGTAGTTTTGCAACATCTGGAGGTCCGCAGGTTAAAGACCACTGGTAGAGGAAGTTGTCCCCGCCACTCCGGACCGTCACCGCTGCCTTGGATGTCGCCCTCCATCGCTGTCACAGTGTCCCCGGGGTGTCCCCGATGCTCTGGCAAGGCCTCTGCTTCCCCGGCATCCTTGCTCTTCGTTGCCGCTCTCCACCGCCGCCATCACGTCGCTACGCATGCCGCTCCTATTGGATGATGGGACGGCATGAGCAGCGACGTGATGACGACGATGGAGAGCGCCGATGATGCAGGGGATCCCGAAGAGGACGCGCCGGAGCCCCGAGAACAGGTAAGTGATTGTCAGCAGACCACACGGGGCAGCTGAAGAAGTCTGCGCTGCTGGTTAGCCGTTTATGCAATGGCCCCGACATACAAAAGCATCGTATGTTGATGCTGCCTTCAACATGCGATGGCCTCTGAGAGGCCATCGTATGTTGAAATGATCGTATGTCGGGGCCATCGTAGGTCAGGGGGTCACTGTACATATGTCTGGTGTCCGGCATACATAACCCAACCTTAATTGTGACACAACTGATGCCACAACTGATGACAACATGCATCAGTTGTCATCAGTTGTTTAACATCCGGCGCCCAATGTTTCTAAACGAACAGACAGAGGAACACAGCAAGATGCATTCCCCTGTCTGGTGCCATCTGGCATATCCAGTCATTCAGCTTCCAAACTGAGACACGAGATGAATGGAAACTGTCCATTCAAAAGAAACGTAGGGATATGATGGAGACTTTTAAATACATAAAGGGAATCAACACGGTAAAAGAGGATAGCATATTTAAAAGAAGAAAAACTGCCACAAGAGGACATCATTATTGGGCAGTCTAAATAGGCCAAATGGTTCTTATCTGCCGACGCATTCTATGTTGGATCAGTTCTAGCATCAGTATCTCTTCGATACATTCTCTACAGCGCTGGAGCAAAAAGTTCCTGGACGCTGGACATGTAAAGGAGGCCTAAGTGTAAGTGTGTGATACTGTAGTTGGTCTGCAAGAATATTTAGGTAGTGGCACATTCACACGAATGCCAAAACCCAAAATTTTCCAGCAGAACATTGCGTAGAGCATTACACTGCCTCCTGCAGCTTGGTATCTTCCTATAGTGTGTCCCGGTCCATTGTTTCGCCAAGCAAGCAATGCAAACACACCTGGTCATTCACATTATGTAAAAGAAAACATAAGAGTTATCAGACCAGACCATCTTTCATTATTCCATGGTCCAGTTCTGATGCCAATGTGCCCATTGTAGGAGCTTTTGATGAATGGGTATTATCATAGATTCTCTGACCTGCAGTGTTCTATGCAGCAAACTGTAAAGCACTGTAGGGGGAATTTATTAAGGCCTGCTCCTGGAGCAGATTGGCAACAAGTTTAAAGTTTTTATGCAAACCCCCAACTTTTTGTCACTCTTCAGCATGCTCACCACGGAAAGAGGCATACATTGTAGTTGGACTCTACACCAGCTCTGAGCTAATGTATGTTTCTGAGGCTGCTGAAAGATCATCTCAGATGCACCAGGATTTATTAAGAGGTGTGCATCCTTTGATAAATCCAGCACAATTGTATACCGGCCGGGTTTACTAAAAGGTGTACTCCTCCCAAAGGATAGGGGTTAAGACGTCTCATCGTGGGGGTCCCAGCTGTATGATCTCAGAATCCAGCCATGGGACCCCCCACGGTCTCCATGCAGGTACCCAGAGTTCTGAACATTATCTTCAGAATGTGGCCGTTGTTGTGCTGTCACGAGGGGGCGTGGCGTGATATCACAGCGGCCTATATTACCTGTTGGAGTTTCCTTCTTCAAGTACAAATCTCATAGTTCCTTGTTTGTAAGTGTGAGGTCACTTTCCTCCCTCCCACACATCAGCCACCCCACTCATTGAAACACAAATGAGCTGCATTCCATTTAAAAGACAAGTGTTTTCTAACCTCCAGCTGTTGCAAAAATACAATTAGTTGAAGAAGGATTTCTATCCCACCCAGCAGTCACTCTGCCAACTAAAGCGGAACAGGCTCCCTGTCATGCCCAGACTAGAAATGAAATGTCTCGGGCAAAAATCACAGTAGAATTGCAAGACCACAAACAGGTACAGACACTATATTATGAACTACACTAACTTTCCAGCCACTCTAGCATAGTCAAATAAAATTAAAAAAATCCTGGAATACCCCTTTAAGTTTGAGGAAAAAATCAACATGGCAGATTACATTTTTTGAAGACTGGCTTGAAAATTGGTCCTTAGCTGTAACACCTTAAGGATGCAGGAATTTTTCTTATTTTTTAAACTTTTGTTTTAAATAGTTAATCACCCTGATCGGTGATGTCCGGCATTAGCCACATTAGCTAAGGGTGAATCAGCAGCCGGGACCATCCTAAAATGATGCACGCTCAGGAGCTAAGCATCATAGAATGGGAACAGGCGCAAGATGTACATTAACACCCTGTGTCCTGGAGGCTAAAACGCCAGAAAAAACGCCACAGCATTTTCCTGTGTTTGGTGTTTTTTTCATGCGTTTTTTTTTGGTATCCAAAATTTGTTGTGTACCAAAAAAAAAAAAAAAGGATGCAGTAGTGATGGAAAAAAACTAAATGTATATTTTTTTATAATGTAATTTTAATAAAGTGTGTGTGTTTCACTTTTTTTTCTCTCAATTTTTAATTTTTTTTTTAGGTAGTAGTACTACTACTCCCAACATGGAACACACTGTTCCATGATGGGAGTAGTAGTACCTGTACTAATAGACATATCGCCCCGGGTGTCAGTCGTGACGCCCGATGTGATCGTCCATAATATAGCAGAGATGCAGAGCTGCTCTATACAGCGCTCACATCTCTGCACTATACTCCGGCCGGCCAGTGATTACAGCCAATCACCGCTCTCAGAGGGAAATATTAATGATGTTCTATTCACATCACTGGCAAGAGTATAGTGCAGAGATGCGAGCACTGTATAGAGCCGCTCCACATCTCTGCAATAGATAGGATGATCACAGCGGATGTCAGGGGTGATACCCGCTGTGATCTGTCCTCAATTGAAGGTACTGCTACTCCCAATATGGAGCACACTCTGCTCCATGTTGGGAGCATTAGTACGTGCAGTTAAGGAAAGATCACAGCGGATGTCACTCCTGACACCCGCTGTGATCCCCCTGTATAATGTATAGATGGGCTCGGCTGCTTTTCCATGGTCCCCTGCACTGACCTATATATACACCTATTCATATTTCCCACATAGTTGTGATTGGCTGGAACCATCTGGCCAATCACAACTCTCTGCGGGAAATATGAATAGGTGTATATATACGTCAGTGCAGGGGACCATAGAAGAGCGGCCGGCCGCATCTATACATTATATTGCAGGATCGCAACGGACCCGGGTGATCTGTCAATTAGTACAGGTACTGCTACTACCATAATGGAACAGTGTGTTCCGTGCTGGGATTAGAAGTACTACCTAAAAAAAAAATAAAAAAAAAAATAAAAAAAAGTGAAAAACACACACAACATTTTCATTATTGTCGGCTACATTTTTAGTGCCCTGCCCGCCCACATAAATTGATCCCTGTTTTAAAAATTAATAAAAATTTGGTTATAAAAAGATACATTTCGTTAGTTACAATTTTTTCCTTCACTATTGTATCTTTTTAATTTTAAATTTTTAATGGTACCTTACGAAAAAAAATTTAAAAAGGTATCCATCACTTCTTTTAATTGCTAAAGTCCAAAAAAGAATAAAAACCGCCTGCAAAAAAAACCAAAGTTAAATCCCACATGTTGTTTTTCTTGGCGTTTTTTCACTCCCATAAACTTCTATGGGAGAAAAATTACACGATTTCAGGGGGAAAAAATGCCACTGGCTCAACATGCTGCGACTTTGAAAAACCTCCAAGGTGCTAAAAAAGAGAGAAAAAATGCCAAAAGGATTTTAAAAAACACCAAACTGAAAAATGCTAAGTGGAAAAAGAATTTTGCGATTTCTCATTGATTTACAGCTAACATCTGGGCTGAAAAAACGCCATGCGGCAGAATTGGCGTTTTTCTTGGGGTTTTTCCCCCAAAAAAGCCTAAGGGGTTAAAGTATGTAACCAAGTTATTTACCTACTGTCTATGTCTAGCTAAAGTGCAATAATTTTCTATTTAGACTACAGATTTTGTAAATAATTGTTTATTCAATCTTCCATATCTCACTAAATGAACTTCTTCTACCTTCCCATTTCAAAAAAATACAAAATATGACAGCCCAAACATTGTCATGTAGCAGTTTCTGATTTTAGAATTACACAAGAGTAGACTGTTCAAATACAAACTTAAAGGCATTAAAGGGGTTATCCATGAAAAAATGTTTTTTATATATATCAACTGGCTCCAGAAAGTTAAACAGATTTGTAAGTTACTTCTATTAAAAAATCTTAATCCTTTCAGTACTTATGAGCTTCTGAAGTTAAGGTTGTTCTTTTCTGCCTAAGTGCTCTCTGATGACACGTGTCTCGGGAACCTCCCAGTTTAGAAGCAAATCCCCATAGCAAACCTCTTCTAAACTGGGTGGTTCCCGAGACAGGTGTCATCAGAGAGCACTTAGACAGAAAAGAACAACCTTAACTTCAGAAGCTCATAAGTACTGAAAGGATTAAGATTTTTTAATAGAAGTAATTTGCAAATCTGTTTAACTTTCTGGAGCCAGTTGATATATATAAAAAAAGTTTTTTTTCCTGGATAACCCCTTTATGACCAAACTGCTATGTATTGTAAATAACAGGATAAAGATGGTAATTGACACTAGAACATCAAAAATAACTTTGCTAACTGCCAGTAATGTGAAATGTTACTTTTAATGAAACTTTCCATATCAATGCACTAATGTAATCTGAACAGTTTCAAATTGACTTTTTTGAAATGCAGTTTGTTGAATTAGACATGTCTTTAATATTAATCTGAATAGACATAGAATTGCATGAAATTCAAACCTTACGGCCACAAAAATGAAGAGAACCTCTATAATTGCTTCTTACAAAAACTCATTTAACAGTGACTGATCTTTAAATGTACCACATACAAACTCTAAATATGAAAAAATCTGGGGTATGACTTACAAATTAAAATTGCAATTTATTGGGTATGTACTAATAAAACACACATATGACCCCTATGACAATACAAATAATTCTCCTGTGGCCGCAAAGGGAAGAAAATATTCACAGAGAATAGATGACATATATTAAATAAATCCACCACCTTAAATTATTGCACATAAATGTGTCACTTCAGTAGTCTCCTGATAGTGACCATTGCACAAATATAATCAATTACCACCTCTTAGTCAGTTGAGGTGGCTCATATTATTGCACATATTAAGGGCTCATTTATTACACGGGATCACAGGAGAGAACACTTTAACATTGGGGAAGACTGATGTTTACTATCCCTGGACTCCCTATTAGCCCGTATAGTGTAGTGCAATTGCAGCCCCTATTCACACCTTCCCCTCATTGTGTGGCATGTAACTGGGGCACTCGTCCTAATAAGGACAACCCCCATGCCTCAGGACCCTGTCCCTACACTGATTCATTCTTATAATTGTGATGTACACAGTTTTAGGGTAATAAAGTGCAAATGTGCATGTGCAATGGGGAATCAACAAAAGGAATGCCTTTATGTTAAATAGAAAAAATGTATCAACCACATATAGTATGAAAAACCTGGTCTCCAATGCAGCATTTCGCTCAGCTCATCAGGGAGACATTCTCTCAGTTTGTAGTATCCCGACAGGGTGGAGTGGCAGTGGCAGCCATTCTCACCCTTCGCAGTCTTTTTAAACCCAGACACCACTCCCCTCTGTGATACAGAACTCCGCATCACAAGAGCACAACCCCCGATAGGGAGAGGGAATCCCTGTTAGCTCCGCCCTGGTTGATGTCATTGAGTTACGGCTGCAATGTCCTGCGCCTCCCCTAGACGGCGTCAAGCCGTTTACTGCCTAGGGCGGAGATCGTGCCCTTCCCTCCTCGGCTAGTTTTCCCTGACACAGAAAGGGAGTATTTTGTTATGTTACCTTGGGGAGGTTAAGCGCATTCCTGGTCAGAGGTCTCTTGCATGTGCTACACTTCAGAACGGCCGATCTCTGGTATAATAGGGGCATTTGAAATCAGGTAGGTAATATACATAAGCAAACTCCTGCCTGTTAGCGGCTAATGGGTACTTAACCCCTGCGGTGTCATATTAGGCAGTAAAACGACGTACATGATTACAGAATATTCTGTGACATCTTATCAGAAAAAAACAATGGCCATATAAACATATAGCATGCTGCCGCCAATAGTTTCTCAGTGGAAGTATATAGAAATGGCAGTGGCCGTATATACCAATATGGATGAGATAGTCTGCATCATGTCCAAGGGTGTATGTGAACACAAATTGGTACTAGATCTCCTTTATATTACATTACCATGTGGTGTCTCTTATTGTTAACCCTATAAGGTCATGTACAAGGTAACCAATCTGAAGTGCTCATTTGTCAGGAGATGTTACATTTGGTCTTCTTTTGCCATATCAAACAGCCTACACTATATTATTTCTTACATTGTCCCATATTAATAGACATAGGTACAGAAAAAGCTGCAGTGACGGTACAAATTAATTCATGTTTACAGTCAAAACCATATTTTACCTTTCATGATAAATTGACACATATACCTCTATTAAATCATTGGAAAATTACGTAAAACACGGTATAGTACCAAAGGGCCTTCGTATCTCAATTGCCCTAGCAGAGAAAATCAGGAGTACAAGACTTATTGAGAAGTGGGAAAAGGAGGCCACTGCCAGCTCCCTGAGATTTATGACATTTCTTCTGGAAGAGGAGAAAATTTCCTGGGAATTTAAGTCCAGAAAATTAGAGGATCTTCGGGAGCAGGCGGTGAAACTCCAAGTTGACCCATAATTTACAAAAAAGGAGTCAATATTACAGGCTACCATCGAAAGATTTCAGTTTTCTCTTAAGGAAAGGAAACATCAGCAATTCCAAAGAGATTTACAAGAATTTAAGGAAAGGAGGGCTTATACTTTCTTGAATAAAGAAATAAGAGAAAAACTACGGAGATATCATCCTCAGGGGTAGAGGGTTCAGACACTGACAGGGACCCAAGCAGTGAAAGGAGAATACTGTCCATATCGGGGAAGATACAGGGGAAGAGGGAGACGATCAAGAGGCAGAGGAGAGACTTTTTTTTAGCGACAGCATCTCCCCCCCCCCCCCAGCGGGTACAGTCTGAGGAACAGAAATCAGGAGAGACGAAATGTATGACTTCAGGTCAACAAAAGTCATACATTTATCTAAGATGGCTCTATCTAATTTGCATCTGAATGTCCTTAAAAAAGGCCTCTCCTTCGTCCCCACAACAAAATTTGACTCCTCTTGGGTAAAAGAAATATCCCTCTTTGTGAGGAAGATAAAATGGAAAAAAAAAATTCCAGACAGGAGAAGGAGTTATGTAAGGAATTGAATATATCACCCTCCGATGTCACCCTCCTATATCACCACTTGGAGAATCCTGCAATCTCTGGAGAGGGAAAATGTACATGATAAAAATAAAGCTCCCTTCACCAGTCTCAGGAATAAAGTTGTATAAAGGAATCGGAGTGCCTTAACATTGATATCTTTGAGACTTTGGTGATGAAGGAACTTAAAGAACTGGACCTGAAAAAAGTGGAGGTCTGGAATAATCTCTCACCAGGAGAACGCAGGGCTCTCAAGGAACTCTCCTAAAACCAAGACATCATTGTGAACCCCTCGGATAAGGGGAATAACGGGTGGTCTTGGATTTGGACCAGCATGTGGTGGGATGGTCTTTGGAGAGGAACTCAGCCCATGACATAAACATCTGTCCATGTGGCTGAGATACATAGACGGCGTCTTTATTCTATGGACTGGAACTGGGGAGGAGTTTGTGGAATTTGTGAGCCTATTAAACCAGAATGATTTTAATCTTAGGTTCACATGTGAATGGAACCCCAATAAACTTCCTTTCTTGGATGTACTCATTACAAAAGGAAGGGATGGTAAAATAGAGACCACTGTGTATAGAAAGCCGACATCCAGTAATGGCTTATTGAGATGGGAAAGTTCCCATCTTCTGGCTCTGAGAAAGGACATCCCTAGGGGCCAATACCTGCGCCTAAGGCACAACTGCTCAGGAACAACTGAGTTCCTTAACCTCTTAAGGACCTATGACGTACGCGTACGTCATGAGTCTGCTCCCGATCTATAATGTGGGGCCACGGCGTGGCCCCGCGTCATAGCGGGTCGGGCCCGGCCTCTAACAGCGCTAATAGCGCGTGGCATTGATCGCGGTGCAGTGTGCTATTAACCCTTTAGACGCGGCATTCAAAGTTGGCGTCGCGTCCAAAGTGAAAGTAAAACCATGCCGGGAGCTCAGGGAGCTGTTCGGGATCGCCGCTGCTAAATCGCGGCATCCCGAACAGCTTACATGACAGCTGGAGGATCCCTACCTGCCTCCTCATTGTCCGATCGCCGAATGACTGCTCAGTGCCTGAGATCCAGGCATGAGCAGTCAAGTGGCAGAATCATCGATCAGTGGTTTCTTATGAGAAGCCACTGATCAATGTAAAATATCAGTGTGTGGAGTGTTATAGGTCCCTATCGGAGCTATTACACTGCAAAAAAAAGTGAAAAAAAAATGTGAATAAAGATCATTTAACACCTCCCCTAATAAAAGTTTGAATCATCCCCCTTTTGCCATAAAAAAAACAGTGTAAATAAAAATAAAAATAAACATATATGGTATCGCTGCGTGCGAATTGTAAAAATATATCGTTAATTAAACCACACGGTCAATGCAAAATAGTGCATTTTTGGTCAATTTTTATGTCATGAACAAATGATCAATGAGTCCTATCAATGCAAAAATGGTACCGCTAAAAACTTCAGATCAAGGCGCAAAAAATGAGCCCTCATATCGCCCCATACACGAAAAAATTTAAAAGTGGTCAGAATATGATATTTTTAAACGTATAAATTTTCCTGCATGTAGTTACAAAAATACAAAAGTACAAAAAAGTACAAGTACAAAAAAATCATACCTATAGTAGGGTATCATTTTAATCATATGGACCTACAGAATAAAGAGAAGGTGTTAATGTTACTGAAAAATGTACTGTGAAGAAACGGAAGCCTCCAAAAGTTACAAAATGGCATTTTTTTTTTCAATTTTGTCTCACAATGATTTTTTTTTTCTGTTTCGCAGTAGATTTTTGGGTAAAATGACTGAAGTCATTACAAAGTAGAATTGGTAGCACAAAAAAAATAAGCCGTCATATGGATTTTTTAAAGGTAAGAAGGAAAGAACGAAAATGCAAAAACTGAAAAACCCCGGGTCCTTAAGGGGTTAAGCAGGCACAGGATTTGAGGTATCGTTTTCATGAGAGGGGGTATCCAGACCATGTCCTACAAAATGCATTTGATAGTTTCATCTCTTGCAGGAGGAGGGATCTCCTTGTCCCTAAACAGACACAAAAAGAGGATGGGGATGTCATCCGTGTAATAGGGACCTTTGACAGTAGGCATACGGATGTAAGGTCCATATTGCAAAAATATTGGGACATACTTATAGCGGATGAGGACATCAAATGCTTTCTGGGGGATTGTCCACAATTGGCATATAGAAAGGGCCCCAGTCTCAGGGATCTGATGGTACATAGCCATCTTACTCCAAAGAGGGGACCCGGTACCTGGTTGGATCGAAAACCGTATGGCACCTTTAGGTGCAGGTCATGCGTGGCTTGCTCATCTATAATGACCTGCAAAACCTTCACAAGTTCATCAGATGGGAAGGAATATAAAATTATGTATTTCGTTAATTGTAAAAGCTCAGGTGTCATCTACCTTGCGCAATGCCCCTGTCCCATGGATTACGTCGGTAAGACCCAGCGTGAATTTCACCGTCGGATTAGGGATCTTTACAATTACATATGTAATCAGAGGGATACATCCCTCTCCAGGCACATTCATCAGGTGACAAAGGGCCCACGAGGGGGTAATTGGGATGTAAAACTCAAATGTAAATGGATTTATAAACTGAATTCGATGACACCTGTGGACCTCAATGAGGCATTGAGTTTTTCGTGATTTATTTGAATTACATTTAATTTGGTTCAGATCTTTTTAATTACTAATGTGATATGATAATATTAAAACAAGCACATTTTAGAGGGTACCCTTTAGGCAGGATGCATATGGGTGTGTGAAGTATGAACACATAGACATAATACAGGTATATGTGCCAATTTATCATAAAAGGTAAAATATGGTTATAACTGTAAACATGAATTAATCTGTACCGTCACTGCGGCTTTTTCTGTACCTATGTCTATTAATATGGGACAATGTAAGAAATAATATAGTGTAGGCTGTTTGATATGGCAAAAGAAGACCAAATGTAACATCTCCTGACCAATGAGCACTTCAGGCATTCCTTTTGTTGATTCCCCATTGCATATTTGCACTTTATTTCCCTAAAAACTGTGTATATCACAATGATAAGAATGAATCAGTGTAGGGACAGGGTCCTGAGGCATGGAGGTTGTCCTTATTAGGACGAGTGCCCCAGTTACATGCCACACAATGAGGGGAAGGTGTGAATAGGGGCTGCAATTGCACTACACTATAGGGACTAATAGGGAGTCCAGGGATAGCATACATCAGTCTTCCCCAATGTAAACGTGTTCTCTCCTGTGATCCCGTGTAATAAATGAGCCCTTAATATGTGCAATAATATGAGCCACCTCAACTGACTAAGAGGTGGTAATTGATTATATTTGTGCAATAGTCACAAATCAGGAGACTACTGAAGTGACACATTTATGTGCAATAATTTAAGGTGGTGGATTTATTTAATATATGTCATCTATTCTCTGTGAATATTTTCTTCCCTTTGCGGCCACAGGATAATTATTTGTATTTTCATAGGGGTTATATGTGTGTTTTATTAGTACATACCCAATAAATTGCTATTTTAATTTGTAAGTCATACCCCAGATTTTTTCATATTTTGATTTTTTTTGTGATGGGGAATTTATGCTAGCCATTATCTAACTTATCTGGAGCTATTTACTATTTGTTGATTACCACATACAAACTCTGTACCACTGTAGCTGAGCATTCCCAGTCTTATTTTTAGGGTCTGTTCACACGGGCGGAATACCTGTGGATTTTGCTCCCACTGACTTCAATGGGTCAGCAGAAAATCCGCTGAATGGTAGGTCGTCTGCTGCCCTCCGGTAAAATGGTATATGCAGTAGAATAGAATGGCTTCAATGAAGAAATCTGGCTCACACGGCGCTGACCGATCAGGACAAGGTATGGAGGATACAAGAGGACTTTATTGACCAAGATGCAACGTGTTTCACTGCACATGCGCAGCTTCTTCAGCATCTAATCCTTACTAAAGCCCCACTAGACACACCAAATCCTGTTTTATCACTCTTAACAGGCTCCTCTGTGCAAATTGGCCCAAGTAATTTTTACATGCATGGAAAACCAACTATGTCCCAACATATCCCCTGATAGCTAAACCAGTGTACCGTCAGAACATCTCCAGAGAAGTGCAGCTATTTTACATCCCTTCTCTGCCAAGAAGAGAAATGAGTGGCCTGTTAACAAGACCAGCAAATTACCTGTAAAGATATGTAACAAGAAAAAAATATATAAAAAATAGTATAATACATGCACATTAAGGCTATGTTCACATGTCAGAATGTCCGCACAGAAAATCTCCATGCGGACATTCTGCAGACTGAGGGGAATGTGTCATCTCATAGACATGGACTGAAAGTTGTCTACATTTAGTCCATTGAAATCAATGGAGGTAGCACAGGTATACCGGAGTAAATTGAGGAATACTGTTCTGCCAGTATGCCATCATATACCTTGAATGTATGTAGCTCAAAATTCAGTACACACCTTTTCATTTTTATAAAAATGTTATTAAATCTTTTCATGTGACAACACTAAGAAATGACACTCTCCTACAGTGTAAAGTAGTGAGTGCACAGCCTGTATAACATTGTTATATGTTGTGTTCCCTCGCACTCAACACTTAGCCATTAGTTTCTAAACTTTGGCAACAAAAGTGGAAATGTCCATGTCCAAGGTCTTAGGTGTGAATGGGAAGCAGGTGTCTTAAATTTGGTGTTATCACTCTCACACTCTCTAATACTGGTCACTGGAAGCTTAACATGGCACCTTTCTTTCATTTTTTTTTTTTTTGTTTCCCCTAGTTTTTTTTGTTCGTAACATCAGGTCAGAGCCGGAATAGATTTCAGCTAATCCGTACATCTGTGCAGGTGTAAGTTTCAGTAAATTCAGCAGATGGAGGCACACTTTTTACTAAGCCCTACCCACTCTTTTGAATAGAATCCTATCTGAGAACTGCATGATATCTTACTTACTATCTGTTTGACATAATTTTATGTATGACAAATATGACAATATTTACTTAAGCACTGCATGACACTATTAATTGAGAAGAATACAGTGCAAATTCCTTACTATCACCAACAAAGCTCTCCACAATGCTGCACCTCCATATATCTCCTCCCTCATCTCTGTCTACCATCCCACATGTGCTCTCCGCTCCGCTCTCTAACACGAACATCTTCTATAATCTGGACCGATCTCTCCTGTGTCCAAGACTTTGCTCGTGCTGCACCAGATAACACACTGCTACAATAAAAAGTAGTGCACAGCCTGTATGACAGTGTTGTGTACCTGCACCAAGGCAGTGTTATCATCATGGCTCAAGTCCTGTAAGAAAGCATGGGAACTGAGTTTCTGCACTTTTTCCACAGCAGGAACATCATTCCTATATTTGCCAAACTTCCCCCAAAAAATCGGTTAGATACGAATTTATTTGCGGTGAATCCCTATTAAAAACTGCTATTTTCAGGCTACAGAGAGCCTCGCTAGGGGTGTAGAACACTGCTACACACTGTAGTTTTGGCTGGCCTTTCAGAGTAACTGTCCCAAAGGAGTTTAACAGGAAAAAAAAATCATACACCACCTATGTACGCACAGGTTACACTTATGAGAGGACAATACATTCCACTATGCAACCTGTATTAGGAACTAAAAGCGGATGACTATGGCTTTCAGTGTTCACCCTAACTGGCTCCTATTAGCTTTAGAGTTGTTGTACAACCCAGTGCAGCAGTACAGAGATCGCTGTGTAATACACCCAAAAGTGTATTCTCCCCCTCTTCGCCTCTCTCTCTCTCTCTTTCTCTCTCTCTCTCTCTCTCTCTCTCTCTCTCTCTCTCTCGTGGTGAATATCTGCTGTAAAGCTGTTTTTCTGTGCCACACACACTCTTCTCTCTGTGCAATAAAATGCTGAAATGCCTGGCTGCAGCAATGGCTGCCGATTGTATAGGGCTGTGACATCACCTGGGTGACTGGCTGCTGATAGGCTGCATGTGATTTAGGGTCATCCCACCTACCCGCCTTCCCAGAGTTCTTTGCCCCATGTCCTCACATGTGTAGCCACCATTTTAGATGCCCTGGAGCCTGGACCACACTAAATGGAGTTTAATGAAGCAATTCATTTTATCGAATCGTGGCGATATTCGGATTCGTCACAAATCAAATTTTTCAGGAAATTCATAATGAATTCAGATTTGTCAGATTCGATTTGCACATCTCCAATCCTTCCCATTAGCAAAGCCAGCCTTTGAATGGAAATCTTGGGTGAGTTCCCACACTTTTTTGCCCAGGACTTGACCCCTAGTTATCAGAGCACATGTATTAACAGTAGATATACTGTAGCACTTGTGAATTAATAGTTTGTATCACAAAAAGTGATTTAGGAGAGGTGGCATGGTGGGATGTGCTTCTCCTTGGGTAAAAATATCACAAAAAGTGATTTAGGAATAGTTGGAAGGTGGGATGTGCTTCTCCTTGGGTAAAAATAATGTGGTGGGGGTGTAGGGTAGTTGGGGTGTTGCTGTAGTATATGAGGGGTTAACCCCTGTCACTCGTAATTCCAGGGTGGGGGTTAAAAGTCTGAGGTAATGTTGGGCCTATCACCACCCTTCCCAAGAGCGATAGGTGAGTGTAGAATAACGGATTGTCCACAACCGGTGCTGAACTGAAAAACTTGTAGAAACTTTACTGAATATTTTCTGTACATGCAGTAACGGTAACAGTCCAGTTAACAGAGTCTATATATACAGCACGGCAATGACTGACAGTTGACTGAGACCGGTGAGTTCTCTTTAGTTTTAGGAGAATTGTATTGCATAGATCCGCTGTATTTAGGGGTTGGTTTAGGTCCAGTGGTCTTGCGGAGATTTGCGAGGATTGCAGTAACTCACAATTTAGATTATGGCCGAGGCCGCAAGGCTTTGACCTAGTGGTTGCCGATGACAACTGCGCAGATCCCACCTCA
The DNA here is from genome assembly GCF_029499605.1 of Hyla sarda. Lineage (NCBI taxonomy): Eukaryota > Metazoa > Chordata > Amphibia > Anura > Hylidae > Hyla > Hyla sarda. The sequence goes on from NC_079191.1 coordinate 126,463,426, forward strand.
TCATCAGCCCAAGAGGAAAGAGAGCGATTAATGGCCGCAGCTCCCTTATATGGGCAGGGGCTGAGCCGTTTTAGATTGGTCCATGCAGCTGTCAATCACTGTTACAAAGGATTGTGGATGATCACCTGACTAGAACCACCAAAGGTCCCTTAGCAAACCATAGAGTTCTGCGAACCGGGTCAATTAGCTAATTGAGGGGTGACGAGGGGTTAGAGGAGAAGAGGGGAAGAGGACCCCCACTGTTCCTAGGGACTCTGACTTTGGGGACCTCACCACAAGGTACGGTACGAAATACGGTACCGGGACACCACAATAAGTTTTTTTTCTTTTTAGACAATTTTCTTTGAGACAACTATACATAAAATGCATCTTTCTTTCCACAATTTTACTGCTCCTATGTCTAGTCCTCCATTTCCAGTTACATAATAATGGCACATTCTTCTTTTGACATTTACTTTTAATCAATCCCTATTTTTTCTCTTTGCTGCCAAGGTGCAAGGCATTTCTAACAGGTACAGGTTATGACCGCTTCTATTAAACAAACACCTGCAGTCCAACTGATGTGCTATCTCCTGTTCAACATTTGTCTTGTCTTTTTTCCAGGACATTTATTATTTAGGCGTCCAGAAGCATTTCCTCTCCACACTAAGAGAAAAAACAGAATTATATTCTACAGATTTACCAATTTGCAGCTTACACCAATAGGTCGCTAAAATAATATTTTTACATATTATTGTTGGTTATTTCGATATTCCACAGCCTTCGCTATGAAATCCTTGTATTTCTCTTCTGTGAAGGTTATGAAGACAATAATTACAATGCATCTTTTGTCCTATTAACGTCTTTTTGCGTCACAAGCCCACACTGTTTCTAGCTAACTCGACCTCTGCTTGTGCTTGTACGTCTAATCCTTGGTGACGCTAATGACATTGTTTTACTTATTATTTCACTCAGCATGGAGAAAATCAACATATCCCATCTTAGCATCATTCTAAATTACTGCTCTACAATGGATATACATATTATACAATACATGAAGTTAATACATCAAAGTGCTCAAGTGTATTCTTTAAAAAATATTCACAGGGACCGGGCGGGCTCACCATACATATCGACACAACTGAGAAGTCCAGTGTGTAGGTTTGTTGCTTCAGCAACAGCTGATCACTGCTGCAGGAATAAAACAGCCTGACAATTGCATCAGGAGTGTTTTAGACCTTCAGTCTGGGCATACGCAGGACTGTGTCAAGATGATCCCCCTTTCACACCCAAAATGGGCAATTGCCAGAGCTAGTGTATATTAAGGGGATTGTTCCGATCCTGCATATATTCATAGTATAATTATTGAAACTCTCCAGAACCCGGCCAACGATCGTGGTGAGTTATAACTCTATTTAAGGTTTACCTGCGTTATAACCGTGTTATTAGGTTTAGTGCAGGTGAACAAGGTGTCAGTTTTCCTTTAAAAGGATAAAAGTCTTGAAACAGTAAGTGTGCGCTTCTTAGACCCCAAGTGGGCACATGCAGTACATGTAAGGCATATGTTGCCAAAGGATTAATAAATTAATGACATTGAATGTATATATACCTAAACAAACAACTCCTAAACATAGAAAAAGAAAAACCCAGGGAACGAAATAGCAGTGATTATCCCCTTAAGGACCCAGGGGCCTATTAGGGGTTCAGGGCGATGCTTTTGCACCCCCCCCCCTTTTTTTTCTTTTGCCGGCAGCCTTTTTTTTTTCCATATAACGGTGTGTGACTTATAATCACACACCGTTATATACAAAAGTTACACCAAACACACACACTACATATTACCCTTCGTTTTTGGCTGGGTCCAATGAAAGGCCTACCGTCAGTGCAGCCCAAATGAGGACATTTTGGGTCCTCGTGCTGCTTATGGGTCTGGTCAAAAAACCCAGTGTCAGGCAGTACTGGAGCGGGGACGTCCTCTACCAGACCCCGCTTTACAGTATGGCCATGACACAGAAGCCGTTCGAGGCCATTCGGAAATGCCTCCATTACACTGATAATGCGGCATTCCCCCCACCCCCGGAGGTGATCCCGCCTATGGCCTGCTTTACAAAGTGAGGCTGGTCATAGATCACTTTGGGGCCAAATTTTTGAAGGCCTACGTACCACTCAGGGAGCTCTAGGTAGATGAGTCTCTTATCAGTTTTAAGGGGAGACTATTTTGTGAGAGTATCTCCAGGTACACTTACAAGTTTAGAGTATATGAGGGACGAGATTCCCGTATTGAACCCCCAGAATGTTCCTCCACTCTGGGTGTTAGCGGGAAACTCGTTTGGAACCTTGTGCACCCATTGCTGGATAAGGGTTACCACGTGTACGTGGACAGCTTTTATACCAGCATCCCTCTCTTCACATCCGTTACCGCCAGATCCACGTCCGCTTGTGGGACCGTGGGGAAGAACCAGAGAGGCCTCCCTCTAAATTTTCTGCAGACACCTATGCCCAAGGGTGAGCCCCGTGCCCTTAACCATGAAAACCTGTTGCTGGTCAGATATAAGGATAAGAGGGATGTCCATATGCTGACCACAATTCATGGTAACAGCAGATCACCTGTCCCTGTGCGAGGTACCACAACAACGGTACTCAAGTCTGATTGTATTCTGGACTACAATCATTATATGGGGGGGAGTTGATCTCTCTGATCAAATCCTCAAGCCATACATGGCCATGCGGAAAACACGGGTCTGGTACAAAAAAGTTGCGGTCTACTTGGTACAGGTTGCCATGTACAACTCTTTTGTACTGTCCCATTACGCTGGCAACACAGGGACATTACTCCAGTTCCAAGAAGTCCTAAGGGCCCTGATCTTTTGCTTCCGGGAAATAGCAGGCCGGACTTCCCAACATACTGGAAATATAGGTGCCAGGATCGTCCCCGGCCAACACATTCCAGGTGAGGTCCCCCACTCTGGAAATAAGGGACGATCCCAGAAAAAATGCATAGTGTGTCACAAGAGGGGGATACGGAAGGACTCCACCATTCAATGTGACACTTGCCCCGATCATACGGGCCTCTGCATTAAAAACTGCTTCAGGGAGTATCATTCTTCCATGCAGTATTACATTTTTCCTTTTCATTTTAGTTTTCCATAATTTGACCCCAATGTACCAAGTCCAGAGTACATTCCAAGTTTTAACCCCATAAAACCACTAAATTGCCCAAAAAGCTCTTTCATAAAAAAATAAAAAAATAAATCTGATAAGACCTCTGGGGGTATTTTTTTTTTTCAAAAATGGGTCATGGGTCACTCAGTGACTATCATCAGGGACTTTTTTATGCCCCAAATGCACAGTGCTCTCTCTCCACCTGAGCGGGGTGTGCATTTGAGGCAACAGGTTAGGGACAGCCCCACACATTACATTCCCAGAATGATGATTCAGAGCACAGGGCTTGGGATGGGCATATTTTTTTGTTTTGGCTATGCTCTGGGTCATCATTCTGGGAACATAACCTGTTTCATCATTTTACGTCCCACTGTACCCCATTTTAGTAACTTACTCCATGTAATGTTCCTTGAGGGGGGGGGGGGGGGTCCCGCTGTTCTGGCTCCATAGGCAGCTATGTAAATGCTCAAGGCCCCTGACTGCGCTCCTGCTCTTTCGAGACCGGTGTTCACCCGCAGAGCTGTTTACGTCCAGATATGAGGTATGTCCTTACTCCAAAGAAATGTATTTACAAATTTACGGTGACATTTTCTTCTGTTACCACTTGTGAAAATGAAAAATTTGGGGTAACCCCAGCATTTTTGTGTAAAAAATCTAATTTTTCCTTTTCACATCCCACTTTATTGAACATTTATCAAACACCTGTGGGGTGTTAAGGCTCACTGTACCCCTTGTTATGTGCCTTGAGGGGTGTAGTTTCCAATATAGTATGCCATGTGTTTTTTTTTTTTTTCTTTTTTTTTTTTTTGCTGTTCTGGCACCATAGGGGCTTCCTAAATGTGACCTGCCCCACCCCCCATTTCAGCAAAATTTGCAAATATAACTCCTTCTCTTCTGAGCATGAGAATTGTAGTGCACTTGACGTCCACACATGGGGTATTTCCATACTCAGAAGAGATGGGGCTACAAATTTTTGGGAGCATTTTTTCCTATTACCCCTTGTAAAAAATTTCTAATTTGGGGAAAAATACAGCATTTTAGTAAAGAAATTTTTTTTTAATTTACACATCCAAAGTCGTCAAACACCCTTGTTATGTTCCTTGACGGGTGTAGTTTCCAAAATAGTATGTTTTTTTTTAGCTGTTCTGGCACCATAGGGGCTTCCTAAATGCTACATGCTCCTCCACCATTTCAGCAAAATTTGCAAATGTGACTCCTTCTCTTCTGAGCATTGTAGTGCACCAGCAGAGCACTTGACGTCCACACATGGGGTATTTCCATACTCAGAAGAAATGGGGTTACACATTTTGGGGGGCATTTTCTCCTATTACCCCTTGTAAAAATGTAAAATTTGGGGGAAAACCAGCATTTTAGTGAAAAAAAAAAATCATTTACACATCCAACTTTAACGAAAAGTCGTCAAATACCTGTGGGGTATTAAGGCTCACTGTACCCCTTGTTACAATCCTTGTGGTGGGTAGTTTCCAAAATTGTATGCCATGTGTTTTTTTTTTTTTTTTTGCTGTTCTGGCACCATAAGGGTTTCCTAAGTGCGACATGCCCCCCAAAATCATTTCAGAAAAATTTGCTTTCCAAAAGCCAAATGTGCCTCCTTCTCTTCTGAGCATTGTAGTTCGCCCACAGTGCACGTGATGTCCACACATGGGATATTTCCATACTCAGATGATATGGGGTTACAAATTTGGGATTTGGGGGGGGGGGGCATGTTCTCCTATTACCCATGTGTTTTTTTTTTTTTTTTTTTGCTGTTCTGGCACCATAGGGGCTTCTTAAATGTGACATGCCCCCCAAAAACCATTTCAGAAAAACTCACTCTCCAAAATCACATTGTTTCCCATTCCCTTCTGAGCCTTGTAGGGCACCCACAGAGCACTTGACATACAGATATGAGGTATTTCCTTACTCGAGAGAAATTGGCATACAAATTTTAGGAAGATTTCTCTCCTTTTACCCCTTGTAAAAATTCAAAAACTACAAGAACATGCAAGTGTAAAAAATGAAGATTTTGAATTTTTTCCTTCATTTTGCTGCTATTCCTTTGAAACACGGGGTTAACAAACTTTTTTAACAGGGTTAACAAACACAAAGGGTTAACAAACTTTTTGAATGTCATTTTGAATACTTTGAGGGGTGCAATTTTTATAATGTGGTCATTTATGGGGTATTTCTAAATAGAAGGCCCTTCAAATCCACTTCATAACTAAACTGGTCCCTGAAAATTTTCGATTTTGAAAATTTTGTGAAAAATTGGAAAATTCCTGCTGAACTTTGAAGCCCTCTGACGTCTTCCAAAAGTAAAAACATGTCAACTTTATGATGCAAATATAAAGTAGACATATTGTATATGTGAATCAATATATAATTTATTTGGAATATCTATTTTCCCTATAAGCAGAGAGCTTCAAAGTAAAGAAAAAAAAAGCTTGGAATTTTCACCAAGAAATTATGCAATTATCGACAGAAATTTACCACTAACATAAAATAGAATATCGATTAAAAAGGGGATTTGGAGTGGCTCTTTGTCCTCACAGCTACCCAAAAAAAATCACCTATACCCAAGGTGAATGAAATTGGTAATATTTTACAAGAAAGAATTGGGGCTCAGGGTAAATGATGCATGGACATAACTGGCTAAATAGGTTGAATGATGATATTTATTATTTATTATTTATAGTAATCAAATTAGTAAGACGTGGTATGTACCGTGACTTACAGTAAGTCACGGTACATACCACGTCTTACTAATTTGATTACTATAAATTATAAATAATAAATATCATCATTCAACCTATTTAGCCAGTTGTGTCCATGCATCATTTACCCTGAGCCCCAATTCTTTCTTGTAAAATAAAATAGAATATGTCACAAAAAAACTGTCTCAGAATCAGAATGAAAAGGAAAAGCATCCCAGAGTTATTAATGCTTAAAGTGACAATGGTCAGATGTGCAAAAAATGCCCGGGTCCATAAAGGGGTATTCCAGGAAAAAACTTTTTTTAGATATATCAACTGGCTCCAGAAAGTTAAACGGGCTGTGTCCTTAAATGGTTATGGAGTATAAAAGAGTGGATGCAAGTAATATTTAGTGATAAATCATGAATCTGCATCAGCCAAGGACACAATGCATAACTTTTGTTTGGTCAATAAATCTCCTGTATCTATAGCCTTTCTTGCCTTATCATTTTATGTCAAAGAGTTGAATATGTTTCCCTTGAGATTCCTCTCTAACTATCATCTCCAGACCAATGGGTAAGCCAAATAAATCATTGTAAAAGTTTCAGGACTCCTACATCAATGTGCACCATGATACGTTTAGGACAAGCCTTCATTTGAATTAGTTCTTCTTCATTCTTTCTCCTCTCAGTCTGCTGTATCTGTGCTCAATGCCCTCTGCAAAGATCCCTCCTTTAAAATTTAAGTAAAAAAACTCCCTAGACAACTATTTTTGGTCTGGTTCTATAATTTCCCCAGAGACTGAGTTTGGTGCCGAGGAAGCAATCCGATCAAGAACATCATTCCATGGGGTATGTCTTTCTCAGCTACCACATGTTGCCACATACATGCATCTCAATGGAACAGTTGTGTTAAAATATTTAATAGATTGAGTGACCAGAGGCTTACTGTTGCTTCCATTTATTGCTAAATAGAGGTAGCACAAAAAAATTGTCATACTATGTATCGAAAACACAAGCCTAGATCTCTGAACACTGACAGAGAGCAACAATGCTGCATATAGATCTGGAGCATACCTACTGTAACTTCTGTTAATATTTTCCTACATCAGAGAACAGAAGAGTATATTTGCTTTGAGATCTCCTGTAACATTCATCTTACTTCGCCAATATGGAATACCCCATGTTTTAGTCATAATAGAAACGTCACGAGCAGATTTAATACACAATTTCAATTGAAGCCACTGGGACCTGACATAATTTGGTAAAACTCATTGGCTAGGAATATAGCAGAGATTAAACACACAGCAATAGCTAAAAGACAGACATAGACTCTGTTTATAAGACAAACAAAAACACAATCCCAGACCTGCATAGAACTTATATTCGACAGTAAAGGATTTTATTGTGGTGTCTGACGTAAACGTCTGGAAAAAAATATTGCTTCCTGTCCAATCTTCCTGTCAAATCTGATAACATTTGCTACTCAGATCAGACTTTGCATTGGACATACATCTCATCCTTTTTCCACATTGTTCCCCTTTGCCTGATGCATCATAGTGAACAAGGGACATGGGACTTCAGTCCTTATGATTATGTGAGTCACAGAAACATAGAATGTGTTGGCAGATAAGAACCATTTGGCTCATCTAGTCTGCCCAATAATCTGAATCCTATCAATAGTCCCTGGCCCTATCTTATATGAAGGATAGCCTTATGCTTATCTCATGCATGTTTAAACTCCTTCACTGTATTTGCAGCGACCACTTCTGCAGGAAGGCTATTCCATGCATCCACTACTCTCTCAGTAAAGTTATACTTCCTGATATTACTGCATAAACCTTTGCCCCTCTAATTTAAAACTATGTTTTCTTGTGGTAGTTTTTCTTCTTTTAAATATGCTCTCCTCCTTTACCGTGTTGATTCCCTTTATGTATTTAAAAGTCTCTATCACATCCCCTCTGTCTCTTCTTTCTTCCAAGCTATACATGTTTAGGTCCTTTAACCTTTCCTGGTAAGTTTTATTCTGCAATCCATGTACTAGTTTAATAGCTCTTCTTTGAGCTCTCTCTAGAGTATCTATATCCTTCTGGAGATACGGCCTCCAGTACTGCGTACAATACTCCAAGTGAGGTCTCACCAGTGCTCTGTACAGTGGCATGAGCACTTCTCTCTTTCTGCTGCTTATACCTCTCCCTATACATCCAAGCATTCTGCTAGCGTTTCCTGCTGCTCTATTACATTGTCTTCCTACCTTTAATTCTTCTGAAATAAATACTCCTAAATCCCTTTCCCCAGATACTGAGGTCAGGACTGTGTCAAATATTCTATATTCTGCCTGAGGGTTTTTACGCCCCAGATGTATTATCTTGCACTTATCCACATACAATTTCAGTTGCCAGAGTTCTGACCATTCTTCTAGTTTTCCTAAATCCTTTTCCATTTGGTGTATCCCTCCAGGAACATCAACCCTGTACCATCGAGACATTTTGCGATATCACTAATGAAGATATTAAACAATATTGGTCCCAGTACAGATCCCTGAGGTACCCCACTGGTGACAAGACCTTGCTCTGAATATACTCCATTGACTACAACCCTTTGTTGTCTGTTACTCAGCCACTGCCTAATCCACTCAACAATATTGGAGTCCAAGCTCAATGACTGAAGTTTATTGATAAGTCTTCTATGTGGGACAGTGTCAAAAGCCTTACTAAAATCTAGATATGCAATGTCTACTGCCTCTCCGCCATCTATTATTTTAGTCACCCAGTCAAAAAAATCTATAAGATTTGTTAGACATGATCTCCCTGAAGTAAACCCATGTTGTTTTTCATCTTGCAATCCATGGGATTTTAGATGTTCCACAATCCTATCCTTTAGTAGGGTTTCCATTAATTTCACCACTATTGATGTCAGACTTACTGGCCTAAAGTTGCTTGATTCCTCCCTACTACCTGTCTTGTGAATGGGCACAACATTTGCTAATTTCCAATCTTTCGGGACGACTCCTGTTACCAGTGATTGGTTAAATAAATCTGTTAACGGTTTTGCTAGCTCTCCACTAAGCTCTTTTAATAATTCGGGTGTATCCCATCAGGCCCGTGCTGAATCCTACTGAAATAAAACAGAAAATACATTAGTTGAATCCCTTTCACCGCCATCTTGCAGCTTTCATGTACTTGCATTAAAAATGAAAGAATGAATGAATTATAAATCAAAAAAATGTGCTGTTATCTCTTCTGAAGATTTTACATATAGCAATAGGTCACATTGCAGGTAGTCTGAGGCAGTTAGTCTAGGGAAGTTAGGGGGTATTTGTAACATCCCTTGTGAAGTATGGTAGTGGATTTGTTAATATCAAAACTTTTTTGGTGTTCTTGGGCAGTGAAGCGGTTTCATGGTAAAATCCCTGGTGGTCTGGGGCAGTCAATGGGTTAAAAATAATTACCCTGGTTATCTAACACATGATTCCATAAAGCTGGATCCAGTAAAAAAAAATACAATATTCTACAGTATACATTTTTTTTTTTTTTTTAGTTCCCCAATGTATCAGTGTTACCTAACAGGGACTGAATCCCTTGAAATGAGTTTTATACTTTCAAAACCTTTTTATTTCTCCTTGATTTTCACGTTATATTTGTGGTATAGCGGGATGGATAGCTGGTTTCTACATTCAATTTGTGCAAATATCAAAGTTCGTAATGCCAGAAGTAGAGTTGTGTATGTGGATGATGGGGGTTGTAGTATCACATGGCAGGACTGGCTCAATCCTGTGTTTATTATGTAGAATCCTACACTTTAAATACGCTGTCTTCCATGCACAAGTCCCCGGGAAATAACACCTCTGGAGTTTTTTCTTCAGCTGCAATTTCAACACAGATGAATAACACGTTGGAATGCATCAGATTTGAGATACAGTACTTAAGATACACTTTGTAGTTTTGGAGCAATTGGTAAATTGTCACAGTCCAGAAGCAATTTGCAGATTTGATATGTGGTTGTCCTGAGACCTGTAGTTCATCTGAGATTTAGACATTTCTCCCTTGTTGTATGTTCTAGACTCAGAGGCTATTTATCTACCATGGGGGATAAATGTTCCCTCTTGGGCATAGCCCAGCTTGTTCTCCACTATACTAGGGTGAGGTCTAGTGACTGAACTCTGCACTCTGCACTAGCTCTACATCCTATTTATCTTAACAAGCTATCAGGGGGTCTTCACTTTGTAAGAATCCTTTCCCTCATGTTTCCTTGGGTTATCTGAGACAAAACTTTATTTGAGCGCATTCCAGAAAGGATATCTTCAGATGTGTGTCTCTCGCTGACTAGGCCAGGCCAAAGGAATAGCACATCTATTTTTTTTCCAATTACAGGACTCCTTTTTTTTACAGGTAGTTTTTATCAGTACCAAGTTTGTGTCGATGTGACTTTTTGATCACTTTTCATTCCATTTCCTCTGGGATGTAATGTGACCAAAAATCTAATAAATAAGTAAGCTGACCTACTTAAACACAGATGGGTTTGTGTGTATAACAAGAACTTCCATTGCTCTAATTCAGTAAGTAAAAGCAATCTGGATATAATACTGTGACTAAAAATCTGAAATTTTTGAGTTTGGTATTTTCTGTATTTATGCAGTTACCTAGCAGGATCAGGAATGTGGTAATGTTTTATTTTGCATGCCTCAATATCAAATATAAAAATGTTGGGGGGGGGGGGGTGATTAGAATTTTTATTAAGGGGTCCACTTAACCAATCACTGGCTGAGGCAGGACATTTTTGGGACCAGTGATTGGTTGAGCAGGCCTGTACTTGCGTTCGTCCAGGAAGGTGGGGGCTGCTCTGCTCCAAAGATGTGTAAGTAGCCAGGGCCCTATACAGAAAATCCACTATTAGACACTTATCCCTGCTTTCAGTGCAGAGCTCAATTCTGCAGGAACCCATGTGAGTGGCGTTCCTGCACTTTTTCCACAGCAGGAACACAGGAGTCCTGTGCAATTGTCCTCTGAGGCAGTGGTGTACCTTCCATAGAGGCAGGATACTCCACTACTATAGGGCCCAGCTTGAAGGGGAGCAAGGACACATGTTCCGCTTCATCAAATGAGCACTGCCTTCAATCTATTTTTCATTTCTGAGAAAGCGATAATGACTGGGCTGTTTACAAGAAGTACACACATAGTGCTCCCTTTCCTTTACATGTCTGGCCAATTACAGCACATATCCCTTTCTGCTATGCTCTATGGTGAAAAGTGCACTAAACTAAAAAAGACTTTGCTATGCTGGAGGAGGATTTACATAGCATGAGATGGCATGAGGGGAGAGAAGAGGGGAAGATTACATTGCAGCACAATGAACATAAAGCAGTAGATTTCCTGCATCCCTGAGCTTTATGTAAGGTGAGAGATGAGAAGGAAGACTTGATTTAGCTTTGAGAAACAGTCTGGTTCATCTTCAGAGGGCAGACTGGCTCAGTTTGCAGGTACACAGCCCATGCTTTTTCAGGCTCTCTCCTTCTTTTCTGCCCAGAGAAATAGCTGAATCCCACCCCATTTCCTGTATATCATCTAATCTGTCTGTTACAAGAAACAGATTTCCCCTGACAACAGGAGGTGGAAAGAAGATTGTAGGGAAGGAAAACACCTAGTTACCAAGGCTTAAGAGCTATTGATAAAGGAGTAATTTTTAGTAAATGTAGGGATTTTCAAATACTTTAGGAATCACATAGGCTATAGACAACAGTGCCCATATATAATAAATATTCATTATATTCTCTTTTTCTCACAGTATATCCATGTCAGATATCTCTTAAGTTCTGAAACCCAAAGAGCAGAAAGTTACTCTACCTGTTAGTTTAATTAGAATGTATAACAAAAGTACCTGGCCAGGCTTTCCATGCTGCCCTATGGTCAGTTAGGAGTTACAGCTCCGGGCCAATCAGTAGCTGAGGCGAGGTATTTGATTCCTTCTCAGCCTTCTGGCTCTTGGTTTTAGCTTTGTTCTGATTTTAGTTTTAGTCCTGGCTCTTTCAGTTCTCACTTTTTGTTTTGATTTTGCAATGGCCTTGTAGTTCTGACCCGTTTGTCTAGATTGTACCCTTTTCCTGTCCATCTTATGATCTGTCTGTACTTATGGTCAGTGTTGTTCATCTAGTTTGTATCTGTTGTCTAAACCTGTATCCTGACCTGTTTGTGTGTTGTACTCCACCTCAGTATAGGTCGTGACTGAGTGCTTTTTGCTTTGCACCAAGCCGATGTGTTGTATTTCTGTGTTTAATCATGTACCACTGTATCCTGATCCATTTGTTATTACTCTCTTACCTGCCATTTTACTTTGTTTACCTGTTAGTCAGTACTCTATATACCGACTATGATATCTTCTAGGTTACCTGTTTGTTACCCCTTTGCATACCCGTTGTTATACATTAACTTGGTTCCCTGCTTATAAGTTCCTGACGTGTTTCACTCCCTCCATACAGTACTGTTTATTATTTTGACTTGCGACACCCCTGCCCCTTTTATAGTGCAGGGACCACTGTTCAGTTAGGGATCTGCTGTCTAGGCAGATACGCAAGTAGACAGGGGTAGTGGTTCTAAGTGAGCTCAGGGATGGACTATTTCCTGCCCAATGTGACAGAATGATGATGATCAGTTTTTTATATTTTTTTTGTATTAGGAATAAAATTCAGCGTGTGTTGACTTTTTCTAAGATTGGTTATAGACCTTTCCCAGCATGTACTCTTTGGGATCTCTCTGGTATTTATTTCTATTGTTTTGATAATCATGTCTACTAAATTGACAATATTTTTTTTTTTCAGTTTGTTATTCATGTCTTTATAATTCTGTGAACTCTGGTATTTCTCCAATGATTCATAAGTATTCTTAATCTGAGTTTCAGTTGTTTTCAGTTGTTTGTATATGATTCGTTTTTTCAACCTCATTGAGAAATCTAACAATCATGTTCCATTGAATTATGATTTTCTCATTATACATACTGTATATATAGTTGTGGGAAGTAATCTTAACTAATTTTTTCTTCCTCTCATTTCATGGCCATCTTTTTAGCTGTAAAATGATACTTTCAGGATAAAAAAATATGTTAAAGACAGTAAATTTTCACACAATAATTGGCCGCTAAAGAACATACAAAGAAAAAAATAAGCCTTTATGTCAAAGGTCATTGAATAAATAAGCATTTTCTTTATTTAAAAAAAAAAAAGAAGCTAAAATAAAAAAGAAATTGTATGACGTTTGTTCGACAAACAGATGATTTGTTTTTACAGCTACATAATTGGATAATATTTTTACAGCTTGGATATTTTCATTTATTTTTTTACAATTGAATGGCACCCTTCATTTTAACATATATTTTCTGGAACCCCTTTTTTTTTGCTGCTGCTGATATGGATTTTATCAGTGATCTAGTAAATATCAGAATGCAAAACACAAAAGTAAGTCATACTGACGCCTTTATCAGTTGTAAATACTTATTTTTCTTTATTTGGCAGTCATCCAGTTATGTAGACATTGCAATTAGCATATGGTTCCACGCTCACTAGGGACGTATGTAAAGCCTTGGCATACATATAAGGTATGCGCTTTCTATTAGATATTTGGGAAGGCTTTAGGCATTGGCTAAAACAGGAAATTCCTCTTACACGTTGAGACGGGGGAAAGCAATTTCATAGAAAGGAGTGGAGCAGCATGGAGGATGGGCAATGTCAAATTATCTTTTACATATATATATATATATATATATATATATATATATATATATCCATTACACTGCAAAAATTATACATTGGCCCTGATTAATCAAAATGTATGGGTGAAAAACTGGAGGAAAAAAAAAAGAAATAGGAGCAACAGTCCTCAGTCTAGCAACAGATCAATAGATGTGATGTACAATGGATAGTAAATTAATAAATGCTATACCAATATTACAAAAATTATAAAACATAATTAATAAAAAAAGGACAACAATTATAAAAAAAAAACCGCATAAAAATAGCCTGACCACAGGGAGCTTATGGCAGAACTAATCATATAAATATCAACCCTGGATCACATCAAAGGCTAGCCTAAATATGGCTCTACAAAAATTGAACAATTTGTCATCAGCAACTTAATACTTTACATAACTTGCTCCATATATTATGTGGTGTCCCGGTACCGCATCCTATACGGTACCTATGTATCTGTGGGTCCCCATAGCCAGAGTCCCTAGGACGTAGGGATCCCTGTGATGTAGTTTACCCCTTGTCACCTCTATTCCAGCTCATAGACCAGTAATTTGTTTAAGGTTAATGTAAATAGGGTAATATATATGTAAATAAATGGTTAATTACCTGTTCCATGGCGTTGCAGGACCTGCGGGTCACTTGACTAGGTAAACTCTATGGTATTCTGCTCAAGGACCTTTGGAGGCCCTGTGACGTAAGCAATCCCATTATTCTCTGTAATGGTGAGTGACAGATGTTCGGACCAATCAGATTCGCCACGCCCCCTGCCCATATAAGGGAGCGACGGCCATATTCTCTCTCTCTTGTTCCTGGGCTGTTAAACGAGAAGGACCTGTACCGCAGCTAACACAGTGAGTTAGGCCCGAGCCTTGCGGCAACGGCCGGATCATTCAAAATATAGAGTGTATCAATTCCCAGACACCGGACCTAATAATACCCCTAAATCCGGACGGATCTGCAAATATCTACCCTAAATTCAGAGACTGTATAAATAGCTCAAGGTCCGCAACAACTGTCAGTCACTAAGCAACATAAGGACTGTTTGTACGAGACTGTTACTGTGCCTTGGATGTATCGCAAGCACTTAATTAAAGTTGTTCAAGTTCAAGTTCAATCTCCTCGTGGACCTTCAGTCATTTCATGCACCTATCGATACCAGGAAGGGCGGAGATAGGCCGGAGCATAGCCTCAGCATAACAGCCCTCAGCCTGGCGCCACAAACTATAGGGTTAACCCCTTAAGGACCGGGGGTTTTTCCGTTTTTGCACTTTCGTTTTTTGCTCCTTGCCTTTAAAAAATCATAACTCTTTAAATTTTGCACCTAAAAATCCATATGATTGCTTATTTTTTGCGCCACCAATTCTACTTTGTAATGACTTCACTCATTTTGGCCAAAAATCTACGGTGAAACGGAAAAAAAAAATCATTGTGAGACAAAATTGAGAAAAAAACGCCGTTTTGTAACTTTTGGGGGCTTCCGTTTCTACGTAGTACATTTTTCGGTAAAAATGACATGTTATATTTATTCTGTAGGTTCATATGACTAAAATGATATGCTACTTATAAAGGTTTGATTTTGTTGTACTTCTGGAAAAAATCATAACTTCATGCAGGAAAATTTATACGTTTAAAATTGTCATCTTCTGACCCCTATAACTTTTTTTTTTTTTCGCGTATGGGTCGGTATGAGGGCTCATTTTTTACGCTGTGATCTGAAGTTTTTAACTGTGCCATTTTTGCATTGATAGGACTTATTGATCGTTTTTTATTCATTTTTTCATGATATAAAAAGTGACCAAAAATGCACTATTTTGGACTTTGGAATTTTTTTTTTGGCGCGTACGCCATTGACCGTGCGGTTTAATTAACGATATATTTTTATAATTCGGACATTTCCGCATTCAGCGATACCATATATGTTTTTATTTTTATTTACACAGTTTTTTTTTATGGGAAAAGGGGGGTGATTCAATTTTTTTATAGGGGAAGGGTTAAATGATCTTTATTCACTTTTTTTTTTTTTTTGCAGTGTTATAGCTCCCATAGGGACCTATAACACTGCACACACTGATCTATTACATTGATCACTAGTTTCTCATAGGAAACCAGTGATCGATGATTCTGCCGCTTGACTGCTCATGCCTGGATCTCAGGCACTGAGCAGTCATTCGGCGATCGGACAGCGAGAAGGCAGGTAGGGACCCTCGGGCTGTCCTGTAAGCTGTTTTGGATGCCGCGATTTCGCCGCGGCTATACCAAACAGCCCACTGAGCTAACTGGCACTTTTTACTTTCACTTTTAACCGCGTGGCTCAGCTTTGAGCGCGCGGCTAAAGGGTTAATAGCGCGCGGCACCACGATCAGTGCTGCGCGCTATTAGCGGTGGGTCCTGGCTTCACTATGACACCAGGCCCGCCGTGATATGATGCGGGTTCACCGTGGGACCCCGCGTTATATCACGGGAGCATGACCAAGGACGTACTCATACGTCCTTGGTCCTTAAGAGGTTAACATTAACCCCTCATATACCGATACCATACCACCACTACCATACACCCCCAAGGGCTACCACATTATATCTAGATACCAAATGTTAAAACGGCTGTTGTAAATTACACAGACTTGTGCACAAATCTCCAACACATAAACCAGTCTAATTCATAGGAAAATTAGCAAGTCGTCAGCAGATAAATAGATGACAAATACATGGCAAATTGTCCTGCAATATAGAGGAGTCGATACAGAGGATCCCACGGATGAGTAAACAAGTATTAATAGAACAGTAGGAGAAAAGATAGTTTGTGGCACTATGTGCCGCTCACCACTCCGTGCTTGAACTGTATCCCAAACTCCGTATACTCCAACTGGCAGTGGCTCCTGCTGTTTGCTCTGCGTGTCCATCTTCAGCTCACTAGCAGGAAACAGACAACTTTAAAACACACCTTTCATGTTATTTAGCATGTGAGGTGACGAAAAAAGGCAATTCTTTCATTGGGTACTTTATGGAAAATGTGTGATCTTGCACGCACCCTTCCATAGGCTTGCATTGAGGGGTGGAGCGTGACGTCACACGGGGGTGCAGGCATGACGTCACACGCCGCCCGCCCTGTGATCGCCCGTAATCAGACCCGGAGCGAACGCGCTCCGGGACTGATTACAAATGGGGTGCCGCGTGCAAGATCACGGGGGTCCCCAGCGGCGGGACTCCCGCGGTCAGGCATCTTATCCCTATCCTTTGGATAGTGGATAAGATGTCTAAGCACTGAAGTACCCCTTTAAATTCTCATTCATTAAGATGAAAGCCGATCTCTGCTTGGTTGCTATGGGCATCAAAGACAGTTTTCCTTTAGACACTTTTGTTAATATTTAAAATTGACCATAATGTGGCAACCATTTTGCTGGCTAGGAGTCCATTTGGCTTTGGTTTTGATGTCCCTCCATGTTTAAAGTAGGGAGTCTAGTTTGTTCTTTGTTTGTGTCCACTGAACTAGTATATGTTTATGTTGAGTGTTCTGTGTCCAGTGTGAACTGTGTTCTATGTTTCTTGACCTGTTTAGAGATTGACATTCACTTCAAACTTTGTTTAACATTTTTGAAAGTTTGACATTCAGTTCAAAACCCTGCATCCCCTGGTTTTTGCTTTATACTTTTTCCACATCTAGTCTTGTTCATTTATTCATATCTGCCGTTTATGTTGATTCCGGTTTCTGAACTGTATGTTAGTACACTTTATTCTGCCTTTTTGTTTATTAACCCCTTAAGAACATAGCCTATTTGATCTTAAGGACACAGCCATTTTTTGCAAATCTGACCACCTTTACTTTATGCAGTAATAAACCTGGGATGCTTTAACTTATGAATTTGATTCAGAGATAGTTTTTTCGTAACATATTCTAATTTAATATAGTGCTAAATTTCCGTTGATACTCGCATCATGAAATCACTCTAAGATTTCATGAAAATTTAGAAAATTTAGCATTTTTCTAGCTTTGAAACTCTCTGCTTATAAGGAAAATGGACATGCCAAATAAATTATATATTCATTCACATATACAATATGTCTACTTTATGTTGGCATCATCAAGTTGACATGTTGTTACTTTTTGAAGACATTGGAAGGTTTCAAAGTTTAACAGAAATTTTCCAATTTTTCTTGAAAATGTAATAATCTTAAAGGGGTATTCCAGGATTTTTTTTTTTATTTGACTATGCTACAGGGGCTGTAAAGTTAGTGTAGTTTATAATATAGTGTCTGTACCTTTTGTGTGATGTTTTTCTCACAATTATTCTGTGATTTTCACCCCACTATTTATTTTTAACCGCATACAAAATGACTGTTGTCTCAGATTTTTCCCAGCTTGCAATGCAGCCTAGACCTGACTCACTAATCAGCCGATGACAGGGAGCCTGTCTGCTTCAATGGGTGGAGGGATCGCTTGGTGGGAGACAGATCAATCTGCAACTAATGCAACAGCTGTAGGTACCCTGATTGAAAACCACAGGTCTTTTGTTTCAATGGGTGGGGTGGCTGATGTGTGGGAGGGAGGGAGGAAAATAGAATTGTGGGATTTGCAGTAAAAAAAAGTCAAACAGGAAATACAAGTTCACAAAAAGCTGTCAACAGTGTTATGGTCATCTCATGACATAGCCATTAAGCCCCAAGACAAGCGCAAATACTTCCTAAGCATGTCCATTACTGCCTGCCAGGTACGTAGTAAAATCCCCTTATGGTGGATAACCCCTTAAATTTTTCAGGGGCCAGTTCAGTTTGAAATGGATTTGAGGGGCCTTTCTGTGAGAAATCCCACACAAATGACCCCATTATAGAAACTGCACCCCTCAAAGTATTCAAAATGACATTCAGAAAGTTAACCCTTTAGGTGTTTCACAGGAATAGCAGCAAAGTGGAAGAGAAAACTCAAAATCAAAATTTTTGGCAGTAACATGTTCTTGTAGACCCATTTTATTTTATTTTTTTTCATTTTAACAAAGGGTATAAGAAGAAAAAGCCCCCCAAAATGTGTAACCCAATTTCTCTTGAATATGGAAATACCTCATATGTGGATGTAAAGCGCTCTGCGGGTGCATTACAGGGCTCAGAAGGAAGGATTGACTAGCAAAAAAAAAAGGAAAAACCGCAGTGCACAATATCTATTTATCTGTGGGTATGTAGATTACAGTGCTGCTTTAGACAGCAACTCACAAATGATGTCTTCTCTAATCATGGTCATTCCCTTCTCTTCTCCATCTGGTCTGGGCCATCATGACGATTTTTTCCAGCCATAATTCTTCACCGTCTAACCTGCAAAACAAACCTATTAGGCTATGTACTTTTTTTTACATGGGCGATAGAGGGGTGTAGAAGTGTGTACATGGGTGGTGGAGGGGTGTAGAGGAGTGTACATGGGTGGTAGATGAGTGTACGTGGGTGACAGGGTATAGAGAAGTGTACATTTGAGACAGGGGTGTAGAGGAGTGTACATTGGTGACAGGGGTGTACATGGGTGACAGAGGTGTAGAGGAGTGTGCATGGGTGGACAGGGGGTGAACATGGGTGACAGGGACGGACAGGGAGGTGGACAAGTCGGACATAGATGACAGGAGGGTTTGACATGGGTGACAGGGCTGGACAGGGGGTGGACAAGATGGAAATGGTGACAGGAGGATGGACATGGGTGACAGGAGGATGGACATGGGTGACAGGGGGTGGTCATGGATGACAGGAGGGTGGACACGGGTAACAGGGATGGACAAGGAGGTGGACAAGGCAGACATGGATGACAGGAGGGTGGACATGAGTAACAGGGCGTGGGAGTGGGTGGACATGGGTGCCAGGGGGTGGACATGGGTGACAGAGATGGACAGGAGGGTGGACAAGGCGGACATGGATGACAGGAGGGTGCACATGAGTGACAGAGGGGGAGGGTGGACATGGGTGATCGGGGAGCTTTGGACAGGGTTGAGAAAGGATAACAGAGGGGTGGAAAGGGTGCAGTGCCTTAAGCAAGCCGCAGCTTGCAGTTCAATTGTATCGTATAGTTATAGCAGGGCACCATTTTTGGCTCACTGTGCCACAAGGGGGAGGGGTATGCTAGGGGATGCCGGAGGACGCAGTGTGCGCAGTGTGCATGCAGGCTTCCCTTCCCCCTTGTGGCGTCGTGAGTCACAGGCGCACAAGCTGGGGAGGGACATTTAAAAAAAAAAAAAACGGGGCACCCCAGTTGGGAATCACTGGTTTAGAGACCACTACACAGTGGTCTCCAAACTGTGGTCCTCCAGATGTTGCAAAACTACAACTTCCAACAAGCCCAGACTGTCTGGGCATGCTGGGAGTTGCAGTTTTGCAAATTGTTAGAGGGGAGCACTTATTCGCCGCTCCTGCCACTGGACCTCTGGACACCCGCCGCCGGACCTCCAGACACCTGCCGCACACACCTCTCAATCCGCCACACATTCTGCCACACCTGCCAATTCCACCACACATGCACACCCAATTGCTGATCGGGCTAATCAAATGGGGTCCTGCGATGTTTGGGGGGAGTGGTTTCCCAACGGACACCCTGGGACTTTAGCTAATTAACCCAATCAGCACCCTGGAAGCACATATTTAATGAATGCCGTGTATACACCGGAATGCGCGAAGGTATCTCGCCATCCGCCTTATATATATATATGGCATTCTGAGGGAAGAGGATAATATCTGTTCTGGTTTTTATATTCCCGTTATGTTTCTGACCTGTCCCTGTCTATGTACTGTATTTTTTTTTTACCTTTACGCCCACTGCACTTTAGCGCAGGAAGGGACCGGCTCCAAGTTGTCGATTTGCCGTTTAGGGCGGATGGGCAAGTAGGCAGGGTGAGTGTTTTAAGGAAAAGTTTAGGACTCACTCTCCTTGTCCACCCCCGGTCATGACAGCAGCAAGATAAGACTTCTAGCTCTAAGAACACTAAGGGGTAAATTTAATTAAGACCGGTATTTTATATCCATGTCTTAATAGAGCAGGTACTAGCCTCCTATTTCAGCTATAATTCATACCAGTTCTTTATAAATGTGTTTTGCCGTAGGAGGTTACCCCTCCTTTATGCTATCCCCATACTTAAGTGTTGAGTATGGTTTAAAACCACACAATTATATGCAAATAAATAAATATGTGCACAGATTTTTTTGAAAGACAGAAACCCTCCCTACATCAGGGCCGGATTAACGTAGGGGCGGATGGAGCGACAGCTCCAGGCCCCTGCGTTAAAATAGGCCCGGCGGCCTGCACAAACGGCCGCACAGACCGAGGGCTGCAACATGCTGGGACCGGTGCTGGCACGGTCCCTGCATGTGCATAACCGGACGCTTCATCTGTGGGCCCCATCGTTCCCCTTGCGACTGGGCCAGCAGGTGAAGGATCCGGGATGCCAGCAGATCCGGGACACCTGTCCCGAATCTCCGAGCGACCGCAGCTTTTAACACTGAGTGCGCCTTTAAGACGCACACAGCGTTGAGCGTGCGCTCGGTGCTGCAGCTGATGTGAGAGGAAGGAGCCGGGCGGCTCCGTCCTGTCACTCCATCCCGGGCTTCCTGTGCGGCAGCGGCTCTGCGGAGGCTGTCAGCACAGGAGAGAAGAGGAGAGAACAAGAGCTGCGGGGGAACGAGACAGAGGTGAGTGTTTTTTTTTGTTATTTGCTGGGGGCATTATTATGTGAGGGGGCATTACTTATATGGGGGCAAAGTGACGGGGCATACTTATATGGGCACAAAGTGAGGGGGCATTACTTATATGGGGGCAAAGTAATAATAAGTAATGCCCCCCTAACTTTGCTCCCAATAAGTAATGCCCCCTCACATGCCTCCCATACATAATAATGCCCCTCACATGGCCCCCATATATAGTAATGCCCTATCACATGACCTCCATATATGGGGGCATTACTATATGAGGGGGCATATGTGTGTGAGGGGGCATATGTGTGTGAGGGGGCATTAATGTGTGAGGGGGCATTAATATGTGAGGGGGCCATGTGAGGGGGCATTAATATGTGAGGGGGCCATGTGAGGGGGCATTAATACGTGAGGGGGCATTATTATATGTGGAGGCCATGTGAGGGGGCATTAATATGTGAGGGGGAGTTAATATGTGAGGGGGGCATTAATATGTGAGGGGGCATTAATATGTGAGGGGGCATTAATATACGAGGGGGCCATGTGAGGGGGCATTAATATGTGAGGGGGCCATGTGAGGGGGCATTAATATGTGTGGGGGCCATGTGAGGGGGCATTAATATGTGAGGGGGGCATTAATATGTGAGGGGGCATTATTATATGTGGGGGCCATGTGAGAGGGGCATTATTATATGTGGAGGACATGTGAGAGGGGCATTATTATATGTGGGGGACATGTGAGGGGGGCATTATTATATGTGGGGGACATGTGAGGGGGCATTATTATATGTGGGGGACATGTGAGGGGGGCATTATTATATGTGGGGGACATGTGAGGGGGCATTATTATATGTGGGGGACATGTGAGGTGGGCATTATTATATGTGGGGGACATGTGAGGGGGGCTTTATTATATGTGGGGGACATGTGAGGGGGGGCATTATTATATGAGGGGGACATGTGAGGGGGCATTATTATATGTGGGGGACATGTGAGGGGGCATTATTATATGTGGGGGAAATGTGAGGGGGCATTTTTATATGTGGGGGACATGTGAGGGGGGCATTATTACATGTGGGGGACATGTGAGGTGGGCATTATTATATCAGGGGGACATGTGAGGGGGGCTTTATTATATGTGGGGGACATGTGAGGGGGGGCATTATTATATGAGGGGGACATGTGAGGGGGGCATTATTATGTGTGGGGAGCCTGTGAGGGGGGCATTATTATGTGTGGGAGCAATGTGAGGGGGGCATTATTATATGTGGGGGACATGTGAGGGGGGCATTATTATATGTGGGGGACATGTGAGGGGGGGCATTATTATATGTGGGGGACATGTGAGGGGGGCATTATTATATGTGGGGGACATGTGAGGGGGGCATTATTATATGTGGGGGACATGTGAGGGGGGCATTATTATATGTGGGGGACATGTGAGGGGGGCATTATTATATGTGGGGGACATGTGAGGGGGGGCATTATTATATGAGGGGGACATGTGAGGGGGGGCATTATTATGTGTGGGGGGCCTGTGAGGGGGGCATTATTATGTGTGGGAGCCATGTGAGGGGGGCATTATTATGTGTGGGGGCCATGTGAGAGGGCATTACTATATATGGGGGGGTCATGTGAGAGGGCATTACTATATATGGGGGCAATGTGAGGGGCATTACTATATGAGGGGGCATTACTATATATATGGGGGGGTCATGTGAGGGGGCATTACTATATATGGGGGCAATGTGAGGGGCATTACTGTATGAGGGGGCATTACTATATATATGGGGGGTCATGTGAGGGGGCATTGCTATATATGGGGGCAATGTTAGGGGGCATTATAATCTATGGGGGTAATGTAAGGAGGCATTATTATATATGGGGCAATGTGAGGGGGCATTACTATATATGGGGGCATTACTATATATGGGGGCAATGTGAGGGGGCATTATATTATATAGGGGCAATGAGAGGGGGCATTATAATGTATGAGGACAATGTTGGGGCCTAATACTATATAGGGCACAGAAGGGATTACTATATAGGGCAGTGTAATACATATAGGGGGTTTGTATAGAGGTGAGGATTTTGCTGTAGCGAGAATCCTAAAATGTTTGTCTGGCAGATTCGGTGAAGACAAATTGTGATTGGAATAAATCTTCATGATGACCCAGGACAGATGGAGAAGAAAGAGAAAAGTGAACGACACTGATCAGAGAAGACGCCCCGTGAGTATATAACTATAATAACCTATATGGTTTGCAGCCCCCGTGAGTATTTAACTATAATAACCTATATGGTCTGCAGCCCCTGTGTACAGCTCAAATCTATTCCTGTGTAGGGTTATTGATCTTTTGTATACTGTATTGGTTTTTATTCAATAACAATATAGCAGTGTTAGTGGTAATGGTAGTGGTCATGGTGTGGTAGATTTATATGTCCCTTGTATTGTTGTGTTATTATTGATACTGGTCTGTGTATAGGCCGCATCACATTTTCTATGTTCACGAGGCAGTGAGCGTCTGTATACAATCTGTCACGTTGCCATGATTACTTACACATGTGGTGAGTGTTTTTGACCTAACCCCTTCTCCGCCATTGTTTTTAATTCTCTTGTAGATACGTATTTAATCATGATTATATTTTCACTATGATCGGTTTGGTGATATGTAAATGTAATAACACTAAACACATTGTATTTCATTGCACGCATATATCCATACAATGGTCCCTCAAGTTACAATATTAATAGGTTTCGGGACGACCATTGTATGTTGAGACCAGAACTCTATGGAAGCCTGGTAATTGGTTCTGAAGCCCCAAAATGTCATCTGAAAATAGGAAAAAGTGAGGATTAAATAAAAATAAGTAGATAACTAATATAGATAAAGCAAATTCTTACATATAAATAAGAAAGATCTACTGGGAGCTGTAATCACTGTCTATTTCAGTGTTTTCCAACCAGGGTGCCTCCAGCTGTTGCAAAACTACAACTCCCAGCATGCCTGGATAGCCAAAGGCTGTCTGGGCATACTGGGAGTTGTAGTTTTGCAACAGCTGGAGGCACCCTCGTTGGGAAACACTGGTCTATGTAAAGGACAGGAGCTTCTTCGGGGTCCTGTACAGTACACAGTGTCCTAAAAAAGTATCATGGAGCCGTCCTCACCTGGTGTCCAAAGGAGCAGCTAACCCTGGTACAGGTAAAGAGTAGTAAAGAACATGTAATACCTTCCTTTACTGTAGGGGGCGCTACCAGACACCAGTCAGTGCATGCACTTCAGTAATACAGGGGCTTTACCAGTAAATGCCCATTCTGATTAGTCAGTTCTTCCGGCCATTGACACGTTTCACAGATCTGGACTGTCTGTACATTGTATGTTGAGTCTGGTTTCAAGTTACAATGGTCCAGAAAAGACCATTGTATATTGAAACTATTGTCTGTTGAGGCCATTGTAAGCTGAGGGATCACTGTATGTGTATTTTATTTTTTTACACTGGATCATTGTTTTTTTTTTATTTTATTTTTTAACCTTTTCACTTTGATTTGCTATAATTACCCTGTAATTTATTCACACATAAATACCAGTACTCTGGTCACTTTTGTATGCTTGATAAAGACTGTGCAGACAGTGGAAACGTTGCTTGCCACATATGAGGAAATAAACTACACTGCTTTTCACCTTATATTGGAGGCTGTGGGACGCTTTCTATTTGTGTCGATTACTGCCGCCAGCGACCAGGGCTGCAATTGGGCCCACTTGCACCCACATCACCTTGACGCTGTTCGGATGTGCTGCTCTACCTTGCTTCTACTTAGTTATCTGGCTATCTACCTAGTTAGCTAACAATCCAACTGGCAAGCTACTTACCTGGCTACCTACATATGTCATATGTTTGTCGTACTTGCCGCACATAATGTAAGTAAATGGAGTTGCACTGCAACCCACAAATGGCTGCAACCCAGCTGTTGGGTCACGGACACTTAGGCCCATCAAAATCCTCAGCACCAGGCCCATGATGCTCTTAATCCGGCCCTGCCCTACATACTTTAGCAAATTCCTCCCTGCTTCTTTATTATATGTCTTATATTCAAAAGCAGTGGTTGGTTGCATATCATACTGCTCAAGAGATTAGAATTGTACCAGAAAAAATCTTTATGATAATGACTTTGAGAAAGATGATTGCATTAAGTTAACCAAAGATATGTTTACAAATTTGTTTAGACAATTCTTAATATGTAGCTGGAGATTATACAAAGATGAAGCAGCTATTTTGTTTCTACAGCTTCCATGACTAACTATGAGTTTCCATGTGTAGTCTGATCTTTCAGCCATACTCTAGTCTAACTGACCCCTTCTATTTGCTAACCTAAAGACAAATTCTGCCCTATTTATTTTTTTCAAAGTCAAAGTTTATTAAATTTTTTTTTCAAAGTTTACATATAACGTCAACAATTCAAAATGAAATAAGACTCGCATGTTAAGTCAGCAGTAACAGTCGACTAAAGTAACCAATGTTATTTTGTGGTAGCATAGTCTCGACAGAGTCTTATGCCTAAGTCATAGGACGGGGACAATAATAAACGGCAAAACTTAACCAATGGATGGAGTAAGTACTCCTGGAAGACGGTACATTATTGCTAACCATGCAAGGACAAATGATAAGGTCTCGTCTAGGGAGGCGTCAAATAAGGTATATCAGTAGCCGTTGACAAGAACCTAGTCAAATATCATGTACACAGGTGTACTATAATCGAAGGTCAGGAGGTAAAGAGACGGAAGGCATATGGAGGGAGAGAGAAAGGAGAAGAGGAAAAAGGAGGGATCGAAAGGATGAAAGGTAGAGGGGGGCAAGGAAGAGCAGAGGAGTAGTGAGAGATAAATAGTAGGATCATAGAGAAGTAGAGGAAGGTACCTGCGAGTAGGACTGATTCCGGACCTCTGCAACGAGCAGCTTCATGCATTGATTCAGGGCACCACTATCTGAAGAATTGTGGGAGGTAGATGTGAGAGAGGAGATGAGTGGCGGGGTCTGGTTTGCAGGAGGAAGTGCACACAAGGTTCAATTAGAGAGATGTAAGCTAGTGAAGTTCGGGGAGGTCAAGAAAGCATTCCATACATGCCATGTCATATTGTAGCGTGATATCTGATTGCAAGTGTCTCCCGAAATAAGGTGGCCTAAGTCCTTCTCCTATCCAGATTTGAATGGAAGGGGTCGGTCGGTGGTTGTATTTAGTAGCAGGGTGTACAGAGTACTAACATTATGTGTCCCATGACCCTGGGGGCACGCAGCTTCTCAAACTGTGAAAGAGGGCGGTGCAGGATGTTTTTGTTTGTGTGGTAAATGTGTCTCAATTGAGCGTACTAAAATAGTTGTGTGGGAGAGGGGGAGGGATCAGGGATCAGCTCACTAAGCAGTTTAAGAGAGGTTCGGTTTAGGAGATTATGAAAAGTAACTCCTCGGCCCCGCTGGTAGGATAAAAAGCTGGAAAACGATGGGGGGAAAGAGAGGGATTTCAAAGAGAAATGTTAGGGGATCACTAGGAGGAAAGAGGTCTAGTTGAGACAGGTATGATTTGCGTGCTCAGTGGATTGAGTGCAGCACTGGAGGGAGTGTCAGGATGAGAAGCAGTCCGAGGACACCATAAAAATGCCATTAGGTCGCTGCCAATCGTCTGACCCTCCACTGACACCCATTGCTTATCAACCTTATAGTTACAGCAGTCCAGCACTCTACCTCTCTTACTACCTTGCAACTGTATTGACTAGTCTGCGAGAGCGAAACCCACTCATTTTTTATCCTTATGAGGACGTCTGGCAAGTCTAGAATGTTTATTTGCCCAGATAAAGCTCGATTGGAGGGAAGCGAGCCCTCTGAAAAAGGAATGTGGCAAATGGAGAAGGACACAGGAGAAGAGATAAAGGTGACGGGGGAGCACATTCATCTTGAAGATGTTGACTCTCCCCAGCCAAGAGAAGACTCTTCGCTCTCATCTAGCCAAATCTTGTTTCAGGGAGTTCAATAGAGGGGGGAAGTTGAGATGATATGTGTCAGTCAGTTTAGTCGGGACATGGATCCCTAAATACTTGAGGGAGGAGGTTTTCCACTTGAAGGGGTAGGAAGAAAGGAGATGGGATACTGTAGACAGGGGGAAGGTGATGTTAAGTGCTTTGCATTTAATGGGTTCAGTTTGCAGTTACTGTGTAGGAAAATTGGCGAATCGTGGACATGAGAGACAGGAGAGAAGCGAGAGGTGAGGATAGATAAATCAGTAGGTCGTCTGCAAATGCCGAGCATTTGTAATGGCATGTCTCCATGGAGAGGCCCCTAATGTCAGGATGTTGTTGTATGTCAATCCAAAGAAGTTCCATACAGAGCACAAACAGGAGTGGGGACAGGGGGCATCCATGGAGGGTGCCGTTACAAGTATCAAAAGGGTGGGACAATCTACCGTTGATTCTAAGTTGAGCTTGTGGACAGGAGTAGAAGGCCATGATATAGGACAACATTACCCTCACCAACCCCAATCTGCGATAATGTAGCTGACAGGAATCCCCAGACCACCCGGTCAAAGGCCTTTTCGGTGTCAAGGGAAAGGAGAAAAATTGGAGCATTATGCTTGTGATCGTAATGAGAAGAGAAGGTGTGGAGAGTATTATCTCTTGCCTCCCTGCCAGAAATGAAGCCTAATTGATCTGGGTGGACTAGGGAGCTTATGTGTGTCGAGAGTCTGTTAGCTATTAGTTTGGCAAAGAGTTTTGTATCCAAGTTGATTAAAGAGATGGGGCGGTAGCTGGAGCACGTTCTCGGATATGGAATTGAAGGCGGCCAACAAGAGCAGAGACAAGTCAGATTGGAGCGTCTTTTATAGAACTTGTCCATATAGCCGTCAGGGCCAGGGATCTTTCCCACCGGCATGGATGAAATGGTCGCCTCCAATTCCGCAGCTGTGAACGGGGCCTCTTATTCCTGTATCACTGATGGATCAAGTTGAGGAAGAGCTGTCTTTGCAATGTAGCAGGACAGGGGATGGACACTTTCCCAGGTGAGTTTTGTCTATGAGGGGGTGGTGGCTTTTACAAAGAAATGTAGTATTGGCAGAAGGCCTTGAGTTTATCAGGTGTTAAATAACAAGGGGTGACTGTGTGTGACTTAATAGTGGGAATAAACAGGGAGGATTTCTTGTCTCTGAGGGCAGATGCAAGAAGCTTGCCAGATTTATTGTCCCACTCATAGAAGAGGCGACCTGTAAGTTGTTAATAGTATTTATATTTGGAGGATAGATGTTCTATGAGTTCACTACGAACTTGAATGAGTTCACGCAAGACATTGTCTTGTTAGGACTGCTTATGGAGCAATTTAAGTATTTGTAGAGAGTGGTAAAGACTAGATAGCTTCGCTGACGCTTCCCCCTTCAGTCGAGCACCATGCTTAATCAGCACACCTCTGAGGACACATTTCAATGCCTCCCATTTGGTCAGAGGAGAGGAAATGTCTGAGGCATGGTCAGTAGTGAAATTCAGGATGGTATCTGTGATATCCTGGAGGCACACAGGGTCCAAAAGAAGAGATTCATTAAGCCACCAGGCAGATTGTGGTCTGGAGAGAGTAGGGAATGTCAGCGTGCAGGAGTCTGGGGCATGGTTGGAGAGAATCCTAAATCCAATGTTAGTGGATGTAACAGAGGGCAGCAAGTGATGCGCACAGAAAATATAATCTATGCAACTATATGTTTGTCTCAGGAAGGAGTAAAAAGTGTAATCCCTATCCTGAGGGTGGTAGGATCTCCATGTGTCACTTAGTTGCAGGGAGTGCAATTTTTTACTTAATGCTCTGAGCTTATTATGGGAGAGGGTCGAAGAGCCCGATGGCATATCAAATTTAGGGAATAAAGGGAGATTGAGTTCCCCGCAGAGGAGAATAGGGCCAGTAGCAGATTCTGAGAGAGCATTTAGGGTCCTTAAAGGAAAGGTTATCTGATCTCTATTGGGGGCATAGATGGATGCAATGGTGAGGGGTTGGTTAGAAATCTCACCATTAACTAATATGAACCAAGCATATGGGTCCAGGAGAGAGGAGAGGATTTTGAGTTGGAGGGACTTGTAAAAGGCTAGGGAGACTCCTTCAGATCTGGATTTCGGATTAGTGCTATGAATCCAGGTGGCATATTTGTTAGATAGGGCGGGGACAAGGTCAGATTTAAAATGGGTTTTCTGCAGTGCCACAATGTATGCCCTTTGTTTGTGCAGTGTGTAGAGAATCTGAGTGTTTTTCTGGAGCGTTAAAACCTTGGGCATTCAGGGTGACTAGTTTAATGTCAGCTGCCATGTTGCAGGGTGGAGGATGGAAATGGCTTACCAGCTGTGTCGCAAAAGTCCAGAGCGTCCAGGTCGCAGGTTGGCTGAACAACATGAGAGAGGATCCTAAGAGGAAACAAAAAGAGAGGAGTAGTGAGCAAGAGAGGGTCATGGATAGGGCAGGATGTGATAAGGAGCAACCATAAGGGAATGGAAGCAAGGGGTCTAAGGAGCAGGGCCTTAAGGGCCAGGAATTTGACTGGGTCCAGCCCAGTCATAACACTAATGAGGGTCAACATGGAAGAGTCACCAGGAGTGAAGACAAACGTGGCGTCAGGGGTAGCCAGTAAGGGCAAAATAGGAACAAAACCGTAACGTACAGTTACAGGGCCTGGTGGAACAATAGGTTACTGAAACCCTCCTCAAGTTCGCTCTGTGCACCGGATGTCTGAGGTGCCGCAGCCGAGATCGTGGAGGTCCCCTTTGGATAGGGGAAAAGATGTCTAGGGGCAGAGTACCCCTTTAAATAAGAACTGTCCCCTGAATATTAGACCTACAATATCACTTCAAATGTATAAGAATCTGGGTTTCAACATGATATGAAATTCTAATCATGGCAAATGTTTAAAGGCATATTACATAGGTCTTAGGCATTGCAATGTTTAATGTATAATGAAGTGATGGTCTGCCATCTTTAAATGCCCCTAATATCCATCATATGTAATATAAAAATTTCTCAGCAAATAAAAACTATTCCATGTGTCTTATTAAGAGGCACACAAATGTTTATAGTGCAAATGGTTCCAAAATGAAACACAAAACATAGCTGTCAAGCAAGGACATCTCCCAATTTTCACTCATTACTGGCAATCCATCTCTTTATAACGCACACTAGTTAATTCTGAAGATCTTAATGGATGACTCACCATTTCTTCTGGATTCTGTACAGGTTTTATTTGTATCAATGTGACACATTCTGGTTCTTACAAAAATCCATCTTCTATGCATTAGCTGCCTGGGCTGAAAGTAAATGAATTGTATTCCAGGGAATATTTTTGTGGCATAGTCATCAGTATGACTTAAATTAGGGCACATCAGCTACATTTAAGTGCTGTAAGCAAAGTCTATAGGATAGGAGGGTATTATATATCTTTATTGTGCTGTTTGTACATTATATATAATGCTAGATACATATTTTTGATTTTGCGAAAGCTTGTAGTTGATGTGACTTGATGTGCGTTAGTGGATGTAGAGATGCAGTCTTGAAATTGTATGTACATTATTTCTATTAGGTATTGCTACAGCACTATTTACTTCCTTTCGTGTTGACTACTGTTTATCTCTTCTTTAGACTATGATCAATAATTTTTGCCTTGTCAAAAGCCCAAAGTTTACTAATTTTCTTCCTCATGCCCTGAAATGCATGTAAATACCAAATAGAATGGTAAAGCTACATAATCCTCAGTATAAAGCAACATTACTTCATCTTAACTGGAGTGTCAACATTGGGAGATATATTCCAAACCCTCTGTAATTTATGTTATAGTCATTTTAATTCCATCTTTTTTCTCAACACATTTTCATAGCTCACTAGCTTATTTTGGACCAGCAAAAAAAAAAAATCACCAATAACATAATGAGATTCAGTAGGTTTAGGAGTCCACTGAAGAAGACTCATCTAAAATATCAAAATCTAAATCCGATAGATGAGAGCATGCCTACTAGAAGAAGAAAAAGCCAGAAAAGTAAAAATCTCCCCAAGAACGAAGGTAAGTTTAATATTTGCCTATTTTTATTCTTTGTTCCCAAGTTCCATTTTACTTTGGGTACCGTCACAGTACTGCTCTGTTTTTATGCAGATCATGGTAAAAAGCACAAGCTTTCCAGCTATTTTGGGTATTTGCCATAAAAATTAACCACAAATTAGTGTGGTACTGCAAAAGTACTGCAAAACCAACACACCAGCCAAACATGCCTCCATTCGAAGTAAGCCACACCAGATGGTATGTTTCGACCCCATTTAAGAATAAATAAATAGTTTGAAAATACTTATAGTGTTATTTTGCAATGTCACATTTAAAATCACAATATATAACATTGGGAAGGGGAAGGGGGAACCTCATTATAAAAATCCCAATTACTGACATTGTAAGACCACTACAATGGTAGTGTAAACTTTGTGTTTGAAAATATTTTCATGTAAACACATGAAAATGTCCTGTAAGTTAGACTAAATCCAACACCACATATATCATGTAAACTTTTGCTTTCTTAAATGTAAACTGCTTTCCAAAATGTAGTGTGACATATATATACTGGACCGGTGCACCACTACCTGACTGTGTTCCTCCTCTGGAAGGTTTTTTCTCGGGCCTACAGATGCAGCAGCATTGTCATCACTTGGCTATGTCAAGTATGTTTGACAGGTGTTCTGGCTTTACCTTGGCTATGCTCTTCTTCGCTGTCAGTACCATTACCCTCCTGCTTTGAACATGCCTCCTACTCCTTCTCACCTGGTTTCCACATCCTGTCCAACACTAATTAAATCATTATTATCAAACTCCTCCTCACCCTAAAGGGTGGATCGACAACTGGGCGCTGGTCCCTTCCTGCGCGAAAGTGCAGTGGCGTAAAAACACATAATAATATACATGCCTCCTACTCCTTCTGGTCACAAACCAGAACAGAAACAGAAAACTACTAGACAACCAGATATACCAGACATAATACAAATACTAATAGGGCAGGATATAAGCACACAAACAGAGCAGAATATAGTGAATTAACAAACAGTTCATAAATCAGATATCAGATAAATGACAGACATGATAAAATGAGCAAGACTAGGCATGATATGAGTATACAGCAGAATCCAGGAAATGAAGGGGATAAACAGAAGAACTGAGAGCCAAAACACTAAACTGAAGAGGTAACATAGAACACTGTTCACAAACAGGTACAAGTACAAAGGACAAAGATCAGATCAACCAAACAAGATATAAATATAGGACACTGTTCACACTGGGACGCAGAACATACAAACTGGACTCCCCCCTCCACTATAGGAGTAGCCATTAATAATAAAGCCAAATAGGCTACTGGCCAGCGGACACACTCCACGGTGTGGACAAAATGCTGATCCAGTAGGAAACGGAAATATAATACATGAAACACTAGACTAGAACCGAATGAGTCTGAATAGACTCTAAAATACCGAACAACAATATATCATACAGAGCTCAGGGTACAAGCTAGACTCAGACACAGTGGGAACACAGACAGAGCAGAATGAACAAACATAATCCTAAAACTGACTAATGTAACACAGACTAAAATACAAGGAGCATGCTATATACCATGGCTAAAAACCCAGATAAAATGAAAAGATAAATACAAGGTAAATGCTCAAGCAGACATAGTCAGAATATAGCACAAACAGACATAGTAGTATTGCACTCAATAACCAGCACCAGAATGCAGGAGAACTCTGGTTAAATAACTCCACCGGAGTTCTCATTCGTTCAGAGCATTAACTATTCCCTATCCAGGTAGAATACCAAACTGCTCTGAACAAACTAATGTGTGACTACACACCTAAACAGAAAAATACAAAAACAAATAAACGGACATTACAGTACCCCCCCCCCCCCTTTTAAGAGGGGCCACCGGATCCTCCAAAAAACACAAAACAAGCATAAAAACATACCAGAAAATATTTTTTACACAAAATACCTCGGTGCCCAGGTGGCTCAACGATTGCCACCTGAACGCAAATGCCTGGCTCAGGAACGGAGGAACGCCATACTGCAGCAGACAGGCCATAGAGGTCCTTGTATCTGGTCCACTTGAAAACGGAATCAGGAACATGGAAAATGGCACCAGAGAAAGTGGTTTGGCTGGTTATTCTGTCAAGCACTGACCGGGGGGGGGGGGGGGGGGGGGGAGGTGCAGGGACAGTGAGCCGAACAAAAATATAACATACAGAGCTCAGAGTACAAGTTAGACTCAGCTAGACTCAGACTCAGACACAGTGTGAAGACAGAGCAGAACGAAGAAACAATCCTAAAACTGACTAATGTAACACAGACTAAAATACAAGGAGCATGCTTTAGAACCATGGCTGAAAACCCAGATAAAATGACAAGATGAATACAAGGTAAATGCTCAAGCAGACATAGGCCCTTATTTACTAAGAGTGGAGTGTAGGTTTCTTTGTGGGTTTTAATTCCCTACAATTTATTTTCCATGGTATTTACTAAGGTTTCCCTACATTTTCCACTTTCCCAACATTTTGCTTTTTTTTTTCACACATGCTCTGATCTGTAGGGTTTTCCTCAGCTGAAATCCACCCAATTTTCTGTGAAAACCTTAGTAAATATGTTTTTTTTGTGTGAAAATGTCAGGAACACGCCTCTTTTTGTTGACTACGCCCCTTTTCCAAAGGATACTCCCCTTTTTCGGGTTTTCTGAGCAAAATAGAGAGTTAGTCAGGGTTTTTTCAACTCTGGCGCAAATTCTGGTGAAAATTCTGGTGCAACTAAATTTCTGGCACAATGTGCCAGAATCTGGTGCAAAACCCGACAAAACATGTTGGGTTTGCAATAGTTTATGAGGGCCATAGTCAGAATATAGCACAAACATAAATAGTAGTATTGCACTCAATAACCAGCACCGGAATGCAGGAGAACTCTGGTTAAATAACTCCACCGGAGTTCTCATTCGTTCAGAGCATTAACTATTCCCTATCCAGGTAGAATACCAAACTGCTCTGAACAAACTAATGTGTGAATACACACCTAAACAGAAAAATGCAAAAACAAATAAACGGACATTACAATACCAGCAGATCTATGTCTGGTATGTTTGACAGATGATCTGGTCCTACCTTTGCTATGCTCTTTTTCACTGACAGTAGCATTACCCTCCTGTTCTGAACATCATCACCTTCTCACCTGTTCTGTCTAAAACTACATCATCATCAAACTCCACTCCATTGTCTTTGCCACCCCTCTAATCGTGAACTTCTTATGTCTGATCATGGGCTCTTTGCTCCCCGTCAGTAGAGATGAGCAAATGTTTGAAAAATTTGATTCGTCAATTCGCAGAATTTTCCCCAAAAAAATTCAGTTCTGTCCGAATTTATTCGTGCTAAATCGCTATTAAAAAATGGCTATTTCTGGACTACAGAGAGCCTCAATAGGGGTGTAGAACACTTTGGCTTGTCGTAGCACACATAGGAAGTGTGCTGTGTTAAGCTTAGTTTTCACTTGTTTTTTTTTCTGGCAGTTTTTGGAAAACTGCCACTGCGGTTTTTGAGCTAAAGCCAGAAGTGTATTCAAAAGGAATAGGACATATAAAGGAAGGAATTATACTTCTCCTCCCTTATGGATCCACTTCTGACTTTGGCACAAAAACTGCAGTGGCAGTTTTCCAAAAACTGCCAGAAAAAAAAACAAGTGGAAACTTAGCCTTTGTTATTCAGTATGACATGCAGATTACAGATATCGCTATTAGAATCACTGCCGCAGAGCATCTAGATGTGGCAGCAGGGTTGGGAGACCATATGGCATCACAATTGAAAAGATTAAAGAGATTTTTTAATGTACTTTTTTAAAATTTAATTTGAATTTATTTACATTTTTTTAAATCCTTTTTTGAGGACCCATTCTGGTGAGCATCGAGGTGGCAGTCCGTCGCGAGGCGAGCTACCACCTGTTCCAGCCCCTGCCTCTCAGCGCGGAAATGCGTGGAATTGCGAATGTTACATTTAATGAGTTATGGTTCATTGTTATCGCTCCAACCTGTTTCATTGGCTTCTTGTGGTAATTCCAGAGGCCTCAGTCTTACATACATACATTTGTTTTTTAATTTAAATAGATTTTCAATAGATTCACAAGTTTAATGTGCCCGCAGCATGAGGAGATCATATGGTGGCACAATGACAGAGCCTGGTAATCGGAATGAGCAAACTTTAAATACTTTTATGAGAACCCATTGAAGGGCAAGTCTGGTGCCAGCAGCCACGGTAATTCCAGCTCCAATAGTGTATAATTGCTGCAGTGTAAACTATGACAAAGCTCCTAGTTGTATCTTAACCCCTTAAAGGGGTACTCCGGCATTGAGATATCCAAATGATAGGGGATAAGAGGCCTGATCGCAGGGGTCCCGCCGCTGGGGACCCCCGTGATCTTTCACGCCGCACCCTGTTTAAAATCAGTGCCCAGAGCGTGTTCGCTCCGGGTCTGATTACTGTCGATCACGGGGCCGGTCAATGCAAGCCTATGGGAGGGGGCATGACAATATATGAAACGACCCAACCTGGAGGTGGCAGAATGACCCATTCTGGAGGTGGCAACAGCCTGACGAGACCATAGAGCCTCACAATTGAAAAGATTAAAGATATTTTTTTAAATTTAAATTGAAGATTTAAAATAGTTTAGGATAAAAAGTTTCATTTAATGTGCCAGCAGCAGGAGGAGACCACCTGGCCACGGTGTGTCAGGGTCCTCTATCTCCTCTTCCTCATCACCCTGTAACTCCACAGCTTGCTCCTGCTCCTCCTCTCCTGTCAGATGACTATAAAAGCCACCCATTTTGCAAAACCTTACCTGTGCCCCATTGTCTCCCTCCTCTTCCTCCTCCAGTTCAGCCCCCACAGGGCTCATGTGGCCGTGAGATGTAGGCGCCACGTCTCCAGTGTCCTGACCAGCTGTCCTTTCATACACGTGTTGTAGTAAATAAAGCAGTGGAATGATGTTGTTCATCCCGTAATCCTGGTGACTGACTAGTAATTTGGCTTCCTCAAAGGGCCTGAGCAAACGGCAGGTGTCAAGTGTGAGCTGCAACTGGTTGACATTGAAGTTACACAGGGGAGTACCCCTATCCGCTTGGATCAGCATGAAATCAGTGATGGCTTTTCTTTGTTCGTATAGTCGGTCCAACTTATGGAGGGAGGAATTCCAATGTGTGGAAACGTCGCAAATCAGACTATGTTGGGGGATGCCATTCTGACGTTGCAGCTCAAGGAGGGCGTGCTTTGCGGTGTACGAGTGGCTGAAGTGCATGGAGAGTTTCCTTCCCATTGTTAGGATTAGAGATGAGCGAACTTTTCAAAAATTCGGTTTGGCCGATTTGCCAAATTTTTTCGAAAAGTTAATGTCGGGTCGAATAATTTTGCGGTGAAACTGTATTAAAAAAGGCTATTTCTGGCCTACAGAGAGTGCCAATAAGTAACACACATAGGAGTGTGCTGAGTTACTGAAATCATACTGTTATTCATTATGACATGCAGATTACAGGCATTGCCATTAGAATCACTGCTGTAGAGAGTCTATGTGGCAGCAGGGAGACCATAAGGTGTCAAAATTGAAGAGGGTGAAGAGATCTTTTATGTCATAATTAATGTAATTTGATGTGAAAATTGTATGTTAGTTAGTGCTACCATCAAAAGATTTTTTGGCCCAGCAGCAACAGTCAGCCAAGTAGTTCCTGGAACACACAGAGGGGAGCAGGAAGCAGCATGAGTACACAAGAGGGGTTCACAACCCCTAATATTAAAAGGTGAATGTTTAAATCTCTATTGAAGATGCATGATAGCTAGTGCTACCATCCAAATATGTAAGGCCCAAGCCCAGAAGCATCAGTAAGCCAAGTAGTTCCTGAAAGACACAGGAGCAGTCAGGTGCAGGCATCAGCAGTACACTTGAGATTTTCATAACCCCTAACAATGAAAGATCAATGTTGAAATTTCTATTAAGCATGTATTTAGCTAGTGCTAAACATCCAAAAATGTGAGGCCTAAGGCCAGAAGCATCAGTAAGTCCCTGAAACACACAGTCAGGAGCAGGCATCAGTAGTACCCACGAGGGTTTCATAACCTCTTACATTGAAAGATCAATGTTGAAATCTCAATTAAGCATTTAATGTTAGCTAGTGCTACCATAACATATTTGGTGTTAATATCCCAGTCCAAGCAGAATAAGAAAACGATATATTGGCTGAATGACACAGCCTGGAGGTGGGGAAAACATAAGGAGCCCATACAGTGTCTGAATGGTACAGCCTGAAGGTGGCTGAAGCATGAGGAGACCATATAGTGGCTGAATGACACAGCCAGGAGTTGGCTGAAGCATGAGGAGACCCCAGGGCTTCACAATTCCAAAGAAAAAACTGAAGAATTTTGAAATTTAAACCGAAGATTTTGGGTAGCTAGTGCTACCATAACAACATTTTTATTCCCAGGCCCAGTAGCAGTATCAGTAAACCATATATTGCCTGAATGACACAGCCTGGAATTGGCATAAGCATGAGGAGACCATTGAAATGTATGACTTTTTTAATTTAAATTTAAGATTTTGAAATGAAATCAAGGATCTTGAAATTGAACTTTTAACTCCCAAGTTTTAGTGTCCCGGGCCCCGGTGTGTGGGTACAAAGGGCGAAATCTAACAAGGAGTCACATGTTACATGGAAGCTCAATGACAGAGCCTTGAGGTGGCATCAGTAGGAGTAGACCATATGGTGGCTGAATGGCACAGCCTGTAGGTGGCTGACACATGAGGAGACCATATGGTGTCTAAATGGCACAGCTGGGATTTGGCAGAAGCATGAGGAGACCATTGAAATGTATGAATTTTTTTATTTAAATTTAAGATTTTGAAATTTAAATTAAGGATTTTGAATCTAACAAGGAGTCACATGGAAGCACAATGAGGTGCCTGGAGGTGGCATCAGCAAAAGTTTACAAGAGGGCTTCACAACCCCTAACATTAAAATGTTAATGTTGAAATCTGTATACAAGATGTATATTAGCTAGTGCTAACCTCAAAAAATTTAAGGCACAGGCCCAGCAGCATCACTAAACCATATAGTTGCTGAAACACACAGCCTGGAGCAGGCAGCAGGATGCGTACATAAGAGGGCTTCACAACCCCTAACATTAAAAGATCAATGTTGAAATCTTGATTGAGCATGTATGTTTGCTAGTGCTAACATAAAAAAAATTGTAATATCCAAGACAGTCCCAGCAGCATCAGAAAACAATATATTGGCTGAATGACACAGCCTGGAGGTGGGGAAAGCATAAGCAGCCCATATAGTGTCTGAATGGTATGTACAGCCTGGAGTTGGCCGAAGCATGAGGAGACCATATAGTGGCTGAATGGCAAAGCCTGGAGTTGGCAGAAGCATAAGGAGACAAAATAGTTGCTGAATGAAACAGCCTGGAGGTGAAAGCATCAGGAGTCCTGAAAGTGACCCGGTGACAGAGTGGTGCGGTGGGTGGCAATACCAGTACCAAGTGATGAAGGTGGCTGGAATGTTTGTAACTGAGGAGCAGCGTCTTAAATCTGTTTTGAACTATCAACATTTGTGAAGTGTTGGTGTAGCATGGTCAATCTACTCTGATGCATCTAGCATTGGTGGCTGGAAATCCTGGCTGATCCATGCCTGATTCATCGATTCATCATCACAAAGGTCAGTCTCTCCACATTTTTTGTGGCTAGACGAGTTCTCCTTGGGGTGACTATGGCCCCCGCCGCACTAAACACCCACTCTCTCACACTACTGGTCGGGTAGGACAGCTTTTCCAGGGCAAACTCTGCAAGTTGCGGCCACAAATCAAGATCTTCAAGGTGTGTTGGCATGGGCATGTCAAGGTATGCCACCACCTGCTGGTTCAGGTCCTGCTCCATGTCTACCTGCTGCTGATGAGTTGCTTCAC
The DNA here is from genome assembly GCF_029499605.1 of Hyla sarda. NCBI lineage: Eukaryota > Metazoa > Chordata > Amphibia > Anura > Hylidae > Hyla > Hyla sarda. Next base: position 126,502,668 of record NC_079191.1, read on the forward strand.
TATGCGGGTGAAGAAAGCTACTCATCTGTGAATGTAGACTCAGGCTGCTGCTGATGGAGCTGGTACTGCTCCTGCCACCCCACCCCTCCCCAGCAGCCATGGCAGTGGAAGGTGAGCGCAGAGGGCAACCCGAGTAAGACCAGCTAGTGGATGGAGGATGGCGCCGATAGGCATCAGCCAACTGACTACGTAGGATCTCTCTGTAGTAGGTCAGTTTGTCCTCCCTCTCAGTGGGTGTAAAAAAGGCACCCATTCTGTGCCGATAGCGAGGGTCCAATAAGGTAGAGAACCAGAAGTCGTCCCGCTGCAGAATGGTGACAATTCGGCTGTCACTATGCAAGCAAGTGAGCATGCATCGTGCCTTTTGTGCAAGTGACTCGGAGGGACTCTCTGCTCCACTGAATACTGCCACGGTGTGTCTGCGTCCTCTGTCTCACCTTCCTCATAACTCTCTAGCTTCTCTAGTTCATCATGCTCCTCCTCTCCTGTCAGATGAATAGAAACACCGCCCATCTCATCAAACCTAGACTGTGCTCCACTGTGCCCCTCATCCTCCTCCTCCTCCAGTTCAGCCCCCACAAGGCTCATGTGGCCGTGAGATGTAGGCGCAATGTCTCCATTGCCCTGACCAGCCATCAACTCCAACACTTTTTGTAGGATATGAAGCAGTGGAATGACGTAGTTCATCCCGTAATCCTGTCGATTTACGTATAATGTGGCTTCCTCAAAGGGCCTGAGCAAACTGCAGGTGTCACATATGAGCTGCCACTGGTTCACATTGAAGTTACACACGAGATTACTCCTATCCGCTTGGATCATCAAGAAATCGGTGATGGCTTTTCTCTGTTCGTACAGTCAGTTCAACATATGCAGGATGGAATTCCAACGTGTGGCAACATCACAAATCAGACTATGTTGGGAGATACCTTTCTGATGCTGCAGCTCAAGTAGGGTGTGCTTTGCGGTGTATGAGAACCTGAAGTGCATGCAAAGTTTCCTTCCCATTCTTAGCATGTCTTGCAAATGGGGGGGTGGGGGACACTTCAGGAACTGCTTGAAAACCAGATTTAACACGTGTGCCATGCAGGGCGCATGGGCCACCCTTCCTTGTCGCAGCAAGGCCAAGATTTTCTTCCCATTGTCGGTCACCATGGTTCCCATTTTCAGTTTTCATGGAGTAAACCATGTTCCGATTTCTTTACGAATGACTTTCAGCAGTTCATCCCCTGTGAGACTCTTTTCGCCAAGGCAACCCATGTGAAGAATAGTGTGACACCACCGTGCCCTGCACACATGGTATGTTGAAGGGCCACTGAGACTTGTCCAGGCAGTGGAGGCTGAGGACACGGTGGAGCATGAGGAGACCATATGGCAGCACAATGACAGAGCCTGGAGGTGGCAGCATCAGCATGAGGGCCATGCCAACTGAGGGTTGAGTCTGAGGAACCCACCGACTGTTGACTGGGGGTGTTGGATGTTACTTGGGATGAAGTGGATGACTGAGTGAACCAATCAATCACGGCTGTTGGGTTGCTGGTTTAGACACGTCTGCTAGCTGACACCAGGAACTCAGACCTCTCCCTGCGACTCCTGCTGCCACACACCTCTATTCTGCTGTGGCCTCTGCCTGTGCCTGATGAATTTTGGCCTCTGCAACTCCTCTGTGCACGTCCTGGCACTTCTCTGCCTGACATACTTATACACCAACTGGGGTACATATATGTTACACTTATGAGAATCTGGTGACTATGGCTTTTCGTGCTCACCCTAACTGGCCCCTGTTAGTTTTACAGTTGTTGTACACCCAACTGAAGCAGTACAGAATCGCTGTGTAGTAAAGCCCAGTACAGTATTATTAAGTACTAATAGCTGGTGACAATGGCTTTTATTGCACAGTCTAGATGGCCCCTATAAGCTTTAGAGTTGCTGTACACCCCACTGCAGCAGTAGAGTCGCTGTGTATTGCACCCAAAAGTGTACTTTCTCTCTCTCCTTTCCCTGTCAGTGCTTTTCTTCAGTGATTTTGGCTTGTGCTGAATCGCTGCTGTCAAGCTGTTTTTCTGTGCAACATACACACTCCACTATCTCTTCCTGCAATGATACGCTCTCTCTGACATAAAATGCTGGAATGGCTGGCCGCAAGATGGCTGCTGATAATATAGGGCTGTGATATCACAGGGGTGGATGGCTGCATGCTGCATGTGATTGAGGGTCATCCCGCCTACCCACCTTCCCAGAGTTCATTGCCCCATGTCCTCACATGTGGATCCGCCATTTTAGATGCCCTGTAGCCTTGACCACACTAAATGGAGTTTAATGAAGTGATTTGTGCAATCAAATTGCGGCGATATTTGGATTTGTTGCAAAGCTAATTTTTCCTGATTCGGATTCGTCAGATTCTATTCGCTCATCCCTACTCGTCAGCATATCCCCGGTCATCCCACATCGCCTACCACCACCAGTGCCTCTAGTGCTATGTTTGTATATGACATGGCAAGGGATCTCTTTCCTATACCCCTTTCTCTGCCAGCAATTCCTTTAAGTGACTTTTTTTTTTTATTGAAAAAGATTTGGAGGTTATTGTTGTGCTATATTAGAGGATTTGACACTCAGTAGTCAAGTGGCAGAGAAACTTCAAATCATATTTCACTCTCAGCACTTAAACCCATGTACAAACTCTATGGGCCTCATTTACTGACAGTTTAAAATGTTGTTTCAGACTTGCAGGATTCCACGCTATTTACTCAGGGGATTCACAGATTTACAAGTCGGGAACATATTCTGACCAGCTATTTCTAAGTGGAAATTTTCAGCTATGTATTCACAGGATTTTCTGTGAATTTAATAGTAAATACACCTCTTTTTTGTCTAACCTCCTTTTTGTCTCAGATATGTCTCAGACATGTCTCAGACACTATGCACCAAAATAACTTGGAAAAACCAGTGGGTTTTAGCTTAGTAAATAAGGGCCTATATGTTTGATTAAACCTAGAAAATACATGTAACTTGGCCTTAGATGCCTATTCTATGTTCAATTTAAACTCTTTTAATGTATATTATGTTAAACCCAAGTAGAAATGCTATATGTTTGTTTAAACCTAGGAAATACATCTAATTTGACTTAAATGTGTATTCCATCTACACTATAAATGCTTTAATGCATATTTATGTTAAAATACTGGTCAGTCCACTGCTTTGCTTAGCTTAATTTGTATTGCAATGTGATAGCTTTTATGAGCTTATTCTGCAGTGACAGTGCAGGGATCAGGATGCAGTAATGCAGTGAAGTAGTAGGCTTTCAGTATTTTCTCTGTGCACTACTCTTTCTCAGCTTTCTTTCTAAGATGTTGGTCACAATGCAGTGCATAGGGAATTATCAGCCTCTTAAACCCAACTCTATGCTGACTCTTAATTGGCCTAGGAGCTGTATGTCACAAAATGCTGCTAGCTGCAAGGTATGCTGGGCTACCCTACAGTCAGGGGCGTAGGAAGCCCCACAAATCTGGGGGGGGGGATAGCATTTTAACTGGGTGTGGCTTTGAAATAAGGTGGTGCCATAGAAGGGGTGGGACTAAAAGGGGCGGGTCACCAATTTTGCATGACAATACAGGCTCCTCATAACCGTTACCTTCAGGGAACAGTGAATTCAAGGGATAGGGATCTGTCAGGACTGTGGAAGGTAGGCTGTGTGTGTGAGGTCAGGACAAGGTGTTAGTGTAGGCACCATTGACACCATGACGAAACAGGGTGTTCATGTATGCCGTGGTTTTCAGTCTGGGTGTATGAAGTGTGCTTACAAGCTGAGCGCTCTTCACTTACTGTTAATGCCAGACATCAGTGATCACGTCCCTCTCCAAATAAAAGTGTAAACAAAAATAAACATATTTGGTATCGCCGCATGTGGAAATGACAGAGCTATTAAAATATAACATTAATGAATCTGCATGGTAAATGGTGTAAACATAAAAAAGTCCATAATTGCTGATTTCTGGTCTCTTCATATACCAGAAAAAAAGTTTATTAAAAGTGATCAAAAAGTCCCATCAAAACTAAAATTATACCGATAAAACTACAGACCACGGAGTAAAAAATAAGTCCCATAAGTAAAAGTCTTATAGAAGAGGACAATTTTAAGCATTAAAACCAGTATACAAGGAGGAATAAAATCACCATACATATTACCACCATATTATTTCTGACCAAATCCTGAATACTAAGACCAATATTAGCAAAAATATCAGTATACAAGGAACAAATTATACCGGCACACAAAGACTGGCTAATACCACCATACTGATTAAAAACCACTATGTACAGACTAACAATACCAATAATACCAGAATATACTGTAAACAATAACAGGACCAAATAATACTGCATCATCAGGAACACACTAATGCTAATGCATCATACTGTTACTGAATAAAACCAAGGTATACAGACCTGTATCTCCCTGTACAGACCCATAAAGAAGTAGATACCAGCTGTACACAAAATCTGTATACAGAAAAGCAGTAGAAGACAGCACTGGATAAATCCATTGTCCCCGTAGTCATCCAGATAGAACAGATAAATCATAGCTCTTTTGCACATATCCAGAGTTTTCCATTTCTGGTGCTGTTGTCTTGGACTTTGTTGCATGTTTGGTATCCGTATACAAAACATGCAACAAAGTCCAAGATCACAGCACCAGAAATGGAAAACTCCGGATATGTGCAAAAGAGCTATAATTTATCTGTTCCTCAAAAAATACTTTTGGGGAACCAATAAACTACTGCTCTTTTGCACATATCCAGAGTTGTCAATTTTTGGTGCTGTGGTCTTGAACTTTGTTGCAGGACCTGTATACCATATAAGTGATTGTATACAGGACCATATAAAGGTAGATACCAGCTGTACACAGGATCTGTATACCATATACTGTAAGTGATTATAGTTATATCTAGGGACTCGCAGGTACGGTCATTTCTGATCAGCGATGTCCTCTTTCCTTTTCTTCTGCATCTGGATCAGACTGACATGTCAACTTCTTCCAGCCAAAAAACATCTCTTTAGCATCTGCAGGAAAAACATGTTAGACTCTGCATTATTTCAGTGGACTGCCCTCCCATAATTAGGATAGTAGGTCCCCCATTAAGTAGGCCTATTCCCCACTGTAGACCTCCCCCCCAGTAGGTAAATACATCAGAAAGTAGGTAGGTTGTTAGCTGGATAGATAGGCAGGCAGGTAAGTAGGTAGTTAGCTACATGCGTAGGTTGCTGGCTAGGTTGGTAGCTAGGTATGTTCAAAGTTAGGGTGCTTTCACACTACGATTGTAGTGTACGGTTGCTGGATCTGGTTGGGAGGGGCAAAAAACGGCTGCTCCCGTATCCCAGCCGGATCCAGCCTGAATCCCATTCATTTCAATGAGCCAACCGGAGTCAAACACTGACTCCAGTTGTCTCATTTTTCCCCGAATATGGTTTTCTGACCGGACCTAGCACCGTGGTATACCACGGTTTTAGGTCCGGTCAGAAAACTGTATGTGGGGCAAAAATGAGACAACCGGAGTCAGCGTTTGACTCCGGTTGGCTCATTGAAATGAATGGGATTCAGGCTGGATCCGGCTGGGATACGGGAGCGGCCGGTTTACGCCCCTTCCAACTGGATCCAGCAACCGTACACTACAATCGTAGTGTGAAAGCACCCTTAGATTGGTTTAGTTAGATGGTTAGGTAAGTGGATAGGAAAGCTGAGTGATGATTCCTGTGAGAAATATAATTGCAGCCCTATTTTTTTTCATCCAGCTTTCCTAGACTTCTGAAACAGCAAAGTTTGCCTAAATATGTGTAACCACATATTTTGGCAAACTTTGCTGTTCAGAAGTCTAGCCCGATAACGACCATGGACATCTATGCTCGTCCAATGGCCGTTAACGGGGTATGACGCGGGTAACACATAATATAATTGCAGAAATATAATTGCAGCCAAATTTTTTTCAAGCAGCTTTTCTAGACTTGAGAACAACAAAGTTTGCCTATATATGTGGTAACAACATACACTCCCCCTGTATGAAGTGTTGGATGTGTTACCACATATTTAGGCAAACTTTGCTGTTCCGAAGTCTAGGAAAGCTGGGTGAAAAAAATATGGCTGCAATTATATTTCTCAGAGGAATCATCACTCAGCTTTCCTACTAGGAAAGCTGAGTGATGATTCCACTGAGAAATATAATTGCAGCCATAGATTAAGCTGGAGCTTACCTTGCAGGAGACCGTCTCTTCACCAGGCTCTTTTACAACTGCGACGACACAGCTCCTCTTTGGTGGGCAAATAGAGCTACGCTGCAGTAAGGTAGCTGCGCACAGGCACGTCACCTCATCCCCATAATTTCTCACTGTCTTAAAGGGCAAGTAATGAATTAATACGGGCAGGCTGCAGGCATCAGCGGGCCTGCTGAAGGAGGTATATTTCTTCAATACCGAGTGAGTGACAGTCCTCATTGAAAGTAGCGGCGGCGGCTGGCTCAGGTGGAGGGGATAAAACATTTATCGGTCCCCCACCCTGAATTCCTGGGGGATCCATCCTTCCCGGTTCCTACACCCCTGCCTACAGTACTTTCTTCATTCATTCAGGCCCCAGAACACCATGTGTTCCTCATCCCTACTCCTAATGAAAGCCTTGAGCATGCAAGCTGAGCATGGCAAAGTTTAAAAGTTTTGTAAGTAGAATTTCTAGGCGAGTCTGTGTTTTTTTTTTTTTTTCTTGAATATTTAGCAATTATTATGAATACATGAGAAAATATGTTCTGCTACTTTTAAAATGCATCCTCTACTATACACAATAAGGGAGATTTATCAAATTCATCTCTTTAATTTCTATAAGCAAAGTGTAAAATAACGGAAGAGGCCACTGAAATAATAGATAAACCTTTGTTAGATCTGCAAATGAGATGCTTGCTATGTCCTGATTTTTGTCAAAGATTCACATGCAAAACATGAAAGGCACAGTAGGAGCTTGGGTGTTAAACTAGGCAGAGAGTCTACTGAGCCACATTCACATCAGGAAGAAAGAGGTTTAACAAGTCCTGAAAAGATCTAAGGGAGCTTAGAATTAGAATTTAGAATTTAAATAAGTAAAAATATGAAGAAACAGACTCTACTTCTCTAATACTGTTTGGACATTTTTTTTTCTAGGCACTGAGAGGCTTTATATGGACACAGGGGAAAAGATTATCAAAAACTGCATGCATCAAACATCTGGTGCAATGTTTACCAAAAACTGGCTTACATGACTGGCCTGGCCTCAATGAGAAAATATGTGGCTTAAAGGGGTATTTCTTTAAAAAACTGTTCCTGGGACAGACAGAGGTGTCAACTGAGAGCACTGTTGTCAGACAGAAAAGAACAACTCAACTTCAGCAGCTGAAAAGTACTGGTAGGATTAAGATTTTTTAAGAGAAGTAATTTACAAATCTGTTTAATTTTCTGGAGCCAGTTGATATGAAAAAAAAAGTTTTTTCACTGGAATACCCCTTTAAATGTGCCGGAAAATAGTGTAAAACAATGCCAAAGAATACTTTAAATATTTCAAACTTATATTAGACAGCATATGTTACTGTTGAACAGTCTAAGTCTTAAAAATTATTCAATTTCTGGTCATCTCCCTCAGACTGCACTATTTATCTTGGCCCCATTGTGGATCAGGGATAGGATCTAGTGGGTATGGTGTTGCTCTTTTTAGGGTGGGTGGCCCACTATATAACTGCCAAGGGTTTAGCTAATAGAGCATAAGGGAAAGGTTTGCTGCCACAGCCCTTGCATTGTCTCATTACTAAATCCTGATATTATAAGTCTTAGGTACCAAAATACTTTCTGATGCCTGGTACCACCTGCTAGGGTATCGATATTGAACTTGCTACAAGATGTCCACATATCATGTTAATAATCTGATAAGTCTCTGCAGTGTCCCACAGTACTGTCCTGTTTCCATGGTTTATAATGCTATCATTTAAAAAAGTGCCTTCACATGCAGCTAACCACCAAGGACTTCTCACTAGGGTGTATCCTGGTTATATCTAATTCTTACAATTCACCCCTACTGTTCAGCCCCATCTTACCATTCTGTCCAGCCCTTGGAGCATGCCAGGGCTGGTTCCACCTATAAGCCAGGTAGGTGCCGACTTAGAGCACCCAGGGTTTGAGGGTGCTGCCTGAGGATCTAGGACTCATCAATACCCATATTTACTTACTTTTCTACTATTGTATTGCTTTAAAAAAAAAAAGTAATTTTACTCCAAAAGTATGTTTAAAATTGTGAATTCGGGTAGAAAACAGACATGGTGCACATCTACAATCTTGTATAATGATCTGATTGCTTCTCAGCATAATATCAAAAACTAACAGGTTGTTAGTATACATTTTTGATCAAAAAGTACAAGCCCACTCGCCATGTCAAGGCCACCTATTTAGAGTGGGTCCCTAATGTCCCTAGCATAAAATGGCGTAGCACAGGGCGGCGACCACCACCGCCGCGACACCAGTGCCCACGGGGGGAAAGCGACCCACTGGCAGAGCGGCCCCAATGCCACTCAAACCAGTCTATGGGCCGCACCCGCCCGCAGACACAGCGCCACGGCAGCAACGGACACCGCACACACCACACCAGTGTGAACAAGGTGTAATAGCTCACTTACCATGCTCTCCCAGTCAGACTGGGAGGCTGCTAGGAAAGAAATGGCCCTTGTGTAGCTAACTACTACTTATATAGGGTTGGGCTGAGGGGGTGGGGAAGAGTGCAGCACATGTTCAGACAAAAAAAAAAAGGAGGGGATAGAAAACACAGTGTGAATTCGGGTAGAAAACAGACATGGTGCACATCTACAATCTTGTATAATGATCTGATTGCTTCTCAGCATAATATCAAAAACTAACAGGTTGTTAGTATACATTTTTGATCAAAAAGTACAAGCCCACTCACCACGTCAAGGCCACCTATGTTTAAAATTGTCTTATTCTGAACCCCTATAATTTTCATAATTTTCCATATACTGGCCTGTATGAGGACACATTTTTTGCGCCATCATCTCTAGCTTTTTATCGCCATCACATTTGCATATATGTGACTTTTTGTTAATTTTTTGTTGCCTTTTTTGGGATGTGATGTGACCAAAAATCAGCAATTTTGGCCCTTTTTTATGTTTACACCATAAAACATTAACATTTTATTTTAATAGTTCAGAGATTTCCGCATTTAATAAAAATTTTTATTGTGGGGGCTTATTGTGAGGGGACTGATTATTGAAATATTTTACTTACTATCTGTGATCTACTTCTCTGGTCTGCTAGAAGGCAGACCAGAGAAGAAGAGAGCAGCAGCTGGCCGAAGCAGGTAAGAGGAGCTCAAGTGGCCTTCTTAACTCCTCAGACCCCTGCTCCGCGGGTGGTCTGATGTGTTCCCCTGAGCACCGCAGATACTTCAGATGCCGTTATCAGTATTGATCATGGCATCTGAAGGGTTAATGGTTGGCATCAGCAGGATAACAGATATATGCCATTATCCTTGAGGTCCCAATTGTTGTTAACCGGTTCCAATCACTGTGTCAGAAGATGCGGTGATCGTGGAAGCCCATTGCGTACACGTACATGTAAGGGTTAATTTTGTGTTTCATTGATTAGCAAAAGCCTGGGATGTAAACACCACAACATGTGAATCTAACCTGAAAGACCATGACTGAAAGGTTATGGGTATGTTTTATTTTTTATTTTTATTTTTTATTTTTTTTTACCTTTGTTAGAGTTTTACACTGCAATTCCTTCATTTCATACCCATTGATAGTCTTCTCATAGTTTAAGACTGGGCTCATGTGAGTGTGTGCTTTCTAGTAATACATGCTAGATGTGGGGTCTGTGATGCTATTAAAGGCAGGATGCTGCTGCCTTTAATAGCTTTCATATTTCAAAACAGCATCATACTGTTTTCAGCAGTACTGTTTTCTCCATCTATAGCCTATAAAGGATCTCTTCTCCCTTGTGATCGCAGATACTGATGTTGGAGTGTTTGTTTCCCCCCTGCCTTCCCTAACAGAATCCTCTGTCACTAAATAGATACATGGCCTATGCGTTTTTTATCTCTATACCTTTGCAGACTGCTATGTTTGGCGTTCTCCTATCTATACTCTGATTTATTACAGTCTGTGTGATCTGTCCTTCCCAAAGACCCTGATGCTTTCCCCCCCCACCCTCCACTCATGGCAGGTAGCGGTCAGATCTGTGTCAGAATTAACAGCATCACCAGCTATGTAAAGGACTTTCACAGACTCTCCACCAGTGAAATTGTAAGATATAAATAATAAAGGCCATTTTATATTGTTAGTTGTTCAATTTAGAATTTTGAGAGCAAATATAAAAAAAAAAATAAGACTGTGCACTGTTCATCGCCTTTAAAATATCACAGATGATAACATTTGTTTTTTTGCCATTTAAAAGCAGAGCAAAGGAAGTACTCATCTGCTTAGCTGAACGGTGAAATAATGTTTCCAATAATAGATGTTTATTTTCTAGTAAGTGACAGCAAAAAGGGATTTTCAAAACCCTTGTTTCATTTGTCAAGTTGTATGAAATGCTCATTGTTTCATTATGACAATGTGATGAGTGGCTACTATAATTAACTTTAATCTTTTTGTTTTCCATTCTTCATCATACAATACTACTTTGCTCTAATTTTATGAGCTTTTAAAAACACTGCTTAATTATTATTTTGTTTTTGTAAATGATTTGTAGTAGTGTAAACACTGTAAACCCCTGCAATTAATTGTCTACAAGAAAAATTGGCCTTGTTGCTCACAGAGCCTATTCAGTGACACGTCTGACTTTTTCACCAAATGTAATTTGTTAAGATGGTCAACATTTTGTTTATTAAATCCCATGTGTGGGTAACATTATAGGGAATCTGTCAGAAGTTGTGACCTTTCTTAACTGCTATAGCTCCTGCTGCTGCCTAAAGCGTCCCTGTTCATCACCTTTACTTTGTGGTTCCTGTGACATGGTGTTCCTGCAGGAACTGCTCTGCTAAGCCAATAACTGGCCAGTGATTGGCTAAGCAGGCACTTATTTTGGGGACAACACTTCCAGCAGAAACTGGGAAATAGTGGTCACAAGCAGGGACTGGGAGCATCAGGGTGAGGGTGAGATTGGAGTAAATATGAATGACATTTATTTTTTCATTTTTGCACAACAACCACATATAACTCTTTTGTAATCCCAGGACTACCACATTAAGCATATCCATTTTGCCGGTCAAGATACCAATACTGTATCCTGAAGAAACCACTAGATGACACAGACAGCTGAAAAGGTCAATTGAAAACAGGAATACAGATTCACGTAAAAGACAGGACCCTTTCCCTCTGTACAAATGGTAGATGGAGTAGTACTCGCGTAGAAAGTATGTGATGACGTGTTTACTATATCAGGTGTTCTACCAGGATAACCCGTACTGAAACACCTGAAACAATCGCGGGACCTTACAATTACCAACAGAGAGAAGGTACGAGGGGAAGTGCCAGAAAAAGGGTCCTGTCTTTTACGTGAATTTGTCATGCAATTTTAATTCTTGATTCTGTACAATGAACAAAGGCAGAAAAACAGGCAAAATTACAAAGAAAAAGTCCTTCTCTAGGTCTCTGAGCTTCCCACAGAGTGATCTACTAAAAAAGTCCTCTAGGCTAGTAATAAAAAAATGTTTTTTAATGACAGAAAATCCAATAAAAATCAAATAACCCCACAATACCATTGTTCAATTAAAAATATATCATACAAAATAATCTAAAAATAAATATGAAATAAAAATAAATAAAATATATATTAATAATTCTTGATTCTGTACAATTAACAAAGTAAATATTTGAATAATTGCTGATTTTTGTTGCCATCCTTTAGTGGAAAAAATATATAAAAAGCGATCCCATCTAAACAAAAGAACAAACAATAAAAACTACATATTACGGCACAAACAAATGAGCTCTCAAACAACCACATAGGCAGAAAAACAGGCAAAATTACAAAGATTTAAAGGGAGAAAGAACAGGGCAATTTAAAGCATACTTATTATGTTTAAAAAAAATTACTTTTTTTTTTAAAGTAGTAATCTAATACAAAAAATATGAAAATATGGTTATCGTTGTAACGATGTATTGACCCACAGAAAAAAGTTAACATGTCAGTGTTACCATGAAGATCACTGCATTAATGCACTGCAAAATCCTCCAAATGTTGCAAAATTGGCCTTTTTATTATGACCTCTAATCATAAAATGACATAGTGTTTAAATAAAGTTTTTGTGTTAAAGAAAACCTGAGATCTCAGGAAATAGGTGCTGGGGACTGGGAGAAGGAATTGGAAATATGAACTATGCCTTCTTTGTTAGCAGCTGAAGAGTCAAAATGGTGGTGCCTTCTCCCTCCTCTTCCCACTATGGTTGACATACAGGACTAAAAGCTGAGCCTTGTACATTAATTATGCGGGGCAGGTGCCGGGGTGGGGGGGGATTCGAGGTTGTGCCACTGCAGCTAAGTTTGACCCTTCAGCTGCTACAAGACGGCAGTTTTATAATTTTACAAACAATGATCAGCAAAATTAAAGGTGTTGTTCATTTTATGCCCTTAGCACCTAACAGCTGATCATATAGTTCAATGGTATATTCCCTGACTACAAAAGATGTTAAAATCTAAGGTTCAAATCTCAGCAGTGCCAACTCATTGCCGATCATCTTTTCAAGGTTGATAATTGGGTACTTTTAAATTGGGTAGTTATAACAACTATTATTCAGCAGCCAATTTGGTTAATTGTGAAGAAATACCAAATTCCAGAATTGCTGATTTCTGGTCAATTCAAATACCAGAAAAAAAAATTATAAAACGCTTTTTAAAAGTCCCAAATTAACAAAAATGGTACCGATAAAAACGACAGATCACAACAGAAAAAAAGAGCATTAATACAGCCCCATATACTAAAAAACTAAATTTTTATAGGGGTCAGAAGAGGATAGCTTGACCCACAGAATAAAGATAAATTGTAACGGCGTGGCTTGGCGCACCAGTGATGAGCCGCACTCTGTAAGAGCTATGACCAGGGCGGCGAGTTAAGGGCTGTTTTACCCTGCTATGGGAGGAAAAAAACGGGGAAAAAAAGACAGTCCTCCTTACATCAGAGACCCAACGGAGAGCGATTGCAGCCATGTTCCAGCAACTACCCGTGTTCTCTGCCTTAGAACGGTCTCCAGCCCCGCCATTGAATCTGGGGATTGGCGCTACCACACAGCCTCCGACTCCTCCCCCCTACTTGCACCCAGATATGGCAGCTGTGCCGGACTCCCGTGCTGCAGACCGCGCTGAAGACTGCGAGAGGGCTCTGCCATCCATCCCTCCTGCAGATGGATCACCCACGCACCGGGTACTGCAGGACTCTACTGCCTCACAGCACACTTTGGAAGCGGCAGCCAGTGAAGTACGTCTCGGGCCAGGGGAGTGTGACCACCTCCCTGCCTAAACCACCCATGGCAGGGAGTGGAGGCACCCCTGGCTCTGTATCTCTGCCTCCAGTTACCCCATCACCCGCCCCCCCCCCCCCCTGCTCAGGAGCCGCCTGCTACCTTCTCTCCACTATCCCCCTGTGTGCATGCTCCTTCCACCATGACCATATTCAGCCACCCTCCATCCCACCTGCTCCAGCCTGGGCTCATTCCCACCTCATCTCAGCCTGGAGTCTCCAAAGCCACAGAGTGTGACTTCCTATGCCCAAGCTGCTGCAGCACCTCCTCTGGAGAAGAGACAAAGGGACCAAGTCCGCCGCAGTACCCCCACACTCATTTCCTCAGTCCTGAAGCTCACTGACTTCACAGGTACGCCTCCTTTAATGCTCCAACCACCTGTACCTGGCCCTCCTGTGCAAGATGTGACCGACTGGTCAGCTATCATGGAATCTGGGTCAGACAAGGACCCCAGAGTCCCTAACGCAGATAATGATTCTCCTGAATACTGGAGTGCCAGCCTTCCAGCAAAAAAAAATCCCTCTTTAAAATTCCACTCAAACATGCCAACTATACCTCCCCCAGATCCGGCCACTCATCCTCTGATGACACATTGACTGACACCAGGCGACCGCCACTCCGCTTGCAGATGGCTGACCATACCCTGGTCTCGCCTCTCGCTCAGCTGACACCTCATATGCCTACTCCTGAGGCCGCCGCAAGTACGCTGCAGCACTTTCCTGAACTCCAAGCACTACTTGCTCTACTGCCCACGAAATCTGACATGCAGTCAATGGCCTCTGATCTCAAATTGGCCTGGAGACAAGATCTCAAACCTGTGAAAGCCGAAATCACACATCTTCGAGACCGAGTTCACAGCTTGGAACAATTCCGCACTTTGGTTACCTCCCAGATTTACTTCTTGAGAGACACTACAGTGGCCCTACACTCACAACAATCTCAAGAAATGGAACACCTTCATATTATCTAGCGATGATCCTCACCCGAATCCTGGATTGCTTTCATCGCACCTCAGATAAGCAGTAGATCCAACTTGAGTCCGAGGCTCTGGGTTGCGACCTGAGAACAATACTATGGCTCCCCCACAGCACCACTCGCTCACTGGATATTGATACCCTTCCCCCGGTTCTCTCCTCAATTAGTAGGTCACAACAGCTATATATGGCGCGCCAGCCTTTCTTCACCCAAGACGGACCCCTAAGGCCCCTTTTCGATAACCCAGCATTCCCCCCCTGCTTGCTCCTGCAACTCCTTCCTCATGTTACACAAACGGGAATACATCACACTACAGTCCCTCCTGACCGAAACTACGGTGAGACCCCTCTCCGACCTTCTGGGAGACGTCAACCCCTCCCCTGCCCAACTATTTCAATATGCTCAATTACGACACTTTTATGTATCTTCAAAACTGAAGCTGTGCCTCCACCGTTCTTTAACTAAATTTGAAAAGCTCTGCTCTTCCTCCTCCACGATACCACCCGCCACCAGCGTGCTGTATCCAGTGGCCCTGGAAACGTAGACCAGTAAACCCCTTCCGTTTAAGGTCGGCTGGGAAAGAGACGTGGACCACCAGATTTCAGAGGCCGATTGGCAGGCAGCACTCACCAGATACCACACGACCTCTATCCCATGTACAGCTCAAAAAGTTGAAGGGGTACTCCGCCCCTAGACATCTTATCCCCTATCCAAAGGATAGGGGATAAGATGTCAGATCGCCGCGGTCCCGCTGCTGGGGACCCCCGGGATTGCGGCTGCGGCACCCCGCTGTCATTACTGCAGAGAGCGAGTTCGCTCTGTGCGTAATGACGGGTGATACAGGGGACAGAGCAGCGTGACGTCATGGCTCCGCCCCTCATAACATCACGGCCCGCCCCCTTAATACAAGTCTATGGCAGGGGCGTGATGACCGCCACGCCCCCTCTCATAGACTCGTATTGAGGGTGGCGGCCCGTGACGTCACGAGGGGCGAAGCCGTGACGTAACGATGCTCCGGCCCCTGTACTGAACTCGCTCTCTGCAATAATGACAGTGGGGTGCCGCAGCCGCAATCCCGGGGGTCCCCAGCAGCTGGACCCCGGCGATCTGACATCTTATCCCCTATCCTTTGGATAGGGGATAAGATGTCTAGGGGCGGAATACCCCTTTAATTATTAAATATTAATAAGATGGTATAGAGTTCCAGCCCTTCTGGCCACTATGTACCCAGAGGTCTCGGACGAGTGCTGGAGGTGTTCGACAGCACGGGGCACAATGCTACATATATGGCTAACCTGCCCAACTCTAGCAGCTTTCTGGACCAATGTGACTGATATAATTAAACGCGTCACCTCAGTGGACCTCCAGCACACGCCCGAGTCCCTCTTACTATCGATCCTCACCTCCTTGACCCCCAGGTCCTCAGTCCGCCTGATATTATACATGCTCCTGGCAGCTAGATCGGTAATCCCCAGACTATGGAAAACACAAACTCCCCCGACCATCTCGAATTGGATCCAAGAAGTCTCTCGAATTCGTAGGATGGAGGAGCTGAGGGCCGACTCCCCCAGGCAACTGGCAACATATAGCCTCATTTGGATGCCCTGGGTTGCCTTTACGTCCTCCACAGCTCACGATCGACTGCACCTTACCAATTGACTCAACATGACCTGACGTCTTCTCGTATCCTGACATCCCCTCATTGTGTACTGTGGGCTCTCTGTCCACTGTATCGACATCCTCCCTCCCCCTTCTCCAGCCACTCAGGGAAACGCCATTTGGTGTCGGTGCAGCTCTTGGAGTGCTTCAGACCGCCTGGTAAGTCCTATGTCCTCTCTCTTAGGTCCTTCACGTGCCACATCCCCACTCTCTCCACCCTCAATTCCCCCCCCTTCCCTCTCCTTTCTTCCCCTGCATTTATTTTATTTTATTTTTCCTCCTCCCTCAGTGCGTCTTTCACCCATCCAACACGCTATGTAGCGGTCCTCGGACCCCTTTTTGTACTAATAGCTCCATATAGTCTTTGCACCGCTAACTGCAAATTAATGTTTATCAACAGTGAAAGATGCATGATGCACTGTTTGGTTCTAGATCACGGATATTATTACTGTTATTGTTCTTGTTATTTACATACTGTGTCTAACACCCCTGTAGGGGTGCATGATATCACTCGTATTATTTACGCCACAAGCTGACTGTATGTGTTGTTCATTTACCTTCAAAACTTAATAAAATTTCTATTGGAAAAACAATAAATGGAACACCTAGATGATCTCGATAATAGAAATCGGAGAAACAACATCCGTATTAAGGGCTTGCCGGAATCTGTTCCAATTCAAAACATAGCTACTACCCTGCAGAGAATCTTTAACGAAGTTCTCCAAAAACCCCAGGATACCCCCCTGGAACTGGATAGAGCACACTGTGCCCTTAAAGTTAAAGATCCTGACCCGAAGAAGCCAAGGGATGTCAAATGCAGGGTCCATCACTTCCTCTTAAAAGATGAGACTATGAGAAAGGCAAGAGATCTGAAAAACATTTCCTACAATGGCTCTCTGGTTCACTTGTATCCTGACCTCTCTCTGCGCACACTCAATCTGAGAACAGCCCTCAAACTCCTTCTCCAACTCCTTCAAAATGCACTTATTGTTTATAGATGGGGTTTTCCGTTTTCCCTGACCAGCAGATACAGAAACACATTTGCTACGCTCAGACGACTGGAAAGGTTGCCCCCTTTCCTCTTTGTTGTACGCCCTTTGTATGGAACACCACCTAATGGCAATCGGCAATAATCCCAACATCAAGGGCCTGCTGACGCCCACAGGCCGTTACAAATGCTCAGCTTTTGCGGGTGACCTTCTTCTTTACCTCTCATTCACCATTATCTCCCTTTCCTCCCTAATGGCCACCATTCGCCAATATTCCGCTTACAGTAATTATAAACTAAATATAACTAAATGAGAGGCCCTCAACATATCCCTCCCACAGCATTTACTGCACTCCCTCCAAGACTCATACCCGTTTAAGTGGCAAAAACAAGCACTCAAATATTTGGGTCTTCAAGTCCCTGCTAAACTTGCTGACACCTACAAGTTAAACTTTCCACCACTCCTTCAATCACAGACTTGGCCGAATTGGAGCGCAGAGACTTCTCCTGACTGGATAGAGTGAACATTTTGAAAATGAATGTTCTCCCGCATCTACTATATCTATTCTTAAGCTTTCCTCTTCACCTCCCCCATACATCTTTCTGAGAGGTGTCCGCGCTCCAGTCTGGCTTTGTCTGGGCTCACAAACACTCCAGATTGTCTGAACGTGTCTTCATTAGGCGAAAATCAAACGGAGGACTAGCCCTGCCTAATTATATGCCCTACTACCTAGCAGCAGTGCTAATGAGAGTCCTGGAATATTGCACTAGTCCCGTTTGTAAATAGTGGGTAGGTCTGGAGGGACAGGTGGTGGACTCTGACCCCACGGTCCTACTCTGGAGAACCCGTTCCTCTACTTCTGCTGTCCCCGTCTCCTTGCTGCTGCCAGTCCTGCACTCTGTTCACCAGGCGTGACGATATTACATGTCACGTATGCATCTTTTCCCTCTAGACGGCCACTTAATACCACTCTTTGACAATCCGTCCTTCCTTACGACTACATCCTGAAGACCTTTCCTATCATACACCAGAGACAGTAGAGTGACCTTCCGAGATCTCCTGACCCCTCACCTCATTAAAACCCCTGTCAGATATCTTAACAGATACCCCCTTCCCTATCCCTCTCCTATGCACCTTTTCCAGTACCAACAACTGAGCCATTTTTTACCACTCAATGAGACATAAACTGGACCTACACCACCAGCTCACTAAGTTTGAACGCTTATGTATTGCCACTCAACCTCCTTCTCATTCGATTAGTGTCCTTTATGCTCTCTTACTAGATGAGATTACCGACAAACCCTTACCTTTTAAAACAGGCTGGGAGAAAGACTTTGGACGCCAGATCCCTGATAATGATGAGTGGCAGAAGGCCCTTTACAATTGTCATAGATCCTCCATCTCTTGCAAGGTGCAATAAATGAATTACTAAATACTTACTAGATGGTACAGGGTCCCCGCTATACTAGCATCCTTCTACCTGGGACTTCCTGGTATCTGCTGGTGCTGTTCTGCCTCCACGGAACAGCACCAGCACCAGCCAGATGTTTAGCACTATGCTAAACATCTGGCTGACCTATCCTCTATTATAAGACTTCTGGGCCAAAGTCTTCAACATCGTCACTTACATCACCTCCATACATCTCCCCCTTACACAGGAAATTGCTCTCTGGTCCATCCTTCCCCCGAACATGTTGAGAAGTACTTCTCGTCTGATCTCCCTCTTGCTCTTAGCAGCAAGGACAGCGATCCCCCAAAGTCTCCCATACCACCCACCATTTTGTCCTGGTTTCAAAAAGTTACTCGTGTTCACAGAATGGAGGAGTTACTGGCTGACTCCCTGGAGGACATTTCTCTCCTCTAAAGAATACGAGACCTTAGGTTCCCATAATTGAGCTAGCTACGGCCCCACGCCCCCCCCCCCCCCCCTCATTTGTTACTATACAATCCTTACCGTCCGATGCAATGAACTAGCACTTTCTGCTGCCATGGACTGACTGGAGATAGCGGAAGACCAGACCCCAGTGGCTGACATGGTGAGTGTATCACCCCACAGCTATCATAGCCTCACCTTTCCTCTCTACCTCTTTGGGGATCTCCATTGGGACCCCTCCTCTCTTTTCCTTCAACACTGTATGCTGTTCCTCCCTTCTCGGCCCCCTTCTTTTCCCTACCATCCTATCTGTCTTTCCTACATCTCACCTTTTTATAGATGCCACTCTACCCCACCAAACATACCTTTGCCATTAGTCCCTTTACACATACTACTGATATTCTGTTTGAGGAATTGAGAGTGCTGAATGCGTGCTCTTGGAATATACTGTTACCGTTTGTTTACTATGTACATTACTATTGTTGCATGCCCCATTTGGATTTCCCCATCTTCCTCCTCCACTGCTTCATTTGCTCCCTGCGTGGAGTTTCTTTACTGTGGCATCTCCTGCTTGTTCAGGATTTGCATATGTCACCCTGTTCTACATGTTTTGAATATCCAATAAAAATTTTACTTAAAAAAAAAAAAAAAAAAAAAAAGGTAATATGTAATTTTAGCTTTAAGGTATACTGTGAAGAAACAAACCACCCTAAAATTTGCTAAATTGTGTTTTTTTTTCCTCCACAAATATATATATTTTTGCTTTATTTGTGGTAAAACGAGTGATGTCAGTACAATTGCTCCCACAAAAAACCAATGGCCCATTAACGATTTATGGTAAAGAGGAGAAAACTAAAAATGTAAAACTGAAACATTGTTGTGTCCTTAGGAGGTTAAAATAATCCTAAAATCTTACAATTTTCATTTTGACCACTGGGCCTATTATTAAGCTGACACTTCCTGTTTAGTACAGTTTCTAGCAGTCTCCCCCCCCCCACCCCATCATCCCAGACAAGAGTACAGTGAAAGGTGACACCAGTATTAAGATCACACCATTTACAGTAGATTATGCTCAGAGGTCAGATTTCTACTCTCCCTGTGGGAATTTTGTTCCCCGCCGGGCGGGGACCGGACCGTGGTGACTGCTGATATCTATCAGCAGGCACCCCGTGCAAACCCATTGGGGGGTCCTGACACTCACCCATGTTGGCGATTGCCGCAAATCGCCGGTCAATTCAGACTGGCGATTTGCGGCAATTCCGGGTCAATCGGGTCTCTGGTGACCCAGAAAAAAGGGTGAATGGGGCTTTCCGAGACAGACCCATTCACCCCTACCCAGCAGAAGTGAGGTGGCACGGGTGCCGCCTCACGATCATGTAATTGATCGGTCGGAACACCGTCCAAGCACGACGTGCTGGGCGCTGATCGAGCGGCGATCTTGATGGCGATCGGGGCCGGCGGGGGTCTCTAACCTCTCTGGTCCGGCGGGGGTCCCCTCTGGTGTGGTGGCGGTGACAGGAGCAGCAGGATCGGTGGCAGCAGTAACGGTGGTCCCGGTGGCAGGATACAGCAGTAGGAGAGGCCTGTTCATCTCCTGCTGTTGCTTAGCAACAACTCTCAGCATGCAAAGCCAAAGGGCATGCTGGGAGTTGTAGTTTTGCAACAGCTCGAGTTCCAACTACAACTCCCAGCATGCCCTTTGGTAGTCTGTGCATGCTGGGGGTTGTAGTTATACAACAGCTGGAGGCGCATTTTTTCTATGAAAAAGTATGCATCCAGCTGTTGCATAACTACAACTCCCAACATGCAAGGACTACCAAAGGGCATGTAGCAGTGTGCCACCAGCTGTTGCAAAACTACAACTCCTAGCATGCCCTTCGACTGTTAATGCATGCTGATTGTTGCAGTTTTGCAACAGCTGGAGACACATTGGTTGTGAAACAGAGTTTGTATCCTGTTTCGCAACCAGTGTACCTCCAGCTGTTCAAAAACTACAACTCCCAGCATGTACAGTCTCTCAGTGCATGCTGGGAGTTGTATTTTTGCAACAGCTGGAGGCACAATGGTTGCGAAACACTGAGTTAGGATTCAAACTCTGTTTCACAACCAATGTGCCTCCAGCTGTTGCAAAACTGCAACAATCAGCATGCATTGACAGTTGAAGGGCATGCTGTGAGCAAATAAAAAGTAGACCTATTGTATTTGTGAATCAATATATAATTTATTTGGGGATTTTTCACCAAAAAAGGATGCAAGTAACGCCGAAAATTTACCACTATGTTAAAGAAGAATATGTCACGAAAAGAGCTCTCGGAATAAAAGCATCCCAGAGTTTTTACTGCTTAAAATAACAGTGGTCAGATTTTCAAAAAACGCTCTGGTCCTTAAAGGGGAACTCCAGTGGAAAAATTTTTTTTAAAATTAACTGGTGCCAGAAAGTTAAACAGATTTGTAAATTACTTTTCTTAAAAAATCATAATTCTTCCAGTACTTATTAGCTGCTGAATACTACAGAGGAAATTATTTTCTTTTTGGAACACAGAGCTCTCTGCTGACATCATGACCACAGTGCTCTCTGCTGACATCTCTGTCCATTTTAAGAACTTTCCAGAGTAGGAGAAAATCCCCAGAGAAAACATATGCTACTCTGGACAGTTCCTAAAATGGACAGAAATGTTAGCAGAGAGCACTGTGGCCATGATGTCAGCAGAGAGCACTGTGTTCCAAAAAGAAAATAATTTCCTCTGTAGTATTCAGCAGCTAATAAGAACTGGAAGGATTAAGATTTTTTAAATTCTAAAATCTAAAAAATTAGAAAATAGAAAACATCGAGATAGCGCATACACGTTAAGTGAAATAAAATAGAGAATACTGTAAAAATACTTTCTTTCCAAATTACCACCAAATCCAGGAATATAATATATTTAGAACTTCTCATATTCTCTCATTTTATTCTTGTCTTTTCTTAAAAAGAAGAAGCAGTTGACAAGTAAAAAGATGCAAATGAGGTAAAGGTAAATTGCCATCTGATATCATATGGCATACTATTTCCTGTATCTTGATTCTCTTTCATGTAAAGACGAAAAAGTAGTGATGAGTGAATTACTATGCCTGTCATCCAAGAAGAAGAGTGTCAGTCTTACAGATGTAAGGCAACTTTCTGCAATTATATCCACTTTTTTTTCTAACAACCTCCAAAGTAATTTACAGTATGGAGCACTTAATGTATTTGTGCATAATTGTCCTCATAGCTAAACTTTCACACGATTATGGCTTAAATAGAATGTGACAAAGTTATAAGAACTGCATCAGTGTAGTAGGAGTAAAAACTATTTTTCTTTTTAATGCTCTTGATACAAAAGGAATTTTGTACAATATTTGCTAGTTGCCTCTTTTTGCGTCTTTTGCCCAAAATACTGACGTTAAAACAGTAATGCATTTGCAACTTACTTGTCATTGAACTGTAGTTCTTTTTGAGAAACCTGCTCTTTTCTGAAATTGGAGTCACAAATGTAGCAAAAACAAGACACTCTATACTGGATGCACAATCTTCACCTGTACATTTATGACCAGAATTTTTATCATAATGGGAAGGTGAGGACGAGCTTCTGCCTAACTGAAACACTGACCCAAACCAGAGTACAAAGATGGGGATGTGGTGGAACATTTGCAGGTCTTTTTGTGTGACTGCTATCTATTAAAGAATAATCTTTGCTACCTTTAAAGGGGTTGTGCGCTGCCCTGCCTTTCGGAGCTCCGCACGCAGCATCCGGAAGTTCATTACTCCGAACGCTGTGTGCAGGCTTCCGTGTTCGCGGCCACTGGGCGTGACGTCACGCCCGGCCCCCTCGTGACGTCACGCCTGCCCCCTCAACGAAAGTCTATGGGAAGGGGGCGCGACTTTGGTAGAGGGGACGGGCATGACGTCACGCGCGGCGGCCGCGAACACAGAAGCCCGCACACAGCGCTCGGAGTAATGAACTTCCGGACGCTGAGTGCAGAGCTCCGAAAGGCAGGGCAGCACACAACCCCTTTAAGAGTAAACCTCTAGAGTGACTATAGCATTATTGTTAAGATGAGCAAACTATTGAAAAATTTGATTCGGACGATTTGCCAAATTGTTTGAAAAAATTTGGTTTGATCCTAATTTATTCTTGACGAATCTATATTAAAAACTGCTATTTCTGGCCTAAAGAGAGCCTCAATAGAGGTGTAGAACACTTTGCAGTGTTCTAACATGCATATGGAGTGTGCTGGTGTAGTGAAATGATACTGTTATTCAGAATAACATGCAGATTACCGGCATCGCTTTTAGAATCACCGCTGCAGAGCAGCACAATGACAGAGCCTGGAGGTGGCATCAGTATGAGGAGACCATATAGTGGCTGAATGACACAGCGTGAAGGTGTTGCAACCATAAGGAGACCACATAGTGGCTGAATGACACAGTATGGAGGTGTTGGCAGCATGAGGAGACCGTATAGTGGCTGAATGACACAGCCTGGAGCAGGCAGCAGCATGAGTAGACACTAGGGCTTCACAATCCCTAAGATTTAAAGATGAATTTTGAAATTTAAATTGAAGATTTATGGAAGCTAGTGC
The DNA here is from genome assembly GCF_029499605.1 of Hyla sarda. NCBI lineage: Eukaryota > Metazoa > Chordata > Amphibia > Anura > Hylidae > Hyla > Hyla sarda. The sequence continues at coordinate 126,526,294 of NC_079191.1, forward strand.
TACCATTAAAAAAAATTTAGGTCCAGGCCCAGCGACATCAGTAAACCATATATTGGCTGAATGACACAGCCTGGAGTTGGATGAAGCATGAGGAGACCATATAGTGTCTGAATGGCACAGCCTGGAGTTGGCAGCAGCATGAGTAAAGACTAGGGCTTTACAATCCCTAAGATTAAAAGATGAATTCTTAAATTTAAACTGAAGATTTTGATTAGCTAGTGCTACCATAACAACATTTTTATTCCCAGACCCAGGCCCAGCAGCATCAATAAACCATATATTGCCTGAATGACGCAGCCTGGAGTTGGCTGAAGCATGAGGAGACCATATAATATCTGAATGGCACAGCCTGGAGTTGGCAGCAGCATGAGTAGACACCAAGGCTTCACAACGCCTAAGAAAAAAAGATGAATTTTGAAATTTAAATCGAAGATTTAGGGTAGCTAGTGCTATCATAAAAAATGTTTAGGCCCAGACCCAGGCCCAGCAGCATCAGTAAACCATATATTGCCTGAATGGAGTTGGCAGCAGCATGAGGAGACCATTAAAATTTATGATTGTTAAATTAAAATTTAAGATTTTGAAATTAAGGACTTTTAAATTGAAATTTCACTACTCTGCCTGAAATACTTATTGAGTATATGAGGGGAGTACAAAACGCTTCAATTCGCTTAAAACAGTATTTGTCAAGAACAGCAGCAGGTGTGTACTATTTCCTGTCCTTTCACAGTATATAGACCCTTGACAGATTAATATGTACAAAATAGTACACTACTTAGATGTAGGTATGTGGTACACACTTATGAGTGCAGAAAAATGTGCTACAGTACGCTTAAAAATCCTTATTTTTACCTGTATCCCAGATTCCAAAATTCCTTTATAATCAGAAATTGTCGGAATACCACCTGACATTCAAAATAATAAAATAATACATATGCTCTCTGAAGAAAAGGATCCTTCATTAGATGACAATATGAGTATTGTGTGTTCCAGTGACATAAGCTCATCGGAGGAACAGGAAAACATGATACAACTGAATTCTGCAACTGAAAAACCACAACAAAGAATGAACGACGTAAAGCCTACTGGAACTGAGGAACTTCAAAATGGTAAATCTACCACCTGGGATAGTCAGTCAATTCCAACAGCCGGTGGTCAGTATCCACAGTTCACTGTTTCTGCTAGTCCTTGGCAATATTCCTTTTATTACTGGTCTGGTATCAACATGGCAATAATGTTGGGAGAGTAACTCCAGGATGCCCACATGTTTCCTACAATACAAAGACAATATATGGAGACCATATAGTGGCTAAATGACACAGCCTGGAGGTGGCTGAAGCATGAGGAGACCATATATTGTCTGAATGGCACAGCCTGGAGTTGGCTGAAGCACGAGAAGAGACCATATAGTGGATGAATGGCACAGCCAGGAGTTGGCTGTAGCATGAGAAGACCATATAGTTGCTGAATGACACAGCCTGGAGCTGGAAGCAGCATGAGTAGACACTAGGGCTTCACAATCCCTAAGATTAAAAGATACATTTTTAAACTTAAATTGAAGATTTAGAGTAGCTAGTGCTACCATAAAAATGTATTAGCCCCAAACCCAGGCCCAGCAGCATCAGTAAACCATACATTGGCTGAATGACACAGCCTGAAGTTGGCTGAAGCATGAAGAGACCATATAGTGTCTGAATGGCACAGCGTGGAGTTGGCAAAAGCATGAGGAGACCATTGAAATTGAAGAATTTTAAATCGAAATTTAAGATTTTGAAATTGAGGATTTTGAAATTGAACTTATAACTCCCAAGTTTTAGTGTCCCAGGCCTCGAATGTGGGTACAAAGGACCAAATCTAACAAGGAGTCACATGTCATATGGCAGCATAATGACAGAGCCTGGAGGTGGCATCAGTGGCTGAATGACTGCCTGGAGTTTGTGGCAGCATAGGGAGACCATATAGTGTCTGAATGGCACAGCCTGGAGGTGGCTGAAGCATGAGGAGACCATAGAGTGGCTGAAAGCCACAGCCTGGAGGTGGCTGAAGCATGAGGAGACCATATAGTGGCTTAATGGCACAGCCTGGAGGTGGCTGGAGCATGAGGAGACCATAGAGTGGCTTAATGCCACAGCCTGGAGGTGGCTGAAGCATGAGGAGACCATATAGTGGCTTAATGGCACAGCCTGGAGGTGGCATCAGGAGTCCTTAAAGTGACCCTAATGCAAGGAATTTCTGAAACTGGGGACCAGCACCTTAATTATGTTTTGCAGTATCCATGGCAGCACAATGAGAGAGCCTCGAGGTGGTAGCATCTGCATGATGAGACCATAGAATAGCACAATTAGAGAGCCTAGAGGTGGCAGCATCAGCCTGAGGAGACCATAGAGCAGCACAATGAGAGAGCCTGGAGGTGGCAGCGTCAACATGAGTAGACCATAGAGCAGCACAATTAGAGAGCCTGGAGGTGGCAGCATCAGCATGAAGAGACCATATGGCGGTACAATGACAGAGCGTGGAGGTGGTAGCATCAGCATGAGGAGACAATATGGTGGCACAATGACAGAGCCTGGAGGTGGTTGCATTAGTATGAGGAGACCATAGAGCAGCACAATGATAGAGCCTGGAGATGGCAGCAGCAGCATGAGGGCCATGCCAACTGAGGGTTGAGTCTGAGGGAACCCACCTACTGTTGACTGGGGGTGTCAGATGTCATTGGACGAGACATTAAAATACCAAGAATTTCTATTTTAAAAAAAATAGAAATTCTTGGTATTTTAATGTCTCGTCCAATGGACAATTGTTTCCGGGTGAACATGGGGTCATAGATCCATATAAAAGTAGTAATTGTGTTAGGAATAGGTATCCCTGAGGAAGGGGAATTTTCTCCCCGCAACGCGTTGGATTGTATGGATTATGAAATAAATTATTATTTTGAATGAAGTTAAGTGCATTGCAGTGATTTTAAAGAAAAATTTTGGACGGATCCGAAAAAGAAGTAATTGATTGACGGTGTGCCATATATCTGGATGGCGTGGTGGAAACAAACTTGTTCGAAGGCTAGCCTGATTGAGGGGGGTTTAAGGACGAAAAAAACCCTCTCGCCGAAGTAAAATTGCGCTTGGAAAGTTGTAAAGTGGCTGCATATGAATATCGATCCTGTCCGCTCTCCTATATTTGTTTTTGTGTTTCTTCACTTGGGATGAAGTGGAAGACTGAGTTAACCTCACTTGGGATGAAGTGGATGACCGAGTGAACCGATCTATCATGGCTGCTGGGTTGCTGGTCGCGACACGACTGCTAGCTGGAACAGTGAGCTCAGACCTCTCACTGCGACTCCGACTGACACACACCCCTACTCTGCTGCGACCTCTGCCTGCGCCTGATGAATTTAGGCCTCTTCCACTCCTCTGTGCACGTCCTGGCACTACTCTGCCTGACATACTTATTGCGTATATGAGGGCAGTACAATAAGCTTCAATACGCTTAAAACAGTATTTGTCTAGAACAGCAGCAGGTGTGTACTATTGGCTATCCTTTCACATTATCTAGGCCCCTGACAGATTAACAAGTACAAAATAGTACACTACTTAGATGTAGGTATGTGGTATGCACTTATGAGGGCAGAAAAATGCACTACAGTACACCTTTATTTTTGTAAAACACTAGTCAGTGATTACTTTTGTCTGTCCTTTCACAGTATCTAGGCCATTGACAGATTAACAGGTACAAAATAGAACACTACTTAGATGTACTTATGCGGTATGCACTGATGAGGGCAGAAAAATGCGCTACAGTACCCTTAAAAAATACATATTTTTGTAAAACACCAGCAGTACACAACAATGCTGCAGCCAAAGCTGTGTACTAAACACAAAATTGCACTCTGTCAAAGACTATTCGGAATGGACTGCTGGGTATTATGCCTTCTACAGACTAGTATAACAAGTAGATGGTTTTTTTGAGGATCAAAGACACTAAATTGCACTGAAAAAATTACTCCAGCCTCCTCTGCTAAGGTTTATGAAGTTGAGGCAGCTTGTTGAAATGCATGAGGCAACACACAGCTATCTGCCCCTCTCTGTAATACTATGCCGAAGAAAGTGACTGGGAGATTAATGCTTGCAGCTGCAGTAAAAATCCTTTTCAGTGAAAAAAACAATGCTCTCCGTCCACGAGAATGCTGATGTGACTAGGAGGATGTTAAACGCTGCTGGAATGCGCTTTTCTCTGCTGTAACACACACACACACAGGCTCTGTGTCTTATGATCCTTCTGCAGTGTATTGTAATGAAGTGTGGAGCCAGAATTATGGTTGCCGATTATATAGGTCTGTCACATCACAGGGATGACTGGCTGCTGATAGGCTGCATCCTGCATGTCATAACGCCTACTTCCCTTTCCGCCTTGCTTTCTCGCCTTCCTAGAGTCCTTGGCCCCATGTACTGACATGTGGATCCGCCATTTTAGATGCCCTGGAGCCTGAAACGCTGTAAAATGGAGTTTAATGAAGCGATTTGCGCGATAGAATCGTTGTGATATTCGCATTTGTTGGGAATCAAATATTTCCTGAAATTCGTAACGAATTTGGTTTCGTCAGCTTCGATTCGCTCATCTCTAATTATTGTGACAATACTGCTGAGGTACTGTAGTTCTAGGTTCAAATTTCAGTTATATGTGACAGACACAGAAGCTCTAGGCCAAGTGGCACACAGAATAAATCTATTGTTGTTATATGTAGATGATCTCTCTGTAGATCCTTATGGGCTTTTCCCGATCACCATACAACATGTCAGTTTGCCTTACCACCCTGTGCACTTACCAAGGATTGTCTAGATTAAACAATCCCTACTGCAGCCTTCAAAACATTTAGTAATTTAAACCCTTTCAGTAGTTTACACCGATCTAATTCCAAAACCAGTTTGTTACCCCATCTCGCTATGTCTAGTAGCAGTTTAGGTCATGCGCCATACATGATCATTTTTAACACAGGGTAAAAGAGAAAGCTTCCCAGGGCCCAATAATTTCTGGGGGCCCAAGCAGCTGCCACTTAGGCCCGCTGCTCTGCCCGACCAGAACTTCACGGACCCTTAAGGAAGTTAAATGAGTGGCAATACCTGGGGCATCTACAACTTTGTACCTACATATTTGGGGTATCTACTACTTACCTACCTACAGAATGTACAAGCTACCTACCTATCTAAAGAGGTAATCTACTTGCTATCTACTTGGGACATCTACAAATTTTCTACCTACCTATCGGGGGGATCAAGCTATCTACCTACCTACCTGGGGCATTTACTAGCTAGCTACCTATCTACGTGGGACATCTACTATCTATCTGGGGCATCAGCCTAATGGGACGGGGATTCCCTAGCTAGCTACCTTCCTGGGACATCTACCTAATTGGGAATGGGGGTGCACTTAGAGTGCTTTTATCCTTTATTATTAGTGATAAGTGGGTGCTCTTAGCATCTAGGCTCAGACTGTTTAAAATGTTGGACATGTTTCTATGGCATCATTTTTTTTTTTTAAATGATACAGTAGGTATACTCTTCCTTGAAAGAATGATCCACACTCTTTTCTGACATATAGTTTTCTCTATGGCTGCATTCTCTCAACAGGGCACTAATATTTCTCTTTATGAGGCAGGTTTCCAAGAGCCAGCATGTTACCACATTAAATAGGGGGAGATTAGTAGCAATGTCATGAAATATCATTTTACTGAAAGAGTACTAGATGTTTGGAAAAAAACTCCAAGCAGATGTGGTGGATAAATCCACAGTAAATGAAATTTAATCTGCCTGGTATTAACATTTACTGTCTATTCTTAGGGAAACAATAAAAAGGGAATAATATAGGGGCAGGCTAGAGGGGCCAGATTTGAATCCCACCAAAGACAACATCTTCAACAAGTTTATATGTTCTCCCCATGTTTGCCTGAGTTGAGTCTGAGTACTCCAGTTTTCTCCCACCAAAAAAGATTCTGATTAACATTCTGGTAAATTTAGATTGTGAGCCTCAATGGGGACAGGAACTAATTTAGGTGAACAGTGGACAATGCTGCAGAATCTATGTGCGCTATATAAATAAAGAGATATTATTATTATTATAAAGATCATTAGTGATATACTTTACAGCAAGACCCATGGATCATACACAACAATACAGAAGACCTGTCCAATTTAGGTGAATTGGAGACACTACTGAGCACTCTTTTTAGAGGTCATTCTACCGTGAGGGGGATGATAATTTCTGTTGTCTGGTGGTGAATCTAGTGTTATCTCTCTTCTGCTGTCACCTTTCACTGTGCTCCTGAGAAGGGAAATGATCTGTAAAAAACAGGAATTCTCAGTTTAATTGTACACCTAGTGGACAAAATTGAAATTACAACATTTCTGGATTATTGTAAAATATAGATAAAAAATAAGAAAAAAAAAAAACATCATCAAAAATTCTTTAAAAATTTTTTTAACATGAAAACTAAAACAATAGGTCATTTGCTGACACATTGGTTTGACCCATTAACAGCCAATTGTATTGCATTTCTCTACATCTACTACAACTCAATGTGCATAAGGAATCAAGCATCATGAGTGAGTGTAATGTAAAGCCCATGTGCCATGAATTAAAGTACACTTATACAAGTATATAAATATCTAGGGTATTTTACATTTAATGTGCATTTACATAAAAAATCATTGCACATTAGATGAGTCACTTTAAATTTTACCATATTCTGCTACAAATTAATATCACATGGAATCCTGGGTCTCATTTATTCCTGTATCCAGCATGAGAGCGATAATGAATTTCATCCTACAGTAGTTAGCACACTTGCGAATGGAATTTTCTGCTCAATTAGTGAACTATGAATCTCTGAACGTGGTAACAAGTATACATCAATTTTTACTTTTCATAGGATTCAGATTAAGCTGAGATTATTAGCATTCAGTCTGAAAAGCAAGACAATAGATTTAGAGTTATTACATGTTCCATGTGCTGCAATTTAAAACAATTAAGAGAACAGAGTGTTGCACACCTAGTGAAAATCGCCAGAAAAATTAAGGGAAAAAAATGACCAATAAGATGGCCCCTGGCTTCATAGAAACATTATAGGAACGGCGCACATTGCCGATATTTGCCATATTTTTCCTTTGCAGGAACCAGTCTTCATAGAACACAACAAAGGAGTCCAAAGTTATATTGCATCCAATGCATGCCCAGCTGCCACCAAACCTATATATCTAGGTGTTATTGTCACGATTCGGCTGACTGGAGGTGGATCCTCTGTGCCAGAGAGGGATTGGCGTGGACCGTGTCGGTGGACAGTTGCTACTGGTATTCACCAGAGCCCGCCGCAAAGCGGGATGGTCTTGCAGCGGCGGTAGCAACCAGGTCGCATCCACCGGCAACGGCTCAACCTCTCTGACTGCTGAGATAAGCGCGGTACAAGGGAGTAGACAAGAGCAAGGTCGGACGTAGCAGAAGGTCAGGGCAGGCAGCAAGGATCGTAGTCAGGGGCAACGGCAGGAGGTCTGGAACACAGGCTAGGAACACACAAGGAAACGCTTTCACTGGCACAATAGCAACAAGATCCGGCGAGGGAGTGCAGGGGAAGTGAGGTATAAGTAGGGAAGTGCACAGGTGAAGGTACTGATTGACCCCTTAAGGACGCAGGACGTAAATGTACGTCCTGGTGAGGTGGTACTTAAGGCACCAGGACGTACATTTACGTCCTGTGCATAACCGCGGGCATCGGAGCGATGCCCATGTCATGCGCGGCTGATCCCGGCCGCTGATCGCAGCCAGGGACCCGCCGGCAATGGCCGACGCCCGCGATCTCGCGGGCGTCCGCCATTAACCCCTCAGGTGCCGGGATCAATACAGATCCCGGCATCGGCGGCAGTGCGCGATTTAAATGAATGATCGGATCGCCCGCAGCGCTGCTGCGGGAATCCGATCATTCAAAACGCCGCACGGAGGTCCCCTCTCCTTCCTCCGTGCGGCTCCCGGCGTCTCCTGCTCTGGTCTGTGATCGAGCAGACCAGAGCAGAAGATCACCGAAAACACTGATCTGTTCTATGTCCTATACATAGAACAGATCAGTATTAGCAATCATGGTATTGCTATGAATAGTCCCCTATGGGGACTATTCAAGTGTAAAAAAAAATGTAAAAAAATGTAAAAGTAAAAGTTAAAAAAAAGTGAAAAATCCCCTCCCCCAATAAAAAAGTAAAACGTCCGTTTTTTCCTATTTTACCCCCAAAAAGCGTAAAAAACATTTTTAATAGACATATTTGGTATCGCCGCGTGCGTAAATATCCGAACTATTAAAATAAAATGTTAATGATCCCGTACAGTGAATGGCGTGAACGAAAAAAAAAAAAGTCCAAAATTCCTACTTTTTTAATACATTTTATTTAAAAAAATTATAAAAAATGTATTAAAAGTTTTTTATATGCAAATGTGGTATCAAAAAAAAGTACAGATCATGGCGCAAAAAATGAGCCCCCATACTGCCGCTTATACGGAAAAATAAAAAAGTTAGAGGTCATCAAAATAAAGGGATTATAAACGTACTAATTTGGTTAAAAAGTTTGTGATTTTTTTTAAGCGCAACAATAATATAAAAGTATATAATAATGGGTATCATTTTATTGTATTGACCCTCAGAATAAAGAACACATGTCAATTTTACCATAAATTGTACGGCGTGAAAATGAAACCTTCCAAAATTAGCAAAATTGCGTTTTTCGTTTTAATTTCCCCACAAAAATAGTGTTTTTTGGTTGCGCCATACATTTTATGATATAATGAGTGATGTCATTATAAAGAACAACTGGTCGCGCAAAAAACAAGCCCTCATACTAGTCTGTGGATGAAAATATAAAAGAGTTTTGATTTTTAGAAGGCGAGGAGGAAAAAATGAAAACGTAAAAATTTAATTGTCTGAGTCCTTAAGGCCAAAATGGGCTGAGTCCTTAAGGGGTTAAAACCTCATGCGCCAATCAGTGGTGCACCGGCCCTTTAAATCGCAATGACCCAGCGCGCGCGCGCCCTAAGGAGCGGGGCCGCGCGCATCGGGACAGCACAGACGGGGAACTTGTCTGGTAAGGGAATCGGGATGCGAATCGGGATGCGCATCGCGAGCGGGCGCGTCCCGCATCGCGAATCGCATCCCGGCTGGGAACATTATCGCAGCGCACCCGGTCGGCAGGTCTGACCGGGGCGCTGTGAATAAGAGAACGCCGTGAGCGCTTCGGGGAGGAGCGAGGACCCGGAGCGCTCGGCGTAACAGTTATATTGATGCCACAAGTTATAAGAATAGCCAGATATTTCTGAGCAATTTTTCTTTCAGTCTACGCCACACATTCTTTCTAAACAGATATATGTGCTACATTTGCATTAACTATTTATCTACTAAAGTGCATGCCTCTTTATTATATTTTTTATATATGATATATTTTTTATATTTGATATATTTTATATATATTTTTAAATACCACTATAGGGGCGACCTGCACTGGCCCTGCAGCAAACCCACAGTGGTTTTATAAAGTTGTATAACCAGTTGTTTTGATATACTTAGTGAAATAAACACTGCTTGCTTTATATACTAATACCAGTCCTCAATGATTGGATACTCACTACATATATACAGTCCGCCGCATACAGAATCTCTTCCACAAATAACATATACACTTACAGGGAGCTTACTTGAGAACAGTATAAACCCTATATGTATATTAGTTTTTAGGTTTTAGCGGGTACACAGCCAAATATTACGAAAAAATTTGGTTCGGTCCGAATTTAATCGCGGCAAAACACTATTAAAAACAGCTATTTCTATCACTGCCGCAGAGCGTCTGGATGTGGCAGATTTTTTATGTAATTTTTATTTAATTTTAATTTTATTTATTTTAATTTTTGGATTACCCATTCTGGTGAGCATCAAACAGGTGGTGCTCTGCAAAGTGAGCTACCACCTGTTCCAGCCCCTGCCTCTCAGCGTACCCACATACCCTGAGCGTCCACTTGAAAAGAGAGGGACTGCAGTACCAGAAACTTGGACAGGAGCCCATTCAACTTCTGTGCCATTGGCTAAGTGGGCGCATAAAGCTAGGAGTGGCTACAGTGAAAAAGCAAGTACTTGTATCTTAAAATCGAGCTGACGGTTTTCCGCCAGGCCAGATACCACCTGTTCCAGCCCCTGTCTCTCAACGCACACCTGACTGTGAAAGTGTGAATGTTTCATTTAATCAGTTATTGTTCATTATTATCGCTCCAAGCTGTTTCATTGGATTCTTGTGATAATTCCCCACGTAATATGACGGCAACAACCATAGGGCCTCAGTTTGGAAAAGATTACATCGATTTTTAAAAATTTAAAATTTATATTATATTAAGTTTAATGTCCCGATGTTTACTTTGAACTAATACTGTATGACCACAAAAACCCAAACTAACAAGGAGTCACAAGGCGGCACAATGACAGAGCCAAGAGGTGGCAGCAGCATGAGGAGACCATAAACTGGCTGAATGACACAGCTTGGAATTGGCGGCAGTAAGAGGAGACCATATAATGGCTGAATGTCACAGCCTGCAGCTCACGGCAGCATGAGGAGACCATAGGGCCTCACAATCCCTAAGATTTAAGAATGAATTTTAAAATTTAAATTGAAGATTTATGGTAGTTAGTGCTCCCATAATAATGTTTAGGTAATGTCCCAGGCCCAGCAGCATCCTTTAACCATATAGTGGCTGAATGACACAGCCTGCAGCTCGCGGCAGCATGATGAGACCATAGGTCCTCACAATCCCTAAGATAAAGATGAATTTAAACATTAAAATGGAAGATTTATGGTAGCTAGTGCTCACATAAAAATGTGTAGGTAATGGCCCAGGCCATGCATCATCAGAAAACCATATAGTGCCTGAATGAGACAGCCTGCAGCTCTCAGCAGCATGAGTAGAACATATAGTGGCTGAATGGCACAGCCTGGAGCTGGCGGCAGATGAGGAGACCATATAGTGGCTGAATGGCACAGCCTGGAGTTGGCGGCAGCATGAGTCGAACATATAGTGGCTGAATGGCACAGCCTGAGTTGGTGGCAGATGAGGAGACCATATAGTGCCTGAATAGCACAGCCTGAAGTTAGCGGCAGCATGAGTAGAACATATAGTGGCTGAATGGCACAGCCTGGAGTTGTCAGCAGATGATTAGACCATATAGTAGCTAAATGGCACAGCCTGGAGTTGGCGGCAGCATGATTAGAACATATAGTGGCTGAATGGCACAGTCTGGAGTTGGCGGAAGCATGAGAAGAACATATAGTGGCTGAATGGCACAGTCTGGAGTTGGCGGCATATGAGGAGACCATATAGTGGCTGAATAGCACAGCCTGGAGTTGGCAGAAGCATGTGGGGACCATAAGGTGGTAGAATGAGACAGCCTGGAGGTGGCAGCAGCATCAGGAGTCCTGAAAGTGACCCGTTGACAGAGTGGTGTGGTAAATAATAGTATACTATTTAGATGTAGGTATGTAGTTTGCACTTATTAGGGCAAAAAAATGTGATACAGTACACTTAAAAAGTATTTGAGTACAACACCAGCCGGTGAGTACTTTTGCCTGTCCTTTCACAGTTTATAGGCCCCTGACAGATTTACAGGTACAAAATAGTACACTACTTATATGTATGTATGTGGCATGCACTTATGTCGACACAAAAATGCGCTACAGTATGCTTAAAGAAGTAGTGGAGTAAAACACCAGCTGGTGATTACTTTTGCTAGGACTTTCACAGTATCTAGGCCCTTGACAGATTAACAGGTACAAACTAGTACACTACTTAGATGTAGGCATGTGGTATGCACTTGTGTGGGCAGAAACAGGAGCTACAGTATGCTTAAAAAACTTATTTTTGCACAACACCAGCAGTACACATCAGTGGTGCAGAACACAGTTGCTGTGTACTAAACCCAAAATTGCACTCTCTCACAGACTATTAGAAATCCTTTAATATATATATATATATGTATATATATATATATATATATATATATATATATATCGACATAAGTACCTATACTAGGTGTGCTCCAATAGACAATGACCATGGATATATGGCAAGTTATAGAAAAAAATCAAAGGTTTGTAGAAACATACAGATTTACTACAAAAAACACACAACCAACTATAACCAACACATCAGAAAAAGTAAAAGATCTGAAACATTTAAACTACTGGAAAATTTGCTGATAAAAAAAACTCCAACATCAATGGGAGATAAGATCACTTACACAATGTATAGCATTAAATATAGCCCCAAAAGGACTTACAAAATATAAACATCCAGCAGGTGACCTACACAGTGAAATATTCGGTAAAGAATGGGAATTTTTCCTATACTTAGTCAATAACAATTGTAAAAATGGTCAGTTCAAGACGTAAAGAAATTCTGGTAGAAACCTAGAAACCCAGATAACCAGACCTTAAACAGAAATGAAAAAATTCCAATAAATGAGGAATACTTAAAGTATCAGGAAAGCATATTCAAAAGATTAAACCAAATAGAATAAGAAATTATTTTCAAAAATTATAAATAAATAAATAGGAGAGACATACCAAATACATCTCTCACACGCCCACCGAAACATACCCAATACAACAACATTCCAACCTCCAATAGAATAGAGTCAGCATCCTCTTCTGATCCCTCCTCTCCTTTTTTATCCAAAAATATCCAACATTCCAATCACCCACCGCACCTACCCAACTAAGACATACACCAAACTCAATACAGTTGGAGAACCCCAAGACACAGAAATTACCATTTTCAGTCACATTACCACAGACCACAAGAACAACACTACTTCCCGTGAACCCATACAACACCTTATCATCCATATCACCAACCACATTATCAATATCCGAGATACCAGAGAACACATCAATATTCATACCAAGGAACACAACACCAACAGTCAACCCAGAAACAACCACTATTACCCCTCCCTTCCTCCTTACCAAACACAATCAGGACACAAACAGCACCAATAATACCCCCAATAACTCAGACTACAACAACAGCCCAAGCCGTCTCGATTCAACAAGACAACCCAGTGACACATACTCAAAACCGAAAAAGAGAATACGAAGACGAAACAGAAGTAGATGTAAGACCCAAACAGAAGATTGGCAAAACGCACCACCATTAGATTCCGCCATCTACTATCTTAGCTCTAAGACCTTAACCCCCCAACACCTCACCCTACTCAATAAAGGATTACAATTTGTCCCTAATGAACCCATTGACATATGTAAACTGTGTCTGAAAAAATATCACAAAAAAACCCTATAAAACACCAGTTGGACACTCATCACTAGAGATGAGCGAACTTTTTAAAAATTTGATTCAGCCGAATTTTCGAAAAATTTGGTTCAGACTAATTTTATTTGCTGCAAATCGCTATTAAAAACAGCTATTTCTGGCCTACAGAGAGCCTCAATAGGGGGGGGGGGGGGTAGAGCACTTTGCCTTGTCCTAACATGCATAGGGAGTGTGCTGTGTTAGTGAAATATTAGTGTTATTCAGTATGACATGCCAAAAAAAAGTCAGACAGAAACAAGAGAGGGTAATAGGTGTGTAATGCTACATAACACTATACTGTAACACCCCTATAAAAGTAATGCCCAAAAGTAATCATGCGACTCCTAACTTGGTTTACTGATGCTGCTGGGCCTGGGACATTACCTAAAATTATTGTATGGTAGCAGTGGCTACCATAAATCTTCAATTTCAATTTAAAAATTCATATTTTAATCTCAGGCTTGTGAAGCCCTATTGTCTACTCATGCTGCCGCCAGCTCCAGGCTCTGTCATTGTGCCACCATATGGTCTCCTTATGCTGTTGGCACCTTAAATTAAACTTTTAAAATGTTTATATATCTAAAATCTTCAATTTAAAATTTCAAAAATATCTTTAATCTTCTCTATTGTGAGGCCCTATAGTCTTGTCAGGCTGTTGCCACCTCCAGACTGAGTTTTTCTGCCACTAGATTGTCTCCTCGTGCTGATGCCAATTCCAGGTTGTGTCATTCTGCCAGATTATGGTCTCCTTATGCTGCTGCCACCTCTTGGCTCTTTCATTGTGCCGCCATGTGACTCCTTGTTAGATTGGGTTTTGTGGTCATACAGTATTAGTTCAAAGTAAACACCGGGACATTAAACTATGGTCATCTACATCATATTATATGTGGAATTATCACAAGAATCCAATAAAAACTGCTTGGAGTGATAAAAAATAAACCATAACTGATTAAATGAAACATTCAAACTTTCATAGTCAGGGGGGCGCTGAGAGGCAGGGGCTGGAACAGGTGGTATCCCGCCAGCTCGATGCTCACCAGAATGGGTACTCAAAAAAATTAAATATATTTCAATTAAATGAAAAAAAATTACATAAAAATCTCTTTATTCTCTTCGATTTTTACACCATATGGTCTCCCTGCTGCCACATCGATGCTCTGCAGCAGCGATTCTAATAGCAATGCCTGTAATCTGCATGCCATACTGAATACAAAACCCCCCAAAAAAAGAGAAAACAATGGAGTCGTTGTGGAAGCATAAGACAAACAATTTATTGGTATGCATTAAAAACCAAACACACATGTATGAGGAGGAAACAGTACATCAAAAAATGCGGCACCACCGGACACCATGCACCAAAGATGTTAATCATGGGGCAAGACACATGCTGCTATGACATTAGTAATGGATGTGCAAAAACACCGGCAAATACTTTTTTGCCCCATGATTAACATTTTCGGTTCATGGTGTCCGGTGATGCCGCATTTTTTGATGTACTGTTTCTTCCTCATACATGTGTGTTTGGTTTTTAATGTATACCAATAAACTGCTTATTTTATGCTTCCACATCGACTCCATTGTTTTCAATTTTTTTTGTTTTGTATTCAGTATGACATGCAGATTACAGGCATTGCCATTAGAATCACTGCTGCAGAGCATCGATGTCGCAGAAGGGAGACCATATGGTGTCAAAATTGAAGAGAATAAAAAGATTTTTATGCAATTCTTTTTTTATTTAATTTAAATGTATTACATTTTTTTGAGTACCCATTCTGGTGAGCATCGAGCTTGCGGTCCTCCGCCAGGAGAGATACCACCTGTTCCAGCCCCTGCCTCTCAGCGCCCCCCTGACTATGAAAGTGCAAATGTTTCATTTAATCATTTATGGTTCATTGTTATCGCTCCAAGCTGTCTCATTGGTTTCTTGTGATAATTCCACAGGTAATATGACCTAGATGACCATAGTTTAATGTCCCGGTGTTTACTTTGAACTAATACTGTATGACCACAAAACCCAATCTAACAAGGAGTCACATGGCGGCAAAATGAAAGAGCCAAGAGGTGGCAGCAGCAAGAGGAGACCATAATATGGCAGAATGACACAGCCTGGAATTGGCGTCAGCACGAGGAAACCATCTAGTGGTAGAAGGACCCAGTCTGGAGGTGGCAACAGCCTGACAAGACTATAGGGCCTCACAATAAAGAAGATGAAAGATTGTTTTTGAAATTTTAAATTAAAGATTTTAGATATATTAAAATTTTTAAAGTTTAATTTAAGGTGCCAACAGCATAAGGAGACCATATGGTGGCACAATGACACAGCCTGGAGCTGGCGGCAGCATGAGAAGACAATAGGGCTTCACAATCCGTGAGATTAAAATATTAATTTTTAAATAGAAATTGAAGATTTATGTTAGCTACTTCTTCCATAAAATATTTTTAGGTAATCTTCCAGGCCCAGCAGCATCAGTAAACCATAAAGTGGCTGAATGGCACAGTCTGGAGCCGGCGGCAGCATGAATAGACAATAGAGCTTCACAATTCCTATGATTAAAAGATACATTTTAAAATTGAAATTGAAGATTGTGATATTTAAATTTAAGATTACACTCCCAAGTTTTAATGTCCCGGGCCACGGCATGTGGTTACAAAAGACCAAATCTAACAAGGAGTCACATGTCGCATGGTGGCACAATGATAGAGCCTGGAGGTGGAATCAGTATGAGGAGACCATATAGTGGCTGAATGACTGCCTGGAATTTGTGGCAGCATAAGGAGACCATATAGTGGCTGAATGGCACAGCCTGGAGTTGGCGGCAGCATGAGTAGAACATATAGACAGACATTTATCAAGGGGTTTAGTCAGGTTTTCTTTACTATAATTGTCGCAAAATTACGGGTGTTTTCGTGCGACAATTTGCGTGAAGAACAAGAAAAGCAAGAAAATTCAAACTTGCTTACGTAGTTAATTTTTCAAAATGGATTTCCTTTAGTCAGGTATTTATTAACTGCGACAGTCGCAGCTGCGCAATAAATTGTTGCAACGGCCGTAAAAATTGACTATATTTACTCCAGCTCCAACATGGAGCAGGAAAAGCTACTGCCTTTCTCCCCACTACCCTCACTTCGCTACAGGGACACTGCAGTGATTTACATCCCACCCCTCTCACCTGCCAGCGCCACACAACTCCCATCTGTCTGCTAACTGTTGCAAGACTACAAGTCCCAGCATGCCCTTACAGTGAGGACACACTGGGAGTTGTAGTCTTGTAGCAGCGGGAGCTGAGCGACGCGGGCGGGAGACAAGGGGGGATGTATATCAGTGTCCCCATCATTATTAAGTGAGGGTAGCGGGAGGCAGTATGAGGAGAACGGGCGGCTGCACTGTATTGTCAGCCCGAGCTCCTTATAAAATATACCGGCGCCGCAGACCCCTAAATCTCCTGCTTTCATTTCGCATTTCCCACTGGGTCCTGTGATTGGCCAGGATCAGCAGACAATCACAGAACCCGACCGGAACAGTGACATGATTAGGGGATATAGGAGTCTGTCAGGGGGGTCTGTCAGCACCCCCCAACGGCCTTCACCTGCGCTGTGCCCATCCGTAACCCCCCCCCCCGGCCTTCACCTGCACTGTTCCCGGCCTCCGCCCCCACCAGCAACCCTCTCCCCCCCCCCCCCGGCCTTCACCTGCACCCCTTTACTCCCCCAGCCTTCACCTGCACTGTACCCGGCCTCTGCTCCCACGTCTTCGGTTGCGCCGGCCTGACGTCCCTCCATCAGTGACGTCACTCGCAGGGCGCCCGGAGAGAAGGATCGCTGCGCTTGATGGGTGAGTGTGTGTGTCTGTCTCTATCTCTGTCTGTCTCTATCTCTGTCTGTGTGTGACTCTGTGTGTGTTTGTGTGTGTGTGTGACTGTGTGTGACTCTGTGTGTGTGCCCGGGCTCCCTTTGCAGGACTACAACTCCCAGCATGCCCTTACTGTAAGGACATGCTCGGAGTTGTAGTTGTGCAGTGCAGGCAAATGAGAAGCTTGTCCCCTGCCCCCAGCTGCAGGACTACAACTCCCAGGATGTCCTTACTGTAAAAGCATGCTGGGAGTTGTAGTCCTGCAGCTGGGGGCAGGGGACAAGCTTGCCACTTGCCCACACATCTCCTGCACCACACAACTACAAATCCCAGCATGTCCTTACTGTAAGGGCATGCTGGGAGCTGTAGTCGTGCGGGGCGGGAGATGTGCGAGCATTTCAGATCCATGTATCCTGTGGACTCCTTCGGATTCAGTGGACTACTTCGATGACCAGCGTCTTTCTTTGTTTGATGTTAATAAAATGGTTAACGAGGGCTTGTGGGGGAGTGTTTTTTGAATATTTTTTTTTTAACCTGTTGTGTTTTTTCCTTACTTTATTTGAAAGGCTTAGTAGTGGAAGCTGTCTTATAGACGAAGTCCATTACTAAGCCGGGCTTAGCGTTAGCCACAAAAACAGCTAGCGCTAACCCCCAATTATTACCCCGGTACCAACAGGTAAATAAATAATTAAATATAAAAAAAACACATAGGGTCCCCCCTACTTTTATTCTCAGCCAAATACCAACCAAACAGTAACAGCCTGACATTATCAGGGTGGGCAAGGACCATTGTTACTGGCCCTCGCCAGCCTAAATAATGCCAGCCTGTTACCGCCTAGGCCCAGGAGCACCATTTTTGACGCTCCAGGCCTCTTGGTACCGGCTCTTCCCGGCACCCCTGTGGTGTTGGGTACCGGGGTAATAATTGGGGGTTAGCACTAGCTGTTTTTGTGGCTAACGCTAAGCCCTGGCTTAGTAATGGACTCTGTCTGTAAGACAGCTTCCACTACTAAGCCTGTCCAGTAAGTAAAAAAATAAAAATAAACACAACAGGTTTAAAAAATAATTTATTACAAAAAAACACTCCCCACAAGCCCTCGTTAACCATTTTATCAACATCAAGCAGAGAAAAACGCTGGTCGTCGAAGTAGTCCACCGAATCCGAAGGAGTCCACAGGATACACGGATCTGTAGAAGAAGTAACAAATTAAAAATAATGAGTAAGTACATTTAAGGAGAAAAAACAGTGTTAAAAAATGTAATAAACACACACACAATATATATATATGTATATATACTAATTTTTTTTCAAAGCTGCATAGTGGTGTTCTGTAGTCATTATTTGGTTTTTGCTTATGTGTGCTAAAAAAATTGTATTTAAAAGTGATTTCTTGGTTTTTGCTCATGTGAGCCAAATTCATCAACCCCTGTGATAGTATGATAAATATGTCATACATAAGCAAAAAAAATTGCAAGAAAAAATGACTACAGAACTTGCTTACCAAAGCAACGATGATAAATGTCCCCGATAGTGTCTGAATCGCAAAGTCTGGAGTTTGAGGCGTCATGAGGAGACCATATAGTGTCTGAATGGCACAGCCTTGAGGTGGCTGAAGCATGAGGAGACCATATTGTGGCTGAATGGCACAGCCTGGAGGTGGCTGAAGCATGAGGAAACCATATAGTGTCTGAATGGAACAGCTTGGAGGTGGCTGAAGCATGAGGAAACCATATAGTGTCCTAATGGCACAGCCTGGAGTTGGCTGAAGCATTAGTAGACCATATAGTGGCTGAATGGCACAGCCTGGAGTTGGCTGAAGCATGAGGAGACCATATAGTGGCTGAATGGCACAGCTTGGAGTTGGCTGAAGCATGAGGAGACCATATAGTGACTGAATGGCACAGCCTGGAGTTGGCGGAAGCATGTGTAGAACATATAGTGGCTGAATGGCACAGCCTGGAGTTTGTGGCAGCATGAGGAGACCATATAGTGTCTGAATGGCACAGCCTGAAGGTGGCTGAAGCATGAGGAGACCACATAGGGGCTGAATGGCACAGCCTGGAGGTGGTGAAGCATGAAGAAACAATATAGTGTCTGAATGGCACAGCCTGGAGTTGGCTGAAGCATGAGGAGACCATGCAGTGTCTAAATGACAGTCTGGAGTTGGCTGAAGCATAAGGAGAGTATATAGTGGCTGAATGGCACAGCCTGGAGTTGGCTGAAGCATGAGGAGACCATATAGTGGCTTAATGCCACAGCCTGGAGTTGGCTGAAGCATAAGGAGACCATATAGTGGCCGAATGGCACAGCCTGGAGGTGATGAAGCATGAAGAGACCATATAGTGGCCGAATAGCATAGCCTGGAGTTGGCTGAAGCATAAGTAGACAATATAGTGGCTGAAAGAGACAGCCTGGAGGTGGCAGCAGCAGCATAAGGAGTCCTGAAATTGACCTGGTGACAGAGTGGTGCGGTGGGTGGCAATACCAGTATCCGGTGACGAAGGTGGGTGAAAAAAAGGTCTGATGCGGAGGAATGTTTATAACTGGGGAGCAGTGCCTTAAATCTGTTTGACACTATCCATATTTGAAAAATGTTGGTGTGGCACCATGGTCAATCTACTCTGATGCATCAGGCATTTGTGGGTGAAATCCTGGCTGATCCATGCTTGATTCATCTTCACAAAGGGATTATTCATGGACAGACGAGTTCTCCTTGGGGCGACTATTGCTCCTGCCACACTAAACACTCGCTTTGATGGTACACTACTGGCCCGGGCAGGACAGCTTTTCCAGGGAAAACTCTGCTTGTTTGGCTGCCCAAAAGTCCAGCGGATCTTCAAGGTTGTGTTGGCATGGTCATGTCAAGGTATGCCACCACCTGCTGGTTCAGGTCTTGCTCCAGGTCTACCTGCTGCTGCGGAGTTGCTTCACTATGCAGGTGAAGAAAGGTACTAATCAGCGACTGTATACTCAGGATGCTGCTGATGGTGCTGGTACTGCTCCTGCCACCCCACCCCAGCAGCCATGGCAGTGGAAGGTGAGCGCAGAGGGCCCCCCCAAGTCAGACCTGCGAGAGGATAGATGATGGCGCTGATTGGCATTGGCCAACTGACTACGTAGGATGTCTCTGTAGTAGGTCATTTTGTCCTCCCTCTCAGTGGGTGTGAAAAAGGCCCCCATTCTGTGCTGGTAGTGAGGGTCCAATAAGGTGGAAAGTCAATCCGCTGCAGAATGGTGACAATTCGGCAGTCACTACACAAGCAAGTGAGCATGTATCGTGCCATTTGTGCAAGTGACTCGGAGGGACTCCCTGCCTCCCTCTCCACTGCATACTGCCAAGGTGTGTCTAAGTCCTCTTTCTCGCCTTCCTCATAACCCTTTAGTTCCTCTGGCTGCTCCTGCTCCTCCTCTCCTGTAAGATTACTAGAAAAACCGTCCATTTGGCAAAACCCTTGGTGTTTTTCTGAATAAGAACGATACCCGCTCCAATAGATGAGGCATCAACCTCCAAAGCAAAGGGCCTCTCCGGATCTGGTCTTGTAAGCACAGGAGCAGAGGCAAATGCAGACTTTAAATGGGAGAAGGCCTCTTCAGCCTCTTGAGGCCAAGACTTAGCATTAGAAGTCTTCTTAGTGAAAGCCACTATTGGAGCAACCAAGGACGAAAAATGTGGGATAAATTGACGATAATAGTTAGAGAACCCCAGAAAGCGTTGAATATCACCTAGGCCCGAAGGACGAGGCCAATCCAATACTGCAGACAATTTATCTGGATCCATCTGCAGGCCCCGATGAGAGACAATGTAGCCAAGAAACGGAAGAATAGACTTCTCGAACAGGCATTTCTCTAGTTTGGCGTAGAGATGATTCTTCCGTAGTCGCTGAAGAACCAGACAAACACTGGAACACAGATGATAGTGGATCAGCTGGACCTGTGTGGTAGATGACTCGGATCGTACCAGGGAGTGGAGTCTAATGTGCCGCTGGTTTTAACCAGAGCACTTGCTGTGGCAGACGGCACCCAGGTTGCTACCCCTGGCACAGCTCGACCACACAGGCGGCTGAGGAGATTCAAGGCACTGGTAGGATTAGGCAACTCGTGGTCTGTATAGCAGTAGGTCAGGGCAGGCGGCACAGTAGCATAGTTAGAAACGTAGCAAATGGTCAGTAGGCAGGTGGCAAAGGAGCAAGGTCAGGTCACGGAGCAAAGGTATGATACACGGCAAGGCAATACACAGGAATGCTTTTTCTAAGGCTTTAGGGTAACAAAGATCTGGCAGGGAAGTGTGGGAGGTGGAGGAATTTATCAATGTGCTACTTCACTAATGGGCGCAATGGCCCTTTAAATCTTAAAGCTCGAGTTCACGAGCGCCCTAGGGGACAGGGAAACAAGTGCCGGAGCAGAGAGATAGAGGCAGGGGCAGGAGAAGCACCAGGTGAGTGACGGGCTGAGATTCGCATGCGGGTGCGTCCCGCGATGTGAATCCCAGACCCGCTGGCAGCAGCAGGTAACGGGACCATGCGCTCATGGCCAGTGTGTGCGGCTGGAGCATATAACATAACAATTACCCTCACAGGCCCCCATTGTATTCACAAAAGCTCCTAGTTTAACCCTCAAAATAGCCCCAACCACAAAACTTACCATAGAAATCTTCAAGAAACGCCAAACCACCTTGACAGGATCAAAAGGATTCCGTAGATGCAATCAGGATTTCCCAGGAATATTGAAACAATCACTTCCAATTCCAATCACACAGAACGCAAGATTAAAGAGTTTTTAACATGCAACAGTTTAAACGTATGTAGGCCGCACATATAGAACACTGAAGAAAAGAATCACAGAACACTTCTACAATATTAAACAGGGATTTGAAAAACATTACAAACTATTTCACAACAGTCACATTCGAGGTACCACATTTACAGCATTACAGTAAGTTCAGCCAGATTGGAGAGGAGGAAACTTCATAACATAAATGTCACGAGCAGAATCAAAGATTTTATATGGACACCTTCATAATGAGGGGTTTGAATTTGGCTTCATGTGAAAGGAGACAGACTCTACCTTTGGGTACAAGGAGCTAGGAGACAGACTGGTTATTCATTCATTTTTTCAATCATTCTTTTAATTATTCAATTTATTCAATTATTTCAATCATTTATTTTTTCATCTTATATTATTTTGTAAATACTATTTTCCATATATTTTCCATATTTCTTTCATGCATTTACATTCTTCATTCACTTTTTTATCCATTGAATATTGGAACCATTTATTAATTTATCTTCCTATCCATAGAATACTATATATCCAAGATTTATGCAACCTTATACATTTTATCAATCATAACTACAGGGTGGGCCATTTATATGGATACACCTTAATAAAATGGGAATGGTTGGTGATATTAACTTCCTGTTTGTGACACATTAGTATATGTGAGGGAGGAAACTTTTCAAGATGGGTGGTGACCATGGCGGCCATTTTGAATCCAACTTTTGTTTGTTCAATAGGAAGAGGGTCATGTGACACATCACACTTATTGGGAATTTCACAAGAAAAACAATGCTGTGCTTGGTTTCAACTTAACTTTATTCTTTCATGAGTTATTTACAAGTTTCTGACCACTTATAAAATGTGTCCAATGTGCTGCCCATTGTGTTGGATTGTCAATGCAACACTCTTCTCCCACTTTTCACACACTGATAGCAACACCGCAGGATAAATGCTAGCACTGGCTTCCAGTATCTGTAGTTTCAGGTGCTGCACATCTCGTATCTTCACATTATACACAATTGCCTTCAGATGACCCCAAAGATAAAAGTCTAAGGGGTAATATGCAGAATTCACCACTATCTTCTAAAAAATGAAATAATGACCAAAGCAAGAAACTTCCCTAATCTGGCTTATAATGGGACTGGCATCAGACTCTTTCCGGACCTTTCACTTCGCATGCTGAAATTGAGGGCGACCTTGAAACCCCTCCTTCATAAGCTTCAAAATGCCAAAATCATCTACCGCTGGGGATTCCCATTTTCGCTAACTGCAAGACATGGCTCCACCGTTGCTGTTCTTCGCAGACCGGAAGATCTCCCTGCCTTCCTAGAGACATTCAAATTGCCACATGTCCCGCTTCCTGATTGGTGCAGCTTATTCCCACCATGAAAGCCGGTGCCACCCCCAGTGTCAGATCGCCATAAGCATCTGGACATCAGAGATGACAACAGTGGACTTGCCCATTTTTCCCAGAAACACAAGCGCAAGACCTAGGACTACTGCTATGCCTGCACCTCCTTCGCATTGAGGTCAACCGGTTTTCCTCAGCTGAGGCCCCCCATGTGAGCGATCAGCTCAGTGGCCTTAGTCTGGAAGGTTCCTGAACCACCTTATAGTTACCAGTGTGCACTAAGTATTCTTCAACCTTAGTTAAAAAACTACCATTCCACTCCCCCCTTACACCACCACATTTAGCTGCCATGTTTGACTTTTGCCTCCCACCATTTTGTTGTTAAGTGGCCCTTTGGTCACCTTTTGTTTGTAAGCCCTAGTCCATGTTTCCTCTCCCCCCTAAGTATTTGGGAGAGTTACTTTAGATAGTATGATAGCCCAGAGTGCTACGTACATGCTATTCTCTACTTGCTACACTACTTAACATATTTAACAGTGCCCTGTCTTTGTCGCACCTTCCACGTTGCCCACACTAGCTAGCCGTTCGGGCTGGCCCCGTTCTGGTCTTTGGCCCTTATGGCCTCCTCTTATAGTACCCGTGTACCCATTCACTTATGGATACTTCTCCTTCTAATCCTCTCCATCTCTTGTTTTTTTACTGTTATCCTTTATTTCTCCCCTTCTAGGATTCATGTTTCTCACCTTCTCCTGCCCAGCGGATGGAGCATTCTATGGACTCATGGCATGGCTGGTAAGTGGACCCATATTACACTACCACACAATGGCAGCTGACATAACACTCACTACTCTTAATGTTCATGGGTTTAATACACCGGAAAAAAGGGCCCAAATACTGTATTCCCAACAGAAACTGAAAACTCATATCCTAGCAATTCAAGAGACGCATTTCAAAGAAGGACACCTACCCAAATTAAATAACAGATATTACACTTCCTGGTTGCACAGCGTTAACACTGAAGCGAGGACTAAGGGAGTTTAAATCGCTTTCCACAAATCCCTCCCCATCACGATTAATTCATCCCAACTAGACCCTAATGCACGTTACGTATTCGCCAATTGCACACTAGTTAACCAGCCACTTACAATTGCTGCTGTGTATGCCCCCAACCACAACCAGATACCCTTCTTTCTGAGCACGCTTGAAGCTTTGAGAGCCTTTGCAACGGGACCGATCCTGTTATGTGGTGACTTCGATCTACCTCTTTTTCCTCAGGTAGATACATCTTCTGGTCATTCTACTCTGTCATTCCGCAAACTCAACGCTCTCAGAAAGAAATTGCGCTCCTTGCAATTAGTCGATGCCTGGAGAGCCTTACATCCCCAGGATAGGGATTACACCTTTTATTCTCACCCAAGAAACACCTATAGTCGAATAGATTAAATTTTCTTCCCACTCCATCTCCTTCCTAATATCACACGTACTCGCATAGATGTCCAAACCCTGTCAGATCATGCCCCCGTGAGATGCTCATTTACGCTTCCCTCTTTGGCCAAACCCCACTCCTCATGGAGACTAAACGAATCTCTGCTCTTAGATACCCTGTGTATACAAGACCTCAAGAAATCAATTACTCACTTTCACTCTGACCATGTCTCAGACTCATCATCGCCTCTGATAAAATGGGAGGCGTTGAAATGTGTCTTGAGAGGAATACTTATGAGTCATGGGGCAAGGCTGAAGAGAAAAGCGTCCGCAAAGTTGGCTTCTCTATACCAGGAGCTTCAACACCTTGAATCCCTCCATAAGAAATCTCAGTTAGACTCCACTTATTGAGATCTCATAAAGATACGTACTGAGCTTCTATCTTACATAAATATTAAACACAGGCACTATAAACAGATTACAGGAGTCCTCTTCTGCGAATGGGGCAATAAGTTGGGAAAGCTTTTGGCAACTGCCCTCAGGGAAAAGAGATCCTCACTTTACATAGCATCTATTAAATCCCACATGGGCCTGCCAACTTACCTAACCCCGGAAATACTTGAGGCGTTCCGGCAATACTACTCAGCGTTATACTGTCTGCCCAAACCACAAAACCTAGTATCTCCGTCTCTTTAATGCAATATATATCTGACACAGCTCTCCCCCAACTACCCAAACAGACGATACAGACACTGGAAGAGCCCTTTTCATCTGAGGAGCTGGACTTAGCCTTCTCCTCCATGCCGGCGGGGAAAAGCCCTGGCCCGGACGGCTATACGGCAAAATTTTACAAATCACTTAAAGAGGAATTATCAGGTCCATTACTCAGTGCATTCAACAATATATCTGATTCCTCCCCCCCCCCACCCAGTTCCTTTCTGCGAGCCTTTGTAACTGTAATCCCAAAAGAGGGTAAAGACCCGCTACTATGCCAAAGCTACCGACCTATATCTTTAATTAACACAGATGCAAAACTGTTTGCTAAACTGATTGCTAACAGTACACCCGGATCAAGTAGGCTTTGTGAGCGGCAGAGAGGCGAGGGATAATACACTCCGGACCTTTTCTGTAGTTTCTTATGCTAGACAAAATAAAGTCCCTCTATTTATGCTGTCTTTAGATGCAGAAAAGGCTTTTGACCGGGTGGACTGGGACTTCTTATATGCGTCGCTGGCTCAAATTGGTATAGGTTCCTGTATGCTGGCCCGTATACAGGCATTATATTTCCACCCACAGGCTCAGATAAGAATAAATGGCCAATTGTCGACCCCATTCAATATTTGTAATGGCACCCGACAGGGATGCCCGTTATCCCCTTTATTATATGTCCTGTGTATGGAGCATCTTCTGGTTGCCATTCACAATAATGAGGACATTAAGGGTCTGAATGTCCCCCCGGGCCACAACAAATGTTCGGCCTTCGCCGATGATCTGCTGTTATTTCTTTCCTCCCCTTTAACTACCTTACCTTCCCTATTGTCCACAATACGCCTGTTCTCTAACTATAGCAATTACAAACTCAATACTTCCAAATGTGAAGCTTTAAACATCACACTCCCTGCTCACACCCTACAACAGTTACAGGAATGTTATCCCTTCCGATGGCAGGCTAAATCAATTAAATACTTAGGTGTCCATGTTCCCGCTGACCCGTCTGAAACCTTTTGCATCAACTTCCCACCACTCTTACACTCTCTCAAATCCGACTTGTCCAGATGGGAGCGGAGAGACTTTTCTTGGCTGGGGAGGGTAAATATCCTGAAAATGAATATGCTACCTCGTCTCTTATATCTTTTCTTCTGTATTCCCTGCCTAATACCCAGATCCTATTTCAAGGAACTCTCTGCTCTCAGCTCTGGATTTGTATGCACAAACCGTCAAGACTGGTCCGCACCATATTGATTAGAAGGAAAAGAGAGGGGGGTTGGCGATGCCTGACCCCCTCTCATATTAACTGGCTGCAGTCCTCTCCCGCGTACTAGATTGCTTTCACCATTATACAGACAAACAATGGGTACAATTTGAGGGTACTATATTGAATCGAAAACCCCAAATTTTTACTTTGGCTCCCGCAATACATCTCTTCCACTAAAGATGTGGCCAGTCTCCCGGCTGTCCTTAACTCAATCGTTCGCACTCGCAATACATATCTTAGTCATCTTTCACTCTTCTCCCCAGACGGCCCCCTTACCCCATTATTTGACAACCCGGCTTTTCCCCCGGCCTTATCTACGAGCCCCTTCCTCACCTTCCAAAGGGGAGATGGCACTTGTTTTTCCAAATTAATATCTCAGACATCGTTGAAGAGCCTACCTGATCTCTTACAGGAGACCGAGGTGACTACCCACTTACTCTTTCAATACGCACAACTCAGTCACTTTTACCTGTCTAACAAAAGGAAGCTATCACTTCATCGTCCACTCACCAACTTTGAAAACCTCTGTGTTTCCGCGCATAAAATCAACCATAAAATCAGTGTCCTTTACTCTCTCCTCATACATGAATTTACAACCGATCCGCTCCCATTCCGGTTAGGCTGGGAAAAAGAAATAGGACATCAATTCACAGAGGAAGACTGGAACAGGGCTCTGAATCAATGCCACCGCACCTCCATCTCTTGTAAAGCACAAGAAATCAACTATAAAGTTCTAAAGAGATGGTACAGAGTGCCATCCCTACTCGCCAAATTCTATCTGTTCCAGATACGTGCTGGAGATGTGGAGGTGTAGGTGGCACTATGCTTCATGTTTGGCTGACCTGCCCCCACTTATCTACATACTGGACTCAAGTTATAGATATAATACATCGTATCACATTGACCCAGCTCCCCCCCACGCCAGAAGAAGTCATCCTACTCACCATCCTTCCTGCTCAAATACCCAAGCATAAGGCCAAACTAATATTGTTTCTGTTGCTTGCGGCCAGAACGGTAATTCCAAGACTTTGGAAATCGCAACTTCACCCATCCATTACCTCTTGACTCCAAGAATCCTCCCATCTACACAGGATGGAAGAATTGCTAGCCAACTCCAAAAATCAGATATACAAATACAACACCGTCTGGCACCCTTGGACACATTTTACATCCTCTAGGGACTATACGTCCATGCATCTTTCACTCGGAAACATATGTCCCCCAAGCCCTACAGCACGCCCGGTTTCCGGTGCTCCCTCTACCTAAACAGCCCATTTTTCACAAATAGCCACCATGCCTCATTGCTTTGCCATGTTGTTCTGATGCCCTCCTGACCCGCTGGGTAAGTCTTACAACCTCTTTCTTACGAACCTAGTAGTCTTCCTCGTTCCCATTCCCTTCTGTCACTTTGGAACCCTTTCCTGTCTCTTCTTCCTCCTTCTTTCTGTCCTCATCTCCTCTTCTTCCCATATCTTGCTTACACCAACCACATTGTTGTCGATTGTACCTACCCTGATCACATAGAAGCTCGGACCATGTACCTTGAGTTGACTAATTGATGTTTGAATTGTCATGTCTTTAACTATTCACTTTAATGTATTCAACATCCTGTCTTGTTACTGAATACCTGACTTTATATAGTGATGGTATGCATCATATGTGTGTACCCTATCGACAACCACGTTTCTTACAATGCCTGTTTATTGATGGTGTTTTTGTACTTTACTTGAACTTTGAATAAAATTAATAAAACATTAATATAAAAAAAAACTGAAAAAAGTCTAAGGGGGTCAGATTGAAAAACCTTGGGGGCCATTCAACTGGCCCACGACGACCAATCCACTTTCCTGGAAACTGTTCCTCTAGGAATGCTCATACCAGACACCCATAATGTGGTGGTGCACCATCTTGCTGAAAAAACTCAGGGAATTTGCCAGCTTCAGTGCATAAAGAGGGAAACACATCATCATGTAGCAATTTTCATTGATAAAGAATGGCCCCACTATCTTTGTACCACATGTACCACACCATATCATCAAATGTTGTGTTCCAACAGTCTTGGAGGGATGTATCCAATGTGGGTTAGTGTCAGACCAATAGCGGTGGTTTTGTTTGTTAACTTCACCATTCACATAAAAGTTTGCCTCATCACTGAACAAAATCTTCTGCGTCAACTGAGGGTTCTGTTCCAATTTTCGATTTGCCCATTCTGCAAATTCAGTGCGCCGATCTGGGTCATCCTCAATGAGATGCTGCAGTAGCTGGAGTTTGTAAGGGTGCCATTTGTGGGTAGCTAATATCCACCGAAGGGATGTTCGACTAATGCCACTCTCCAGTGACATGCGGCGAGTGCTACGCTATGGGCTTTTGCTGAATGAAGCTAGGACAGTCACTGATGTTTCTTCATTAGTGAAAGATTTCATGAAACCACATTTTGGCAAATCCAACACTGAACCAGTTTCACGAAACTTAGCAAGCAGTTTGCTAACTGTAAGATGGTAGATGGGTGGTCTCGTAGGGTGTCTTGCATTGAAATCTGCTGCAATGACCCGGTTACTGTGTTCACCAGACATCAACACAATTTCTATCCGCTCCTCACGTGTTAACCTCAACAAAACTTGTATATAACTCATGAAAGAATAAAGTTACGTTAAAACCAAGCACATCATTGTTTTTCTTGTGAAATTCCCAATGAGTTTGATTTGTCACATGACCCTCTTCCTATTGAAAAAACAAAAGCAGGATTCATAATGGTCAACTTCAAAATGGCCGCCATGGTCACCACCCATCTTGAAAAGTTTCCCCCCTCACATATACTAATGTGCCACAATCAGGAAGTTAATATCACCAACCATTCCCATTTTATTAAGGTGTATCCATATAAATGGCCCACCCTGTACATCGTATTAGTATACTGATGATATAATCCGTACAACGGATGGTACACAACTTTTAAACATATTCCAACATTACTGCCTTTATTAGCATTAGTGATATATTTCATTATAATATTTCCCACTACAAGTTTTTTCTCTATCGATATCTATATATGGATTTCATGTAAATATCCTATATTTCCCACATCACATTTCCCTCATTTTCCTTATTTCCCCCATTGATACTACTCACAAATAACATTCTATGCATTTTCCCATATCTACCAATTTTGTTATTAAATTTTTTTTTTCATATTTTTTTCCACTTTTTTCACACTTTTATTTTTACTATTATAAATATTATTCAATGGAGTACACATTGAATTATCCCTATGTCTGTCAGTATAAACAGGCATAGGATAGATCAGTCTCTACCTTATGTAGGGACTGATCGCTCATGTTGCCATGACAATGGAAGCCAGTGTCTGGCCTCCGGCCATGGCAACCATTTGCACTCTGCTTTCACTTTGCTGACCACCGATCAGTGACAGATGAAGCTCCCTCCCTCGGTTACCCTATTAGATGCTGTGGTCACTGTCTACAGGGTTAATCCAACCCCTCTGATGGGGCTCCCCTATCCACCGATCGCTTCACACAGTGAAGCGACAGAGGAGAGGGGGAAGGAGTAGACCCCTGCACTATCACTGTTATTGGTTTGTCTGTACTGATGAACCAATAGCAGTGATCGCCGGCTGGGGACTGTTGCCATTTGTCCCTGGTCGGCTTGATTACTAAACTGTCACAGCTCCCGGCAGCACTGTGACAGTTTAAAGGGGTTCTGCAGTGCTTAAACATCTTATCCCCTATCCCAAGGATAGAGGATAAGATGCCTGTTTGCGGGAGTCCCGCCGCTGGGGACCCCCATGATCATGCAAGCGGCACCCCGTTTGTAATCAGTCCCCGGAGCGTGTTCGCTCCGGGCTGATTACCGGCGACTACAGGGCGGGCGGCATGTGACGTCACGCCTGCGCCGGCTTGTGACGTCACGCTCAATGCAAGCCTACGGGAGGGGGCGTGATAGCTAGCACGCCCCCTTCCGTAGGCTTGCATTGAGGGGCGGAGCGTGACGTCACATCCCGGCGCAGGCGTGACGTCACACGCCGCCCGCCCTGTAGTCGCCCGTAATCACACCCGGAGCGAACACGCCCAGGGGACTGATTACAAACGGGGTGCAGCGTGCATGATCCCGGGGATCCCCAGCGGCGGGACTCCCGCGATCAGGCATCTTATCCCCTATCCTTTGGATAGGGGATAAGATGTTTAAGCACCGGAGAACCCCTTTAAAGTTATCAGGTACATGTACGTGATGATGCGGGAAGTCATCCCTAATCATCACATACATGTACCTGATATTGCATAAAGGGGTTAAATACCACTGTAGGGGTGACCTGCACAGGCCCTGCAGCAAGCCCATAGTGGTTTTATAAAGTTGTATAACCAGTTATTTTGATATACTTCATGAAATAAACACTACTTGTTTTATATACTAATACCAGTCCTCACTGATTGTATACTCACTAAATATATACAGTCAGCCGCATACAGAATCCCATCCACAAATAACATATACACTTACAGTAACCTTAATTGAGAACAGTATGAACCCTATATGTATATTCGTTTTTAGGTGGTACAGGGTACACAACCTCTTCATATACCAGTTCGCTTTCGGTCCATCGCACACAATCTATTGTTTGATCTACCTTTAATCCTTTACTAGACTTTATATTAGTTGGTTTAAATTGAATTCTGGCACATTTTTGTGTCACATCTTAGGCCACAGCTTGTTTTGCAGAGGTCATGGCCTCGTTTAAGGGTGCAAAAACTAATCAACCATTCTTTGTGTGGCTCTCTCCACACATGGTTAAGCCTTGTAATAGCCTTGTAATCTATAAAATTGA
This sequence comes from Hyla sarda, assembly GCF_029499605.1. NCBI lineage: Eukaryota > Metazoa > Chordata > Amphibia > Anura > Hylidae > Hyla > Hyla sarda. The sequence goes on from NC_079191.1 coordinate 126,557,880, forward strand.
TGCTAATTTATAGTGCGCATTGGCACATGTAATAGGGCCCTTGCATCAGTGTTAATACAGCTGCAATACCTCTTGGCATCCAAACTCCTAGAGGCTTTATCAGTAGCATACAGAGACACATTTGCCATAAACCTAGGCATGCTTTAGGAACCAATATACATATAGGAAGTGTACAATATGAAAGAATGAAGATGGCACCCACCGGTGATGAAAGAACGGTAACTCTTTATTAATAACAACCGGCAGACAACAGCATCGGGACGAGGGATGCCACTCATGGAGTCACCATTCTTTCATCATTGATAAGTGCCATCTCCATTCTTTCATATTGTAAACTAAGCTTGTTCTTCGGATTGAGCACCCTGGTGGATTGTAAATGGGTCAAGTGTCCATGAGAACTGTATTACTATGAAGCGAGAATACTAGGGGGCTGTGCCGTACGCTTTGCCTACTGCACCATACATATAGGAAGGCGTTGTTTTCTCAAAAAGAACGCAAAAATGCTGTCATATCTTTCACACTTGAAATCATGAAGTTTTGTTTTCTCAAAAAGAACGCAAAAATGCTGTCATATCTTTCACACTTGAAATCATGAAGTTTTGCTGCTAAAATTGAAAAATGTTTGACATATCATGGAGACATGTCAAAAGTTTTGATCGGTTGGAATCTCAGTGCTGAGACCCCCACTAAACCCTAGGTATAGCTGTCTCGGCACCTAATTTGTCTCATACAGATAACAGATCTTATAGACTATAATAGAGCCCATCTCCACAAATGAGTGCCAAGCCAGGGAATTGTGCTTTACCTGGCTATATCTCGGGATTGGTTGGATTGGACCCTGACTGATCCAAACTTTTTACATGTCTGCAAAAGTAATGCTTGACAAAACATTGAATCCTGTCTGACATGGTTAGAAAAGGTTGATTCCTTTTATAACAAAAAGTTAGATTATGCTGTGTCTGATATGCATGTCCCATCATTGCCTAATCCCAGCTGAGCAATACATCCTTGTTACAAAACAAAAGCAGGACCTGCAGCAACCTTATTACCTGACAAGACAGGGGATTGGGGCTGGTGAGTAACATTTTTTTTTGTTTTGTTTATATGTTTAAAAGCATCGACATATCCAGCTAACCACTTTAAATCCATTGAAATTGTCAGGATTTGGAGCTAGTATAAAGCAGTATTAGAATGCACATAATAAATGTGTCATAATGCCCTACTTTCTGTAATTCATTAATAGAAAACTAATTAATTCCATGTAAGCAATTTACATTAATGTTATTCATTTTGCTTCTGGAAATAAAATCATCAAATAATTTAAGCATCAAAACTAACTTTATTTATGTTTTCTGTCCTTTTATATCAGGCCATGTATTTCTCTATCTTATATTATATTGTAAATATGCATACAATGTATTTCCGCCCCTAGACATCTTATGTCTGATCATGGGTCATGCCGCTGGGGACCCCCGCGACCTCTCTGCTGCACCCGACATTCGTTTAGAGCGTGGGGTGCAGCGCCGGAGGCACGTGATGTCACGACCATGCCCCCTCAATACAAGTCTATTGGAGGGGGGCGTGACAGCCATCATGCCCCGTCCGATAGACTTTCATTGAGGGGGCTTGGCCGTGACATCAGGAGCGGGATGTGACCGCAACGTCACGAGTCTCCGCACGGTCAGTCATCCGGCACAGAGCGAAGTTTGCTCTGTGCTGCAGCCAAGATCACGGGGGACCCACTGCCCCTATCTTTTGGATAGGGGATAAGATGTCTAGGCACGGAGTACCCCTTTAACCCCTTAAGGACTCAGGGTTTTTCCATTTTTGCACTTTCGTTTTTTCCTCCTTACCTTTTAAAAATCATAACCCTTTCAATTTTCCACCTAAAAATCCATATTATGGCTTATTTTTTGCGTCGCCAATTCTACTTTGCAGTGACATTAGTCAATTTACCCAAAAATGTACGGCGAAACGGAAAAAAAAATCATTGTGCGACAAAATTAAAAAAAACGCCATTTTTGTAACTTTTGGGGCCTTCCGTTTCTACGCAGTGCATATTTCGGTAAAAATTACACCTTATCATTATTCTGTAGGTCCATACGGTTAAAATGATACCCTACTTATATAGGTTTGATTTTGTCGCACTTCTGGAAAAAATCATAACTACATGCAGGAAAATTTATATATTTAAAAATGTCATCTTCTGACCCCTATAACTTTTTTATTTTTCCACGTACGGGGTGGTATGAGGACTCATTTTTTGCGCCGTGATCTGAAGTTTTTATCGGTATGATTTTTGTTTTGATCGGACTTTTTGATCACTTTTTATTCATTTTTTAATGTTATAAAAAATGACCAAAATACGCTTTTTTGGACTTTGGAATTTTTTTGCGCGAACGTGACCGTGCGGCTTAATTAATGATATATTTTTATAGTTCGGACATTTACACACGTGGCGATAACACATATGTTTATTTATTTATTTTTTTACACTGTTTTATTTTTTTTATGGGAAAAGGGGGGTGATTCAAACTTTTATTAGGGAAGGGGTTAAATGACCTTTATTAACACTTTTTTTTTACTTTTTTTTTGCAGTGTTATAGGTCCCATAGGGACCTATAACACTGCACACACTGATCTCTCATCCTGATCACAGGCGTGTATTAACACGCCTGTGATCAGCATTATCGGCGCTTGACTGCTCCTGCCTGGATCTCAGGCACGGAGCAGTCATTTGTCGATCGGACACCGAGGAGGCAGGTAAGAGCCCTCCCGGTGTCCGATCAGCTGTTCGGGACGCTGTGATTTCACCGCGGCGGTCCCGAACAGCCCGACTGAGCAGCCGGGATACTTTCAGTTTCACTTTAGAAGCGGCGGTCAGCTTTGACCTCCGCTTCTAAAGGGTTAATACCGCACATCGCCGCGATCGGGGATGTGTGGTATTAGCCGCGGGTCCCGGCCGTTGATTAGCGCCGGGACCGACGCGATATGATGCGGGATCGCGGCGCGATCCCGCTTCATATCGCGGGAGCCGGCGCAGGACGTAAATATACGTCCTGCGTCGTTAAGGGGTTAAAGTCTGGGTTATTTTGCAACACACTTTGATTATATAGACTTTGCCGACTTGCTTCTTTGGGAGAAATACTCTGGAGAAAAAAATGCTTTAAGTCAACTGGTGCCAGAAAGTAAAACAGATTTGTAAAATAATTCTATATAAAAATCTTAATCCTTCCAGTACCTTTCCACTACTGTATGCTCCAGAGGATGTGTAGTTCATTCCAGTTTGACCACAGTGCTCTCTGCTGCCACTTCAGTCCATGTCAGGAACTGCCCAGAGCATGAGCAAAACCCCTCCTACTCCGGACACGAACAGAAGTGGCAGCAGAGTAAGCTTTCAGAATAAACATTTATACAGTTCTCATATAATTCAATTATAAGTCCATATGAAGTGAGTTCCCTCTAAGGCCATGTTCACGCACCAGAATTACTGTATGAAATTCTGCATGGAATTCTGCATGAATTAATAGCCAATACATTTCAATGGGATTCTGCTGTTCCATTCACACAGTAGAATGTCTGCTGCAGAATTTCCACTGTAGGAATTCCATTAAATGAATAGGCAACTTTCATGTAGAATTCCGTGCAGAAATTCTGCCGTGTGTACATAGCCAGATGTTGCCAAAAAGAATTTTATAAAGAAAAACTACAAAATAAACAGAAATGCTAAACAAATCCAGTTGTTTCTGTTTTTCTTCTTACATTGTCTCATGCTACATATAAAACTAAGAATATAATTCTGGGAAGATTTATCAAAACCTATGTAGATAAAAAGTAGTGCAGTTGCCAAAACCACCAACCAGATAAATTCCTCCCTCACTATATTATCCTGTCTTGAGATGAGTAAACTGTACCCATAGAACCCGAAGTTCGGATCAGCTAGAACTCGAACTTCAAGCAGTTTGTTTCAGGAGAACCTGGTAAAAATACATGAGCTACATGGCAGAATGTAGAAGAAGTAGGCATAGCATGATATCTGGTAATGCCACTATGACAGAAACTGTATTGGGGTAATGTCAAAGCCACTACAAAAACATATGCACATAGCTTCAACAGCCATGATGGCAGGTGTTAGGTGAAGATCTCTGTGAGGGACACTAAGCAGTGAACAACATAGATAGGAATAGGACCATACATATATAATTATTGTAATAAAGCAGCAGGGAACATTCTGCATTTGTTCTGTCAGTGAAAAAATGTTTTCAACTGGAAGTTATATGTGCCAGTTTTAAATTTTTGTTTTTTCAAAAGCCATACATTGAGGGCTTCTGACACTTTTATGCAGTATCTAAGATGCTAATCCTGTTGCTGGGAAGTATGAAAGACAAAAAGGGACAATGCTCCTATCTATGTGCCGTTATCCTTATTACAAGTGACAGGTGAGGAAGCGTAAGGAGTGCTCTCACCTGGTGGTGTTATGCTGAGAGCATAACACCTGTTGCAGCTTGAAGGGGCCCAACTGGTGTGGGTAAGTGGAAATCCACGGTGTGCTGCCCGGATCCACCCGTCCAGCCGGACGGTCTGAAAGTGTGAGTGGTAGCGGGGAAAAAGGAATCCGATCCTGGCACTCACCCGTGCAGCAGCTGAGGAAATTATGTCAGGAGCCGTGATGAGGTAAAAGATGCACTTTATTTTGGATAAAGCAGGGACTACGCGTTGCGAGGGGACACGCTCCCCTCTTCCTCAGGTCCTCGCAACGCGTAGTCCCTGCTTTATCCAAAATAAAGTGCATCTTTTACCTCATCACGGCTCCTGACATAATTTCCTATGCTGCCGCACGGGTGAGCGCCAGGATCGGATTCCTTTTTCCCCGCTACCACTCACAATCCTGTTGCTGTGCCTCACAATAGAAACAATTTTCACAGCTTTTAAAAGCCACTGCTTCTTCACTTTCCAGGTACAAAAGCTATTACTACTCCCAAAAGGGAAACTTTTGTGGACCACTTGGTAAAAGCCAATAATTAATTCGATACCCCTGTGTGCATATACTCATTGGCAGGCATCTGCCCCAAGAAATTGATAATTTTTGGACATTAATGTTAAAAAGACATTAAAAAAATCCACGGGTGCAGTGTGTTTTTATTTAACCTGCTAGTTACCACTGAGTTCCATCCGTTTACCCGTAGCCATTCATGTTACCTTAACTTTAACCCCTTAAGGACGCAGCGTTTTTCCGTTTTTGCATTTTCATTTTTTCCTCATCACCTTCTAAAAATCATAACACTTTCAATTTTGCAGCTAAAAATCCATATGATGGCTTATTTTTTGCGCCACCAATTCTACTTTGCAGTGACATTAGTCATTTTACCAAAAAATCCACGGCAAAATGGAAAAAAAATAATTGTGCGACAAAATTGAAGAAAAAATTTCATTTTGCAAATTTTGGGGGCTTCCATTTCTACGCAGTGCATTTTTCGGTAAAAATAACACCTTATCATTATTCTGTAGGTCCATACGGTTAAAATGATACTCTACTTATATAGGTTGGATATTGTCATACTTCGGAAAAAAATCATAACTACATGCGGGAAAATTTATATGTTAAAAATTCTCATCTTCTAACCCCTATAACTTTTTATTTTTCTGTGTACAGGCCGATATGAGTACTTATTTTTTGTGCCGTGTTCTGAAGTTTTTATTGGTACCATTTTTGTATTGATCGGACTTTTTGATCGCTTTTTATTCATTTTTTCATGATATAAAAAGTGACCAAAAATACACTATTTTGGACTTTGGAATTTTTTTACGCGCACGCCATTGACCGTGCAATTTAATTAACAATATATTTTTATAGAAATAAATATAAATAGGGATATTTATATGGACCAGTCCTCAAAAGTACAAAGTAAAAGGAAGAAAAACTAAATAGAGAGTAAGGATCCAATGTATGACATTTATTAAATAAAATAGGAATAATAGTTAAGTATGCTAATCACCAAGCAGGGCCCTTGCATATGGTGACAGACATATGATGTGAATAAAAAAATATAAAATGTAAAAATATGTAATCTCTGAATAAAATAAATAATTAGCACCCCTAAAATTATGATGTAATCAATATCTGCTATATAAAATCCTTTCAGTTCATCGGATATTGGTTCAGAAAGAATGAATTAATCCAAAAATAAGGTCTCAATTGGTTCAAGTTCATTGAGTCTAGTGTGACAATAGTCTCCAGAAAAATTTCAAATGTATCATAGTTCAAAACAGTTCATGAGCAATTCATTAAGTATTTCAGCAGTGAATAGCAGTTGTATCCTTGTATTTCATACAGGATACATAAGTACTTGGCGTTGCAATTTTTGCTGGATACAATGTGGCAGATGGAAACAGTGTAGCAATGTAGCAAGTACTCTTTGCAGGGCTACAGGATAGTACGAGATGTCGGTGCACAGCACCACTCACCCTCCTTGTTAAACCTCAGATGCCGGCTGGCACGGTTGAATCCGGCCCTTGTATAGCGATGCCCGGCTGGGCTGTGATCCGGGTGAGTGGCTAGATCTCCGGAGGCTCTCGGTGTTCCTGGGCTGGCACGGAGTGGCGTCCGGCCTTGTGAAGATTGTTGTCCAGGAGTGATTCTGCCGTCCGGGGCTGTGGATGAATGCGGGAGACCGGCGGTGCAGCTTGAACGTGTGAATGATGCGCTATCAGTGCGTGCGCTGTCGTGGTCCCAAAACTGTGGGCATCCAGCAGTTGCAAGTAGGAAATAGCAGATAAAGTCTCTATAAAAGTGATATACACTTATGGATAAAGTGCTGTGACTTGGCTAGACGCGTTTCAAGGCCGCGGGCCTTTTCTTCAGTAGCGATAGTGAATAAAATATTTATTTTATTTAGAGATTACATATTTTTACATTTTATATTTTTTTATTCACATCATATGTCTGTCACCATATGCAAAGGCCCTGCTTGGTGATTAGCATACTTACCTATTATACCTATTTTATTTAATAAATGTCATACATTGGATCCTTACTCTCTATTTAGTTTTTCTTCCTTTTACTTTGTACTTTTGAGGACTGGTCCATATAAATATCCCTATTTATATTTATTTCTATAATATTTTTAGGCCTTTTAGGTGAAGGCAACACCTTTAACCTCAAGTACATCTCTATATCCAAAGTGAGCTACACAATTTTAATATATTTTTATAGTTCGGGCATTTTCGCACGCCGCAATACCACATATATTAATTTTTATTTACACAGTTTTTTTTTTTTTTTTTATGGGAAAGGGGGGGGGGGGTGATTCAAACTTTTAATAGGAAAGGGGTTAAATGACCCTTGTTAACTTTTTTTTAACTTTTTTTTTTTTTTTGCAGTGTTATAGCTCCCATAGGGAGCTATAGCACTGCACACACTGATCTCCTATGCTGATCCCTGCAAAGCAATAGCTTTGCAGGGATCAGTCAGATAGGGGCTTGATTGCTCAAGCCTGTAGCTCAGGCTTGGAGCAATCAATCCCCGATCATACGCCGCGGAGAGAGGTAAGGAGACCTCCGCCTGTGTCCCAGCTGATCGGAACATTGCGATTTTATTGCGATATCCCGATCAGCCCGACTGAGCTGCCGGGAACCGTTTACTTTCGTTTTCAGACGCGGCGATCAACTTTAATCGCCGCGTCTGGAGAATTAACAGCACGCGGCACAACGATCAGTGCCGCACGCTGTTAGCAGCCGGGAGCGACCCGGTGTGATGCGAGGTCATGGCGTGATCCCGTTTTTCACACCGGGACTGGGCTTATGTAGTACAAGTACGCCCTAAGTCCTTGAGAGGTTAAAATTTACTTCGCCTTAAACATAGCTTAGAATTATAAGGGTATGATTTTTATGGGGCCTTAGCACCATACTCATTTTTATGCAGGAACCGGAATACCCCTTTACTATGTCTTATATATTGTTGACAAGTATGCTCATATTAAAGTAGGTTCCTCCAATCATGAACTTGGAATTTCGTTCAATGTGCTCTTCTTTTGCTCACAAAAATGCAATTATAAAGCAAGACTGTTCCAGTGGTTGGACCACCAACAATGTTCTTTAAGTTCTTACAAAAAGGATATGTCATATTTCACTTTGGCAAATATATGTTTAAATTTCACATAAGTATAAGCTGCACATTTCAGATTTAAGATATAAATGTTGTTAAGCAATAGCATCATTATCCTCTCAACTCATGTCTCTTATCTGCTTGTGTTAAGGGTCATGTTTTATCCAGCTAGTTCTATAATATTAAGTGGATTATTGCAATTTGCTTTTGAAAGCACCATTCATGAGCCTCGGTGATCTGTAAGGTTATATGTATATTACAAATTGTTACATTCAATGTCCAAACAATTCACCGGGATTCTAAGATGAATTTAGTTACTGTATGTAAATGAAAATGAATGTATAATTTCTATGCTGCTGTGCCTGCCCTGAAATCAAGAATAATTCCATGTGCTGTCAGTTTTAGCTTTGAAAAATAGTGATTAGAGAACGACTTGTTGAAATCAAACTATAGGGTTCTAGGAAGAACTGAAAAGAAACTGTTGGAAACTTAGACAGATAAAATCAACCTTCCCTTTGAGAGTTGTCAATATACAATGCATATATCCAAGAGGAAGTTATCACCTTAGGTAATTCAAAGTACAATACAGGCAGAGTGTAATTAGAAACATGGTTTTATGCTTAAATGCATCAGCATGTTTTTATTTGCCGAAATCACTGGATAAAAATGGTAAAAATTCCTTTGTAAGACATTGAGTATTGTTTATACATGTTTGTGTATTTCTACTCAATATTGAGGAGCCAGCGGATCGTGCATCAGCATTTTTTATTTTCTAGACTCTAGGTTTCCTCCTACTTTCCAGTCAGACAGTCATACTCAAATATCCTATTAATTAAAAGATTATTTGATTGCCAATCAAGATTTGCACAGGGAAATATTAAAATGTGAGTATTCTGTGAGACGATGCAGTGAGGACAAGTCTTCTGGTTATTTTAATCCTCACCATGACAGGCTCTTAGCCCATCTTTCACCTTGGATGCTAATTGAAACATTAAAGGAGATATCCATCTGTTCAAGTGTACCTGTCATTTGCAAAAACATTTTATATAACATAGATAACATTATATGTATATTTGTAATATACATTAGTTACAAAATGTGTATATTTTTGGGTGAAAAGATGCTGTCTTATCCTTCTAGCTATTGCCTGGGTGGCTAAAGTATGAATGATTGAACACATGTGCCATGCAGGGCGCATGTCTCAGGTTTCCTTATCGCAGTGCAGACAAGATGTTCTTCCCATTGTCGGTCACAATGGTTCCCATTTCCAGTTTTCGTGGAGTAAGCCATGATTCGATTTCTTGATGAATGACTTTTAGCAGTTCCTCCCCTGTGTGACTCCGTTCACCAAGGCAAACCATGTGAAGAACAGTGTGACACCGTCGTGCCCTACACACACTGTATGCTGGAGGGGCACTGAGACTTGTCCATGCAGTGGAGGCTGAGGACACGGTGGAGGATGAGGAGGAGTAGTCGCACACGCCTGAGAGAGTGGAGACGGAAGCGACATGACCTGTCCAAGTTGGTGTTGTGGCTGTGCAGGAACCACATTCACCCAGTGGGCTGTAAAGGACATGTCCCTGACCATAGTTACAGCTCCACACGTCTGCACTGCCTTGCACTTTGGTACACACCAACAGGCTCAAGGACTGGCCCACCTTCTGTTCCACAAAATCATGCAGGGCTGGTACTGCCTTCCTTGTAAAGAAATTACAGCTTGGTACTCTCCACCTCAGCTCGGTACAAGCCATCAGTTCTCTGAAAGGGGAGGGACTGCAGCACCACCAACTTGGACAGGAGCACATTCAGCTTCTGCACCGTTGGATGTGTGGGCACATACTGTTGTCTCTTGGATATGGCTTCGCCGATGGATTGCTGGCGGAATGACTGTCTCGAAGTAGGAGGAGTAGGAGCATCTGGAGTGCCAGAAGATGGATTTGACACACAGCTCCCTTCGGCTGAGGTGGTGGAGCTTTGACTGGCTGAAACAGGGAGTAGCGTGCCATTGGGTGATGCAGCAGACTGGACCACCACATCGGTGCCACGGTTCTCCCAGGCCGCATTATGGTGATGCGGCATATGTTGACGTAGATAAATTACAAAGTTCTAGTGTTATGCAAAGTAACCTCCCTTGTGCCTTATTGGCACCAATAAGGGAGTGCAAAAAAACTCCTGTCAAAAACAGGGGAACTCCACAATAAGAAATTATATACAGAAAAATTCAGACAGTTCAGACACCTTTGAATGAAAAAGTACAAATCCTATTGAACAATGTTTTTTCTTTAATAACATTTAAATTGCAGAAATGAAGCATAACAGAGGGTATCCAATGCAGAAAAATGGGGCAAAGCTGGCTGTTATTATGTATACAGCACACTATCTGAACGCAAAATATATCCCACATATATGAAAATTACAATTGTGATGTCCACCAAATATATATATCATTTATAAAGTGCACAAATTTATATGTTGACGCAGGGCCGTGGTGCCAACATTGGGACCCTGGCCACGCTTCACTTGCCGACACATCTTGTACGTATGTAGATGTACGTATGTGGTATGCACTTATGAGGAGAGAACCATGCGCTCCACTATGCTTATTTGTCTACAACACCAGAAGGTGTGTACTTTTGCCTGGCCTTTCACAGTATCTAGGCCTTTAAAGGGGTTATCCAGGAAAAAAACTTTTTTATATATATCAACTGGCTCCAGAAATGTAAACAGATTTGTAAATGACTTCTATTAAAAAATCTTAATCCTTTCAGTACTTATGAGCTTCTGAAGTTAAGGTTGTTCTTCTCTGATGACACCTGTCTCGGGAAACACCCAGTTTAGAAGCAAATCCCCATAGCAAACCTCTTCTAAGCTGCGCGAGACAGGTGTCATCAGAGAGCACTTAGACAGAAAAGAACAACCTTAACTTCAGAAGCTCATAAGTACTGAAAGGATTAAGATTTTTTAATAGAAGTCATTTACAAATCTGTTTAACTTTCTGGAGCCAGTTGATATATGTAAAAAAAGTTTTTTCCTGGAATACCCCTTTAGGACTTTAATATCAACAAAATAGTACAACATTTAGATGTACGCATGTGGTATGCACTTATGAGGGGAGGACAATGTGCTCCACCACTTTTCCAGGCTATACCACTACTTTTTAGGGGCAAACCCCCTTGATCATGTTCATGCTCGAGTTAAGTAGATTTTTTGGATTTTTAATGCTATCTGATTAAAAGACTGTCTGGCGAATAGCTGATATGTAATTGCCCTGCAAGTGTGTATAACCCTTGCATGTATGTATGTATGATGTGTGCATGTATGTATGATATGTGTGTAGTGTCCCGGTACTGTATTGTATACGTTACCTTTATAGAGGTCTCCATAGTCAGAGTCCCTAGGACGTCGGGGTCCCTCTTCTGTAGTTATCCCCTTGTCACCCCTCAGTTAGTCCATAACTGTATGGAAGTTATTATCAATATAAGTATAAGTATATAAATAAATATGTATATATTTAATTGCGTACCTATTCAAGTGTAGCAGGACCTGTGGGTCACGTGATTAGGTTGGAACTCTATGGTTTTGCTACAGGACCTTTGGAGGTTCCCATTGACGTGTTCACCCAAATGCAATGTAACGGTGAGTGACAGTTGTTACGGACCAATCCAAAACGTGTTTGTGTTGTTTAAAGGGGTTTTCCGGTGCTTAGACATCTTATCCCCTATCCAAAGGATAGGGGATAAGGTGCCTGATCGCGGGAGTCCCGCCGCTGGGGACCCCCGGGATCTTGCACGCGGCACCCCGTTTGTAATCAGTCCCTGGAGCGTGTTCGCTCCGGGTCTGATTACCGACGACCACAAGGCCGGCGGCGTGTGACGTCACGCCTCCGCCTCCATGTGACGTCACGCTCCAACCCTCAATGCAAGCCTACGGGAGGGGCGTGATAGCTGTGGTCGTCGGTAATCAGACCCGGAGCGAACACGCTCCGGGGACTGATTACAAACGGGGTGCCGCGTGCAAGATCCCGGGGGTCCCCAGTGGCGGGACTCCCGCCATCAGGCACCTTATCCCCTATCCTTTGGATAGGGGATAAGATGTCTAAGCACCGGAGAACCCCTTTAAGTGTTCCCTTTATTTTGAGTAGTATTTAAACTTATCAAATTCTGATAATATTAAACTCTGTTTTGATATGAAGAAATTTCTCTCCAGGATTCTCTGTGTTTTTCTTTATTCTTAACCCCTTAAGGACCAAGCCCATTTTAACTTTAAAAGGCTACTCCGGCGCTTAGACATCTTATCCCCTATCCAAAGGATAGGGGATAAGATGCCTGATTGCGGGGGTCCCGCCGCTAGGGACCCCCATGATCTTGCACGCCGCACCCCGTTAAAATCAGTCCCCGGAACGTGTTTGCTCCGGGTCTGATTACTGTCGTTCACGGTGCCGGAGCGTTGTGACGTCAAGTCTCCACCCCGTGTGACGTCACCCTTGCATTGAGGGGGCGGAGCGTGACGTCACACGGGATGATGGGTCTCTGACGCGAAACCGCGTGTTCGTCCCACTGATACGCTCCTGCTCCGGCACACAAGGAAATGCTTTCACTGGCACAATGGCAACAAGATCCGGCAAGGAAGTGCAGGGGAAGTGAGGTTATATGGACAGGGGGCAGGTGGAAGCTAATCAGACTGATTGGGCCAGGCACCAATCATTGGTGCACTGCCCCTTTAAATCTTAGAGAGCTGGCGCGCGCGCACCCTAAGGAGCGGAGCCGCTCGCGCCAGGACGTGACAGCCGGGGACCGGGACAGGAGAGTGACTTGGGATGCGATTCGCGAGCGGACGCGTCCCACTATGCGAATCGCATCCCCGCCGGCAGAGTCAGGGCAGCGCTCCCGGTCAGCGGGTCTGACCGGGGCGCTGCAGAAAGAGGAACACCGCGAGCTCTCCGGGGAGGAGCAGGGACCCGGAGCGCTCGGCGTGACACTTCACTCCGCTTAAAACAGTATTTGTCTAGAACAGCAGCAGGTGTGTACTTTTGGCTGTCCTTTCACAGTATCTTGGCCCTTGACAGATTAACAGGTACAAAATAGTACATTACTTAGATAAACGTATGTGGTATGCACTTATGAGGGCAGAAAAATGCGCTACAGTACGCCTAAAAACTCTGTATTTTTGTAAAACACCAGCCGGTGATTACTTTTGTCTGTCCTTTCACAGATTAACAGGTACAAAATCATACACTACTTAGATGTATGTATGCGGTATGTACTTGAGGGCCGAAAAATGTGCCACAGTACCCTTAAAAAAAGTATTTTTGTAAAGCACCAGCAGTACACAACAGTGCTGCAGCCATAAAAAGCTGTGTACTAAAAACAAAGTTGCACATATTAGGAATGGACTGCTGGTTATTATACCGTCTACAGACTGGTATAACCAGTAGATGATTTTTTGTGGAACAAAGACACTGAATTGCGCTGAAAATGTATTCCTGCCTCCTCTGCTAAGGTTTATGAAGTTGATGCAGCTTGTTGAAATGTATGAGGCAACACACAGCTATCTGCCCCTCTCTGTAATAACATGCCGAAGAAAGTGACTGGGAGGTTAATGCCTGCAGCTGCAGGAAAAATCCCTTTCAGTGAAAAAAACACTGAACACAAGAACGCTGATGTGACTAGGAGGATGTTAAACGCTGCTGGACTGCGCTTTTCTCTGCTGTAACACACACACAGGCTCTGTGTCCTATGATCCTTCTGCAGTGTATTGTAATGGAGTGAGGAGCCAGAATTATGGCTAACGATTATATAGGGCTGTGACATCACAGGGATGGCTGGCTGCTTATAGGCTGCATTCTGCATGTGATTTAGAGTCTTCCCACCTACTTGCCTTCCCGCCTTCCCAGCATTCCTTGCCCCATGTACTGACATGTGGATCCGCCATTTTAGATGCCCTGGAACCTGCACCACAGTAAATGAAGTTTAATGAAAGGATTTGCGTGATAGAATCGCGGTGATATTAGCATTCCTTGCAAATGTAATATTTCCTGAAATTCGTAATGAATTCGTGTTAGTCAGCTTTGATTTGCTCATCTCTAGTATTAACAAGCAATTCTTACAGAAACTCTTGTCTCTGCAAGCTCGGTAGCATAAGTAGCTTCTGATTGGATATACCTGGAGGCTGATATGTGACAATGAGCATTGTAGCTCTGTTTAAAAAAACCTACAGGTATTGTCTCTCCATCTCCCCAGACAAGAGCATTGCTAACCTCAATCATGATTTCAGTAAAGAACAATATATAGAAATAAATTGTAAAAATAAATTGAACTACAGTTTTGAGCGAGAATATTTGAAATGCTAAGTTTTACACCGAATATCGACACTTCGTGATTTTGCGAATATTTAGAATATAGTGATATATATTCATAATGACAGCTGTCACGCCCCCTCCCATAGGCTTGCATTGATGGGGCGGGGCATGACGTCACATGGGGTGGAGCCTTGACATCACAACGCTCCGGCCCCGTGATCGACAGTAATCAGAACCGGAGCAAACAAGCTCTGGGGACTGATTTTAAACAGGGTGGGGCATGCAAGATTGTGGTGGTCCCCAGCGTCGGGACCCCCGCGATCAGGCATCTTATCCCCTATCCTTTGGATAGGGGATAAGATGTCTTAGTGTCGGAGAACCCCTTTAACCTCTTCAGGATGCAGGGCGTATGGATACGCCCTGCATTCCGAGTCCTTAAGGACGCAGGGCGTATCCATACGCCCGTGGGAATTCCGGTCCCCACCGCTAGCCGGTTGGGGACCGGAGCCGGATGCCTGCTGAAATCGTTCAGCAGGCATCGCGGAATATCACCCAGGGGGTTCATTATACCCCCCATGTCGGCGATGGCTGCAGATGGCTGGACAATTCAGCCCAGCGATCTGCGGCAATTCCGGGTCAATCGGGTCTCCAGTGACCCGGTGACCCGGAATTACTGGCTGATCGGGACCGTCTCTGATGGCCCCGAACAGCCATAGCCAGCAGGGGTGAGGTGGCACTGGTGCCACCTCACGATCGCCCTGATTCGTTGGCCTGTTTACCGGCCGACCAATCAGGGCACCTGCTGCGGGTGTCACTCCCGCATCCCGCTCCGCCCCTCTTCCGGAGGACGTGATCGGGTACGGGATGAGGACCCCGGCAGCTGGGGACCCCGATCCCCGGCGTCCCTGTTGGGATCGGGGTCCCAGGAGCAGCGGCGACGACGAGGAACTGACCTGTGTACGGCGGCGTGGAACAGCAGTTGGAGGTGATTGACAGCCTCCTGCTGTTGCTTAGCAACAGCTCCCAGAATGCAAAAAGGGCATGCCGGGAGCTGTAGTTATGCAACAGCAGGAGGCAGACCACCACAACTCCCAGCATTCCCTTATGAGCATGCTGGGACTTATAGTTTTGCAACAGCTGGAGGCACAATTTTTCTATGGAAAAGTGTACCTTCAGCTGTTGTAAAACTACAACTCCCAGCTTGCACAAACATCTAAAGTGTATGCTGGGAGTTGTAGTGGTGCATCTGCTGGTTGCATAACTACAACTCCCAGCATGCCCGTTGGCTGTCGGTGACTGCTGAGAGTTGTAGTTTTGCAACAGCTGAAGGCACACTGGTTGTGAAACTCAGAGTTTTTTTTTTTTTACCTAACTCAGTGTTTCACGACCGGTGTGCCTCCAGCTGTTGCAAACTACAACTCCCAGCATGCACCGTACATGCTGGGAGTTGTAGTTTTGCAACAGCTGGAGGCACACTGGTTGTGAAACACTGAGTTAGGTCACAAACTCAGTGATACATAACCAGTGTGCCTACAGCTGTTGCAAAACTAAAACTCTCAGCATGTACAGTCTGTCAGCGCATGCTGGGAGTTGTAGTTTTGCAACAGCTGGATGTCACCCCCCTCCCCAATGTGAACGTACAGGGTACCTCACATGGTTGGAGGTTTATAGTAAGTATCCGGCTGCAAGTTTGAGCTGCGGCAAATTTTCTGCCGCAGCTCAAACTGCCAGAGAGAAACTACTGTGAACCCCTGCCCGTGCAACTGTACCCTAAAAACACTACACTACACTAACACAAAATAAAATAAAACGTAAAAAACACTACATATACACATACCCCTACACAGCCCCCCTCCCCAATAAAAATGAAAAACGTCTGGTATGCCACTGTTTCCAAAACGGAGCCTCCAGCTGTTGCAAAACAACTACTCCCAGTAGTACCAGACCGCCACTGACTGTCCAGGCATGCTGGGAGTTTTACAACAGCTGGAGGCAACCTGTTTGGGAATCACTGGCGTAGAATACCCCTATGTCCACCCCTATGCAAGTCCCTAATTTTGGCCTCAAATGGGCATGGCGCTCTCACTTTGGAGCCCTGTCGTATTTCAAGGCAACAGTTTAGGGTCACATATGGTGTATCGCCATACTCGGGAGGAATTGTGTTACAAATTTTGGGGGCTATTTTCTGCTTTTACCCTTTTTAAAAATGTAAAAAAATTTTTACATATGCAAAAGTCGTGAAACACATGTGGGGTATAAAGGTTCACTTAACCCCTTGTTACGTTCCACAAGGGGTCTATTTTCCAAAATATAATGCCATGTGGGGCTGTCCAGGCACCATAGGGGCTTCCTAAATGTGGCATGCCCCCAGAGCAAAATTTGCTTCCAAAAAGCCAAATGTGACTACTCCTCCTCTGAGACCTGTAGTGCGCCAGCATAGCACTTTTCACCCCCATATGGGGTGTTTTCTTAATTGGGAGAAATCGGGCTTCATATTTTGGGGGGTATTTTCTGCTATTACCCTTTTTAAAAATGTAAAATTTTTGGGAAAACAAGCATTTTAGGTAATTTTTTTTTTTTTTTACATTTGCGAAAGTCATGAAACACCTGTGGGGTATTAAGGCTCACTTTATCCCATGTTACATTCCCCGAGGGGTCTAGTTTCCAAAATGGTATGCCATGTGTTTTTTTTTTTTTTGCTGTCCTGGCACCATAGGGGCTTCCTAAAAGTGGCATGCCCCCAGAGCAAAATTTGCTTCCAAAAAGCCAAATGTGACTACTCCTCCTCTGAGACCTGTAGTGCGCCAGCATAGCACTTTTCACCCCCATATGGGGTGTTTTCTTAATTGGGAGAAATCGGGCTTCATATTTTGGGGGGTATTTTCTGCTTTTACCCTTTTTAAAAATGTAAAATTTTTGGGAAAACAAGCATTTTAGGTAATTTTTTTTTTTTTTTACATTTGCGAAAGTCATGAAACACCTGTGGGGTATTAAGGCTCACTTTATCCCATGTTACATTCCCCGAGGGGTCTAGTTTCCAAAATGGTATGCCATGTGTTTATTTATTTTTTTATTTTGCTGTTTTGATACCCTAGGGGCTTCCTAAAGGTGACATGCCCCCCAAAAACCATTTAAAAAAAATGTTCTCTCCAAAATCCCCTTGTCGCTCCTTCGCTTCTGAGCCCTCTACTGCGCCCGCCGAACACTTTACATAGACATATGAGGTATGTGCTTACTCAAGAGAAATTGGACTACAAATACAAGTAAACATTTTCTCCTTTTATCACTTGCAAAAATTCTAAAATTGGGTCTAAAAGAACATGCGAGTGTAAAAAATGAAGATTTTGAATTTTCTCCTTCACTTTGCTGCTATTCCTGTGAAACACCTAAAGGGTTAACACTGACTGAATGTCATTTTGAATACTTTGGGGGGGGGAGTAAAGTTTTTATAATGGGGTAATTTATGGGGTATTTCTAATATGAAGACCCTTCAAATTCACTTCAAAACTGAACTGGTCCCTGAAAAATATCGAGTTTGAAATTTTTTGTGAAAAATTGGAAAATTGCTGCTGAACTTTGAAGCCCTCTGGGGTCTTACAAAAGTAAAAACTCATACATTTTATGATGCAAAAATAAAGTAGACATATTGTATATGTGAACCAAAAAAATTATTTTGAATATCCATTTTCCTTACAAGCAGAGAGCTTCAAAGTTAGAAAAATGCAAAATTTTCATTTTTTTCATCAAATTTTGGGATTTTTCACCAAGAAAGGATGCAAGTTACCATAAAATTTTACGACTATGTTAAAGTAGAATATGTCATGAAAAAACTATCTCTGAATCAGAATGATAACTAAAAGCATTCCAGAGTTATTAATGTTTAAAGTGACAGTGGTCAGAATTGCAAAAAATGGCCGAGTCCTTAAAGGAGTAGTCCAGTGGTGACTCAGTGGTGAGCAACTTATCCCCTATCCTAAGGATAGGGGATAAGTAGCAGATCGCGGGGGGTCTGACCACTGGGGCCCCCTGCGATCTCCTGTACGGAGCCCCGACAGCCCGCGGGAAGGGGGCGTGTCGACCTCCACACGAGGCGGCGGCCGACATGCCCCCTCAATACAACTCTATGGCAGAGCCGAAGCGCTGCCTTCGGAAATCTCCGGCTCTGCCATTGAGATGTATTGAGGGGGCGTGTCGGCCGCCGCCTCGTGCGGGGATCGACACCCGCTATCTCGGCGGAGAGCCGGGGCCCCGTACAGAGAGATCGCAGGGGGCCCCAGCGGTCGGACCCCCCGCGATCTCAAACTTATCCCCTATCCTTAGGATAGGGGATACGTTTTTCACCACTGGACTACCCCTTTAAGGTGAAAAAGGGCTAAGTCCTTAAGGGGTTAAAAGAACTTACATAAAATCACTAGACAGGAGTTGGCAAACAGAGTACACATACTGATGAAAGAGAGGTGAGTATATCACAAAAGCAGCTGGGATAAATACATTTGATGTCCAATCCAAAGTATACCAGGTATATGAGTTAAAGATAACAACCTTTATCATGGTACATAGACAAGTATAATAAAAATTACCTGTTATAATGGTAGATAGGCAGATATAGCCAAGATAGAATAATCACATGGAGCCACCAGTAGGTGGGTCACTGAAAACATGAGCAGCAATAAGGGACAAAAAATGTTAAACAGAAAACAGTGCAGAGATGGGGGAGACTTACAATAGATGGTAGAACAGTTAGCAAGTAGCATAAAACCAAGCCATGCGCCCTTTCCCAGGATATCTCACCTACCCCTGTCTCCGGCAGTGTGAAGCCCGTTATTTTATGATCGCGAATAGCGGGAGAAGAAATAGTGCTTGCACTGTCTTTTTCTCCCACAATTCTCTCTGAAAATAGCAGCGCCTGACAGACCCGATTGTATAAAATGGGGTCCGTCGGGACCCATTATTGCCCATTATGACCCGTCAAAATGACACCCGTCAAACTCCTAAAAAAAAAAAAAAATAGAGAGTTCTTGACAGGGCATAACGGTATTGTGAAAGGGGCCTTATTTGTATAAGGCTTTTAACCTATAATAACAAAAAGGCTTATATCTTGCTGTTGTAGAGAACTCTTGACATAAGCTATGCCTGAAATCATGATGACCAAGGCTGGGTTCACACTACGTTTTTCAACTAAGGTTCCCGCATACGTTTTCTATCAAAAACCGTATGGGGAAAAAAACGGATGGAACAGTATGGGAAAAAGTAAACCGTATGGGTTTTTAAACAGTATACTGTTTTTAAAAGTGCATACTGTTCCGTCCGTTTTTGCAGAAAAAAAACCCATACGTTTTTGAAAATTTTGTCCATTTTTAATGGGAGGGGTCTTGGGTGGGGACTTTAGGATTCAAATGCGCATGTGCAAAGTAAAAACGTATACGTTTTTCCCGTATGGAACCGTATACATGTGCGTTTCCCATTGATGTCCATGTTAAAAAAAAACGTATGCAGTTGCAGTACGGTTTTTAAACCGGAGTCAAAACCGTGGTTGACCACGATTCTGTCTCCGGTTTAAAAACCGTACTGTAACCGCATACGTTTTTTTTAACATGGACGTCAATGGGAAACGCACATGTGTACGGTTCCATACGGGAAAACGTATAAGTTTTTACTTTGCACATGCGCATTTGAATCCTAAAGTCCCCACCCAAGACCCCTCCCATTAAAAATGGACAAAATTTTCAAAAACGTATGGGTTTTTTTTCTACAAAAACGGACGGAACAGTATGCACTTTTAAAAACAGTATACTGTTTAAAAACCCATACGGTTTACTTTTTCCCATACTGTTCCATCCGTTTTTTCCCCCATACGGTTTTTGATAGAAAACGTATGCGGGAACCTTAGTTGAAAAACGTAGTGTGAACCCAGCCTAATCCTATCTAGCCATGGGGTTACTTACACCATTGTTTTTCCTGCTGACAAGTCTGCTTTAATACACATACTAACAGCAGTTTTACTATATAATGTACAAGGAAATAACAAAAGAGAACAGAATGACGAAAATACAATAAAAAATCTTATTTTACATTTCTGTTATTTTTTATTTTTTTGGGTGTAAATGTTCCATAGTTTTCCATCTTGTGTGATTGAGGTTATATTTGCACCTGCTCTAGTGAGGAAAAAATAATAATCATAAGCTGTTTCTTCCTGAGTGCTGAAGGATTTAAATGTATATAGAAAAGCTGAAACAACCCATTAATCTTAATGCAGCAGACAGCAATTTTATGTTGTAGATGTAAAATGAGATTGAAAAACATCTGCATATTACATTCTAAATGTAAGGTGCATTGTGTGTATATTTTCTTTTGCTTTGTTTTGTACCTGTTTCTGACAGTTTAACCCTATATATCTACAAGCCTTTTTTGGAACCTTAAAGAGACTACTTTACCAGTTGTATGTCCCTTAAATTGGATATGGCTTAACATACACCTATGTTCTATATAGTAGCATTTACCTCAGAAAACAGTAACAGTAAGCTTTTTAGCACCACATTAAATATATAGAGAAGTATATTTCTTGGCTGGACTGAGATAACTGAAGACACTTTTATCATCCTGAAGAAGCTTCCATCAAGTCAAGCTGTGCGGGAAGAATTTAAGTGTAATTTTTATTTCAGAAAGCTTCTGAGGTGTCATAGAGGCCTCCACTGATTGAGAAGGAATGGGGTGAAGCACCCACCTGAGCCCTGTATCTCCCTGCTGTTTTATCGCACATTGAAGACTGGCTCAAAAATTTTCTATACCAGCAATAAGATGATGGAGAGATAGAGCGCTCAGTTAAGCACTTCTCACAGCTAGTTCTAGCAACAGTTGGGGGGGGTCTAAGCCAACAATCAAAACTTTTGATACATCTCCATGACATGTGAACCTTTTCTGAATTGACAGTTACACTTAAGAACTACTTTTTCTATTGGAACTATCACCTTTCATTGCAGGCAGTATTTCTTTTTTTTAAACAGTTGGCAAATCTGTTGTCGCTCAGAACCATGGGGTAAAAGCGGGAAGGATCAGCTCTCACCAGCCTAGCAACCACACTAATATAACAGGAGGGATGAGGAGCACATGTGGGGAGATTTATCATTGTGTTCTATTCTTGTTTTTGGTCTAATTCTGTGACTTTTGTTTATTTCCCGCAAACTGCAGTGTTTTTTTTTTTTTGCTGTATTTTTTCAACTTCTAAATTCCCTTATTTTGAACTTTTGGTTTTGCGAGACCAGTTTTTAAAGTGACGGATGCAGTGGTAACATATTTATTATCTGCGTGTTTTAAATTTTTTCACAAAATTCCCGCAAACGGTGCTAAAAAGTCCTAAAATCTAGACCACCTCCTGACCAGGTCTAAAAAAAAAATTACTACTCTTGTCTGTTTGCCAAAAATTGAAAAACATCAGCCAAAGTGAAAGAGAGGGAGATAGAGACTTTAACGATCAAAAAAAAAATTATGGAGATACCTTTTTTTACTAAAATTTCGTAGGGTACCATTAAAAACAAAATAACAAAAAAGATACAGTAGTGATGGAAACAATTGTCTTTAACGAAATATATCTTTTTAATAAGGAAATTTTAATTTTTTAAACAGGGATCAATTTATGTTGGCGGGCAGGGCACAAAAAATGTATCCGACAATAAAAAAAAATGTGGTGTGTGTGTTTTTCACTTTTTTTTCTTTATTTTTAACATTTCACATTTTAGGTAGTACTACCACTCCCAGCATAGAACACACTGTTTCATGATGGGAGTAGTAGGACCTGTACTAATTGACAGATCGCCCTTTGCAATCCTCCTGTTTAATGTATAGATGCAATCGGCCGCTCTTCTATGGTCCCCTGTACTGACGTATATGTACACCTATTCATATTTCCCACAGAGAGTTGTGATTGGCCAGATGATTTCAGCAATATGGGAAATATGAATATGTGTATATATACGTCAGTGCTGGGGTCCATAGAAGAGCGCCGCCCGCATCTATACATTATACAGGAGGATCACAGTGGGTGTCAGGAGTGACATTCGCTGTGATCTTTCCTTAACTGCAGGTACTACTACTCCCAACATGGAGCACACTCTGCTCAATGCTGGGAGATGTAGCACCTACATTAATAGACAGATCGCAGCGGGTGTCAGAAATTACACTCGCTGCGATCTATCTATTAATGCAGGTACTACAGCTCCCAGCATGGAGCAGAGTGTGCTCCATGTTGGGAGTAGTAGTAACTGCAGTAAGTGACAGATCGCAGCGGGTATCACTTCTGACACCCGCTGCGATCGTCCTGTCTATTGCAGAGATGGGGCGGCTCTATACAGCGCTCGCATCTCTGCACTGTACTCCGGCCAGTGATATGAATAGAACATCACTCATTCATATTTCCCTCTGAGAGCTGTGATTGGCTGCAACCATCCGGCCAATCACCACTTTGGGCGGAAAATATGAATGAGTGATGTTCTATTCACATCACTGGCTGGAGTACAGAGCAGAGATGCGAGCAATGCATAGAGCCACTCTGCATCTCTGCTATATTATGGCACCAGGGGCGTTCTGTCTATTAGTACAGGTACTACTCCCATCATAGAACAATCTGTTCCATGCTGGGAGTAGTAGTACTACCAAAAACAATCAGCGTTTAAAATGCACTTTTAAAACTTACATTTATGGAAAAAACCCTACCTGCATGTTATACGCCAATAAATCTTCTGGTCACTGATTCAAAGTTTCCGCAGCACCGGCTGCTTGTTAGAGATCAGCAGCCCGGTCGCGGCCACTTTAAAACAGTGACCAGTGGCGGGTCCTGCGGGCCAACACGTCTCCCCTGCTCTGCATTTTGTTTTTTATACTCCATTACCCGGCCGCGCTCCAGCAGGCCCAGTAAATGTGGCACAGGGCCTCATAAAAGGGGAGGAATGATGCGGCACTGGGGGGGGGGGGACAAACTGAGGAGCAGGGGGAATCAAAGTTGTGGCAATGATGACGCATATAGTTCAGAGCTTCCAAGTCATTTATTTTACATTTATTATTTTTTTCTCAAATTTCCCTGTGAAAATAAAGGTGTGTTTATTTGCATGTTATGCACCGATACATTTTTTCTTATCCCTACTGCATCCTTTTTTTGTTTTTTCAAAAAAGCATCAGACGCAGGAAATTGCACTGGCATTTCTTTCTGGCATTTTTTCAGTGAAAAAAACACCGGAAAAAAATAAATAAATAAATAAATAGTGTTTTGGCACCTAAATGAATAGAGGAAGGAGCTCGGGCTGGCACCTTACATGACAGTGCGCTCAGGACATCGCAATGGCCGGCGATACGCTGACCGCAGTGTGACGTTTCGAGCCTGAGCCGAGCAGCGTTGGAGGAACAGGACGCCGATACTGGAGCAACGGGGAGAAAGGTAGGAAGGGAAGCTAAAGTTTTTTTTTTTTTTTGCTGCCCAGCACAGGGGAAAGATTTCTGCCGCATTTCTCCTTTTAAATAAAACCACTTTAAAAAGATGGGTTCTTAAAACATTTATTATGGAAGAGGTTCATTTATATAGGGGTTAAGTATAAGATTTTTTTTATAGAACACTTTATAAGGAATTTTAATGAAAGACTAGGTAAGCCCTCTGACTGGCAGATTGAGCCACTGGCGGGAGATCCAAACCATTGCACCACCAACAACGCTGTTAACAACTTTGACAGCGGCATCTGAAGAGTTACTAGCCAGCAGCTGCAAGCCGCATGCCGGCTATTAGTGGTGGCCCTTTTGCTCAATCAGGGGCCTCCGGATGTGAACCAGGCTTGAGTCCCAAGCCCTCGCCATGTTTTCGTCACATACATGTTTCATTTCACAGGGTAATACACTCACTATTACGATTCACAGCCGATCTGGAGTGAGACGCAGTGAAATCTAAACTTTCGCCATGTCAAAGGTTTTTCCAAATGACAGTAAAAATTTTAATTTACATTCAATAACATTTTTGTTACCCTTCTGTATATTTGTATTTAACTTCTTTTATTTTGAATATAGACAAATTGTTTTAATTCTACTTTCACTTAGTATACTAATAAGAAAAACAACCTCTGCAGAGACATTTGTTTGCTTCTAGAAAGATGCGTTTTTTCCCAGTCCTAATACTTCAGATTTTATTATTACCATACACGTTCTGCTTAGCCTTGTATTTTACCCTCTAAATTGCATTTAGCTTTCTTTGTTGAACTGAATTGTACATAAATGAATGCTCAGTCTACAAGTACATTCTGTAAAGTTGTTAACCTCATTGTTTCATGAACCTTTAGACAAAGCCTATTTAATTTCTATAGAACCATTTTGTTTCTGACTTCATGCAGGATAATGAATATCTCAAGTAAAATACTGACATCTTTTCATCTAATTAGATTTAGAAAAAAAACTGAAATTTTTTTTTATGCCTGGCAAATTTATTCAGGGAATAATTAAAGAAAAAAGGTGTCACAGTTTCTCGGGGAACAAAAAACTTGTTCTATAAAGTTTCTTGCGGTAGGCAGAATGTGTGAGCATGTTACAGTGCTGTGCCGTCAGTAGTGCTTATGTAACGCTTCAGCCAGAGCAATCACTTAAAGCGGACTTGTCAGATCTCACAAAAAAATGTTTATGTTACTCAGTACCTTATCCTGACCATAAACATCAAATGTTTATGCCTCTATTACCTATATATATATATATATATATATATATATATATATATATATATATATATATATAAAACTCAATGTGTGTGTGTATGTATGTGTGTGTGTGTATGTTCCAGCATCACGTTCAAATTCAAACGGCTAAAGATATTAACATGAAACTTGGCACACATGTTACTTATATGTCAACAACAAACATAGGATAGGTAGTTTAACCCTTACTCACCTCCGTTTAACAGGTTCAGGGTTTTTATTTAAAGTCCCATACAAGTCTAGGGGAAATATATGTTCCAGCATAACTTCCAAACAGCTGGAGGTATTTCGATAATACTTGGTCACATGTTACTTATATGTCCACTTAAAATATAGGATAGTTAATTTAACCCTTAACTACTCCCATTTGTGAGGGTCGGGGTTTTTGTTTAAAGTCCCATGCAAATCAATGTGAAATGTATGTTCCCACATAACTTCCGTACGGCTGGAGATATTACAATAATACCTGGTAAACATATTACTTATATGTCAAATAAAAAGATATGACAGTTGAATTAACCCTTACCTACACTCTTACATAAAAGATGAGTTTTTGTTTCAAGTACATATAACTTTATTGATTTATAATAATCCACACCAAATGAAAGATAAAAAATTCCCTACAACCTCTTGACAAAGCCGTGTTCAACGGCGAAACATGTCGAGGGGGGCTGTAAACTGATTTTAATTCTTGTGGTGTCCTCCCCCATCTGTATGTCACACTGCAGGTGCATGAAGAATTATAATTGATTGCGGTACAGCGGTACTCATTGAATATTAATACACATGGGAAGAGAGACACTCTGAATTTTTAATCTTTCATTTGGTGTGGATTATGATAAATCAATAAAGTTATATGTTTTTAACCCCTTAACGACGCAGGACGTATATTTACATCCTGCGCCGGCTCCCGCGATATGAAGCGGGATCGCGCCGCGATCCCGCATCATATCGCGTGGGTCCCGGCGCTAATCAACGGCCGGGACCCGCGGCTAATACCACACATCGCCGATCGCGGCGATGTGCAGTATTAACCCTTTAGAAGCGGCGGTCAAAGCTGACCGCCGCTTCTAAAGTGAAACTGAAAGTATCCCGGCTGCTCAGTCGGGCTGTTCGGGACCGCCGCGGTGAAATCGCGGCGTCCCGAACAGCTGATCGGACACCGGGAGGGCCCTTACCTGCCTCCTCGGTGTCCAATCGACGAATGACTGCTCCGTGCCTGAGATCCAGGCAGGAGCAGTCAAGCGCCGATAATGCTGATCACAGGCGTGTTAATACACGCCTGTGATCAGGATGAGAGATCAGTGTGTGCAGTGTTATAGGTCCCTATGGGACCTAAAACACTGCAAAAAAAAAAGTAAAAAAAAAGTGTTAATAAAGGTCATTTAACCCCTTCCCTAATAAAAGTTTGAATCACCCCCCTTTTCCCATAAAAAAAATAAAACAGTGTAAAAAAAAATAAAAATAAACATATGTGGTATCGCCGCGTGCGTAAATGTCCGAACTATAAAAATATATCATTAATTAAGCCGTACGGTCAATGGCGTACGCGCAAAAAAATTCCAAAGTCCAAAAAAGCGTATTTTGGTAACTTTTTATAACATTAAAAAAATGAATAAAAAGTGATCAAAAAGTCAGATCAAAACAAAAATCACACCAATAAAAACTTCAGATCACGGCGCAAAAAATGAGTCCTCATACCGCCCCGTAAGTGGAAAAATAAAAAAGTTATAGGGGTCAGAAGATGACATTTTTAAACGTATAAATTTTCCTGCATTAAGTTATGATTTTTTCCAGAAGTGCGACAAAATCAAACCTATATAAGTAGGGTATCATTTTAACCGTATGGACCTACAGAATAATGATAAGGTGTAATTTTTACCGAAATATGCACTGCGTAGAAACGGAAGCCCCCAAAAGTTACAAAATGGCGTTTTTTTTTCGATTTTGTCGCACAATGATTTTTTTTCCGTTTTGCCGTGCATTTTTGGGTAAAATTACTAATGTCACTGCAAAGTAGAATTGGCGACGCAAAAAATAAGCCATAATATGGATTTTTAGGTGGAAAATTGAAAGGGTTATGATTTTTAAAAGATAAGGAGGAAAAAACGAAAGTGCAAAAACGGAAAAACCCTGAGTCCTTAAGGGGTTAATACATGGGAAAATAGGGAATTAGTAGATCACTGCAGTGATCTTGTGGTGAATTATTTGTTTCAAGTACCATGCAAGTATATGGGACTTCCAGTACCTTACTCCACAAGCTTTACGCTGCATCTCCTGGTGAATGTGTCAGTCCGGCTTGCAAGCCACACCCCATCTCAAAAAGACATGCCCATATTTAAGCCCCACCCATTTTATTCTCTACCTTTTTGTGCATCGGACTGGCTTGCAAATCACGCCTAGTCCCACAAAGCCACGCCCACTTCTATTTTCAGCTTACAATATCTTCATTGATTGGACATAAGGACTGGATATGAGGTTGGGATATGAGGACGGGATATGAGGATGGGATATGAGGATGGTATATGAAGTCAGAATATGAAGACAGGATGTGAGGACAGGATATGAGGATGGGATATGTGGTCGGGATATGAGTTTGGGATATGATGACGGGATATGAGGTCCAGATAGGAGGACGGGAAATGAAGTCAAGACAGGAAGTCAGGACGGGATGTCAGGATGGAATATGAGGTTGAGATATGAGGACTGAATATGAGGACCAGATAGGGGGTCGGAATAGGAGGTCCAGATATGAGGATGGGATATGAGGTTGGGATATGAGGACGGGATAGGAGGTCGGGAATGAGGACAAGATATGAGGATGGGATAGGAGGTTGGGATAGGATGTCAGTATATGAGGATGGGATATGTGGTTGATATAGGAGGACGAGATAGAAGGACGGGATAGGAGAACGGGATATGAGGTCGAAATATGAGGACGGGATAGGAAGTCAGGATATGAGCTTGAGATATGATGACGGGATATAAGGATGGGATATGAGGTCGGGATATGAGGACGGGATAAGAGGTTGAAATGGACAGGATATGGTGTTGGGAATTGACAACAATATATGAGGACGGCAGATGAAGTCAAAAGCTTCCTCCTTTGTTGATTTTCCTCCCCAACAAGGAATAGGAAGGAAAAACCGGGCAACGCCGGGTACTCAGCTAGTTTGTTTTAAAAGTACTTCTTTTGATTAGCTCACAGTGTTAGAAATCCTCTCAGGGGAAGAGGGTGTGTCCCTCTCTTGTGGTGGGGGGGAGGAGATTGGTGGGTCTGCTCATACAGCCTTGTCCATGAGTGATCTCATGTCCATGACTTATGGACAAGCCTGATGCTGCTGTAGGACTGGTTTGTGTTCCAGTAGCTATGGGCACCCCTAGTGGGGGCATTTTAAGAGCCGTTTTCTTTATTAAATAGTCAAAACATTTTAAACAACCATATTCAATTTTCAATAAAAACATATAACATTTTTTAACCCCTTAACGACGCAGGACGTATATTTACGTCCTGCGCCGGCTCCCGCGATATGAAGCGGGATCGCGCCGGTCCCGGCGCATCATATCGCGTCGGTCCCGGCGCTAATCAACGGCCGGGACCCGCGGCTAATACCACACATCGCCGATCGCGGCGATGTGCGGTATTAACCCTTTAGAAGCGGCGGTCAAAGCTGACCGCCGCTTCTAAAGTGAAACTGAAAGTGACCCGGCTGCTCAGTCGGGCTGTTCGGGACCGCCGCGGTGAAATCGCAGCGTCCCGAACAGCTGACCCGACACCGGGAGGGCCCTTACCTGCCTCCCCGGTGTCCGATCGGCGAATGACTGCTCCGTGCCTGAGATCCAGGCAGGAGCAGTCAAGCGCCGATAATGCTGATCACAGGCGTGTTAATACACGCCAGTGATCAGCATAGGAGATCAGTGTGTGCAGTGTTATAGGTCCCTATGGGACCTATAACACTGCAAAAAAAAATGTACAAAAAAAGTGTTAATAAAGGTAATTTAACCCCTTCCCTAATAAAAGTTTGAATCACCCCCCTTTTCCCATAAAAAAATAAAACAGTGTAAAAAAAATAAAAAATAAACATATGTGGTATCGCCGCGTGCGTAAATGTCCGAACTATAAAAATATATCATTAATTAAGCCGTACGGTCAATGGCGTACGTGCAAAAAAATTCCAAAGTCCAAAAAAGCGTATTTTGGTCACTTTTTATACCATTAAAAAATGAATAAAAAGTGATCAAAAAGTCCGATCAAAACAAAAATCATACCGATAAAAACTTCAGATCATGGCGCAAAAAATGAGTCCTCATAACGCCCTTTACGTGGAAAAATAAAAAAGTTATAGGGGTCAGAAATGACATTTTTAAACGTATAAATTTTCCTGCATGTAGTTATGATTTTTTCCAGAAGTGCGACAAAATCAAACCTATATAAGTAGGGTATCATTTTAACCGTATGGACCTACAGAATAATGATAAGGTGTAATGTTTACCAAAATATGCACTGCGTAGATACGGAAGCCCCCAAAAGTTACAAAATGGCGTTTTTTTTCGATTTTGTCGCACAATAATTTTTTTTTCCGTTTCGCCGTGCATTTTTGGGTAAAATGACTAATGTCACTGCAAAGTAGAATTGGTGACGCAAAAAATAAGCCATAATATGGATTTTTAGGTGGAAAATTTAGAGGGTTATGATTTTTAAAAGGTAAGGAGGAAAAAACGAAAGTGCAAAAACGGAAAAACCCTGAGTCCTTAAGGGGTTAAATCTTACAGTGCCCATTTAAACAGAAGCTTATGCCATTGCAGCATGTGCTCCTTTTAGAGAGCTGGCGTTCCGCACAGGAGATCACGGGGGTCCCAGCAATTAGACCTCCCACAATCAGGCACTGATCCCCTATCCAATGTCTTTCACTGGACAACCCCTTTAATTAAATATGCTTGGAACTCCTTTAATTATGAATAGGTGATTAGGTTTAGATACAAATAATAGGTGATAAGGTTTAGAAACAAATGAGGAAAGGACAGTCATTACCTTTAAACACCTATTTTATGCCAAATGAGTGGTGTGTCATTGGGAATGAAACTTTTCCATCATTCATTTGAAATTCTTCCATTAAATAATGACATTTCATGAATTATCTACTAATTTCCTGCTTGTGAGAAGAATGCAAGGATTTCTTTTAATGTGCTAAAAAAAATAAATAAAAAAAAAGTTTTCCTACAACTGCTATTATTGATGGCAAAAACTATTATGCATTGTTTGACATTATCTGTAAATCCTATATAGAATATATGTATATATTATTAGATATGCCTCTTGGAATTGAATCCTGGGATACATTTTTTAGCTGACCTTTTCCATCCAGTATCTTTCATGCCGGTGACGTTTCTGGCAATATATTCTCTGTATGAAGAAAATATCATTCCTTTTGAGCAACAAATTACAGCACTAGAATAGGGTGACACTGCTTACGCAGCTAGTGGACGCTCATTGCATAACTATTTCCTGCAAATCATTTTATTGGATTTTTTTTCTAATAACTGCAATCCAGTACAGCTCAACATTAACCGATTGGCATGTATTCTGGCCAGAACACACAATGTGCTATTGTTATTGTAGGGTTTAGTTATTTTTTATGAAGAGATAATTTTCTGCTACAGCACAATAGATGGGCAATGATCAATTGTGGCAGTTCTTTGTGCAAGGAAGTCATAGGTAATTCCTGGATGGTTATTACATGGCAAATTAAATACAGTACACAGTTTTTCTCAGCACTTTAAAGACTGGTTTGCAATAATGCATCATTTTGTGTGGTGCTGTATCTGGCATTGTTATATGTATTTATTTTCCCTGAAAATTCTGTGGCTCAGTTTTATCTGAAAGTCTATTTCAGTCCATTTTTGGGGTTGGTACCACTGTGAGATCATAATAATTGTTTGTGACCCTGTGTGATTTGCATATTTTAGGTATATTTAAGTATCTAGTTGTTATTTATAAAGATTCTTCTGAATATTTTAAAACCAAGATGGAGAGAAATAAACACAGCCACACATCCACAATTTGTATCTTGATCTATTTGCTTCTCAGCATAGATTCAAACACTAACATGTAGTTAGTATATATTTTGATCAAAAAGTACAAGCCCACTCGCCATGTCAAGGCCACCTATTTAGAGTGGGTCCTCAACCCAACATTGGTGTAGTGCCGTGTGGCGGCCACCACCACCGCAACACCATGCCCACAGGGGGAGCCAGTGGCCAGGCAGCCCCACTGCTGCCCAACCAAGCCCCTAGCTCCGGGCTACACCACCCCACAGACATAGCATCACAGTAACAATGACCGCCGCAGTGCAACCACACCAATGTGAACCCTGCCAAATGCTCCTTGCCAGAGGTCTAGGAGAATACTAGGAGGAAACCCTTATGCAGTCTCCTGCTAATTAAAAATGCCTGGGCCAAATGGGTGGAGCAGAGTGCACACTATGAAAGGGGGGGGGGGGGACAGACTAATTATGCTGAGAAGCAAGTAGATCAAAATACAAATGGTGGATGTGTGGCTATGTTTCTCTATTTGTGTTGTAAATTTTAGTCTCTCCCAAGCAAGTGATAAGGATGACCCTTATGTTTCTGATGACTGATCAATATTTTAATACTGATATGCCATTGCTGATGCTGGAAAAATATATTTGTTACCTACTCTTAAAGAGTACCTGTAATCAACTAAACTTTCCCTGATCCCCCTCCCCATCTGCCCCTTACTCTAACTATGCCTATTCCTGTGTTTATTGAGGTTTAAAACGCTGTGGAAATACCTTTTTTTATTCCTCTTCATTAGCTCAGGAGCACTGTCTATCTGAGGGGTGGAAGGAGGTGGTTCCCGGCAGGCATGATGTCACATGAAGCCTGGTTGGGACTCTGCTTCTGTCAGTCTTCCTGTATGCTGTTCTCCCTCTGCAGCAGTGTTTCCCAACCAGGGTACCTCCAGCTGTTGCAAAACTACAACTCCGAGCATGCCCAGACAGCCAACAGCTGCAGTGTGCATGCAGAATAAGTACAGGGGAGGGATGGCAGCCTCTGTCTCTCTCTCTCCTTTGTCTCTCTGCACTAAAAAGTCAATGCTGAGAACCAGGGGCGGTGGGAGCAATTACAGAGGCAGTAATTAAGATGAATGTCGGGGGGGGGGGGGGGCACAGAGCAGGGATTGCAGTGAGATAATACAATGTATAAGATAACGTGGAGGTGATTGGCCTCTGTTAGGCTTGTAGCTCACAGTGCTGCTCCAGGCTGGGAGCGAGTCCTGAGCTGAGAGCACTGAACTTCCTGTGTAAGGACCAGAACCCTTTCAGCATTAGTCCTTAAATCTGTACACTTACTATGAAAAGCATAGGAAGCTGCCTGCAGACCAGGCATAGAAGAGAGACCCCTAGTGGCCAAAAGTATAAAATGAAAAAACTTTTATAAATATTAATATTTTTTTAATGAAGATATATTATATATATATCTTCATTAATGATTATGAACAACATATTAAAAGTTTTTGTTGATGACAGGTACTCTTTAACCCATATACCCAGCTTGCTATCTGCTCGTGACTGAGAGGGGGCCTTGGGATGACACCAGCAGGACCGAGATACGGAGTAAAAAAGACAAAATATCTGATGGACAGAGAACTCTGGAATTTCCCAGTAGAGGAACTTCTGCCAAGAAATTAATGGATGCTAGATATGCTAATATATACGGACACAATAATCAAACAACCAATCAAAATGTAACATGATGATTTTGACGTAATAACTAAACATCCTCTTTTATCTTAATGTAAAAACTAAATGTTCTTCCTGGATTAAACTTAACTCACTCTGGAAACTCTCATGAGAGCTCCTCTGGAACAGCTCTGGACATGCGGTGGACATGTTCTCAAGATGGACAGAATCCTACCCAGTCACTAATATTAAAGCAAAGACTACTGTAAAGAAACTACCTACAGAGCTGATATGCAGATTTGAAGTCCCTGAAGTAATTGAAAGTGACCAAGGAACGGCTTTCATTGCGGGTATTACAAGAGAACTTTGAAAAATGGTGGGAGCAGACCTTGGACTCCATACTCCATATCATCCTCAGAGTAGTGGAAAAGTTTAAAGACTGAATGGCACCCTAAAGAACTAAATCCTAAAACCCAGTGGAGAACTGTCCCTTCCATGGCCAGAAGTGCTGCCCATAGCTTTGTACTCTGTTAGAAACACACCCTGACAGCCAACAGGACTAACCCCATATGAGACACTTTTTTAGGGGGTCCTTAAGCTAGGTTGTTACTACCCTCAGCAGCGTAGTGCAGGAAATGATAGTTTGTTATTAGTGTTGAGCGGCATAGGCCATATTCGAATTCGCGAATATTCGCGAATATATGGACGAATATTCGTCATATATTCGCGAATATTCGCATATTCGTTATATTCTCGATTTATTTTCGCATATGCGAATATTCGCGTATGCGAAAATTAACATATGTGAATATTAGCATATACAAAATTAGCATGCGCGAAAATTCGAATATGCGAAAATTAACATATGCGAATTTTCGCACGCCGGTCTCACACAGTAGTATTACAGCCTTCTTTACACCACACAAGCTGGAAGCAGAGAGGGATGATCACTGTGATGTGTACTGTGAAGAAAAAAACAAAAATAAAAAAAATAAAAACGAATATTCGTAATTACGAATATATAGCGCTATATTCGCGAAATTCGCGAATTCGCGAATATGCAATATTCGCGAATAATATTCGAATTGCGAATATTCGCGAGCAACACTATTTGTTATCACACTGTGTAATTAACTAAGAGTAACACATATTGCAGTTTACTCTTCCATTCCAGATCCAGACGCTGAACCAGGAAGTCACAATCTGCAGGTCGCAGAGTTTGTCCTCGTGAAAAGACACATGAGGGGTCTACTGGAACCTAGATTTGGAAGTCCTTATCAGGTTCTACTTACAACTTCGACTTCGGTGAAAATCAACATGGATATACGCCTCACACTGCAAGAGGGTTCCAACACCATGCTCCTGATACATATCCTTTTTTGTATAAGTGGGGTGCAAACCCAGCAACCCAATCTGACTCCACCACACTACTGGGCCGACTTGCCAATGACCCAAGAGTTGTATCCCACATTTTGATATAACTCTTCCAGTGCCCAAGTGGCTACCTTTGAATTTGACTACTGTGACATAGTAAGTTGTCCCGAGGTGCCAAAACAATGTCTTATGTATGGGGATGACAATTAAATATACATATGTGTGATGAATGACTACTGGGGGAACAAATGTGTCTATTGGGGAGCAGTGGGATTGAACAAAGGGACTGACTGGGACTATAGACCGCAGAGTGCCAATAGAAGAAAAGACAATACCGACAAGTCTCTACTCCAGAGAATGACACTTACTAAATTAGGCTTCTGTAAGGACAATGGGAAAACTGGTTCTAGTATGCCTCTTACCCTCCAGATAGAAAACCCTGGCCCACAAGATCAGGGGCAATACATTCTGGGATTGTACATAGTGGGACATTCGAGGGGAAATTGGGGAGAATTCAGGCTAAGAGACATGTCCTTTTCAAATGAGTTTAACCCCTTAAGGACCGGAGGTTTTTCCGTTTTTGCATTTTCGTTTTTTGCTCCTTGCCTTTAAAAAATCATAACTCTTTCAAATTTACACCTAAAAATCCATATGATGGCTTATTTTTTGCGCCACCAATTCTACTTTGTAATGACATCAGTCATTTTGCCCAAAAATCTATGGTGAAGCGGGAAAAAAAATCATTGTGCGACAAAATTTAAAAAAAAACGCTGTTTTGTAAATTTTGGGGGCTTCCGTTTCTACGTAGTACATTTTTCGGTAAAAATGACACCTGATATGTATTCTGTAGGTCCATACGATTAAAATGATACCCTACTTATATAGGTTTGATTTTGTCGGACTTCTGGAAAAAATCATAACTACATGCAGGAAAATTAATACGTTTAAAATTGTCATCTTCTGACCCCTATAACTTTTTTATTTTTCCGTGTATGGGGCGGTATGAGGGCTCATTTTTTGCGCCGTGATCTGAAGTTTTTAACGGTACCATATTTGCATTGATAGGACTTATTGATCGCTTTTTATTCATTTTTTCATGATATAAAAAGTGACCAAAAATGCACTATTTTGGACTTTGGAATTTTTTTGCGCGCACGCCATTGACCGTGCGGTTTAATTAACGATATATTTTTATAATTCGGACATTTCCGCACGCGGCGATACCATTTATGTTTATTTTTATTTTTATTTACACTGTGTTTTTTCTTTTATGGGAAAAGGGGGGTGATTCAAACTTTTAATAGGGAAGGGGTTAAATGATGTTTATTCACTTTTTTTTGCACTTTTTTTTTGCAGTGTTATAGGTCCCATAGGGACCTATAACACTGCACACACTGATCTTTTACATTGATCACTGGTTTCTCATAAGAAACCAGTGATCGATGATTCTGCCGCATGACTGCTCATGCCTGGATCTCAGGCACTGAGCTGTCATTCGGCGATCGGACAGCGAGGAGGCAGGTAGGGGCCCTCCCGCTGTCCTGTCAGCTGTTCGGGATGCCGCGATTTCACCGCGGCTATCCCGAACAGCCCACTGAGCTAGCCGGCATGCTTTCGGTTTCACTTTAGACGCGGCGTTCAACTTTGAACGCCGCGTCTAAAGGGTTAATAGCGCGCGGCACAGCGATCAATGCCGCGCGCTATTAGCCACGGGTCCCGGCCGTTGTTAGAGGCCGGGCCCGAACCGCTATGACGCCGTGGCCCCGCGTTATAGATCGGGAGTGGACACATGACGTTCCAGTACGTCATGTGTCCTTAAGGGGTTAAAGATCAGTCAAGACCAATAATAAATGCCATACTGCAACATGCCCAGGTTTTTAAAGATCAAATGGTGACTACCGTAGACCCCACAAATGTTAAGGTTACAAAGGCCATAAAGAAACTAGAGGATTTGTCTGTAGAATTGAAGAAAAATTCAGGGTATCAATACTTCTCATGGTTAGGAGACTGGAAAAAATGGCTTCTCCAAATAGCTATCACATTATTGGTTTTCATTGCAGTAATAATGACAATTGGATGTTGCATAGTAGACTTGTGCACTAGAAAAATTTTCGTTTAATTTCGTTTCGTTTTTTCGTTTTGGAAAAAATTTCGGTTCGGCAATATTTTCGGTTTAGATTTTTCGGATACATTCGGTATTCGGGTATTCGTGTTGTTTTTTTCGGATACATTCGGTATTCGGGTACATTCGGTAAATCTTTTTAGTCTTTTTTTGGACTTTAGCGATCCTAATAAATAATGGAGATACTTTTTTTATTAAAATTTCGCAGGGTATCATAAAAAAATCATAATAAAAAAGATACAGTGGTGATGAAAAAAATTGTATCTAACGAAATTCATTTTTAAACAGGGATCAATTTATGTGAGCGGGTAAAGCACTAAAAATGTAGCCGACAATAATGAAAATGTAGTGTGTGCGTGTTTTTCACTTTTTAAAAAAATTTTTTTTAGGTAGTACTACTACTCCCAGCATGGAACACACTCTTCCATGATGGGAGTAGTAGTTACCTGTACTAATTGACAGATTGCAGGGGTCCCTTGCGATCATCTTGTATAATGTATAGATGCGCCGGCTGCTCTTCTATGGTCCCCTGCACTCACGTATATGTACACATATTCATTTTTCCCGCAGAGCTGTGATTGGCCAGATGGTTCCAGCCAATCACAGCTCTCTGTGAGAAATAGGAATATGTGTATATATACGGCCGTGCAGGGGACCATAGAAGAGCGGCCGCCGCATCCATACATTATACAGGAGCATCACAGCGGGTGTCAGGAGTGATACCTGCAGTGATCTTTCCTTTACTACAAGTACTACCACTCCCAACATGGAGTACACTCTGCTCCATGCTGGGAGCTGTAGTACCTGCATTAATAGACAGATCGCAGCGGGTGTCAGAAGTTACACTCGCTGCCATATGTCTATTAATGCAGGTACTACAGCTCCCAGCATGGAGCAGAGTGTGCTCCATGTTGGGAGTATTAGTACCTGCAGTAAGGTACAGATCCCAGGGATGTCACTTCTCCTGACACCGCTGCGATCGTCCTTATGTGAATGTCGGGATCAGCTGTTCTCAGGGCTACAGAGCCAGGAGAACAGCTGATGCTGAGCCGTAGGTATACATCCTATATCTACTGCCCAGCAAGAACTTACAGTGAGCTTGCAATGTGTATACAGTATACACATTGCTGGCTCACTTAACCCCTTGCTGAGCTGTGCGCTATGCGCAAGCCCAGCAAGGGAAGAGTTAACTTACACTGCTGGACATTGTAGGTTAACCCTTTGTGCGGTATACACTTTATACAGCTATCTATAGATAGCTGTATACAGTGTATACAGAAGACGAAGTCCAGCTTACTTCCCTTGAGTCCCGGGCCGGGTTCGTGAAGCTCTGCCCCCTAGTGATGACGTCATTAGGGGCGGAGCTACAGAAGGGAACAAGGCTAGTTTATCTGAAGCTCTGTTCAAATTGTACGTTTTGTATAATGTGAACAGACCCTTCTGGCAGTGTCTACCCAGACAGGGAGACTCCAGCTGTTGCTAAACTACAACTCCCAGCATGCCCAGACAGCCAAAGGCTGTCTGGGCATGCTGGGAGTTGTAGTTTTGCACCAATTGGTGGCTCCCTGTTTGGGTAGACATTGCATCATGGGTGCTCTCCCCAGCGGACAGCGCCAAAAATGTCATAACCAATTTTTTGTGTTTTTTTTTCTTCTCGTTTCAGATCCGTGTATGCAGAGGATTACTGCGGATTCGATGGATTATGGCGGATTATTTTTTTTCCCTTTAATAAAATGGTTAACGAGGGCTGTGGGGGAGTGTTTTTTTAAATAAAATAATTTTTCCAATGTGTTGTGTTTTATTTTAATTTTTATTGAATTTTCAGGGTTAGTAGCGGAAGCTGTCTTATTGACGGAATCCATTACTAGGCCAGGGCTTAGTGCTAGCCCCAAAAACAGCTAGCGCTAACCCCCAATTATTACCCCGGTACCCACCGCCACAGGGGTGCCGGGAAGAGCCGGTACCAACAGGCCCGGAGCGTCAAAAATGGCGCTCCTGGACCTAGGCGGTAACAGGCTGGCGTTATTTAGGCTGGAAAGGGCCAGTAACAATGGTCCTCGCCCACCCTGGTAACGTCAGGCTGTTGCTGTTTGGTTGGTATTGTGCTGAGAATGAAAATACGGGGAACCCTATGCGTTTTTTTTTTAAATTTAAATAAAAAAATATAAAAAAAAAACGCATAGGGTTCCCCGTATTTTCATTCTCAGCCAGATACCAACCAAACAGCAACAGCCTGACGTTACCAGGGTGGGCGAGGACCATTGTTACTGGCCCTCCCCAGCCTAAATAACGCCAGCCTGTTACCGCCTAGGCCCAGGAGCGCCATTTTGACGCTCCGGGCCTGTTGGTACCGGCTCTTCCCGGCACCCCTGTGGCGGTGGGTACCGGGGTAATAATTGGGGGTTAGTGCTAGCTGTTTTTGGGGCTAGCACTAAGCCCTGGCCTTGTAATGGATTCCGTCAATAAGACAGCGTCCACTACCAACCTTGAAAATTCAATTAAAAAAAAAAACACAACACATTGGAAAAATTATTTTATTTAAAAAAACACTCCCCCACAGCCCTCGTTAACTATTTTATTAAAGGAAAAAATAAATAATCCGCCGTAATCCATCGAATCCGCAGTAATCCTCTGCATACACGGATCTGAAACGAGAAGAAAAAAAAACACAAAAAATTGGTTATGACATTTTTGGCGCTGTCCGCTGGGGAGAGCACCCATGATGCAATGTCTACCCAAACAGGGAGCCACCAATTGGTGCAAAACTATAACTCCCAGCATGCCCAGACAGCCTTTGGCTGTCTGGGCATGCTGGGAGTTGTAGTTTAGCAACAGCTGGAGTCTC
The DNA here is from genome assembly GCF_029499605.1 of Hyla sarda. Taxonomy (NCBI): domain Eukaryota; kingdom Metazoa; phylum Chordata; class Amphibia; order Anura; family Hylidae; genus Hyla; species Hyla sarda. The sequence continues at coordinate 126,597,044 of NC_079191.1, forward strand.
CCTGTCTGGGTAGACACTGCCAGAAGGGTCTGTTCACATTATACAAAACGTACAATGTGAACAGAGCTTCAGATTAATTAGCCTTGTTCCCTTCTGTAGCTCCGCCCCCTAATGACGTCATCACTAGGGGGCGGAGCTACACGAACCCCGCCCGGGACTCGAGGGAAGTAAGCTGGACTTCGTCTTCTGTATACACTGTATACAGCTATCTATAGATAGCTGTATATAGTGTATACCGCCCAAAGGGTTAACCTACACCTTCCAGCAGTGTAAGTTAACTCTTCCCTTGCTGGGCTTGCGCATAGCGCACAGCTCAGCAAGGGGTTAAGTGAGCCAGCAATGTGTATACTGTATACACATTGCAAGCTCACTGTAAGTTCTTGCTGGGCAGTAGATATACGATGTATACCTACGGCTCAGCTTCCTGGCTCTGTAGCCCTGAGAACAGCTGATCCCGACATTCACATCAGGAGGATCGCAGGGGGTGTCAGGAGAAGTGACATCCCTGGGATCTGTCCCTTACCGCAGGTACTAATACTCCCAACATGGAGCACACTCTGCACACTCTGCTCCATGCTGGGAGCTGTAGTACCTGCATTAATAGACATATGGCAGCGAGTGTAACCGCTGCGATCTGTCTATTAATACAGGTACTACAGTTCCCAGCATGGAGCAGAGTGTGCTCCATGTTGGGAGTATTAGTACTTGTAGTAAAGGAAAGATCACTGCGGGTATCACTCCTGACGCCCGCTGTGATGCTCCTGTATAATGTATGAATGCGGCGGCCGCTCTCCTATGGTCCTCTGCACGGCCGTATATATACACATATTCCTATTTCTCACAGAGAGCTGTGATTGGCTGGAACCATCTGGCCAATCACAGCTCTGCGGGAAAAATGAATATGTGTACATATACGTGAGTGCAGGGGACCATAGAAGAGCAGCCGGCGCATCTATACATTATACAAGATGATCGCAAGGGACCCCTGCAATCTGTCAATTAGTACAGGTAACTACTACTCCCATCATGGAAGAGTGTGTTCCATGCTGGGAGTAGTAGTACTACCTAAAAAATGTTTTAAAAAAAAGTGAAAAACAAGCACACACTACATTTTCATTATTGTTGGCTACATTTTTAGTGCTTTACCCGCTCACATAAATTGATCCCTGTTTAAAAATGAATAAACATTTCATAATAAAAATGATACATTTCATTAGATACAATTTTTTCCATCACCACTGTATCTTTTTTATTATGATTTTTTTATGATACCCTACGAAATTTTTATAAAAAAAGGTATCTCCATAATTTTTTAGGATCGCTAAAGTCCAAAAAAAGAATAAAAAGATTTACCGAATGTACCCGAATGTATCCGAAAAATCAAACTATCTATATCCTTTTTATTATATTTGTTATCAGAATGAATTCTTCACGTTCGTTTACAGATAACCAATGCATTCGTTATTTACAGCATTATGTTCGGGAAATAACGAATGTATTCGTTACTTTGCTATTCGTATTATCGTGGCTATTCGGGAATGTTCAAAATATGTTTTCGTGCATTCGGATCGGTCCGAATGCACGAAAACGGTAAAATTCGTTAATTTAGACATTCGTGCCGAACCGAATTGCACATGTCTATTGCATAGTCCCCTGTGTAAAGAAAACAATAACCTCCACTGTAGAGGCCGCAATTCCAACAGGGGCAATGTGTGGTGATATTGAACCTACTATTTCAGCTTATCTGAACCTAATTGGTACATCAGACCCAAGCATGACCGAGAGAATTCCCCCCATGGGAACAATTATCCTGTATACCAATGGCGCAAGGGCAAACCCAACAGAGTAGGGCTAATATAGGAGTCTCAGATGAAGGAACAGTCTGGGTATAAAGGGGGGTTGTTCCCAAGGAGCCGCTCGTCTCAAACCAGTGAAGTATCCCATACCCTTTTTTTTCTTTTTCCCTCCTAAACCTGAGACTGTTAGCTGCAATATATTGTAGGGAAAGATGTCATGTACGTTAACAAATATCTTTTAGGCGGGTTTTGATGACCCTTATGTTTCTGATGACTGATTAATATATTAATACTGATATGCCATTGCTGATGCTGGAAAAAGATATTTGTTATCTACCCCTTAACCCATATACCCAGCTTGCTATCTGCTCGTGACTAAGATGGAGACCTTGGGATGACGCCAGCAGGACCGAGATAAGGAATAAAAAGACAAAATATCTGATGGACAGAGAACTCTGGAATTTCCCGGTAGAGGAACTTCTGCCAAGAAATTAATGGATGCTAGATATGCTAATATATACGGACGTAATAATCAAACAACCAATAAAAATGTAACATGATGATTTTGACGTAATAACTAAACCTCCTCTTTTATCCAAATGTAAAAACTAAATTTACTTCCTGGATTAAAGTTAACTCACTCTGGAAACTCTCATGAGAGCTCCTCGAGAACAGCTCTGAGTTTTCCTGCTGAAAAAGAGTTTATACCAACTTCTTGTCTGGTGTATATTTCTTGTATCAATCAGCAGTATCCAGCAGCAGTCAATCACATTTGAAAGCCTCACCTCAAGCCATCCTTGACACAAGTACCATACTATTCTTGATTTTGTCAGTATTTCACATCAGCATCTGTAAGCTAACTCTAGGAGTGGCTCCAAAACACAGAAGAGGTAAAAAAAAAAATATTTGGAGTCAAAATATGGTGAGACAAATGTTAAATAACTTAAGTAATGTTTTTTTTTTTATTTTTTTAAAGTAGTAACAGATAAGACCTATGCAAAGTGGGCATTACTGTAATTGCACTAACCTGAAGAATAAAGCTAATCTTAGTTTTACCCTATAGAGAATAGTGTGAAAACTGAACACCTCAAAATGTTGAAGAACTGCATTTTTTTTTTCAAATTTTACCCCATTTAATTTATTTTGCTTGTTTTGTATTACATTTTATGTTAAAAAGAATTGTGCTACAAAAAGTTCAATTACTTATGTCAAAAACAAACCCTCATATGGCTCTTATGATGAAAACATACAAAAAACTGTGGCTATTAGAAGGCGAGGAGGAATAAATAAAAATGCAAAAGCGAACATGTTCCCGATCATTAAATAGCTAAACTACGGTTAAAAAAGAAAATATTGTGAGTTGTATCAAACCTTGAATAGAAATCCAAACAAGGGAAGAAAAGCCAAAACTCATCATGGATTCTTTCGACTATATTAACAATCCAGGCCATCACACTTCTTCTGCGGACCTTCAGCTGGAATGCAAGTGCTCGATCAGTCATTACTGGTGACATTTGTTTCAAGCTGACATAGTGCTTCTACTGACCTGCCCATCTATTACCTGATCAGCACTGAAGTACCCTACCCAGAGTGATGTAAGCGGAAAGATGAGGTACAAAATGTACATAAGATGAATACCTGCACATTAAAAACAATATATATTAGCCAAGAAAGATGCCCATTTCAATTGTATCAAATTTCTGGATATTTTTTTAACCAAATTGTCCTTTAAATTCTTGCTGCATCTACACAAGACAAGGTCTTCGATCTATTTGTGAAAGAGTCCAAATGTTTAATGCAGCTTTTTAACCCCTTAAGGACTCAGGGTTTTTCCGTTTTTGCACTTTCGTTTTTTCCTCCTTACCTTTTAAAAATCATAACCCTTTCAATTTTCCACCTAAAAATCCATATTATGGCTTATTTTTTGTGTCGCCAATTCTACTTTGCAGTGACATTAGTCATTTTACCCAAAAATGCGCGGCAAAATGGGAAAAAAAATCATTGTGTGACAAAATCGAAGAAAAAACGCCATTTTGTAACTTTTGGGGGCTTCCGTTTCTACGCAGTGCATATTTCGGTAAAAATTACACCTGATTATTATTCTGTAGGTCCATACGGTTAAAATGATACCCTACTTATATAGGTTTGATTTTGTCGCACTTCTGGAAAAAATCATAACTACATGCAGGAAAATGTATACGTTTAAAAAATGTCATCTTCTGACCCCTATAACTTTTTTATTTTTCCACGTACAGGGCGGTATGAGGACTCATTTTTTGCGCCGTCATCTGAAGTTTTTATCGGTATGATTTTTGTTTTGATCGGACTTTTTGATCACTTTTTATTCATTTTTTAATGGTATAAAAAGTGACCAAAATACGCTTTTTTGGACTTTGGAATTTTTTTGCACGTACGCCATTGACCGTGCGGTTTAATTAATGATATATTTTTATAGTTTGGACATTTACGCACGTGAAGATACCACATATGTTTATACATATTTTTTTTACACTGTTTTATTTTTTTATGGGAAAAGGGGGGTGATTCAAACTTTTATTAGGGAAGGGGTTAAATGACCTTTATTAACACTTTTTTTTACATTTTTTTCATATAGGGACCTATAACACTGCACACACTGATCTTTTACACAGATCACAGGCGTGTATTAACACGCCTGTGATCAGTGTTATCGGCGCTTGACTGCTCCTGCCTTGATCTCAGGCACGGAGCAGTCATTCGTCGATCGGACACCGAGGAGGCAGGTAAGGGCCCTCCCGGTGTCCGGTCAGCTGTTCGGGACGCCGCAATATCACCGCGGCGGTCCCGAACAGCCCGACTGAGCAGCCGGGTCACTTTCACTTTCGCTTTAGAAGCGGTGGTCAGCTTTGACCGCCTCTTCTAAAGGGTTAATACCGCACATCACCGCGATCGGTGATGTGTGGTATTAGCCGCGGGTCCCGGCCGTTGATGAGCGCCGGGACCGACGCGATATGATGCGGGATCGCGGCGCTATCCCGCTTCATATCGCGGGAGCTGGCGCAGGACGTAAATATACGTCCTGCGTCGTTAAGGGGTTAAAACCCCTTAATTTTTCAATTTTTCACATAAGTAATCCAGCTCTTGGTGCAAATAAAATCCATGTTTATTCGATAAAGACAGACACATGAACACGGGAAGTTACGCGTTTCAAGCACAAAACATGCTCTTATTCATAACTAAGTTATGACTAAGAGCACGTTTTGCGCTTGAAATGCGTAACTTCCTGTGTTCCTGTGTGTGTCTTTATTGAATAAATGTGGATTTTATTTGCACCAAGAGCTGGATTCCATATCTCTGTTTTCTACTTGCTGCGGTGTTATCCAGCACCTGGATCCGTGCTCCATCTGTCCGGGCGAGGTGAACTGGTTGTGTGTCTTCCTATTGCCTTAATAATTCATTTTCGTTCTCACTTTCATTTCGTTCTCACTTGTTTTGACAGCTTCCCTTTTTTAGTTCCATGGAATAGATCAAAATGGCTAGTTATCTTTTCTAGCGCATTTTTTAGAAGGTCCTCTGGGTAGTCCCTATTTTAAAGGGTACCTCTCATCAAAAAAACTTTTCATATATTATAGATTAAATGGGTACTCCGGTGAAAACCTTTTTTCTTTTAAATCAACTGGTGACAGAAAGTTAAACATATTTGTAAATTACTTCTATAAAAAAAATCTTAATCCTTCCTGTACTTATTAGCTTCTGAATACTACAGAGGAAATTCTTTTCTTTTTGGAATGCTCTCTGATGACATCACGAGCACAGTTCTCCCTGCTGACGTTATTATAATAATAATAACTCTTTATTTAATGTTGTCCTCAGTAGGATTTGAACCCAAGTCCCCAGCACTGTAAGGCAGCAGTGCTAACCACTGAGCCACCATGCTGCTCTTAGCATACATTTGCTATGCACTGGTTGATAAAATGGACAGAGATGTCAGCAGAGAGCACTGTGCTCGTGATGTCATCAGTGTTCCAAAAAGAAAGGAATTTCTTCTGTAGCATTCAGCAGCTAATAAGTACTGGAAGGATTAAGATTTTTTAATAGAAGTAATTTACAAATATGTTTAACTTTCTGCCACCAGTTTATTTAAAAGAAAAAAGGTTTTCATCGGAGTACCCCTTTAATGTATGCAGAATAACTTTACAATTGCATGTTATTAAAAAAATATGCTTCTTTCTATTTAATTTTCCACTTTGAAGAAATGACCACTAGGGGTCTCCATACCAGTCCTGGCAGCAAGCATTTCAGACTCATGCTGGAGTCCTAAACACTACGAGCTGCCAGTCTGCTTTTTTCACAAAGGAGAACACTCAGAGCTGCCAGCCTGCTTTGTTCACAGCCTGTTTGGCTGTGAACAAAGCAGGCTGGCAGCTCTGAGTGTTTAGGACTCCAGCATGAGTCAATAATGCTTGCTGACAGGACTGATCGGGAAAAATACAATAGAAAGAAGCATATTTTTCATTAACATGCTATTGGAAAGTTATTCAACATTCATTAATCTAAAATATATCAAAAGTTTATTTGATGAGAGGTACCCTTTAAGGCATTCACATGATTCTGATTCTTGTTGATTATGTTCTGTACTATCTACTCTTTTATTTAGTCTGAAAAGCTGTCTGTATAGAATGGCCGACTGTATGGCTAGTGTGGTAATTCTCAGAATGCAAAATCGTATTTGAAGCTGGCGGCTTCCTACAGCCCAGGTTAATTAATTCTCCTTTCTTTATGCATACTTGCATGTCCATAAATTCTAGCATGCTGTTACTGATTTTAAAGGTAAATCTCTTGTTATATTTGTTTTTTATTACATATGTGACAATTTGACTAAATTCCTCTTTAGTTCCTGCCCAGAGGATGAAAACATTGTTTATGAATCTAAAAAAGCACATTACATACCATAGTTATTGGGTTATACCACGCACCGGCCTATAACATGCAACCTCATTTTACCAAGGATATTTGGGTAAAAAAAAGTTTTTTACCCAAATATCTTTGGTAAAATGAGGGTGCGTGTGTGTAAATGTGTATACCGCGATACACTGTTTCTGACCCCGCAGAAGCCCCCAGGAAAGGCAGGGGGAGAGAGGCCGTCGCTGCCCGCTTCTCTCCCCCAACCTTTTCTGGGGTCTAGAGACCTGCTGCCGCCGTTTCTCTCCCCCTGGCTATCGGCGCCGCTGCCCCTTCTCTCCCCCTGGCTATCGGCACCGCTGCCCCATTGCCTCCCCCATCCCCGGTTGTATAATTACCTGTTGCCGGGGTCGGGTCCGCGCTGCTTCTGGCCTCCAATGTGGCGTCCCCTGCGTCGTTGCTATGCGCTGCGAGACGCAATGACGAATGACATGCAACGACGCAGCGACGCAGGGGACGCCACACTGGAGGCCAGAAGCAGCGCAGACCCCATCCAGGCAACAGGTAATTATACAACCGGGGATGAGAGAGGCAACAGGGCAGCGGTGCCGATAGCCAGGGGAAGAGAAGCAGCGGCAGCAGGGCTCTAGACCCCAGGAAAGGCAGGGGGAGGGAAGCGGGCAGCGACGGCCTCTCTCCCCCTGCCTTTCCTGGGGGCTAGTGCGGGGTCAGAAAAACCGGGGATGGGGGAAGGCAATGGGGGCAGCGGCGGCGGCAGTCTCTGGACCCCAGGACAGGCAGGGGTAGAGAAGCCGGCAGCGACGGCAGGTCTCTGCACCTGCAGAAGCCGCTGCAGTTCATTAATTTAAAGCACCCGCTTTAAATCATTGAACTGCAGCAGCTTATCAGCGTATAACACGCAGATAGACTTTAGGCTAAAAATGTTAGCCTAAAAAATGCGTGTTCTACACCGATAAATACAGTATTTTAAAAAAGGTTGGAGAAAGAAAAAAACATATTTTTGCTCAAATCAGTTAAAAAAGGTAGACACCAGGGTTTCGTTTTCACACTGTACACTTTACAGTAAAAATGACATCTGTTCTTTATTTTGTGTGTCAATACGATTAAAATGATACCCATGGCTAGATACTTTTATATTTTTGTACCGCTTATAAAAAATCTAAAACTTTTTGTACAAAATCAGTAATCTAAAATCGCCCTATTTTGACCAAATATAACTTTTTCATTTTTCCGTATATAGGGCGGTATGAGGACTAATTTTTTTCGCCGTCATCTGTACTTTTTATCGATATCACATTTGCATATATAAAACTTTTAGATCAATGTGACAAAAAATCAGCATTTTTGGACATTTTTTATCTTTTAAGTTTACGTCATTTACCGTACAGGATCATTAACATTATATTTTGATAGTTCAGACAGTTACGCACACGACGATACAAAATATGTTTATATTTATGCTTTTTGAGGGTAAAATGGGAAAAACTGCCAATTTTCATTTTTATTGGGAGGAGGGGATTTTTCACTTTTTTTTACTTTTTATTTTTAAATTTTTCAACTTTTTTTTTTAATACTTTTTTACTTTTTATGTCCCCACAGGGGACTATCTATAGCAATCATTTGATTGCTAGTACTGTTCAGTACTATGCATAGGACATAGCACTGATCAGTATTATCTGTGATCTTCTGCTCTGATCTGCTCGATCTCAGACCAGAGCAGGAGACACCGGGAGACAGACGGAGGCTAAGTACTGCCACACCAGGACGTTAATTTACGTCCGTGGTTGTTAAGGGGTTAATAAAGTGAGTTTGGCCTCCTCCCGGCCTGGCAGGAGTCCAAACTCAGGAAGTGTTTCTTGCTGCACTGAGCTTGATTGACAGCTGCACAGAGCCTCATTAAAGGCTGCAAAGAGCCTCAGAGAAACATACATAGAGCCTCATTGTAAGATGCACAGAGCTTGTGATCTTCTATTCAACACAGCACTGGAACGATGTTAGAGCGGAAGTGGTCCTACAGCAGGCTTTAGTAATGTCATGCCTGTTGGGAAACGTCCACTTTCTCCTGCTGGGAGATTTCACTATGTGAGCAAGACTAAAGGCAAGATATTTTTTTTTTTTTTTTTTTAAGGACTGGAGGGGTGTTAGGAGTAGTTAAGGAACATTGCCTGAGTTAGTTTAGAAAATTGTATTTGGTGACAGGTACTTTTTAACACGTAGAGCAATGCATCACATATAAAGTTGATGTTATCCTTGTTTTGACCTGAACCCAATAATAAATCCCTATTACTTTCTGTGCCTTTTTTTCTGCACAATTTGAGTATAAACGTTCTCCAGGTCAACATTAATTGAAGACTTTCATGACAGTATATTGCTTAAAGATAGAACATTTTTTGAGCAGTGGTCTCGAAGACCAGTCAAGAAATCTTAACAAGGTTTCCAATATTGACCCCACTTCAGAGACTATGGGTCTTTCAGGATGGGACACTAGCGTTTTATGGATTTAGGTACAAAGCTGTACCAGCAAGGATACTTGGGACAACTAGGAAAAAAATTTCAGCTGTTCTACTAGATATAATGTCTTTTTTCACATACTCACTTAACAATGGGTGTAACTTAGACTTATACTTATTTGTTGGATTTATTTGAAGTATTTGAGTCATTTAACTGCATTAAAGCCTCCTTCTGGAAAACAGTTCAAAGGCAACACAAAGACAAAGTTCCGAACAACAAGCAGGTTAATGGGAAGATAACCACTGGTTCAGGTGTATGTTGGTGCTTGGCCGTCAAGCCCCCTCCCATCAACTTGCATTGAGTGGGCGGGGTGTGACATCACACTGGGCGGAGTCGTGACGTCGCAATACTGCGGCCCCCTTGGTCGTCATGCTTCACACTCGGAGCCTCCAGCGCTGCGGAGAGCTCACAAAGGTGGGTGCGGAATGACAGATTGCGGGGGTCCCCAGCGGTGGGACCCCCGCGATCATACATCTTATCCCCTATCCTTTGAATAGGGGCTAAGATGTATTAGGGCCAGAGTACCCCTTTAACCCCTTAAGGACCAAGGACATACCAGTACGTCCTTGGCCCTGCTCTCCTGATATAACGCGGGGTTACACAGTAACCCCGCGTCATATCACGGCGGGCCCAGCGTCATAGTGAAGCCGGGACCCGCCTCTAATAGCGCGCAATGCTGATCGTGGCACCGCGCGCTATTAACCCTTTAGCCGCGCGCTCAGAGCTGAGCCGCGCGGCTAAAAGTGAAAGTGAAAGTTGCCGGCTAGCTTAGTAGGGCTGTTCGGGATAGCCGCGGCAAATCGCGGCATCCTGAACAGCTTACAGGACAGCGGGAGGGCCCCTACCTGCCTCCTCGCTGTCCGATCGCCGAATGACTGCTCAGTGCCTGAGATCCAGGCATGAGCAGTCATGCGGCAGAATTGTTGATCACTGGTTTCTTATGAGAAACCAGTGATCAATGATGAAGATCAGTGTGTGCAGTGTTATAGGTCCCTATGGGACCTATAACACTGCAAAAAAAAAGTGACGAAAAAAAGGGAATAAAGATCATTTAACCCCTTAAGGACCAAGGACGTACCGGTACGTCCTTGGTCCTGCTCTTCTGATATAACGTGGGGTTACACAGTAACCCCGCGTCATATCACAGCGGGCCCGGCGTTATAGTGAAGCCGGGACCCGCCTCTAATAGCGCGCAGCGCCGATCGCGGCGCCGCGCTATTAACCCTTTAGCCGCGCGCTCAGAGCTGAGCCGCGCGGCTAAAAGTGAAAGTGAAAGTTCACGACTAGCTCAGTCGAGCTGTTCGGGATAGCCGCGGCTAATCGCGGCATCCCGAACAGCTGACAGGACAGCGGGAGGGCCCCTTCCTGCCTCCTCGCTGTCCGATCGCCGAATGACTGCTCAGTGCCTGAGATCCAGGCATGAGCAGTCATGCGGCAGAATCGTTGATCACTGGTTTCTTATGAGAAACCAGTGATCAACATAGAAGATCAGTGTGTGCAGTGTTATAGGTCCCTATGGGACCTATAACACTGCAAAAAAAAAGTGAAAAAAAAGTGAATAAAGATCATTTAACTCCTCCCCTATTAAAAGTTTGAATCACCCCCCTTTTCCAATAAAAAAAAAACACAGTGTAAATAAAAATAAAAATAAACATATGTGGTATCACCACGTGCGGAAATGTCCGAATTATAAAAATATATCATTAATTAAACCGCTCGGTCAATGGCGTGCGCGCAAAAAAATTCCAAAGTCCAAAATAGTGCATTTTTGGTCACTTTTTATATCATTTAAAAATGAATAAAAAGTGATCAATAAGTCCTATCAATGCAAAAATGGTACCATTAAAAACTTCAGATCACGGCGCAAAAAAATAGCCCTCATACCGCCCCATACACGGAAAAATAAAAAAGTTATAGGGGTCAGAAGATGACAATTTTAAACGTATTAATTTTCCTGCATGTAGTTATGATTTTTTCCAGAAGTCCGACAAAATCAAACCTATATAAGTAGGGTATCATTTTAATTGTATGGACCTACAGAATAATGATAAGGTGTAATTTTTACCGAAAAATGTACTACGTAGAAACGGAAGCCCCCAAAAGTTACAAAACAGCGTTTTTTTTTCAATTTTGTCGCACAATGATTTTTTTTCCCGCTTCACCATAGATTTTTGGGCAAAATGAATGACATCATTACAAAGTAGAATTGGTGGCGCAAAAAATAAGCCATCATATGGATTTTTAGGTGTAAATTTGAAAGAGTTATGATTTTTTAAAGGCAAGGAGCAAAAAATGAAAATGCAAAAACGGAAAAACCCCCGGTCCTTAAGGGGTTAATTCCTCCCCTATTAAAAGTTTGAATCACCCCCTTTTTCCAATAAAAAAAAAAAACACATTGTAAATAAAAATAAAAATAAACATATATGGTATTACCGCGTGCGGAATCAAAATATATCATTAATTAAACCGCTTGGTCAATGGCGTGCGCACAAACAAATTCCAAAGTCCAAAATAGTGCATTTTGGTCACTTTTTATATCATTTAAAAATGAATAAAAAGTCCTATCAATAAGTCCTATCAATGCAAAAATGGTACCGTTAAAAACTTCAGATAACGGTGCAAAAAATGAGCCCTCATACCGCCCCAGACACAGAAAAATAAAAAATTTATAGGGGTCAGAAGATGACAATTTTAAACGTATTAATTTTCCTGCATGAAGTTATGATTTTTTCCAGAAGTCCGACAAAATCAAACCTACATAAGTAGGGTATAATTTTAATTGTATGGACCTACAGAATAAAGATAAGGTGTCATTGTTACTGAAAAATGTACTACGTAGAAACGGAAGCCCCCAAAATTTACAAAACAGCGTTTTTTTTTTTCAATTTTGTCGCACAATGATTTTTTTTCCGTTTCACCGTAGATTTTTGGGCAAAATGACTGACATCATTACAAAGTAGTATTGGTGGCGCAAAAAATAAGCCATCATATGGATTTTTAGGTGCAAAATTGAAAGAGTTATGATTTTTTAAAGGCAAGGAGCAAAAAACGAAAATGCAAAAACGAAGAAAACCCCGGTCCTTAAGGGGTTAATGAAAGTTATTCATACAAATCCAAAGAAGAGAAAAAAGGCTGCAACTCACAATGGATCCTTTTGGCTCTTTAGTTAGACAGAGTTAGACATAACAATCCTGTTAATCAGACTTCTTCCAATGCATATGGAAGAAACTTACAAAAGACAAAAACATTAATCTAAAAACAATATATATTAACCAAGAACGATGTTCATCAGTGTTATCATTGAGCACTACAAATTCTTGAGTTTGTGTTCTGTTCTTAGAATTAGTACAGTTTCTTTACAAACTAGTTAATATTGCCCAACATTGCCGCGATTTGATCGCACAAATCGCTTCATTAAATGACCCTGAATCGCATGCAGCCTATCAGCAGCCAGCCACCCCTGTGATTTCACAGCCCTATATAATCGGAAGCCATCTTGCGGCCAGTCACTTCACCGTTTTATTTCAGAGAGAGTGTTTCACTGCAGGGAGAGATAGAGCATTGTGTGTGTTGCGCAGAAAAACATCTTTGCAGCAGCAATTTACCACAAGCCCAAATCAGTGCATAAAAGCACTGACAGAGAGACAGAGAAAGTACACTTTTGGGAATAATACACAGCGACTCCATTACTGCAGTAGGGTGTACAGCAACTCTAAAGCTTAAAGGGGCCAGTTAGGCAGAACAGTAAAAGTCATTGTCACCTGCTATTAGTGCCTAATAGTACTGTACTGGGCTCTACTACACAGCGATTCTGTACTGCTGCAGTTGGGTGTACAACAACTTTAAAGCTAAGAGGGGCCAGTTAAGGTGAGTACGAAAAGCCATAGTCACCTGATTACAGTGCCTTATACAGGTTGCGTAGTGGAGCTTATTATTCTCTCTTAAGTGTAGCCTTTTTTTTCCCTGAAAACCAAATTTTGGCCTAGTTACTGTGAAAGGCCAACCAAAGCTACACCCTTGTTTCTGTAGCCTTATACAGTTTTAAGCAGAGCGTAATGTCCAGCTCTCAGAAGTATAAACTGTAGTCCTCCTCTCATAAGTTTAAACTGTACGTATACCCACGTGGTATACGTTTTTTTTTTCCTGAAAAACTAATTTGGGCCTAGTTACTGTGAAAGGCCAGCCAAAGCTACACCCTTGTTTCTGTAGCCTTTTACAGTTTTAAGCTGAGCATATTGTCTTCCACTCATAAGTGTAAACTGTAGGTTAACCCACGTGGTGTACATTTTTTTCCTGAAAAACTAATTTGGGCCTAGTTACTGTGAAAAGCCAGCCAAAGCTACCCACTTGTTTCTTTAGCATTATACAGTTTGTAGTGGAGCGTATTGTCCACCTCTCATAAGTGTAAACTGTACGTACACCTATCTGGTGTCCTTTATATATTTTCCTGTTAAAATAATTTTGGCAGAAGGGGCTTCATCATCATCAGGAGAAGAGGGTTGCAGGTTACCTGTGAGGCAGCAGCTGAGGCAGCAAGGTGATAGCATGGTTGGCAGTCAGCATAGTGACAGAAGTGGAAATTCTGGAACCAAACGTGCCCTGAGGAGACCACTGTTTCGCGGCAGCCTACCTTCCCGGGAGGTAGTGAAACATTGGTTCCTGGAGTAGGCTGCAATAGCAGTCAATCGGTGTGGACAGCTGGGGGAAAATCAGCTACTCGGCAGTGTAGCAGCTTTTCATCAAGCATCGGGAGGATGTTAACCTGGCCTCATGTAAGATGTGTCGGCAGAAGGTGAAGCGTGGGCTTGGTCCCAATGTTGGCACCACGGCCCTGCGTCAACATATGCAGCATCACCATAAAGCGGCCTAGGAGAAACGTGGCTCTGATGTGGTGGTACTGCCTTCTTCATCAGCCAGTGCCACGCCGCTCCCTGTTTCAGCCAGCCAACACTCCACCACCTCAGCCGAAGGAAGCTGACCCATCTTCTGTCGCTCCAGATGCTCCTGCTCCCCCTACTTCGAGACATTCCACCAGCAATTCATCAGCAAAGCCATGTCCAAGAGACAACAGTATGCACCCCCTCATCCAACGGCGCAGAAGCTGTTGGATGAATGGGAACCATGGTGACCGACAACGTGAGGAACATCTTGTCTACACTGTGTCAAGGAAGCCTGAGCAATGCACCCTGCATGGCACACTTGTTCAATCTGGTTGTCAAGTGGATCCTTAAGTGTTCCCCCATCTGCAAGACATCCCAACAATGGGAAGTAAACTTAGCATGCACTTCAGCCACTTGTACACCTCAAAGCAGGCCCTCCTTGAGCTGCAGCATCAGAATTGCATCCCCAAACATAGTCTGATATGTGACGTTGCCACATGTTGGCATTCCACCCTCCATATAATGGACCGACTATACAAACAGAGAAAAGCCATCACCAAGCGTGCAGCTTTGTCTTGATGATACAAGCGGATACGGGTACTCCACTGTGTAACTTCAATGTCAACCAGTGGCAGCTCATACATGACACCTGCCGTTTGCTCAGGCCCTTTGAGGAAGCCACATTATTAGTCACTTGACAGGATTATTTCCTTCACGTGTTGGAAATAATGGCTGGTCAGGGCACTAAAGACATGGCACCTACATCTCACAGCCACATGAGCCCTGTAAGGGCTGAACTGGAAGAGAAGGAGGAATGGGAGGGAGACAGTGGAGCACAGTTTATGTTTTGCAATATGGGTGGTTTTTATAGTCATCTGACAGGAGATGGGGAGCAGGAGCAGCCAGAGGAGCTAGAGGGTTATAAGGAAGACGAGACATAGGATCCAGAAATACCGTGGCAGTATGCAGTGGAGATGGAGGCAGGGAGTCCCCCCGAGTCACTTGCACATATGGCACGATGCATGCTCAGTTGCTTGGGTATTGACCTCCAAATTATCACCATTTGGCAGCATGATGACTTTTGGCTCTCCACCTTATTGGACCCTCACTATTGGCACAAAACGGGGGCATTTTTTACACCTACTGAGAGGGAGGGCAAACTGACTGTAACGGATCCTAGAGTCACCCTACCTACTTGGATGGACTTTAGGACATCACTATTTGTACCCCTCAGTTGATGTTGTCCAGTGACATAAAGCTCAGAGTTAAAATACTTTAATTTACTGTTTTCATACACTTTCTGGACACGGTCCACTTTCTGTGCACAATACACCTTTTTGCACATGGTCTACCTTTTGCACACTGTCAACCTTTTGCACACAGTCCACCTCCTTTACACAATACACCTTTTGCACAGGGTCTACATTTTGCACACGGTCCACTTGTTGCACACGGTTCACCTTTTGTACAATGCACTAATTCTACACATGCTTCTCCCTTTTGCACACAGTCCGACTTCTGCACACCTCCACCTTTTGCACTCAAGGCACTGTATAGGGAGAGCTATTTTTATTGGATTATCTCCCAGACTCGCTGTCACCTGTATTGTCTTTACTGACCCTTCCCCCTGTGATGTCCTTCCTATAAAAGAAGACACTTGTTTTATACACTGATTTTATACCTGAAGACTGATGTTGCCTGGTTCTTTGGGTACAAGGATGCAATAATCTCTAGTTCTGCCTGGGGATATTGCCTGTGATATGCTGGGGCTTGTCATCCGGAAGGAGTAGTCACTTTTGGTGGAGTCAGTCCGTCACACTGACCTACTACAGAGACACCCTATGTAGTCAGTTGGCTGATACATATCTGTGCCATTGTCCATCCTCTCATAGATCTGACTCGGGGGAGCCCTCAGCACTCACCTTCCATTGTCATGGCTGTTGGGGAGGGGCAGGGTGGCAGGAGCAGTACCAGCTCCATCAGTAGCAGCCTGAGTCTACGGTCGCTGAAGAGTACCTTTCTTCACCCGCATAGTGAAGCAACTCATCAGCAGCAGGTAGATCTGTAGCAGGATCTGAACCAGCAGGTGGTGGCATACCTTGACATGCCCATGCCAACACACTTTGGAGATCCGCTGGACTTCTGGGCAGCCAAACTTGATTTGTGGTCGCAACTAGCAGAGTTTTCCCTGGAAAAGCTGTCCTGCCCGGCAAGTAGTGTGCCATCCGAGCGGGTGTTTAGTGTGGCGAGGACCATAGTAACCCCAAGGAGAACTTGTCTGTCCACAAAAAATGTGGAGAGACTGACCTTTGTGAAGATGAATCAGGCATGGCTCAGCCAGGATTTCCACCCACCAATGCCTGATGCATCAGAGTAGATTGACCATGGTGCCACACCAACACTTTACAAATGTGGATAGTGCAAAACATATTTAAGGTGCTGCTCCCCATTAAAAGAAATTTCTCAGCATCAGACCACAAGTAAGTATTGAGGATATGCATTAGCTAAAACATAACTTGACCCAAGTGGACCCAAAGGACAATTTCTAGTTGTCCTTGTTAGGGGTTACACCGTGGGCAGACATGCTGGCCTTGAGCGCACCCCTGTTCTGTCCCCCGGTGTCATCGCCGGTGCTGTCCGCATGTCGGGATGCAGTCACAGGTGTCCTCCGTCCAGTAACTTACCTTGCCATGCTCCTGCTTCCTCTGTCTGCTGGTGTGCGTGTGGCCGCTTCCTAGGGTGCGTGCGCGCCGGCTCTCATGAAGTTAAAGGGCCAGTATGCCCTTAATTGGTTCTTGCAAATTATAAGTGTCAGCACTTCCTCTATTTCCTTGCCGGATCTTTATGCCATGATTGCCTTAGAGAAAGCATTAATTTGTGTCTTGCCTTGTTGTATATCTGACCTTTGCTATGTATCCTGACCTTGCTCCTTTGCCGCCTGCCTTCTGACCTCTTGCTATGTGACCTGACCTTGCTACAGTGCCACCAGCCCTGACCTCCTGCCTGTCCTGACTGCGAGTTGTCTCATCCTTCCTGCGCCAAGTTACACCTCGACAGCCTGTGTGGATGAGTCGTATCAGGGGTAGCGAAGTCCATCCCACTTTGCGTCGGGCTCTGGTGAATACCAGCGGCACCTTAGACTACGCTCCCTGGTATGGCCACACCATCTTCCACACAGGTCCAGCGGATCCACTTTTCTACCTCCAGCCATTACAGTCTTAGAATGGGCACAAGTTTCACATGCAGAGTTAAAAGCCACTAATTTAAAGACGGCCACCACTAATATCTAGTGATCCCCAGGTGTCCAGATAGAACCGATTCATAAAATTCCCCAACAATCGCAGGCATAAGTGACTAGATGCAAACTATTTTTCTTGGGAAACTTTTTCAAGAACAAAATCTTGTTTGGGTTTGATTTCAGATGCAAGATCTAAATTGACAATAAAACTATGTGATAACAAAATGAAATGTACAACACAGAAACCTGAATGTTTGCCCTGGATTTAAACATTTGTCAGATTCAAGGAAGATCTTTTTTTTTTAATCTGTAAGTACAGTAATCTGACTGATGTTGAGCTTGCTCCAAAAAGTGGTGCCACACCTCAAATGCCCACTTGATGGCCAAGAGCTCCCATTGTTTACGAATGTCTCAGTACCTCTATAGCTAAGAAAGTACAGGGTCAGAAGAGTTCGTGGGAAGGGGTACTTGGATAACACCTTCACCCACACCACGTCTTAAGCATCAACCTCAAACACACATAATTTAGTCTGATCATGTGGAATCAACATGGCAGCTTTGGTAAAAAACCTCTTTAAAGTTTCAAAGGCCCAGATAGCCTTGGGTTGCCAATGGAGTAGATGCACCCCTTTCTTCATGTCATGTCATGTCTGTGGGTGGTTTGGCAATTGCAGATACATTTTTAATACATTTTCGATAATAGTTAGCAAACACAAGAATGGCTGTAATGGCTTAAAGGAAGAAGGGGTGGACTCAATTAACAACAGCTTGGACCTCGGCAGGATCCATGCAAAAGGCTTGCAGGATAAAAATGTAAGCTAGAAAGGAACCCTCCTGCATCATTAAGACACATTTCCAATTTCACAAATTAATGGCTTTCACAAAGCATTTACAGCACAGGTCTAATGTGTCACTTATGAGAAGACTAGTTATTAGGGAAAATCTAAATTATATCAAGGTACAATACCACAAATTTTTTAAAATATTTTCTGAAGATGTCATTAACTGAGATTTGAAACATAACTTGTTCGTTACTCAGATCAAAAGGATTAACCAAGTATTCAAATTGTTCTTCTGGGGTATTGAAGGCAATCTTTTATCTATCCCCCTCCCTAATCCGCATAAGGTTATTGGCTCCTTTCAAATCAAGTTTAGAAAACCACACACACCCTCTCCCCCCTGAATATTTGATTAAAGAGTCAGGGATTTTATGACAAAGGACTTTGGTTTTGGACCGTGATCTTATTTAGTTCCCTATAAAATATGCACAATCATAAACCCCCATCCTTATAACCTACATAGAAAATCACTGCCGCCTTTGGAGAGACCGAGGGGTGGACATGCCCCCTTTTCAAACTATCTTGAAGATACTCTTTCATGGCTTACCTTTAAAAACTAAAAAAAAATTTAGATTCTACATTTGTGGTATTTTGCCCCAGGTAATAAATTGATTGGGCAATCTTAGTTTCAATGTATTAAACATTGGAAAATTCATTGGAAAAGAAAATCACTAAAATCCCTGATTTACTTAGGAATTTTGTTCTCCTCCTAACAGAGATTGGCTGGATTAACAGAAATACATTTAGAAAAGCAGTAAGTCCACCCATTTCACCAGTTTCTATGAGGACTATTGAAAAGTAGGGCTGTAAAGTTTCAACCAAGGCATGCCAAGAAAAAACAATGAACATAACTCCAAATGGATGGACCCAGTGAGTAGATGGATCACTGGTGTGTAATACAAATTCTGGTAACACAACACCAATTTGTGCTTAACAAACATACTTAGCTTGTTGGTGTATTAGAGGCAATTTTCAAACAACCAACATAGTAGCATATCTGAGTTACCCAAATGCCAGGTGTGATTTCTTCTCAGCACTCGGAGAGATAAATTCTGACTAAACCATCAGATGTCTTGCACGTCAAAATGTGGACGGTTGCAGAGACTCTGGTTCATTCTTCAGGCATTTAAATGCCAGAGATGGTTTGCACACATTTTAAATATATTACAAACTAATATCAACCATGAAAATGTTAATGCCCGCAGTGTGTATTAAACATTCATATTTGTATTTACTGACATTAGGAAATAAAAATGTAACATAGATGTTTAGAAATGACTCCAGGGTTTTCCATCAGTTGAATATATAGATTAAAATGAAATTATGCAATATTAACCACTTGGGGACACATGGCGTACAGGTACGTCCTGCATCCCCGATCCTTAAGGACCCAGGGCGGACAGGTACGCCCGTGGCAAGGAATGCCTGCTGAAATCATTCAGCAGGCATCCCGTGACAACGCCTGGGGGGGGTCCTGAGACCTCAATTCAGACCGGCGATCTGCGATGATTCCGGGTCATACGGAAAATAAGGGGGATCGGAGCTGTCCAAGACAACCCTGATCCCCCTGAAGTGATAGGAGTGAGGTGGCAGGGGTGCCACCCCTCCTATCCCTGCTATTGGTCGGTCAGAAGCGACCGACCAATAGCAGATCGGAGGTGGGGGTAAAAGTTCGGTTCCCCTGCTCTGTCCTTCAACTGGCACCAGCGAAGGTCCCTTACCATCGGTGGCGGGAGATTCCTGGTGCGGCGGAAGGTCCCTGGTGGTGTGGCGGCAGCGATGAGGTGTGGCAATGTTGCCTAGCAACATCTGGAAGGCCAGTTTGGAGGCCACTATACAGTGATCTCTAAACTGTAGCCCTCCAGATGTTGCAAAACTACAACTCCCAGCATACTCCCCCCCCCCCCAATAAAAATTAAAAACATCTCGTATGGCAGTGTTTCCAAAACGGAGCCTCCAGCTGTTGCAAAACAACAACTCCCAGCATTTCTGGACAGCCACTGACTGTTCAGGCATGCTGGGAGTTTAGCAACAGCTGGGGCACCCTGTTTGGGAATCCCTGGCGTAGAATTTTTTTGGTAGCAGAGGCAATTGTAACACTTGTATCCGGGTCCACCCCTATGCTAATCCATAATTTAGGCCTCAAATGTGCATGGCGCTCCCTCATTTCGGAGCCCTGTCATATTTCAAGGAAACAGTTTAGGGCCACATATGGGGTATTTCCGTACTCGGGAGCAATTGCGTTACAAATTTCTGGGGGCTGTTTCTCCTTTCAACCCATTATGAAAAGGTAAAGTTGGGGTCTACACCAGCCTGTTAGTGGAAAAAAATAAAAATAATTACACTAACATGCTGGTGTTGCCCCATACTTTTCATTTTCACAAGAGGTAAAAGGGAAAAAAGACCCCCAAAATTTGTAATGCAATTTCTCCTAAGTACGGATATATCTCATATTTGGATGTAAAATGCTTTGCGGAAGCGCAGCAAGGCCCAGGAGTGAGAGCACACGATGTACATTTGAAGCCTACAATGGTGATTTGCACAGGGGTGCCTGATTTTACAGTGGTTCTGACATAAATGCAAAAAAATGTATACCCACGTTCGACCCCCATAATGGAAACTACACCCCTCACGGAACATAACGCCCCACAGATGTTTGACGAATTTTCCTTAATGTTGGATGGGAAAATGAAACAAAATGTATAAATTTGACAAAAATGCAGGTGTTACCCTAAATTTTTCATTTTAACAAGGGAAAATAGGAAAAAAGCCCCCCAAAATTTGTAACCCCATTTCTGCTGAGTAAGAACCTACCCCATATGTGGATGTAAAGTGCTCTGCGGGTGCACTACAATGCTCAAAAAAATTTGTCCGGAATTGAAGGCCACGCCGCTGGGGACCTGTGCAGTCATTTTTAAGTAAAGAAAATGCAAAAAATAACTTTATTAGAAAACAAAAAGTTAATAAAAATGATCAAGAAAATCTTTAGATCACTGAAAAATGAGCTCTGAAAAATAGCCCTAAAATAAATAAATAAATAAAACAAAGTTATAGGTGCCGGTCCCAATACTCAGAGTTTCTTGTTGTTCATTCCGGTACATAAGAAGTGTCAGCTGAGACAATCGTGTGTACAAAGGGGAGCCTATGTTACATTTTATGCATGTGACCTGTTGTTTTTTGGCTGTTTATATATTGCAATACATTGCCCTTTTAAATGTATTAACATTTTTATATTTTTTGAGAATTCTGGTTTATTTTTATCTCCCAAATCTCAGTAAGGAAACATTTGTATTCATGAATGGGTTTGGTAAGCTGAGGGCATCTATTAATGTCTTCCTCTGGTTGACTCATTTAGTTTGTGATGTATTTTAAATGTGTACAAAACATTTTTTTTTTGCCTTCCGAATTGGTGCGCACTGACTGGGATGCTTCTTTCCATATAAATTGCTGTGAAAATGTAATTGTCTTAACAGATTCTCCTCTGTCTGCTTCTGTTTAGAAAATGACCCCAACAGTCTATCACCTGATGTTTATCGTCCACATAATGCGTGACATGTTATAAATGTTATATGAATAGCTCAAGATGTAATAAAAAATATACAAGATAGCCAATAGAATACGAACAAGGGAAGAATTGTCAGGGAGACTCAGGGATCAGAATGGTGGCCTATGCTTTAGACATGAATATTAAATGTGAAATTTGTAACATTACATAACCGTTGGCTGTCCGGGCATGCCAGGAGTTGTAGTTTTGCAACATCTGGAGGTCCGCAGGTTGAAGACCACTGGTATAGGAGGTAATACTCATGTGTTCCCGGCGCTCCGGACTGCCCTGGATGTCGCCCTCCATCACTGTCGCCATGTCCCCGTCGCTCCAGAACGTCTCTGCTGCCCGGTATCCTCGCTCTCCGTTGCCGCCATCACGTTGCTACACACGCCGCTCCTATTGGATGACGGAACGGTGTGTGCGACGACGCGATGACGACGAAGGAGAGCGCCTGACATTCAGGGGATCCCGGCACGGAGCAGACACCGAGGAGGCCGGTAAGGTCCCTCCCGGTGTCCTTTAAGCTGTTCGGGACGCCGCGATTTCACCGCGGCGGTCCTGAACAGCCCGACTGAGCAGCCGGGTAAGTGTCAGTTTGGCTTCAGACGCGGCAGTCAGCTTTGATCGCCGCCTCTGAAGGGTTAATACAGGGCATCACCGCGATCGGTGATGTCCTGCATTAGCCGCCGGTCCCGGCCGTTGATGGCCGCAGGGACCACCGTGGTATTTGCCGTATAAGACACACCAACATCCCCCCCCCCCCCCCCCCCCGTTTTGGGGAAGAAAAAGTGCGTCTTATATGGCGAAAAATGCGGTAATTTCAATGTATATCACAATCCAATGCAGGAAATCTGTAGTGAAATATGCAGCATAAAATCTGCTGCTTTACCTGTCACCAAACTAAACTTTTAATTCATTCATCCTTACGTAATTATAAGACACTTTGCTATTTACTTGCTATTAAAATTCTCAATCTTTATATGTTTTTAATGTGATCCAAAAAAACAGCCACTAGGTGGCTCCGTTCTGTTCGCTGCGCAAGTCAAACAGTTTGTTCTCTTCCCGGCCTGGCAGTAGACCAAACTCAGGAGGTTCTTGCGGGGCATGGGGAGACACAGCTCTCACAGGCTTCAATGACTTTGTGCCTGCTGGGGAACGCCCACTTTCTCCTAGCAGGAGCAAGGAAAAGATATGATACAGAGCTCAGAAATTTTTTTTAAGGGCAGGAGGGGTGTTAGGAGTAGTTAGGGCATATAATCTGAGTTAGTTTAAAAAATATGGTTTGATGACACGTACTCTTTAAATATGTGAAGAATA
The DNA here is from genome assembly GCF_029499605.1 of Hyla sarda. NCBI lineage: Eukaryota > Metazoa > Chordata > Amphibia > Anura > Hylidae > Hyla > Hyla sarda. Next base: position 126,620,074 of record NC_079191.1, read on the forward strand.
CTGCACGTTTGAATACAACATTAGGCTAAGTTCCTGACTTTCCAGTCTTTTTGGAAAACTGCCACAGCAGTTTTCGAGCTGAAGCCAGAAGTATTTACAAGGAATGTAAAGGAAGGGTTTCTACATTCTTATTCCTGCTGGATCCATTTCTGTCTTTGGCGCAAAAACTGCTGTGACAGTTTTCCAAAAAACACTGCGACAAAAACTAGCCTAAGGGTGTATTCACACATACAGTATCGATCACATATTTAATTATGCAGATTTTATTCAGCAGATTTCAATGTAAACTAATTGACTGAACAAATCTTCAAATCTGCAGTATCAAAAAACCACAGAGGATACTGTATGTATGAATACACCTTTAGGGTGCGAGTTTGAATGGGAACGGGCTCTCCTCTGTAAATTTTCGCCAGCATAAGCTTTGCTTTGGGAAATCTTCCTCAGAACACATTAAAGCCAATGGAGTCTGTGCCATATTTTCAACAGCAGAAATCCTTTGCCAAAAATCTGGTGCGAACAGCCCGCAGAGTGCCCGTTACCATTCAAACTTGCAGTGGGAAACACTCTACATGTGTAAAAGTAAATCCGCCCACGTGAAGCCACCCTATAGGCTGAATTTCCACTTTCCAGTTTTCTTGAAAAACTGCCACTGCATTCTTTGAATCCACTTTAAGTTTTAGTTTAAAAATTGCAATGGCAGTTTTCAAAAGAACTGTTAAGTGGAAATAAACCCGAAGGCCAGTTTCACACAGGCAAGAAAGGGGAATCAATCAGACTGGGACTTTTGGCAACAATACAGACACAAAAATGTTACACCAGTGTGAAACTGGCCTTAGGCTAAGGTTCCACTAGGATTTTGTTGGCCATTTTGCAACCAAAAATGCCTGAAAGGCCAAACATTAGCACAAAGTCAATAGGGAAAAGCAAAGTGCCAAACTCACTTTGCATTTTTATTTTTTTATTTTTTTTTTACCTGACCCCTGCGTTTTGCTACAATTCAGTAGTTTTGCAAAATCGCAGAATGCAGAGAATCTGGAATTTTTTGAGCAAAAAGACCATAGTTTCAGCATTGGAGCACCCTACTTCCCTCTGCCGCCATACAGTATCAAGCGCTGCATGGTGCTTTATATGCATTGCTGGTTCACTGTAACCCCTCAATGAGCTGAGCGCTATGCGCCAGCCATGCAAAGAAAGAGTTAACTAGCACTGCTGAGTAGTGCTGAGTAACCCTTTGGGGGCTATGTAGTATATCCAGCAATCTATAAAAAAAAATAAAAAAAACCTGCATAGGGTTCCCAGTCTTTTATTCTCAGCCAGATACCAAATAAGCAGCAACAGCCTGACATTACCAGGGTGGGTGAGGACAATTATCATCGGCCCTTCCCAGCTTAAATAACGCCAACCTGTTACCACCGTAGTGATGCTATGATCACTTCTTACCTTCTTACACTTCGTAAGCTGGGTGCTCTGCATTCGACCTACGAAGTGGAAACTTAGCCACACAACTAACCAGTACTGTATAAGGCTATGTTACAGATTTAGCATTTTGGCTAAGAGGCTTTAAGTTATGCTTTAGAATATGTTTACATCAGCATTGGGCAAATCAGTTATGAAATGTCCGTCATTGTCACATAACAAAGGTGTGAAATGTATGTTAGCGGAAGTCAACGGTCCGTTATATTGAAAGATTTCTGTTAAAATTAAATATAAATTAATGGACCCTTGGCTTCTATTATTACCTGTTAAAAAACTGTTATGTCAGTTATATTTTAACCATTTCCATAATGTTCTTTTCTGATCATACTTAGTAGCAATAATGGATGTAAAAATAATGGCAGCAAACAGAGACTACTTCAGTCACCATAGGCTTCAATAGACTTCAATATTTAGCAAATAACATAAAGGCAGGAATCCAACAGCACTCGTGACATGGATGCAATATTCACATTTATTGTACTCACATCAGGGTTGGTAGACAAATGTACAGGCAGGGAGCAGACAGATCGGAACGATGTCCGTTTTGTGCCACACCAGCTGCTTCAGACTTCAATATTTGTAAGTTAAAATTTCAGTTATTTATGATGGGGGAAAAAATACTGTAGGCACGGTATTTTTCTCCTTAGATGTGCTTGCTTCATTGACAGTAAGTGACAACTGCCTGGATTGATCAGCCACCAGACAATCATCACTTATGGCAGACATCGACAATTAAGGTGATGTCTGCCACTAGGGGCCATGTCCCTAAGTTCTTGATTTTAGTGCAAATATTTGTGACTCTAAGGCTGGGACATTCTATGCACAGCATTGCCAACTAAATCACTCTTTGCTGCTGTGCGCTGAATATCTGGAATGCTTGGATGTCCGCCATCACCATTAATGGCAATGCATTTCCAAGGAGATCCACTGAATAAATGAACAGGTTCATTCTTTTGGCAGAGTCTAAAATTTACATTTCTGCAGGGTTGAAAACAATTGGAGGCTGCTGCACTAGAATTTTCAAGCGGAATTCTGCTTGGGAATTCCGTAGTGTGAATCAGGCCTTATTTTATACCATAGAAGTGCCACAAATAGTGTTCAAAATTCCGCTCTATGGGGGGAGATTTATCAAAACCTGTCCAGAGGAAAAGTTGCCCAGTTGCCCATAGCAACCAATCAGATTGCTTCTTTCATTTTACAGGGGCCTTGTTAAAAAATGTAAGAAGCAATCTGATTCGTTGCTATTGGCAACTGGGCAACTTTTCCTCTGGACAGGTTTTCGATAAATCTCCCCCTATGTCTCCAAGCTTAGCAAACTTAGTTAATTATCTCAATACAGTGCTACATGTCGTACTATCATATCACCAAAATAAGTGCAATTTATTTAACAATGGGCACGATGCAATGCCACTGGGTTATAAGCTTGAGGACACTAGGGGAAGGATTGCCTGACCTTCTCAGCCCATATGACCATTATTTGCATTATAGCTTGCTAATACATTTTGTATTAAAAATCATATTTAGGAGAACTAATTGCTTCAAATGGCCCTATCATTAGCCCCAATTCCCAGGTCTTGTAATATTATCAGTTAATTGTGAGTGTACCCATCCTGCATTTTATCAACTACTTAGAGTCTATGATGAAACTTCAGTAGCTATGTGCATTGTACTCACAGCATGTTTTCCGTAGAGCTGGTTGCTAGTAAAAGAGTGCTTTTTGCATGTAATTTATGTCAGTTCTCGTCTTTTGTGCCTCATAGTGACGCACACATCTTTTTATAGAGGATGTATTCGTTTACTGTTCCCTTACAGTTAAGAGAGTTCTGTGTATAAGACAATTGTTAGATGTTCTGCCTTAGTACATACAGTTTAAATGGGTAATCCACAATATAGTGCTAAAACAGTGAATGGGGTTCTGTACATGTCATTTGTCTATCAATATCTCATTGTACGTCAATGGAAATACTCAAAGCGTGCATATGAATGGAAATACTTAAAGCCATTGTTTTGGGGCAATACCATTTATACAGAGGCTTTTTTTTATGATGTAGTTTGATAAAAAGACAGATGTGAATTTAGAGTAAAAATATCTCAATTGTTTACACTGCTGAGCAGATTAATGTGAATGGGGCAGCAGTGATTTTTTTTTTTATTTAGTATAATAAGAAATATAAGGCTAGAGGCCACCTGTGCAGAATAATTGTTTGGGTTTTGTACTTTGATTCTTTATTTTTAGCTATAAATGCACTTTTGGCCTTTTTATTTTTTAAATTTTTTTATTTAACCCTTCAGGGACTCATTTTCACGTTAAGGACGCAGCCCTTTTTTGCAATTCTGGCCACTGTAACTTTATGCATTAATAAATCTGAGATGCTTTTACCTTTGTTCTGATTCCAAGATAGTTTTTTGGTGACATATTCTACTTTAACATAGTGGTGAATTTTCTCCATTATTTGCATCCTTTTTGATAAAAAAAAATAAAAATTCCGGACTACAGACTGGTAAGTAAGGTCCTTCTAGTCTCCTTCAAAATCACAGGTACCTCTGGCCCCAGTACTACTGGGAAATACTCCTACAGCCCCCTTTTTTTCACTTTGGATGTCTTTTAATGTTTTTTGATGGATGTTTTATGGGTGTCTGTCAACCAGCCTGCTATACTTCGATGCCTTTTAATGTTTTCTGATGGATGTTCTATGGGTGTTCATGTCACAGCCTGCTACAATTGGATTTAAAACTATTGACTATTGTGAACAGCCTTTCAACAGAACTTTGTCATAGCCACTCTTCACTTAATGCAATATATGTTTTTCATCTATGTGGATTCGCCAGCATCACCAGTTAGAATTGGACTCATAATTTTGGATCAGTATGAACTGCCACATACCTGAACTGTGTCACTACCTTCATAACTATATATAGTGGTGTGACACTCCACCACCCTGCATATATATTTTTTTATTTCCATTTTCTCCGGTGTATATTTTATTAGAGTTTATAATTTTACATTTTTAAACACCCTTAACCTGCCCATGTCGGGAGACATATGTATATTTATGTTTTAAGAATGTAATGCCTCCCAGTATTTTTCCCCATATTTTATATACTAACTACTGCATTTGTATATGTGTTCCCTAGTAAATTTTGAATTATTGATATTCATTCAACATACCCACCCACTAGCGCTCTTCAGAATCCCTCCTTTTTTCGCCTTTTCCGCCAGAAGAGGAGTCACATTTGGCATTTGTAAAGCAAATTTTCCTGAAATTGTTTTTGGTGGGGCATGTTGCATTTAGGAAGCCCCTATAGTGCCAGAACAGCACCCCCCCCCCCCCACTATTTCAGAAACTATAACCCTCAAGGAACGTAACAAGGGGTACAGTGAGCCTTAACACCGCACAGGTGTTTGATGACTTTTCGTTAAAGTCTGATGTGTAAATGAAAATTATAATTTTTTTCACTAAAATGCTAGTTTCTCCCAAAATTTCACATTTTTACAAGGGGTAATAGAAAAAAATGCCCACTAAAATTTGTAACCCCATCTCTTCTGAGTATGTAAATACCCCATGTGTGGATGAAAAGTGCTCTGCGGATGAACTACAATGCTCAGGAGAGAAGGAACACCATTGAGCTTTTGGAGAGAGAATTTGTTTGGAATGGAAGGGGGCCATGTGCGTTTACAAAGCCCCCATGGTGCCAGCACAATGGACCCCCCCCCCACATGTGACCCCATTTTGGAAACTACACCCCTCACATAATGTAATAAGGGGTGCAGTGAGCATTTACACCCCACAAGTGTCTGACAGATTTTTTGAACAGTGGTCCATGAAAATTAAAAATTTAATTTTTCATTTGCACAGCCCACTGTTCCACAGATCTGTCAAATGCCAGTGGGGTATATATCAGCACTACACCCCTTATTAAATTCTGTGAGGAGTGTAGTTTCAAAAATGGGGTCACATGTGGGAAGGGGTCCACTGTTCTGATTCAGCAATCATGATCAGCAATCATGAACTTAAAAACAGATAACAGAAAAAACCAAACTTCACAACATGGAGGAGTACGGGACAGGATACTAGACAGGTAATATTCCAAATTAAACTCCACAACATGGAGGAACATGGGTCAGGATACTAGACAGGAAATATTCAAAACCAAACTCACCAACATGGAGAAATCAGGATACCAGAACAGGAATTACACAAGCGAGACTCACAGTGTGAACACAGACTAAGTTACAAGGCAAAAGCAGAACCGGACATACAATAATCCTAAAAAAACGACAAATGTACCACAGACTAAAATCTATGTACAGTACAGACCAAAAGTTTGGACGCAACTTCTCATTCAGAGTTTTCTTTATTTTCATAACTATGAAAAGTTGTAGTTGTAGTTGTAGATTCACATTGAAGGCATCAAAACTATGAATTAACACATGTGGAATTATATACATAACAAAAAAGTGTGAAACAACTGAAAATATGTCATATTCTAGGTTCTTAAAAGTAGCCACCTTTTGCTTTGATTACTGCTTTGCAGACTCTTGGCATTCTATTGTTGAGCTTAAAGAGGTAGTCACCTGAAATGGTTTTCACTTCACAGGTGTGCTGGTGTGGAGGAGGAGGTGTGATGGTGTGGAGGTGTTTTGCTGGTGACACTGTTGGGAATTTATTCAGAATTGAAGGCATACTGAACCAGCATGGCTACCACAGCATCTTGCAGCAGCATGCTATTCCCTCCGGTTTGCGTTCAGTTGGACCATCATTTATTTTTCAACAGGACAATGACCCCAAACACACCTCCAGGCTGTGTAAGGGCTATTTGACCAAGAAGGAGAGTGATGGGGTGCTGCGCCAGATGACCTGGCCTCCACAGTCACCGGACCGTAACCCATTCGAGATGGTTTGGGGTGAGCTGGATCGCAGAGTGAAGGAAAAAAGGGCCAACAAGTGCTAAGCATCTCTGGGAACTCCTTCAAGACTGTTGGAAGACCATTTCAGGTGACTACCTCTTGAAGCTCATCAAGAGAATGCCAAGAGTGTGAAAAGCAGTAATCAAAGCAAAAGGTGGCTAGAACCTAGAATATGACATATTTTCACACTTTTTTGTTATGTATATAATTCCACATGTGTTAATTCATAGTTTTGATGCCTTCAGTGAGAATCTACAATTTTCATAGTCATGAAAATAAAGAAAACTCTGAATGAGAAGGTGTGTCCAAACTTTTGGTCTGTACTGTATGTAAAACTCAATGGGGGACATTTACTAATCTAGTCTATTCTGGGTATGCTTATAGACCAGCGTATGTGGTAGTCTCCTGTCTATTGTGCTCCTAATTTATCAAAGGTCTCACAGCCCTTGATAAATTCTGTGCTCAGACTTCAGGGTCTACAGCTTAAACTGCATTTAGACCTGCTCCAACATGGTCTGACATTTCAGCGTATTTTGGGCAGATGCGACTTGTCGCACAAAAGTCGCACTTGATAAATTCAGCACCAATGCATTTTCCAATGCATTTCCGTCTAAAATAGACTTGCATGCATCATGTTCTAAAAATCATCTACAGCAAAAGTCGCAGAAAAGTCGCAAATATTTAGACTGCGACTTTCTGTGAGACAAATTTAGACAGGAAAAACCAGTCTAAATCCTTTGATAAATCTCCCCCAATGTCCCTCATTTACTAAAGTCCAACCGAATCTTTTTCTCGGTTATTACACCTAAAGTTTAGTTGCAACGTTTGTGCGAATATTTATGCAACCAAAGTTTTGTCGCATAACCGACACTTTAGAAAACACTCGGACTGTTTTTTTTTTCACTCTGAAATGGGCGTGTTTTATGCAAAAATGGGCGTTTTACAGACAAAAAACAAAAAATACTCAGAGTACTTCCAAAATCACTCAAGAAAAAGTTTGAGTTTGCCTCACACAATAACCGACAGCCAAGAGGCCGAGTGAAATTCCAAAAATTGAGTGATTTCTAAAAAGGGACTGTTTGCCATTGTTTTTTTGTGAAAGTAACTTGTTTTATAACCCGAAAACATTTTGTACAGTTCAACACTTTTATGAATAAAATATTGAATACTGTTGTGATAGTTAATGTTTATATATTTTTTTCTTTTTAACACATTTGCAATATTAGGTTTAAATCAATTTAACACCAAGCTGATAAACAAGGATAATTGTTGTAATGTTTGAAAAATTATAACACATGAATACTTTTGATTCATGGAAACATTTTTAAATTAAATTTTTGTGAAAGCAGCGACGCCTCCAGGGCTGCTCAATACTATCCTGCGACATAGTTGTCTGAGGAACCTTCACCCTTCGTTGAGCCAGCATTGGACATGGCCACACAGGTTCAGGAATGGTAAGCACTAAAGCAGTGGCCTCCAACCTGTGGACCTCCAGATGTTGCAAAACTACAACTCCCAGCATGCCCGGACAGCCAACGGCACTGCCCGTGCTACCGTGGGATTTTGCTGTGATTTTTTTTTTAAATTGACGACGCAGGGGGAAAGGGAAGTCTGCGTGCGCACACAGCACCCCCCTGCGTCCCCTGTGTCTCCTGTGTTCCCCTGTGTCCCCTGTGTCTCTTGTGTCTCCTGTGTCCCCCTTCATCCTCCTCTCCCTTGCGGCGCAGTGAGACGAAAATGGTGCCTTGGGGCGGAACAAGCTGCATCTGCGCCAGACTCCTGTGCCTGCCGTGGAACTGAAAGCTGCGCAGGCCGGCTTGCTTAAGGTACCGTACCCTTTCCACCCCTCTGTTACCCCTTCTCAACCCTGTCCAACCCCCCCCCCCACCGTCACCCAGGTCCACCCTCTACCCCCCCGTCACTCATGTCCACCCCCCTGTCACCCATGTCCACCCCCCCTGTCCCCAAATCCACCCCCCCTGTCACCCATGTCAACCCCCTCTGTCACCCATGTCCACACCCCCCTGTCACCCATGTCCACACCCACCCTGTCACCCATGTCCACACACCCCCTGTCCCCCATGTCACCCATGTTCACCTTCCTGTCACCTATGTCCACCCCCGTCATTCATGTCCATCCCCCCTCTCAAACATGTCCACCCTCCTATCATCCCCGTCACCCATGTCCACCCCCCCTCTCACCCATGTCTACCCTCCTGTCATCCATTTCTGCCTTGTCCACTCCCCTTTCCATCCCTGTCATTCATGTCTACCCCCGTAGTCTACCCTGTCACCCATGTCCACTCCTCTCTGTCACTCCTGTCCCTCTTTTACCCCCTTGTCACCCTTGTCCACCCCTCTGACCCCCTGTCTCCCATGTCCACCCTCCTGTCATCCATGTCCACCCCCCCTCTCACCCATGTCTACCCTCCTGTCATCCATTTCTGCCTTGTCCACTCCCCTTTCCATCCCTGTCATTCATGTCTACCCCCGTAGTCTACCCTGTCACCCATGTCCACTCCTCTCTGTCACTCCTGTCCCTCTTTTACCCCCTTGTCACCCTTGTCCACCCCTCTGACCCCCTGTCTCCCATGTCCACCCTCCTGTCATCCATGTCCGCCCCCATCCAACCCTCTGTCACCGCTGTCCATCCCTGTCAGCCATGTTCCCCCTCCATTGTCCACCCCTCTGACCATATCCTTGTCACCCATGTCCACACCCTATTCACCCCTCTGTCACCCCTGTTCACCCCTCTGTCACCCCTATGCCCCCGTCACCCATGTTCACGCTTCTACACCCATCTATCACCCTTGTACACCTCCCTACACCCCTCTGTACACTCCTCTACACCCCTCTGTCACCCATGTACCCCAATCTATCACCCATGTACACTTCTCTACACTCCTCTGTTACCCATGTACACTTCTCTACACCCCTCTGTCACCCATGTACAATTCTCTACAAACCTCTATCACCCAAGTACACTCCTCCACACCCCTCTGTCACCCATGTACACCCCTCTACACCCCTCTGTCACCAATGTACATCCATCTGTCCCCCATGTGCACTCCTCTACACCCCTCTATCACCCATGTACACCCATCTATCACCCATGTACACTCCTCTACACCCCCTCTGTTACCCATGTACACTTCTCTACACCCCTCTGTCACCCATGTACACTTCTCTACACCCCTCTGTCATCCATGTACACTTCTCTACACCCCAATGTCACCCATGTACACCCATCTACCACCTATGTACACTTCTCTACACCCCTCTGTCACCCTCTACACCCCTCAGTCACCCATGTCCACTCTTCTACACCCCTCTGTCACCCATGTAAAAAAAAAAAAAAAAAAGTGCAGAGCCTAATAGGTTTGTTTTGCAAGTTTAACGGTGAAGAATTGTGTGTGGAAGAAATCGTGATGATGGCCTGGACCAGATGGAGAAGAGAAGGCAACAATGCAAATTAGAGAAGACATCACTTGTGAACTGCTGTATAAAGCAGCACTTTAAACTACATACCCACTGATAAATAGATATAGTGCAGTGCGTTTTTACAGTTTTTCCCTCGGCGGCGGTGCCCCGCGAAATTTTTTTTTTCCGAGGTGTGCCCTGACCCAAAAAAGGTTGGGAAACACTGATATAGACTATTGTACAAACAGAATTGCGGCTGGATGGATATATGAAAGAATATGTGTGATAGTCTGGGGGATGTAGGGTATGGGGAGTGTAGCTGTGCGGTAGTTAAAGGGTGCTTGTTAACCCTTGCTATTTGTGACACCAGGGTTAGGGCTCTTCAGTAATGCTTGTCCTACCGCCACCCTTCCCAAGAGCGATAGGGAGGTAGATAATAATAGAATGTCCACAACTGGAAAGTTTTCTGAAACAGGCATAACTTTTACTGAAGATTTTCTGCAAGCTTCATAAACCGAACAGTCTCTATGCATACAACTGCTTTCTCTGAAGATTGACAAAGGTTGGGACTTTAGCAATTTAGAGTCTTAAGGTATTAGGCACTGTTCCACTGGATTTAGGGGATTTAGTTGTGGTCCAGTAGTCACGCTAGCATTAGCGGGGTAATTTAGAACTCACGGTTTTAGTTCTGCTGAGGCCAGTAGGTTTTGAGGCCTAGCTTGTCTTTGAAAGTTGCACAGATCTGTCCTGTTAGTCCAGCATCCACGAGAGCAGCAACCCAAGAGAGCGATAATTGGCTACAGTTCCCTTATATGGGAAGGAGCTGGACTAGTGCTAAATGGTCCATACTTGTGTCAATCACCATTACAAAGACTTGTGTGTAACACGTGACCCAAGGACCTCCAACATACCATAGAGGTTATTAAGGTCCTGCGACGCTAAACGAGGTAAGTACTATACATTATATTAGATATACACTATTATTAAATATATACATGTATTAGCATTAAAGAATTAGACTTAAGGAGAGACGAGAAGGGGCTGTCCCACCTGAGGGACCCTACCTGAGCGTAGTTACTCTGACTTTGGGGACCTCTACACTAGGTACGGTATGCAATACGGTACCGGGCCACCACATATGCATATATACGGTATATAATAACCAAAATATCAATTTATTCTAGTCTAAAAGATGATAATAAAAATTACACTAGATTAAAATAAATTGTACTACAGTCTAACTACACACCTTAAACCCCTTGTGAATAAGAACAAACTGTATGAACATATGAAATCAATAATATTGCACCACAATAGTTTTACTGCTTATTATGAACCTGTAATAACATAATCATACACAAAGAATCTATAGAGAAAAAAAGTATATGCTACTAGGAATACATGCATATGTTCCTGCAGATTGGCAGTAAGCTGAATGCTCTTCACGTCACTGCCCGATGTTCATGCAGACCGACAGTGTCAGTGAGCTGAGTAGGGTCAGCCAACTGCTGAATTGCATGATCAATAATATTGTGAATCCTGGTGGCTCCCCAGCGGCTGATAGCAGCCGAAACATGCGCTCTGTGAAGTGAGGGCAACTTCTCCACTTACTACATTTTCTGCCTTTGGTTGGTAAGCTGCAGAGATGTAGAGAAAAGATCTTGTTACAAATACCAACTTAAACAAGACAGTCCGCTAGATAATGTTGAAGCATGTGTGGTGAAAATGTGAATAGAAATACATGCCAGAGGAGGCAACAGGCATGTCTGCTAAACTTTTGACACAACCAAGTGACAAATATTTTACTGTTTGACCATATTACTTGTTATAGTTTAGGACATGGGGCGTAAATGTATGTCCTGATGTGCTGTAACTTAACACACCAGGACACATATTTACATTCTGGACATCAAGTGGGCACAAAGGCTGCACTCGCTTCATGCTTGCCAGGCTCTGTCTGCTATCAACAGCCAGGGACCCGCTAGTAGCCTTTATAAAAAGGCTGTGAAGGCTGTGAAGGATTTACCTTCACAGCCTTTTTATAAACCTGCCAATGTTAGTAAAAATAATGAATATTATATGATTAGAATAGGTATGAGGACAAGCTCATAATGATAGTAGTCCTTCCAAACTCAAAATGATCTTTTGCTTAATTAATAAGAAGTGCATCCCTGGGAAACAATAGGTTCCCAATAGGTCTCCCTTATCCTCCTTGTCCCCCTTTCTTCTCCCCCCTCCCCTTCCCCCTTGCTCTTCCCCCCCTTCCCCCTCACCCCCCCCCCTTCCCCCTCCCCCCCTCTCCCTCTCTCCCCTTCTCTCCCCCTTTCCCCTCCCCCCCGTTTACACCACACTTACCTGATGACAGTATCAATTGTTTTGAGATCTGGAAGAAATTAATTTAAATTAAAGAACAAATGAGTAAATAGCAATTATGAAGATGTACGAAAGTACAACAAATGTTTACGAGAACCTAACTCATGTATGTGTTACTTCTATTTAAATACAATATTTCTCACTTTTTCTGAAAGATATGGAGAGATAGAATTACAAAAATCTCTCCCTTTCCCCTCCCCCCTCCCCACCTTCCTCCTCCCCTTCCCTCCTCCCCCCCCCCCCTTCCCCCCACCCCCTCCCCCCCTTTTTTTATACCCACTCACCTGATGAAAGTACCAATTGTTTTGAGATCTGGAAGAAATCAAATTAAAGAACAAATGAGTAAATAGAAATTATGAAGATGTACAAAATTACAACAAGAAATATGTTGCATTTATCTAAATACAATATTCCTTAAACATCTACGGATGGATGCGGAGAGATAGAATTATACACATCTTCCCAGTAGATATATGGATATTAGAATTGTTCTAACAGGGGGATATAATAATGTATGACATCTATAACCCAATAATAAATGCAAGAATAACTAATTGGGCAACACACATATGATCACATGCATCCAGAAGGATCGCATTCAGTTAACTATAAGGGTCTGCAAAACAGTGGAATATATTAAACTACTACAAATATTTCAAATTAATACATTATCAGGAAGTTAGGGGCAAAGAGAATGCTCACTCTGGTGAGATTCAATACCTCCTGGAGAGTAAGTCCACGCGCATATTCTAATGCGCACAATACTTGTGAGAGGACATCCTGCTGCCAGTAAAACAAGCGCACGCGCAGTAGCGCTGTTGGAAAATGCACAGAGTACCTGCGCAGAAGAGACTGCGCATACGGGAATTGACAGCAGAGTTATTTAATATATGGGAAACAAAGGGTTTTTTGGACTCCCTCAAGGGGGTCTATAGGAATTAATTTGTTGGAAATAACCCTCCATATATTGGTGCATTTTAGGAATAGTGCTTAACCCCTTCATGACCAGCTAGTTTTGGCCTTCATGACCCAGTCCGTTTTTTCAAATCTGACATGTGTCTCTTTAAGTGGTAATAATTTTGGACTGCTTTTACCTGACAAAGTGATTCAGAGACAGTTTTTTGAGACATATTGCACTTTATATTAGTGGTAAAATTTTGTTGATACATGAAGCGATTTTTGTGAAAAACTCAAAAATATTGTGAAAAATGTCATAAATTCTCTACTTGTAAGAGAAATAGTTATGCCAAATAAATGTAGTTACTAATTCAGGTCCACAACATGTCTATTTTATGTTGGCATCATTTGTTTACTTTTTACGGCATTAGAAGGCTTATATTATTATGAGCATTTTTTCAAATTTTCTACAAAAGTTCAAAATCTAATTTTTTTGGGGGGACAATAACATTTTGACTATACATGTGTGTATTATTTAATTATTTTATTTATTTTACTTCTGTACAACAGCTCACCCTAGTGTCTAGTGCACAAAACATGCAGTAACAGGTCTAGGACACTAGGGGAGCTGTTGTACAACTAAAGCTCCTTTACAAAAAAAAGAAAAGTGAAAGTGAAGCATACTGGCGGGCACAGGGCCAGCAGCTCGGGAGGGGTAAGGGACATCAGGGGACAGGTAAGGAACACTGGGGTTTCCTAGCAGAGCAGTGTGTGTGTCCCGATCCCCGTGATAGGGACACACACACCGCACTGTTTAGGATTTTTATGTGCAAAACGCGGCCATCAGCGATAGGATAGGCGTAGCCATCGGAGCGATCGCTGTGAGGGGAGGGGGGGGGGGGACGAAACCCCCCTAGGTCCCGAGGCAAGATGGCTGGCTATTAGTGATAGCCACCATCTTACCGGGCGCGGTGGGATAGTAGCGGCCAATATCTCCATGACGTGCTTGTATGTCATAGGTCGGGAAAACCTTCCCGGTCATGACATACATGTATGTCATGGGTCGGGATGGGGTTGAAGGGGTACTAAACTGGTGCAAGAAAGTAAAACAGATTTGCAAATTGTGTCTATTAAAAAATCTTAACCCTACAAGTACTTAGCAGCTGCTATATGCTCCACAGGAAGTTCTTTTCTTTTTAGAATTTCCTTTTTTCCTAATCAAGGTGCCCTCTGCTGACACCACTGTCCATTTTAGGAAGTGCCTGGAGCAGTATAGGTTTGCTATGGGGATTTGCTCCTACTCTGGACAGTTCCTGACATGGACAGAAGTGTCAGCAGAGAGCACTGTGGTCAGTCAGAAAGGAAATTCAAAATAAAAGAACTTTTTTGGGAGTGAAGAGGAATTAGGGTATTGGAACATATTATTGGGGTGAATGGTTTGAAATCATTTAGAGAAATGCAGGAGGAATTTGGTTTACGGGAAATAGATAGATTTAGTGCATATAGATCCAGCAAAGATTTAACTTTTTTTTTTACAATTAGAAACCACACTATATTTGATGAGTTAAAAACAACGGAAGGTATAGATAAGAAAAGTATGGTTAGGTTATATTAAAAATTAGGAAGTGAAATCACTAGAAATTTGAAAGATAAATTTAAAAAGAAATGGGAAATGTCACTGGGAGTAATCACGGATTCACAATGGGAGGCAGCGCTTAGAAATGTTGCAACTTTTTCAGTAAACAATTTGTATAGAATATTTTAATTAAAAATGTTGATAATAAGTGTCCCAAATGTAAGGTAGAGGGAACAGATTTTGTTCACATCATGTGGTCATGTCCTGAGATTAATACATTTTGGCGGGAAATATTAGGGGTTATTAAAAGAAGATTGCAAATTGAGAATGAGTTCTCTTTACAGGTGATATAAGGGATTCAGGAAGGGAGTAGGGAGCAAGGGGTTTTCTTAAGAAAGATTCTCTTTTGCTAAGCTACTTATTATGAGGGTTTGGAAATACGAAATATTATCGTGCAAGGGGAAAAATAAAGACAAGTAAGATATGGGATATTTGGAGGAGAGATTAGAGATAGCAATGAGTAAATGAATATGAAACCTGAAAAATAAGATATATATATATATATATATATATATATATATTTATCCTCTCCCCCTCCTCTCGGGAGTCGGATGTCGTTATAGGGTGGATGGGTGGGATGCTGGGTTGGGTAGTGAAATGGTCAAAAGAATTTGGTACTTGTGATGGTTTTTGTATATGTATATGATCTGTATCGGAAAATAAAGATTTAAATACCGTATATACTCGAGTATAAGCCAACCCGAGTATAAGCCGAGGCCCCTAATTTCAACCCAAAATCCCAGGAAAAGTTATTGACTCGAGTATAAGCCTAGGGTGGGAAATACATCATCCCCCCCTGTCATCATCCAGACCCCCGTCATTAACATCCTCATCATCATCACCGCCTGTCATCATCCAGACCCTCATCATCATCACCTGTCATCATCCCCTTGTCATCATCCCACACCCCCCTTCATCATCCCCTTGTCATCATCCCCACCCCCCTTCATCATCCCCTTGTAATCATCCCACACCCCCCTTCATCATCCCCTTGTCATCATCCCACACCCCCCTTCATCATCCTCTTTTCATCATCCGCCCTCAGTGGTCTTCAACCTGCAAACCTCCAGAGGTTTCAAAACTACAACTCCCAGCAAGCCCGGGCAGCCATCGGCTGTCCGGGCTTGCTGGGAGTTGTATTTTTGAAACCTCCGGAGGTCCGCAGGTTGAAGACCACTGCGGCCTTCGACATCATCCAGCCCCCTCTCACCCCATTTAGTTCTGTACAGTACTCGCCTCCGCTCGGCGCTGGTCCGGTGCTGCAGGACTGTCCGGTGGGGAGGTCGTCCGGGCTGCTATCATCACCGGGGGCGCCTCTTCTCCGCGCTACGGGCCCGGAATAGAGGCGTTGCCTTGACGATGACGCAGAAGTACGTTGGTAATGAACGTACCTCTGCGTCGTCGTCAAGGCAATGTGACTATTCTGGGGCCGGGCCCGAAGCGCTTAGAAGAGGCCTCCCCGGTGAAGATAGCAGCCTGGAACCACTATCCCACCGGACAACCTCCTCACCAGGCAGTCCTGCAGCACCGGACCAGCGCCGAGCGGAGGCGAGTACTGTACAGAACTAAAGGGGGTGAGAGGGGGCTGGATGATGTCGAAGGCCGCAGTGGTCTTCAACCTGCGGACCTCCGGAGGTTTCAAAACTACAACTCCCAGCAAGCCCGGACAGCCGATGGCTGCCCGGGCTTGCTGGGAGTTGTAGTTTTGAAACCTCTGGAGGTCCGCAGGTTTAAAACCACTGCGGGTGGAGAGTTCACTCGAGTATAAGCCGAGGGGGGGTGTTTTCATCACGAAAAATCGTACTGAAAAACTCGGAGTATATACGGTAAAAAAGAAAAGAACTTCCTGTGGATCATATAGGAACTGATTGTACTTGAAGGGTAAAGATTTTTTAATAGAAGTAATTTACAAATCTGTTTAACCTTCTGGCACCAGATGATTAAAAAAAATATATTTTCCAGCAGAGTACCCCTTTAACCCCTTAAGGACCAGAGGCTTTTTAGTTTTTGCACTTTCGTATATTCCACATCACCTTCTAAAAATCATAACACTTTCAGAGTCATATAAGGTCTTGTTTTTTGCACCACCAATTGTACTTTGTAATGACATCAATCATTTCAAAAATTATGGTGAAATTATGGCGAAACCAGAAAAAAAAAATATTTGTGGGGCAAAATTTAAAGAAAAAACACTATTTTGTCAATGTTGGGGGTAGAGATGAGCAAACTTTTCAAAAATTTGATTCGGCCGATTCGCCGAATTTTTCCGAAAAAGTTTGTTTCAATCCGAATTTTTTCGTGGCAAATCTATATTAAAAAAGGCTATTTCTAGACTACATACAGCCTCTATAGGGGTATAGAACACTTTACTGTGTTCTAAAATGCATATGGAGTGTGCTGGGGTAGTGAAATAATACTGTTTTTCAGAATAACATGCAGATTGCCGGCATCGCTTTTAGAATCACTGCCGCACAACAGCACAATGACAGAGCCTGGTGGTGGCATCAGTGTAAGGAGACCATATAGTGACTGAATGACATAGCGTGGAGGTGTTGGCAGCATAAGGAGACCATTTAGTGGCTGAATGGCACAGCGTGGAGGTGTTGGCAGCATGAGGACACCATATAGTGGCTGAATGACACAGCGTGGAGGTGTTGGCAGCATGAGGAGACCATATAGTGGCTGAATGACACAGCGTGGAGGTGTTGGCAGCATGAGGAGACCATATAGTGGCTGAATGGCACAGGGTGGAGGTGTTGGCAGCATGAGGACACCATATAGTGGCTGAATGGCACAGCGTGGAGGTGTTGGCAGCATGAGGACACCATATAGTGGCTGAATGGCACAGTGTGGAGGTGTTGGCAGCATCTTCAATGGTTGTTGGCATGGTCATGTCAAGGTATGCAACCACATGCTGGTTCAGGTCCTGCTCCATGACTACCTGCTACTGATTGCTTCACTATGCGGGTGAAGAAAGCTACTCATCAGCGACTGTAGACTCAGGCTGCTGCTGATTGAGCTGGTACTGCTCCTGCCACCCCTCCCCAGCAGCCATGGCAGTGGAAGGTGAGCGCAGAGGGCCCCCCGAGTCAGACCTGCGAGTGGACGGACCATGTGGCCGATAGGCATCGGCCAACTGACTACGTAGAATCTCTCTGTAGTAGGTCAGTTTGTCTTCCCTCTCAGAGGGTGTAAAAAAGGTCCCCATTCTGGGATGGTAGCGAGGGTCTAATAAGGTGGAGATACAGAAGTCATCCCGCTGACGAATTCGGGGGTCACTACGCAAGCAACTGAGCGTGCATCGTGCCATTTGTGCCAGTGACTTGAAGGGACTACCTGCCTCCATCTCCGCTGCATACTGCCACGGTGTGTCTGGGTCCTCTGTCTCGCCTTACTCATAACCCTCCAGCTTCTCTGGCTGCTCCTGCTCCTCCTCTCCTGTCTGATGACTAGAAACACCGGCCATCTCATCCAACCTTAACTGTGCTCCGCTCTGCCCCTCATCATCCTCCTCCTCCAGTTCAGCCCCCACAGGGCTCATGTAGCCTTGAGATGTAGGCGCAATGTCTCCATTGCCGTGACCAGCCATGGTTTCAATCATTTATTGTAGGAAATGTAGGAGTGGAAATACGTTGTTCATGGCGTAATCCAAGCGACTTAAAAATAATGTGGCTTCCTCAAAGGGCCTCAGCAAATGGCAGGTGTCACGTATGAGCTGCAACTGGTTCACATTGAAGTTACACAGGGGAGTACTCCTATCTGCTTGGATCATCACAAAATCTGTGATGGCTTTTCTTTGTTCGTATAGTCTGTCCAACATATGGAGGGTGGAATTCCAACATGTGGCAATGTCACAAATAAGACTATGTTGTGGGATACCGTTCTGACGCTGCAGCTCAAGGAAGGTGTGCTTGGCGGTGTACGAGTGGCTGAAGTGCATGCACAGTTTCCTTGCCATTTTCAGGATGTTTTGCAAATGGGGTGAAGACTTGAGGAAGTGCTTGACAACCAGATTCAACACGTGTGCCATGCAGGGCGCATGTTTCACACTTCCTTGTCACAGCTGCGGACACAATGTTCTTCCCATTGTTGGTCACCATGTTCCCATTTCCAGATTTCGTGGAGTAAGCCATACTCGGATTTCTTTACGAATGAACTTTAGCAGTTCGTCCCCTGTGTGACTCCGTGTGACAAGGCAAACCATGTGAAGAACTGCTTGACACTGCCGTGCCCTACACACATGATACGATGAAGGGCCACCGAGATTTGGATGTGCAGTGGAGGCCGAGGACACAGCGGAGGATGAGGAGGCATCGTTGCAAACTGTAACAGGACCAACTGCCTGGGAGCGAGAGCGTGGAGGAGGAAGCGGTGTGACCTGTCCAAGTTGCTCTTGTGGCTGTGCAGGAACCACATTTACCCAGTGGGCCGTAAAAGACAAGTATTGTCCCTGCCCGTAGTTACAGCTCCACACGTCAGCGCTGCCGTGCACTTTTGAACACACCGACAGGCTCAAGGACTGGCCCACTGTCACGATGACGGCTGGCAGGAGGTGAATCCTCTGTGCCAGAGAGGGATTGGCGTGGACCGTGCTAGTGGACCGGTTCTAAGTCACTACTGGTTTTCACCAGAGCCCGCCGCAAAGCGGGATGGTCTTGCTGCGGCGGTAGTGACCAGGTCGTATCCACTAGCAACGGCTCAACCTCTCTGACTGCTGAAGATAGGCGCGGTACAAGGGAGTAGACAGAAGCAAGGTCGGACGTAGCAGAAGGTCGGGGCAGGCAGCAAGGATCGTAGTCAGGGGCAACGGCAGGAGGTCTGGAACACAGGCTAGGAACACACAAGGAAACGCTTTCACTGGCACAATGGCAACAAGATCCGGCGAGGGAGTGCAGGGGAAGTGAGGTATACATAGGGAGTGCACAGGTGAACACACTGATTAGAACCACTTGCGCCAATCAGCGGCGCAGTGGCCCTTTAAATCGCAGAGACCCGGCGCGCGCGCGCCCTAGGGAGTGGGGCCGCGCGCGCCGGGACAGGACCGACGGAGAGCGAGTCAGGTACGGGAGCCGGGATGCGCAGCGCGAGCGGGCGCCACCCGCATCGCGAATCGCATCCCGGCTGGAGGCGGTATCGCAGCGCACCGGGTCAGTGGATCTGACCGGAGCGCTGCAGTAGCGAGAGTGTAGCGAGCGCTCCGGGGAGGAGCGGGGACCCGGAGCGCTCGGCGTAACAGTACCCCCCCCCTTGGGTCTCCCCCTCTTCTTAGAGCCTGAGAACCTGAGGAGCAGACTTTTGTCTAGGATATTGTCCTCAGGTTCCCAGGATCTCTCTTCAGGACCACAACCCTCCCAATCGACCAAAAAAAAGTTTTCCCTCTGACCTTCTTGGAGGCCAGTATCTCCTTTACGGAGAAGATGTCCGAGGAGCCGGAAACAGGAGTGGGAGAAACAAGTTTGGGAGAGAAACGGTTGATGATGAGTGGTTTAAGAAGAGAAACGTGAAAGGCATTAGGAATACGAAGAGAAGGAGGAAGAAGAAGTTTGTAAGAGACAGGATTAATCTGGCACAAAATTTTGAAAGGACCAAGATAGCGTGGTCCCAATTTGTAGCTAGGGACACGGAAGCGGACATATTTAGCGGAGAGCCATACCTTGTCTCCAGGAGAAAAAATGGGGGGAGCTCTTCTTTTCTTATCAGCAAACTTCTTCATGCGTGATGAAGCCTGTAAGAGAGAATTTTGGGTCTCTTTCCATATGGTGGAAAGATCACGAGATATTTCATCCACAGTGGGCAAACCAGAGGGCAAGGGAGTAGGGAGGGGGGGAAGAGGGTGACGGCCGTACACCACGAAAAATGGGGATTTGGAGGAAGATTCAGAGACTCTGAAGTTATACGAGAATTCGGCCCATGGTAGAAGATCTGCCCAGTCATCCTGGCGGGAGGAAACAAAATGCCGTAAATAATCACCCAGGACCTGGTTAATTCTTTCTACTTGCCCATTGGATTGAGGATGATAGGCAGAAGAAAAGTTTAATTTAATCTTGAGTTGTTTACAGAGAGCCCTCCAGAATTTTGACACGAATTGGACGCCTCTGTCCGAGACGATCTGTGTGGGCAACCCGTGAAGACGAAAAATGTGTACAAAAAATTGTTTTGCCAACTGAGGCGCTGAAGGGAGACCAGGAAGAGGGATGAAATGTGCCATCTTGGAGAATCGATCAACGACCACCCAAACAACAGTGTTGCCACGGGATGGGGGTAAGTCTGTAATAAAGTCCATACCAATCAGAGACCAAGGCTGTTCGGGGACAGGCAGAGGATGGAGAAGACCAGCGGGCTTCTGGCGAGGAGTCTTATCCCGGGCACAGACAGTGCAGGCTCGCACAAAATCCACAACATCCGTCTCCAGAGTCGGCCACCAATAGAAACGAGAGATGAGTTGCACGGATTTCTTGATGCCCGCATGACCTGCGAGATGGGAGGAGTGACCCCATTTGAGGATTCCGAGGCGTTGGCGTGGAGAGACGAAGGTCTTCCCTGGAGGAGTTTGCCTGATGGAGGCTGGAGAAGTGGAGATCAGGCAGTCAGGAGGAATGATGTGTTGCGGAGAGAGCTCTACTTCCGAGGCATCCGAGGAACGAGAGAGAGCATCGGCCCTAATGTTCTTATCGGCAGGCCGAAAGTGAATTTCAAAATTAAATCGGGCAAAGAACAGAGACCACCTGGCCTGGCGAGGATTCAGCCGTTGGGCAGACTGGAGATAGGAGAGGTTCTTGTGATCGGTGTAAATAATAACTGGAAATCTTGATCCCTCCAGCAGATGCCTCCATTCCTCAAGTGCTAATTTAATGGCTAGTAGCTCTCGATCCCCGATGGAGTAGTTCCTCTCCGCCGGAGAGAAGGTCCTAGAAAAAAAACCACAAGTAACAGCATGCCCGGAAGAATTTTTTTGTAGAAGGACCGCACCAGCTCCTACTGAGGAGGCATCAACCTCCAATAGGAAGGGTTTAGATGGGTCAGGTCTGGAGAGCACGGGAGCCGAAGAAAAGGCAGACTTGAGCTGTTTAAAGGCGTCTTCCGCTTGGGGAGGCCATGACTTAGGATTGGCATTCTTTTTGGTTAAAGCCACGATAGGAGCCACAATGGTAGAAAAATGTGGAATAAATTGTCTGTAATAATTGGCGAACCCCAAAAAACGTTGGATAGCACGGAGTCCGGAGGGGCGTGGCCAATCTAAGACGGCAGAGAGTTTGTCTGGATCCATTTGTAGTCCCTGGCCAGAGACCAAGTATCCTAGGAAAGGAAGAGATTGACATTCAAACAGACATTTCTCCATTTTGGCATAAAGTTGATTGTCACGAAGTCTCTGAAGAACCATGCGGACATGCTGGCGGTGTTCTTCAAGATTGGCAGAAAAAATCAGGATATCGTCCAGATACACAACAACACAGGAATATAAGAGATCACGAAAAATTTCATTAACAAAGTCTTGGAAGACGGCAGGGGCGTTGCACAGGCCAAAGGGCATGACCAGATACTCAAAGTGTCCATCTCTAGTGTTAAATGCCGTTTTCCATTCGTCCCCCTCTCTGATGCGGATGAGATTATAAGCACCTCTTAAGTCCAGTTTGGTAAAGATGTGGGCACCTTGGAGGGGATCAAAGAGTTCAGAGATGAGAGGTGGGGGGTAGCGGTTCTTTACCGTGATTTTATTAAGACCACGGTAGTCAATGCAAGGACGTAGGGAGCCATCTTTTTTGGACACAAAGAAAAATCCGGCTCCGGCAGGAGAGGAGGATTTGCGGATAAAGCCCTTTTTTAAATTTTCCTGGATGTACTCAGACATAGCAAGAGTCTCTGGGGCAGAGAGAGGATAAATTCTGCCCCGGGGTGGAGTAGTGCCCGGGAGGAGGTCAATAGGACAGTCATAAGGCCTGTGAGGAGGTAGAGTCTCAGCTTGTTTTTTGCAAAAAACATCCGCAAAGTCCATATAGGCCTTAGGGAGACCGGTTACAGGGGGAACCACAGGGTCACGGCAAGGAGAACTGGGAACCGGTTTAAGGCAGTCCTTGAAACAAGAGGAACCCCAACTCTTGATCTCGCCAGTGGACCAATCCAGGGTTGGGGAATGGTGTTGAAGCCAGGGTAGTCCGAGGAGAATTTCGGAAGTGCAATTGGGGAGGACCAAAAACTCAATTTTCTCGTGATGAGGTCCGATGCACATTAGGAGGGGCTCCGTGCGGAAACGTATGGTACAGTCCAATCTTTCATTGTTAACACAATTGATGTATAGGGGTCTGGCGAGACTGGTCACCGGGATGTTGAACCTGTTGATGAGAGAGGCCAAAATAAAATTTCCTGCAGATCCGGAATCCAAGAAGGCCATAGTAGAGAAGGAGAAGGTAGAGGCAGATATCCGCACAGGCACAGTAAGACGTGGAGAAGCAGAGTTGACATCAAGGACTGTCTCACCTTTGTGCGGAGTCAGCGTACGTCTTTCCAGGCGGGGAGGACGGATAGGACAATCCTTCAGGAAGTGTTCGGTACCGGCACAGTACAGGCAGAGATTCTCCATGCGGCGTCGTGTCCTCTCTTGAGGTGTCAGGCGAGACCGGTCGACCTGCATAGCCTCCACGGCGGGAGGCACAGGAACGGATTGCAGGGGACCAGAGGAGAGAGGAGCCGGGGAGAAAAAACGCCTCGTGCGAACAAAGTCCATATCCTGGCGGAGCTCCTGACGCCTTTCGGAAAAACGCATGTCAATGCGAGTGGCTAGATGAATGAGTTCATGTAGGTTAGCAGGGATTTCTCGTGCGGCCAGAACATCTTTAATGTTGCTGGATAGGCCTTTTTTAAAGGTCGCGCAGAGGGCCTCATTATTCCAGGATAGTTCAGAAGCAAGAGTACGGAATTGTACGGCGTACTCGCCAACGGAAGAATTACCCTGGACCAGGTTCAACAGGGCAGTCTCAGCAGAAGAGGCTCGGGCAGGTTCCTCAAAGACACTTCGAATTTCCGAGAAGAAGGAGTGTACAGAGGCAGTGACGGGGTCATTGCGGTCCCAGAGCGGTGTGGCCCATGACAGAGCTTTTCCAGACAGAAGGCTGACTATGAAAGCCACCTTAGACCTTTCAGTAGGAAACTGGTCCGACATCATCTCCAAGTGCAGGGAACATTGAGAAAGAAAGCCACGGCAAAATTTAGAGTCCCCATCAAATTTATCCGGCAAGGATAGTCGTAGGCCTGAAGCGGCCACTCGCTGCGGAGGAGGTGCAGGAGCTGGCGGAGGAGATGATTGCTGAAGCTGTGGTAGTAGCTGCTGTAGCATCACGGTCAGTTGAGACAGCTGGTGGCCTTGTTGCGCTATCTGTTGTGACTGCTGGGCGACCACCGTGGTGAGGTCGGCGACAACTGGCAGAGGGACTTCAGCGGGATCCATGGCCGGATCTACTGTCACGATGCCGGCTGGCAGGAGGTGGATCCTCTGTGCCAGAGAGGGATTGGCGTGGACCGTGCTAGTGGACCGGTTCTAAGTCACTACTGGTTTTCACCAGAGCCCGCCGCAAAGCGGGATGGTCTTGCTGCGGCGGTAGTGACCAGGTCTCAACCTCTCTGACGGCTCAACCTCTCTGACTGCTGAAGATAGGCGCGGTACAAGGGAGTAGACAGAAGCAAGGTCGGACGTAGCAGAAGGTCGGGGCAGGCAGCAAGGATCGTAGTCAGGGGCAACGGCAGGAGGTCTGGAACACAGGCTAGGAACACACAAGGAAACGCTTTCACTGGCACAATGGCAACAAGATCCAGCGAGGGAGTGCAGGGGAAGTGAGGTATACATAGGGAGTGCACAGGTGAACACACTGATTAGAACCACTTGCGCCAATCAGCGGCGCAGTGGCCCTTTAAATCGCAGAGACCCGGCGCGCGCGCGCCCTAGGGAGCGGGGCCGCGCGCGCCGGGACAGGACCGACGGAGAGCGAGTCAGGTACGGGAGCCGGGATGCGCATCGCGAGCGGGCGCCACCCGCATCGCGAATCGCATCCCGGCTGGAGGCGGTATCGCAGCACACCGGGTCAGTGGATCTGACCGGAGCGCTGCAGTAGCGAGAGTGTAGCGAGAGTGTAGCGAGCGCTCCGGGGAGGAGCGGGGACCCGGAGCGCTCGGCGTAACACCCACCTTCTCTTGTACAAACTTATGCAGGGCTGGTACTGCCTTTTTCCCAAAGAAATGACGGCTTGGGACTCTCCACCTCGGCTCGGCACAAGCCATCAATTCTCTGAAAGGTGCAGAGTCCACCACTTGAAAAGGGAGGGACTGCAACACCAGCAACTTGGACAGGAGCACATTCAACTTCTGGGCCGTTGGATGAGTAGGGACGCCAATTGTTGTCGCTTGGACATGGCTTCGCCAATGGATTGTTGGCTGAATGGCTGACTAAAAGCGGGAGAAGCAGGAGCGACAGAAGGAGGGTTTGACACACAGCTCCCTTCGGCTGAGGTGGTGGAGCCTTGGCAGGATGAAGGAGGGAGCGGATGGCCACTGGGTGATGCAGCAGGCTGGACCACTATATCGGACCCACAGTTCTCCCAGGCCGCTTTATGGTGGCGAAGCATGTGTTGACGCAGGGCCCTGGTGCCGACATTGGGACTAGTGTTGCTCGCGAATATTGGCAAGGCGAATTTTATTCGCGAATATCGCATATTCGCGAATTTGCGAATATTCGCGAATATATCGTTATATATTCGTAATTACGAATATTCTTTTTATTTTTTATTTTTTTTCACAGTACACATCACAGTGATAACCCCTCTCTGCTTCCAGCTTGTGTGGTGTAAAGAAGGCTCTAATACTACTGTGTGTGACTGGCGTGCGAATTTTCACATATGCGAAAATTAGCATATGCTAATTTCTGCAGATGCTAATTTCTGCTTATGTAAATTTTTATATATGCTAATTTCTGCATATGTTAATTTTCGCATACGCAAATTTACGCATATGCGAAAATAAAACGAGAATATTACGAACATGCGAATATTCGCGAATATATGACGAATATTCGTCCATATATTCGCAAATTCGAATATGGCCTATGCCGCTCAACACTAATTGGGACCCTGGCCACGCTTCACCTTCTCCCAACAGATCTTGCATGTGGCTACGTCAACCTCCTCCGGATGCCTTATGAAAAACTTCCACTACGCAGAGTAGCTGATTTTCCCACCCGCAGTCTGCACTAATTGACTGCTACTGGCGCTGTCTCCAGGGGTGTCAGATGTCACTTGTGATGATGTGGATGAGCTTGTTAACCAATCGACGATGGCAGATGGGTTGCTGGTGGAGACACGACCGCTGGCTGATAACGGGAGCTCAGGCCTCTCGCTGCGACTCCTGCTGCCAACTTTGCCTGAAGTATTTAGGCCTCTGCCACTCCTCTGTGCACGTCCTGGCACTTCTCTGCCTGACATACTTAGTGTGTTTATGAGGGTATTACAATACGCTACACTACTCTTTAAACTGTATTTGTCTAGAACAGCAGCAGGTGATTACTTACGGCTGTCCTTTCACAGTATGTAGGCCCTTTACAGATTAACAGGTACAATATGGTACACTACTTGGATGTACATATGCGGTATGCACTGATGAGGGCAGTAAGATGCTCAACTATAGGCAGAAAAAACTCAGTATTTAAAAAAAAAAACTGCCGGTGTTGTTTGGACTTTGATGGTATGGAGCACCTTGACAGCCTAACAGGTATTAAATGGTACAATACTTGGATGTACATATGCGGTATGCACTGATGAGGGCAGTAATATGCGTAACTATACACAGAAAAAACTCTGTATTTTTTTTTTAAAACACCAGCCAATTAATACTATTGTTTGGACTTTGACGGTATGGAGCACCTTGACAGATTAACAGGTACTAAATGGTACAATACTTGGATGTACCTATGCGGTATGCACTGATGAGGGCAGTAATATGCTTAACTATACGCAGAAAAAACTCTGTATTTTTGTAAAACTCCAGCCAGTGAATACTATTGTTTGGACTTTGACGGTATGGAGCACCTTGACAGATTAACAGGTACTAAATGGTACAATACTTGGATGTACGTATGCGGTATGCACTGATTAGGGCAGTAATATGTGTAACTATACGCAGAAAAAACTCTGTATTTTTTTTAAAACACCAGCCGATGAATACTATTGTTTGGACTTTGACGGTAGGGAGCACCTTGACAGCTTAACAGGTACTTAATGGTACAATACTGAGGGGCGTGGCCTGGCTGTCATGGCACGAGGACTTTAGTTAGTGCAGTTCCGTAGCACCGGACCCTCTCGAGCGACTCTATCCAGCTTTTATCACCGGCAAAGTGCACCCACTGGTGTCCAACCTGGCCATGCCAGCACGCAAAAGGAAGACCAACAAGCAGGGGAAACTGTCTACCTTTTACTTTTCCCGCAATGCCCAGGGGATCCAAGATGGCGCTGACCCTGCACCTCGCACTCCCTCCTCCCTCCACATTCTGGTCACGTGTCTACTCCTACCTTATTCCCACCGAGACGCTCTACTTCTGACCCTGCTCTGCATGAGAGATCACCGGGGGGCGCAACCCGCTCTGTCTCTCCAGCTGCCTCCCTATCCTCCGTCTACAGCACGGGAGCTCCTTGTTCTGACGGAGCCTCAGCAGAAGCGCTGCTGCCTCAAAGATGGGGACCTTCAAACAACTCCCCTACACAGAGCCTTGCAAAACACCAGCAGAAGCTGTCACCATCTGCACAAGCAGAGGAGGTACGTGCCTGGGACACCATGCCTGATCTCCCTAGAGGTTCACCTGATGAGTTAAGCACCCTTACAGTCTGTAACACTTCCTTAACAGACACCACCATGAAAGATATGTTGCTTGCATTGCATAAAACCTTTCTGGCAGATATACGTAACATGGTAACTCCTCTCACTGCCTCACTTACTGTCCTCTCTGACAGAGTAACGCATGTTGAAACTAAATTTGAGGAATTTTCCTCCTCCCACAATGAACTCATTGACTCTCACAATGATATGATCGATGATATTTCAGCGCTTAAAGTCAATGTTGCTGATCTAGAAGACAGGAGTAGGAGGAATAACATTAAGTTGAGAGGGGTGCCAGAGACTGCCCTACCTGCTAGTATTCCGGGATATGTCAAATCACTGCTCAAAGCTGCTCTTCCTAACTGTTTGGACCATGACATAGAGATAGACCGCGTGCATAGAGTCCCTAAGCCAAAACACCTTGATGAGAACATCCCCAGGGACATCTTAGCCCGAGTCCATTTTTTTACAATTAAAGAGCGGCTTATGGAACATTCTAGAAGAAATGGAGTACTGCCAGCTCCCTTTCATAAAGTCTCGGTCTACGCGGATCTCTCAGCCAGCACTTTACAAGCACGCAGGAAGCTGCAACCAATCACTCAATCTCTCCGTAAAGCAAATATTTCGTACAGATGGGGCTTCCTGGTATGTCAGCTGGTCAAATAAGGAGACAAAATACATGTTATCAGGTCAATGTCTGAAGGCTAATCACTGCTCTCATCATGGAACCTGAACGTCACTCAAGAGTCTAATCCCCACACCTCGGGTGCTGTCTCCCGTTCCCGGAAAACCCGACGGACATCTGAACTTTCCTGACACGGTGATACATTGCATATACATCTTATGTTTTCTTTTTCCCTCACATTTTTAGGGACTGGTCTGCTGTTGCACGTGCCATGGCTTCAGTGCGGAGATATATATAAAAAAGAGATGCGCTCCTAGTGGAGAATCATAAGGTGGGTTGGCGTGTGAGCGTGTCTTTTGCACCTTACCGTGTAGCGTTGTGCTGAGGGCACAACACCTTGATGAGCTTGTGGACTCGCTGGGGATTGTAGTTGAAAGTACGGGCGGCCGCCTGGGCGTCCTTCACCATGACCTCCAGGTCGTGGTGCAGCATTAGTGAGAGGAGAACAAAAAAGTAGGACTTGCTTGGCCCTTGGTGCCTATTCCCCAAGCATCAATTCCAGACAGTAGTAGTTCATTAAAACATCTGGCCTTTATTGGTACAAAAGATGGTTTCAGTGCGAACTTTCTTCTTCACCCTTTGGTTGGCTACTGTGAGTCTAACTGTATTTTCTGTTGTTCTTAGTGTGATGCTCCTACGCTTTTCCTACTATGATACTCGAAGTGTATTTACTTATTGGTTTCTTTGTTTAACCCTTTTCTCTCCCTTCACTGTCAATATCAGTGAATTGCCTGACCTCATACAGGGAGCGTGTGCTGGCTGGGAGGCACGCTATCTCCGAAAATGTAAATCATTTTTATGTTCATTGTATTCTCACGTTACTTGAAATATCACTATAGCTAGTATAAATGTAAATGGTCTTAATGTGCCTGACAAAAGATCGCATTTTTGGAAAGAAATGACTGCACTCAAATGTGATGCGGTCTGCGCTCAAGAGACCCACTTGCTTTCTAGAGACTAACATGGACTAAAATACCCTGCTTTCCCTTACATGTTCCATTCGCACTCCACTTCCAAAACTAATGGTGTCTTTATTGGTATTAAAAATACGGTTTCCTTTACTCTGGAACATTCGATTTTAGATGCTAGAGGCAGGTATATAGTGCTATACTGCACCATCAACTCAGTACCTCTTACCCTAGTCTCTTTATGCGCACCCAACAAAGGTCAATTGAGCTTTCTTACCTCTCTTTTGCTCAAAATATCTCGCCGCAAATGGGGATCCACTGTTTTATGTGGAGATTTTAATTCTGTGATGTCTCCCTCCTTAAATTCTACGTCCGTTGCTTGGACTAGTGCCCCTTCACTTTCTTCCTGGGCGTGGAAAAACGGCCTTTATGATGTATGGAGAATCCTCTACACTACGGAGAGGGACTATACTCACCTTTCCGCAGCACACAACTCCTATGCCAGACTAGACATGTTTTTAGTGGACAACTCTGCTCCCATGTGAGACTGTGTGATGTAATGAAGAGCAGAGTTGTCCACTAAAAACATGTCTAGTCTGGCATAGGAGTTGTGTGCTGCGGAAAGGTGAGTATATTCCCTCTCCGTAGTGTGGTGGATTCTCCATACATCATATAGGCCGTTTTTCCATGCCCAGGAAGAAAGTGAAGGGGCACTAGTCCAAGCAATGGACGTAGAATCTAAGGAGGGAGACATCACAGAATTAAAATCTCAAAGGCCTTCAAGTGCAAAAATAACAGCAGGTATGCGGTGGAACTCAATCTGATGAAATACATGTAACAATCTCCTGGTATTGTCTGACGTCTGGCGACCCGCTACGAATCCTGATTGGTCGTGTTTCACAAGAGATGGAAGAACTGAAGAAATTCTGGCTGCCAGTAGCTTGGAGAAAATCTTAAGGTCTTGGTTTAAAAGGGAGATTGGTCTGTAGTTTGGGGGCAGTTCAGTGGCCTTCCCAGGCTTAGGAATAGTGGTGATAAGGGCTTGAAGGTTTTCTTTAGGGAGGGAGGTAGAGGAAATCGCAGCTGTGCAAAAAGTGGCTAGATGTGGGGACAGTATATCAGAGAAGGCCTTGTAGTATGAACCATCAAAGCCATCTTGGCCAGGAGACTTATTTAAAGGGAGAGAGCGTATTACTTGTTGTACTTCCTGGGTGGTAATAGGGCCATTCAGGGATGAAAGCTGTGCAGGAGAAAGGGAGGGAAGATTCAAATTGGAAAGATAGGAGTCAATAGATTCCATAGCATTTGGGGGGTCAGGGGTAGTGGATTGAAGGTTGTATAAGTTTTTGTAGAAGGTTTGGAAACCGTCGGCTATGGCCTTCGGTGTGTGTAGATTTTCTTTGGAGTGAGGGTGAATGAGCATAGGGATTTTTGATTTGAGATGGCGTGCCTTGAGTCTGCTAGCCAGTAATTTACCAGATTTATTATCTTGTGAGTAATATCTAGATTTAGTTTTTTTTAAATGCTCTTTCATACTCTGTAAGCATTAGACTACAAATGTCACGACATAGCGATAGGAGCTGTGTAGATAAGGTGACTGAAGGGGACTGTTTGTTGAGTGTTTCAATGGAATGAATTTGAGACAATAGATGTCTAATGTGTTCCTCTCTTTGGCGTTTGAGGTGGGAGCCATAATTGATACAGAGGCCTCTTATGACCACTTTGTGGCAGTTCCATAAGACTATAGGGTCAGAAGCTGAGTTAGTGTTTGTCTGGAAATATTCCTGTAGGTCAGTTGGTAGTCTACTTGAGTAGTCTTTATGTGAGAGGAGAAAGTGGTTTATTCGCCACATGTGACATGTGGGGGAAGATACAGTGTCATTCAGTACTGTAGAGACTGCGGCATGGTCCGTCCATGAGATATGATATGGCTCCCACCTCAAACGCCAAAGAGAGGAACGCATAAGACATCTATTGTCCCAAATTCATTCCATTGAAACACTCAACAAACAGTCCCCTTCAGTCACCTTATCTACACAGCTCCTATCGCTACGTCGTGACATTCGTAGTCTAATGCTTACAGAGTATGAAAGAGCATTTAAAAAAACTAAATCTAGATATTACTCACAAGATAATAAATCTTGTAAATTACTGGCTGTTACGCCTAGCGCTCCGGGTCCCCGCTCCTCCCCGGAGCGCTCACGGCGTCTTTCTCCTTGCAGCGCCCCGGTCAGTCCCGCTGACCGGGAGCGCTGCACTGTCATGGCCGTCGGGGATGCGATTCGCACAGCGGGACGCGCCCGCTTGCGAATCGCATCCCAGGTCACTTACCCGTCCCGGTCCCCTGCTGTCATGTGCTGGCGCGCGCGGCTCCGCTCTCTAGGGCGCGCGCGCGCCAGCTCTCTGAGACTTAAAGGGCCAGTGCACCAATGATTGGTGCCTGGCCCAATTAGCTTAATTGGCTTCCACCTGCTCCCTGGCTATATCTGATCTCCTCCCTTGCACTTCCTTGCCGGATCTTGTTGCCTTATGCCAGTGAAAGCGTTTAGTGTGTCCAAAGCCTGTGTACCTGAACTTCTGCTATCCATCCTGACTACGAACCTTGCCGCCTGCCCCCGACCTTCTGCTACGTCTGACCTTGCCTCTGCCTTGTCCTTCTGTCCCACGCCTTCTCAGCAGTCAGCGAGGTTGAGCCGTTGCTAGTGGATACGACCTGGTTGCTACTGCCGCAGCAAGACCATCCCGCTTTGCGGCGGGCTCTGGTGAAAACCAGTAGCCTCTTAGAACCGGTCCACTAGCACGGTCCACGCCAATCCCTCGCTGACACAGCGGATCCACAACCCGTAAGCCGAATCGTGACAGTAGATCCGGCCATGGATCCCGCTGAGGTGCCGCTGCCAAGTCTCGCTGACTGCTGAGACTGCCTTGCTGAACCTGGTCCAGGGTAATTCTTCCGTTGGCGAGTACGCCATACAATTCCGTACTCTTGCTTCTGAACTATCCTGGAATAACGAGGCTCTCTGCGCGACCTTTAAAAAAGGCCTATCCAGTCGCATCAAGGATGTGCTGGCCGCACGAGAGATTCCTGCCAACCTCCAAGAACTCATCCATTTGGCTACCCGCATTGACATGCGTTTTTCTGAGCGACACCAAGAGCTCCGCCAGGAAAAAGACTTAGATCTCTGGGCACCTCTCCCACAGCATCCTTTGCAGTCTACGCCTGGGCCTCCTGCCGAGGAGGCCATGCAAGTGGATCGGTCTCGCCTGACCCAGGAAGAGAGGAATCGCCGTAGAGAAGAAAATCTTTGTCTGTACTGTGCCAGTACTGAGCATTTCTTGGCGGATTGCCCTATCCGTCCTCCACATCTGGGAAACGCACGCACGCACCCAGCTCACGTGGGTGTGGCGTCTCTTGGTTCTAAGTCCGCTTCTCCACGTCTCACGGTGCCCGTGCGGATTTCTCCTTCAGCCAACTCCTCCCTCTCAGCCGTGGCCTGCTTGGACTCTGGTGCCTCTGGAAATTTTATATTGGAGTCCTTTGTGAATAAATTCAGCATCCCTGTGACCCGTCTCGTCAAGCCGCTCTACATTTCCGCGGTCAACGGAGCCAGATTGGACTGCACCGTGCGTTACCGCACAGAACCCCTCCTGATGTCTATTGGACCCCACCTCGAGAGGATTGAGCTCTTCGTTCTCCCCGGCTGTACCTCTGAGGTCCTCCTCGGTCTGCCTTGGCTCCGGCTTCATTCTCCCACCC
Source organism: Hyla sarda (assembly GCF_029499605.1). Lineage (NCBI taxonomy): Eukaryota > Metazoa > Chordata > Amphibia > Anura > Hylidae > Hyla > Hyla sarda. The sequence continues at coordinate 126,652,987 of NC_079191.1, forward strand.
TTGATTGGACCACCGGGGAGATCAGGAACTGGGACTCTGCCTGCCACAGGAAGTGCCTCTCCCCCCCTCCCAGTCCCGTCAGGCAAGCCTCTGTGCCTCCTCATGGCTCCCGTCCTTGTGTCTCCCTGCCCCGTGCCAAGCTTCACCCTCTGCCCTCCCTCCCCATTCCAACTCCTGCTGTACTGCCTGCCGTTGAGGAAACCCTCCATTCTTTCCCGGTGTCCTCATCCCAGGGGAGGCAGTTACCGGACAAAAAAAAGGGGAGACCTAAGGGGGGGGGTACTGTTACGCCTAGCGCTCCGGGTCCCCGCTCCTCCCCGGAGCGCTCACGGCGTCTTTCTCCTTGCAGCGCCCCGGTCAGTCCCGCTGACCGGGAGCGCTGCACTGTCATGGCCGTCGGGGATGCGATTCGCACAGCGGGACGCGCCCGCTTGCGAATCGCATCCCAGGTCACTTACCCGTCCCGGTCCCCTGCTGTCATGTGCTGGCGCGCGCGGCTCCGCTCTCTAGGGCGCGCGCGCGCCAGCTCTCTGAGACTTAAAGGGCCAGTGCACCAATGATTGGTGCCTGGCCCAATTAGCTTAATTGGCTTCCACCTGCTCCCTGGCTATATCTGATCTCCTCCCTTGCACTTCCTTGCCGGATCTTGTTGCCTTGTGCCAGTGAAAGCGTTTAGTGTGTCCAAAGCCTGTGTACCTGAACTTCTGCTATCCATCCTGACTACGAACCTTGCCGCCTGCCCCCGACCTTCTGCTACGTCTGACCTTGCCTCTGCCTTGTCCTTCTGTCCCACGGCTTCTCAGCAGTCAGCGAGGTTGAGCCGTTGCTAGTGGATACGACCTGGTTGCTACTGCCGCAGCAAGACCATCCCGCTTTGCGGCGGGCTCTGGTGAAAACCAGTAGCCTCTTAGAACCGGTCCACTAGCACGGTCCACGCCAATCCCTCGCTGACACAGCGGATCCACAACCCGTAAGCCGAATCGTGACACTGGCTAGCAGACTCAAGGCACGCCATCTCAAATCAGAAATCCCTATGCTCATTCACCCTCACTCCAAAGAAAATTTACACACAACGAAGGTCATAGCCGACGGTTTCCAAACCTTCTACAAAAACTTATACAACCTTCAATCCACTACCCCTGACCCCCCAAATGCTATGAATCTATTAACTCCTATCTTTCCAATTTGAATCTTCCCTCCCTTTCTCCTGCACAGCTTTCATCCCTGAATGCCCCTATTACCACCCAGGAAGTACAGCAAGTAATACGCTCTCTCCCTTTAAATAAGTCTCCTGGCCAAGATGGCTTTGATCGTTCATACTACAAGGCCTTCTCTGATATACTGTCCCCACATCTAGCCACTTTTTGCACAGCTGTGATTTCCTCTACCTCCCTCCCTAAAGAAAACCTTCAAGCCCTTATCACCACTATTCCTAAGCCTGGGAAGGCCACTGAATTGCCCCAAAACTACAGACCAATCTCCCTTTTAAACCAAGACCTTAAGATTTTCTCCAAGCTACTGGCAGCCAGAATTTCTTCAGTTCTTACATCTCTTGTGAAACACAACCAATCAGGATTCGTAGCGGGTCGCCAGACGTCAGACAATACCAGGAGATTGTTACATTTATTTCATCAGATTGAGTCCCACCTTATTATTTTTGCACTTGACGCAGAGAAGGCCTTTGACCGCCTAAAATGATCTTACGCCTTTGCCGTCCTTAAACACATGGGCTTCGATGGGGCTATCTTTTCTGCTATACAGGCCCTATACTCTACCCCCAGAGCGAAGGTTTTAGTGAATGGGACTCTGTCTGATGAATTTGACATAACCAATGGCTCCAGACAAGGTTGCCCACTATCCCCACTCATCTACATCCTTTCTATAGAACCCCTGGCTCAAACCATGCAACTAGATGATAGAATCTCAGGCATTTCTATAGGACCTGTGAAAAACATAATCTCATTATACGCAGATGACGTTATACTTACCTTGGGGAACCCTCTACACTCCCTCCCGGCGGTTATGGACAATATCCAGAAATTGGCTCCCTCTCTTATTACCTCCTAATTTGTACCAAAACACAAGCTTTACTTTTGAACTTTCCTCCTGAGACTCTAGCCCTACTACAGTCCTCTTTTCCCTTTGATTAGCGAACCTCCGGCATTGACTACCTGGGGGTACACCTATGATATTCCCTTAACACATTGTACTCTACCAACTATGAGCCATTATTGCAAGCCCTTACATTAGAAGCCGATACTCTCTCCAAATACATGATTTCCTGGGCCGGCAGAATAGCTACGTTTAAAATGCTTTTATTAGCCAAACTCCTCTAGGTTTTCAGAAAACTACCTATTCCCCTCCCTGCTTCCTTCTTTATTAAATCCCAACGCCTTCATTCCACCTTTATATGGGCTTGCAAAAAACCTCGCCTGTCAACTTCTATAATGCTGAAGTCCAAATGGGCAGGGGGACTCGGTACCCCTGACGTTAAAGGTTACCACATAGCGATGCTGGTATCCCAACTTAAACAATGGTGGCCGTTGACTCCGTCGTCCCCATGGGCGCTTATGGAACAATATGCTGTTTCCCCTTGCACTCTCAGGGACCTTCTATATTATCATACCTGGAATACCTGGAGCACCTTGACAGCTTAACAGGTACTAAAAGGTACAATAATTGGATGTACCTATGCGGTATGCACTGATGAGGGCAGTAATATGCGTAACTATATGCAGAAAAAACTCTGTATTTTTGTAAAACACCAGCCGGTGAATACTATTGTTTGGACTTTGACGGTATGGAGCACCTTGACAGATTAACAGGTACTAAATGGTACAATACTTGGATGTACCTATGCGGTATGCACTGATGAGGGCAGTAAAATGCCTAACTTTGTGCAGAAAAAACTCTGTATTTTTGTAAAACACCAGTCGCTGAATACTATTTTTTGGACTTTGATGGTATGGAGCACCTTGACAGCTTAACAGGTACTAAATGGTACAATACTTGGATGTACCTATGCGGTATGCATCGATGAGGGCAGTAATATGAGTAACTATACGCAGAAAAAACTCTGTATTTTTGTAAAACACCAGCCGGTGAATACTATTGTTTGGACTTTGACGGTATGGAGCACCTTGACAGATTAACAGGTACTAAATGGTACAATACTTGGATGTACCTATGCGGTATGCACTGACGAGGGCAGTAATATGCCTAACTATATGCAGAAAAAACTCTGTATTTTTGTAAAACACCAGTCGGTGAATACTATTGTTTGGACTTTGATGGTATGGAGCACCTTGACAGCTTAACAGGTACTAAATGGTACAATACTTGGATGTACCTATGCGGTATGCATCGATGAGGGCAGTAATATGCGTAACTATACGCAGAAAAAACTCTGTATTTTTGTAAAACACCAGCCGGTGAATACTATTGTTTGGACTTTGACGGTATGGAGCACCTTGACAGATTAACAGGTACTAAATGGTACAATACTTGGATGTACCTATGCGGTATGCACTGATGAGGGCAGTAATATGTGTAACTATACGCAGAAAAAAAAAAACAGCCGGTGAATACTATTGTTTGGACTTGCACAGTATGTAGCCAGCCCCTTGACAGATTAACAGGTACATGTACAAATGCACTACAGTCCACGGAACAATCACGTATTTCTGAACAGCAGCAGGACCCTACAGTGCAGCACCACAAAAAAAAAAATACAGGGATTAAACCCTAAATTGCACTCTGTCACACAATTCTGAGCAGCAGAAGATATTTGGAGCAAAAAGAAAAAAACTAATTTGAGCTGAAAAATGAGGAGATAAAATGCTTAAGAAAGTTCAGGCAGCTTGGAGATCTGTATGAGGCAGCTGACAGCTATCTGCCCCTCTCTGCTGCAATGCTCAATAACGTGAATAGGAGATTTAGCTATCAATGATCCTTCTCAGTGTTACAGCAAAGCACTCTGCACTCCTGTCTTTCCCTAATGCTTATGTGACTAGCAGTTGCAGTGTAACGCTGTGGTATGATCTATTCACACACGCAGTCCCGTCCTCTCTATCTGAGTACATAGATGAAATGAAGAGAGGCAAGATGGCCGCTGCATCTCACATGTGATTCAGGGTCAGCCCGCCTACCTTCATTCCCGCCGCTGTTTGCCGCCCTCCCATAATCCCCTGCCCCATGTACTCACATGTGGATCCGCCATCTTTGGTCTCCAATAGCCTGGAACGCTGTAAAATGAAGTTTAATGAAGTGATTCACGGGATCGAATCACGGCGATATTCGCATTCGTTGCAAATTGAATTTTTCATGAAATTCGTAACGAATTCGAGTTCGTCAACTTCGATTCGCTCATCTCTAGTTGGGGGCTTCCAATTCTATGCCGTGCACTTTTCAGTAAAAATGACACCATTTTTTATTCAGTAGCTCCAGACGGTCACAATGATTCCCACTTTATATATTTTTTTTTATTTTGCTACTTTAAAAAAATTATAACTAAATGCTCCAAAATTAGTATGTTTAAAATTGTCATCTTCTGACCCCTATAACTTTTTTTATTTTTCTGTCTACAGGGCGATATTTTTTGCGCCATGATCTGAAGTTTTTATCAGAACAATTTTTGTTTTGATGGGACTTTTTGATCGCTTTTTATCCTTTTTTTTTATGGTATACAAAGTGACCAAAAATACACAATTTTTGACTTTGGGATTTTTTTACGTGTATGCCATGGACCATGCACTTTAGTTAACATTATATTTTTATAGTTCGGACATTTACGCACACGGTGATACCACATATTTTTATTTTTGTTTACATTTTTTTCAAATTTTTATTCAGGAATGGGGTGAAATCACATTTATTCACTTTTTTAAACTTATTTTTATACTTTTTTTTTGTCCCCATTGGGGACTTTTACATGCAATCCTTTGATGTCATACACTGAACAATGCTATGCCATAGCATAGCATTAATCAGTGTTATCTGCGCTCGATTGCTCAAGCCTGGATTTCAGGCTTGGAGCAATCAGAAACTGAGGAGCTAGGTAACCCTGCAGTACGAAGCGCGCTCAGCTCCTGAGCGAGCTTCACATACCGGGAGATGGCCATGAGCATAAATATACGCTCGTGGTCATTAAGGGGTTAAAAGAGGACTCTGGTGCAGTAACATTTATCTCCTATCTATCCAAAGTGTCTGATCACAGGGGTCCAACAGCTGGGATCTCCTGCATGGCAGCCCGTCAGTTCCCAGGAATGGGGCTTGTTGACCTCTGCATGAAGCTTCATGAAATGTCTCCTCTATATATATATCTCTATGGGAGGGCCAGAGATACAGCATTCCGATATCTCCAGCTCTCCTATAGAGACTCATGGAGGGGGGGGTGACAACCGCTGCTTCGTGCTGTCTTTGACTGTCTTCCAGGAGATTGTGAAGGGTCACAGTGGTCACACCCCCCCGCGATTGGACACTTATCCCCTGTCCTTTGGATAGGGGAGAAGCGTTCCTGCACTGGAGTACTCCTTTAAGGCCAAAATGGGTTGTGTCCTTAAGAGGTTAAGGGTGTAGTGTAACCAAACAAAGCAAAATTCTGTAAATCATTTGTTTATTTATTTATTGCATACTGGGAGGGACAGAGTATGTGTGAAGGAACAATGTTATAATATGGCCAGGATTACAGTGTGGTAGGTATTGTTTCATGTGTCTGATACTGTAAGTAGTATGTTCCCTGAAATGTGATTTTCAGAATATAATTAGAAATCTCTGGAAATTCATTTTAATCTGTCTGGGCCACAGACTATAGCCATACATGTTATAAAGAGAGATTGGATTTAATTGTTTATCCTGTTAGAACTTGAGAACCTTTCCATGAGTATAGAATGCAATTAAAGCTTTGACGTCACCGAAACAAGTTGGTTCCCTTATAGAAGATACAAAGTACTTGAAGATTTAGAATGTTTCTATTTATAGGAGAATGTATGTTATGACATAAAGAGGATTTTGCGTTGCAATCTCTTATCTTTTCATTGAAACATTCATGAATGTTACAATGATCACAACGTATTGTGTTATTTCAAATGCAAACACATATTTTATTGCTGACGTAGAAGTTAATTTTACTCACAAACAACAATTCTCATGGTCCACAGCGACAGACACTTTCATGACCTTCGTAAGGCTGGTTGCCAGGGAATCATTTTTCACATGTAGATAAAATATTAATATACTGCAGATGTGGAGATATTATGTCAGAAATTATGTTTGACAAAAAACACAGATGCTATAGTTTTGACATTAATGTATTGTATCCAATGTAGATAAAGAATTTTGTATTGTAAAGGAAAGAAGTACAGACCAAACTGGCAAATATTAATTAATGTCTAATGTGTTAGATTCATCAGATATGTGCGCAGAAATTTAAGGGTTTCTAGCTCTGTAGTGCTCAAATCCAAATTATTGAAACTGCTGGATGAGGATCTTGACGGGTGGTTATCGGGAGTGTAAGATGCAATTTAGAACTCCACTTTACTCATGCCTTTGGAAGTAATCTACGACACGCAGGGCATATCCAGGGAAGTCCTCCCTGAAAAAACTTGGTAGACAGGCTGGCACTGATCCGCCCAGAGGCCCTGAATAAATCAGCAAAACTCAATGGCCCTTTTTCAGCTCCATACTTTCTTGAAAATATACTTTCCTCATGGCGCCTTAACCTCTTAAGGACGCAGGGCGTATGGATACGCCCTGCATTCCGAGTCCTTAAGGATGCAGGGCGTATCCATACGCCTGTGGGAATTCCGGTCCCCACCGCTAGCCAGTTGGGGACCGGAGCCGGATGCCTGCTGAAATCATTCAGCAGCCATGCCGGCATATCGCCCAGGGGGGTCATTATGCCCCCCCATGTCGGCGATGGCCGCAGATCGCTGGACAATTCAGTCCAGCGATCTGCGGCGATTCCGGGTCAATCGGATCAGTCCGAATGCCCTAAAACGGTAAAATTCTGTAAATTAGACATTCGTGCCGAAAGTCTAATAACAAACACAATAATATATGAATAATTAAGAGTATAATTGAAACATTGGTAGGTTTAGATAGTAACTACATTAAAGTAGAACATCAGACTTCATCAGAGAAGTTAACTCAAATATCATATATGGATACTAGCATTGTGCAGTCTTCCTACCTTAACCTTGTGGGAGAGAAAAACAACTGTGTTTATAGGGGTACTCCGGCCCTAAGACATCTTATCTTCTATCCAAAGGACAGGGGATAAGATGTCTGACCGCAGGGGTCCCGCTGCTGGGGACCCCCGCAATATTGCATTCAGCACCCACCTCGGGGAGTTGCACACTGCGCTGCCAGCTCAGAATCTGCTGTGTGACAACCACGGGGCCGGAGTGTCGTGACGTCAAAATTACGCCCCCGTGTGACATCACGACCCACCCCCACTATGCAAGTTTATGGAAGAGGGCAATGACTAAAATAGTTTTAGATTTCCAATTACGTAGGATTGATAATCTAGCTATAGATGTCAATGCAAAAGAGAGGTCTGCAAGATTAAGGGATTTTCTGTATGTTAAGGAATAAGAGTATAACTTGTGGGGACCATTCTATTCTCATGTAAAGTACCCACACAAATGATATATTGTTTATATATGAAGTACAGTGATACTACCAAAGTACATGTTATTTGGAGTCTAAAAGATCTTATTTAGGAGATGTGCAAATCAGTTTTGAAACTTGGAATTTTGAAATGTGGTCATCATGTAACCATTGGTGATCTGAGGCAATGAAGGGATGAAAAAAAATGACAATGAAAGGGTTAATATATATGATTCCCTGCAATAAAGGGGTTAAGATCAATGATTGAGGGTGATAAAAAGCATTAAAAGCTCTTAAAAGAGCTTTTAGACTTTTAGGTTTCACTTACTTAGCCACTATCTATAGGAATGAAGTGGCTAATCAGTGATCTACGAAAATAAAGGAGAAATATCAGTGATCTATGAAAATAAAGGGGTACTCCGTCCCTAGACATCTTATTCCCTATCAAAAGCATATGGAATAAGATGTCTGCGGGGGTCCCGCTATGGGAGGGGGTGTGATGGCCATGACTTGTATTGAGGGGCAAGGTTGTAAAGTCAGGAGGGGGGCGGGCCATGATGTCATGATACTCTGACCTCTGTATCGCCCGTCATCAGGCACAAAGCGAAGTTTGCTCCATGCAGCAGATGACACTGGGTGCTGCAGGAGAGATTGCGGGGGTTCCTAGTGGCGGGTCCCCCAACGATCAGACAACTTATCCCCTAATAATAGCTCTTAAAATAGCTTTTGGGTGTCACTAAGGTTAGGTTCATGCTATGTACGTGCCCCCCCCCCCCTCCCCCCGTTAGTTGTATCCATTGGCATTCTACTAAAAATCGGGTGCCAGCAGGGGACCCCATTGATTTCTATGGCAGAAAAGGACCTGTGCACTATTTTCAGCAGACTCAAAGATGTGGGCTGCTGCGCTTTTGATTAAGCTTTTGGGTTTTATAAATTCACTGATCTGTCCCAAAAATAAAGATCTGTGTCTCTCCCTCATAAAAATGCAATATGGAGAGGGAGGCAGATCCATGGTGATCAGAGTCAATATTTCAGAAAATATTAATTCTGATTAGAGATGAGCAAATCGAATCTGAGGAATCCGAGTTTGTTACGAATTTCATGAAAAATTTGATTTACAACTAATGCGAATATCATCATGATTCTATCGCGCAAATCACTTAATTAAACCCCATTTAGTGTGGTCAAGGCTCCAGGGCATCTAAAATGGTGGATCCACATGTGAGGACATGGGGCAAGGAATCCTGGGAAGGCAGGAACAAGAGTAGGCGGGATGACCCTAATCACATGCAGGATGCAGCCTATCAGCAGCCAGACACCACTGTGATGCCACAGCCCTATATAATCGGCAGCCATATTCTGTCCATTCACTTAATCTTTACACTGCAGAGAGATGATTGGGAAAGACAGCCCTGTGTGTTACACAGAAAAGCTTTCTCCAGCAGCGATCTACCTCCTAGTCAAGTCAGTGATCTGTTGAACAGAGAGCATTTTTTTTGTCACAGAATAGCATTCTTACTGCAGCGATTCACCTCCCAGTCACTGTCTACAGCGTTCCATTATAGAGAGGATCAGTGAGCAGTGTGTTGCCCAGAAGAACAGCAGTGATTCAGCTCAACCACAAATTCTGCCTAGAAGCACTGATAGGAAAGGGAGTGAGATTGAGAAAGGGCAATTTTGGGTGTAGTACACAGCAACTGTGTGCTGCAGCACTGGTGTCTACTGCTGGTGTTGTGCACAAAAACTTTTTAAGCAAACTGTAGCACATTTTCTGCCCTCATAAGTGCATACCACATACATACATCTAAGTGTTGTACCATTTTTTTTCCTGCTAAAGTATCAAGGGCCTAGATACTGTGAAAGGACAGCCAAAAGGACACAATTTTTTTTTAATCGTACTGTAGTGCATTTTACTGCCCTTATAAATGCATACCACATACGTACATTTTAGTGTTGTACCAAGGCTGGGTGTGGTTCTACAGCTGAGTTCCATTGAAGTGAATGGAGACAAGTTATAATACCACACCCAAAGTGGTGACAGACAGGGAGCCGTCTTTGAAATAAATTAGTCCTTTTTTTTATTTTTTATCCTGGATAACCCCTTTAATGCTGGTGGATTATATAACGCACTGTTGCCTGGTCCAGTAGTTGATGAAATATAGATACAATTGAATGTCGGATTTCCTAGGATTATGTAATGGTAACATAAAAGTGAGTATACCTTTTCCTAAAATAGTGAATATCCAGCATAAAACACTATACACAGACCATATTCATCTCCCACCCAACACACTCATACTGAATAACTATAGCAAAACTTTCAGAACAGTCTTACTGAAACATTTATGGTTTCACTGAAGTGTCATTTATTTCTGTCTCTGTTTTTAGAAAACATCTTGTCATTTTTATGAAATATTTATTGTATACATTCTGAAAGCCAGCTTTGAAGTAACATGTAAAATGAATATTTTCCAACACTTAATTCATTGATCGACAGCTCATTGGAGCTTTGCAGTGGAAGGCAGAAGCTGATGTTCTTATCTTCTGGCTAAGAAGTCACCTAGAGAATTGTGCTTTTCTGTGTTTATCTTAGACATGCTTTAGATTTGAAGAGCCGCAAGCTGAGATGCAGAATGTAAGATGTATTAAGGGGGACAGAAAGCTATTTTGGTTGTCTTTTCTGAGCTCCAATGTCTGTAAATAGATTTTGTTATTATGAGACTATCCTAGGGGCATTATACTATTGATGTGCTTTGATGTCCTGCTGACTTAAATTTGTGCCCAGCCACTGAATTATATATTTATAGCACTTGCCACATATATTTTTTTTACATAATGATTTAACTAATGAAATGAACTGAGCAAAGGCAACATACAATATTGATACCCATGTGATGTATTGCATGATTTCAAGCAGCAGAACTAACTAAACTCAAGATCATACCGACAAAAGTATTCATCCTGGCTATTGAAAATATCTTTTTAAATGGCCTTCCGTAAAACAACCAACTTGGCCTGGGACCCTTATTCTTGAAAAAGTTTTTGGTCCCAGAAGTGAGACCCAAATCTTATAGCTATTTATGGCATATGATATACAGATGTATCCACCATTATCTTTCATTTACTTTAGTTTATCCCTTCAGGACATTGGGGTGAAGTATGAAGTGTGCTCAGGACCCACAGCCAATGCCAGGAATTGTTGATCAGGAAAATGGGAAAATAACACTGGCAGCTAGCTCAAGGAGCTTATCGGGACCAATAAAACAAAATTGTGGGGCCCTAATAAGCTGAAAAGACATGTGGACAGTCCCTATCTACAATGTGACTCATCCAATTGGTGCTTTAATAATGAAGGCAGCTTCAGCAGCCTGTAGTAATAGAGCACCCTTAACACTGATCAACGCTGTAAATATATATTGTGATAATGTGGCAAGGAAAAGGTGTATTACCCTGGCTCACCCTGGAGAAACCTCCACCTGTGGCCTAATTAATGAGGCAGCAGAAAAGGGAGGTGTGCATATAAGGAAAAGAAGCAGTGTAGTCTGGGCTCTCCCTAGGAAACAGCAAGCTGGCTGTAGGGGAGAGACACGGGTCCTGCTGAGGAACACCCAGCCAGAGCTGTGAGTGGCCCAAAGAGTGGTGTGAACTGTGAGTAGAAGGTTGCCGGAGGCATTAGTTTACCTGGCTGAGAGAAGCTCACCAGTTATTAGTCAGGGCATGCTGATCTGTTTAGTTAGTGACCAGATGGTTTAGGATTTTGTTTTTTTCCTGCATTATGTTTATTTTTCCTTCAACCTGTCTAATAAAGCTGGCAAGGTGCCAGACTTGCATTAAGAACTGTTGTTTGCCGGTTTATTGAGAGGAAACATGTCCCGTGTTGGTGTTCAGGACGATCCCGGTGCTATCCCCAGGGAGGAATCCTTATGAATAAGCCCTTTCCCTTATAAAAATTTGAATCCCCTTTTCACATTTTTTAAAATAAAATAATAATAAAATAAGAAATATAATAATAAAATAATAAACATTATCGATATGTATGTAAATGTCCGTAACAGCACGGTCAATGGTGTAAACGTAAAAAAAAAGTCCAACATTTTGGTCATTTCATATGCCAGATAAAAACTTAATAAGTGAATTAAAGTGATTAAAAAGTCCTATCAAAACAAAATTGATACTGATAAAGCTCTCATACTGGAATTTTTTTTTAACTGGGCACTGTCATTAAACATGATTTTTAATATTTTATTCCTTATGCCAAATAAATAACTTTTGTAATTGGCTTCCATTAAAAAAAAATGTTTTATGTTCGTTTTTTGCTCTATACTTCTGGCCACCAAGGGTCTCCCTTCTTGGCCAGAACACATTCCGTCTGGTCAAAATCTCAGATATTGGTCTTCAGATAGGAAGAACACCATGGCACTGGGTATATGTTGCAAATAAAAGGTTTTCTTTATTGCGGCATAGCAGGTAACAGAGGTATCAGACCAGAACGCCGAGGAGTGCTGGTTTCGCATCAAATGACGATTTCTCAAGGCATGATGGGAGTGGACGGAGCCCCGTCCATATACTACCTGTTGGCAATCAGTACAACACCTGATGCAAAACATATACAATGTAACAGGCACAAAAAACATATAAAGCTTACATATAAATACAAAGCAACAGCATAGAAAACACAGAGGTATCAAAATATCTTTAAAACAAATTCAATCCAAATATTTCACAGGAAAGAAGACAAATCATTGCGATCATTCAGACCCAGAGCACCCGTGGCTCCGGTCCGAATGATCCATTTCGCCTCTGCTTGCAATAACCTGGTATGATGATCTATACCCCCCTTCTTTAGGCATAATTCTTCGTAGGCCAATAAATCTTAAACTGTTACTGCTGCCATTATGTATTTCACGGAACCTATGGGACAGAGGCCGGATTGTTTTACCTATATAAAAGAGGTGACAGGGACATAGCACTGCATACATGACATAGAATGACATGTAATAAAATCTGATATTCTGTGATTAATACAACCAAGTTGGATGCTAACAGAGTCTTCAAGTTGATTGCAAAAAGAGCAATGTTTTCATTTAAAATTCCCCTTGGGAAGGCTTTGTAGCAGTCAATTCTGTTTGTTCTGGGGGATCCGACTTTTAACTAATTCATCCCTAATGAAACCACTGGCGGTTCCATAGTCAAAGACCTGAGGTCAGTATCGGCCTGTATAATATGCCAGTTCTTACATATTGTGTGTCTGATCTTATCGGACATAGGGCTGTGTTCAAACGAAAAGACGGCCTGGGATATTCCATCCTTCTTACCGCTTCTCCTTTTGAACACCAGCTCTTCCCTATTCCTTACTCTTGCCTTAGAAAAAGCATCTTGAATAATCTGCTCGGTATAGCCCCTCTCTCTTAATCTTTGCATAAGTTCACATGACTGTTGCAGGAATTATGTATAGTCCGAGTTATTACAGCATAGATGGAGGAATTGACCATAGGGTAGTGATTTAGATACATGGGCGGGATGAAAACTGTTAAAGTGCAATAATGGGTGGCTGTTTTTTTTGTGGAAGCCTTTTACTGAAACACCAGAGGAGGAGGTGAGTAGTGTATCATCTAGGAAGTGTAGTTCTGTATCAGACATAATAGATGTGAATTGCATATTCAAATCGTTAGTGTTGATGTCAACTCAATGAGGACAGAAAAAGGATGTCCCCGGTTGATTTCCAATGTTCAAGAAATACATAATGGCAACAGTAACAGTTTAAGATTTATTGGCCTGCAAAGAATTATGCCAAAAGAATAGATCGTCATACCAGGTTATTGCTAGCAAAGGTGAAAAGGATCATTCGGACCGGAGCCACGGGTGCTCTGGGTCTGAGTGATCGCAATGATTTGCCTTCTTTCCTGTGAAATATTTGGATTGAATTTGTTTTAAAGATATTTTGATACCTCTGTGTTTGCTATGCTGTTACTTTGTATTTATATGTAAGCTTTATATGTTTTTTGTACCTGTTACATTGTATATGTTTTGCATCAGGTGTTGTACTGATTGCCAACAGGGGGTACATAGACGGGGCTCCGTCCACTTCCGTCATGCCTTGAGAAAGTGTCATTTGACGCTAAACCAGCGCTCGTCGGCATTCTGGTCTGATACCTCTGTTACCTGCTATGCCGTAATAAAGAAAACCTTTTATTTGCAACATATACCCAGTGCCGCAGTGTTATTCCTATCTGAGGATTTCTACACTCTGTTGTTTCTTTCGCTGAGCACAGGATTGCTGGATTCAGCCTCTTACTATGTCCAAGATCCTATATAAACGTGAGTAGTGTGGGCGAAAGCTCTCTCCACTAGAGATGTCATGAATTGTTCGCCGGCGAACAGTAACGGTGAACTTAGCATGTTCGCGTTCGCATCGCCGGGCGAACATATGTGAAGTTTGATTCGCCACCCAATACTTTAGCATTGCGGTAAACTTTGACCCTGTGAGTCAGAGTCAGCAGACACATTACAGCCAATCAGCAGCAGTCCCTCCCTTCCAGACCCTCCTACCTCCTGCACGGATGCCATTTTACCTTCATTCAGCATGCTGCAGGCTTAAAAAGTGGAGGTACAGAGAAGCTGCTCCTGCTGTAATAGGGAAAGCAATAGCTAGGTTGCTGCTAGGTGGTGTATTCAGGGTCCATTTTACTCCTAAAGCACTAGTCTAACATCTGCTTTAAGGACAGCACCCAAAAAGGCCCTTTTTAGGGCTCAAATATCAGTCCGTGTGTCTTGCAACAGCTGGAGGAACCCTGGTTGGGAGGGAACCACTGGTTAAAAGGGGTACTCCAGTGTAAAACTTAATTTCCTTCAAGCAACTAACTACAGTATTAAAAGGGCTATAAGTTCAGTCCGTGTGTCTTGCAACAGCTGGAGGCACCCTGGTTGGGAGGGGACCGCTGGTTAAAAGGGGTACTCCAGTGTAAGACTTAAGTTCCGTCAAGCAACTAACTACAGTATTAAAAGGGCTAAAAGTTCAGTCCGTGTGTCTTGCAACAGCTGGAGGCACCCTGGTTGGGAGGGGGCCGCTGGTTAAAAGGGGTACTCCAGTGTAAAACTTAAGTTCCTTCAAGCAACTAACTACAGTATTAAAAGGGCTAAAAGTTCAGTCCATGTGTCTTGCAACAGCTGGAGGCACCCTGGTTGGGAGGGAACCGCTGGTTAAAAGGGGTAATCCGATGTAAAACGTAAGTTCCTTCAAGCAACAAACTACAGTATTAAAAGGGCTATAAGTTCAGTCCATGTGTCTTGCAACTGCTGGAGGCACCCTGGTTGGGGACCTCTGCTTAAAAGGGGAACTCCGCTGGCAACCTTTTTAGCTCATTGTCACACTAGTCTAAATCACATTTGGTGTGACAGTTGTTCAAATAAAATAAAATAAAATACCTTTTTTGGTAGTGAAATAAAACCAGTGCTGCCTAAAGGGGGGCTCTAACTATGTGCTACCTAATATGGGGGAATCTATGTGCTGCCTAAAGGGGGGATCTAAATATGTGCTGCCTAAAGGGGGCTCTATGTGCTGCCTAAAGGGAGGCTCTAACTATGTGCTGCCTAATACGGGGGAATCTATGTGCTGTCTAAAGGGGGTTTCTATGTGCTGCCTAAAGGGGGACTCTAACTATGTGATGCCTAAAGGGGGATCTAACTATGTGCTGCCTAATATGGGGGAATCTATGTGCTGCCTAACATGGGGGAATCTATGTGCTGCCTAAAGGGGGGGTCTAACAATGTGATGCCTAAAGGGGGGATCTAACTATGTGCTGCCTAAAGGGGGCTCTATGTGCTGCCTAAATGGAGGCTCTACCTATGTGCTGCCTAAAGGGGGGCTCTAACTATGTGCTGCCTAATATGGGGGAATCTATGTGCTGCCTAAAGGGGGGATCTAACTATGTGATGTCTAAAGGGGGGCTCTATGTGCTGCCTAAAGGGGGCTAAAGCACGTTATTCCAAAGAATTTAGGAATAATAGGGGATTTATGCCCTTTATGGATTAAAACCAGACTCTGCATCAAGTATGTAATTTTCCACAGTCCAGGTATTAGTCCCCTTGAAACAACTTTTAAGTCACTATTGTGGCCAGAAAGAGTCCCTGTGGGTTTTAAAATTTGCCTGCCCATTGAAGTCAATAGCGGTTCGCCCAGTTCGCTGCTTCGCGAACATTTGCGGAAGTTCACGTTCGCTGTTCGTGAACCAAAAAATTTATGTTCGCGACATCACTACTCTCCACTGCCGTTCAGATATTGGTCTGCTTGTTATGAGATGAGGCCAAACTCAGGAAGTGTTTCTCTTCACTGAGCTTGATTGACAGCTGCAAAAACCCTCACTGACAGCTGCACAGACTAAAAACTGCACAGACTGAAAGCTCCAAAGAGCTTCACTAAAAGATATACAGACTGAAAGCTGCTGCACAGAGCTTGAGGTCTTCTATTCATCACAGCACTGCAACCACGTGAGGGCGAAAGTGGTCCCCCAGCAAGCTTCAGTGACGTCATGCCTGCTGCAAAATGCCCACTTTCTCCTGCTGGGAGATTGCACTATGTGAGCAAGAAGAATGGTAATATACAGAGCTTTTTAAAGCTCTGAAATGTTTTTTAAGGGTGTGAGGAGTGTTAGGAGTAGTTAGGGAACATAGCCTGAGTTAGTTTAGAAAAGTTTACTTGGTAACAGGTACTCTTTAAGCATACTCATTTTCATACAAAAAGTTGTAATTTTTTAAAGGTAGTAAAATAAAACAAAACCTATATAAATTTGGTATCATTTTAATTGTATGGACCAACAGAATAAAGATGTGTCATGTTTACCAAAAAGTACACTGCATTGAAATGGTAGCTCCCAAAAGTTGCAAAATGCTCAGAAATCTAATAAAAAATGGTCAGTGCACCGCATGGGACAAGTACCATCTGGTAAGAGTAATAGGTGAGTAATTGCACAAATAACTGTAATCTGCTCACCATTTTGGTTGAGTAATAGACACAACCACACATGCGCATGAGATAGTACAAGGTGGTGCCGCCTCCCAATGTCGGAACCTGGAGTGAGCATGTCCTGGCCAAACAGCATGCAATCAGGTGATGAAGAAAATAATACTGGGTCTCTGGCACAATCCACCACACAAATGAAGTGAAGTGTCCTTGAATAATTTTATTTTGCCAATCATGACTAGTAGCGTTGGAGTTCCTTTTTCAGATGAACTGGCAAGAACTTGACAGTTTATCTGAAGAAGGAGCTCCAACGCTCTGAAACGCATCTTAATTAGCTAATCAAAATTTTTCAAGGACACTTCACCTTGTTTGTGTGGGGGATTGCGCCAGAGAACCAGTATTATTTTCCTTATTACCAATTGTTGCAAAATGGCATTTTCAAGTTTGCCCCACAAATATATATACATTTTTTTGTTTCACTGTAGATTTTGTGGTAAAATTACTGATGTCATTACAAAGTACAATCGGTGGCACAAAAAAACAAGCCCTCATATGAGTCTGTAGGTGGAGAATTGAAAGTATAATAGCTACTTGAAAGTAAGGAGGAAAAAACAAAAGTGGAAAAAAAAACTGATATCCTGAACGGGGTTAAATGGGCACTGTCAAATTCAAATACTTTTTATATGTTTTACATCTTGGCAAAACATTAACCTTTCTAATATACTTTATTAGAAAAAATGTATTCCTTTTTAAAGGATTCAATAACTTGTATAACAGTCACTATTCAGTGTGTAGCTCTCCCACTTCTTAAAGCATACCTGTCATAGTGCAAAAAAAAAGAAGAAAAGTGATATGTTACTCAGGACCCAATCCTGATCATGTGCATAAAATTTTTATGTGTCTTGGACCTATATATCCAGAGATATAAGCATTTATCTGCTGGTGAGTTACTTTTTCATTGTGCAGGCTGGAGGGGGCGTGTCAGTCTGTCTCCCTCACAGGAGCAAGCCTGGGCAGTCAGCCAATCAGTACTCTCTGCTCTGTAACCCTTTCCTCTCTGGTTTTATGCTGTGTCATGTGTCAGAGGAAGATACTTGAAGCTTGCCTGCAGTAATCAGAAGACATTATGGTGAATTCATAACAGGATAAAATGTATAAATATAAGAATAGATCTTTATAAAATTAGTGCAAGGATTTTTTAGATAAAAGTACAGCATTTTTATGAATAGATGTTCTATCTGTTTTATCTTCTCCCAGTAAAGCTGGATGCTAATCAGCTTAGCTGTCACTATGTGTGTCATTCATCTTTCACAGACTCCTGAATGTCTGATCAACTTCTTTGTCATTCAGGAGTCTGAGAAAGCTTTGACTATTTCAGCATGCTGGAAGTTGTAGTTTAGTAACAACTGAAGCTGCAATGTTTGTAAATAACTGTGTTATAGCAGTGTTGCCTCCAGCTGTTTTAAAACTACAGCTCCCAGCATGTCCACACATCCTTTATCTGTAGTTTTGCATACACAATAGAAATCTCCTATACTGGATACCGGTATGCTTTACGTCCGGTATCCAGTATGCTGTAAAATCTAGACTAGTCTGTCTGGCTAAAAGACTGGCGACCCCTAGTGGTGGCTATTTTGAGTTTGAATTTCAGGTGAAAATAAAAAAAAAATTAACAGGTGTATATTGTGAAATGTCATATTATAATGAGTCCTGCAATATATGAAAAGTTTTTAACAATGACCGTGCCTCTTTAAAGCCACATCAGATCAAGGGAACCTTTCCATGAAAAAGTTAAAACTTCACATTTATTCAGGCTCTAAAAACTATAATGGTAATAATATTCACATAACAGCACATGTCATATTAACAGACCGCCACCGTTTGCTTAGTTTACTAAGTATGTGGACACTAGGTGGAGGTTTGTTAATTTGACATGTGCTGTTATGTGAATACTATTACTATTATAGTTTTAAGAGTCTGAATAAAAGTGAAGTTTTAACTTTTTCATGAAAAGGTACCCTTGATCTGATAAGTGTCCCCATACTATTCAGGACATAATCCTGTCCTGCTTCAGCATCATGTCAAAAATGAAGCACAGACATGGACACAGTCCAGTCAGATTGCAGAATTAAAACAGAAAAGAGGGGGTTACAGAGAAGCCTGCAGTGATTGGATGAAGAGACCAAGCACAGCACAGCAGACCCAGGGAGGAAGATGAGTCATGTAGAATAAAGACAGGACCACCTCTAAAGCACAGGATGACAAACCAAGTGAGGAACAGACAGAAGGTATTTGTGAGAGAAATATAGATGCTATACACATAAAAATTACAAAATATATATGTACGTGACCAGGATTAGGTACTAAGTAACATTTAACCTTTTTTGGGGATATGACAGGTACTTTTTAAGGATTGCAGTTTTACATAAAACCAATTTAATACAATATCAGAACACTCATTTACATAATAATGACTGGGTGCCCACACACAGGCAAACACAACACATACCTGTAGTCACAAAGCATCTTGAAATTATGTTGTAGTGATAAGCAGGTAATCTCACACAATACAGCTGAGAATATATTGAGTGTAGAGATAAGTTAAAGTGTACCTGTAGCTTTAAAAAAAAATAAAAAAAAAAATAAATACTTTTCTCATGTCCTAGAGACATGTTAAAAGTTTTGAACAGTCAAGGTCTGAGTGTTCAGGCCCCAACTAATTGTTAAAACAAGCAGGAAGAAATGTGAAGCTGACCAAGACAATCCAATAGACACATTGTAAGTTTATCTCGCCTAGAGCCCTCTCCTCCCAGCTAGTTCTAGCTATTGGTTAAAGGGGTTCTCTGGTGCTTAAACATCTTATCCCCTCTCCAAAGGATAGGGGATAAGATGCCTGATCGCGGGAGTCCAGCCGCTGGGGACCCCCGGGATCTTGCACGCGGCACTCTGTTTGTAATCAGTCCCCGGAGCGTGTTCGCTCCGGGTCTGATTACGGATGACCACAAGGCCGGCAGCGTGTGACGTCACGCTCCGCCCCTCAATGCAAGCCCACAGGAGGGAGCATGACATCTATCACGCCCCCTCCCGTGGGCTTGCATTGAGGGGCGGAGCGTGACGTCACATGCCGACGGCCTTGTGGTCGTCCGTAATCAGACCCGGAGCGAACACGCTCCGGGGACTGATTACAAACGGGGTGCCATGTGCAAGATCCCGGGGGTCCCCAGCGGCGGGACTCCCCTCATCAGGCATCTTATCCCCTTATCCTTAGGATAGGGGATAAGATGTCTAAGCACCGGAGAACTCCTTTAAAGTCCGACTCAGACCCCAATTGATCAAAACTTTCGACAGGTGTCTACAATTTTTAATTTTTTTTTAAACGGGACAGTGTCCATTTAAAGGGGTACTTCGGTGGAAAACTTTTTTTTTTTTAATGAACTGGTGCCAGAAAGTTAAACAGATTTGTAAATTACTTCTATTAAAATAATTTAATTCAGTACTTTTTTGCAGCTGTTTGCTACAGAGGAAAATCTTTATTTTTTTAATTTCTTTTTTGTGTTGTCCACAGTGCTCTCTGCTGACACCTGATGCCTGTATCAGGGACTGTCAAGAGCAGGAGAAAATCCCCATTGCAAACCTATACTGCTCTGGACAGTTCCTGACACGGACAGAGGTGTCAGCAGAGAGCACTGTGGACAATACAAAAAAGAAATTCAAAATGTAAAGAAATTTCTCTGTAGCATACAGCTGCTAAAAAGTACCAAAAGGATTAAGATTTTTTAATAGAAGTAATTTACAAATCTGTAACTTTCTGGCACCAGTTCATAAAGAAAAAAAAAAATAATAAGTTTTCCACTGGAGTACCGCTTTAAGAAAAAAAGAAACATCTGTATACCCTTTTAAGAACTAGTTACATGCTGGTTATTTTTAGGCAACATAAATGTATCACTACCTGCTAATATTCTTGTTGACAGAAGTTTAGTATTAGTGTGAATTTCTCCCTTCTTTAAAAAATAGACAGTCAAGTCATGATTTATTTATTGTGTAAGACATATCTGGATAGATTATGCCCACAACAGCCAATCACAGCTCTGCTTTCACTTTACCAGAACTCGTTATAATAGGAAACTAGAGCTGTGATTGGATGTTATGGGCAAAATCTCTCCAGTTTTCCTCCCACACATGTTAATAAATCAAGGGCATCTTTATTTTATTACAAAACCGAGTGTGCATTTGTGTGTTAGGTGGCATCAGGAGAGATTAACCATACACCATCAACATCTATGTTATATTTAGTATTGAGTGCGAATATTCGAAAAACTAATTTTTACTGCCAATATTGGTACTTTGCGATTTTGTGACTATTTAGAATATAGTGATATATATTTTTAATGAGGAATTTATTTTTTATGCTAATTTATGCTAACATTTATGCGAATATCGGCACTTCCAGACTGGAAACTGATCCCTCCCTTCTTTTAGGTAAAAGATATAATTACGCATGTGCACTATGCGGATTTCATTACGAATTTTTACATGGAAAAAAAAAAACGAACATAGCGAATATGCGAATTTCGCAAACATTGGAATAATATTGGTCCATATATTTGAGAAATATCGCAAATTCGAATATGGTCCCTGATGTTCATCACTAGTTATATTATATATATCCAGCTTTAATGCCAGGTAGGATAGAAAGGTGTTAGAGTATTTAGGACATCATACCTTGCTGAGTATATGGCTGTGTAGCTGCTGACCATTCAGAGTACCCATGCTGGCACCTACCCACCACTAAAATTGTTGTGATGGGCAGGAATGCTGACGCTTTTTTTTTTTTCCAAAGTATATGTTTATTGGAGTTTTCAAGTAAAGAAATATCGTATTTATCGGGGTATACCACGCAAAGTTTTTTACCCAAATATCCATGGTAAAATGAGGGTGCGTGTGTGCGCATGTATACCCCGATACACCCCCAGGAAAGGCAGGGGGAGAGAGGCCGTTGCTGCCCGCTTTTCTGCCCCTGCCTTTCCTGGGGTCTAGAGCCCTGCTGCCGGCCCTTCTCTCCCCCTAGCTATTGCCGTCGCCGCTGCCCCGTTGCCTCCCCCCATCCCCGGTGGCATAATTACCTGTTGCCGGGGTCAGGTCCGCGCTGCTGCAGGCCTCCGGCGTGCATCCCTGGCGTCGTTGCTATGCGCTGCACGGCGCGGCGCATGACGTCAGTGCTATGCGCCGTGCATAGCAACGACGCAGGGGACGCACGCCGGAGGCCTGCAGCAGCGCGGATCCGACCCAGGTAATTATGCCACCGAGGATGGGGGAGGCAACGGGGCAGCGGCACCGGCAATGGGTGCCGCTGCCCCTTCTCTCCCCCTGGCTGTCGGCGCCGGCAATGGGGCGCCGGCACCGATAGTCAGGGGGACAGAACGGGAAGCGGCGCTGATAGCCAGGGGGACAGAACGGGCAGCGGCGCCGATAGCCAGGGGGACAGAAGGGCCGGCAGCAGCGCTCTAGACCACAGGGAAGGCAGGGGGAGAGAAGCGGGCAGCGACGGCCTCTCTCCCCCTGCCTTTCCTGGGGGTGTATCGGCGTATAACACGCACATAGACTTTAGGTTAAAAATTTTTGCCTAAAAAGTGCGTGTTATACACCGATAAATACGGTACATAACAATACTCAATAGGATAACGTGGTACAATACAAACAGGGTGTAGAGAACCATAACACTATGTCAAACAGAGTATATGTCCGCTGTGCAAGACAGGCTGATCTTACCTGTGTGAGTCTCCAAATGACACCCGTAAGTGACATCTCATTACCCACACAGAAATGGCTGAAGGCAAGTGTCTGGGGCTAATGCAGTGAAATATCTTAAGACCGTGGCTCCTGGAGTTAGCAGTTAGGGAAAATAGGAGAGCCAATGAGAGTGGCATCTGCATACATCCGCCAGGGTAACAGCGGCATATCCTAACTAACTGACACCCATGTGAATAAACTGATAAGTAAGTAGGTTAACAGGACAGAAAGAGGGGAAGCAGAGAGAATAGAAAAGGGAAATAAAGGGTAACAAGGATAAGGTCTGTTTAACAAAGACATAAATAACTCATGATGCAGAATGGGCTCTGGTTTCACCGGGCATTCTGAGCATGGCAGCATAGTCGGGGGGGAGGCCGGGCGAAAGCTGACGCTTTTTATATCTATTTTGCTGCAGTATTTTTGTTTTCATTTTACAATGTTGGAATATATATGTTATAGCTGGTCATTATTTTTGACCAGTATGTTCTAAGCAAAAAACAGTGGGTCACAAACACAGAAGAGGTGCAAATCTTTTCATTATAGTTTTACTGTGTCAGTTCCACTCCCGGGTTTTGGATTAACTAATGACCAAATATAGTGACCAGAATACTATGTGTATAGAATACTATACGGTACTTATGATGGGATTGTACACATCAGATGTTATGGTGGCTCTAAATAGTAGAACAAAAGAATTACCGTATGTACTTGAGTATGAGCCAAGTTTTTCAGCACGATTTTTCGTGCTGAAAACACCCCCTTGGCTTATACTCGAGTGAACTCTCCGCCTGTCAATCCCTTTTAGTAGTCTTCAACCTGCGGACCTCCAGATGTTTCAAAACTACAACTCCCAGCGTGCCTGGACAGCCGATGGCTGTCCGGGCATGCTGGGAGTTGTAGTTTTGAAACATCTGTAGGTCCGCAGGTTGAAGACCACTGCGGCCTTCGTCATCATCCAGACCCCTCCCTTTAGTTTTCTACTCACCTCCTCTGGTGGGAAGGAAGGGTGAGCTGGTCCGGGCCATATATGCTGCAGGGACCGTCCGGTGGGGAGGGTTAGTTGTTCCAAGCTGTCCATTTTCACCGAGAGGCCCTCTTCTCCACTCCGGGCCCGGCCCCGGACTAGTGACGTTGCCATGATGACGCAAAGGGACGTTCATGCGCAGGTACGTCTGCTGCGCACAGACGTCCCTGTGCGTCGTCGTCAAGGCAAGGTCACTAGTCCGGGGCCGGGCCCGGAGCGGAGAAGAGGGCCTCCCGGTGAAAATGGACAGCCCGGAACGACTAACCCTCCCCACCGGACGGTCCCTGCAGCATAGATGGCCCGGACCAGCTCACCCTTCCTTCCCACCGACGGGAGGTGAGTAGAAAACTAAAGGGGGGGTCTGGATGATGACGAAGGCCGAAGTGGTCTTCAACCTGCAGACCTCCACATCCGACAGCCGATTACTGTCTGGGCATGCTGGGAATTGTAGTTTTGCAACATCTGGAGGTCCGCAGGTTGAAGACCACTGAAATGGATTGACAGGTGGTGATGATGATGGGGGTCTGGATGATGACAGGGGGGGATGATGACAGGGTGATGATGACAGGGTGATGATGACGAGGTGAAAATGACAGGGTGATAATGACAGGGTGATGATGAGGGGGTGTTAATGACGGGGGTCTATATACGGTAATTTGTGTCTTCTTTTGCATATTATATGACCAGACATGTTAATGTTAATCATCTTACTCATAGCAAATGACATTACTTTAAGTATCCCCATTTACAGGCTATAGTCATCAATCTTTTATAACCCTCTCTAGTTTTATCGATCTCCTAACCTTATTAACAGTGATCCTTTTCTAACTATACAAGCATATGGAGCAATGATCATCTTTACTAATGTTGTATAATATAATGAGTCCATAATACTTGAGGGAGTATATCTAGAGCAAAAAAGAGGTGATATCACATCTTGATTTCACTCGGATCTTATGGAGCTGATCATCTAAATTACATTGTTTTGGACAATATGGGCAGCAGTTTTCTGAAATGATTCTGCAATTTTATGAGCGCATTGTGACTACACCTCTAAAGTGCACTGCAATTTTCCTTGATCATTCTGCTCATTTCCAGCATATTAGTCTAAATGGATTGGACAAAGTAATCCACCAAGAATGACAGGTACAATGCTGGCTAAATTTAGGGTAAATATTCAGTATGCATAAGTAGGCATGTGGAGGTTAGCTGAAACAGATAACCTAATTTGTGGGAGGAGTCTGGTATTTATATACCCACCTGATCCACACAGGTGCTGTCGGCAGCACTCAAGATGTCTTTGCACCGGATGCTGTGGTTTTGGCGGGAGGTTTGATTGCATATGTCGCAGAGAGGCACTGTTCGCTAGCCTAACTATGATGCAAGAAATACGGTAATGTGTCACGGTACCTTTCATGCTGCAGGCTGTGAAGTAGCTACATTTCTCTCCTACAATATGCAGTAAACATGCAGTAAGCACATGTGGCTATACAGGCTCCAGCCCTGGCCTGCTGACCGTGAGGTAATTTGCATATTTCAGCCTGAGGTTAACTGTTTCCTGCCTCAATCTCTTAGTCTGCAAAGATCACTCGTAGGAGGTCACAGCTGTGGCTTATACATATAATTGACTGCAGCAAGAGGATGTGTTTGGGCGGAAAGAGCAGCACAGGCTGCTGAATCTCCAGGTTTAACCCTTTCAGCATTGGGCTCCCTATTTCTGCTAAGTATTATGTGTTTTTGACTGTGTTCTTACATTTACGAGATTACTTTTCCTTCATATGTGACCTGGTGTAATCCAGTTTCATGCTCACAACCGCTCTCCATACTGTCCCCTCGCTGGAGTCTTTCCTGCTGTGTCCCGCATCTGTACGCTCTTTTATGCTGCAGCCCAGGACCGAGCTCTATTTCAGACAACATGTCATCCATTATAGGCCATGTATAATTTGTCATTATACATTGTACTGTTATACATCACCAGTGCATTTATTTACTGTGCTTGTCAGTTATATGTACACCACATATACATCCCTTAGTATATACTATGTAAGTTGACGTCAGTATACTGTTATACGTCACCGTGGTTATGTCACTTATCGTAGACACCATATGTCTCTACTATACTGTTTATGTTACCATTCATATAACTTGTATAATTTATTATTGCATACACGTAGTCATGTACGGGTTATGTCACCATAGAATATACTGTACGTCCACCTGCTACATCAGTGGATGTTTCATAGCTTTATTGTCACATTTGTCTTGTTTTTAGCTCAGTCACATTAGGCTTCCATTAATGTATACAGGTCAGGTATTTCAAGCTGACACAGCATTACTCTCATGGTTCTCAGGTCGAGTACATTAGGCTGTTTTCATAGCAATGCTTGTACATTTACTCATGTTGGAGGTCAGGTGTGATAGGATGTCCTTGCTGACATTACCACATGGTACTCCACATTTTCAATTCACAATATGCCACACTTATGTTTCCTTACAGCGTTCTGTGTTATGTTACCATAGACGCCATGTTTCCCTGCATTTATCACGCATACGGTTCACACAAGGTAACACGTATTCATGTCACCCAGGGTACTGACATAGCTTAGCTTCCTGTGTCACGGCTACATTCTACACAACTACACCACCATCATTGCGATTCCACTCGGCTGCAAGAGCAGGTAACAAGCAAAACTGCGTACTGCCATACGTTCCCACACAGTATACCACGCCTACCTTCCACATAGTGCTCCATGCTTATATCCCACACAGTATACCAAGCTTGCTTTCAACACAGTGTATTACTCAGGTTCCTACTCAGTGTACGTGCATATGTTTCCCTAGCGGTGTAACATGTCATCTTCCTTCAATGTGACCCACATATGTTTCTTACAGTATTGTTTTCATGGCTTGTGGTCAACTTTTTTCATGTTCAGCGCTGTCATGTTACTCTTATCTTTCTCATTGAACATGAGTCATTTTACCCCATAACTTTCACACTACACAAATGTTCCTATAGCAGGCAGAATAATGTATATTTTGCTGGAGCTGTCACATTGTACATACGTGACTATGACATTTATGCTACAATAGTTCCGATGGCATGCGTTACCGGAGCTGATACCGTGCTTCACGTTATATCGGTTTACAGTACCAGGCTTTGATACCATAGCTGATGTACTGTGCTCGTTTTGGTATAATTGATTTACTGGGCTTTGTGTTGATATAGCCGATGCTGTGTTACATTTCCATAGCTGTCATATGGTGCATTAATGTCCCTATAGTGGTCATACGGTGCTTATGTTACTAAAGCTGATAATTTGCCTTACACAACTAGTATCTATATGCTATGCGTTAGTGTTCATTAACTGATATACGTTACATTAATGTTACTTGGGGCTTATGTTACTGTAGCAGATATACTGGGCATTTAACATTATTTTAGCTGACATATGGGCCTATGTTACTATTGCTGGTAATTTGTGTTTACTGTTGCATATATATATATATATATATATATATATATATATATATATATAAATACTGTGTATTAGTGGTTAATTTAGCTGTTCTGCTGAACATTAATGTTATTCAGGGTCTACACTACTATAAGCTCATATACAGGGCTTTGAGGTTTTCAGAGATGTTATACGGTGCTTACATTACTTCAAGTGATAAACCATGCTTCAACGTTAACGGTTCCCTACAGTGTGACATACACACAGTTCCCTACAGTGTGACATACACACGGTTCCCTACAGTGTCACATACACACGGTTCCCTACAGTGTCACATACATACGGTTCCATACAGTGTGGCATACATACGGTTCCATACAGTGTGACATACATACGGTTCCATACAGAGTGACATACATACGGTTCCATACAGTGTGACATACATACGGTCCCCTACAGTGTGACATATATATGGTTCCCTACAGTGTGACATGCATACATTTCCCTACAGGTTAATAAGCATACAGTTCCTTACAGTGTACGTTTCATAGTTACTGTCCCATTCTTTTGTTTCAGCTCTGTCAGGTTATGCTTACGTTATGTAACCTAGGTTGTTTTACCACTTAGCGCTATACGTTCGGCGTGGTTGGAGGCTGATTGCTGTCGTCAATCCGTAAAGCCTCATCTTTATAGTTTCCTTTCTGGTCATTACACATGCCTTGTTACAGCCAGTTTGACCTCGCCGTTCCAGTTAAGCTTTAAGTTGTCACTTTACATGCCTTTTGTACGTCACACGCTCCCGTGAGAGATAGGCTGCTCGACAATCCTCGAGCCTCATATCAATGTCACTCCTTTGTACATTACAAATGTTCTCATTTTGGGGCAGATTGTATCATCAATCCACAAACCTCTTGTTGTCTTTTGTTTTGTATGTTACATATGCCCCTGTTAGAGGCAGATAGCTTATGTTATACGGTGCTTATGTTACTTCAAGTGATATACCATGCTTCAACGTTAATGGTTCCCTATAGTGGGACATACATATGGTTCCCTACAGGGCAATACGCATACAGTTCCTTACAGTGTACGTTTCATAGTTTATTGTCCCCTTATGTTGTTTCAGCTCTTTTGTTTCAGCTTACGTTATGTATGCTGGGTTGTTTTACCTCTTAGCGCTATACGTTCGGTGTGGTTGGAGGCTGATTGCTGTCGTCAATCCCTAAAGCTTCATCTTTATAGTTTCCTTTCTGGTCATTACACCTTGTTACAGTCAGTTTGACCTCGCCATTCCAGGTAAGCTTTAAGCCTTCTCTTTTCATGCCTTTCAAATCTTCCTCTTCTGGCACTACCTATCTAAATACCTACTGACGTCTGCGTTTTGGCAACTTTTCTAACCGACTCATTGTACCTTCTGTCCATCTAGCAGGGTAGTACCATTCTGGTAGGTGCTATGGGTCCAGTAGTGCCAAGTGGTATATCCAGAAATTCTATCTTTCCTTCGGCTCCATAACAGCTGAGTCAGCTTCTGGGCAGGGGCTTCTCTTTGTCAGTTATCACTTAGATGTTAAGTAAGTTAGGGCACTGTTATGGCTCTGTTCCATTGACACGTTCCAACCTCCGGCTGTTAACTGGAGCATTTTGTCTGTTATCTTGGGTTCATATGATGTAGGTTATGCTTAACCATTAATTCATGCATTACCTAACTGAGGTATTTTTGCCCCCTTCTTTAGGATACCCTTCACAGCCACCCAGGCACACCCCAGGCCTAATTATTCATGCAAGTGGTACTCTACTCATGGCACATGTAACCCGACCACAAGTGGAGGTTAGCTGAAACCGTTAACCTAATTTGTGGGAGGAGTCTGGTCTTTATATACCCACCTGATCCACACAGGTGCTGTCGGCAGCATGCAAGATGTCCCCACCCTCCCTCCCCTTTTTTCTACAGTCACTCTCAGGGTATCCCCCTTCTTTAGGATACCCTTCACGGCCACCCAGGCACACCCCAGGCCTAATTATTCATCCAAGTGTTAATCTACTCATGGTACATGCAACCCGACCACAAACATCCCTTATCACTTTTTGTACCAGCTAGAAGAAGCTTCAAACCCTGATTTTTTATTGTGTATGTTTAATCACATTCTAACAATCATATAACCAAAAGGATTATGTATTTGCATTAAAGAGTACCTATCACCATCTAAACTTCCCTAATCCCCCTCCCCATCTGTCCCTGACTCTTACTTAGCCTATCCCTGCATTTATTTTGCTTTACTACCCCTAAAAATACCTTTTTTCTATGCTCTTCAGTAGCTCAGTTGAAGGCCCAAAGCAGGGGAGGTTGTCATAGCAATGGCAAATGTGGAGAGAGCGAGATAAGCAGTGCATATAAAATTATCCATGTGGAAAGTGGAGAGAGGGGGAGAGGAACTGAGAAAAAGAGAAGAGGGAATGTATCCTCTCTGTTTGCTCCCTGCTTATGTACAATCAGCTGCTCTGAGCTGATTTCAGACTCACTCACTGAGTCCGAAATGCTTGCTGACAGGATTGCTAGGGAGACCTGTGGTAAGCCTCTGGGGTAGGGGTAGTGTAGTCAGGGTTTTGCTTCAGTATATCAGGGGTTAAGGATAACCTTATGGTTCGTAACGCCAGGCTGAGGGCTAGTATGCTGAGGTAATTCTCCGGCCTATCGCCGCCATTCCCAGTAACGATAGGTGCATGCATAAAATGACTGAAGGTCCACAAGGTAGTTGAACTTGAACTTGGATAAACTTTACTTAAAGACTTGCGGTACATCCAATGAACAGTAACAGTCTCATTAATACAGTCTCCATACACTTCAGTGACTGACAGTTGTTGCGGACCTTGACTTTAGATATAAGTCTCTGAACTTGGGGTTATTTGCGAAGATCCGTCCGGATTTAGGGGTTAGATACGGTCCGGTGTTCTTGCAGAGTGCTTAGGGATTGATACACTCACAGTTTAGTAATGAACAGCCGTCACCGCAAGGCTCTGGCCTAACTCACTGATGACAGTAGCGCAGATCCTCCTCCGTCAACAGCCCACGAGGAAAGAGAGCGAGTAATGGCCGCCGCTCCCTTATATGGGCAGGGCCGTTTTGGATTGGTCCAAATCAGTTGTCACTCACCGTTACATAGAATGATGGGTAACCACCTGACTTCCTTCAAAGGTCCTTGAACTACAAACCATACAGTCTTTGGAACGCATCACATGACCCGTAGGTCCTGCGACGCTAACTAGGTAAGTACACTTACTATATAAATATATACATTCAATTTAAATAATTTTAATTACAAAAGGGGTGACAAGGGGCTAACTAAGGATGAGGACCCCACCTACACCTAGGGACTCTGACTTTGGGGACCTCACCACAAGGCAACGGATGCAATCCTGTGCCGGGCCACCACAAACCCCCTTACTTAAAATAAGTCGACCCCGACGCCTGTCCCCTAAGGCAGAGGAACTAGGACAGACTTAAGCAGGATCTCTAACTAGACAGAATCTATATCCTGACAAACTTTTATACACAATAGGTACTTTTAAACCTACTAGACATTTTCTAGGCATTTCAAACATTTTTTAGACTAGTAATCCTACTAGACATTTAAGAAGGCTTCTAAGACATTCATGAAATCATCTAAATCATTATGAAGCTATCTAGACCTTTAGTTTCTAGCTTCTAAGACATTTTATTAAGCTTACTATACATTTTAAAGCTTACTAGACAATTAGGCCGCACTCTAACATCTAGTTGCTAGCTCCTAAGACATTTTATTAGCTCTCTACACATCTTTATGAGGCTAACTAAACATTAGCACAGCTCTTTATACCTTCAGTTTCAAGCTGACTAAACAATTTTATTATCTCACACATTTTATTCGCCAACAATTAGTTTCCTGTTAGTACACATAAGGTATACTGGCTAGCCATAAGCTAGGTCACAGTAAGATTGACTGCTAGGGTCCATTGGCTACACGCTACTTATCCCTAGAGCACTTCACATAACCTACCTAGGTTACTTTAAGAATTACGTGTTTCATTTGTTAGCTCGCTAGAGCACCTACTGGCCAGGTAGAGCACCTCACACACGCAAAGAAGGAGAAGAAGAAGTGTACCTAACAGTGGCAGGAATTTCATTACAATAGGCTACAATCCCTAAAGTGTTTCCTTAAGTGAGATATTTACTTTGATGTATGTACTAAAGAAACTTGAAGTAGTACATTTAAGTGAGTAGTCTAGAGTACTATGTGTGCAAGTACTATTTTAAGGGTAATCTTCCCTATTATTTTTGTTGAGACAGGTGCTAGCGATGGGCGACAGCAATAATACTACCCTCGGAGGAGCCGGGGTGTCACCAATTTAGCAACTACTAAACACCTTTAAAACTTTTTATACATTTGTATGTACAAGAATCACTTAAGTTTTTAGTGTTGAGTGTACACGTGCAACACACACATTTTTCGTGTACAGCTCTGACTCACTTTTTATGTACATAGACATTAGATTATTTTTCTATGTACAACTCTTACCTACTTTTTATGTACACAGACACAAAAATATCTTCCTGTGTACAAAAACCATATACATATCCATTATACAATTTACACAATCATCAACACTCCAACAAGGTTCAGGCGCATTCACCTGATAAGTGCAACATTTATCATAAGAGTTCTTATGAAACTGCTGGTATATACATAAAACAGACGTGTAAGGATCAGCAGTCCACCTACACTAGGAGTCCAATTAACCCCTTCCTGACCTATGACATACCTGTACGTCATGAGTGGCAAGGTGTTCCCAACCCATGACATACAGGTACGTCATGAACATTTTTGCCACTACTCGCGGCATCCCGCAGCACCCGGTAAGATGGTGGCTATTTTACCATGTGGCCACGGGGGGTTTCATCCGCCTCCCCCAGCGATCACTGCTATCAGCTAGTCAAATCTGACTAGCTGATAGCAGCGCGGTGTGTGAGTCCCGATCACAGGGATCGGGAGACACACCGCTCTGCTAAGTGTCCCTTACCCGTCCCCCGGCGTCACTTACCTGGCCATGCGGTGTCCCGAGCGGTCCCGGCGCGAGCGGTATCCTCCAGGCGGTCCTGGAGGTGGTGCGTCCCGGCGATGAGTTTCCAGCAGCAGGGCGGCATCTTCATTGGCAGCAGTGAGATCGCCGTAAAGCGATCTCACCTCTGCCTCTGGGAGTTTCAAAACTGCAACTCCCAGCATGCCCAGACAGCCTTTTGCTTTCTGTGCATGCTGGGAGTTGTAGTTTTGCAACATCTGGAAGTCCACAGTTTGGAGACCACTGTATAATAGTCTCCAATCTGTGCTCTTCCAGATGTTGCAAAACTACAAATCTCAGCATGCTCAGTCTGTCCAGGCATGCTGGGAGTTGTAGTTCTGTAACATCTGGAAGAGCACAGATTGGAGACCATTATACAGTGGTCTCCAAACTGTGGACCTCCAGATGTTGCAAAACTACAACTCCCAGCATACCAGACTGCCCAAGCATGCTGGAAGTTGTAGTTCGGCAACATCTGATCCTTCAGATATTGCCAAACTACAACTTCCAGCATGCCTGGGCAGTCTGTGCCTCCAGCTGTTGCAATTGTTGCAAAACTATAACTCCCAGCATGCACTGACAGACCATGCATGCTGGGAGTTGTAGTTTTGCAACAGCTGGAGGCACACTGGTTTGGAAACACTAAGTTAAGTAATAAACCATCAAGTGTTTTGCAACCAGTGTGCCTTCAGCTGTTAGATAACTACAACTCCCATCATGCACGAACAGCCAAAGGGCATGCTCGGAGTTGTAGTTTTGCGGATGTTTGCCCTTCCCCCTCCCCCCAATGTGAATGTACAGGGTACACTCACATGGGCGGAGGTTTACAATGAGTGCTGCAAGTTTGCGATGGCGCAAATTTTGCGCTGCAGCTCAAACTCCCAGCAGCAAACTTGCTGTGAACCTCTGCCCGTGTGACTGTACCCTAAAAACACTACACTACACTTACACTAACCTAAAATAACACTACATATACACATACCCCTACACAGCCCCCCTCCCCTCCCCAATAAAAATGAAAAACATCTGGTACGCTACTGTTTCCAAAACGGAGCTCCAGCTGTTGCAAAACAACAACTCCCAGTATTGCCGGACAGCCATTGACTGTCCAGGCATGCTGGGAGTTTTGTAACAGCTGGAGGCACCCTGTTTGGGAATCACTGGCATAGAATACCCCTATGTCCACCCCTCTGCAAATCCCTGATTTAGGCCTCAAATGCGCATGGCGCTCTCTCACTTTGGAGCCCTCTCGTATTTCAGGGCAACACTTTTGGGACACATATTGGGTATCTCCGTACTCGGGAGAAATTGCCTTACAAATTTTGGGGGGCTTTTTCTTCTTTAACCCCTATGAAAAGGTAAAGTTGGGGTCTACACCAGCATGTTGGTGTATAAAAATAAATTTTTTTACACTGACATGCTGGTGTTTCCGCATACTTTTCATTTTCACAAGAGGTAAAAGGAAAAAAAGACCCTCAAAATTTGTAATGCAATTTCTCCCGAGTACGGAGATACCCCATATGTGGGCGCAAAGTGCTCTGGGGGCGCACAACAAAGCTCAGAAGGGAGAGTGCACCATGTACATTTGAGGTGATTTGCACAGGGGTGGCTGATTGTTACAGCAGTTCTGACATAAACGCAAAACAATAAATATCCATATGTGACCCCATTTTGGAAACTACACCCCTCATGGAATTTAATAAGGGGTTCAGTGAGCATTTACACCCCACTGGTGTATGACAGATTTTTGGAACAGTGGCCTGTGAAAATGAAAAATACAATTTTTCATTTGCACAGTCCACTGTTTCAAATATCTGTCAAACGCCAGTGGGGTGTAAATGCTCACTGCACCACTTATTAAATTCCATGAGGGGTGTAATTTCCAAAATGGGGTCACATGTGGGGGGGTCCACTGTTCTGGCACCATAGGGGCTTCTTAAATGGGACATGCCCCCCAAAAACCCTTTCAGAAAAACTCACTCTCCAAAATCCCATTGTCGCTCCTTCCCTTTTGAGCCCTCTACTGCACCCGCCGAACACTTTACATACACATATGAGGTGTTTACTTACTTGAGAGAAATTGGGTTACAAATTTTAGGGTGATTTCTCTCCTTTTACGCATTTTAAAAATTCAAAAATTGGGTCTACAAGAACATGCGAGTGTAAAAAATGAAGATTTTGAATTTTCTCCTTCACTTTGCTGCTATTCCTGTGAAACACCTAAAGGGTTAAAACACTTACTGAATGTCATTTTGAATAATGGGGTCATTTATGGCATATTTCTAATATGAAGACTCTTCAAATCCACTTCAAAACTGAACTGGTCCCTGAAAAAGTAAGATTTTGAAAATCTTGAGAAAAATTGGAAAATTGCTGCGGAACTTTGAAGCCCTCTGGTGTCTTCCAAAAGTAAAAAACATGTCAATTTTTTTTATGCAAACGTAAAGAAGACATATTATATATGTGAATCAATATGTAATTTATTTGGAATATCCATTTTCCTCACAAGCAGAGAGTTTCAAAGGTAGAAAAATGCTAAATTTTCAAAATTTTCATGACATTTTTAGATTTTTTACCAAGAAAGGATGCAAATATCATTGACATTTTACCAATAACATAAAGTAGAATATGTCACGAAAAAAAGTTCTCTGAATCAGAATAAGTAAAAGCATCCCAGAGTTATTAATGTTTAAAGTAACAGTGGTCAGATGTGCAAAAAATGCCCAGGTCCTGAAGGT
Organism: Hyla sarda; assembly: GCF_029499605.1. Taxonomy (NCBI): domain Eukaryota; kingdom Metazoa; phylum Chordata; class Amphibia; order Anura; family Hylidae; genus Hyla; species Hyla sarda. The sequence continues at coordinate 126,687,652 of NC_079191.1, forward strand.
GAAAATGGGCTGGGTCATGAAGGGGTTAAAAGGAAATATACAAAGTGGGGTGTAAGGATCAGCAGTCCACCTACACTAAGAGTTCATGGAAGGGAAAGGTAAACACGGCCTTAACCACAACTCAGCCGGGTATAGTCCTTAATGAATCTCCTACAGGCTAGGAGTCTCTTGACTTAAAGGGGTATTCCAGGCCAAACCTTTTTTTATATATCAACTGGCTCCGGAAAGTTAAACAGATTTGTAAATTACTTCTATTAAAAAATCTTAATCCTTCCAATAGTTATTACCTTCTGAAGTTGAGTTGTTGTTTTCTGTCTAACTGCGCTCTGATGACTCACGTCCCGGGAGCTGTGTAGTTCCTATGGGGATATTCTCCCATCATGCACAGCTCCCGGGATGTGACATCATCATTGAGCAGTTAGACAGAAAACTTCAGAAGCTAATAACTATTGGAAGGATTAAGATTTTTTAATAGAAGTAATTTACAAATCTGTTTAACTTTCCGGAGCCAGTTTATATATATATATATATATATATATATATATATATATATATATATATATATAAAAAAGGTTTGGCCTGGAATACCCCTTTAATAGTCAGGCACAAGCTTAGTGGTTACGTTGCTGAACTTTAAACTGAAACAATCTTAGCACAGTCCTGCTAGGCGCAATTCTTGAACTTGGTTGCTGCAAAATAAAAGTGGTTAACACAAGAAACAATCTGACATTACTTTACAGTCTCTTTAGAGGATGTTCTTCTTCACTCTTCTAGTGCCTCTCTGGGTTCCTCTGTATCTGCCAACATCAGGGGCAGGTATGGAATTGACATAGCTTTGCCACACCACATTGGTGAAGATGGAGTAGTGGATGGCAGCATTAAAAGGGGACACAGGCTTTCTAAGTGGGGCTTTCACAGGCTTTTCAAAGTGGGGCAATGGGGCTTGAGCCCCATCTCCAAACTAGGATGGACCCATGACTCTTTCGTTGGTACCCTAGAAGCAGGCAAACTCTCCATGTCAGAAGAAGGCCTTGGTACATATGTTGGTACCTGTGCAGGAGGCAAACTCTCATTGCTCCGAGAAGGCCTAGTGTCATGATGCCGGCTGGCAGGTAGTGGATCCTCTGTGCCAGAGAGGGATTGGCGTGGACCGTGCTAGTGGATCGGTTCTAAGTCACTACTGGTTTTCACCAGAGCCCGCCGCAAAGCGGGATGGTCTTGCTGCGGCGGTAGTGACCAGGTCGTATCCACTAGCAACGGCTCAACCTCTCTGACTGCTGAAGATAGGCGCGGTACAAGGGAGTAGACAGAAGCAAAGTCGGACGTAGCAGAAGGTCGGGGCAGGCAGCAAGGATCGTAGTCAGGGGCAACGGCAGGAGGTCTGGAACACAGGCTAGGAACACACAAGGAAACGCTTTCACTGGCACAATGGCAACAAGATCCGGCGAGGGAGTGAAGGGGAAGTGAGGTATAAATAGGGAGTGCACAGGTGAACACACTAATTGGAACCACTGCGCCAATCAGCGGCGCAGTGGCCCTTTAAATCGCAGAGACCCGGCGCGCGCGCGCCCTAGGGAGCGGGGCCGCGCGCGCCGGGACAGGACAGACGGAGAGCGAGTCAGGTACGGGAGCCGGGATGCGCATCGCGAGCGGGCGCCACCCGCATCGCGAATCGCATCCCGGCTGGAGACGGTATCGCAGCGCACCGGGTCAGTGGAGCTGCCCGGAGCGCTGCGGTAGCGAGAGAGAAGCGAGCGCTCCGGGGAGGAGCGGGGACCCGGAGCGCTCGGCGTAACAGTACCCCCCCCCCTTGGGTCTCCCCCTCTTCTTAGAGCCTGAGAACCTGAGGAGCAGACTTTTGTCTAGGATGTTGTCCTCAGGTTCCCAGGATCTCTCTTCAGGTCCACAGCCCTCCCAATCCACCAAAAAGAACCTTTTACCTCTGACCGTCTTGGAGGCCAGTATCTCTTTCACTGAGAAGACGTCAGAAGAACCGGAGACAGGAGTGGGAGAAACTAACTTGGGAGAGAAACGGTTGATGATGAGTGGTTTAAGAAGAGAGACATGAAAGGCATTAGGAATACGGAGAGAAGGAGGAAGAAGAAGTTTGTAAGAGACAGGATTAATTTGGCACAAGACTTTGAAAGGACCAAGATAGCGTGGACCCAGTTTGTAACTGGGGACACGAAAGCGGACATATTTAGCGGAGAGCCATACCTTGTCTCCGGGAGCAAAAATGGGGGGAGCTCTTCTTTTCTTATCGGCAAACTTTTTCATGCGAGATGAAGCCTGTAAAAGAGAATTTTGGGTCTCTTTCCATATGGTGGAAAGATCACGAGTCACTTCATCTACAGCGGGCAAACCAGAGGGCAAGGGAGTAGGGAGGGAAGAGGGTGACGGCCGTACACCACGAAAAATGGGGATTTGGAGGAAGATTCAGAGACTCTAAAGTTATACGAGAATTCGGCCCATGGTAGAAGATCTGCCCAATCATCCTGGCGGGAGGAAACAAAATGTCGTAAATAATCACCCAAGACCTGGTTAATTCTTTCTACTTGTCCATTAGATTGAGGATGATATGCAGAAGAAAAGTTTAATTTAATCTTGAGTTGTTTACAGAGAGCCCTCCAGAATTTTGACACGAATTGGACGCCTCTATCCGAGACTATCTGTGTGGGCAACCCGTGAAGACGAAAAATGTGTACAAAAAATTGTTTAGCCAACTGAGGCGCTGAAGGAAGGCCAGGAAGAGGGATAAAATGTGCCATTTTGGAGAATCGATCAACGACCACCCAAACAACAGTGTTGCCACGGGATGGGGGTAGGTCTGTAATAAAATCCATACCAATCAGAGACCAAGGCTGTTCGGGGACAGGCAGAGGATGAAGAAAACCAGCGGGCTTCTGGCGAGGAGTCTTATCCCGGGCACAGACAGTGCAGGCTCGCACAAAGTCCACGACATCCGTCTCCAGAGTCGGCCACCAATAGAAGCGAGAGATGAGTTGCACAGATTTCTTGATGCCTGCATGACCTGCGAGATGGGAGGAGTGACCCCATTTGAGGATTCCGAGGCGTTGGCGTGGAGAGACGAAGGTCTTTCCTGGAGGAGTTTGCCTGATGGAGGCTGGAGAAGTGGAAATCAGGCAGTCAGGAGGAATGATGTGTTGCGGAGAGAGTTCAACTTCCGAGGCATCCGAGGAACGAGAGAGAGCATCGGCCCTAATGTTCTTATCGGCAGGCCGAAAGTGAATTTCAAAATTAAATCGGGCAAAGAACAGAGACCACCTGGCCTGGCGAGGATTCAGCCGTTGGGCAGACTGGAGATAGGAGAGGTTCTTGTGATCGGTGTAAATAATAACTGGAAATCTTGATCCCTCCAGCAGATGCCTCCATTCCTCAAGTGCTAATTTAATGGCTAGAAGCTCTCGATCCCCGATGGAGTAGTTCCTCTCCGCCGGAGAGAAGGTCCTAGAAAAAAAACCACAAGTAACAGCATGCCCGGAAGAATTTTTTTGTAGAAGGACCGCTCCAGCTCCTACAGAGGAGGCATCAACCTCCAATAGGAAGGGTTTAGATGGATCAGGTCTGGAGAGCACGGGAGCCGAAGAAAAGGCAGACTTGAGCCGTTTAAAGGCGTCTTCCGCTTGAGGAGGCCAAGACTTGGGATTGGCATTCTTTTTGGTTAAAGCCACGATAGGGGCCACAACGGTAGAAAAATGTGGAATAAATTGCCTGTAATAATTGGCGAACCCCAAAAAACGTTGGATAGCACGGAGTCCGGAGGGGCGTGGCCAATCTAAGACGGCAGAGAGTTTGTCTGGATCCATTTGTAGTCCCTGGCCAGAGACCAAGTATCCTAGGAAAGGAAGAGATTGGCATTCAAACAGACATTTCTCTATCTTGGCATAAAGTTGATTGTCACGAAGTCTCTGAAGAACCATACGGACATGCTGGCGGTGTTCTTCTAGATTGGCAGAAAAAATCAGGATATCGTCCAGATATAGAACAACACAGGAGTATAAGAGGTCACGAAAAATTTCATTAACAAAGTCTTGGAAGACGGCAGGGGCGTTGCACAGGCCAAAGGGCATGACCAGATACTCAAAGTGTCCATCTCTAGTGTTAAATGCCGTTTTCCATTCATCCCCCTCTCTGATGCGGATGAGATTATAAGCACCTCTTAAGTCCAGTTTGGTAAAGATGTGGGCACCTTGGAGGCGATCAAAGAGTTCAGAGATGAGGGGTAGGGGGTAGCGGTTCTTTACCGTGATTTTATTAAGACCGCGGTAGTCAATGCAAGGACGTAGAGAGCCATCTTTTTTGGACACAAAGAAAAATCCGGCTCCGGCAGGAGAGGAGGATTTACGGATAAAGCCTTTTTTTTAATTTTCCTGGATGTACTCCGACATAGCAAGAGTCTCTGGGGCGGACAGAGGATAAATTCTGCCCCGGGGTGGAGTAGTGCCCGGGAGGAGGTCAATAGGACAATCATAAGGCCTGTGAGGAGGTAGAGTCTCAGCTTGTTTTTTGCAAAAGACATCCGCAAAGTCCATATAGGCCTTAGGGAGACCGGTTACAGGGGGAACCACAGAGTCACGGCAAGGGGTACTGGGAACCGGTTTTAGGCAGTCCTTGAAACAAGAGGGACCCCAACTCTTGATCTCCCCAGTGGACCAATCCAGGGTTGGGGAATGGAGTTGAAGCCAGGGTAGTCCAAGAAGAATTTCGGAAGTGCAATTGGGGAGGACCAAAAATTCAATCTTCTCGTGATGAGGTCCGATGCACATTAGAAGGGGCTCCGTGCGGAAACGTATGGTACAGTCCAATCTTTCATTGTTTACACAATTGATGTAGAGGGGTCTGGCGAGACTGGTCACTGGGATGTTGAACCTGTTGACGAGAGAGGCCAAAATAAAATTTCCTGCAGATCCGGAATCAAAGAAGGCCATGGTAGAGAAGGAGAAGGCAGAGGCAGATATCCGCACAGGCACAGTAAGACGTGGAGAAGCAGAGTAGACATTAAGGACTGTCTCACCTTTGTGCGGAGTCAGCGTACGTCTTTCCAGGCGGGGAGGACGGATAGGACAATCCTTCAGGAAGTGTTCGGTACTGGCACAGTACAGGCAGAGATTCTCCATGCGGCGTCGTGTCCTCTCTTGAGGTGTCAGGCGAGACCGGTCGACCTGCATAGCCTCCACGGCGGGAGGCACAGGAACGGATTGCAGGGGACCAGAGGAGAGAGGAGCCGGGGAGAAAAAACGCCTTGTGCGAACAAAGTCCATATCCTGGCGGAGCTCCTGACGCCTTTCGGAAAAACGCATGTCAATGCGAGTGGCTAGATGAATGAGTTCATGTAGGTTAGCAGGGATTTCTCGTGCGGCCAGAACATCTTTAATGTTGCTGGATAGGCCTTTTTTAAAGGTCGCGCAGAGGGCCTCATTATTCCAGGATAATTCTGAAGCAAGAGTACGGAATTGTACGGCGTACTCGCCAACGGAAGAATTACCCTGGACCAGGTTCAACAGGGCAGTCTCAGCAGAAGAGGCTCGGGCAGGTTCCTCAAAGACACTTCGAATTTCCGAGAAGAAGGAGTGTATAGAGGCAGTGACGGGGTCATTGCGGTCCCAGAGCGGTGTGGCCCATGACAGAGCTTTTCCAGACAGAAGGCTGACTACGAAAGCCACCTTAGACCTTTCAGTAGGAAACTGGTCCGACATCATCTCCAAGTGCAGGGAACATTGGGAAAGAAAGCCACGGCAGAATTTAGAGTCCCCATCAAATTTATCCGGCAAGGATAGTCGTAGACCAGAAGCGGCCACTCGCTGCGGAGGAAGTGCAGGAGCTGGCGGAGGAGATGATTGTTGAAGCTGTGGTAGTAGCTGCTGTAGCATCACGGTCAGTTGAGACAGCTGTTGGCCTTGTTGCGCTATCTGTTGTGACTGCTGGGCGACCACCGTGGTGAGGTCGGCGACAACTGGCAGAGGAACTTCAGCGGGATCCATGGCCGGATCTACTGTCACGATGCCGGCTGGCAGGTAGTGGATCCTCTGTGCCAGAGAGGGATTGGCGTGGACCGTGCTAGTGGATCGGTTCTAAGTCACTACTGGTTTTCACCAGAGCCCGCCGCAAAGCGGGATGGTCTTGCTGCGGCGGTAGTGACCAGGTCGTATCCACTAGCAACGGCTCAACCTCTCTGACTGCTGAAGATAGGCGCGGTACAAGGGAGTAGACAGAAGCAAGGTCGGACGTAGCAGAAGGTCGGGGCAGGCAGCAAGGATCGTAGTCAGGGGCAACGGCAGGAGGTCTGGAACACAGGCTAGGAACACACAAGGAAACGCTTTCACTGGCACAATGGCAACAAGATCCGGCGAGGGAGTGAAGGGGAAGTGAGGTATAAATAGGGAGTGCACAGGTGAACACACTAATTGGAACCACTGCGCCAATCAGCGGCGCAGTGGCCCTTTAAATCGCAGAGACCCGGCGCGCGCGCGCCCTAGGGAGCGGGGCCGCGCGCGCCGGGACAGGACAGACGGAGAGCGAGTCAGGTACGGGAGCCGGGATGCGCATCGCGAGCGGGCGCCACCCGCATCGCGAATCGCATCCCGGCTGGAGACGGTATCGCAGCGCACCGGGTCAGTGGAGCTGCCCGGAGCGCTGCGGTAGCGAGAGAGAAGCGAGCGCTCCGGGGAGGAGCGGGGACCCGGAGCGCTCGGCGTAACACCTAGGTACGTGCGTTGGTACCTCTGGAACAGACAAAATCTCATTGCTCCGAGAGGGTCTAGGTACGGTCTTTGGTGCCCGCAATTTGGGCACCCATTGCGGTAATTTTGGTGAGCATGGTCATGCACTTTGCAAGCTTGATCGAAGTATGACCTCAGGGCTGGAGGAGGAAGAATAGGCCGCCTCTGGCGGGGTACTCACTGCAGACTCCTTCGATGGGATCTCGGCCCATGAGCCCCAAGTTCTGTGGTGAGGGGACAACCTCACCGGCGATGCACCTCCAGGTGTCCCTGCGCTCTCCGCTGGAGGGGTCTCTGACCAATCGTCATCATCATCAGGCAGTGGGGGAAGATTGCAGGCCCCCTCTTCGTCTAATGACAACCGCTGCAGACGGTCAGCAAGTTCTTGAAAAAGTCGGGCTGCGACTGCCACAACTTTCCGCTTATCTCGGCGCCATTTTGCCAACTTCACCACGTGGAACGCTGCTCTCCGCCATGTCTGTACTCTCCGGCTCTCAGTGCAGACTGAAGAGGTCGCTGTGCGTGGCGTCTTTTATAGTGGGCTTCCCCAAAATGGTGGCCGGCAGGAAGGACGTTATCAGTGCAGCCCCGACTTCCGGTCCCTCCAGAGACGACTCCTGTATCTCCAAATTCCCTTTCGGCTGTGACGCAGCAACTTGGCAGACATGCCCAGGGGCGGGGCGTGGCGCAGCGCGGGCTTTCCGGCAGCAGTTCGGCTCCGTCTGTGCCAACCGGACCAGAGGATCGCAGCATGAACTCATTGCGCAGTTTACACATGTTAGTTGTAGATGAATTTTCACCTCCCCCTTACTTTTCTCGTGGCCCCCTTGTATGGCGCACCACAAGCACCGCTCCCGTACACAGCAACACGGTTTACAGCACATGAATAAAGTTTGTTCTCTGGGGGGGAGTACACTCTCACTAGTGGCAACTGTAGTAGGCACACACCCGAATCCTGTTCGTGAAGCCAAAAAGGCTTTGTGGTAAGCCTCTGGGGTAGGGGTAGTGTAGTCAGGGTTTTGCTTCAGTATATCAGGGGTTAAGGTTAACCTTATGGTTCGTGATACCAGGCTGAGGGCTAGTATGCTGAGGTAATTCTTCGGCCTATCGCTGCCCTTCCCAGTAACGATAGGTGCATGCATAAAATGACTGAAGGTCCACAAGGTAGTTGAACTTGAACTTGGATAAACTTTACTTAAAGACTTGCGGTACATCCAATGAACAGTAACAGTCTCATTAATACAGTCTCCATACACTTCAGTGACTGACAGTTGTTGCGGACCTTGACTTTTGATATAAGTCTCTGAACTTAGGGTTATTTGCGAAGATCCGTCCGGATTTAGGGGTTAGATACGGTCCGGTGATCTTGCAGAGTGCTTAGGGATTGATACACTCACAGTTTAGTAATGAACAGCCGTCGCTGCAAGGCTCGGGCCTAACTCACTGATGACAGCAGCGCAGATCCTCCTCCGTCAACAGCCCACGAGGAAAGAGAGCGAGTAATGGCCGCCGCTCCCTTATATGGGCAGGGGCAGGGCCATTTTGGATTGGTCCAAATTAGCTGTCACTCACCGTTACATAGCCTGATGGGTAACCACCTGACTTCCTCCAAAGGTCCTTGAACTACAAACCATAGAGTCTATGGAACATAGAGTCTTAGGTCCTGCTACGCTAACTAGGTAAGTACGCTTACTATATAAATATATACATTAAATTAAAATAATTTTAATTACAGAAGGGGTGACAAGGGGCTAACTAAGGATGAGGACCCCACCTAGGGACTCTGACTTTGGGGACCTCAGCACAAGGCAATGGATGCAATCCGGTGCCGGGACACCACAGACCCCTAGTGGAGAAGTTTTAAAGTTAAAAAAAACCATGAAAGGTGGAATTTTTTTTAGCAATTAAAAAGTTGTTCAGTAGGGCTTTATCTTTAATATATAAAAAGTTTGTTTCATGAGAGGTACACTTTAAAGTAATTGTAGATGTTTTTCTTGTTTTTTTGGTTGTTTGTTCTTTGCAAGACAAAAGATAAGACATACAGACTAAAAGGGGTATTCCTGCTTTAGACATTTTAGCCCCTATCCAAAGGATCGGGGATAATATGTCTGATCGCAGGGGGCCCACACTGGGACCCTCTCGATCTCCCAGCAGCACCCGCATTATGTGTGGAGCTGCGTCTCGAGGCTCGGAAGTTGGAAGTTTTCAGGACTTGAGAAGTGACATAACGCCACGTTCCCCTTGTGACGTCACGTCACGCCCCCTCCATTCATGTCTATGGGAGGGGGCGTAACGGCCATCAGACCCCCTCCAATACACATAAAGGGAGGGGGCGTGTGACTAGATTTATTTCTAAATTTATCTGTGAATGGGAAACCATGAGAAATTGCTTACAGAATAATTGGAGTATCCTCAAAACTGATCCCCAGCTTGCAGGAATGCTACCAGATAGAATTTCAATGACAGCAAAAAAGAATATCAGTTTACATGATACCCTGGGCATGCAGCAATATAGAGAGAGCCACACAGTTTAAATCCGCAGAAGGGAAACGCCTGTTCTCCATCCACCAGTATGTCTCTTGCAGAAGTTCATATGTTATCTACTGTGCCACTTGCACTTGTGATAAAATGTATATAGGGTTGACCTCTAGGGAACTGCATATTAGAACAAGAGAACATGTGAGGGACATACTGGCGGCTGGAGAAAATGATGACGTGACAATGCTAAAGTCATTACCTAGACACTTTAAATTATCCCACCAATGTGATCCAAGGCAATTGAAAATTAAAGGCATAGAAAAAACAAATGTGGGCATTAGAGGTGGCAACCTCAAGAAGGTCTTAGCGCAAAAGGAAGTTAGATGGATTGTGACCTTGGGCACAATGCCACCTATGGGCCTCAATGAACAATTGAGCTGTACACCATTCCTATAAATCCTGAGCATTGTATCCAATTTGATTTTTAACCTCCTTTCTCTCCTATCTTTTTAGTTTTTATTCTGCATTCGAAATGACATTGTCACGATCCCGGCTGGTAGGAGGTGGATCCTCTGTGCCAGAGAGGGATTGGCGAGGACCGTGCTAGTGGACCGGTTCTAAGTCACTACAGGTTTTCACCAGAGCCCGCCGCAAAGCGGGATGGTCTTGCTGCGGCGGTAGTGACCAGGTCGTATCCACTAGCAACGGCTCAACCTCTCTGACTGCTGAAGATAGGCGCGGTACAAGGGAGTAGACAAAGGCAAGGTCGGACGTAGCAGAAGGTCGGGGCAGGCAGCAAGGATCGTAGTCAGGGGCAACGGCAGGAGGTCTGGAACACGGGCTAGGAACAAACAAGGGAACGCTTTCACTAGGCACAAGGGCAACAAGATCCGGCGAGGGAGTGCAGGGGAAGTGAGGTATAAATAAGGAGTGCACAGGTGAACACACTAATTAGAACCACTGCGCCAATCAGCGGCGCAGTGGCCCTTTAAATCGCAGAGACCCGGCGCGCGCGCGCCCTAGGGAGCGGGGCCGCGCGCGCCGGGACAGGACCGACGGAGAGCGAGTCAGGTACGGGGACCGGGGTGCGCATCGCGAGCGGGCGCCACCGCATCGCGAATCGCATCCCGGCTGGAGGCGGTACCGCAGCGCACCCGGTCAGTGGATCTGACCGGGGCGCTGCAGCAACGAGGATGAGGCGAGCGCTCCGGGGAGGAACGGGGACCCGGAGCGCTCGGCGTAACAGTACCCCCCCTTGGGTCTCCCCCTCTTCTTGGGGCCAAAGAACCTGAGGAAAAAAAACTCAATTTTTTTGTGATGAGGTCCGATGCACATTAGGAGGGGTTCCGTGCGGTAACGCACGGCACAGTCCAATCTTTCATTGTCAACACAATTGATGTAGAGGGGTCCGGCGAGACTGGTCACAGGGACGTTGAACCTGTTGATAAGAGAGGCCAAAAAAAAATTTCCTGCAGATCCGGAATCCAAGAAGGCCATAGTAGAGAAGGAGAAGGTAGAGGCAGATATCCGCACAGGCACAGTAAGGCGTGGAGAAGCAGAGTTGACATCAAGAACTGTCTCACCTTTGTGCGGAGTCAGCGTACGTCTTTCCAGGCGGGGAGGACGGATAGGACAATCCTTCAGGAAGTGTTCGGTACCGGCATAGTACAGGCAAAGATTCTCCATGCGGCGTCGTGTCCTCTCTTGAGGTGTCAAGCGAGACCGGTCAACTTGCATAGCCTCCACGGCGGGAGGCACAGGAACGGTTTGCAGAGGACCAGAGGAGAGAGGAGCCGGGGAGAAAAAACGCCTCGTGCGAACAAAGTCCATATCCAGGCGGAGCTCCAGACGCCATCCGGAAAAACGCATGTCAATGCGAGTGGCAAGATGAATGAGTTCATGTAGGTTAGCAGGAGTCTCTCGTGCGGCCAGAACATCTTTAATGTTGCTGGATAGGCCTTTTTTAAAGGTCGCGCAGAGAGCCTCACTATTCCAGGACAACTCGGAAGCAAGAGCACGGAACTGAATGGCGTACTCGCCAACGGAAGAAACACCCTGGGCCAGGTTCAGCAGGGCAGTCTCGGCAGAAGAAGCTCGGGCAGGCTCCTCGAAGACACCACGGACCTCAGCGAAGAAGGACTGGACTGTGGCTGTGGCAGGATCATTGCGGTCCCAGAGTGGTGTGGCCCCAGACAAGGCCTTTCCAGAAAGGAGACCACGGCAGAGTCTAGAGTCCTCATCAAATTTGTCCGGCAGGGACAAGCAGGGGTTAGGAGCGGCCGGTTGCTGCGGAGGAGTTGCAGGAGCCGGCGGAGGAGATGGTTGTTGCAGTTGCAGCTGCTGTAACTGTGACTTCAGTTGCTGTGTCACGGTGGACAAGTATGCCAGCTGGTGATTTTGTTGGGTGATCATCGTGGAAATGTCGGCAAGACTTGACAGCGGCACCTCAGCGGAATCCATGGCCGGACGCTGCGGAGGAGTTGCAGGAGACGGCGGAGGAGATGGTTGTTGCAGTTGCAGCTGCTGTGTCAGTGGCAGCAGCTGCTGTAACTGTGACTTCAGTTGCTGTTTCACGGAGGACAAGTATGCCAGCTGGTGATTTTGTTGGGTGATCATCGTGAAAATGTCGGCAAGACTTGACGGCGGCACCTCAGCGGAATCCATGGCCGGATCTACTGTCACGATCCCGGCTGGTAGGAGGTGGATCCTCTGTGCCAGAGAGGGATTGGCGAGGACCGTGCTAGTGGACCGGTTCTAAGTCACTACAGGTTTTCACCAGAGCCCGCCGCAAAGCGGGATGGTCTTGCTGCGGCGGTAGTGACCAGGTCGTATCCACTAGCAACGGCTCAACCTCTCTGACTGCTGAAGATAGGCGCGGTACAAGGGAGTAGACAAAGGCAAGGTCGGACGTAGCAGAAGGTCGGGGCAGGCAGCAAGGATCGTAGTCAGGGGCAACGGCAGGAGGTCTGGAACACGGGCTAGGAACAAACAAGGGAACGCTTTCACTAGGCACAAGGGCAACAAGATCCGGCGAGGGAGTGCAGGGGAAGTGAGGTATAAATAAGGAGTGCACAGGTGAACACACTAATTAGAACCACTGCGCCAATCAGCGGCGCAGTGGCCCTTTAAATCGCAGAGACCCGGCGCGCGCGCGCCCTAGGGAGCGGGGCCGTGCGCGCCGGGACAGGACCGACGGAGAGCGAGTCAGGTACGGGGACCGGGGTGCGCATCGCGAGCGGGCGCCACCCGCATAGCGAATCGCATCCCGGCTGGAGGCGGTACCGCAGCGCACCCGGTCAGTGGATCTGACCGGGGCGCTGCAGCAACGAGGATGAGGCGAGTGCTCCGGGGAGGAACGGGGACCCGGAGCGCTCGGCGTAACAGACATGCATAATATGATATCCTGCCAATCCTGGACAACAAGTTTCCAATAAACTTTGGGATGACAATCAATTCTAGAAACTGATGGGTTACCCCTCCCTCTTCGTTGGATGCAACACAGTAATAATATAATTGAAAAAATAAATGCCTGCTTTAAAATGTCACTGTATCTCTTGTTTGGTTTATATAATTATAGCACTAGTCTGGTGATATAATCACTGGATAGGTATTTGATTTCTGTTCACACTGATGAGCGCATATCTATCTATGCACATATGCACTCATGCACTTTATTGTGGTATTCACTTCCTTTTATATATTTTTTTTATTAATCTTTTATGGTCCACTTAAGGGTGGTCCTTATAATGTTTTTTTTATCATATTATGTCCTGCACAACTTTTTTGATAATATATAATTGTAATGTGTATTTTTTGGTTGTTTGTTTTTTCACTTTAATAGTATGATGCACTCTCCAGCAAGGCAGTAACTAATGTTGTAAACATACTGTATTTAATTCACATTAATGTATACTGTCATTGTAGAATGTATATTATATATTTGTTATGAATACTTACACAAGTAAGGTGCACGAAGTTAGAGGAGTTAACACCTCCGATCACATCGGTCAGTGCGCTGTGCGCATGCGCTGGGTACTCTGGGCAAGAGCAAGTTGCCCCTTCCTCCGGGGGTCGGCAAGCGAGGTACGCATATCCTAAAGTGACGACTCTGGATGTGTGCGCCGCAGCCGTGATGTGACGGGGGGAGGGGGCGGAAGTCCGCCAGGACTGCCGGCGCATGCGCCGAGATGACGCACTCCTGATGTGATCTGGCGCGAAAAATACGGCATCTGGCAGGATATTTTAGGAGAGGGAAGCAGTGTAAACACAGCGTCCCTTGACAAAGTCACGGATGACGAAATGTACTTGGGGCAGGCAGAGACGGCATAATAATATGGGTGAGTGACTCCTATACATTATCATAATGGGGTTTTAGGTATGGATATTGTTAGAGACAGAATGGTCTATTAGTACTCAGTGCACTTTACTTGCTGTGAATATACCAGTTACCTTGCCCATGTTAAACTGGTGATTAGCTACCCATATTGTCTTGTACATTTTTGCACCTTATTGCATTACCATTTATATTATCCTAGCCATCCTGCTTACCAATTTGATTTTAAATTTCTTGTTTTTTTCTTATGTGTATTTTTGATAAATAAAGGTGTAATTTTTGCAGTAGCTATTGCTCCTTTTTCTTGTCTGTATTCAAAATTTGTATTTTGGAGCTATACTGAATTCAGTATGTTAGAGACCATAGCATAGCATGTATTTTTCTGTGTGTTAATTCAAGTTTGGGCTGCGGCAAATTTTTCACCACAGCGCAAACTCCTAGCAGGAAACTCACTGTAACACGCCAGTGCGAATGTACCCTAAAAACACTACACTACACTAACACAAAATAAAGGGTAAAGCACTAAATATACACCCCCTTACACTGTCCTCCCAATAAAAATGAAAAACAATTGTACGGCAGTGTTTCCAAAACGGAGCCTCCAGCTGTTACAAAACAACAACTCCCAGGATTTCTGTACAGCCACTGACTGTCCAGGCATGCTGGGAGTTTAGCAACAGCTGGAGGCACCCTGTTTGGGAATCACTGGCATAAAATACTCCTATGTCCACCCCTATGCAATCCCTAATTTAGTCCTCTCTCATTTCGGAGCCCTGTCGTATTTCAAGGAAACAGTTTAGGGTCACATATGGGGTATTTCCGTACTCGGGAGAAATTGTACTACAAATTTTGGGGGGCTTTTTCTCCTTTTAACCCTTATGAAAAGGAAAAATTGGGGGCTATACCAGCCTGTTAGTGTAAAAAAATAATATTTACACTAACATGCTGGTGTTGCCCCATACTTTTTATTTTCACAAGCAGTAAAAGGAAAAAAAGACCCCCAAAATTTGAAACGCAATTTCTCATGAGTACGGAAATACCCCATATCTGTGTGTAAAATGCTCTGCGGGCGCACAACAAGGCTCAGGAGTGAGAGTGCACCATGTACATTTGAGGCCTAAATTGGTGATTTGCACAGGGGTGGCTTATTTTACAGCGGTTCTGACATAAACGCAAAAACACCCACATGTGACCCCATTTTGGAAACTACACCCCTCACGGAACGTGACAAGGGGTATAGTGAGCCTTAACACCCCACAGGTGTTTGACGAATTTTCATTAAATTTGGATGGGAAAATGAAGAAAACATTTTTTTTTTACTAAAATGCTGGTGTTACCCTCAATTTTTTATTTTCACAAGGGAAAATATATAAAAAAAGCCCCCAAAATGTGTAACCCCTTCTGAGTAAGAAAATACCCCATATGTGGATGTAAACTTCTCTGCCGGCAAACTACAATGCCCAGAAGAGAAGGAGCGCCATTGGGATTTTGAAGAGAAAATTTGTCCAGAATTGAAGCCATGTGTGTTTACATAGCCCCCATAGTGCCAGAACAATGGACCCCCCACATGTGACCCCATTTTGGAAACTACACCCCTCATGTAATGTATTAAGGGGTGCAGTGAGCATTTACACCCCACAGATGTCTGACAGATTTTTGGAACAGTGGTCCGTGAAAATGAAAAATTGTATTTTTCATTTGCACAGCCCACTGTTCCAAAGATCTGTCAAATGCCAGTGGGGTGTAAATACTCATTGCACCCCTTATTACATTCTGTGAGGGTGTAGTTTCCAAAATGGGGTCACATGTGGGGGGGGTCCACTGTTCTGGCACCACGGGGGGGGCTTTGTAAACGCACATGGCCCCTGACTACCATTCCAAACTAATTCTCTTTCCAAAAGCTCAATGGCGCTCCTCTTCTGAGCATTGTAGTTCGCCAGCAGAGCACTTGACGTCCACACATGGGGTATTTCCATACTCAGAAGAAATGGGGTTACAAATTTTGGGGGTCATTTTCTCCTATTACCCCTTATAAAAATGTAAAATTTAGGGAAGCATTTTAGTAAAAAAAAACTTTTTTTATTTTATTTACACATCCAAATTTAATAAAAATTCGGCAAACACCTGTGGGTAGTGAAGGCTCACAGTACCGCTTGTTCCGTTCCTTAAGGGGTGTAGTTTCCAAAATAGTATGCCATATGGTTTTATTTTTGCTGTCCTGGCACCATAGTGGCTTCCTAAATGTGACATGCCCCCCCCCCCCCCCAAAAAAAAAACATTTCAGAAAAACACTCTCCAAAATCCCAGTGTCGCTCCTTCCCTTCTGAGCCCTCAACTGCACCCGCCGAACACTTTACATACACATATGAGGTATTTCCTTACTCGAGAGAAATCGGGTTACAAATTTTAGGAAGATTTCTCTCCTTTTACCCCTTGAAAAAATTCAAACACTGGGTTTACAAGAACATGCGAGTGTAAAAAATGAAGATTTTGAATTCTCAACTTCACTTTGCTGCTATTCCTATGAAACACCTAAAGGGTTAACACACTTACTGAATGTCATTTTGGATACTTTGAGGGGTGTAACTTTTATAATTGGGTCATTTGTGGGGTATTTATAATATGAAGGCCCTTCAAATCCACTTCAAACTTAACTGGTCCCTGAAAAATTCCAATTTTTAAAATTTTGTGAAAAATTGGAAAATTGCTGCTGAACTTTGAAGCCCTCTGATGTCTTCCAAAACTAAAAGCATGTCAACTTTATGATGCAAATATAAAGTATACATATTGTATATGTGCATCAATATATAATTTATTTGGAATGTCTATTTTCCTTACAAGCAGAGAGCTTCAAAGTTAGAAAAATGCTAAATTTTCAAATTTGTCATCATTTTTTTTATTTTTCATCAAGAAATGATGCAAGTATCGACGAAAATTTACCACTAACATAAAGTAGAAAAGTCACGAAAAAAACATTCTTGGAATCAAATTTATAAGTAAAAGCATCCCAGAGTTATTAATGCTTAAAGTGACAGTGGTCAGATTTGAAAAAAATGCTCCCGTCCTTAGGGTCATAATGGGCTCCGTCCCCAAGGGGTTAAAGGGGTATTAAGGGGTATTAATTTGACTATGCTACAGGGGCTGTAAAGTTAGTGTAGTTCATAATATAGTGTTTGTACCTGTGTGTGACGGTTTTCTAACAATTCTTCTGTGATTTTAACCCCGATTATTCATTTTTAACAGCATACAAAATTACTGTTGTCTCAGATTTTTCCCATGTTGCAATGCGGCCGAGACCTGGCTCATTAGTCAGCTGATGACTAGGAGCCTGTCTGCTTCAATGGGGAGAGAGAGAGATAAATCTGAAACTAATGCAACAGCTGTAGGCACCCTGATTGAAAACCACAGGTCTTTTGAATGGATGTAGCTCACTTACAGTACAGACCAAAGGTTTGGAAACACCTTCTTTATTTTCATGACTATGAAAATTGTAGATTCACACTGAAGGCATCAAACATGTGGAATTATAGACATAACAAAAAAGTGTGAAACAACTGAAAACATGTCATATTCTAGGTTCTTCAAAGTAGCCACCTTTTGCTTTGATTACTGCTCTGCACACTCATTCTCTTGATGAGCTTCAAGAGGTAGTTACCTGAAATGGTCTTCCAACAGTCTTGAAGGAGTTCCCAGAGATGCTTAGCACTTGTTGGCCCTTTTTGCCTTCACTCTGCGGTCCAGCTCACCCCAAACCATCTCGATTGGGTTCAGGTCCGATGACTGTGGAGGCCAGTTCATCTGGCACAGCACCCCATCACTCTCCTTCTTGGTCAAATAGCCCTTACACAGCCAGGAGGTGTGTTTGGGGTCATTGACCTGTTGAAATATAAATGATGGTCCAACTGAACGCAAACCGGAGGGAATAGCATGCCGCTGCAAGATGCTTTGGTAGACATGCTGGTTCAGTATGCCTTCAATTTTGAATAAATCCCCAACAGTGTCACCAGCAAAGCACCCCCACACCATCACACCTCCTCCTCCACAACAGCACACCTGTGAAGTGAAAACCATTTCAGCTGACTACCTCTTGAAGCTCAACAAGAGAATGCCAAGAGTGTGTAAAGCAGTAATCAAAGCAAAAGGTGGCTACTTTGAAGAACCTAGAATATGACATATTTTCAGTTGCTTCACACTTTTTTGTTATGTCTATAATTCCACATGTGTTAATTCATAGTTTTGTTGCCTTCAGTGTGAATCTACAATTTTTATAGTCATGAAAATAAAGAAATAAAGAAACTTTTGGTCTGTACTGTTTCAATGGGTGGGATGGCTGATGTGTGGGAGGGAGGAAAATAGAATTATGGGATGTGTAGGCAAAAATGAAAACTCAAACAGGAAATGCCAGTTCACAAAAAGCTAGCCAGAGTATTATGATAACCTCACAACATAGCCATTTAGCCCCAAGACAAGCGCAGATCTTTCCTAAGCATGTCCATTACTGTCTGGCAGGTATGTACTAAAATCACCATATGGTGGATAACCCCTTTTAAAGGGTTAAAGATGAGTTTGATAACCAGGAATTAACCTGCTTCACTGGATGAACACATTTAATTAGTGAACCAGATTGATATTAGGTTCTGTGAGAGGCTATATGAGTCTGATCACATTTATCTGGTGCCCACTTTCCAAAAGCTGCTGTATCCTTTCATTACAGTCTCCTAGTAAGAACCAATAAAGGTGAAAATATGAAAGCTTTCTGTCAAGCAACATCATCACTGGCAAACTAACATTGCTTATATTGCAGATACAAGGGTCACCTCTTGGAGACTGGCTAATACAGTGAAAAGCTCCAGTGCCCAGGAAGAGTAGGAGTGGTTATCATAAGCTTTCCTCAATTCATGAAGATTCCATTCCATGGCTTATCTTGGCTCTTGTGTCACATTTATAGCTTTCTTGAACTGCATATTCACTTGCCAAAGTCCTGAAAACTCTCTCTATACCTGTGAAAGGCAATACTCAACCTGAGCCATCCATTTTGTGACTTTTTCTTTGACTCTACAAGTGGGTTGTTACGCCTAGTGCTCCGGGTCCCCGCTCCTCCCCGGAGCGCTTACGGCGTCTCTCTCTCCGCAGCGCCCCGGTCGGTCCCGCTGACCGGGAGCGCTGCACTGTCATGGCCGTCGGGGATGCGATTCGCACAGCGGGACGTGCCCGCTCGCGAATCGCATCCCAGGTCACTTACCCGTTCCCGTCCCCTGCTGTCATGTGCTGGCGCGCGCGGCTCCGCTCTCTAGGGCGCGCGCGCGCCAGCTCCCTGAGACTTAAAGGGCCAGTGCACCAATGATTGGTGCCTGGCCCAATTAGCTTAATTGGCTTCCACCTGCTCCCAGACTATATCTTACCTCTGCCCCTGCACTCCCCTGCCGGATCTTGTTGCCTTTGAGCCTAGTGAAAGCGTTACTGTGATTATCCATACCGTGTACTTGACCTCCTGCTTGCCTTATTGACTACGATTCTTGCTGCCTACCCCGACCTTCTGCTACGTCCGACCTTGCTTTGTCTACTCCCTTGTACCGCGCCTATCTTCAGCAGTCAGAGAGGTTGAGCCATTGCTAGTGGATACGACCTGGTCACTACCGCCGCAGCAAGACCATCTCGCTTTGCGGCGGGCTCTGGTGAAAACCAGTAGTGACTTAGAACCGGTCCACTAGCACGGTCCACGCCAATCCCTCTCTGGCACAGAGGATCCACCTCCTGCCAGCCGGCATCGTGACAGTAGATCCGGCCATGGATCCCGCTGAGGTTCCCCTGCCTTCTATCTCTGATCTCACCTCGGTGGTCGCCCAGCAAGCCCGACAGATCACCCATCTAACTCACCAGCTGTCGGAAGTGTCCACCATGGTGCAGCAACATCAGTCGCAACTTCTGCCTCTGCTACAGCAGCAACCATCTCCTCCGCCAGCTCCTGCACCCCTTCCGCAGCGAGTGGCCACTCCTAGCCTCCGCTTGTCCCTGCCGGACAAATTTGATGGGGACTCTAAGTTTTGCCGTGGCTTTCTTTCGCAATGTTCCCTGCACTTGGAGATGATGTCGGACCAGTTTCCTACTGAAAGGTCTAAGGTGGCTTTCGTAGTCAGCCTTCTGTCTGGAAAAGCCCTGTCATGGGCCACACCGCTCTGGGACCGCGATGACCCCGTCACTGCCTCTGTACACTCCTTCTTCTCGGAAATTCGAAGTGTCTTTGAGGAACCTGCCCGAGCCTCTTCTGCTGAGACTGCCCTGCTGAACCTGGTCCAGGGTAATTCTTCCGTTGGCGAGTACGCCATACAATTCCGTACTCTTGCTTCTGAACTATCCTGGAATAATGAGGCCCTCTGCGCGACCTTTAAAAAAGGCCTATCCAGCAACATTAAAGATGTTCTGGCCGCACGAGAAATCCCTGCTATCCTGCATGAACTCATTCATCTAGCCACTCGCATTGACATGCGTTTTTCTGAGAGACATCAAGAGCTCCGCCAGGAAAAAGACTTAGATCTCTGGGCACCTCTCCCACAGTCTCCGTTGCAATCTACGCCTAGGCCTCCCGCCGAGGAGGCCATGCAAGTGGATCGGTCTCGCCTGACCCAGGAGGAGAGGAATCGCCGTAGGGAAGCTAATCTTTGTCTGTACTGTGCCAGTACCGAACATTTTCTGGTGGATTGCCCTATCCGTCCTCCACGTCTGGGAAACGCACGCTCGCACCCAGCTCTCGTGGGTGTGGCGTCTCTTGAGTCTAAGTCGGCTTCTCCACGTCTCACGGTGCCCGTGCGGATTTTCCCTTCAGCCAACTCCTCCCTCTCAGCCGTGGCCTGCCTGGACTCTGGTGCCTCTGGGAATTTTATTCGTGAGTCCTTGGTGAATAAATTCCGCATCCCGGTGACCCGTCTCGTCAAGCCACTCTACATTTCCGCGGTCAACGGAGCCAGGTTGGATTGCACCGTGCGTTACCGCACGGAGCCCCTCCTAATGTGCATCGGACCTCATCACGAAAAAATTGAGTTTTTGGTCCTCTCCAATTGCACTTCCGAAATTCTCCTTGGACTACCCTGGCTTCAACACCATTCCCCAACCCTGGATTGGTCCACAGGGGAGATCAAGAGCTGGGGTTCCTCTTGTTTCAAGGACTGCCTTAAACCGGTTCCCAGTACTCCCTGCCGTGACCCTGTGGTTCCCCCTGTAACCGGTCTGCCGTCCTGCCATAAGAAGTGCCTCTCCCCCCCTCCCAGTCCAGTCAGGCAAGCCTCGGTGCCTCCTCATGGCCCCCGTCCTGGTGTCACACTGCCCCGTGCCAGGCCTCGCCCTCTGCCCTCCCTCCCCATTTCCACTCCTGCTGTACTGCCTGCCGTTGAGGAATCCCTCCATTCTTTCCCGGTGTCCTCATCCCAGGGGAGGCAGTTACCGGACAAAGAGAAGGGGAGACCTAAGGGGGGGGGTACTGTTACGCCTAGCGCTCCGGGTCCCCGCTCCTCCCCGGAGCGCTTACGGCGTCTCTCTCTCCGCAGCGCCCCGGTCGGTCCCGCTGACCGGGAGCGCTGCACTGTCATGGCCGTCGGGGATGCGATTCGCACAGCGGGACGTGCCCGCTCGCGAATCGCATCCCAGGTCACTTACCCGTTCCCGTCCCCTGCTGTCATGTGCTGGCGCGCGCGGCTCCGCTCTCTAGGGCGCGCGCGCGCCAGCTCCCTGAGACTTAAAGGGCCAGTGCACCAATGATTGGTGCCTGGCCCAATTAGCTTAATTGGCTTCCACCTGCTCCCAGACTATATCTTACCTCTGCCCCTGCACTCCCCTGCCGGATCTTGTTGCCTTTGAGCCTAGTGAAAGCGTTACTGTGATTATCCATACCGTGTACTTGACCTCCTGCTTGCCTTATTGACTACGATTCTTGCTGCCTGCCCCGACCTTCTGCTACGTCCGACCTTGCTTTGTCTACTCCCTTGTACCGCGCCTATCTTCAGCAGTCAGAGAGGTTGAGCCGTTGCTAGTGGATACGACCTGGTCACTACCGCCGCAGCAAGACCATCCCGCTTTGCGGCGGGCTCTGGTGAAAACCAGTAGTGACTTAGAACCGGTCCACTAGCACGGTCCACGCCAATCCCTCTCTGGCACAGAGGATCCACCTCCTGCCAGCCGGCATCGTGACATGGGTGACCCACCTGAGCCATATATTTCATTTAATCTCTAAGAGAGGTCCACATGCCAATCCTTTTGGGTCTTCTCTGGTTACAAAAATACAAAGCAGTTCATAATTGAAACTCTGGTTTTGTCTTTATGATCTTGGTCCCCTATGCTGTCTGCTTATCATTTAAGTACCATTTTCTCAATGTTTATTGATTTGCCTCCCAGTATCATGGTTCAATGTGGCAGGTGGTATCCCTTGTCTCATCCTCAAATCAAGGAAATGTCTCTTTATATCAAATAGAACCTGGAGGAATAGACATTTGATCCTATTGCAAAAAGAGTCCAGATGGTTAATACGGCTTGATGCCATTGGGCTACTTGGCCTTAATGAAAGAAATTAGCTAGGTGTCTTTCTCCAAAGTTGATTTTGCTTACAGCTAGATATTGTTTTTTTATTTTTTTTTAATTAATTGTATGTTATTGCACTATTGTATGTTTCACAAAGTTTTTAGTTTTTAGTTTTTTTTGTATATTCTGTAACGCTAGTGAAGTCTTCATCTGAAGATTATTTCAAAATGTATCTTAGTGTTTTGCAACAGTACAGGCCAGATGAAATGCCGTAAAGCACAAAACAATTGTTGCCCTTATGTACACCCCCTTCCTCGTGTGTTCCGTTGCTCCCCTGCTTTACCCTCCGTATCATGTTCCCTTAACAGCTTACTGAAAATAAAACATAAAGTGATTGAAGACTACAGAAGTGGTGAGTGCTCCATTCTATTGTTGCTGAAGTAGATCAGTTATTTGTAAATCTTTTTCTGCAGAAGACAGATATTTTGTTGTTGAGAAAAGTGACAGACCCTTGTACCCCTGTAGCTTTTACCATGACCTTAACAAACTTACAGCCAAAAACAAATGCTCAATGGGCCAGGTCTACACTTCTCAACAATTCTTATGACAAACCTGGGGACCTGTGTAATAAATCTTACAATGAGTTATTCCCTATGCACATTTCTCAGGATCTGACTGTGCAGGAAAATGTATATTATATTATGCTTAGCTTTAACCATGAATGTTGAATTGCGAAGATAACTTATGTTACAATGGATGGCAATAATTGTTTTAGTTGCATTTAATCATTATCTTACATTTAACATTAAAAAATCACTACAACAACAGCATGTAAACAGTTAAAGAAAAGTCTCAATATTATGGAAAATAGTAGAGATTTCTCCAATCATATCAAATAAATCATTGCTTGTAAATGCAAAGATACAAAATTAACCTGGACAGCTGTTTGTTTAGAGCTTAAAGGAGAACTCCAGACCATAAAAATTGTCCCCCATAGTGCCGGCAGTTTTTTTTTTTTTAAACTCTTAGAGGATACACAATATACATGTACGTCATTGTGCCCTGGTACTCTGTGCACTTGAGCAGAACATGACGACTGCTGTGATCACAGCAGCTGGGACCTCATGAATAATGACAGTCATCAGCGATCACGCTAATGTCTACCATTAAATCTTCAGATGCAGTGATTTATACTGATCACGGCACCTTAAGTATCTGTAGGGGCCTTGTGGGGTCTCATTGGACCACCAGCAGCGTGATTGTGGGAGTCCAATGAGTCAAAATTGCATTTGGAGAATTTCTTACCTCCTCCATGCTACTCAGCTGCAATCCATCTACATGGTCTGGCAGGCTGTACAAATCGATTGCAAATAATACTGAACAGTAATAGCAATGGACTGCTATAAATAGTCCTCGGGGGGGGGGGGCTAAAAAAATGTAATAAAAAAAAAGGAATAACACATTTTAAAAAAGTGAATAACCACTCCCCCCCCCCCCCCCCCCAATAAAAATTAAATCACCCCTTTTTTCCATTTTACTAATAAAAAATGTAAAAATAAATAAAATGAATGAATGAGTAAAATTATTAAATAAACAAATAATTGATGCATGCGTTAATGTCTGAACTAGTACAATATAATGTTAAAGATTCCATACAGTGAAGAGTGTAAATGTAAAAAAAAATACCAAAGTCCAAAATTGCAGATTTTTGGTCACATTCCAGGAAAATTTGAATAAAAAGTGACCAAAAATTCACATATCTGCAAAAAAAATTAAAATCAGGACGAGTCTACAAAACCTGACCTCAACATTATGTGGGAATCTAGTCTAAACCGGACTTTTCCAGACTGTCATTTGTGTGAGAGGTCTAGTATTAATATTTTTATTTAGAAGATTTACCTCTAGCTGCTACTTCAAAACATTTGAAGTAAATCCTATGAATGGATAAAGTTTATTCAACAGGACATAAGGATTTTCAGCGAAGAGACAATTTATAACCAGAATAAAATATCTTTGAGAAGTGAAGAGATGAATGGAACATGCAAGGCATTTGTATAGATGAAAGCAGCAGAATAAGAAAACCACTGGGCTAGAAAGTCATTCTAAATCTGCACAAAACAAACAATATGCAGATTAGAAAGAGAATAACGGCCAGGTGGATAATCCCTGTTTCTTTGAAATTATGTAATCTTTAAAGGCTCATTGTAAGCATTGACAGATGTTTTTGTCCATTTTTTTATGTTTTCACAAAAACATCCCCCCTTGAAAATGTGTTATAAAGCTCAGTAGACAGTTATTGAGTTCAGCTTGAGTTTTGTTAAAGAGGAACCATGGCCTCTGATCTGCTTGTCTTAGTAAATACATGTACTTCCCATGAAATAACAATTCAGGCGCATCATTTCTTATTCTTATAGTACTGAAAATGTATAATTAAATAGCCATCTTGGTGTTACCATTTGGGAGTATATCCCTCCACTGTCTGGCACTGTCAGCTTTGAGTGGATAGTCTTAGGCAGCATAGGGACAAGCCCTCAACTAGTAACACCCGGTTGGTTATTTAGTCATATATTTCTAGTAATAATAAGAGAGGAATTGCACAACACAGCTGTAAGAAAAATGCTCTGGAATCACTCGTTTATGTGTATTACATGCAGAACATTTACTTTCATTGAAGCATACCTGGACTATCACATAGCATAGCATTTTATAACTTGTATATGGTGTTTTACCTCTGCAAGCCCCATCTCTAATTGTCAGTTGTCCTTAATCTAGTAGATTATATTAGAGAATTATTGATATTATGTTTCCTATACACTGCACAGAGTCTATAGCACACCCTCAAAAGCAGCAATGGCATAGAGGACATTACAGAGCATTAATGAGAAATGTAAACTGATTAAAGTCAGAAATCAAACAGAGCACCTGGCACTGCCTCGGGATAAACGGCTATGCATCTGCTAATGTCAGGAGGTAGAGCGCTTGTTAATGACAGCTGCTCCTCGGCGGTGCTCACGCTGAGTGTAGATAGTGTAGAAACCAAAATCCAAAGTAGAAAAAGAAGACGCGGATCACTCACCGGTATGATGCTGTGAACTTTATTCAAGTCTGCATGCAGTGGCTACATACGGGACGACATCTGTGGCAGGGCAGAAGGTCTGGCAGAGCCCTGTCCGAAGCGACGGTGCCGTTTCACGCCCAGTGGGCGTTTCTTCAGGCCCGGAATTGACATCATGTTTGCAGGTAATGCCTCTTTATATAGACCTAATGTATATTAGTGTTTAAAACAAAGGGTTGTAGTCAAAGGAGAATATTCAGAGCAAGGTCTTGTTACCAGTGGGTACCTCAGGGATCTGTAGTGGGACCAATTTTGTTTAATATATTCTTTAGTGATATTGCAAAAGATCTCGATGGTAAGGTGTGTCTGTTTGCTGATGACACAAATATATATAACAGGGTTGATGTTCCTGGAGGGATACGCCAAAAGGATAATGATTTAGGCAAGAATGGTCAGAACTCAGAATGGTCAGAACTTATATGGATAAGTGCAAGATAATGCACCTGGGGTGTAAAAACCCAAGGGCAGAATATAGAATATTTGACACAGTTCTGACCTCAATATCTGAGGAGAGGGATTTAGGAGTAATTATTTCAGAAGACTTACAAGGTAGGAAGACAATGTAATAGAGCAGCAGGAAACGCTAGCAGAATACTTGGATGTATAGGGAGAGGTATAAGCAGTAGAAAGAGAGAAGTGCTCATGCTGCTGTACAGAACACTGGTGAGACCTCCCTTGGAGTTTTGTGTACAGTACTGGAAACAGTATCGCTAGAAGGCTATAGATACTCTAGAGAGACTTCAGAGAAGAGCTACTAAACTAGTATATGGATTGCAGGATAAAACTTACCAGGAAAGGTTAAAGGACTTTAAAGGGGTACTCCAAATCCCCATAGCAAACCTATCCTGCTCTGGACAGTTCCTAAAATGGACAGAGGTGTCAACAGAGAGCACAGTAGTCGTGACAGAAAAGAATTTCCTCTGTATTATGCAGCAGCTGATAAGTACTGGAAGGATCAAGATTTTTTTTATAGAAGTAATTTACAAATCTGTTTAACTTTCTGGCACCAGTTGAGAAAAAAAAAACATGTATAGCTTGGAAGAAAGAAGAGACAGAAGGGGATATGATAGAAATGTTTAAATACATAAAGGGAATCAACACGGTAAAGGAGGAGAGGATATTTAAAAGAAGAAAAACTACCACAAGAGGACATAGTTTTAAATTAGAGGGGCAAAGGTTTATGCAGTAATATCAGGAAGTATTACATTTACTGAGAGAGGAGTGGATGCATGGAATACCATGGGAAAAGCAGGGATCAAGCTCACAGGATAGAGAAAGGATAAAACGTAGCTTTTACTTGCTCATGTTAAAATGATCAAAATCAGGCACAAAGCAAAAAGGGGGGGAGGGGGGACCAAGCCCCTAAAAACAGTGCACCAACGCGTTTCGAGCTGCAGAGGAGCTCTTAATCATGGCCATGATAGAATTCACATTATTGGGCAGACTAGATTGGCCAAATCGTTCTTATCTGCCGACACATTCTATGTTTCTATGAAGTCAGGACTAGAGATGAGCACATTTTTTGAAAATTTGGTTCGGCCGATTCGCCGAATTTCCCCCCAAAATTTGGTTCGGTCTGAATTTATTTGCGGCAAATCGCTATTAAAAACAGCTATTTCTGGGCTACAAAGAGCCTCAAATAGGGATGTAGAACAATTTTCCTTGTCATAACACACATAGGGAGTGTGCTGTGTTAGTGAAAAAATATTGTTATTCAGTATGACATACAGATTAAAGGCATCGTTATTAGAATCACTGCTGCAGAGCGTCTGGATGTGGCAGCAGGGTCAAGAGACCATTGGCTTCACAATTGAAGAGATCAAAGAGATTTTTTTATTTAATATTTATTTCATTTTAATTTATTTTAATCTTTTAAAGTCCCTTTTTGAGGACCTATTCTGGTGAGCAGTGAGAGGTGAGCTACCACCTGTTCTAGCCCCATCCTCTCAGCGCCCCCAGCCCCTGCCCCCCCCCCCCCCCCCGTCTTACTCTGTGTGGAACTGCAAATGTTTCATTTAATCAGTTAATGTTCATTTTTATCGCTCCAACCTGTTTCATTGGATTCTTGTGGTAATTCCAGGGGTAATATATGGCGACGACCATAGGGCCTCAGTCTTGAAAAGATTACATAGATTTTTTTTTTATTTAAATTGAAGATTTTGAATAGATTCACAAGTTTAATGTGCCAGCAGCATGAGGCGATCACATGGCGGCTCAATTACAGAGCCTGGTAATTGGAATGAGCAAACTTTAAATCCTTTTTTGAGGACCCATTGCAAGACAAGTCTGTCGCCAGCAGCTGTGGTAATTCCAGCTCCAATAGTGTATAAATGTAAACTATGGCAAAGCTCCTAGTATCATAAAATCGAGCTGGCGGTCCAGCGCAAGGCCAGCTACCGCCTGTCCCAGCCCCTGCCTCTCAGCACACCCCCGTACTCTGAGTGTCCACATGAAAAGGGAGGAACTGCAGTACCAAAAACTTGGACAGGAGCACATTTAGCTTCTGCGCCGTTGGATTAGTGGGCACATACTGCTAGAAGTTGCTGCAGTGAAAAAGCTTGTACTTAAAATTGAGCTACCACCTGTTCTAGCCCCTGCCTTTTAGCGCCCTGCGACTGTGAAACTGTCAATGTTTCATTCAATCAGTTATGGTTCTTTGTTATCGCTCCAACCTGTTTTATTTGATTCTGGTGGTAATTCCACAGGTAATATATGTCGACGACCACAGGGCCTCACAATTGAAAAGATTGAGGAGATTTTATAAAATTAAAATTGAAGATTTTGATGAGATTCATAAGTTTAATGTTCTGGGTGCCTGAAGCATTTACTTTGAACTAATACTGCATGACCACAAAACCCAATATAATAAGGAGTCACATGACGGCACAATGGCAGAGCCTAGAGGTGGCAGCAGCCCGACGAGACCATAAGGCCTCACAATTGAAAAGATTAAAGATATTATTTAAAATTTTAATTGAAGATTTCAAATAGATTAACATAAATGTTTTATTTAATGTGCCAGCAACATGAGGAGACCACATGGCCGCTGTGTGTCTGGGTCCTCTGTCTCGTCTTCCTCATCACCCTGTAGCTCCACAGCCTGCTACTGCTCCTCCTCTCCTGTCAGATGACTATAAAAACCACCCATTTTGCAACACCTTTCCTGTGCTCCACTGTCCCCTTCCCCCTTCTCTTCCAGTTCAGTCCCCACGGGGCTCATGTGGCCGTGAGATGTAGGCGTCACATCTCCATTGCCCTGACCAGCCATTGTTTCCAACACGTGTTGTAGGAAATGAAGGAGTGGAATGATGTGGTTCATCCCGTAATTCTGGCGACTGACTAATAATGTGGCTTCCTCAAAGGGCTTGAGCAAATGGCAGGTGTCATGTATGAGCTGCAACTGGTTGTCATTGTAATTGACATTGAAGTTACACAGGGGAGTCCCCCTATCCCCTTGGATCATCAAGAAATTGGTGATGGCTTTTCTCTGTTCATATAGTCGGTCCAACATATGGAGGGTGGAATTCCAACGTGTGAAAACGTTGCAAATCAGACTTTGTTGGGGAATGCTGCTCTAATTCTGCAGCTTAAGCAGGGTGTGCTTTGCAGTGTACGATGTCTTGCAGATGGGGGGAACACTTCAGGAACCACTTGACAACCAGATTGAACACGTGTGCCATGCAGGGAGCATGGCTCAGGCTTCCTTGATGGAGTGCAGACAAGATGTTCTTCCCATTGTCGGTCACCATGGTTCCCATTTCCAGTTTTCATGGAGTTAGCCATGATTCAATTTCTTCATGAATCACTTTTAGCAGTTCCTCTCCTGTATGACTCCGTTCGTCAAGGCAAACCATGCAAAGAACAGCGTGACACCACCGTGCCCTGCACACATGTTATGCTGGAGGGGAACTTAAACTTGTCCATGCAGTTGAGTCTGAGGACATGTTGGAGGATGAGGAGGCGGAGTCGCACACTGTCGCAGGACCAATGGTCTGAGACCATAGAGGTGAAAGCAACGTGACCTGTCCAAGTTGATATTGTGGCTGTGCAGGAACCACATTCACCCACTTGGCCGTAAAGGACATGTATTGTCCCTGACCGCAGTTACAGCTCCATGCGTCGACACTGCCGTGCACTTTGGTTCACAAGACCGGCTCAAGGACTGGCCCACCTTCTGTTGCACAAAATTGTGCTGGGCTGGTGCTGCCTTCTTCACAAAGAAATGATGGCTTGGGACTCTCCACCTCGGCTCGACA
Organism: Hyla sarda; assembly: GCF_029499605.1. Lineage (NCBI taxonomy): Eukaryota > Metazoa > Chordata > Amphibia > Anura > Hylidae > Hyla > Hyla sarda. The sequence goes on from NC_079191.1 coordinate 126,717,082, forward strand.
CAAGCCATCAGTTCTCTGAAAGGTGCAGAGTCCACCACTTGAAAAGGGAGGGACTGCAGCACCAGCAACTTGGACTGGAGCACATTCAGCTTCTGCGCCGCTGGATGAGTGGGCGCATACTGCTATAAGTTGCAGCAGTGAAAAAGCTCATACTCATCGAGCTGGTGGTCTGCCGTGAGGCCGGCTACCACCTGTCCCAGCCCCTGCCTTTAACCCCCCATTCTTATGACTGAGTGACACAGGTGCTTGAAGCGTTTACTTTGAAAAAATGCTATCAAACTATAAGATCAATATAACAAAGAGATCACATGGCGGCACAATGACACAGCATGGAGGTGGCATCAGCATTAGGAGAACATATGGTGGAAGAATGACACAGCCTAGAGGTGGCATCAGCAGCATCAGGAGTCCTGAAAGTGACCCGGTGACAGAGTGAGGTGGTGGGTGTTAATACCAGTACCCGGTGACGAAGGTGGGTGAAAGAAGGAGAACTTGGCATCAGATGTGTGGCATCAGGCCGGTAAGGCCAAAATAGTAGCTGAGGCAGGTAGGCAAAAGAAAACAGTCTCTTTTGTCAAAGTGTCGGTGTGCACAAGTGAGTATTGAGGATGTGAATTACGTAAAGCAACTTTTAATAATATTCTTAGGATAAAATATATGGACCCAATTTTTTTTAAATCTAACAAAAAGAAAGGTGTGGAAAAAAGATCATGTGCCACCACCACCACCAAGTATTGATGCAATGCAAAGACCTCTAAAAGGTGGAAGGGAACAACGCATGGCCCATTGTAAAAGGTGGGGGTAAAAACGTACCCTGTAAGGCCCTACTCTCGCACTTAATTCCCTTCTTGGCAAGTGTTACTCGCCCTAAAAAGGGTGGCCCGACACAAGACCCTCTCCCTATTTCCACCTAAAAACACTGCCATTTTCCAGGGTTTTTAGTTGGAAATAGGGAGAGGTTCCTATGTTGGGCCGCCCTCTTTAGGATGAGTAACACTAGGTGGCACATGGTGTTTTTTGCTCACCTTTCCCTTTGTTAGAAAAAATGTTGGGGTCCATATATTTTATCCTAAGAATAGTTAAGTTTTAGCTAATGCATATCCTCAATACTTATGGTCTGATGCAGAGGAATTTCTGTAACTGGGGAGCAGCACCTTAATTATGTTTGGCAGTATCCATGGTAGCACAATGAGAGAGCCTGGAGGTGGCAGTATCAGCTTGAGGAGACCATATGGCGGCACAATAAGACAGCCTGGAGGTGGCAGCATCAGCATGAGGAGACCATATGGCGGCACAATGAGAGAGCCTGGTGGTGGCAGCATCAGCATGAGGAGACCATATGGCGGCACAATGAGAGAGCCTGGTGGTGGCAGCATCAGCATGAGGAGACCATATAGCGGCACAATGACAGTCTGGAGGTGGCAGCATCAGCATGAGACCATATGGCGGCACAATGAGAAAGCCTGGAGGTGGCAGCATCAGTATGAGGAGACCATATTGCGTGACAATAAGAGAGCCTGGAGGTGGCAGCATCAACATGAGGGCCATGCCAACTGAGGGTTCAGTCGGAGGAACCCACCGACTGTTGACTGGGGGTGTCAGATGTCACTTGGGTTGAAGTGGATGACCGAGTGACCCAATCAATCACGGCTGCTGGGCTTCTGGTCGAGACACGACTGCTAGCTGACACTGGGAGCTCAGACCTCTCGCTGCGACTATTGCTGCCACACGCCCCTACTCTGCTGCGACCTCTTCCTGCGTCTGATGAATTTAGGCCTCTGCCACTGCACGTCCTGGCATTTCTCTGCCTGACATACTTATACACCAGCTGGGTGCATATATGTTACAATTATGAGAAGAGGGTGGCTCCATCTCTAGGTGGTCCAAATGACTTCTTCGCTTTTTATTATTGGCTGCGCGGACAGTGATTCCACACTTCTGGAAATCCACCCTACCTCCTACCCTTTCATCTTGGCTTCAGGTAGTCGCAAACCTCAATAGAATGGAGGAGCTCATGGCAGACTCCTGCAAACAGCTGTCCAAGCATCACAAACTTTGGACCCATGGATAGAATTATCCTCCTCGCCGGACTTCAGAAACCTAAACATCACGTACTGATCTGCCCAAGCATGGCCTTTGCGCCCTCCACTTTGGTCATTTCTTTACATCAGACCCTCGGTCCCCCCCCCCCCCCCACTCCCTCTGTTCACTTTTTGGACCGGATAGCTAGGGGACTGTGCGCGCTTCGCCTGACATGTTACCCAACTTGGCACCCCCTATCTCCTTCTCCCTTCTTTCTCATCCCACTCAAGAGACTTCTTCTCTATCTTTTCTCCAATTTTTTCACCAAATTTTCTTACCCTCTCTGGTCCCTTCTCCTTCATTTCTCACCCTTTTCTTGTACTCACCAATGTAACGATGAATGTTATACTGCTTTTTCTCGGACATTTTCACTGTGCATCGCTGTCTTTGTGCTGGACCAGCACGTTTTGTCATTTTGAGTACTGTAATTGTTTTTGGAAAACTTTCACTACAAAAAAAAAGATAAAAAGAAACAGACGTGGCTTTGACAAACAGCTCACTGCAGATTTTTGAAAGTTCAGGGGTTATTTAAATGGATTTGCAGATCAAAGAGACCCTGATATCATCATCAGGGTAAATATTAAAGACAGATAATAAAGTCTAAGCTACAACAGTTTAGTTATGCATATGAAAATCACAAAACACCCTGATAATTATTTATTTTATATGAAATAATTTATATGAAGCAGCTTACCCATGGAAACCCATACATTCAAGGTCCTAAGTTCAGTTGTGACAACAGTTAACTCCACTTCACTTGTTTGGTCTAAGTCTCCTAATGGACTACTGCTTCAGAATGTATCCATTTATACCAGAATCCATGAAGCTGTGACAAATCTGATGGATCCAAACTGGCACTGATATAATCCATTGAATATAATAGGGCCCATTAGGTTCTGTTAAAGGTCTTGTATTTTGAATAGAACATTTTTTTTCTGTAGACTTCAATTTTTGCCTTCAAACATACAGAAATGTTCAGCAGAATCTCCAACAAAGGTTACATAATGCCTTAAAGGGGTACTCCGGTGCTTAGACATCTTATCCCCTATCCAAAGGATAGGGGATAAGATGCTTGATCGCAGAAGCCCCGCCGCTGGGGACCCCCGGGATCATGCACGCGGTACCCCGTTTGTAATCAGTCCCCGGAGAGTGTTCGCTCCGGGACTGATTACCGGTGACTACAGGGCGGGCGGCGTGTGACGTCACACCCCCACCCCCGTGTGATGTCACGCTCTGCCCCTCAATGCAAGCCTACGGGAGGGGGCGTGATAGCTGTCACGCCCCCTCCCGTAGGCTTGCATTGAGGGGCGGAACGTGACATCACACGGGTGCAGTGCGTGACGTCACACGCCGCCCGCCCTGTAGTCGCCGGTAATCAGTCCCGGAGCGAACACGCTCCGGGGACTGATTACAAACGGGGTGCTGCGTGCATGATCACGGGGGTCCCCAGCGGCGGGCCTCCCCCGATCAGGCATCTTAACCCCTATCCTTTGGATAGGGGATAAGATGTCTAAGCACCAGAGTACCCCTTTAACTGTCCCCAAACCTATGCTGCAGAGCCACAGTGTTCCCTCCATAGCACGAGGAACCCACCAAAGTAATTCTAAAACTTGTGCAATCTAAAATATTGTTGATAATGTTGAACAAAATACAGAAATATCATCCAGTGTAAAGTCCATCAATTCTCTACAACTGTACAGTGTGATAAAATGAAATATAGGTAAAAAGAACAGGATTTTTAAAAGCTACATTATTGTGTACAATAAAAAAAAAATCTCTTTTACATGTGTTATAAACTTAAAGGGGTTATCCACCATTAAGTTAATTTTAGGACATAGCTGTCAAACAGTAATGGATATGCTTAGGAAGGATCCATGCTTGTCTTGGGGATAAATTGCTGTGTTGTGAGTCCACCATAATGCTGCTGCTTTCTTTTTGTGAAATGGCTATTTCCTGTTGGTGTTCCCACCCTCCAACTATAAGTCCCAGGATCCCTTGTTTGTAAGTGTAAGGTTACTTTTCTTCCTCCAAAACATCAGCTGCCCCACACATTGCAGCACACCTAAGCTTCCTTGCATGCTGTGCTGTAAATTACAATTCCTTGCAGCTCTTAGGAGAAAAAACTCACTCCCACCCAGCGGTCACTCCACCCATTGAAACTCAGACAGGCTCCATTTCTTTTTTTTTTTTTTTCATTAATAATTTTTAGTAAAGATTTTTGAATGGTTACAATCAATGCACACCAACGGGTGTGGGAACAATGCAGGGTATGACATCATGTTAATACGCTGACATTGGGAAGTCAGCCATTAGCTTCATATTTAACAATTACAAATAGTCAACAAATAACCTTAACCTAGGTGTCATTTTAAGAGAACTATTGGATGCCTCAGGCATATAAGACAATAGGTCTACAATATTACTGATAAGAATATATGGAAGTGTTCATAACTGTGTGCTCGGTGAATTACATGTCTCAGCATTGGTTATCGACTCGGATGTCGAGTATAATGAACGGCAAATGCTAGGGGAAAGGAAAATGGGTGTAAGATGTTGTTATCCATAGGAGGATTATATGTCTACACCGTGTGGGGATGAACGCCAGCGTCTCCATCTTTTCTCAAAACGATGGAATCTGTTGGATCCCAAAGCTATTATCTTTTCAAAAGAGTAAGTAGTGTTGATTTTAGCGACTATGGAGGTAATCGATGGAGTGTTTGACGTCTTCCAAGGACACAGTAGTGCTATTTTAGCTATCGTGCATATAATGCAGTACAATTCACGTTCATGAGAAGGAATGGATGAGATGGAGAGAAATAGCAATACCGACTGAGGGGACCACGGGACCTTAGCCCCCAGGACTTCTCTTATTAAGTCAGCACATGCACACCAGTAAGTTTGGATAAGAGGGCACGTCCACAGGATGTGATAGAGTGTACCCTTGAGACCGCAGCCCCGCCAACATTTGTCAGAGGTAGAGTGATAGAATATGGCTAACTTGTCAGGAGTGTGGTACCAGCGTAGGAATGTTTTATAAGCCGATTCTATGTGGGATGAGCATTGGAGAGCTGATTGAATGTTTCTGAAGGCTTCTTGCCAGTCCGTCATTGTGAATGACGTTCGTAACTCTGTTTCCCATATCCTTAAAGGATAAGGTTTAGAGAGTGTTTCTGTGTGCAGTAGAGCTGCGTATATGGGTTTCAGCCCTTTTTTTGGAGATGTAAGTAATCGGAAGGTCGACCCGTCCAGACCTCCCTGTGAGGGAGATAGGCTTTGTAGGAGGTGTCTAACCTGTAGGTGCTTATAAAAATCATGGGATGGGGTCCCATATTTGTGTGCCAGATCTGAATATGTCATCAGTCCCCCCTCTTCGTACAGGTGTTTGATCTGGAGTATGCCTCTCTTTGTCCAGGAGGATAGATCTAGGTCTGGGATTTGAGCTTGCAGGAAAGATAAAGGCACATCGTTCAATGTCATGGGGACTGGGTTTGACATATGAGATACAAAGAATGTCCAGGCTACGTATGACGCCTTAACAATAGGGTTTGAAAGTGGGGGTGGGGAGACATTCCAGAAGGGCGTGTAGAGTATGTCTCTTAATGAGTAAGGGGCCACGTCTATGTTTTCTATTTCTACCCAAGGGAGGGATGCTTTGTTGCACCACCAATGCTTAATCATAGATACCAGAGTGGCAACATAATAAAAGTAAAGGTTTGGGGCACTTAGTCCCCCTGCCAGTCTGGGACGAGACAGTATTTGTGAGGACAGCCTGGGTTTCCTACCTGCCCAGATGAAAGAAGAAAGCCCTTTTTGTGCTTTAGTAAAGAAGGAAGAAGGAAGAGGTATTGGGAGGGTCCGAAATAGGTACAGAAGTTTAGGTAGGAGAAACATTTTGTAAGTTGCCACCCTGCCCACCCATGAGATTTCTGAATTAGCATAGTGTTCCATGTCTTTCTGTATGGAGAGCAATAATTTTTCGTAATTGTCCACGTAAAGTGATTTAGAAGGGTAGGAAAGATAAATGCCTAAGTATTGGAGACTGGAAGGTTGCCATTGAAAAGGGTATGTGTCCTTCAACTCGTGCAGCATAGTAGGGGAGAGGTTGATGGGTAAAGCTTGTGTTTTAGTGTCGTTAAGATGATAGTAAGACAGTGTTCCATAATACGAGATGTTCGTCATAACTGCTGGGAGTGAAGTCTCAGGGTTCGTCAAGGTTAGTATGACATCATCTGCGTACAGCGAGATGACATGTTCTTGTCCCCCTACTGTAACCCCACGTATTCTCTTGTCTTGTCTAATTGATTGTGCCAGCGGTTCCATGGAAAGGACATAGATCAATGGGGAAAGGGGACACCCCTGACGTGAGCCATTCGTGATAGGGAATGGATCAGAAAGGGTACCATTCACCGATACCCTGGCCGTCGGGGTGGAATACAGGGAGGTGAGAGCAGACAGTATGTTACCCGAGAATCCCATATGTGATAGGACAGAAAAAGCGAACGACCAACGTAGTCGGTCGAACGCTTTCTCCGCATCCAGCGCTACAATGACCGCTTTAGTCGAGAAGCGTTCTAAGTGGTAAAAAATATTAAGAAGACGGCGCGTGTTGTCCGAACTTTGACGTCCAGCAATAAATCCTGATTGGTCCCTGTGCACTATAGATGGGAGGATTTTTGACAGGCGGCAGGCCAAGAGCTTTGCATAGATTTTGACGTCCTGGTTTAGGAGCGAGATAGGCCGGAAATTCTGGGGTCTATCAGGCTCCTTCCCCGGTTTCGGCAAAGTGGTAATGATCGCCTGCAGGTTCTCTTTAGGGAACGTGCCTTTAATGATTGCTGTTCTGCAAAACTCCACAATATTTGGGGCCAGCAGGTCGCTGAAGGCTTTGTAATATGAGGCAGCAAAGCCATCTGGGCCTGGGGCCTTACCTGTGGGCAAGGATTTAATGATTTTTAAAACCTCAGGGAGTGTAATATCAGAATTTAAATCTTGTAGTTGGGCCTGAATTAAGGAAGGGAGTCGTAGGCTAGAGAGGTAGGATTGTAGAGTGGACATCAGGTCTGGTGGAGTGGCAATAGAATCTTGTAAGTTATATAGATTAGAGTAGAAGGACCCAAATCCATTAGCAATGTCAGAAGGGGTGTAAAGTCTATCACTGGTGACTGGATGAAGTATATATGGGATGCGGGATTTAGCTTGTCGTTGTTTTAGGCGGTTGGCTAATAGTTTACCGGCTTTATTATTTTGGGAGTAATAATTTGCCTGAAGTTTCCGGTATGATTTTTCATACGAAGAAAGGAGTAGACATCTTAATTCTCGCCGTACCTCTGCCACCGAGTCGGCGTTGGAGGGGGAGGGTAGTGTCTGATTCATAAGTTCTGCTTGTTTGAGCCTGTCTAGTGTGTCAGTGAGAAGTCGCTCCCGTTGCTTTTTTAAGAAGGATCCATACTTGATGCAAAAACCCCTTATAACTGCTTTGTGGCAGTTCCATAATAGGATAGCATCCTCCACAGAACCAGAGTTACAAGAGAAGTAGTCTGTTATGTCCTTTCTTAGTTGAGGAGCATAGGTTGGGTGGGACCAAAGATAGGGATTGTTGCGCCAGGCATGGATTGGGGGAGAGGAGGTTCGGTCAATGAGTTTCAGGACCACAGCTGCATGGTCCGACCATTTTATTGTATGCACGTCAGTGTGTATAGACTTATTGATGAGTGACCTGTCTACCAAAAATAGATCAATACGGGAGTAGGTGTTATGTACCCCGGAATGAAAAGTAAAGGTCCTTTCAGAGGCGTGATGAATGCGCCAGATGTCATACAAATCTGTAGTAGAGAGGAAAGGGGTCAAGGAAGCAGAATGGAAGCGGGAGGAGGAAGTAGAGTCTATGGAGGCATCAACAACCGTATTGAAGTCCCCACATACCACTAAGGAACCCCAGGCTGTGCTATTGACCCTTTTCATCAAACGCTGCAGGAAGCGTGTTTGTCTCTTGTTTGGGGCATATAATGAGACAATAGTAAACTGTGTGGCATTGATGGTGCAACGAAGTATTACATACCTCCCAAGGTCGTCTGCGATGGATTCCTTCAATGTAAACGCAACGGAGTTCTTAATTGCTATGAAAACTCCTCGTGATTTGGAACTGAAATGAGAATGAAATATGTGAGTATAAGCAGGGTGATGTATGCGGTGTGCATCTTTAGCCAACAGATGTGATTCTTGTACACATAATACATCGCATTTTAACAACTGGGCTTCCTTCCATAAATGGGCCCGTCTATGGGGAGCATTTAAGCCGTTCACGTTTAAACTAGCAAGGGTTATGGCCATACTGATATAAAAAAGAGCAAATGACAACTTGGTAGCAGGTATAGGATATCAGGATGGCAAGACGCACCTCCCAGCCAGCGTGCATCCGCCAGATGTCCATCGAGCACATTCAGTAGACCGAGGTATATAAAGACACCAATGAACTTATAACAGAATAATATAAAACAATGAAAAGAAAACAAAACAAGGAAGGATAGCTTGCCGAAGCAATCGCTATCCCACAGACAGTGGGGGTAAGAGTCCACTCTGAAGCCGTGCAGTCAGGGCACAGCACGGAGCCCGCACAGAAAAAGAAAGGAAACACCGTCCATTAATTAGCTAATCAAGCCGGAGCCCAGTCCTTCACTTTATCTGGGGATTTGGGTGCCCGAGATCCTGTGGAGGGATAGATTGGAGCAATGTTCCATTGAGATAAAAGTTTTTCACCTTCCTGGAGAGAGCGAATAACATGCATGGAGTTGTCATATCGGATGAGTAAACGAACCGGAAAGCCCCAGCGGTACATTATCCTAGCGGAGCGTAAGGCTGAGGTAATTGGCAGTAGTGGTCTTCTTGCTTGCAGGGTGGGGGCAGACAGATCCGCATACACTGTGATTTTGTGGTATGGGGCAGGCAGTCCATTGTTACGGCGTGCATATTCCATGAGCTTTTCTTTTACTTGATAAAAATGAATACGTGCTAGAACATCACGTGGCACAGTGTCCTCTAAGTGTTTGGGTCTGGGGACCCTGTGTACTCTATCCACAATTAGCTCTGACATGGAGCAATCAGGCAGGGTTGCTTTAAGCAGGGATAGTACATAATTTGGTATGTCCGTAGGAGCCACAGACTCAGGTATCCCTCGCAATTTAACGTTGTTGCGACGGCTCCTATCTTCTAGATCCGCCACTTTGAGCTTTAAAGCAAGAAACTCATCCTCCATTTCATTTGTTTTATCTATGAGGGAGTTATGAGAGCCAGCAAATTCTCCAAACTTCTGCTCAACATGGTCTATTCTGCATTCCAGTGCCTGCACGGAGGCTTTTAAAGGGTTAACCAGCTTATGCATGTCTTGTACGAATGAGGAGCGTAACAGTAGCAGCATTTCTTTAAGTGCAGTGTCTGTTAGAGCTTGGTTGGAGACTGGGACCTTTGCTAGTGGGTCGTCAGGGACTAGGTCTGCATAGTCGTCAGCCCCCCATAGTCCTACCTTAACAGTGTCCAAAGTGGGCCGCCTGGAAGTCAGCTCAAGCAGAGGTTCCTGTGTCAGAGAACTCCCGGCCGGGGAAGCAGGGGGACTCAAGGAGTCGGCTCCCTTCCTATGTGCAGCTGCGGCATGCCGGGTGTTTGCAGTCGCATCCGGAGAGGTCGAGCGGCACCCCGCTGGAACCGGGAGCTCCGTGGATGTGTGCAGGGATGGCACTGAGAGTGATCGGCGCTGGAGCGGAGGAGAAAGGTGAGCTCCGTCTTCCTCCTCCTGGCGGGCCCGCCTCGAGGAGATCGCATGGTTGCCGGCGCCATTTTGAGAGGCCGCGGTGCGGGGCACAAAAGTAAATCTCTGCAGTGTGCCAGGTTTGATTTGCCTTCTCCGGCGTGCAGGCATCTCTGCTGGGGTTCCGGTGGCAGTAGATGTCGGTAAGGAGCGGTGTTTTGCAGTTTATTCGTCGCTTTAGCAGTCTTCTATGCGTAGCTGCTCTAAGCTGCGACCATCCGCCTCGGCTGCCAGGCCACGCCCCGACAGGCTCCATTTCAACACCTGATTAATGATGTAATGTTGCACTGCAACCTAGGAAAAGCCAAGACATTTAAATTGTGAGACCAACCATCAAACACAGGTACAGACACTATATTATGAACTACACTACCTTTACATTCCCTGTAGCATAGTCAAATAGAAACATAAATCCTGGAATACCCCTCTAATATCCTCATGCATACCGTGGTCTCTATCTGTCATCCAGTGGTTATGAAACTACAACTCCAATGCAATGCCATGACTTCTCTAAGCTGTTAATGCATGATGGGAGTTGTAGTTTGACTGTACAAATGTCACTTCAAGACTAATCTACAAATTTTAAGACTTTGTGAACTCCTTACCCTACCTACCCTGGATAAGAAAATAGAGAAATGTGTATGCATGCAGCTCCAAATGTTTCAGACATACTCCCTCCCTAAATTTTTTATTCAAACTTTAGAAACTGCATCCGGTCCTACCATGTTTGAAGTTTAGTATATAACAAACCTATATTTTATGTTTGGGAACATCTAAAATTAAATTCACAGAGGAACTCCTTCATATAAAGACAAATGAGACTATGCAGATATAACAGGGAATACAATTCAATTACTGCTAAATTACAGTATTGCCAGGAAGAAGAGTTGGCAGAGTGTGCTGCCTCACTGTTGGTAGCTGACTTATTTCTCCTTTCATCAAGTCAGTGCCAAGGACAGCTGCCATCAGCTCCTGGAGTTCATGTGCTGTCATGCTGCTCAAGTAGCGATAAACTGTAGAACTGTGGGAAACTGCCTGTCCTAGGCTCTCAGCTCTTATTATATAGACAAAACTTGCAAGATAGATTTATGGCAGAAAAAGACCACAATCAAGTCTGCACTTATAATATTTACCTTTAAAGGGGTATTCCAGTTTATACATCTTATCCCCTATTCAAAGGAAGGGGAATGAGATGTATGATTGCAGGGGTCCCACCGTGACATCATGGTCATGCCCCCTAGTGATGTCAAGCCACACACCCTACATTCCTGTCTATAGGACTGGGCGTGACGTCCCCTTTGGATAGGGGATAAGATGTATAAAGCCGGAATACCCCTTTAAGTTTTATCTTAGGATAGATATGTTTATTCCAGGCAGGGATAAGCATTCGCTTACTGTGAATTTAACTCCTTAAGGACGTAGGGTCTACCTGTACGCCCTACACCGGTCCCGGTATTTAAAACGGGGTCACGCCGTGACCCCACATCACACGGGTCGGTCCCGGCTGCTAATCATAGCCGGGACCCTGGGCTAACAGCGCGCGGCATCAATTGTTGTGCCGCGCGCTGTTAACCCTTCAGATGTGGCGATCAAAGTTGACCGCCGCATCTGAAAGCGAAAGTAAACGCTTCCCGGCAGCTCAGGCGGGCTGATCAGGACATCGCGATAAAATTGCGATGTTCCGATCAGCTGGGACGCAGGCGGAGGTCTCATTACCTCTCTCCGCGGCGTCCAATCGTCGATTGATTGCTCCAAGCCTGAGCTACAGGCTTGAGCAATCAAGCCCCTATCTCACTGATCCGTGCAAAGCTATGACTTTGCAGGGATCAGCATAGGAGATCAGTGTGTGCAGTGTTATAGGTCCCTATGGGAGCTATAGCACTGCAAAAAAAAAAAAAGTGAAAAAAAAAGTTAGCAAAGGTCATTTAACCCCTTCCCTAATAAAAGTTTGAATTACCCCCCTTTTCCCATAAAAAAAAACTGTGTAAATAAAAATAAACATATGTGGTATCGCCGCGTGTGGAAATGTCCGAACTATAAAAATATATCGTTAATTAAATCTCACGATCAATGGCGTGCGCGCTAAAAAATTCCAATGTCCAAAATAGTGTATTTTTGGTCCCTTTTTATATCATGAAAAAATGAATAAAAAGTGATCAAAAAGTCCAATCAATACAAAAATGGTACTGATAAAAACTTCAGAACACGGCGCAAAAAATGTAAGAATAAAGATAAGGTGTTATTTTTACTGAAAAATGAACTGCGTAGAAATGGAAGCCCCCAAAAATCACAAAATGACATTTTTTCTTCAATTTTGTCGCACAATGAATTTCTTTTCCGTTTTGCCGTGAATTTTGGATGAAATGACTAATGTCACTGCAAAGTAGAATTGGTGGCGAAAGAAATAAGCCATCATATGGAATTTTATGTGCAAAATTGAAAGCGTTATGATTTTTAGAAGGTGATGCAAAAACGGAAAAACCCTGCGTCCTTAAGGGGTTAACAACTACATCTGCTGGGAGTTTGTTCCAAACGTTGACTACTCTTTAATAAAATAATATTTTCTCACATTGCTTGTGATCTTTCTCCCAACTAACTTCAGATTGTGGTCCCTTCTTGTTCTTGGGTTTAGTTTCCTATTCAAAACTTTTACCTCCTGACCCTTATTCAACCTTTTAAAGCTTTTGATGTCCCCCATTCCCTTCTTTCTTTCCAGACTTTAAGATTAAGTTCTCCTACCTCCTACATCACCCTAGATGATGCAACAATGATCAATTGTGCAAATACATGTCATTAGCAAAATGTCCTAATTTTTATGCTGTACCCATCCTCTGTCATTATTATTTACTGCTCATTGTCTAGGATACTGAGCGCCACTTCACTGTTGAACTGGATGGCCATGCTGATGATGTCACTTCTTTTGCACAGCAGAAGAGGATCGAGAGGTCAGGATTTCGGGAGTGTGTTCCCCTACTGGCCCCCTTCTTTGAGCTGTTTTTTTACACACAGAAAAAGGCAGGGGAACACACTTCCGAGATATCTCCTTGTATCGCTCCAAGACTGCTTGGTGAGCATAGATTTGAATGTCCTGCCCAAACCAGGAAGTTGAGCTGGACAGAACAATGCATTGAACAATGCAAATCATGAGATGGGATAAACCCTTGAAGTCTTTCCTGTTAAATGTTACGATTAAATAGGTACTGTCACAAAAAACTTTAAAAAATTGATCAGTCGTAGTCTGTGTTCAAACCCTGACTAATCAGGGGAATAAGCCGGGAGATGTACACACTTTCTCTCCCGACTCGGTGTCAAATGGCAGAGACTGTCGCACAATCTAATTATATTAGACCATCTTTGTCACATAGACCCAGAGCGGGCTCTGCATGAAGTTGTGGTTTGGCCTGCATACAATGATTACAAAATAATATCTGCCCATCGCAAAAAAGTACCTGCCCAATCATCTCAGCCCACGCCCAACTTTGTTTATACTCTGGACAGTTCCTGACATGGACAGAGGTGTCAGCAGAGAGCACTGTAGTCATATTGGAAAGAACTACATCCTTCCTCTGGGACAGAAATACAGAGCTAATTTCTTTTTTCTAAAAAAGCACCACATCTTTCCTCAGGTTGTATGTGGTATTCCAACTTGGATTTATTTACCTCAATGGAACTAAGCTGCAATACTGTACAAATCCGAGAACAGGTGCAGTGTTGTTTTTGGAAGAAATTAGCTCTGTGTCTATCCCTGGATAACCCTTTTAAGGTACAGTAACTAATTTACTCAAACTATCACATACTGTCTGACATCAAATTAAAATAGATTTAGTGAAAGTGCGATCATATTTGTTCTTTAAATGCCAAATATTTATTGTACGTAGCAACAAATAAACCCTCCTTATAGTTGTTACTTTCTATTTAATGAAAAGAAAATGCTTTTAGGAATACAGAACACATTACTTAGTCTCATTTTGCCAAGATGTGATCAACAAATGGATGCCAAATGAGTGCTTGCTTTTAACAGTGTGCCCCATCTTCTCCATCCGCAGTTTTCCCTTTTTACATTTCAGTTTGATATGCTGTGTAATCTCCAATGCACTTAGATGACTGAAAATAGACGCAATATTTATTATATAAAGCATCAGAAGAACCAATAATTAGTATAAAGGAACAAGGCAGAGACTCGAGCCAGAACTCATTTTCCAGGCTTTAGGAATGGTAAATGAGTGCATACTCTTTGACTTCAGTGAGAAGATCCTTTTTTATACATAAAAGTTGCAGGAAGATGTTAGAACTGAAGATCCTAAAGACATTTGGTTAATGTAAAATTAAAAAGGGCTCCCGGGGACTGTATAGAGATAAATGGAATAACTGGGCTTTAGACTTGCTGGAATTTTCTAAAACCCTCATTGTTAAAGTGATGTCCTCACACTCTGATCTCTAGGATGGAGGACCTGTGTCCAATAGTTAAAGGGGTTATCCATCTTTTATTAAAGAGTACCTGTCATCAACAAAAACTTTTAATATGTTGTTCATAATCATTAATGAAGAGATATTGTAATATATCTTCATTAAAAAATATTAATATTTATACCAGTTTTTTCATTTTATAATTTTGGCCACTAGGGTTCACTCTTCTATGCCTGGTCTGCAGGCAGCTTCCTATGCTTTTCATAGTAAGTGTACAGCTTTTAGGACTAATGCTGAAAGGGTTCTGGTCCTTCCACCAGAAGTTCAGTACTCTCAGCTCAGGACTGTGAGCTACAAGCCTGTGAGCTGAGAGTACTGAACTTCCGGTGCAAGGACCAGAACCCTTTCAGCATTAGTCCTAAAAGCTGTACACTTACTATGAAAAGCATAGGAAGCTACCTGCAGACCAGGCATAGAAGAGAGACCCCTAGTGGCCAAAAGTATAAAATGAAAAAACTGGTATAAATATTAATATTTTTTAATGAAGATATATTACAATATCTCTTCATTAATGATTATGAACAACATATTAAAAGTTTTTGTTGATGACAGGTACTCTTTAACCTTTCCCTATCGTGCCTGTGATGCGGTCCAGCTGTACGTGCCACCGCCCCTGTGATCAGCTGTTGCCTGGAACCAAACAGGGGGGGCGGGGGCATAAAATCACAAAAAAGGGTTCAAACCACCCCAAACATGTAAGGTAAGTAATGCAGATAACACATAACTTGGCATCACAGGCACAATAGTGAAAACTTAATAAAACCTGGATAACTCCTTTAAGACTCCTCAGACTATTGACACCTGAGTATTAATACAAATAAGAGGGTTCTAATCCAGAACACTGTAGCTGCTTTTTTTTTTTTAAGTATTAAACACATAGCAATAACAATTGCTTTTACATGTATAGACACCAATGCCGTAAAAAGATTGTGTCACAAGGAAAAATGTAGAAGACATAAGTACACTATGCCAATTGCATTTATGTATTTTTTCTGTTTGACTTTTATTCTCCCTCAATGTGCAGGCAAAGACTTCTTGCCCAATATACACACGAGTCCATTGTGCTACTGTCAAGGCATTAAAAACCTGTTTTATACTCATATTTAGCCTGATTGATTTCCCTTTCTTTTTGATTGACAGTATACTTTGTTACTATTGCCATCTGCCAAGGTCCCAATAGTTGGGCCCACCAGATCATACATAAATATCAATGAATATGAACAGAGACTAAGAGACAGGGGGCGTAAATTAACATAATGTGCATAACTTTGTGAGTATTCTCCAGCAGAATTGATATGACTTATTATAAAAGAAAATTATGCTGTCTGCTATCTGTGAATTATAGTAGTTTAGAGGGTTATTCCATAGTTAATGTTAATGTTGATCCCTATCAGTAAAATATTTATAAGTGACCTTACAACTCTAGCCAATGATTCTTCTTAAACAGTAGTTCAAGCCCAAGGCTGCTTCCATGTCACTTTAAAGGGGTTATCCAGGAATTGAAAAACAGACCTATTTTCTTTCAAAGACTGCTCCCTGTCTGTCTCCACTTTGAGTGTGGTATTACAACTTGGCTCCATTCGTTTCAATGGAACTGAGCTGCAGAGCCACAGCCAACCTGGGGACAAACAGGGAGCGGTCTTTGAAAGAAATTAGCTCTGTTTTAAGCTGTTTACTTATAAAAAACTTTCTTTGATCCTGTCAAGGCAGTCTTGATCGAACACTGAGCACTTAATATACAGCACCTTAATATACAGCACCTTCTGCCCCATGAGAGACCAGCATTATAACTGGCAAATGAGCAGGGCCGGCCTTAGGTGTTCAGGTGCGCTGTGCGAGCTAACCTTGTGGCGCCCCCCCCCCCCCCCCCTATTACCCCATAAACATACACAAAGAGGAAAAAAATCTTTGTAACAAATATTTTTTTTTATATTCAACCATTCCCCTGCCCTCTTAATCAGTCCCATGTCCCCCTTAATTAGATGCAGTATAGTTCCCCCACATTAGGTGCAGTATAGTTCCCCACATTAGGTGCAGTATAGCTCCCCACATTAGGTGCAGTATAGCTCCCACGTTAGGTTAGGTGCAGTATAGCTCCCCATGTTAGGTGCAGTATAGCTCCCCACGTTAGGTGCAGTATAGCTCCCCACGTTAGGTGCAGTATAGCTCCCCACGTTAGGTGCAGTATAGCTCCCCACGTTAGGTGCAGTATAGTTCCCCACATTAGGTGCAGTATAGCTCCCCACATTAGGTGCAGTAGAGTCCCCCACATTAGGTGCAGTATAACTCCCCCACATTAGGTGCGGCATAATGTTCCCCACATTAGGTGCAGTATAGCTCCCCCACATTAGGTGCAGTATAGTTCCCCACATTAGGCGCAGTATAGTTCCCCACATTAGGTGCAGTATAGTTCTCCACATTAGGTGCAGTATAGCTCCCCCACATTAGGTGCAGTATAATGTTCCCCCACAATAGGTGCAGTATAGTTCCCCACATTAGTTGCAGTATAGTTCCCCACATTAGGTGCAGTATAGCTCCCCCACATTAGGTTGGCAGTATAGCTCCCCCACATTAGGTGCAGTATAGTTCCCCTACATTAGGTGCAGTATAGCTCCCCCACATTAGGTGCAGTATAGTTCCACACATTAGGTGCAGTATAGCTCCCCACATTAGGTGCAGTATAGTTCTCCACATTAGGTGCAGTACAGTTCCCCCACAATAGGTGCAGTACAGTTCTCCCACATTAGGTGCAGTACAGTTCCCCCACATTAGGTGCAGTATAGTTCTCCACATTAGGTGCAGTATAATGTTCCCCCACATTAGGTGCACTATAGTTCCCCACATTAGGTGCAGTATAGTTCCCCCACATTAGGTGCAGTATAGCTCCCCCACATTAGGTGCAGTATAATGTTCCCCCACATTAGGTGCAGTATAGTTCCCCACATTAGGTGCAGTATAGTCCTCCACATTAGGTGCAGTATGTTCCCCCACATTAGGTGCAGTATAGTTCTCCACATTAGGTGCAGCATAGTTCCCCACATAAGGTGCAGTATAGTTCCCCATATTAGGTGCAGTATAGTTCCCCACATTAGGTGCAGTATAGCTCCCCACATTAGGTTGGCAGTATAGCTCCCCACATTAGGTGCAGTATAGTTCCCCCACATTAGGTGCAGTATAATGTTCCCCCACATTATGTGCAGTATAGTTCCCCACATTAGGTGCAGTATAGTTCCCCACATTAGGTGCAGTATAGCTCCCCCACATTAGGTTGGCAGTATAGTTCCCCACATCAGGTGCAGTATAGCTCCCCACATTAGGTGCAGTATAGCTCCCCCCATTAGGTGCAGTATAGTTCTCCACATTAGGGGCAGTATAGCTCCCCACATTAGGTGCAGTATAGTTCCCCACATTAGGTGCAGTATAGTTCCCCACATTAGGTGCAGTATAGTTCCCCACATTAGGTGCAGTATAGTTCCCAACATTAGGTGCAGTATAGCTCTCCACATTAGGTGCAGTATAGCTCCCCCACATTAGGTTGGCAGTATAGCTCCCCACATTAGGTGCAGCATAGCCCCACATTAGGAAGAAGCAGGTTCCCCACATTAGGTGCAGTATAGCTCCCCACATTAGGTGCAGTATCGCCCCACATTAGGAAGAAGCAGTTTCCCCACATTAGGTAGTAGCAGGTTCCCCAAATTCGGTAGCATTGTTGTTCCCCCATCCCCCCACCCCCTCCCCCCACCGACTCACACAAACACAGGCAACCACACATGCACACACACACAGAAAGACAACCACACATGCGCACACACACACACACACACACACAGACACCCACACATACACATAGGCAACCTTACCTGACCTGCGCTGCCACTGACGTCCTGTGCGTGTCTGCGGAGATACTTCACATGTGCGACGTCCCTCTTCAGACTCGGGCCGCCAGCCAACCGGAGATGCAGAGGAGGTCGGGGTAAGTGAAGCCTTCCGGTGTAATGAAGAAAACTGTGCCCTGAAGCGGAATGTGATCCTCCGCATAGGGACACAGTTGAGGGAGGGTAGTGGGAATGTAACGAGAGGGAGTGGCCTGCCAAGAAGAAAACTGTGTCCTTTTGCGGAGGGTCACATTCCACTACAGGGCACAGTTTTCTTCATTACACCGGCATTCAGCACTGCTTGCACGAAGCAGGGCTAAATCCCGGGCATCGGGCAATACAAATTATATATACTTGGTGCGAGCTGTGTCGGCCGCCCGGCACCCCTGTTGCTATGGCGCTCTGTGCGGCCGCACAGCTCGCACACCCCTAAGGCCGGCCCTGCACATGAGGCCCTGTTGCAGGTCTTGTATTGGGGCCCAGAAGCTACAAGTGACACTTGTGGAAGATCCGTACCCAGATGGTGGGTAATGCAGAAATGAGAGCAGACATTTTCCATCTGGTCATGACAAATGAAGAAAGACGGCACATCCATTGAAGCAGCCGTTGGTTTTTACCAAAACAAATATATGACACAAAACAATGTTTGTTTAATAGCAAAATATTCGGGCTTTATGAAACATACCTGATACAAATGAAATTATTTTAGGTTATAGCCAAATAAAGTAGAAATAAAGAAGAAAACAATTACATTTCCCCACTTATTTATAATATGGATTTACTTGTCAGCTGTAGGACTGGGAGAGAAGACAAACATTTTCTTAACAGCTAGTGCACAGGGCGGCCTAGATTTCAATGTGTGATATCAGCCTTGTGTGTTATCCCTTAAAGGGGTAGTCCAGTGGTGAAAAACTTATCCCCTATCCTAAGGATAGGGGATAAGTTTGAGATCGCGGGGGGTCCGACCGCTGGGGCCCCCTGCGATCTCTCTGTACGGGGCCCCGGCTCTCCGCCGAGATAGCGGGTGTCGACCCCCGCACGAGGCGGCGGCCGACACGCCCCCTCAATACATCTCAATGGCAGAGCCGGAGATTGCCGAAGGCAGCGCTTCGGCTCTGCCATAGAGTTGTATTGAGGGGGCGTGTCGGCCGCCGCTTCGTGCGGAGGTCGACACGCCCCCTTCCCACGGGCTGTCGGAGCTCCGTACAGGAGATCGCGGGGGGCCCCAGGGGTCGGACCCCCCGCGATCTGCAACTTATCCCCTATCCTTAAGATAGGGGATAAGTTGTAAACCACTAAATCACCACTGGACTACTCCTTTAATACAATTGCTACATTTTGCTTCAAATCACTTTCCCTTGAAGGGGTACTCCAATGGGAAAAAAAATTAAGTCAACTGGTGGCAAAAAGTTTAACAGATATATAAATTACTTCTATTTTAAAATCTTAATCCTTCCAGTACTTATCAGCTGCTGTATGTTTCACAGGAAGTTAAATAGTTATTTTCTGCCTGACCACAGTGTTCTCTGCTAACACCTCTGACTGTGTCAGGAACTGTATAGAGTAGCAAAGGTTTGCAATGGGGATTTGTTCCTGCTCTGGACAGTGCCTGACATGGACAGAATGGTCAGCAGAGAGCTCTGTGGTCATACTGAAAAGAAATTCAAAAAGAAAAGAACTTCCTCTGGAGCATAAAGCAGCTGTAAAGTACAGGAAGGATTAAGATTTTTAAATAGAAGTAATTTACAAATCTGTTTACCTTTTTGGCACCAGTTGATTTTGATTTTTTTTTTTCCACTGGAGTACCCCTTTAAGACAAGTATACAAACCCCCCCCCCCCCCCCATTATATGTGGGACATTTCATACTGCACTAGTTACTTTAATGTAAAGCCAGGAGAACAAAAACAAAACTATAAAACTCCACAGTTAAAAATGCCACAATAAAAGTGCAATTTTTCAGAAAAACACTGTTTGTGAAACCAACACATACTGCAATAAATGGAAGAAGTAACAAGCTGCAGCTATCAGGGGACATGCATTACAGTTCTGTGTACTTTCCAACAGAAAGTTTATACTAAGGCATCTCTGTAGTATTAAGCTGTACAATAAAGTATTAATGCATAAGTATAGATTGTTTATCTTTATGTTGTCCAAATACAAGAACATCTTTTGTTATCTCGTCTCCATGCAAAGTAATATAACACCAGTAAAAAGTATCAGATTGTCACTAGTATAAATGTACAATAGAGAAATATTGAGACAGGGCGCCATCTAGTGTTTTTACGAACTCATGATGAAAGAAAAAAAATATGGGGAAATGTATCATACATTTATCACACACTTTTCTCTTTCAGTGTGGAAAAAGGGCCCAATTTTGGCACATCGATGGTTTTGCAACTATTTTGGTGAGACTTTTTGTCCTAAGGTGGTATTTGGCAAATGTTCTTATGATTTTGTCCTTTGAATTTGCAGTGGTTGGGAATTTATCCTGTGCAAATTTTTTTTTTAACTTTTTTTTTTCCAAATGTTGCTAATTTTGTTGCAGAGGGCTCCAATACCAGCAAACCAATACCAGCAATCTTTTAATTTGCGTGACAACTTATGATAAAAATAGGCGCATGAACATGGGTGGTGAGGAGAGACGGCTACTAACAGTATCTGGGACCTCACAGGCAGAGGTGATCCTGCTACTGCCGTCATTAACCCTATAGATGCCGCAATCAATGCCGATTACAGCGTCTAAAGTGAAAGTAAAAGATGCCAGTAGTTCAGTGGATCTCATCAAACCCCAATGATCAGGTCAATGAGCTAGAATGGCAGCAGAGGGTTGCCTTACCTGCCCCCGGCTGCCTGATTGACTTTTCAGTGATGCACCTTGGGACAGCCAGCATTGAACAGTGGATGCAAGATAATGATTGCATGTAAAAGTCCCCTATAAGGACTTAAAGAGAATCTGAAAGCTGGTTCGCCCACACTTAACCCAGGATAATGGGTTATAGTGCGGGAGAAGAACTGTAAAATGATGGGTCACTTACTTAAATTCGTTCTATAGGTGCAGTGAAATGGTAGTAAATGGCTTTATTCTTAATGCACCCCAGTGCACATTGGAAGCGGGGAGCCAACTGTCCCGACCCCCCCCCCCCCCCCCCCAGTCTTGATTATTCAAATTCTTCATTCTCACGTCAATAGGACGTGAGAGCCGATGGGGGGAGGTGAGCAAGTCTCTTTACCTGTGCCACTGAAGCCTCACTACACCCAACTTCCGGTTTTAACAAGCCAATGATCGCTCACATCCCTTCATGGCTCTCACGTTCTAGTGGTGTAAAAGTAAACAATTTGAATAATGAAGCCTCAGGCAGAAGATAGATGAGGCAGGGGAGTACAGCCAGTCGGCTTCCCGCCTCCAATGTGTGCTGGGGCACATTAGATATAAAGCTATTTACTACCATGTCTCTGCACCTATACAATGGATTTCAGTAAGTGACCCATCATTTTACAGAAGGAAAAAACTAAAAGGTAAAAATGAAAATTGGCTGTGTCCTCAGGGCCAAAATGGGCTGTGTCCTAAAGGGATTACATTAAAGTCTTGATAAAAAATATCTAACCTTGTTGTGTATTCAGCTCTTATACAGATCTATGTGTTCCCATGGTTACAGACTACAAACAATTCTTGTGTATAAATAGCTGTGTGTGACTTTCAACATGTCCTGCTGGGTTCACATCACGTTTTTTGCCATACTGTTTTCAATCCGTTTTTCTAAAGAAAACCGTATGGCAAAAAACGGATGGAACAGTATGGGAAAAAGTAAACCGTATGCGTTTTTAAACTGTATACTGTTTTTTTAAAAGTGCATACAGTTCCGTCTGTTTTTATAAAAAAAAACATGTTTTTGATAATTTTGTCCATTTTTCGTGGGGGGGTGTTGGGTGGGGACTTTAGGATGCAAATGCGCATGTGCAAAGTAAAAACCGTAAATGGTTTCCCGTATGGAACCGTATACATGTGCATTTCCCATTGACATCCATGTTAAATAAAAAACGTATGCGGTTGCAGTACGGTTTTTAAACCGGAGTCAAAACCAGTGTGCCTTCAGTTGTTGCAAAACTACAACTCTCAGCATGCACTGACAGCCAAAGGGCATGCTGGGAGTTGTAGTTATGCAACAGCTGGAGGCACACATTTTCATAGAAAACATAACTCCTGCTGCTGGATCCCTCCACCACTGCTCCGCCAGAACCGCGGAGGGGGACCACCGCCACTCGGAGGACTGCCACCACACAGGTGAATATTATTAGGATCATATACTCTGTACCTCTACTAGATTATTTTTTTTATTTTAAAAGGAAGGGTTTAGAGCAGTGGTTCTTAACCTTGTTGGAGGTACTGAACCCCAACAGTTTCATATGTACATTCACCAAACCCCTCTTAATTGGAAAACTAAAATGTGATTTTTTCAAATTCAAAACATAGGAGGTATATATTTAAGTATATATTTATACATAGATGCACAGAATGAACAAAACCATTAAGAACAAAGAACAAAACCATGAAAACAGGATTTTCACACAAAAACAAAAACATAATGAATATTTACTGCAGATCAGTGTGACTTCTGTTGTCTTTCAGAGACCAGTTCAGAAATGCGTGGCTTTACCTTGGCAAGTGTCACTCTCGTCATTTTTGCAATAATGGCAGTGTTCCCCCACATTAGGCAGGAAGTGTTCCCCCCACATTAGGCCGGCAGCGTTCCCCCCACATAAGGCAGGCAGTGTTCCCCCCACATAAGGCAGGCAGTGTTCCCCCCACATTAGGTTGGCAGTGTTCCCCCCACATTAGGCAGGCAGTGTTCCCCCACATTAGGCAGGCAGTGTTCCCCCCACATTAGGCAGGCAGTGTTCCCCCCACATTAGGTTAGCAGTGTTCCCCCCACATTAGGCAGTGTTCCCCCACATTAGGCAGACCATTCCTCCACATTAGATAGGCAGTGTTTCCAAACATTTGGCAGGCAGTGTTCCCCCACATTAGGCAGGCAGTGTTCCCCCACATTAGGCTGGCAGTATGTTACCCCACATTAGGCTGGCAGTATGTTCCCCCACATTAGGTGCAATATAGTCCCCCACATTAAGCTGGCAGTATGTTCCCCCACATTAGGTGCAAGATAGACCCCCACATTAGGCTGGCAGTATGTTCCCCCACATTAGGTGCAATATAGTCCCCCACATTAAGCTGGCAGTATGTTCCCCCACATTAGGTGCAATATAATCCCCCACATTAGGCTGGCAGTATGTTCCCCCACATTAGGCTGGCAGTATAGTCCCCCACATTACGTTGGCAGTATAGTTCCCCCCACATTAGGTGCAGGATGTTCCCCCACAGACATACAGCTTCCAGCCATACAGTATGGCTGGAGGATGTATGCCTGTGTACTGCCCCACTTCAGTGCTCCGACCACCGCTCCTCGGGTCCAGCCATAGCAGGACCGGAGGATCACTGGTCGGAACACCGAAGCTGACGCGCCGCTGGTAAACACTTACCAACTGCCAGAGCGTGTCCTTGCTTCTTCTCTACTCCTCTGCGCTCCGTTGCCATGGGCGCACACATGGGACGTGAGTGACGTCCCTGCGTGTGCTAGTTCCCGGTGGTCCCCGCGTTTTTAAAGTAAATGCGGGGCCGTAGGGACTTAACAGAGGCGTCCCTGTATTTCAAAATCATCTTTCGGAACACAGGGATGTGCCGAGGCAAAAACACCCGGCGGGCCTCCCCCGCCGAACCCCCGAGACTGACTCACCGAACCCCTGGGGTTCGATCAAACCCAGGTTAAGAACCACTGGTTTAGAGTAACAACATTTAAATATTTGCTTCTAGTTTCTTTTTATTGCAGCTTAGTAAGTAACATTATGTCAAAAGTGTTTTTAGGTGTTAGTAAGTATTTGTTGGTGTTTTTTAATAATAATAATAATAATCACAATAATAATAATTCTTTATTTATTTAATGCACACATGGGAAGTAAATATTTTTTACGTCAACTGGTACTGCACCATCCCACACTGGTGAACACTATTATGCACTATATTTATACTATACACAGTCTAAAGGGGGTAAGCCACATAAGGGGATTTTAGTACATACCTGCCAGACAGCAATGGACATGCTTAGAAAGGATCCATACTTGTCTTGGGGCTAAATGGCTATGTTGTGAGATTACCATAATGCTGAGGTTATCTTTTTGTAAACTGGCTATTTCCTGTTGGAGTTTGTTCTCTCAAACTACAAGTCCCATGATTAATTGTAAGTGTGAGGACACTTTTCTTCCTCCCATGCATCAGCCATCCCACCCATAGAAACACACCTGAGCTGCCTTTCATGCAAAAGACCAGTGTTTTCTACCCAGGGTGCCTCCAGCTGTTGCAAAACTACAATTCTTCCAGAATGATCTTCCTCCCACCCAGCAGTTGCTCCACCCATTAAATCAGAAAGGCTCCCTCTGAACACCTGACTAGTGATGTAATGTCTCAGGCCACACTGCATCCTGGGAAAACCTGAGACATTTTGTGTGCTGTTAAAAATAAATGTTAGGGCAAAAATCACAGAAGAATTGTTAGACCACTGTCACACACAGGTACAGATACAATGTTATGAACTACACTAACTTTACAGCCTGTGTAGCATAGTCAAATAAAAATAAATCCTGGAATACCCTTTTAAGAGCTTCCTCTTCCTTATTATTACACATAGATCACAGGTGATTATATTCCACCTTTCCTGTTGAACATGTTCATGTCCAGAATCCATAGTGGAAGCTCCACAATTTGCACAGTAATGTAGCAGAATCCCATTGTAAACAATGGGAGGCTGCTAAAAGCAGAATATAACCTAATTTTATTAAACTAAGTCAGACAGTTTGATATTCAGCTAAGGTCCTGGCATCATTGTTTCTGTACTGCCTGTGCAACAATGTGCGATCCTAAATTTGAATGGAACCATATACAACAACTGTTTTGCATTTTACATATTCATACCACCATTAAAATTCAATGTCCAATGTTCCAATTTTCTTCTTATTTTTTTCCCTTTGTATTTTCATAGTCCCATAGTCTGTTGTTTCCCATAGTCCATGTAGCTGATAAGGGATATCTCTAAATTCTGATAATGGAGCGCAGGCAATATGGCCTCACTCATAGTAATGTACAAAAATGATCTAATTAAATGTACAATGAGAAAAAAAAACAGATTATCAAAAAAGAACTTGTGTAAGTACCTAGCTCTATTCAGTAAAAATATCTGTGTGACACATTTGTTTAACATCCACATGGCCTACATGTATGCAGAGGCGTACCTAGTGCACAGGGCTCCCCTGGAAAGGTGTTGCAAAAAAGACAGTCTAGGAAATCCTGGCATAAGCAGGCTTTCGTCTATCCCCAACATGGGTCTTTAGTGCCAGGCAATCTCAGGCTCCAAAACGAGTTCACGCCTGTTGGCTGAATAGATCTACTGGCCCAGTCTAGAGCCATTTTAGGGCCCTATACAGTCAAATAGCCAGGGCCCCCAATGCTGCCTATTACCTATTCCCAATCTTGCACCTTGTCTTACTATTTTTATTTTTTTTAAAGCTGGCAACTACTAGTAAGTAAGTAAGTAAGTAAATAAGCTTACAGACAGTGCATAACTACAGCATTCTAACTTGATACAAGGGAGGGGGGCTGCTGTCTACAAGGGAAGGGGGTGCACTGTCTACAAGGGAGGGAGGGCCTGCTGTCTACAAGGGGGGGCTGTCTATAAGGGGGACACTGTCTACAAGGGAAAGGGGGCCTGCTGTCTACAAGGGGCTGGTCTGCTATCTACAGGGGAAGGGGGCCTGCTGTCTACAAGGGGCGGGGCCTGCTGTCTACAGGGGAAGGAGGCCTGCTGTCAACAAGGGGCGGGGCCTGCTGTCTACAAGGGAGGTGAGCTGCTGTCTACAAGGGAGGGGGGCTGCTGTCTACAAGGGAGGGGGGCTGCTGTCTACAAGGGAGGGGAAGGCTTGCTGTCTACAAGGAAGGGGGAGGGTCTGTCTACAAGGGGGGCCTGCTGTCTACAAGGGAAGGGGGCCTGCTGTCTACAAGGGAAGGGGGCCTGCTGTCTACAAGGGAGGGAGGGCCTGCTGTCTACAAGGGAGGGGGGCCTGCTGTCTACAAGGGAGGGGGGCCTGCTGTCTACAAGGGAGGGGGGCCTGCTGTCTACAAGGGAGGGGGGCCTGCTGTCTACAAGGTGGGTGCTGCGGTCTACAGGTGGGCTGCTACTAATGTCTGCAGGGGGGCTGCTGTCTACAGGGGGCTGCTGCTAATGTCTGAAACTATCTATACTACCTACAAGGGGATACTACCTACTATTAAGGCAATCCTACTGCAGTCACCTGCACTAACTTGAATTTATAGGTAGTGCAGGTGACCTGGTTTCTACCGCTGCTCACCATGTGAACATCAGTGCAATCACTCCGGAGACATCGGTCTCACCGCCAATGCAAATTCCCTGTTCTGCCCAACGGAGAAGAGAGAAAAATTTGCTCATACTAAAGAAGCCCGCCTCCATTGCACACAACAAGGAACCCACATATCAGCACGGTAAGCAGCGCCAGAAACCGGGTCACCCTGGTTTCAGATTCCCTTTAAAAGATAAATAAAAGCACTCGTAATTAATATTGGTGATTACTAGAATTAAAGTATCGGCACTCGGTCTTAAAAAAATGGTATCGGGATATGCCTAGTGAGAAAACAAGCGCCAATTTAGGAGATCATTGCTCATATCTGGCAATAGTCAGGCAGTGTACTACAACCCTTAATGATAAGTTCCCCTGTTGTGCATCCCCTTCCCATCAGGACCCTCCCTGCAGTGAGATCCCATCATTCAGATTTGTTTAGTAGATTAGAGCTCTGTTAGGGAGATGTCTAGTTTACCACAGATGGCTCCATGAGGGAGTCCAAAGCCTTTATTAAAACAAGGGGGCCCACTATATGTGGAGAAAGGTTGCGCAGAGGTGATAAAAAGCAAAAAGTGGGAGAGGGTGGGAGAAAGCTCAAGATCGTAAGGACTCTGTGCAGGGACACGAGGAGGTGTTGACATTTAATAATTTGTTGTACACATGGGTATGCATGTAGAATGGTATGCTGATGTATACGGCTGCATATCTGAGCTTGGGGGGTCATTCTTTTCAACCCCTTAAGGCCGCAGGGTTTTTCCATTTTTGAGCTTTCGTTTTTTCCTCCTTACCTTTTAAAAATCATAACCCTTTCAATTATGCACCCAAAAATCCATATGATGGCTTATTTTTTTTGCCACCGATTCCACTTTGTAATGACATCAGTCCTTTTACCCAAAAATCTATGACGAAACTCCCAAAAAAATCATTGTGGGGCAAAATTGAAGAAAAAACACCATATTGTGATTTTGGGGGCTTTCATTTTAACGCAGTAAATTTTTTGGTAAAAATTACACTTCTCTTAATTCTGTATGTCCATACGATTAAAATGATACCATACTTATATAGGTTTGATTTTTTTTTTTACTTCTCGAAAAAATCATAACTACATGCACGGAAATTTATAAAATTCTGACCTCTAACTTTTTTATTTTTATGTATACGGGGCGGTATGAGGGCTAATTTTTTTGTGTCGTGACCTTAAGTTTTTATCGGTACCATTTTTGTATTGATCGGACTTTTTGATATTCACTTTTTTTATTCACTTTTTCATGATATAAAAAGTGAACCCAAAATATGCTATTTTGCACTTTTGAATTTTTTTGTGCGTACGCCTTTGACCGCGCGGTTTAATTAATGGTACTTTTATAGTTCAGACATTTATGCACGCGGTGATACCACATATGTTTATTTTTATTATGGTTACATTTTTTTTTATATGGAATTTGGAAAAAGGGGGTGATTTAAACTTTTAATAAGGAAGGGGTTAATGGGTGTTTTTTTTTTTTAACTTTTTATAAAAATATTTATTTATTTATTGATTTTTTTTTTTTTTTTTACACTTTTAGTCCCCTTAGGGGATTTTTAGGAGGAATCATTTGATTCCTCATACAGATCAATGTGGTTTCATATAACCATATTGATCTGTGTGCTCTGCGCTCGACTGATAAAGCCTGGTCCTGTCAGGCTTTATCATTCTCAGCACAGCAGCCGGCATAGGACAAGAGGTAAGCCTTCCGGCTACCTTAGCAGTGGATCGCCTCCCCCCCCCCAGGGGCAATCCACCCCACTGGACCACCAGGGAGAGTTAAAATGGCCCTTTAGACGCCGCTGTCAACTTTGGCAGTGGCAATCTAAAGGGTTAATACCCGGCTGCGACAATCGTTGCATGTCGGCTATTAACGCCAGCCCCCATCTACAGGAATCAGCTGGGGGCCCGCCGGTATGACACATGCTCAAGTTGGAAGCCCGCACCATACGATGGTTGCCGTCTCAGGATGAGCCGGCTCGTCCTTAGACGGCAACTGGTTAATGGGATGAACGTAGTCTACTAGTGATTATGTTTGTTCTAGGCCTAAGTATATTCTGTATTTTTTTAGGACTCTAAATTGCAGATGGATATGTTTTTGAGGCCCACAATATTAGAGTTTACTCTCTAGACTGCTAGACAATGTTTGGTTAATTAAAACAGTGCAGCTTGAATATGCGGTACAGTACATCAGCATACTGTTCTGCTAAAGTGTACAGCAATTACCAAATGTGAACTTGGGCTAGGTTCACACAAAGTTATTACTCTCCGCTAGACCTATCTGCTTACATCTTGCCAAAGACTGGCTGCTGATGTACAGTATACAGTTGCGCAGAAAAGCTGATGCCGGTCATTCTCAATTGCCCAGAGTCATCTTTTGACTCAGTTTTGGTCATATGCGTTCTCTTAACCCCTTGGGAACTCAACCCATTTTCACCTTAAAGGGGTTATCCAGGAAAAAAACTTTTTTTTTTACATATCAACTGGCTCCAGAAAGTTAAACAAATTTGTAAATTACTTCTATTAAAAAAATCTTAATCCTTTCAGTACTTATGAGCTTCTGAAGTTTAGGTTGTTCTTTTCTGTCTAAGTAATCTCTGATGACACGTGTCTCGGGAACCGCCCAGTTTAGAAGAGGTTTTCTATGGGAATTTGCTTCTAAACTGGGCATTTCCCTAGACACGTGTTATCAAAGATTACTTAGACAGAAAAGAACAACCTTAACTTCAGAAGCTCGTAAGTACGGAAAGGATTAAGATTTTTTAATAGAAGTAATTTATAAATCTGTTTAACTTTCTGGAACCAGTTGATATATAAAAAAAAGTTTTTTCCTGGAATACCCCTTTAAGGACTCAGCCCTTTTTTGTAATTCATCAGGTCACTGAGCGTGAAACAGTGGCTGTCGTCCGGGTGCATGCTCCTGCCTCTTAGCTCTACTCATGTCTATGGGGAAGATGTCTCATCTGTGTTCCGAATGAACTTTGAATAATTCGTTGCAGCAGGATCTCCAGGTGTGTGCTCTGTGCTCAATGTTGTTGCTATTGTATTTGTACACTGATGCACGTGAAGCACCCCCTACTCTACTGGTCTGCTAAGGACTCATACCCCAATGCAGACACCTGTCAGCTTGATCTCACTGAACTTCAATCAACAGGGCCCGGTTCTATGTGTTGGTATTTGGTTATTATGCATTAATAACTCTGGGATGCTTTTACCTCTTATTCTGATTCTGAGAATGTTTTTTCGTGACATATTCTACTTTATCATAGTTGTAAATTTTTGTCGATACTTGCATCATTTCTTGGTGAAAAAATTCCAAAATTTCATGAACAATTAGAAAGTGTTGCCTTTTTCTAACTTTGAAGCTTTCTGCTTGTAAGGAAAATAGACATTCCAAATAAATGATGCATTGATTCACATATACAATATGTCTTCTTTATGTTTGCATAATAAAACTGACATGTTTTTACTTTTGGAAGACATCAGAGGGCTTCAAAGTTCAGCAGCAATTTTCAAATTTTTCACAAAATTTCCAAAATCTGAATTTTTCAAGGACCAGTTCAGTTTAAAGTTGAGGGGCCTTCATATTAGAAATACCCCATAAATGACCTGCACCCCTGAAAGTATTCAAAATGACAAAAAGTGTGTTAACCCTTTAGGTGTTTCACAGGAATAGCAGCAAAGTGAAGGAGAAAATTCTAAATCTTCATTTTTTTACACTCCCATGTTCTTGTAGACCCAGTTTTTTTAATTTTTACAAGGGGTAAAAGGAGAAAAAGCCCCCCAAAATTTGTAACCCAATTTCTCTTGAGTAAGGAAATACCTCATGTGTGGATGTTAAGTGCTCTGTGGGTGCACCAGAGGGCTCAGAAGGCAAGGAGCAACAATGGGGTTTTAGAGAGTGAATTTTGCTGAAATGTTTCTTGGTTTTTTTTCGGGGGGGGGGGGGGGGGAGGGGGAGCATGTCGCCTTTAGGAAGCCCTTATAGTGCCAGAACAGCGGGGAAAAAAAAAACACATGGTATACTATTTTGGAAACTACACCCCTCAAGGCACGTAACAAGGGGTACAGTGAGCCTTAACAACCCACAAGTGTTTGACAACTTTTCGGTTAAGTTGGATGTGTAAATGAATTTTTTTTTTCTCACTACAATGCAGTTTTTTTCCCCAAATTTACCAATTTTACAAGAGGTAATAGGAGAAAATGCCCCCCCCCCCCCAAATGTATGGAAATACCCCATGTGTGGGGGTAAAGTGCTCTGCGATCGCACTACAATTCTCAGAAGAGAAGGAGCCACATTTGTCTTTTATTAAAGCAAATTTTGCTGAAATTGTTTTTGGGGGGCATGTCGCATTTAGGAAGCCCCTATAGTGCCAGAAAAAAAAACACATGGCACACTATTTGGGAAACAACACCCCTCAAGGAACGTAACAAAGGGTACGGTGAGCCTTAACACCCCACAGGTGTTTGACAAATTTCCGCTAAAGTTGGACGTTTAGATTTAGATTCTTTTCACTAAAATGCTGGTGTTACCCCAAATTTTTCATTTTCACAAGGAGTAATAGGAGAAAAAGCCTCCCAAAATTTGTAACACCATTTCTTTTGAGTATGGACATACCCCATATGTGGATGTAAAGTGCTCTGCGGGCAAACTACAATGCTCAGTAGAGAAGGAGCACCATTGAGCCTTCTGAGGATTGAGAAAGGGAGAGATCCTGAAATGTCGCCAATCAAGCTCCTCTGCCGGGGAGCTCTCAGACGCTGTTTACAGAGTTAAGCAAGGTGTGCAGAACAGGGATAATGTCAAGAGCAAGGATTTGGCTTTGTGTCTCATGATAGCTCTACTTGGAATAGAAAGGAACTGTACAAAAAAGATGGTTTGCATCTTTCTCTCAAAGGAACATATGTACTCAGTGAACAATTCCAAGAATTTGCTAAGGAGTATTTAAACTAGGAAGGGGGGGGGGGGCAAAAGAGTGAAAATCCATGAGTCCAATTGCCCCCCGAAACAATGCCAGAACATGTCCGTAGCCCAGAGGTTAACTCCTTGGGGACGGAGCCCATTATAACCCTAAGGACGGGAGCATATTTTGCAATTCTGACCACTGTCACTTTAAGCGTTAATAACTCTGGGATGCTTTTACTTTTCATTCTAATTCCGAGAGCGTTTTTTCGTGACATATTCTACTTTATGGTAGTGGTAAATTTTTGTCGATACTTGCATCATTTCTTGCTGAAAAATTCCAAAATTTGATAAAAAAAATTGAAAATTTAGCATTTTTCTAACTTTGAAGCTCTCTGCTTATAAGGAAAATAAACATTCTAATTAAATAATATGTTTATTCACATATACAATATGTCTTCTTTATGTTTGCATCATAAAGTTGACATGTTTTTACTTTTGGAAAACATCAGAGGGCTTCAAAGTTCAGAAGCAATTTTCCACAAAATTTTCAAAATCGGAATTTTTCAGGGGCCTGTTCAGTTTTGAAGTGGATTTGAAGGGCCTTCATATTAGAAATACCCCATAAATTACCCCATTATAAAAACTGTACCCCTCAAAGTATTCAAAATGACATTCAGTAAGTTTGTTAACCCTTTAGGTGCTTCACAGGAATAGCAGCAAAGTGAAGGAGAAAATTCAAAATCTTAATTTTTTACACTCGCATGTTCTTGTAGACCCAGTTTTTGAAATTTTACAAGGGGTAATGGGAGAAAAAGCCCCCCAAAATTTGCAACCCAAGTTCTCTCGAGTATAGAAATACCTCATATGTGTATGTCAAGTGTTCGGCGGGTGCAGTAGAGGGCTCAGAAGGGAAGGAGCGACAATGGGATTTTGGAGAGTGAATTTTGCTGAAATGGTTTTTGGGGGCATGTCACATTTAGGAAGCCCCTATGGTGCCAGAACAGCGAGAAAAAAAACACATGGCATACTATTTTGGAAACTACACCCCTCAAGGCACGTAACAAGGGGTCCGGTGAGCCTTAACGCCCCACAGGTGTTTGATGACTTTTCGTTAAATTCGGATGTGTAAATGAAAAAAAAAATGTCACTAAAGTGCAGTTTTTTTCCCCAAATTTACCATTTCTACAAAGGGTAATGGGAGAAAAATCCCCCCAAAATTTGTAACGCAATTTCTCCCGAGTACGGAGATACCCCATATGTGGCCCTAAACTGTTGCCTTGAAATACGACAGGGCTCTGAAGTGAGAGAGCTCCATGCGCATTTGAGGCCTGAATAAGGAATTTGCAGTAGGGGTGGACAAGGATTGAGCTTGTCTCCACCAAAACCCTACCGCAGTGTTTCCCAAACAGGGTGCCTCCAGCTGTTGCAAGACTCCCAGCCTGCCAGGACAGTCTATGGCTGTCCGGCAACACTGGGAGTTGGGGTTTTGGAACAGCTGGAGGCGCCGTTTAGGAAACACTGCCGTATGAGACGTTTTTCATTTTTATTGGGGGGGGGGCGACGTGTAAGGGGGTGTATGTGTAGTGTTTTACTTTTTATTATTTGTTAGTGTAGTGTAGTGTTTTTAGGGTACATTCACACAGGCGGGGGTTCACAGTAAGTAAACCCACTGTAAACCCGTCCGTGTGAATGTACCCTGTACATTCACATGGGGGGGGGGGGCGCCCCAAGGGGGGGCACCCCAAACCTTCAGCTGTGGCAAAATGACAACTCCCAGAAGGCACTGACGGACCGTACATGCTGGGAGTTGTAGTTTGACAACAGCTGTAGGCACACTGGTGGGGAACCACTGAGTTAGAAAACAGACTCTAGCTCAGTGATTCCAACCCATGTGCCTCCAGCTGTTGCACGACTACAACTCCCAGCATGTACAGTCTGTCAGTGCACTCTGGGAGTTGCAGTTTTGCAACAGCTGGAGGCACACGGGTTGGAATCACTGAGTTAGGAAACAGACTCTAGCTCAGTGTTTCCCAACCAGTGTGCCTACAGCTGTTGCAAAACTACAATTCCCAGCACGGCCAGACAGTCAGGGATGCTGGCCGTGTAGTTCTGCAATATCTGGCCCTTCAGATGTTGCAGAACTACAACTCCCAGCATGCCTGGACAGTGGGCATGCTAGGAGTTGTAGTTATGCAACAACTGGGGAAGA
Source organism: Hyla sarda (assembly GCF_029499605.1). Classification (NCBI taxonomy): domain Eukaryota; kingdom Metazoa; phylum Chordata; class Amphibia; order Anura; family Hylidae; genus Hyla; species Hyla sarda. Next base: position 126,750,908 of record NC_079191.1, read on the forward strand.
ACAGTGGCCTCCAAACTGTAGCCCTCCAGATGTTGCAAAACTACAACTCCAAGCATGCCCAGACTGTCCAGGCATGCTGGGAGTTGTAGTTCTGCAACATCTGGAGGGCCAGATATTGCAGAACTACACGCCCAGTATCCCTGACTGTCTGGACATGCTGGGAGTTTTAGTTTTGCAACATCTGGAGGGCTACAGTTTGGAGACCACCATAAAGTGGTCTCCAAACTGTACCACTTCAGATGTTGCAAAACTACAACTCCCAGCATGCTCAGACAGTCAGTGCATGCTGAAAGTTGTAGTTTTGCAACATCTGGAGGACCACAGTTTAGAGAGGACTACACAGTGGTCTCCAAACTGTGACCCTCCAGATGTTGCAAAACTACAACTCCCAGCATACCCAGACAGCCTTTGGCTGTGTGGGCATGCTGGGAGTTGTAGTTTTGAAGCTTTTTTGAAGGCCACAGTGAAGATCACTTATCGCGATCTTCACTGCAGCCTTCTCAGCCGCACTTTCCGGCCGCCGCTCCTCCTGCTCACGCCGCTGGTTCCTGATGCCGCCTCCTCCTCCGTCCGGGTAAGCCAGGCCATGCTCCCCCCGCTCTCCGCCCGTGTTCCCCCGCTCTGTACCGACTTCCGATCGGTGGCCATACACCCCCCCCCCCTGCCCCCCTCCTGCCATTGGTGGTCATCCTGACTGACCAATGGCAGGGGATAGGAGGGGGTGGCAACACTGCCACTTTTCTCCTATCCTTTAGGCTGGTCGGAGCTGTCTCTGACAGGCCCGATCAGTCTTATTTTCCGGGAGATCGGGTCACCAGTGACCTGATGTGGCCGGATCGCGGCAAATCGCAGGTCTGAATTGACCTGCGATTTGCTGCGATCGCCGATATGGGGGGTCTCATGACCCCCCTAGGCATTGCCACGGGATGCCTGCTGATAGATATCAGCAGTCATCCCGGTGCGATCACCGCCCGGCGAGCGGCAGTGATCGGAAATGGCGAGGGCGTATGGATATGCCCTCCGTCCTTAAGTGACGGGACGCGAGGGCGTATGCATACGCCCTTCGTCCCCAAAGAGTTAAGAAATGACAAGCTCAGAGTCCTGTCTACAAATGCCCGCAGTTTAGGTAATAAAATCAATGAATCTGGATCAATAATGGCATCTGAGAATGTAGATTTAGTGGCTGTTACTGAGACATGGTTTAATGAAAGGAATGATTGGGACATATCCATACCAGGGTATTCTTTATACAGAAGAGACAGAGAAGGCAAGAAAGGAGGAGGAGTGGCCCTATATGTGAAAGATAGCATAAAATCTAACCTAATACAAGTTAGTGAGGCCAACATAGAGTCAGTTTGGGTTATGTTGCAGTTTGGTAATCATGCAGTAACTCGTGTAGGTGTGATATATAGACCACTTGGCCAAGTCAAAGAATTAGATGATCTACTAGTTGAAGAAATATCTAAAATGACAATGAAAGGAGAAGTTATCATTATGGGAGACTTCAATCTTCCGGATCTAAACTGGAAAACCAAAATAGCTAGTTCTGCCAGGAGTACAGATATTCTAAATTCCCTCCTGGGATTATCTCTACAACAAGTGGTTGAAGAGCAAATCCGGAGGGAGGCCATTTTGGATTTGGTATTCACAAATGGGGATTTGGTATATGATGTTATTGTTGGCGAAAGCTTGGGATCTAGTGATCACCAATCAGTGTGGTTTAATATAAGAACAGTGAAGGAGCCACACCACACAAAAACAAAAGTTTTAGATTTTAGAAAAACCGACTTTTCAAAAATGAGATTAGTCATAAATGAGTCCCTATCATACTGGAACAAATTACATGGAGTTCAGGAGAAAGAGGACTACTTAAAAGACACATTATGGAAGGCCACAGAAAACTGCATTAGACTTGTCAGTAAAAGCAGAAAAAGGAAGAGACCACTGTGGTACTCAGCAGAAGTGGCCAAAATCATTAAAAAAAAAAAAAAACTAGCATTTAGTAATTATAAAACAACGCAGAGCAATGAAGATAGGGAAATCTACAAGACTAGGCAGAAAGAGGCCAAGCAAGTTATAAGAACTTCTAAAGCGCAGGCAGAAGAAAAACTAGCTCAGTCTGTGAAAAAACGGGATAAGACATTCTTCTGATATATAAACGAAAAAAGGAAATTTAAAAAAAGGAATAACTAAATTAAAAATAAAGGAAGGAAGGTATGTTGAAGAGAATAAAGGGCTAGCCAACTGCCTTAATGAATACTTCTGTTCAGTTTTTACAGAAGAAAAAGAAGGAAAAGGACCTCCATTAGAGAGGAAAACTAAGGAATCATTTGATGCATGTGTCTTTACAGAGGAAGAGGTTCTACATTTGCTGTCTAAAGTGAAGACAAATAAATCACAAGGGCCTGATGGGATACACCCAAAATTATTAAGAGATTTTAGTGGTGAGCTAGCAAAAGCATTAAATGGGCACTGTCATGAAATAAAAAAAAATGATATGTTGTAGTACTTAAGTACTACAACATATCTCTAATATAGTTTAATTAAAAAAAGTGATTTTAAACCAGTTTAAAATCACTTTTAAATTCGGCCACTAGGGGTCGCCCTCCTAGTGACCGAATGCATTCGGCAGTGATGTCACTACAGAATTTCTTCTCATTTGAGCCTGGCAAATGAGTCGAAATTCCAGTCACTGCGGTGCTCGCACCCGCCTGTCAATCAAACAGGCGAGAGCGAGCACAGTGAAATCCAGGGCTGCGCATTGGCTCCCTGGACTCACACACTGGCCGCCTCCCTGCTGCATATTCTCCCTGCTGCAGGGAGGCACGTGGCTCTTACCTCTCCTTACAGCCTCCTCACTGCTCCTCGCAGCTGTGTTCTGTCATTACCGGGGGGAGCGCGTTATACGGAGAGGGGGGCGCCATTTACAGGAGGGCCCATCACACACTGAGCAACAAGCATGTGCCCGGCTTCCTGTCATGCTCCTACACTCTGGTAACTCTCTCTATGGTTCTGGAGGACTTTCAATCCTCCAGAAACATAGAGACAGTTTCCAGAGTGTACGGGCATGACAGGAAGCCGGGCACACGCTTGTTGCTTGCTACGGACCCCCGCTCATGGTCCGGCACAGGTGAGGGGCGATATTGGTCGGGGGCTGGGTGTCTTCCAACACAGGGTTCCTCCAGTTGTTTCACCACTACAACTCCCAGCATGCCCTGACAGCAAATAGATGTCAGGGCATGCTGGGAGTTGTAGTGGTGAAACAGCTGGAGGCACCCTGTCAGGAGAACTAAGGGCGGAAGTCGGCCCCAAGCAGGCATCAGTGACGTGGTGCCTGCTGGGGAAGTCTGCCTGGTAGTGAGCACACTACCAGGCAGACAAAATGCCATTTTTAAGATAATTAAAAAAATAAAATAAAGGCAGGGAGGGGGTTAGGGATAGATGGGCAATAGGCAGGGACAGAAGAAAAAAAAAGAGGATGGTGGGAGCTACCCTTTAACAGATTTATTTAACCAATCACTGCTAACAGGAGTCGTCCCGGAAGATTGGAAATTAGCAAATGTCGTGCCCATTCACAAGAAAGGTAGTAGGGAGGAATCAAGCAACTATAGGCCAGTAAGTCTGACATCAATAGTGGGGAAATTAATGTAAACCCTACTAAAGGATAGGATTGTGGAACATCTAAAATCCCATGGATTGCAAAATGAAAAACAACATGGGTTTACTTCAGGGAGATCATGTCAAACAAATCTTATTGATTTTTTTGATTGGGTGACTAAAATTATAGATGGCGGAGGGGCAATAGACATTGCATATCTAGATTTTAGTAAGGCTTTTGACACTGTGCCACATAGAAGACTTATCAATAAACTGCAGTCATTGACCTTGGACTCCCATATTGTTGAGTGGATTAGGCAGTGGCTGAGTCACAGACAACAGAGGGTTGTAGTCAACGGAGAATATTCAGAACAAGGTCTTGTCACCAGTGGGGTACCTCAGGGATCTGTACTGGGACCAATATTGTTTAATATCTTCATTAGTGATATTGCAAAAGGTCTCGATGGTAAGGTATGTCTTTTTGCTGATGACACAAAGATATGTGACAGGGTTGATGTTCCTGGAGGGATACGCCAAATGGAAAAGGATTTAGGAAAACTAGAAGAATGGTCAGAACTCTGGCAACTGACATTTAATGTGGATAAGTGCAAGAGAATGCACCTGGAGCGTAAAAACCCTCAGGCAGAATATAGAATATTTGACACGGTCCTGACCTCAGTATCTGGATTTATCTAAGGGATTTAGGAGTAATTATTTCAGAAGACTTAAAGGTAGGAAGACAATGTAATAGAGCAGCAGGAAACGCTAGCAGAATGCTTGGATGTATAGGGAGAGGTATAAGCAGTAGAAAGAGAGAAGTGCTCATGCCGCTGTACAGAGCACTGGTGAGACCTCACTTGGAGTATTGTGCGCAGTACTGGAGGCCGTATCTCCAGAAGGATATAGATACTCTAGAGAGAGTTCAAAGAAGAGCTACTAAACTAGTACATGGATTGCAGGATAAAACTTACCAGGAAAGGTTAAAGGACCTTAACATGTATAGCTTGGAAGAAAGAAGAGACAGAGGGGTTATGATAGAGACTTTTAAATACATAAAGGGAATCAACACGGTAAAGGAGGAGAGCATATTTAAAAGAAGGAAAACTACCACAAGAGGACATAGTTTTAAATTAGAGGGGCAAAGGTTTAAAAGTAATATCAGGAAGTATTACTTTACTGAGAGAGTAGTGGATGCATGGAATAGCCTTCCTGCAGAAGTGGTCGCTGCAAATATAGTGAAGGAGTTTAAACATGCATGGGATAAGCATAAGGCTATCCTTCATATAAGCCAGGGACTATTGATAGGATAAGATATTGGGCAGACTAGATGGGTCAAATGGTTCTTATCTGCCGACACATTCTATGTTTCTATAATATACACTGTGATGTCACAGTGCAGGGATAATATACACAGTGATGTCACAGTACAAGGTTAATATGCACAGTGATGTCACAGTACAGGGATAATACACACACTGATGACACATTACAGGGATAATACCAGCGATGTGGAATTCCTATCACCCGACGCCCGGTACATGCAGTTCTGGTCGCCGGGCAGCTGAATTTTTCTGACCTGACAAGCGCGGAGGCGCTCAGCAGTCTGTATGGAGCGGGCTCCCATCTCGTGCCCGCTCCATACTCTGCAGCCCACGGCTGATTTCAGTAGCCAGGGACCTCCGCTAATAGCCAGCATGTGGCGCGATTGCGATGATCCACAATAGAAGTAGCCGGAGGGCTTGCCTCTGTTCCCTGCTGTCCCGTGGCTTGGTCATTGATAGAGCCTTGCTGGACCAGGCTCTATCAATGGATTGCAGAGCACACAAATCATTGGAGTTCAATAGAACTCTATTGATCTGTATGACAAATCTAAGGATTCCTCCTAAAAGTTTAATAAAGTATAAAAAAAAATATAATAATAATTTTAATAAAAGTTTAAAAGACACACATTAATCCTTTTCATGTTAAAAGTTCAAATCACCCCCTTTTCCTATATAAAAACATGCAAACATAATAAAAATAAATATATTTAGTATCGCTTCGTGCGTAATTGTATGAACTATTAAAATCTAACGTTATGTATCCCATACAGTAAATGACGTAAATGTAGAAAAAGAATACCAAACCAAAGAATTGCAATTTTTACAATATCCCAGAAAAAAAGGTAAAAAATGATTCAAAAGTCAGATCAATACCAAAATGGTACCGATACAAAAAAAAAAAGATTATGGCGCAAAAAAATAGCCCGGTATGTGGAAAAAAATTTTTAATAAAAAGCTACAGGTGTCAAAAAATGGCAATTAAAACAATTCTAAAAAGTTCAGAATTTTTTTTTTAAATTAGTAAAACATGACGGAAACTATACAAATCTGGTTTTGCTGCAATCAGACGACCTAAAGTATCAAAAGAACATGTTAGCTAAACCACAAGGTAACTGGTGTAGAAAAGAAAACCACCAAATTTGCTAAATTATATTTTACTATTTCAGTTTCAATTCACCAATTATATATATATATATATATATATATATATATATATATATATATATATATATTTTTTTTTTTTTTTTTGTTTGTTTGTTTGGAGAATATGTTATTGAAAAATCAAAAGGTATCATTATAGTAGGTAGTTATGGCTATTAAGGGCGAGGAGGGAAAAACGAGAGTGTAAAAGCAAAAATTGGCCCGGACAAGTGGATCGTCATGAGGGACAATATACAACGTGATGTCACAGTACATGGATAATACAGACAGTGGTCTCACAGTACAGGGAAAATACACACAGTGATGTCACAGTACAGGGATAATACACACAGTGATGTCACAGTACAGGGATGATATACACAGTGATGTCACAGTATATGGATAATACACAGTGATGTCACAGTACAGGGATAATACACAGTGATCTCACAGTACAGGGATAATACACAGTGATCTCACAGTACAGGGATAATACACAGTGATCTCACAGTACAGGGATAATACACAGTGATGTCACAGTACAGGAATAATGCACACAGTGATGTCACAGTACAGGGATAATGCACACAGTGATGTCACAGTACAGGGATAATAAACAGTGATGTCACAGTACAGGGATAATACACAGTGATCTCACAGTACAGGGATAATATACAGTGATCTCACAGTACAGGGATAATATACAGTGATCTCACAGTACAGGGATAATATACAGTGATCTCACAGTACATGGATAATACACAGTGATGTCACAGTACAGGGATAATACACAGTGATGTCACAGTACAGGGATAATACACAGTGATCTCACAATGCAGGGATAATAAACACAGCGTTGACACAGTGCAGGGATAATTTACACAGTGATGTCACAGTACAAGGATAATACACAGTGATGTCACAGTACAGGGATAATACACAGTGATGTCACAGTATAAGGATAATACACAGTGATGTCACAGTGCAGGGATAATGCACACTGATATCACAGTGCAGGGATAATTTACACAGTGATGTCACAGCACAGGGGTAATATACATTGTGATAATATACTCCCTCTTCCCTGCTACCCTCGCACACGGGGAAAGGGACACAGTTTCTCTGCACATCTCCCTGCCATTTAGACAGACTGTGGAGCATAGCCAGAAGAGCGCTCCATGGCCTTTCTCCCACCCACCCACACATCTATCACCCGTGCGCTCCTCACATTTACCATACGCCCGCTACCTGTTGCAACACTACAACTCCCAGCATGCCCTTACCGTGAGGACAAATAAAGGGTGGATGGTGGATGTGTGGCGCAGGTGGGTGTGAGAAAGGCTAGGAGATATGCAGAGAAACTGTGTCCGTTAGAGAGGGTAGAGGGGATGGTCAAAACTTTGTCCCACTGTAAGGAGCTATTCAAACGAAAGAATTTCCACCAGCGGAATTCCGCCTGAAGTGAAAGTCTGATACACTTATATGGGTTTCCGCAGTCCCATTGAAGAAAATTCCAAAGTTTCAACAGGAATGCATAAACCCAAGTGTATCTGGCTTTCACCTCCATCGAGGAAATTCTGCTGTGTGAATAGCCCCTAAAGCAGAAAAATTTGTCCCTGTGCAGAGGGTCACATTCTGCTACAGGGACACAGTTTTTTTCATTATACAGTGACCCCCCGACCTACGATGGCCCCGACATATGATGAAATCGACATACGATGGCCTCAGAGGCCATCGCATGTCGATGTCAGCATCGAGATACAATGCTTTTTTATGTCGAGGCCATCGCATTAAGTGCTATCCGGCAGCGCCAAATGCTTAAGCTGCTGCCGGATAGCAGCATAATGTTCCCCGTGTGGTGCGGTAAGTATTACTTACCCCTCCACGATGCTCCGGGGTGCCCTCCGGGTCCAGCGCTGGTCTTCCGGTGTCTTCTCTGCCCTCTCCGATGTCAATACGCTGCTGCGCACGTCATCCAATAGGAATGGCGTATGCAGTGGCGTAATGACGTCGCTACGCAGGCACAGTAAGGCCTTGCGGAAGAAAGCAGAGGACCGGAGAAGACAGCAGAGGACCGGAGAAGACAGCGGAGGACCGGAGAAGACAGCGGAGAGACCAGCGGAGGCCCGGGGACACCATCTCGAGCGGTGGGGACAGGTGAGTACAGCTTCCTATACTTTATATTGCACGAATCCCTCAACATACGATGGATTCGACAAACGATGGCTCGTTTGGAATGAATTACCTTCGTGTGTTGAGGGACCACTGTATTCGATGCACCTGAAACAAGCAGCCACAGATGGAGGGGTCATAGGCGCCGCATGATGAGTCTAAGGCGGGGAGGAGCCGGGGGCGGGACAGAGACATAGCTACCTGCTTGTCTTATACAGTATAGTGTCACCACCCTATAGAAGAGTGGGTGACGTGTATGGGGTCTATGCTGAATCCCGGACATGGAGCTGATCCCCTCTCCTACCTCCTACCTATTACTGGTGTACAGTAGGTAGGGCACACATACATGATGGAGAGTAACATTAAGGCAGTGTTTCCCTATCAGTTTGCCTCCAGCTGTTGCAAAACTACAACTCCCAGCATGCCCAGACAGCCTTTGGCTGTCCAGGCATGCTGGCAGTTGTAGTTTTGTAACAGTTGGAGGCATACTGTGTGGGAAACACTGCTCTATTGTGTCATCTAAATAATGGTGTCTGTATAACATCCAGATGGCACATGATCTGTGAATGCAGATTCACCAATCTTCTGGTGCATCTTATAGAAGGGACACTCCACTCAGAAGAGCCCTGTGTACATACAGTACAATAGCGGAGGCTGCATGCCAGACCCGCCTGAAAGAACAGCCACAGATGGAGGGGTCAGGCGCCACATGGTGAGTCTGAGAGACTATCTTCTTTCCCCTGCGCTCCTGTCTGGTGACGAGGGCGGTGGACAGAGACAGCTACCAGATAATCGGCCCTGCCTGTACTTACAGAGTAGAGAGGGAGGGGCTGTCAGCAGTGGGGCCGGTGAGGAGGAGGCAGAGCGCAGGAGTGAAGGCCTGTGTGAATAGTGTCGAAGATCTGAAGAAAACTCCAGCGGGCCCTTTACCACAGCTCTGCATTGCTGCGGCTAGATCTGTTTAGCGGCCTGCGCCCTCTTCATGGATGCTCCCGGCAGGGCCAGGTTTGCCAAACGGTAGGTACGCCACTGCATGTTGTGAGGGCGTTAACAGGTTAAATAATACTGGAAGCAGTGAACAATCCAAATGCACGCTGTATATCTAAAATTGCATACTGCTTGTCGGTATGACTAAGAATGATCATACAACTGGCACATCACGTCTTATACATAAAAGTATTGGTAATAGGAATAGTCAGTAGTCCAGCTCACCTCCTTATGGCCAATTGTGCACGGACAGGCGCGGACGACGCCAAGAGAAAATGCAAAACAGAGGAATGTCAAGCACAAGATCCGTGGAAGAATGTGTGCTTTATTCAGTTAAAAACCGCGGTCATACAGGATAACAGGTGTGACGCGTTTCAGCCTCTCACAGGAGGCTTTCCTCATACACTGAAAGATAAAGTCCAGGTATCCATTACATAGGGCAGATAAAAGGAAGGGGAGGGCTCACCTGCACAATAGGGAGGGATACAAACAATGGATATCTCCACTTCCATGGCCATCCAATGGATATACCTTGGTTACAAAACCACATAAAGTGTGAACATGTATAAAAACAGTTGATAATATTGTTGCTCAAACACTTTTTTATATATATAAAAAAACATGTGATACTTGGAAACAAAGGGAAAAAAAGACTTCAAGATCATTAAGATAATGAAAAAACAATAAGTCCACAGCAAAATCCACAAGTATTAAGAGGACAGAGTATATTGTATCCATTGCCTGGTACAGGACTGACTAACATAGATCTAACAAAGATAATAGATAAATGAGAGGCAATCCAGATCATACATGGGATATAGTATCCTGCATATAAAGAAATGTATGGAAATAGTAAATATCTATCAATATAATAATCACTAAATAAGCGCCATGGGTGGCAGATATGATAATATGATGGTTATGGTAGACAATATCCGGGAGCGGTCCTACTATATGGAATATTAGATTGGGACATATGATTTTGATGTGTAAATAAACCAACAAATAGAAAATCACAAAAAACGTCAAGAGGATTATAGAAGAAGACCGGGGGGGGGGGACACATAAAAAAAAAAAAATAATATAGTTTTTATGTATATATTGTTACGCCGAGCGCTCCGGGTCCCCGTTCCTCCCCGGAGCGCTCGCCTCATCCTCGTTGCTGCAGCGCCCCGGTCGGATCCACTGACCGGGTGCGCTGCGGTACCGCCTCCAGCCGGGGTGCGATTCGCGATGCGGGTGGCGCCCGCTCGCGATGCGCGCCCCGGTCCCCGTACCTGACTCGCTCTCCGTCGGTCCTGTCCCGGCGCGCGCGGCCCCGCTCCCTAGGGCGCGCGCGCGCCGGGTCTCTGCAATTTAAAGGGCCAGTGCACCAATGTTGGTGCCTGGCCCAATCTTCCCAATTAGCTTAATTAGTTTCCACCTGTGCACTCCCTACTTATACCTCACTTCCCCTGCACTCCCTTGCTTGTTGCACTTGTTGCACTTGTGCCTAGTGAAAGCGTTCCCTTGTTTGTTCCTAGCCCGTGTTCCTGACCTCCTGCCGTTGCCCCTGACTACGATCCTTGCTGCCTGCCCTGACCTTCTGCTACGTCCGACCTTGCTTCTGTCTACTCCCTTGTACCGCGCCTATCTTCAGCAGTCAGAGAGGTTGAGCCGTTGCTAGTGGATACGACCTGGTCACTACCGCCGCAGCAAGACCATCCCGCTTTGCAGCGGGCTCTGGTGAAAACCAGTAGTGACTTAGAACCGGTCCACTAGCACGGTCCACGCCAATCCCTCTCTGGCACAGAGGATCCACTACCTGCCAGCCGGCATCGTGACAGTAGATCCGGCCATGGATCCCGCTGAAGTTCCTCTGCCAGTTGTCGCCGACCTCACCACGGTGGTCGCCCAGCAAGCCCGACAGACCACCCAGCAAGCCCAACAGATTGCCCAGCAAGCCCAACAGATTGCCCAGCAAGCCCAACAGATTGCCCAACGAAATCACCAGCTGGCATACTTGACCACCGTGACACTGCAACTTCAGTCACAGATACAGCAGCTGCTGCCACAGACACAGCAGCTGCAACAACCATCTCCTCCGCCGGCTCCTGCAACTCCTCCGCAGCAACCGGCCGCTCCTAACCCCTGCTTGTCCCTGCCAGACAAATTTGATGAGGACTCTATACTCTGCCGTGGTCTCCTTTCTGGAAAGGCCTTGTCTGGGGCCACACCACTCTGGGACCGCAATGATCCTGCCACAGCCACAGTCCAGTCCTTCTTCGCTGAGGTCCGTGGTGTCTTCGAGGAGCCTGCCCGAGCTTCTTCTGCCGAGACTGCCCTGCTGAACCTGGGCCAGGGTGTTTCTTCCGTTGGCGAATACGCCATTCAGTTCCGTGCTCTTGCTTCCGAGTTGTCCTGGAATAGTGAGGCTCTCTGCGCGACCTTTAAAAAAGGCCTATCCAGCAACATTAAAGATGTTCTGGCCGCACGAGAAACTCCTGCTAACCTACATGAACTCATTCATCTTGCCACTCGCATTGACATGCGTTCTTCCGGATGGCGTCTGGAGCTCCGCCTGGATATGGACTTTGTTCGCACGAGGCATTTTTTCTCCCCGACTCCTCTCTCCTCTGGTCCTCTGCAATCCGTTCCTGTGCTTCCCGCCGCGGAGGCTATGCAAGTTGACCGGTCTCGCTTGACACCTCAAGAGAGGACACGACGCCGCATGGAGAATCTTTGCCTGTACTATGCCGGTACCGAACACTTCCTGAAGGATTGTCCTATCCGTCCTCCCTGCCTGGAAAGACGTACGCCGACTCCGCACAAAGGTGACACAGTTCTTGATGTCAACTCTGCTTCTCCACGCCTTACTGTGCCTGTGCGGATATCTGCCTCTACCTTCTCCTTCTCTACTATGGCCTTCTTGGATTCCGGATCTGCAGGAAAATTTTTTTTGGCCTCTCTTATCAACAGGTTCTACGTCCCTGTGACCAGTCTCGCCAGACCCCTCTACATCTATTGTGTTAACAATGAAAGATTGGACTGTCTCGTGCGTTTCCGCACAGAACCCCTCCTAATGTGCATCGGACCTCATCACGGAAAAATTGAGTTTTTTTTCCTCAGGTTCTTTGGCCCCAAGAAGAGGGGGAGACCCAAGGGGGGGGGTACTGTTACGCCGAGCGCTCCGGGTCCCCGTTCCTCCCCGGAGCGCTCGCCTCATCCTCGTTGCTGCAGCGCCCCGGTCGGATCCACTGACCGGGTGCGCTGCGGTACCGCCTCCAGCCGGGGTGCGATTCGCGATGCGGGTGGCGCCCGCTCGCGATGCGCGCCCCGGTCCCCGTACCTGACTCGCTCTCCGTCGGTCCTGTCCCGGCGCGCGCGGCCCCGCTCCCTAGGGTGCGCGCGCGCCGGGTCTCTGCAATTTAAAGGGCCAGTGCACCAATGTTGGTGCCTGGCCCAATCTTCCCAATTAGCTTAATTAGTTTCCACCTGTGCACTCCCTACTTATACCTCACTTCCCCTACACTCCCTTGCCGGATCTTGTTGCACTTGTGCCTAGTGAAAGCGTTCCCTTGTTTGTTCCTAGCCCGTGTTCCTGACCTCCTGCCGTTGCCCCTGACTACGATCCTTGCTGCCTGCCCCGACCTTCTGCTACGTCCGACCTTGCTTCTGTCTACTCCCTTGTACCGCGCCTATCTTCAGCAGTCAGAGAGGTTGAGCCGTTGCTAGTGGATACGACCTGGTCACTACCGCCGCAGCAAGACCATCCCGCTTTGCAGCGGGCTCTGGTGAAAACCAGTAGTGACTTAGAACCGGTCCACTAGCACGGTCCACGCCAATCCCTCTCTGGCACAGAGGATCCACTACCTGCCAGCCGGCATCGTGACATATATGTGTAAGGGAAGATATAGAGGACCCGAAAGGGGCGGGACACAAGATATCAGTAATGCAGAATAACATCCAGTCTTTTATTTAGCCCTTTTGGAAAACGAGTCCCGACTTTTAAGATCCAAGATACCTCCCTATCAAGAAGTTTTTGTTTAAAGTTGCCCCCTCTGGTAGGTATGCTTACACGTTCGATCCCACATAGCGACAAAGTTGGTTTATTTACACATCGATGTAATATGTCCCAATCTAATATGTCCCGAATATTGGGGGAGATTTATCAAAGCATCTAGACTGGTTTTTCCAGTCTAAATTTGTCTCACAGAAAGTCGCAGTCTAAATATGTGCGACTTTTCTGCGACTCTTGCTCTAGAGGAATTTTAGAACATGATGCTTGCAAGTCTATTTTAGACGGAAATGCATTGGAAAATGCATTGGTGCTGAATTTATCAAGTGCGACTTTTGTGCGACAAGTCGCATCTGCCCAAAATACGCTGAAATGTCAGACCATGTTGGAGCATGTCTAAATGCAGTTTAAGCTGTAGACCCTGAAGTCTGAGCACAGAATTTATCAAGGGCTGTGAGACCTTTGATAAGTTAAGAGCACAATAGACAGGAGACTACCACATACACTGGTCTATAAGCATACCCAGAATAGACTAGATTAGTAAATGTCCCCCAATGTCTGCCATAACCTGCATATTATCATATCTGCCACCCATGGCCCTCAATTAGTGATTATTATATTGATAGATATTTACTATTTCCATACATTTCTTTATATGCAGGATTACTATATCCCATGTACGATCTGGATTGCCCCCCATTTATCTATTATCTTTGTTAGATCTATGTTAGTCGGTCCTGTACCGGGCAACGGATACAATATACTCCGTCCTCTTAATACTTGTGGATTTTGCTGTAGACTTATTCTTTTTTCATTATCTTGAAGTCTTTTTTTCCCTTTGTTTCTAAGTATCACATGTTTTTTTATATATATATAAAAAAGTGTTTGAGCAACAATATTATCAACTGTTTTTATACAAGTTCACACTTTATGCGGTTTTGTAACCAATATATATCCATTGGATGGCCATGGAAGTGGAGATATCCGTTGTTTGTATCCCTCCCTTTTGTGCAGGTGAGCCCTCCCCTTCCTTTTATCTGCCTTATTTAATGGATACCTGGACTTTATCCTTCAGTGTATGAGGAAAGCCTCCTGCGAGAGGCTGAAACACATCACACTTGTTATCCTGTATTACCGCGGTTTTTAACTGAATAAAGCACACATTTTTCCACGGATCTTGTGCTGGACATTCCTCTGTTTTGCATTTGCTCGTGGCGTGGTCCACGCCTGTCCGTGCACAATTGGCCATAAGGAGGTGAGCTGGACTACTGACTGTTCCTATTATTGTTTGTACTTTGCCTCGCGCTCCCTCCACCCACAAGTGATTATATACATAAGGAGAATATGGCTACAAACTCCTGCTTGAATCCGGTGGATGATGGCCAGACCCGTGTGGCAAGAATGCAGAATGTTTAATTGTACCGACAAGTCTACAAAGGATTCAGTGGACATTTAGATTAAAATGAATAAGCTGGAAGCGGCCCTCATATCAGAAACCAAAATATGGTGGGACATTTCAACACTGCGCAAATATGTGGAGCAAAATATGGTACCACAAGGGCTCCATATCAGAAAATTCCCCACTCCGACTCCTCATTGCGCTTTGTTAAACTAATTATTTCACATGAAGAAGAAGCTTTGTCTAAGATCAATGAGGAAATAAATGCACTCCAAGCAGACCTGAAGTCACATGAACAGAATCCTCTTTTTTTCTGACCTGGACACTAAGGTGTTAAATAATGTTGCGGCTATGGAAGCCTCTATCACAGAGGTTAAACAAAATAAATTTCTTCGTGACTTGCAGGACTATCAGTCTGGAACTGTGTTTGACTGGCCCCGTCTGTCTAACAGTAACCAAACACCCCGCTCTATCCTAAAGAAAAATAGAGGAAGAAAGTGCTATAATAAGAAGAAGAATAAAAATAAAACTAAGGAATCAAAAGTAAGCTTCACCTCTATTGAATTGGAATCGGCGGAGTCTGTCCGAGGATCATGTGATTCACCTGGGCGTACTGGAACCAGCCAACCCAACTCAGCCTCTTCACTAGTGGCGCAAAGCACCACCAGGCCGAAAACCAATACTCCACGTGTACCAACAACAAAAATCGCAGAGCGGGACGGAAACACCATCCCAGTAAAACGCTTCACGAGACACAGTCGTCAGTAAATCAACAAGAGATTCCCATTTTCAACTTATCAGCGAAAATCATGTCGGTTGATCAGCTCAAGGTACTGTCCAAAGGCCTTTCTTTTTCACCCACATGCAGGTTTGATTTTTTTAGAACCATGATGGACATTAACAGATTTGTTCGGAATATTACCCTCCGCAAACATTTTTTCCATGTGCCTGATAATCCTGATACATCTGATTCTGTTGTTGTTGATTCATCTGATAATAATACTTTATTGCAGCCATCCAATGTTTCAATGCCTCTTGCTATGGGTACTAATATATCTGGTTTTTCTTTTGTGATTTAGTTACATTATCCCAGTTACAGGACCTAGAAAGTAGAACATATACTGATAACATTCCTGAGTTTCCTGTGAGCAACAGGCACTTCTATTCTATCATGTCCCGCACACCGACCCTGGATTTTTTCCAGGAAGTGGTGGAGCGGGATTTGTTAGATCTATCACAGCAACAACACCAACACAAATCTAATTTATGCAGTACAGAACGACGTGCTCTGTCTGAATTGGAAAATATGGATGACATAGTCATCCGTCAGGCAGACAAGGGGGCGCTGTGGTCATCCTAGACAAGGGTCTGTATTGCAACTTATGCTGATGCTTGCTTATATTTCTACATACAGACCTCTCACGGGTGACCCCACCGCCCCCTTCACGAGGGAATTAACTGATCTTGTGAACCTGGGAGTTGATAGTGGCTACATCACCTCTCGGCAGATAGATTTTTTGCTCATAGAGAATCCGGTAATTCCCATTTTTCATTCATTACCAAAGGTTCACAAACCAGTTTTCCCTCCACCCATGCAGCCGATTGTGTCTCTCATCGCTACATGAAGGGCTTTGTTCTTAGCTTGACGGTTTATTACAACCTTTAGTCTCCAATATGCCTGGATATATTAAAGACACCACACATGTCTTGGAGATGCTGGACACAGTCACGTGGTCAGAGAAATTTTGTTGGGTCACAGCAGATGTGACCTCATTATATTCTGTCATCCCTCATGGACTAGACGCAATAGCACTTACTTGGTTTTTGGATACTTACTCATCTTACTCCATTGGCCTCCAGAAATATTTGGTTTTAGTTGTAGATTATCTCCTAACCCATAATTTTTTCATGTTTAATACTCGGTTCTTTCTCCAGACCACCGGAGCATCAATCGGGGTGAAGTTCTCCCCCTCTCTTGCTAACATTTATATGTGTTGGTGGGAGAGGGGGATTCTCTTCTCCCCCATGAACCCCTATGTCAATAACATCATATGGTATGGCCGCTACATTGATGATCTCCTATTTATTTGGGGATCCGATGTAGCGGCCTACAGGGGTTTTCCACCTACCCTAATAGTAATCAATACAATTTGAAATTTACTGTATCCGAATATAGCAACTCCGTTGCGTTTTTGGATGTGACATTAAGGGGGGACATGCAGTGTGGTGAGATTTCCACTAGAACTTATAGAAAAGATACGGCTGTTAATTCTATCCTGCATGCCTCCTCATGCCACCCCAAGCACGTAACTAAAAACTTGCCAGTGGGTGAATTCATTCGCACACACCGTAATTGCAGAACTGACAAGATTTTTCTTCAAGAGGCTAATAAGATTAGTCTCAGGTTAAAGGCATGTGGGTATCCAGAGTGGGATATCCGACGAGGTAGTGTCTATAAACGGAGACTCCTTAATCAAATCGAACAGTGTCCAGTCTAAAAAATCGCAAATCAGTGATTGAAAGACCCCTGTTATTTTCTCCACGCAATTTAGTGTAGATTATAATAATATTTGCAAATTATATATTTGCAATTATTCAAAAATACTTTCCAACCATCATGGCAGATCCTGCTTTTGTGCCCGCATTGACTAGCGGATACAAATGTGTTTCCAAAAAGGCCCCAACTATTGGTCAAGCAGTCTCACCCAGTCTGTTTGTAGAACGTAATAAACAGAAACCCACTTGGTTGAACTATTTTGGTTCACACAGATGCGGTCATGGCCGTTGCATCTGTTGTGGGATAATGCAGAATGTTGCCACCTTTAAGTCCTTCTCCACAGGTGAAATCTTTCCGATAAAGCAATACATAAATTGCAACACCACTGGTGTAATTTATATGATTTCCTGTGAAGAATGTCAAGTAAAGTACATTGGATGCACTACCACAACGTTAAAAATGCGCATTCACAAACATTTGTCTGACGTTCCGTATTTTGACTCCAGAAATATTTCTATGGTCTCGAGGCACTGTGCGGAGCGTCATAACAAAAAAACATTAACTTTGTCGCTATGTGGGATAGAACGTGTAAGCGTACCTACCAAAGGGGGCAATTTTAAACAAAAACTTCTTGATAGGGAGGTATTTTGGATCTTAAAAGTCGGGACTCGTTTTCCAAAAGGGCTAAATAAAAGACTGGATGTTATTCTGCATTACTGATATCTTGTGTCCCGCCCCTTTTGGGTCCTCTATACCTTCCCTTACACATATATACATATAAACTATATTATTTATAATTTTTTTTATGTTTCCCCCCCCTGGTCTTCTTCTATAATCTTCTTGACGTTTTTTGTGATTTTCTATTTGTTGTTTTATTTACACATCAATATAATATGTCCCAATCAAATATTCCATATAGTAGGACCGCACCCGAATATTGTCTACCATAACCTGCATATTATCATATCTGCCACCCATGGTGCTTATTTAGTGATTATTATATTGATAGATATTTACTATTTCCATACATTTCTTTATATGCAGGATTACTATATCCCATGTACGATCTGGATTGCCCCTCATTTAGCTATTATTTTAGCTATTATATACTCTGTCCTCTTAATACTTGTGGATTTTGCTGTAGACTTATTCTTTTTTCATTATCTTAATTGTCTTGAAGTCTTTTTTTCCCCTTTGTTTCTATAATATATATAAAAAAGTGTTTGAGCAACAATATTATCAACTGTTTTTATACATGTTCACACTTTATGCGGTTTTGTAACCAAGGTATATCCATTGGATGGCCATGGAAGTGGAGATATCCGTTGTTTGTATCCCTCCCTATTGTGCAGGTGAGCCCACCCCTTCCTTTTATCTGCCCTATTTAATGGATACCTGGACTTTATCCTTCAGTGTATGAGGAAAGCCTCCTGCGAGAGGCTGAAACGCGTCACACCTGTTATGCTGTATGACCGCGGTTTTTAACTGAATAAAGCACGCATTCTTCCACGGATCTTGTGCTGGACATTCCTCTGTTTTGCATAAAAGTATTGGTACATAGGTCACTAAAAGGGGTACTCCGCCCCTAGATATCTTATCCCCCTATCCAAAGGATAGGGGATAAGATGTCTACTTGCGGCAGTTTCGCCACTGAGGACCCCCGCAATCTCGGTTGCAGCACCCCAGACATCCAGAGATCTTTGCTACATGCCGGATGACTGTCGATGCGGGGCGGAGGCTCGTGATGTCACAGTCACGCCTGCTCATGACGTCATGCCTCAATGCAAGTCTATGGGAGGGGATGTGATGTCACGAGCCTCCAGCGCTGCACCTGACACTCTAAACGAACGCTGGGTGCCAAGCGCCGGGAACCCCACGATCAAACATCTTATCCCCTATCCTTTGGAGAGGGGATAAGATGTCTAGGGGTTGAGTACCCCTTTCAACTTTGTACTTATAGCACTTATAGCATGAGCCTTAGAACAGCTCTAGAGGGTTGTTCATTGGTCACAGTAGTGCCCAAAGGCATCAGAAGGGTATCTAAAAGATGCCTATGAGGTAGTTAAAAACCACAAATACTGCAGCTAGATTTTGATCTCTTGTGTAGCGCAGTACGCATTCTTAATTTATTATTTTTGTTACTTTATTTAATAAAATATGTTTTTCTCAATATCATTTTGTTAGCAAAACAATCAGTAAAATAAGAAAAGAAAATATTTCATCAAATATTTAATACAAACTAAGGGCATTTAAAAAAAACATACATTTTACTATTGATGTTATTGTTAAAATACAAAGCTTTGTATCTTCATGTGAAGCTACAATCTGAACTAAGAACGAGACGGTTCATGGGGGAAGAAGCCTTTGTTCTTAAGACATCTGCATCTCTGTCTGAAGAAAAGAAAAACATGTATTAGTCAGGAGACGAAGTTAGATGCAGAATAACGTGAATAAATAAACCGATAAAATAGCTTCAGTTTTAATATTTGCAAGTCCCTCTACATTTAGAGCTCATTTGCAAAGAGTACAAGAGTCCAACTAGAATATTCTCGCTCACACTTTTTTCTGTATAATATATCTTTAAGATCTGATAATGCATCGGTAGAAGATTCTAAGTACTGTCTAGCATCTAAATAACATTGCTTTGATTAACCCCTTAACGACACAGGATGTAAATGTACGTCCTGGTCAGCTGGTACTTAAAGGGGTACTCCACCCCTAGACATCTTATCCCCTATCCAAAGGATAGGGGATAAGATGTCAGATCGCCGGGGTCCTGCCACTGGGGACCCCCGCAATATAGCAAGCAGCACCCACCTGCAACTGCTTCCGGAACAACTGGAGGTTCTCTGGCTAATTCCTCCTGACCATGGGGACGGAAGATTGTGACGTCCCGACTCCGCCCCCATGTGACGTCACGCCCCGCCCCCTCAATGCAAGTCTATGGGAGGGGGCTTTACGGCCAGTTCCGGAAGCAGTTACAGGTGGGTACTGCTTGCTATATTGCAGGGGTCCCCAGCAGCGCTGCCGTGGTGATCCGATCATCCAGCATGGCAGCCGGGGGTCCCCTCCCCTGCCTTCCATGGGTCTTCTGCTCTGTTCTGCGATCGAGCAGACCAGAGCAGAAGATGACCAATAATACTTATCAGTGCTATGTCCTATGCATAGCACTGAACAGTATTAGCAATCAAATGATTGCTATAAGTAGTCCCCTATGGGGACTATAAAAGTGTAAATATAAAAGTAAAAAAAGTAATAAAAAAAAAGTTTAAAAAATTTGAAAAAACCCTCCCCCAAAATACCACTTATGTTAATTTTAATTTTTTTAAAGTAAAATGAGAAAAGGGTCATAAGAAATAAAATAAAAATTAGGGGAGGGGCTTTTGATATATTTTTAAAACTTTTGTTTATTATTTATTTTACACTTTTTCCTATTGAGGAATATCATAAAAAATATTTTGATTGCTCTCACTGCTTGAAACATAACATTGATCCGTGAGATTGGCAGGCTTTGAAAGACAGAACGGCTATTGGCGGCAAAGAAGACCTCTTCTCACTGCACTGTGGAGAATTTGATGAGTGCCCCAAACCCACCAGTGTTACGCCGAGCTCTCCGGGTCCCTGCTCCTCCTCGGAGCGCTCACGGCGTTCTTCTGTGTGCAGCGCCCCGGTCAGACCCACTGACCGGGAGCGCTGCGCTGTAATCACCGGCAGGGATGCGATCCGCGTAGCGGGACGCGCCCGCCAGCGGGTCGCATCCCAATGTCCTCACCTGCCCCGTCCTCCTGCCGTTCTGTACCGGCGCGCGCGGCCCCACTCTCTAGGGCGCTCGCGCGCCGGCACTCTGAAATTTAAAGGGCCAGTGCACCATTAATTGGTGCCTGGCCCAATCAGTTCCTACACCTGCTAACACACAAAAACCCACTTCCCCTTCCTGTCCTTGTCGGATCTTGTTGCCCAAGTGCCCTGAGAAAGCGTTTCTGTGTGTTCCATAGCCTGTGTATCCAGACCCTTGCCGTTGCCCTTGACTACGAACCTTGCTGCCTGCCCAGACCTTCTACTACGTCCGACCTTGCTCTTGCCTTGTCCCTGTGTACCGCGCCTGACTCAGCTGTCAGTGAGGTTGAGTCGCTATCGGGTGGAACGACCTGGGGGTCACCTGCCGCTGCAAGTCCATCCCGCTTTGCGGCGGGCTCTGGTGAAAACCAGTAACCCCTTAGATTCCGTTCCCCTGGTATGGCCCACGCCATCACCTCACTGACACAGAGGATCCACCACCTGTGTCCTCTCCGCATACCAGTCCGGATCCTGACAACCAGCACCTTAATTTTTATCCTTTACATGCTGTGATCTCCTCCTGCACTTCATTTATAGACAGAATATAGGATGTAAAAGTATGTCCTGGTGAGCAAAGTATCAGGCCACTAGGTCATACATTTATGTCTATATGTCTTGATGGGAAGGGGTTAAAAGCAAAATTAAAAGGTACAAAACAAATAAAAGTGTAACTTAGTTACAAGAAAATCCACCTCAGATAGAGAGAGAGAGAAACAGGGGGAGAGTACAAACTTAGTGATTTACAAGTAGACATTGTATTAAACATCTAAGCTACTTAGTAACTTACTCTTTTCATGAGAAAATAACATATACCATCAGTCCACAGCCAATGAACCATCCAGCAATCAGTAAAGCAGGCATCAGGTACCGGCGATATTCAGCCAACACTCCTGAGAAGATAATTTTCTGTTAGATTCTATGCCCATTCAGAACCAGTACGTTACCAACCATACACATCTTCATTTACTTCCTAGAGCCATATTCAGGTTTACTGACATTTGGTATGAGCATAAACAACGGAAATGACTGTGACACTAGTTTTGATATAGAGTGTTAGGATAACCATAGGTTTTTACTTTTAAACAAATATGTAAATCAGAAATCTAAAAGCCAAACATTTTTACTTAAAGGGATTATCTGCCTTTTTCAGCTCTGCAAAGAGCAGAGCATTCTCTATCTCTGCTTTCAGCAGGGTGGGCTCCTGCTCTGTGATTGAATCTTCAGACACCCGGGTTGGGTGCCAGCTACTAGTGTTGAGCGGCATAGGCCATATTCGAATTCGCGAATATTCGCGAATATATGGACGAATATTCGTCATATTCGCGAATATTCGCATATTCGTAATATTCTCGTTTTATTTTCGCATATGCGACTATTCGCGCGTGCGAAAATTTACATTTGCGAAAATTTGCATATACAAAAATTAGCATAAGCGAAAGGTCGCATATGCGAAAATTAGCATATGCAAATTGTCGCATATGCGAAAATTCGCACACCGGTCTCACACAGTAGTATTAGAGCCTTCTTACACCACATAAGCTGGAAGCAGAGAGGGGTGATCACTGTGATGTGTACTGTGAAAAAAAAATAAAAAAATACGAATATTCGTAATTACGAATATATAGCGCTATATTCGCGAATATTCGCGAATTCGCGAATATGCGATTTTCGCAAATAAAATTCGAATTGCGAATATTCGCGAGCAACACTACTAGCTACTAGCACTTTGCATGACTGACACAGTACAGCTTACACACAAGCAGCAGAGCCCTATGTGATTGTATACATAAAGATAAGGTTCCTGGCAGATAATGTCCCTTACTGCTCTGTACAGGTGTATGACATGAGCAGCAGTCCATACAATGCTTCCAGACTAAGGAGAGGTGGTCTGTAGGCTAGACAACCAGAAGTAAATAAAAGGCAGACAAAAGCAGTTGTAATGTGAAAAGGAGGCAAGTGTGAAAGGTCGTTATCTGCACCATTTTTGTTTTGATGGGGCTTTTTGATCAGTTTTTATAAAAAAAATTTAGAGTATTCAAAGTGACCAAAAATATGCAATTTTGGACTTTGGTATTATTTTATGTATACGCCATTGACCATGCAGTTTTGTTAATGTTATCTTTTTATAGTTTGGACATTTGCATACACGGTGATACAACATATGTTTATTTTTGTTTAAATATAGTTTTTTTTTATGGGAAAAGGGGGTGATTCAAACTTTTATTAGAGAAGGGGTTCATTTACTTTAATTAACTTTTTTTTTTTTTTACTTTTCATACACAATTTTTTAGTCCCCATAACTATTACATGCAATCCTTTGATTGCTTACACTGATTAATGCTATGCCATAGCATAGCATTAATCAGTGTTATCGGTGCTCCTTGGCTCCAGGCTGCTGAGGTTTCTGGAAGCATTGAGCCACTGATCGGTCAACAAGGAGGCAGGTAACGGCCCTAGCGCCATCCCCTCAGCTGATCGGGACACTGCTGTTTTTACAGCGGTGGTCTCGATCAGCTCCAATGAGCTGCCGGGACTGTTTTTTATTCTATTTTAGATGCTGCAATCAACTTTGATCATGGCGTCTGAGGGGTTAATGCTGGGCATTACCGCGATCGGGGATGTCAGGCATTAGACACGGATCCTGGCTTCTGAGCCCGTGTCATGGAAGGGGAGCGGGTGCAGAATGTACAAGTATGGCCTGCGTCCTTAAAGGGGTACTCAGGAGGAAAACTTTTTTTTTTTTATCAACTGGTACCAGAAAGTTAAACAGATTTGTAAATTACTTATATTAAAAAATCTTAAATCTTCCAGTACTTATTAGCTGCTGAACACTACAGAAGAAATTATCTTCTTTTTGGAACACAGAGCTCTGTGCTGACATCACGAGCACAGTGCTCTCTGCTGACTTCTCTGTCCATTTTAAGAACTGTCCAGAGTAGGAGAAAATCCCCATAGCAAACATGTGCTGCTCTGGACAGTTCCTAAAATGGACAGAGATGTCATCAGAGAGCACTGTGGTCATGATGTCAGCAGAGAGCACAGTGTTCCAAAAAAAAAATAATTTCCTCTGTAGCATTCAGCCGCTGATAAGTACTGGAAGGATTAAGATTTTTTTTAATAGAAGTAACTTACAAATCTGTGTAACTTTCTGGCACCAGTTGAAAAAAAAAAGTTTTCCACCGGAGTACCTCTTTAAGGAGTTAATAGCTGAACATTCTGGCTTCATAAAACAAGAGAGTTGAGTTAAAATGATTATAAAACTTCTAAAATATGGAAATCCAAATCTGTTGTAATTAAGTAACTAAAAGTTCTGCAAACATGTTTTGGAGGTGCTGCAGATAGAGGATGATCCTGTTAAATGTTGGAGGTAGGCCAATGTACAGTATATACATGCATATTCACATATGCTAAAATAACATAAATGTATATGAAAGTGAGATAAAAGAAAAGTCAGAACTTTAAAAAACTGGGCCTTTCCTAGAACAGTCGTGTATATAATTTAACATGGTTCTGTGGGACAGGTCTGATAACATTACATCTAAAGTTAACACTTCTCCTTTCCAGCGGTCTGAATACAATTTATTTCAGGATAACTTCCAGTATTTCCCAGCATCTGACAAGCAGTTAGAAAAAGGCTTCAGAATCTAACAGTGCTCAGCTGACATGTACAAATTGCATAGTGTGATCTCTATGTCCCATGGGCGTGCAGAACAGGTGCACAGCAACCACCGTGGAAAGGTCACAAGGACAAAACTGAATGACATCTTTGTATAAATCCTTAAAGGGGTACTCCGGCCCTGAGACATCACGGGGGTCCCACCGCTGGGGACCCCCGCAATCTTGTATTTGTCACCCACCTGTTTGAGCTGCACGCCACGGTGCCAGCTCACTAACAGCCGAGTGGCGACCACGGGGCCGGAGTATAGTGACGTCATGACTCCGCCCCCGGTTGATGTCACCCCCCCCCCCCCCCATGCAAGTCTATGGGAGGGGGCGTGACGGCCCCTTTAATACCATACCTGTAGAAGTCTTGTGGCCCATACTGTATGATTTAAATGTAATACAGAAACAGGGGTTTAACCTCTGTATTATAGTGATTTATAGAGCACTATACAGCAGGCTGCACTGTTGTCTATAGCAGGAATTTCTCTGCCAAAAAATGTCAGTAGTGTTTTTCTACACAGGTGTGGTGGCCTGGTACAGGAGTTGTACCCCTGTAGCCTTGCTGCCCTGTCAGGCAGCCTCCTTGCAGTGTGCCCTGGCCCCCCTGCATCGGTTTCCCTTGTACAGTTATTGTTATGCTATGTAATGTATATAAAATGTTGTAAAATGGTGAGTGTCTGGAGTCCAGAGGAGGCCTAAAGTCTGTCAAGCAGCCACAAGTCTACAAGTCCACTACCCCCAGTTCCAAGTCAGAGCTGGTAAGCTACAAACGGGGTATAGTCAAGTCAGTCAAAGTCAACCTGTCTTCAGTCAGCGTGGCCTGCATCAAAATTGTCCCAGTCCACTGCAAGTCCCAGCAAGCCCTAAGGTCTCTGAAATCACTGGTCACCTAAGTGGGACTGGCTAAGGTGTATAGATTATTCCACCTGTCTACCGTTGTTCCGTAACTTGGTGTCGGAGTCATTATTGCCCCTGTGCCTAGCCCAGGATTCAGCAGTATACCTTTCAGGGTATTGAGGATAAACCACGCCCTGGCATCACAAATACAAGGGGTTAATGCCATCTGCCCCTAGGGTAATTCCATCTGCCCTGCATCACACTCTCTACCACAACTTTAGGCATCATGAACAGGATACAGGTGTGCGCCTTATGACTAAAGTACCCCCCCCCCCCAGTCTGAACTGTGTCCAGTACTGTCAGAAAATCGTACGCCAATGCAAATTAAATTTGCGCCAGAAATTGTACGAGACATTGTCTGTGAAAAGTTTATGTCAAGAGGCGCTTGTGAAATAGAGGGGGAGGTGAAGAAAGGACTGTTATGCCATTGTGAACTGTAGAGAGCCGGTACCTGAAAGGGTTAATTTGGTCCTGTGTTTCCCGTGCGTGCGAGCCGTCGCAGCTCTGTCCCATCAGTCCCCAGCGGTGACGCCTCTTCAATACATTGAGGAGGAATCAAAGAGCCGCACAGGGGAAGATTTTGCCAACCAGACCAAAACCGTAAGTTCCTTGGGCGCAGCTATGTTGGAGGCTCCGGCTGCTGCGCTCATCTCTGCTGTCGCCTGTCAAGCACCAGCTGCAGCGCAAACTCTGCAAACACCAACGATTGTTAGTATCAAGTTTCCGGTGCCCGTAGGCGTCAGCTTACCACGTTACTGCCCGCAAGTCTGGTCGCAAGACTATCCGTGAACGGGTGCCTGCAGAAAAGAGGGGGAGTATCCATTATAATACCCCCCTTAGTCAAGTCAAAGCCGCTGCAGCGCTCCAGCAAGCATCTTAAAGGGGAACACACCTTATTTCTCTTAACCCCTTCACGCCGAGCGACGTACATGTACGGCGCCGCGAAGTGTCACTTGGCGCGCGGCGACGTACATGTACATCGCGGGGTTCCGGGAGCGCCGCGTCACCGGTAGCGGTGATCCGGCCGGGATGACTGCTGTTATCTAACAGCAGGCATCCCGGCACATCGCCGAGGGGGGTCCTGAGACCCCCCCATGACCGCGATGCGCGCAAATCGCAGGTCAATTCAGACCTGCGATCTGCGCGATTCCGGGTCATACGGGTCACTGGTGACCCGGTGAATAAGAGGGATCGTAGGTGTCCGAGACACCCTAGATCCCCCTAAAGGGATAGGAGTTTGGTGGTAGGGTTGCCACCCCTCCTATCCCTGCTATTGGTCGGCCGAGCGACCGACCGATAGCAGACCGGGGGAGGGGGGGTTAAAGTTCGGTTCCCCCGCTTTGCCCACCTATCGGTGTCCGGGCAAAACGGGGGAACCGTCCAGGGAGGGTCGGCGCCGAAGGTCCCTACCTGGATCCCGGATCGCGATCCTCCATGCGGGGATCCCCCACGTGCGGCGGCTTCCGGGTCCTGCTAGGTGAGTTGTTGCCTAGCAACATCCGGAGGGCCACAGTTTACAGTGGTCTCTAAACCGTGGCCCTCCAGATGTTGCAAAACTACAACTCCCAGCATGCCCAGACAGCTGTTTGTTGTGTGGGCATGCTGGGACTTGTAGTTTTGCAATATTTAGAGGGGTTCAGGTTGTAGATCACTAAGTGGTCTCAAACTGTAGCCCTCCAGATGTTGCAAAACTACAACTCTCAGCATGCCCAGACAGCAGTTTGCTGGCTGGGCATGCTGAGAGTTGTAGTTTTGCAACATCTGGAGGGCCACAGTTTTGAGACCACTGGACAGTGATTTACAACTTGAACCCCTCTAAATCTTGCAAAACTACAACTCCCAGCATTCAGGAACAGCATAAGGCTGTCTTGGCATGCTGGGAGTTGTACTTGCTTGCCTCCAGCCATTGCATAACTACATCTCCCAGCATGCCCTTCCGCAATCAGTACATGCTGGGAGTTGCAGTTTTGCAACAGCTGGAGGCACACTGGTTGGAAAATACTGAGTTAGGTCATAGAACCTAACTCAAGGTTTTCCAGCCAGTGTGCCTCCAGCTGTTGCAAAACTACAACTCCCAGCATGCATGGTCTGTCAGTGCATGCTGGGAGTTGTAGTTTTGACCCCCCTCCCGTGTGAATGTACAGGCTACATTCACACTGGCGGCAGATTACAGCGAGTTCCCCGCTGCAAATTTGAGATGCGGCAAATTTTCCGCCGCAGCTCAAAAACCTAGCGGGAGACTCAGTGTAATCTGCCGCGAGTGTGAATGTAACCTAAAAACACTACACTACACTAACATAAAATAAAGAGTAAAACACTACATATACACACGTACACTGCCCCCCCCCCACCCCCCACCCCCCTTCTCCAATAAAAATGAAAAACGTATTGTATGGCAGTGTTTCTAAGATGGAGCCTCCAGCTGTTGCAAAACAAAAACTCCCAGCATTTCTGGACAGCAATTGACTGTCCAAGCATGCTGGGAGTTTAGCAACAGCTGGAGGCACCCTGTTTGGGAATCACTGGCGTAGAATACCCCTATGTCCACCTCTATGCAAGTCCCTAATTCAGGCCTCAAATGCGCATGGCGCTCTCACTTTGGAGCCCTGTCGTATTTCAAGGCAACAGAATAGGGTCACATATGGGGTATCGCCGTACTCGGGAGAAATTGCCTAACAAATTTTGGGGGGCTTTTTCTCCTTTTACCCTTTATGAAAAGGAACAGTTGGGGTCTACACCAGCATGTTAGTGTAAAAAAATAAAAAAATTTACACTAACATGCTGGTGTTGCCCTATACTTTTCATTTTCACAAGAGGTAAAAGGGAAAAACGCCCCCCAAAATTTGTAACACAATTTCTCCCGAGTACGGAGATACCCCATATGTGGGCGCAAAGTGCTCTGGGGGCGCACAACAAGGCCCAGAAGGGAGAGTGCGCCATGTACATTTGAGGTGATTTGCACAGAGGTGGCTGATTGTTACAGCGGTTCTGACAAACGCAAAAAAAAACACACCCACATGTGACCCCATTTTGAAAACTACACCCCTCACGGAATGTAATAAGGGGTGCAGTGAGAATTTACACCCCACAGGTGTCTGACGGATCTTTGGAACAGTGGTCCGTGAAAATGAAAACGTTTGCACAGCCCACTGTTCCAAAGATCTGTCAGACACCAGTGGGGGGTAAATGCTCACTGTACCCCTCATTACATTCTGTGAGGGGTCTAGTTTCCAAAATGGTATGCCATGTGGGGGTTATTTTGCTGTTCTGGCACCATAGGGGCTTCCTAAATGCGACATGCCCCCCGAGCAAAATTTGCTCTCAAAAAGCCAAATATGACGCCTTCCCTTCTGAGCATTGTAGTTCGCCCGTAGTGCACTTCAGGTCCACTTATGGGGTACTTCCATACTCAGAAGAGATGGGGTTACAAATTTTGGGGGGTCTTTTCTACTATTAACCCTTGCAAAAATGTGAAATTTGGGGGGAAACCCACATTTTAGTGAAAATTTTTTTTTTTTTTTTTTGCATATGCAAAAGTCGTGAAACACCTGTGGGGTATTAAGGCTCACTTTATCCCTTGTTACGTTCCTCAAGGGGTCTAGTTTCCAAAATGGTATGCCATGTGTTTTTTTGCTGTTCTGGCACCATAGGGGCTTCCTAAAGGTGACATGCCCCCCAAAAACCATTTCAGAAAAACGTACTCTCTAAAATCCCCTTGTCGCTCCTTCGCTTCTGAGCCCTCTACTGCGCCCGCCGAACACTTTACATAGACATATGAGGTATGTGCTTACTCGAGAGAAATTGGGCTACAAATATAAGTATACATTTTCTCCTTTTACCCCTTTTAAAAATTCAAAAATTGGGTCTACAAGAACATGCGAGTGTAAAAAATGAAGATTTTGAATTTTCTCCTTCACTTTGCTGCTTTTCCTGTGAAACACCGAAAGGGTTAAAACATTTACTGAATGTCATTTTGAATACTTTGGGGGGTGCAGTTTTTATAATGGGGTCATTTATGGGGTATTTCTAATATGAAGACCCTTCAAATCCACTTCAAACCTGAACTGGTCCCTGAAAAATTGCGAGTTTGAAAATTTTGTGAAAAATTGGAAAATTGCTGCTGAACTTTGAAGCCCTCTGGTGTCTTCCAAAAGTAAAAACACGTCAATTTTATGATGCAAACATAAAGTAGACATATTGTATATGTGAATCCAAAAAAAATTATTTGGAATGTCCATTTTCCTTACAAGCAGAGAGCTTCAAAGTTAGAAAAATGCAAAATTTTTAATTTTTTCATCAAATTTGGGGATTTTTCACCAAGAAAGGATGCAAGTTACCACAAAAATTTACCACTATGTTAAAGTAGAATATGTCACGAAAAAACAATCTCAGAATCAGAATGATAACTAAAAGCATTCCAGAGTTATTAATGTTTAAAGTGACAGTGGTCAGATTTGCAAAAAAGGGCTTCGTCCTTGAGGTGAAAATGGGCTCCGTCCTTAAGGGGTTAAAGTGACAGCACACTCAAATATCAACAGAATGTCAGAACCCAGCACCACAGGTGAACCTGGCGCCAGCGCCCCTTCCTCTCCAGCCATGAGGTGGTCACCTGCTCCTGTAGCCAGGGCCTTGTCTCCCCCGCCTGCAGTCAGCATCAACAGCTTTGGTGTTCTAGCGTCTGCACCGGTTTTCATGGGGAACCCTGTCCTCCCTAACTACAATGGAGACTTCTTCACCTTGAGGGATTTCAAAGAGAGAATCCAGAGTTTGTTTGTCTTTTACTCTTTCCCGATTTCCCCTTTCCTAACCAACAGGTGCAATTTCTCACAGGACAACTCCAGGGACCGGCGCTGGAGGAAGTCCGCACCTGGCCAGCCTCCGAGAAGGCCACTGTATAGCAGATCTTTGAAGGACTGTACCAGGTATTTGAGTCACATTCTCCCTCAGAGGTACGTCTCCGGCTATATGAAAGGCAACAAATGCCAGGTGACACCTTGAGAGCGTATGCTGTAGCCCTACACAATGCCCTGGAGACTGTTCAGAAATTAGATGGTATAACTCCCGAGCAGGGCAACAAGGTGTTAATGGATATTTATTCATTGTCCCATAATAAGTGGGACAAAGCCCAGCAGAGAATGTTAGTGGTCCAAAACCCCAACAGGTCATTCCTTGTTTTCAAAAGACTGGCTATCCAAGTGATTGAGTCAGGAAGTGAGTTAGGGGAAGTTTGTACACCCCTTACACCTGTTCAAGAGCGACTAGGGGCATTAGCCAGAACTATACCACCACCATCACCAGCCCCCGCCCCAGTGTCCTCTACTTTGCCAGTCACTGCAGCCTCAGATTTGCAGAGTGTTAAGCAAGACATTGAACAACTAACTAAGGCTGTGAAGGAGCTTGCCACCCAGGCTGCTCCACCAAACCGCGAACCGCCCCTGCCTAGAAAATCTGCCCCTGCTCCTGATCCCCACAAGTTCATTTACCATAATCCTCCACCCAATAAATACTCAGGGACTCAAAGACCCTTTTGTACCTACTGTAATAAGTCAGGACATTGCAAAATGCAGTGTTGGGATTTAAAGGGATTTCCCCTCGCCCTCAGGAAAACATTCATCAGGTCCAACCCCGCAACAACCTAAATCAGGGCTCTCACTTTATGTCGCCTCCTGCCCTTATGTAAAAATGATTGTAGAAGGTGTACCTGGCATTAATAGATACAGGGTCACAAGTGTCTACCATACCTAAAAGTGTTTTTTATCAGCATTGGAATGTTAGTTTATTGTGTGAGCCTGATGATGTTAATTTCAGGGTAGTTGCGGGTAATGGGCAACCAGTCCCCAGACATGGATACTGGGAGCCAACAATTCAATTGGGAGAGCATGTGATTGTAACTAATGTGACAGATAAGGGGTCTTCTGAGTTTACATTGTGGATGAACATTATGAAAAAATTTTCACTTAAGTGTTCGATGCCTTGCATGTCTCTCTTCCCCATATGTCCGCTTCAGGCCAGCGGACCGTGCAGCACCACTTGGAAGTTCTACAGGGGGAGCAGAAGTTTGCCAACAAGCAAGGTGAAATCTGCAGAGTACGAGTTCAAGACATCAGGTCTTTAACCCCTTAAGGACCCAGCCAATTTTCACTGTAGGACATGGCAATTTTTTGCACATCTGACCACTGTCACTTTAAACATTAATAACTCTGGGATGCTTTTACCTTTCATTCTGATTCCGAGATTGTTTTTTCGTGACATATTCTACTTTATGTTAGTGGTAAAATTTTGTCGATACGTGCATCATTTCTTGGTGAAAAATTCCCAAATTTGATGAAAAATTGAAAATGTTGCTTTTTTTTTTAACTTTGAAGCTCTCTGCTTATAAGGAAAATGAATATTCCAAATAAATTATATATTGATTCACATATACAATATGTCTACTTTATGTTTCCATCATAAAGTTGACATGTTTTTACTTTTGGAAGACATCAGAGGGCTTCAAAGTATAGCAGCAATTTTCCAATTTTTTACAACATTTTCAAAATCAAAATTTTTCAGGGACCAGTTCTGTTTTGAAGTGGATTTGAAGGGCCTTCTTTTTAGAAATACCCCACAAATGACCCCATTATAAAAAACCGCACCCCTCAAAGTATTCAAAATGACATTCAAAAGGTTTGTTAACCCTTTAGGTGTTTCACAGGAATAGCAGCAAATTGAAGGAGAAAATTCAAAATCTTAATTTTTTACACTGGCATGTTCTTGTCGACCCAGTTATTTAATTTTTACAAGGGGTAAAAGGAGAGAAATATTCCTAAAATGTGTAACTCAATTTCTCTCGAGTAAGAAAATACCTCGTATGTGTATGTCAAGTGTTAGGCGGGCGCAGTAGAGGGCTCAGAAGGGAAGGAGCGACAGTGGGATTTTGGAGAGTGAGTTTTTCTGAAATGTTTTTTTTTTTTTTGGGGGGGGGGGGGGACATGTCACATTTAGGAAGCCCTTATGGTGCCAGAACACAAAAAAGCGACTTTTCGTTAAAGTTGGATGTGAAAATGATTTTTATTTTTTTGTCACTAAAATGCTGGTTTTCCCTCAAATTAAATTTTTTACAAGGGATAATAGGACAAAATGACCCCCAAAATTTGTAACCCCATCTCTTCTGAGTATGGAAATACCCCATGTTAGGACGTAAAATGCTTTGCGGGCAAACTACAATGCTCAGAAGAGAAGGAGTCACATTTAGCTTTTGAAAAGCAAAATTTGCTGAATTGGTTTTTGGGGGGCATGTCCCATTTAGGAAGCCACTATGGTTCCAGGACAGAAAAAAAAACACATGGCATACTATTTTGGAAACGACACCACTCAAGGCACGTAACAAGGGGTCCAGTGAGCCTTAACGCCGCACAGGTGATTGACGACTTTTCGTGAAAGTTGGATGTGTAAATAATTTTTTTTTCCACTAAAATGCTAGTTTTCCCTCAAATTTAAAATTTTTACAAGGGGCAATAGGACAAAATGCCCCCCAAAATTTGAAACCCCATCTCTTCTGAGTATGGAAATACCCCATGTGTGGACATTGAGTGCTCTGCTGGCGCACTACAATGCTCAGAAGAGAAGGAGCGCCATTGAGCTTTTGGGAAAAAAATTGTTTGGAATGGAAGTCAGGGGCCATGTGCGTTTACAAAGCCCCCAGTGGTGCCAGAACAGTGGACCCCCTGACATGTGACCCTATTTTGGAAACTACACCCCTCACAGAATTTAATAAGGGGGGCAGTGAGTCTTTACACCTCACTCGCATTTGACAGATCTTTGGAACAGTGGGCTGTGCAAATGAAAAATTAAATTTTTCATTTTCACGGACCACTGTTCCAAAAATCTGTCAGACACCTGTGGGGCGTAAATGCTCACTGTACCCCTTATTACATTATGTGAGGGGTGTAGTTTCCAAAATGGGATCACATGTGGGTATTTATTTTTTTGCATTTATGTCAGAACCGCTGTAAAATCGGCCACCCCTATGCAAATCACCAATTTAGGCCTCAAATGTACATGGTGTGCTCTCACTCCTGAGCCTTGTTGTGCGCCCGCAGAGCATTTTACACCCATATATGGGGTATTTCTGTACTCAGGAGAAATTGCGTTACAAATTTTGGGGGTCTTTTCCTTTTAACGCTTGTGAAGATAAAAAGTATGGGGCAACACCAGCATGTTAGTGTAATTTTTTTAAATTTTTTTTACACTAACAAGCTGGTGTAGCCCCCAACTTTTCCTTTTCATAAGGGGTAAAAGGAGAAAAAGCCCCCCAAAATGTGTAGTGCAATTTCTCCCGAGTACGGAAATACCCCATATGTGGCGCTAAACTGTTTCCTTGAAATTCAACAGGGCTCCGAAGTGAGAGAGCTCCATGTGCATTTGAGGACTAAATTAGGGATTGCATAGGGGTGGACATAGGGGTATTCTACGCCAGTGATTCCAGTGATCAGTTTTTGTTTTGGAAACACTGCCGCACGATACGTTTTTCATTTTTATTGGGGAGGGGGGGCAGTGTAAGGGGTGTATATGTAGTGTTTTACTCTTAATTATGTGTTAGTGTAGTGTTTTTAGGGTACATTCGCACTGGCGTGTTACGGTGAGTTTCCCGCTAGGAGTTTGCGCTGCGGTGAAAAATTTGCCGCAGCCCAAACTTGAAGCAGGAAACTTACTGTAAACCTGCCCGTACGCATGTACCCTGTACTTTCACATTGGGGGGGCAAACCTCCAGCTGTTTCAAAACTACAACTCCCAGCATGTACTGACAGACTGTGCATGCTGGGAGTTGTACTTTTGCAACAGCTGGAGACACACTGGTTGGAAAACCTTCAGTTAGGTTCTGTTACCTAACTCATTATTTTCCAACCAGTGTGCCTCCAGCTGTTGCAAAACTACAACTCCCATCATGTACTGATCAC
Source organism: Hyla sarda (assembly GCF_029499605.1). NCBI lineage: Eukaryota > Metazoa > Chordata > Amphibia > Anura > Hylidae > Hyla > Hyla sarda. The sequence goes on from NC_079191.1 coordinate 126,785,355, forward strand.
CGAAGGGCATGCTGGGAGATGTAGTTATGCAATAGCTGGAGGTACGCAACTACAACTCCTAGCATGCCGAGACAGCTGTTTGCTGTTTGGACATGCTGGGATTTGCAGTTTTGCAACATCTGGAGTGCTACAGTTTTAGAGAACACTGCAAAGTGATCTCCAAACTGTGGTCCTCCAGGTTTTGCAAAACTACAAATGCCAGCATGCCCAGACAGCAAACAGTTGTTTGGGCATGCTAGGAGTTGTAGTTTTGCAAGATCTGGACGGCTAAAGTTTAGGATCCACTATATAGCGGTCTCAAACTGTAGCCCTCCAGCTGTTGCAAAACTACATATTCCAGCATGCCCAAACAGCTGTCTGGGCATGCTGGGAGTTGTAGTTTTGCAACATCTGGAGGGCTACAGTTAGAGACCACTGTATAATGGTCTCAAACTGTACCCTCCAGATGTTGCTAGGCAACTCACCGGCTTCCGTCGGAACCAGTCGCATGTCATCGCTGTCGCCCGCAGCCTCCCGCCCGGATGGGTAAGTGGATCTTTGGCGCTGGTCCCCGTCGTTTCCCCTTCCTGCCCCGCCTATTGTGGGGGGGCAGAACGGGGAAAACGAAAGTTAACCCCCCGCCCCCGATCTGCTATTGGTGGTCGCGTCTAGACCCCCAATAGCAGGGATAGGAGGGGTGGCACCCCTGCCACCTCACTCCTCTTGCTTCAGGGGGATTGTAGGTGTCTTAGACAACCATTATCCCCCTTATATTCTGGGTCACCATAGACCCGTAATGACCCGGAATTGCGCAAATCGCAAGTGTGAATTCACTTGCGATTTGCCGCGATTGCCGACATGGGGGGGGTCTGATGACCCCCTGGGCGTTTGCAAGGGATGTCTGCTAAACGATTTCAGCATGCAGCAGGGGCCGGAATTCTCCATGACATCCGCATACGTCATGGGTCCTTAAGTACCAGGGTGTCATGACGGACGCGTACGTCAAGGGTCCTTAAGGGGTTAACCTTACAACCCAATATGGAGACCATCATCTGGTGTCGCGCATGTGCCGGAGTCAAGAATAGGGACTATCAGGCCCTGCTGGAACCTATGCAATTAGAAGATCATCCTCTTGTCCGGGCTGCAAGAAGCCTTGTCACTGTCACCAATGGGAGAGTCCGAAGGGCATTGTGACAGAATGCTTGGTGGCCCGACAGTGTGCAGCTGGATCCAGTGGCCAAAGGATCCAGTGAGAGCCCTCCAGAGCCTTGGTGGGTGCAACTCGAGGTAAGAGACGACAATACCCCAAGGGACCAAGTCAATGGAGTCCTCAATGTTGCCACAAGGTACCATGCGCTTTCAGCAAACACCCCACAGACTTCGGGCATACTTTCATGATCCAGCACAGAATCCTCAAAGGCAACAGTCCACCTATCAAGGAAAGACAGGCATGTACCAGACTGTCAAAAAGATGCTGGCCGACATGAAAGAGGTGGACGTGATCCAAGAAAGTCAGAGTCCCTAGGCGGCGCCACTTGCCCTGGTCAAGAAGAAAGAAGGAACTATTCGCTTCTGTGTCAACTACAGCAAACTGAACAATGTCACACATAAAGACGCTTACCCTTTGCCAAGGATCGAGGAGTCACGGCCCTTGGGTCGGCCGCCTACTTCTCCACCGTGGACTTAACCAGTAGATATTGGCAAGTGCCCAAGGCTGTGGAAGATGGAGAGAAGACCGCCTTCGTGACACCCATGGGGTTGTTCAAGTTTAAAAGTATGCCATTTGGGCTATGTAATGCCCCAGCTATGTTCCAGCATCTGAAGGAAAGGTGCCTGGGCCATCAGAATTTTTAAAGTGTCTCATTGTACCTGGAAGATGTCATTGTATATTCCAAGTCCTACCAGGAACACCTTAGTCATCTGTCAAACGTCTTTCATGTCTTAAAGAGGTACTCCCCTGGAAAACATGTGTTTATTTTAATTCAACTGGTGCCAGAAAGTTAAACAGATTTGTAAATTACTTCTATTTAAAAATCTTAACCCTTCCAGTACTTATCAGCTGCTGTATGTTCCAGAGGAAGTTCTTTTCTTTTTGAATTTCTTTTCTGTCTGACCACAGTGCTCTCTGCTGACACCTCTGTCCATTTTTGGAACTGTCCATAGCAGGATAGGGTTGCTATGAAGATTTGCTTCTACTCTGGACAGTTCCTAAAATGGAAAGCGGTGTCAGCAGAGAGCACTGTGGTCAGACAGAAAGGAAATTCAAAAAGAAAAGTACTGGGGAGAAGTAGCTTTCGCTAAAGGGGCCCCAACAGCTAAGGCATCGGGTAGAGAGCTTCCGGCAGCCTGATCCGGATCAGGTGTGTTTAATGTGTCACGTATGCAGTTACAAGGTTTATAAATTCCACATGTTTGTACTTCAATCACCAAAGGAGCCTGTAAGGAATTGTTGAAAAATGCCACATGTCCCCAGTTATATTATTCATTACCCAAGGACATTCGGAATTCATGCCCCAGGAACTGTTGTCAGCAATAGGCCCCAGTGGCCACTTTCCGTCGTCCGCCCTCCAGGACTGGGCACTGAGTATGGCTGTGTTTAAGAGGAGGGGAGTTTGTGGTGGCCCGTTACAGGAGTTGTACCCCTGTACCCTTGCTGCCCTGTCAGACAGCTTCCCTGCAGTGTCCCCTGGGCCCCCTGCATCTGTTCCCCTTGTACAGTTATTGTTATGCTATGTAATGTATAGAAAATGTAGCAATAAGAACATCTGTTATGTGATTGTATCCCAGTGCGGTGTCAGTTACCATGTAACCGAAGGGTGACCTATGGGACCCCTCCTAGTCTCCCCGATATAAGCCCTAGGAGGAGCTAGCTCGCTCTCTTGAGTTCCAGTTAAGTCTTTGCTGAACCACAGTGCAGTCAAGTCCTAGGTGTGAGTGTGGAGTCCAGAGGAGGCCTAAAGTCTGTCAAGCAGCCACAAGTCTACACGTCCACTACCCCCAGGTCCAAGTCAGAGCTGGAATGCTACAAACGGGGTAGAGTCAAGTCAGTCAAAGTCAACCTGTCTTAAGTCAGCATGCCCTGCATCAAAATTGTCCCAGTCCACTGCAAGTCCCAGCAAGCCCTAAGGTCTCTGAAGTCACTGGTCATCTAGGTGGGCCTAACTAAGCTGTATAGACTTTTCCACCTGTCTAATTCAGTAAAGCTACCGTTGTTCCGTAACTGTGATGTCACGAGGGGCGGCGCCATGACGTCATGCTGCTCCGTCCCCTGTATCGCCCGTCATTACACACAGAGCGAACTCGCTCTGTACAGTAATGACAGCGGGGTGCCGCAGCGGCAATCCCAGGGGTCCTCAGCAGTGGGACCGTGGGGATCTGACATCTTATCCCCTATCCTTTGGTTAGGGGATAAGATGTCTAAGGGCAGAGTACCCCTTTAAGGACGCAGGGTTTTCCTGTTTTTGCACTTTAAATTTTTCCTCATCACCTTCTAAAAATCATAACGCTGTCAGTTTTGCACCTAAAATTCCATATTATGGCTTATTTTTTGTGCCACCAATTCTACTTTGCAGTGACATTAGTCATTTTACTGAAAGATCCATGCTGAAAGAGAAAAAAGTTCATTGTGCGACAAAATTGCAGAAAAAAATTAATTTTTTAATATTTGGGGGCTACGCAGTGCATGTTTTAGTAAATATGACATCTTATTTTTATTCTGTAGGTCCATATGGTTAAAATGATACCCTACCTATATAGGATTGATTTTGTATTACTTCTGAAAAAAATCATAACTACATGCAGGAAAATTTATACGTTTAAAATTGTCATCTTCTGACCCCTGTGACTTCTTTATTTTTCTGTGTACACGCCGGTATGAGGGCTCATTTTTTTGCGCTGTGATCTGAAGTTTTTATCCGTATCATTTTTGTTTTGATTGGACTTTTTTTAGCACCTTTTATAATTTTTTTTGTGCTATAAAAAGGGACCAAAAATTCGCTATTTTGGACTTTGGAATTTTTTTTCCGTGTACGCCTTTGACCGTGCTGTTTAATTAACAATATATTTTTATAGTTCAGACATTTCCACACATGGTGACACAACATATGTTTATTTTTATTTACACAGTATTTATTTATTTTTTTAATGGGAAAAGGGGGAGGGGGATTCTTACTTTTGTTAGGGACATGGACATGCTTAGGACGGATCTGCACTTGTCTTGGGGCTAAATGGCTATGTTGTGAGATTACCATAACACTGTGGCTAGCTTTTTGTGAACTCGTATTTCCTCTTTGAGATTTCTTTTTTGCCTACAAATCCCATAATTCCATTTTTCTCCATCCCACACATCAGCCACCCCACCCATTGAAACATAGATGAGCTGCATTCATTCAAAAGAACTGTGGTTTTCATTCAGGGTGCCTACAGATGTTACATTAGTTGCAGATTGATCTCTCTCCCACCAAGCAATCGCTCCACCCATTGAAGCAGACATGCTCTCTGTCATCAGCTGACTAGTGAGTCAGGTCTCGGCTGCATTGCAACCTGGGAAAAATCCGAGACAACAGTGATTTTCCATGATGTTAAAAATAAATATTGAGGTGAAAATCACAGAAGAATTGTGAGAAAACTGTCACACACAGGTACAGACAATATATTATGAACTACACTAACTTTACAGCCCCTAAAACATAGTCAAATACAAAAAAAAATTCCTGGAATACCCCTTTAAGAGGTTATTAAACATCATAATAGCACCCTATGATACTAAGGGAGTTAAGTAATGTTATAGCCAGACAATTATTTATAATATTTAAGGACTCTATAGTGACAGGGTCTGATTCCCTGGACTGGCACATAGCAAATGTGGTGCCAATATTCAAAAAAAGGGGCAAATTGATGTATGACCCCATATCAGCATGGGTTTATGATGGATCTGTCCGGTCAAGCTCAGCTTTTATGAGGAGGTGAGCTCCAGACTGGACCAGGGGATATTGCTGGATGTACAGTAAAGTCTCAATCTTTGCAGATAACAATAAGCTCTGTAAAGTGGTTAACACAATAGAGGACAGTGCACTGTAACAAATGGATCTGGATAGTCTGAAGGTTTGGGCTGAGAGGTGGCAGATGAGGTTCAACACAAATGAATGAAAGGTTGTGCACATGGGGAAGACAAATCAAGCCTGGATTGGTATTAATTGGGAAAATACTGGGGACAGCTGACATGGAAAAGGTGGTTTTAATCGACAGTAAATGTAACTGTTGCGACGGTATCAGCAGCTGCTGCCAAAGCAAATAATATCATGGGGTGCATCAAAAGGGGCAAAAATGCCCACGACAAGGAAATAATTCTATCACTGTACAAATCACTAGTCAGACCACACGTGGAATACTGTGTACAGTACTGGGCACCAGTGTACAAGAAAGATATAGTGTAGCTGGAGAGGGTTTGAAGACGGACAACCAGAGTAATATGGGGAATGGGAAGACTACAGTACCCAGAAAGATCAGAATTAGGGTTATTTGCTTTACAAAAAAGAAGGTTTAAGGGAGACCTAATAAATATGTATAAATATATCAGGGGGTAGTACAGAGATCTCTCCCATGATCTATTTATACCCAGGACTGTATCTATAAAAAGGGGGCACCTTCTATGTCTAGTGGAAAGAAGGTCTCTACAGCAGCACAGACGGAGGAACTGTGCATTGAAACTGTGGAACTCTCTGCCACAGAAAGTGGTTATGGTGAACTTAATAAAAGAGTTTAAAAGTGGCCTGAATACATTTATAGATTATAATATTACAGGTAATGGTCGTCAGGAGATTTTGATGAAGGGTTGTTATTTTATTTTGAGATTTATTCTGCTAGATTTTGAGCCAGAAAGGACTTTACCTTGTGGCGATGTTTTGCCTTCCTCTGGATCAACACCATAGTGTAATAAGCTGAACTGGATGGACACATAGTATGTCCTTTTTCAGCTTTGCAAACTATGGGAGGAATTCATAGTGGTGTAGGTTAACGTCTTTTTGTCCCTTTAATTTATTTGGTGGAAACTATGTACGTGCGCCAAATTTATTAAATGCTGCAAGGAATGTAAAAAATATGATGCTGGTACACATTTTTTACTTCAGTAGTCAACTTTGTATGGTGCCTCCCCTGCGACTTTTCCACCTGCTTTTTAACCCAAAATGTGTGACTTTTTACAAGATGCTGGGGGTATTCATGAAAAGTGGAATAGGTTAAGTCGTTTTACTCCATTAATGTGGTAGAAACTGTGTACCTGCACAAAATTTCTTTCCTGGCACAGGGCAGGTGATAAATATGGTGCTGCTCACATTTCTTACTTCAGTACTTCACTTTTTATGTTGCCCCTGCAACATTTTGTGTGACTTTTTAACCCGTGCGACAAATATGCAACTTTTTAATAATGGTGTCCACAGTCAGTTTATAAGCCAAGTCAAGACTGGTGTAGATTTGCACCCCAGTTAGGGCAGTTGCGCCAAGCACTGCTACAAACTGAAAAGGTGCATCATAAATTCCTGACCACTGCATGATATTAACAGAAATCACAACTTTCACCATCAGATTTAAAAAAAAACTATTCTATTTGGATTGTCACAAAAGTTTGTCGTTAAAAACAACGGGGCAAAAATAAAGCAAAAAAAAAACCAGCCAAAATAAAGGAGTAAAATGTTTAATAATTTATTTTCTGCTGAAGATCTGCTGCAGCAGATTTTGCTGCCCATTGAAGTCAATAGGCAGCAAAATCTGCAGCAGAAAATCTGTAGCAGATCTGCAGCAAAAATATGCCTGTGTGAATACACCCTGAGGCTAAGTTTCAACTTTTTTTTTTTTTTAAACGCTAATTCTGCCGTATGGCGTTTTTTCGGCCAAAAAACGCTGTGACCAGATGTTAGCTGTAAATCAATGAGAAAAAGCTAATTCTTATTCCACTTGGTGTTTTTCACTTTGGCGTTTTTTTTTTTTATCCTTTTGGTGTTTTTTCACAATTTTTTTGGCGTTTTTCAGCTCCTTGGCGGTTTTCCAAAATTGCAGCATGTTGAGCCACTGGCGATTTTTTTAGTCAAAATCGTGGCATTTTTCTCCCATAGAAAAACTATACGTGGGTTTTAACTTTGGCGTTTTTGCAGGCAGTTTTTATTCTTTTTTGGACTTTAGCGATCCAAAAAAAGTGATGGAGATACCTTTTTAATAAATTTTTGTAGGGTACCATAAAAAAAAAAAAATAAAAAAAAAAAAATTAAAAATAAAATATATATATATAGATAGATAGATAGATATAGATAGATAGATATATAAAATGAAAAAATGCAGCACATCCAGTAATACAGTGTATATATATATATATATATATATATATATATATATATATATACACAGTAGTGAAGGAAAAAAATTGTATCTAACGAAATGTATCTTTTTTTATAACAAAATTGTTATTAATTTTTAAAACAGGGATCAATTTATGTGGGTCGGCAAGGATCTAAAAATGTAGCCAACAAGAAGAAAAACATAGTGTGTGTATTTTTCACTTTTTTCTTTATTTTTTAAATTTTTTTAGGTAGTACTACTACTCACAGCCTGGAACACACTGTTCCATGATAGGAGTAGTAGTTACCTGTATTAATTGCCCGTTGCAATCCACCTGTATAATGTATAGATGCGGCCAGCTGCTCTTCCATGGTCCCCTGCACTGACGTAAATATATATATATATATATATATATATATATATATATATATACACACACACCTATTCATATTTCCCACAGAGAGCTGTGATTGGCCAGATGGTTCCAGCCAATCACAACTCTCTGTGGGAAATAGGAATATGCGTATATATATATCAGTGCAGGGGACCATAGAAGAGCGGCCGTCCTCATCTGTACATTATACAGGAGGATCACAGCGGGTGTCAGGACAGGAGCAGGTTGCGGGAGATCCCACACGGGGATTTATCCCAGAAAAAACCTCGGCGTGTGAAAGCGCTTCTCCGTTGCAAAAAATAAGGTTGCTGGAAACTTCTTGGATAAGAAGGGGGGGATTTATTGACGGTTGGGTTTACAGAAATAAAGAACACAAAAAGTAAAAAATTGAAAATAAAAAAATATAAAGCATAAAGCAAACAGGATTGGACAACGCGTTTCAAAAGGGTATCCCTTTCTTCTTCAGGTCTGCTGGCTTAATGTAACAAGTGTGCTTATATACACAGTGTGAGGGGTGTGGTCACAGGGGGCTGGGCTGTGACGTCCGTCCCTCCAGGCTTCTGGGGGGAGTGTCTGGAGACTAGAACTGAGGTCCCTTTAACATAACTGAAATCTCTCCTTTAGAACCAATAGACTAGTGTGGGTCTATGGTAGATGCTGTGGGCTGGGAAACAAGCTAAGCAGTACTTGTGATGGTTTGAGGCTGTATGGGAGATGTCTGAGAGCTACCTAAATAGAGGTATATTCTTTAATTGAAAATTACATTTAGGGTTAAAGGTTAATTGGTATGTGGCTCCTGTGTAGTAATGGTTACATTTATAACATTGTGGTGAGCATGATTGACAAGTGAGGAAGTAATTCATAAACAATGTTACATGGTAATCGATAGTGGAAGGATATGGTTGACATTATAACATTGTGTAACAGATGTGTATAACAGATGTATGAGTATGATGGACATGACTGGGATGTAGTCAATAAAGTTTTGGTTTGAACTATTATGGTAAGTGCTGTTGGTTAACAAAGAGCTGCAGAGGCTAGGTTAGCCCTTTTAGAACCAAACCATCACAAGTACTGCTTAGCTTGTTTCCCAGCCCACAGCATCTACCATAGACCCACACTAGTCTATTGGTTCTAAAGGAGAGATTTCAGTTATGTTAAAGGGACCTCAGTTCTAGTCTCCAGACACTCCCCCCAGAAGCCTGGAGGGACGGACGTCACAGCCCAGCCCCCTGTGACCACACCCCTCACACTGTGTATATAAGCACACTTGTTACATTAAGCCAGCAGACCTGAATAAGAATACTGAATTATTTAAGTAAGTGATCCCTCTTTGGACTCCTGGTCACCAATGCTATAACTAGGGATGTCCCGATACTGATACTAGTATCGGTATCGGGGCCGATACTAGCCATTTGAATGGTATCGGGGACTCATTTAATGTCCTCGATACCATGCCCGATACCTGGTGCTGCTCTGCTGCCCCGTTCTTCCGTCGTCCCGTCCGCATCATAGTGTTCCATGGAGGAGCATGTGACATACACGTCACTCCACTTCCTCCCCTGCGCCCAGCGTAACGCTACGCAGAAAACAGAGTCCCCTGTTTTGTCCAATGGAGAACAGGCGCCTCCATTGTACACAACAGCAGCCGCCTCCATTGTACACAACAAGGACCCACTTATCAGCACGGTAAACAGCGCCAGAAACCGGGTCACCCTGGTGTCAGATTCCCCTTAAAATATAAGTACTCGTACTTGGTATCAGCGAGTACTAGAATTAAAGTATCGGTACTCATACTCTGTCTTAAAAAAATGGTATCGGGACATCCCTAGCTATAACCCATTATATTGGGTTTAGTGCATGTAATCAGGGTGACAGTTTTCCTTTAACCCCTTAACGACGCAGGACGTATATTTACGTCCTGCGCCGGCTCCCGCGATATGAAGCGGGATCGCGCCGCAATCCCGCATCATATCGCGTCGGTCCTGGCGCTCATCAACGGCCGGGACCTGCGGCTAATACCACACATCGCCGATCGCGGCGATGTGCGGTATTAACCCTTTAGAAGCGGCGGTCAAAGCTGGCCGCCGCTTCTAAAGTGAAAGTGACCCGGCTGCTCAGTCGGGCTGTTCGGGACCGCCGCGGTGAAATCGCGGTGTCCCGAACAGCTGACAGGACACCGGGAGGGCCCCTACCTGCCTCCTCGGTGTCCGATCGGCGAATGACTACTCCGTGCCTGAGATCCAGGCAGGAGCAGTCAAGCACCGATAACGCTGATCACAGGCGTGTTAATACACGCCAGTGATCAGCATAGGAGATCAGTGTGTGCAGTGTTATAGGTCCCTATGGGACCTATAACACTGCAAAAAAAATGTAAAAAAAAGTGTTAATAAAGGTCATTTAACCCCTTCCCTAATAAAAGTTTGAATCACCCCCCTTTTCCCATAAAAAAATAAAACAGTGTAAAAAAAATAAAAAATAAACATATGTGGTATCGCCGCGTGCGTAAATGTCCGAACTATAAAAATATATCATTAATTAAATCGCACGGTCAATGGCGTATGCGCAAAAAAAGCGCATTTTTGGTCACTTTTTCTACCATTAAAAAATGAATAAAAAGTGATCAAAAAGTCCGATCAAAACAAAAATCATACCGATAAAAACTTCAGATCACGGCGCAAAAAATGAGTCCTCATACCGCCCTGTACGTGGAAAAATAAAAAAGTTATAGGGGTCAGAAGATGACATTTTTAAACGTATACATTTTCCTGCATGTAGTTATGATTTTTTCCAGAAGTGCGACAAAATCAAACCTATAGAAGTAGGGTATAATTTTAACCGTATGGACCTACAGAATAATGATAAGGTGTAATTTTTACCGAAATATGCACTGCGTAGAAACGGAAGCCCCCAAAAGTTACAAAATGGCGTTTTTCTTCAATTTTGTCGCACAATGATTTTTTTTCCGTTTCGTCGTGCATTTTTGGGTAAAATGACTAATGTCACTGCAAAGTAGAATTGGCGACGCAAAAAATAAGCCATAATATGGATTTTAAGGTGGAAAATTGAAAGGGTTATGATTTTTAAAAGATAAGGAGGAAAAAACGAAAGTGCAAAAACGGAAAAACCCTGAGTCCTTAAGGGGTTAAGGCATTTTTTCCCTAGGAAAAAGTATGAAAATTAGTTTTCCTCCAGAACAAGGAAAGCTGTATCTTTAAAGGGGTACTGGAGTAGAAAAAAAAAACATTTATATTCAACTGGTAGCAGAAAGTTAAACAGATTTGTAAATTACTTCTATTTAAAAATCTTAATCATTCCAATACTTATCAGCTGCTGTTTACTACAAAGGGAAGTTCTTTTCTCAATTTCTTTTCAGTCTGACCACAGTGCTCTCTGCTGACACTTCTGTCCATGTCAGGAACTGTCCAGAGCAGGAGATGTTTGCTATGGGGATTTCTTGCTGCTCTGAACAGTTCCTGACATGGACAAAGGTGTCAGCAGAGAGCACTGTGGTCAGACTGAAAAGAACTACACAACTTCCTCTGTAGTATACAGCAGTTGATAAGTACTGGATGGATTAAGATTTTTAAACAGAAGTATTTATAATTCTGTTTAACTTTTTGGCACCAGTTGATTTAAAAAAAATGGGTTTTCCACCAGAGTACTCCTTTTAAACCCTTAACGACCACGGACGTATATTTACGTCCGTGGACGGCTCCCGTAATGAGAAGCTGGGTCCCAACTGGCTCCCGTATCTGCTCGGTCCCAGGACCTGGACCCGCGGCTAATACTGGACATCGCTGATCGGGCTGATGTCTGGTATTAACCCTTTAGACGCTGTGATGAAAGTTGATTGCGGTGTCTAAAATGGGAGAATACACTGCCGGTTAGCTCAGCGGACAGCTGTGAGAGGACAGCGGGAGTCTCCTTACCTTTCTCCCGGCTGTCCGATCAGCACTTGATTTCAACAAGCCTGAGATCCAGGCTTGAGCATTCGACCGCCGATAACACTGATCAATGCAATGCTATGGCATAGCATTGATCAGTGTATTCAATCAATGTATTGCATGTTATAGTCCCTTATGGGAGCTATAACGCTGCAAAAAAAAAAAAGTATTAAAAAAAAGAGTTAATAAATGTGATTTAATCCCTTCATGAATAAAAGTTTGAATCACCCCCCTATTTCACATAAAAAAAAGTGGTAAATAAAATGAAATATAAACATGTGTTATTGCCACGTGTGTAAATGTCCGAGCTATAAAAATATATGATTAATGAAACCGCAAGGTATATGGCGTGCCTGTAAAAAACTTTCAAAGTCCAAAATAGTGTGTTTTTGGTCACTTTTTAAACCATAAAAAACAGAGATACTATCACACAGTACTCCAGAAAATTGTAATCTTTATTTATGACATCACACAATATATATTTTTTTAAACGTATATATATATGGCACCAGTAACAATTTCTATGAGTTATATGGCATGATAAGGCTACTAAGATATAACTGGCATGATGTGGTATAATTCATGCCATGCAGGGGTATTGCACTCAATGTATATATAGTAAAGAAAACAAGCACTATAGCAGCTTGTGCATATTATAAACAATCATTACAGCAGCATAATATGGCCATGATATCAGGTGCAGACTCATTATATATGTATATGAAATATAGTAAACAGGCACTCTAGTAGCATGTAAGAATAGTAAACAACTGTCTATAGCAGCATGTTAAAGCAGCATATTGTATCAGCATAAGAAATAGACATTATAGCAGCATATAGAGAGTTCCAGCATTCATGAAATGAGTCTCACCAGACATATAACAAACCCCAACATATGTTTCGCTACCATAAGCTTCCCCCCTGAGGAAGCGAAACATATGTTGGGGTTTGTTATTAAAGTAAAAAAAGATCAAAACAAAAATAGTACCAATAAAAACTTCAGATCACGGTGCAAGAATTGAGCCCTCATATCACCCCGTATACGAAAAAAAATTAAAAAAAGTTATAGGGGTCAGAAGATGACAATTTTAAACATAGTTATTTTGGTGCATGTAGTTAAATACATTTTTAAGTAGTAAGTAAGTAGTAAAATAAAGAAAAACCTATATAAATTGGGTATCATTATAACCGTATGGACCTACAGAATAAATATATGGTGTCATTTTTACCGAAAAGTGCAATGCGTAGAATCGGAAGCCCCCAAAATTTACAAAATGTTTTGTTTTTTTTCCAATTTTGCCCCATACATATTTTATTTCTGGGTTTGCTGTAAATTTTGTTGTAAAATGATTGATGACATTACAAAGTACAATTGGTGGCGCAAAAAATAAGCCGCCACATAAGTCTGAAGGTGCAAAATTTAAAGCATTATGATTTTTAGAAAATGATGAGGAGAAAACGAAAGTGCAGAAAATGAAAAACCCGTGGTCCTTAAGGGGTTAATGCCCCCTATAAGAAAAGATGTAAAGGGCTGTTCACAATATCGTCAGAGGCTTATTTTGGAGCCTCCACTGCCCCACTGGCAGATCTGCCACATTTAACAGCATGAATAGGATAGCATGCTGCATTATACTTTAAAGGAAACTGTCAGCTTTCTCCCCCCGCACTAACCAGCGGTACTGGCAGGTAGTGTGGGGGACGCTGATCAATTTGGTCCTTCCGTGCCCGGATCCGCCACGCTGTTCTTCCATAATCTTCTATTTTTGGAATATGCAAATGAGGTGCTAACTGGCATTCTGACGTCAGTGCCGGGCCGCAGCGCCTCCCAGCTCATCAATATTCCTCCCCTTCCTCCGCCTCTCCCTCTTCTCCCCGCTCTGTAATGAAGAGAGAGGGGAGGAATACTGATGAGCTGGAGCCAGCGGCACTGACGTCAGAGTGCCAGTTAGCCCAGCCGGTGCCAGTTACCACCTCGTTTGCATATTCTGAAGATTACGGCCGAACGGCGTGGTGGATCCAGGCACGGTAAGGACCAAACTGATCAGCATCCCCCGCACTACCAGCCAGTACCGCTGGTTATTGCGGGGGAGAGAAAGCTGACAGTTTTCCTTTAAGACTAGCGATACCACAATTGAACCCCTTAAGTTAGCTGCATTTGTGGGTGTCATTGGGATAAGATCCATAATACTGCCTGATATTGTCCTTTACAAATAACGGATGAAATGTAAATGTGAACAGAGTCTTACATTGGAAAGTACTTTAATCTTTGCAATTACCTGGTTTAAGATCTATAACAGGAAATTCTATTGAAAACTTACAAAAAATAAATCAGATATTTGTAAAAACAGCATGGAGGATATTTCATAGTGGTTATTTCATATCTTATAGCAGTTATTTCATATAGCAGTATTTAAAATGTGTTCCTTACAAATATAATTGCAATAAAACATAAAAAAAATAACCATTCAAGCAGTCAGTTAACCTAAATGATTTTTCCTACCTGTTCCAGTCATTGTCTTCTCCCCCATGTATATTGCTGAGTGATCCAATGTTCTCTAGCTCTTTATTCTATGCAGGTTAAAGGCTTTAAATAGAGCCTTTGCTGGAATGTATGGCAGCTGTTGGCATGAGCAATGCCAGTCCACTTGCACTGTTAATTGTGAAAGTCAAGAGGTGTGGTTGACTTTAACTTTTGACATTTATTGAAATAGAGGATTAACACCTACCAAAGAAAGCAACATTCTCATTCTGTATGTAATAAAAGCAGAACAAAGTACTTACCATAAATAATCTTGCAAGATGCTTTTATTCTGACTGAAACCTTCAAGTAACAAACACCACTGTGCAGATACGTGCAGGGCAGATTATAGATTTAAAGCGTTCTAATAGGGGTTGTCTGGGCGAAACACAAATGTGCCCCCTGCTGGGGGTCATATAAAAATAAGAAACATACCGTGAAACCTCTCCAAAGGACTTCCTCTTTGAGAAGACCACCCCCATATCCTGACCAGATTTAATGTAACAGATATTAGGTTCCACTATTATTACGCATTTTTTTCAGAAGACCACCCCCTAGGAGACCACTTATTTGTGCAAACTTGTGTGCTCAGCTCAAAGAGGTTTCACTGTACTATACTGATTAGTGACTACACAGTGTCATCTCTCTCTCCAGCCAGAAGGATTGCAGGCTTGAGGTGAATGTACTCCCCACTGTAAAGATCTGTATTGTCAGTAACGGTGATTAGTGCGCACACACAGTCTGTACTCTCTCACAAAATGCAATGGCTGGGACATCACAGGGCTGGCTGGCTGCTGATATGCTGCATGCCACCATGTGATTCAGGATGATCCCGACTACCTGCCTTCCCAGTGTTTCTTGCCCAGTGTCCTCACACGTGTAGCCCCCATTTTAGTTCCCCGGCCCACACAAAATGTAGTGAATGAAGCGATTCTTTACCATGAAGTGCGAGGAAATTCGGATTCGCTCAGAATCCAATTTTTCATGCAATTCGGAACTAATTTGACTCTGTCAGCTTCGATTGGCCCATCTCTAATCACCATACCATAACAACAAACTGCCACAGTGTTTTGACTGAACAATTCCCCTATTCTGTTAATAAATAAAATCCTCTATACAGAAACTAAGATTACTTTCATACAGCGACTTTCCTGATTTCAGTACAAACCTTCCGTGTACAGCACCCTAAAAGTATCTATCTCTCAAGTTTTGAAATGAACTCCTTCCCTCCCCAGGATGTATGGGTACAGGGGACCTTATGAATACGGGATATGTTTGTACATATTTTATTATATCTTTTCATCTTCTGTCTTTTAGAACATTATCATGTTGGAATACTGCCCTGCGGCCCAGGGAGGTGATCATGCTCTGCTTCAGTATATCACAGTACATGTTACAAATAAAACAAAAAAGCAAAGTGCTTGTGCTCAGGTGGAGGGAATAGGCAGCAATGGAAAATGAAAGTTAAAACAACCCTCCACATCCGCTTGTGTCAGGTTCTTTTCCTCAATGGTGGAATGATATGTTACTGGATGGCAGACGAAGTGTGCTCAGCACATGAAATGGATGCCATCCGTCCCATGGATACGCACCCGCTTTGCTGATCCCATCACCCGCTGACTAGTATTCCATTAAGGAGTTTTAATCTGGACCTCTGAGTGCGACATTCTTTGTTCCTCCACGCATGATATATACACAATTGTACTCACATGTTCATCCACCTCCTGTGGGCGCCGCTGGAAATTCCGATTTACAACTACATAGATGTTTGTTATACTACAAGTCCGGTCTCTTACATGTCTGTTTCCTTTACCGATATATATATATATATATATATATATATATTACACACACACACTAATATACAATAGATATACTATACTACCGATATATGTATAGTAATATGTATAAAGTTAACTCTGATGTGTATGTTTGATATACGATATATATATATACACTATACTACCAATATATGTATACAAATACTGTATATATAAAGTTAACTCTGATGTGTATGTTTGATATAGTTTAAGGAGGATTTATAGTTTATCGGGTATGCAGTACCATGATTGTCCTAATGGAATTATATTTCATAATAGTTTTTATTAAACATTTTAGACCTATATTAGTATGAATATTGATTATAGTACCAGTATTATTTTAGCTATATGAATAATGTTGCATCCCCCTTGGCAGAAACTGGAGACCGCTGGCAAGACAATATGCATAGACTCCATCAAACCAGAGAACATACGCACAGCGCATAAATCAGAAATGTGAGAAAATAGAATACCGGATATCCGGTTAGGGGAAGCGCATTGTGCATTTCATAGCAAAGGAAGCCACAGGCCAGCCAAATGGAGCGCACACTGTCTTCCAAGTTGCGTTGTGGCGCAGTGGATGACGCTACGGCGCAGCTTGGTGACACATCAGGCGTCCCATGGAAATGAAGATGGCTGGTGGTAAAGGAAACAGACATGTGAGAGACCGGACTTGTAGTATAACAAACATCTATGTAATCGTAAACCGGAAGTCTATCCGTGTCGGTATTGCCAGAGGCGCCCACTGGAGATGGATGAACATGTGAGTACAACTGTGTATTAAAGCAAGGAGTTTTAGTAAGTGAACCATGGCCTGAGGAAGGGGAATCTATGTGCTTATCTCCTCGAAACACGTTGCTATAGCACCTTTTAACGTTTTTTATGATATGCAATAAAACATACACAGCTTCCAGTACTGGAATCCAGTAACATATCATTCCACCATTGAGGAAATGAACCTGAGGCAAGCGGACGTGGAGGGGGGGTACCAATATATTATGCTTTGGTCCCCCCACTGAGGAGTGAGTTATATCTTTGTTGGTTTTTAACTTTCATTTTCCATTGCTGCCTATTCCCTCCACCTGAGCGCAAGCACTTTGTTTTCTTGTTTTGTTTGTATATCGAGTCTGGATGGAGTCCTAACCATCTGAAATCTAGTGCTGCACCCTCCATATTATCAGGGATCTTGTAAAAGAGGAAAAGGGATCTCTTGATATGTTTATTTGGCTCAAGGTGTCGTGGGGAGCTACTATACCTAAGTAAGTGGCTCTCCATATACTCCAGGTGAGTCTATCTGTTTGATCAGGCATATTAATGCTTTGTTTTATTGTAAGTGGATGAGAGTTGCTGAAATCTGTTGCAGTCTCTACCCTATTGTCTTCATACGAACATAATTGCAAAGATTAAGGGTTAAAAGGATATAATTATAATTAATTTAAAAAAAGTTAAGGTTGCAAAACCAAGGACTCTTGTATAAAGTTTCGGAGGATTTCATTACAAATGGGGTGTTTTTATATACAACCAGAAACCCTTCATGATTCATGCAGAATTATTAGTTCTCCAATATTTCCCGCAAAAGGTCAATAAAGGCTATTAAACCCAATTTAAAATGTATTCATATTAATAAAAACATTGAGTTAAAGTAAAGTATAGTGCACTTTCCCTTTATAGCTTACATTTCATTTCCATTTTAATCTATGACAGAGTTGCTCTCTTTGTAGCATGTCCTTCAACTGCATATGGCGAGTGGAAATTATTTTCATCACAAGGTACATACTGCAAACAATGTCTGCTGACCTTATAAACTGGGAGCTGTCCAGACCTTGGTGGCTGTAAGTGAGCCAAGGTCATTCACAACATATTTTGTCTGATCTCTAAGACTTAAAAATGATTTCAGATGTCCGACTCATCTTAGAAGTAAAATCATGTTCCCCTTGTGTCAACACAAAAGAATATCATTAATATTAGGTGTTTATTACTTAGAATGGTTTTGTGGTAAATGCTAGAAATTTATCAGCACAAACCTAATAATGACATAGTGTATTCTACTGGGTAAAGTATGTGTTGTCCTAGAATACTAGGAGCTGTCTAGGATATAGATAGAAGGATAAAATGTAATGGAATATTGACTAGGAGATTCATAAGACTTAAAGTGAATGAATGCAGTTAAAGGGGTACTCCGCTGCTCAGCATTTGGAACCAATTGTTGCGAACGCTGGAGTCGATGCCGGGAGCTTGTGACGTCATAACCCCACCCCCTTGTGACATCACTCCCCGGCCCCTCAATGCAAGTCTATGGGAGGAGGGGGCGTGACTTGCATTGAGAGTGCGGGGCATGACATCATGAGGGGGCAGACCATGACGTCACAAGCTCCCAGCCCCAGCTCCAACGTTCGGAACAGCGGAGTGCCCCTTTAACTTTTCTTCAACTAAATAGGTAAAACATTTAATTTTTTATCAATTATCTTTTTATTGGAATTTCAGTATAACAAAGAGTACAGAAACAAGACAACAGAGTTCCATGTCCTCTAAACATGGTAACAGTAGAACAGGATATCTCGTGAGTGAACAGTGAAGGAGGAGGAAATGTGAAGAGACGCGTCACTGATACATAAGCAAATTCAAAGCTCTGTTTAACAATAACCGACCAAGGACACGGTGAACTAACATCAGTTAAAAGACAACCAATCAGGAAGAAGATAGACAACGGTGGGGGAGGGGGTGATAGGGGAAAGGGAGGAGGGGGTGTGAGCAGTAGACTCCAATTAAAAAGCAAGGAGTATGGACAGGGCCAACCTAGCCCGTGTCGCCCATTGGGGAGGTAGGAGGAATTAGTGTTGTGGTCAAGTGAAGAAAGTTGGGGTATATTGAAGTTGGGGTATAGTGAAGAAAGGTCCACTATGGTGACCAGAAACTTGCCATGCATCCTACTGGACCAACTAATTTGTTTTTCAATTCTACAGATATCATTGACTTTGTTCTTCCATTCAGATATGGTCAGAGGACAGGTTTGTCTCCATTTCTGTGGGATGAGGGCTTAAACTGCTGCTACCAGGTGTACAGCCAGGTTATGTTTTGAGGAGCGGAAGGATGGAGAGGGCAGACTGAAGGCAATAACTGTCATAGACAGGACAATCTGGGTGGAGGTAACCTCTCTCACACCTCCTCAACCTGTATTAAGAATGGAACAACCACTAGATGTGGGAGAGAGAGCCCACATGTTTATCACATCTCCATAGATTAGTTGGGGAAAGCTTATAAGCAAAGAGCCATTGTGACAGCATTTTGACAGCAATTTGAAGTGATTCTCCTAAAGAAACCATGCATGATACGGAGGACTTGGGTAACCTCTGTGAGGGTGATGCCCAGCTCCTGTTCCCATGAGCGGACAAACGCTGATGCATGTACTGAACATAAGGTGATGATCATTTGATACAGCATCCACTTTCGAGTGATGTTGAATGCTATTGGAGCTATCAACATAAGATAAAGTATTTTTGGGACGATTTAAGTTTGTACTAAATTTTACTACCCACCCAGGATAAAAGAGGGATATCATAGTCCTTTAGGAGTTGAGACACAGAGAACCGTAGAGAGATAAAATTTAGTTGATAGACTTCTGTTAAGTTACCGGTTACACAGACCCCGAGGTACTTGAATGAATTTAGTGGTCTATGGGAATGAGATGGAATTAAGTAGGGCCGCTACTACAGTGCGCAGTAGGAAAACATTAAGTATTTCTGACTTACTGAAGTTAACCTTTAAATTGAAGAGTAACAAGTGTAAGGATTTCTCCTTGGGGAGAGCTCTGAGATCGTCCTTGACACCGCCACAGGACATGTTTCCACTTCAATCAGCAGGCAAACAACAGTACTTTATGCAAGTCAAGCCCCTCGCCAGCTGTATTAGACAGGATGCAGGATAAATAAAAACATAGCACAGGAACAAACCAAACCCTAGACCATCTAATCACTAACTAAACAATCCAGCGTGCCCTAACTATTAACGAGTGGGCTTCTCCCGGCCAGTTAAACTGATGCCTCGTGCAATCTTCTACTCATTGTTCACACACAGCGTTTGCAACCTCTTTCTGTGTGTCTGGTCCACATGACTCTTGGGTGTCACTCACAGCTAGGGATATACACCCTTCCCTTGCCACACTGTCACATACACCCCCCACCCCCCCTCTGCTCAGACCCCCGGGAAGTAGCACTTGTATTCAAAAGGCAGAGTCCAACTTCCTTTCCTTTTCCTTGAAAAACTTCATCCAACAGGTTTTGAGGTGCTTGGCTTACTTCTTCAGCAGATTTTACATGTACCACTTCAATGGCGCACACTTCTTTCATTCGCACTTTCATCAGCCACAAAGCACAAGGCTTTTGGTCACCTTTGACAAATTCCTTGTAAAAGGCTCTATTCATGTCACACCTTTCAAACACCAGGTTCTTCACTTTGGTCTGTGCAGTGCTCTGGACACTAGGTGCGGACAAGGCAGATGCTCCAGGCCTTTGTATTCTTCTGTCACTGGTACGGCCATCACCCGAACTTTGCTGGTGGCCAACCAAACCTGTATCACCCATTTGCAGGACTTCTGCAGTTATATCTGGTTTAGCTTCTGCCTCAGAGAATGTCTCTGCCTCAGCATTTTCACCATCCAATGTCCATATCTCTGCAGCTTCAGAGGACCTTTCATAGGGTTTCACCTCAGTCTCAGCTTCAGAGGACTTCTCATATGGCTTCCTCTCATGGTCTTCAGACTCTACCTTTTCTTGAGTTCATTGCTCAGACTCCGCCACTTTTAGAGAAAGCATCTCAATCTCCAATAGATTGAAATGTTTCTGCTGCTCACTCTTTAGTTTAGCAGAGTTCACCTTCTTACTTTCCAGCAATTCTGTCAAGTTTTTGACAGTATCCTTCAGGGACAGGAGTTGTTCTCTCATCTGCTCATTGTCTTTATTCAGCTGCGCCATCTTGGAAACTTTCTGCTCATAGACTTTTAGTTGAGCCTCTTGTTCAAAGAGCTGTGTTCCCAGTTATTCCAAGGTAGCTGCGTGAGACTTAAGGTGCGTTTCGTTCTGCGCCTCCAGGCTCTGTACCTTATGAGCCATTACTACTTTGTCCTTCTCCAGCTCTTCCATGGCTACCAACCTAGCCTTGTGATCACTTTGTAGAGCCAGATATGCCTCACACAGGACATTCACTTCTTCATCCTTGAATGAGACCTGCTTGGTCAGACTCTTCAATTCTGTCTCCTTGCTGGTCACAAGATCCTGGGAGCAAGACAGTTCATCCTGCAGAGCCGCAAACTAATTTTTCTGCAACTGAAGCTTTGCTTCCTGCACTTTCAAGCCTCCTTTAGGGGTTGTTGTACCCTTTGGAAGGATTTTGGTCCCTTGGGCCTCAGGGTAGTCCCCGGACAGTCTCTGGACTGTTTATCTGCTCTCCGGCAAACTTCTCTTTCACTTCACCACCATCTCTCCTCTCACTCGCAGAAACGTCAAGAGCTCCTTGGTCTGCGACAACTACATCTATTCCAGTGTTTTGACCTTCCTTGTCACGATCCATCTCTGGTCCAGACATCACATCTCCTTCACTTAAGCCTCTGTCTATGACAGTAAGTGCAGCACCCAGCTTCACATGCACTCTGTTCAGTACTTCTGCATTATCCACAGACTTCTATGTAGCTTCTTTTCCAGTCACCTCTTCCAGATGACCGCACAATTCTAGCCTCACCTTAGGCTCATCTTCAGCTAACGGATGGAATCCATGTTCCTGTACCTGATCCGTTTCTGGTTTTACTGAAGATTCTGTTTCAGTCAGAGGCACACTTGTTACTTGAGTCTCTGGATCCCCCTGGACTTGACTCCCGGTCTGTTCTTCAGCTCTCCCAGCAAATCTGACATATCTATTGACTGCTGACACTGCCTTGACACCACCACAGGACACGTTTCCACTTCAATCAGCAGGCAAACAACAGTACTTAATGTAAGTCCGGCCACTCGCCAGCTTTATTAGACAGGTTGCCGGATAAATAAAAACATAACACAGGAACAAACAAAACCCTAGACCGTCTAGTCACTAACTAAACAATCCAGCATGCCCTAACTATCAACTGGTGGGTTTTTCCCGGCCAGTTAAACTGATGATTCCTGCAACCTTCTACTCACTGTTCACACAAAGCATTTGCAACCCCTTTCTGTGTGTCTCGTCCATATCACTCCTGGGTGTCACTCACAGCCCTGGCTGTGTGCTCCTCACAAGGACCCCTACCTCCCCCCAAAGCTACCTTGCTGTCTTCTGGGGAGAGCACAGACTACACTGTATGACTTCCTTTTAAACTGACTTCCCCTCTCTGCTACCTCATTAATTAGGCCACAAGAGAAGGTTTCTCATGGGTTTGCTAGGGAAATACACCCTTCCCTTGCCACACTGTCACATAAGCAATAGCAAATCATCTGCAATTACTAAAACTGTAGGAGCAGACTGGCCTATCTGGACTCCTGGGACATCTGGGGATTGCCTAATTCTCTGTAGGAAAGTTTCCATAGTTAAGATGAAGAGGATGGGGGACACCCCTGTCGAGTGTTATTAAAAATGTTAAAGCTAGGGGAGAGGGAATCTTTTACTTTCAATTGGGCATGGGGCTGGTCATGTAAGGAAAAAAATGACCTGGTGAAACATTTTCGGCAGATTTTTTTTTATTTTTATAGTAGTCAGAGCTTTATTTTTCTAGTGCAAATTTTCAAATCCACTGCAGAGACAGATATAAAGCATATCTACACTTTAAGAGAAACATGGAGGAAGGTATAGCTCACAACAATGTTAGTGAATGTCCTGGGTCCAATGATGCAATCATTGGCAGAGAAGTGGTGCACGGAGGCTTGTCGATGGAGTGCTTGCTTTTCATTTCCAGTTGTGTGTGCCTAATTGATGATTTTTGGAACAACAATGACTGGTTTGCTTTTATTTTACAAAGCTTTTTAAAAGTGCAGTGATCAATTCAAACATTACATGCTGGTCGCCTTCAGTCACCACTAGATGAAGTTTAAAAAGACAACTCTCTGAGAAGATCCCTTCCCATAAAGACTAAGTACAGTGGCCCTTTTGAAAAGGAACACCCCTCATTTAGACTTGTGACCACCCTTTTGGAACAGGTTTTTTCTGGGACCTTTTGTATAGACAGCATGCATTATTTAATTGACCTTCTCTTATACAAACTAATAAGACCTTGATTGAAAATTATGCACTGGTTTAAACAATGAAACTCTAAGATATAAAATTTAGTTTAACAAAGGTGGCATAATTGAATGGACATTTGCAGACCATTTAGTTTTCTTGGATAATTGATGCACTGATGCACGCAACAGTGCCTTCCCAGACCTGAATCCTAGAATGCATTAAAGGGGTGGATAGGGGATAATATGTCTGATTGCCAGGGTCTGGTCACTGGGACCCCCGTTGATCTCTGAGCCAGCACCCCAACGTTGTGAACATTTATGTTCAGAATGCTGGCTTTGGGTGGACGTGACGTAACACCACGCCCCCTCCATTCATGTTAATACTTGTTTGCGGTTAGCTTGAGATATACAGTCATGGCCGTAAATGTTGGCACATCTGATTTTTTTCTAGAAAAGGAAGTATTTCTCACAGAAAAGGATTGCAGTAACACATGTTTTGCTATACACATGTTTAATCCCTTTGTGTGTATTGGAACTAAACCAAAAAGGGAGGAAAAAAGCATATTGGACAAAATGTCACACCAAAGTCCAAAAATGGCCTGAACAAAATGATTGGCGCCCTTAACTTAATATTTGATTGTACACCCTTTGTAAAAAAATTACTGAATTCAGTCTCTTCCTAGAACCATCACTAAGCTTCTTACACCTCTCAGTGGGAATGTTAGACCACTCTTCCTTTGCAAATTGCTCCAGGAATGCAGAAGAAATATTTTTTTATCGTAGCAAAAATAAAAAATATATAGATTGCTGACCTGAGGAAGAGGGGGTTACCCTCGAAACGTGTCATCTATAAAAAAAAATTATTTTGCTACAATAAAAGGGATCCATCTCTGGATTTTTACAAGAAATTCTATGACTGATCTTTGAACTAGCAACACCTGGAACCGATGGTCTATTTTCCCTATTTTTCTGCATACTACTACAAGACAGATTCCTCTGATTCCTGGAGACCCTCCGGCTGGGCAGCAGGCTACATCAGTATACCTCTATATCGAGGTAATATGCTTTATTTCTATACAAGGTGAGCAGCCACCTATAAGGGGCAATACTACCTGACTACTTGTTAGCCACCTAATCCTTGGTTAATACACGAGACGCCGTACGTGGCCTTTTTTTCTACATTACCACAGGTTCTCTTATTGGAAGGGCGCCTTTTCCCAACAGCAAGTTTAAGATCTCTCCACAGGTGTTTAATGTGATTTAGATCTGAACTCATTGCTCTCCAGCACTTTGTTGCCATCCGTTTCTGAGTGCTTTTTGACATATGTTTGGGGTCATTGTCCTGCTGGAAGACCCAAGATCTCGGACGCAAACCCAGCTTTCTGACACTGGGCTGTACAGTGCGACCCAAAATCCGTTGGTAATCCTCAGATTTAATGATGCCAAGTCCAGAGTACATTCCAAGTTTTAACCCCATAAAACCACAAAATTGCCCAAATAACTCATTAATAAAAAAAAAAAAATACCTGATAAGACCTCTGGGTTTTTTTTTTTCTCCAAAAATGGCACATGGGTCACTGAGTCACTATCATCGGGGACTTTTTATGTTGCCTCAAATGCGCAGCGCTCTCTTTCCACCTGAGCGGGGTGGGCATTTGAGGCAACAGGTTAGGGACGGCCACACACATCAGATTCCCAGAATGATGATTCAGAGCATAGGGTTTGGGGTGGGCATATTTTTTAGTTTTGGCTATGCTCTGGGTCATCATTCTGGGAACATAACTTGTTTTATAATTTTATATCCCACTGTACCACTTGTTAGTAATTTACCCCATGTAACACTCATTGAGGGGGGGTCCCGCTGTTCTTGCTCCATAGTCAGCTATGTAGAAGCTCAAGGTCCCTGACTGTGCTCCTGCTCTTCCGAGACCAGTGTGCACCCGCAGAGCTGTTTACGCCCAGATATGAGGTATGTCCTTACTCCAAAGAAATGTATTTACAAATTTACAGTGACAATTTATCCTAATACCACTTGTGAAAATGAAAAATTTGGGGTAACCCCAGTATTATAGTGTACACAATCACATTTTTCCTTTTCACATCCATCTTTAATGAACATTTATCAAACACCTAAGGGGTGTTAAAACTCACTGTACCCTTTGTTACACTCCTTGAGGGGTGTAGTTTCCAAAGTAGTTTGCCATGTGTTTTTTTTTTTTTTGTTTAGTTTTTTTTGTTTTTCTTGGCTGTTCTGGCACCATAGGGGCTTCCTAAATGAGACATGCCCCCCCCCCCCCCCACCCCAACCGTTTCAGCAAAATTTGCAAATGTGTATCCTTCTCTTCTGAGCATTGTAGTGCGCCCGCAATCATCAACACATGGGGTATTTCCATACTAATAAAGAGATGGGGTTACAAATTTTGGGGGGCATTTTCTCCTATTACCCCTTGTAAAAAAGTAAAATTAGGGGGAGAAAAACCAGCATTTTAGTGAAAAAAATTTCATTTACACATCCAACTTTAACGAAAAGTCGTCAAACACCTGTGGGGTGTTAAGGCTCACTGTACCCCTTGTTACGTTCCTTGAGGGGTGTAGTTTCCAAATTAGTATGCCATGTGTTTTTCTTTCTGTCCTGGCACCATAGGGGCTTCCTAAATGTGCAATGCCCCCCAAAAAAACATTTCAGCAAAATTTGCTTTCCAAAAGCCAAATGTGACTCCTTCTCTTCTGAGCATTGTAGTGCGCCCGCAGAGCATTTGGCGTCCACACATGGGGTATTTCCATGCTCAGAAGAGATGGGTTTGCAAATTTTGGGGGGCAGTTTTTCCTATTACCCCTTGTAAAAAAAAAAGGAACATTTGGGGGAAAACCAGCATTTTAGTGAAAAAAAATTTCATTTACACATCCAAATTTAACGAAAATTCATTAAACACCTGTGGGGTGTTAAGGCTCACTGTACCCCTTGTTACATTCATTGAGAGGTTTAGTTTCCAAAATAGTATGTCATGTGATTTTTTTTTTTTTTTGTTTTTGTTTTTTGCTGTCCTGGCACCATAGAGGCTTCTTAAGTGTGACATGCCCCCAAAAATCATTTCAGAAAAACTCACTCTCCAAAATCCCATTGCCGCTCCTTCCCTCCTGAGCCCTCTACTACCCCCGCCGAACACTTGACATACACATATGAGATATTTCCTTACTTGAGAGAAATTGGGTTACAAATTGTAAGAGGATTTTTCTCCTATTACCACTTGTAAAAATTAAAAAACTGGGTCTACAAGAACATGCGAGTGAAAAAAATGAAGATTTTGAATTTTCTCCTTCACTTTGCTGCTATTCCTGTGAAACACCTAAAGGGTTAACACACTTACTGAATGTAATTTTGAATACTTTGAGGGGTGCAGTTTTTATAATGGGGTAATTTATGGGGTATTTCTAATAAGAAAGCCCTTCAAATCCACTTCAAACCTTAACTGGTCCATAAAAAATTCTGATCTAGAAAATTTTGTGAAAAATTTGAAAATTGCTGCTGAACTTGGAAGCCCTCTGTTGTCTTTGAAAAATAAATACATGTCAACTTTACATAGTTACATAGTTAGTACGGTCGAAAAAAAACATATGTCCATCAAGTTCAACCAGGGAATTGAAGGGTAGGGGTGTGGCGCGATATTGGGGAAGGGATGGGATTTTATATTTCTTCATAAGCATTAATGTTATTTTGTTCCAGGAATGTATCTAATCCTGTTTTAAAGCTGTTAATTTTTCCTGCTGTTACCAGTTCCTGAGGTAGACTGTTCCATAAGCTCACAGTTCTCATGGTAAAGAAGGCGTGTCGCCGCCTTGAGACTAAACTTTTTCTTCTCCAGACGGAGGGAGTGCCCCCTCGTCCTTTGGGGGGGTTTAACCTGGAACAGTTTTTCTCCATATTTTTTGTATGGGCCATTAATATACTTATATACGTTTGTCATATCCCCCCTTAAATGTCTCTTCTCAAGACTAAAAAATCGTAAATCCTTTAATCGCTCCTCATAGCTAAGATGTTCCATGCCACATATTAGTTTAGTCACGCGTCTCTGCACCCTTTCCAGCTCCACAGTGTCCCTTTTATGGACAGGTGACCAAAACTGAACAGCATATTCCAGGTGAGGCCGTACCAATGCTTTATAAAGGGGGAGTATTATGTCCCTGTCCCTTGAGTCCATGCCTCTTTTGATACATGACAATATCCTGCTGGCTTTGGAAGCAGCAGCCTGACATTGCATGCTATTCTGTAGTCTGTGATCTACAAGTACACCCAGATCCTTCTCTACCAGTGACTCTGCCAGTTTAATCCCCCCCTAAGACATACGACACATGCAGGTTATTAGTACCCAGATGCATAACTTTACATTTATCCACATTGAACCTCATTTGCCAAGTGGATGCCCAGACACTTAGTCTATCCAAGTCATCTTGTAACCTATACACATCCTCTATAGACTGTACCGTGCTACAAAGCTTGGTGTCATCTGCAAAGATAGAAACAGAGCTGTTAATGCCATCCTCTATATCATTGATAAATAAATTAAACAACAGCGGCCCCAGTACAGAACCTTGGGGTACACTACTAATAACCGGGGACCAATCAGAGTACGAATGATTGACCACCACTCTCTGGGTACGATCCATGAGCCAGTGTTCAATGCAGTTACAAACTAAAATTTCCAAACCCAAAGACCTTAACTTACCTGTCAGACATCTATGAGGGACAGTATCAAATGCTTTAGCAAAATCCAGAAACACTATATCCACAGCCATTCCTCTGTCAAGGCTTCTACTCACCTCTTCATAAAAGCAAATTAGATTGGTTTGACAACTTCTATCCTTAGTAAAACCATGCTGGTTATCACTTATAATACTATTATACCCTATGTATTCCTATATGTAATCCCTTATAAGTCCTTCAAACAATTTACCCACAATGCACATTAAACTTACTGGTCTTTAGTTTCCTGGGGAAGACCTAGAGCCCTTTTTGAAGATTGGCACCACATTCGCCTTGCGCCAATCCCTTGGCACAATACCAGACACCAGTGAATCTCTAAATATCATGAACAGGGGGTACAGATATTACTGAACTTACCTCTCTAAGAACTCTTGGGTGCAATCCATCTGGCCCTGGAGATTTGCTTACATTTATATTACTTAACGTACCTTGTACCATCTCTACATGAAGCCAGTTCAGTACATTACATGATGTGTTACCAGCACTGA
This sequence comes from Hyla sarda, assembly GCF_029499605.1. Lineage (NCBI taxonomy): Eukaryota > Metazoa > Chordata > Amphibia > Anura > Hylidae > Hyla > Hyla sarda. Next base: position 126,813,770 of record NC_079191.1, read on the forward strand.
CCTGTCCAATGTCAGCTCCTCCTTCTTCCCTAGTATATACAGAACTAAAGAACCCATTCAGTAGCTCCGCTTTCTCTTTATCGCCTGTGACAACCTCCCCATTATCATTATTAAGGGGTCCTACATGCTCTGTCCTTGTTTTTTTTTTTTTTTGCATTTATATATCAAAAAAAAATATTTAGGGTTAGTTTTGCTTTCTTCGGCCACCTGTCTCTCATTTAGAATTTTTGCTGTTTTTATTACATTTTTACAGATTTTATTAAGCTCTTTGTACTGTTTAAATGTTATAGCTGACCCATCAGATTTGTATTTTTTGAAGGCTATTTTTTTTGTTGTTTATTGCTCTTTTAACATCATTTGTCAGCCATGTAGGATTTAGTTTTAATCGTTTATATTTGTTCCCCTTTAGTATATATTTAGCTGTGTAGTTATTTAGAGTTGATTTAAAGATGTCCCATTTACCTTCTGTATCAGTATTTGAGAACACTTCCCCCCAGTCTATGTCCTGTAGTGCAGCTCTCAGCCCAGGGAAGTTTGCCTTTTTAAAGTTACATGTTTTTGCCTTCCCCGCCTGTCTTTGTTTTCTACATTTTAAGTCAAAAGTAACTATATTGTGGTCGCTATTACCAAGGTTTTCCCGCACAGTTACATTACCAACCAGCTCTGTGTTGTTGGTTATGATCAGATCCAACAAGGCATCACTTCTTGTTGGGTCCTCCACAAACTGGCCCATGAAATTATCCTGCAATAAATTTAGGAATTGTCACCCCTTTGTAGTTTTAGCCAACCCCGGACCCCAATCTATATTTGGATAGTTAAAATCTCCCATTATTACCACTGTACCTGCCCGGGCGGCCCTCTCTATTTGTTTATGCAGCCGACCTTCTATCTCTTCAGTGATATTGGGGGGTCTGTAGATTACACCAAGTATTATTTTTTCAGTATTTCCCTTCTTTTGTAATTCTACCCACAGTGATTCCACATCCTCAGAATCATCACACACTATGGCATCATTCACACTGACTTTCATACCACTTCTAACATACAGAAAGACTCCACCACCTTTTCTGTTCATTCTATCTTTGCGAAACAATGTAAACCCCTGCAGATTGACAGCCCAGTCATGCGAGGAGTCCAGCCATGTCTCAGTGACCCCAACTATATCAATATGTTCCTCCAGTATCAAGGCCTCAAGCTCCCCAATTTTATTTGCTAGGCTTCTGGCATTTGTGAACATACACTTTACATTTCCATCCTTTATGTTATTGGGGTTAATGGGATTCAAGGGTGTGAGTTTTATTTTCCTATGAAGCCTATTCCTATTAACTATTCTAACCCCTCCCTCCGCTCCACCCCCAGGTACATTTATAATTCCCACCTCTCTATCTACACTATCTTCCCCCTCTTTGCTGTAGGTTCCCTCCCCCCAAGTCCCTAGTTTAAACACTCCTCCACCCCTCTAGCCCTCTTTCCCCAAGCACAGCTGCACCCTCCCCATTGAGGTGCAGCCCGTCCCTACGGTAGAGCCGGTAACCGACAGCGAAGTCAGCCCAGTTCTCCATGAACCCAAACCCTTCCTTCCTACACCAGCTTCTTAGCCACTTGTTTACCTCCCTGATCTCCCGCTGCCTCTCTGGTGCGGCTCGTGGTACTGGTAGTATTTCAGAAAATACTACCTTGGAGGTCCTTGCCTTAAGCTTGCGGCCTAAGTCCCTGAAATCATTTTTAAGGACACTCCACCAACCTCTTACTTTGTCATTGGTGCCAATATGTACCATGACTGCTGGGTCCTCTCCAGCCCCGCCCAGCAACCTGTCAACCCGATCCGCGATGTGCCGAACTCGTGCACCAGGCAGACAACACACTGTTCGGCGATCCCGGTCTTTGTGACGGATCGCCCTGTCTGTCCCCCTAATAATTGAGTCCCCCACCACTAGTACCTGTCTGGCCTGCCCTGTACTCCTCCCTTCCTCCTTACTGGAGCAGACACCCCCCTGGCGGTCAGAGGCAGTATCCTGTTGCAGTTCTGCTAGCTCTGTAATGGCATCCCCCTCATCTGCCAAGCGGGCAAACTTGTTGGGATGTGCCAGTTCAGGACTAGCCTCCCTTACACTTTTTCCCCTACCCCACTTTCTAACTGTAACCCAGCTAACTGCCTGACTGTCCTGCAACTCCGTCCCACTGTCCTCCCCCACCTCTACTCCCAAGAGTGCCTGCTCAGTGAGCAGGAGACTGCTCTCCATGTTGTTAATGCTTCTCATTGTTGCCAGTCGCCCCTCTAGATGCGGGATCTGGGCTTCCAAACGGACAACTAGCACACATCTCCCACAACAATATGCACCCTCAAACTGTTGTTCAAGGATTGCATACATTGAACAGGATGTACATTGGACTGCATTTTCCAACATGGAGGCCATCTAGTTATGGGGATTTCACAAATGTATAGGCAAAAACAGACAGTCAAAATTACACTTCAAATTTTTTGTAGACCTTGTGGGTTCAGAAATTAACACTCACAGCGATCTCAACCTCCTGCTTTCAAACTCCTGTTTTTGAAACTCCTCTTTCACGCCCCCTCTTACACAGCAACACTCAGAAGAGCAAGCTTTATGATGTGAACATAAAGTAGACATATTGTATTTGTGAATCAAAATATAATTTATTTGGAATGTCTTTGTTCCTTACAAGCAGAGAGCTTCAAAGTTGGAAAAAATAGAAAATTTGGCATTTTTCTATCTAATTTTTGAATTTTTCACCAAGAAATGATACAGAGTATCGATAAAATTTTACCACTACCATAAAGTTGAATATGTCATGAAAAAACTATCTCGGAATCAGAATGAAAAGTTATTCATCTTAAAGTGACATCCCAGAGTTATTAATGCTTAAAGTGACAGTGGTCAGATGTGCGGAAAACACTCTGGTCCTTAAAGGGAACCAATCATCAGATTTTACCCTATATAATGCTTGGCAAAGCGTTATATAGGGTAAAATTGTTGTCCTCACCATCCCCGGGGGACGCTCCTGCCCCAGGGATGGTGAAGATATGAAATTATAAACTAGTCACCGCCGCCGCCATAAGTAGTCACCTGGGCTCCCCCTCCGCTTGATTGATGGGCCGCATCATTGTTCCGCTCACTGAACAGACAGAGCAGAGCGATGACGCTGCCCATCAATCAAGCGGAGGGGTCGTCGCTCCCGGCCAAAGAACGGGAGTAGGAGAGAAGAGCTCCCCACCCAGGTGACTATTTACTGCGGTGGTGGTGACTAGTTTATAACTTCATATCTTCACCATCCCTGGGGGCAGGAGCATCCCCCGGGAATGGTGAAAATAAAGATTTTACCCTATATAACACTTTGCCAAGCGTTATATAGGGTAAAATCTGATGATTGGTTCCCTTTAAGGCCAAAATGGGCCTGGTCCTTAAGGTGTTAACCCCTTCCCGACATGTACGTCATGACCGGGAAGGCTTTCCAGACCTGTGACGTACATGTACGTCATGCAGATACTGGCCACTACTCTCGGCATCCCGCTGTGCCCGATAAGATGATGGCTATCACTGATAGCCAGCCATCTTGCCTCGGGACCTAGGGGGGTTTTTTCCCCCCCTCACAGCGATCGCACCTATCAGCTAGTCAAATCTGACTAGCTGATGGCAGCATTTCGCATAGAAAAATCCTGAGCAGCGCAGTGTGTGTGTCCCGATCACGGGGATCGGGACACACACACTACTCTACTAGGAGGCCCCAGTGTCCCTTATCTGTACCCCTTCCCCCGGCGTCCCTTACCTGTCCCCGAACTGCTGACGCTGTGTCCCGCCGGCATGCTTTACTTTTACTTTATTTATTTATTTATTTATTTTTTTGTAAAGGAGCTGTTTAGTTGCACAACAGCTCCCCCATGTGTCCTAACCCTGGTACTGCATGTTTTGTGCACTAGACACTAGGGGGGAGCTGTTGTTCAGTAGTAAAAAAATTCAATAAAAGAAATAAATATATATACGTATTTATTTATATACAGTATTATATATATACACGTACATACACATATATATATATATATATATATATGGGTGTGTGTATATATATATATATATATATATATATATATATATATATATCACTGATCGGTATAACCGTACTGAAATGTGGAGGTCTCCCAAGTTTGATATATGAACTGATTGATAGGGAACCTTTAAAATATACCTTTTAATAATTTTCTTTAAAAAGTTCAAATTAACACTTTCCGGGTGTAAATATTCATATGTCAGTCGCCCTTGAATACCTCTGGCATGTAGTGGCATGTGCAATATCATCTAGTGCAATATAAAGACTGTGGATTGTGCAATATTACCAGTGCAATATGTGATTGTGGACACAGTGTATAAAGAGAATGTTTACAACTTTGCACTAGTCACCTTTATACCTATGGACATATACACAGCAATACATGCTTCAACAAATATGGAGGAACATGCCAACCAATAGACACTTTGCACACTGCCACCTTGCCTAATATGACATTGCATAGCGATAACAGTAAAAAACGCAAGATATATGCAAAGTCTGAACTCTGCCTGACTAAGTACTATAGAAGACAGAAGCAAACCAATTGTCTCTTCAATCACTTTATGTCTAAGGCAAGACAGAGGTAGTTAAGGGAGACTGACATATGAATATTTACACCCGGAAAGTGTTAATTTAAACTTTTTAAAGAAAATTATTAAAAAGGTATATTTTAAAGGTTCCCTATCAATCAATTTATATATATATTACACCTTATCATTATTCTGTAGGTCCATACGGTTAAAATGATACCCTACTTATATAGGTTTGATTTTGTCGCACTTCTGGAAAAAATCATAACTACATGCAGGAAAATGTATACATTTAAAAATGTCATCTTCTGACCCCTATAACTTTTTTATTTTTCAACGTACAGGGCGGTATGAGGACTCATTTTTTGCGCCGTGATCTGAAGTTGTTATCAGTATGATTTTTTTTTTTTTACACTGTTTTATTTTTTTTATGGGAAAAGGGGGGTGATTCAAACTTTTATTAGGGAAGGGGTTAAATTACCTTTATTAACACTTTTTTTTTTACATTTTTTTTGCAGTGTTATAGGTCCCATAGGGACCTATAACACTGCACACACTGATCTTTTACACAGATCACAGGCGTGTATTAACACGCCTGTGATCAGTGTTATTGGCGCTTGACTGCTCCTGCCTGGATCTCAGGCACGGAGCAGTCATTCGCTGATCGGACACCGAGGAGGCAGGTAAGGGCCCTCCCGGTGTCCGGTCAGCTGTTCGGGACGCCGCGATTTCACCGCGGCGGTCCCGAACAGCCCGACTGAGCAGCCGGGTCACTTTCACTTTCGCTTTAGAAGCGGCGGTCAGCTTTGAATGCCGCTTCTAAAGGGTTAATACCGCACATTACCGCGATCGGCGATGTGTGGTATTAGCCACGGGTCCCGGCCGTTGATGAGCGCCGGGACCGACGCGATATGATGCGGGATCGCGGCACGATCCCACTTCATATCGCGGGAGCCGGCGCAGGACGTAAATATACGTCCTGCGTTGTTAAGAGGTTAACAGGGCTGGTGCAAGGATTTTTTGCCACCCTAGATGAAAGATAATTTTGCCGCCCCTTGACCACGCCCCACCTTATTACTGGGGTGACACACTGTAACAAACCTCATTCTCATGGGGTGGATGTATATAGGCGTGCTCGATGTCAGGATGCTGGATGGACCTGGCATGCCTATCTGGCCTTGAAGGTGGCACTGCACTCCTCCAGCAGGCTGAAAAATGCTGATTATTATGGTACCGGGAGGGAAGTGCGGTGTTGGCTGGGTGGGTGCTTCGGATGATCGTCGGGGGCTTTGGATGCAGGTTTGCTACTATCTTTCATGCAGCAGGCAGGGTGGCAGGGGCGCTGTAGGCGGCTGCCTGTTTTGCTTATAAACAGAATCGACCCTTATACAGCAGTATATTCAATGATGTTTGGAAGCCACTTACCAGGAATTCCAAGAAACTTTTCTCTTTAGAAGTGATTAGCAAACATCAAAGATGCTGGGTTACGACTTAGACAGCATTACACACGGAGGTGAGGCTACAGCCATTTAGCAAAGTGGCTGTAATCTTGCTTTTACTTTACTTTACAGGGGGAAAGATATGCATTAACTCCTTAAAGGGGTACTACGGTGCTTAGACATCTTATCCCCTCCCATAGACTTGCATTGGGGGGGGAGCGTGACATCACACGCCACACGCCCTGTAGTTGCCGGTAATCAGTCCCGGAGAGGACATGCTCCGGGGACTGATTACAAACAGGGTGCCGCGAGCATGATCCTGGGGGTCCCCAGCGGTGGGACTCCCGCGATCAGGCATCTTATCCCCTATCCTTTGGATAGGGGATAAGATGTCTAAGCACCGGAGTACCTCTTTAAGGATGCAGCGGTCACTAGCATGTCTTATACCGGATATCACCGATTGCGGTGATGCCCGGCATTAACCCCTTAGACGCTGCGATCAAAGTTGATCACAACTTCAAAAAAATGTTTTAAAGCATTCCCGGCAGCTCGGTTGGGCTAATCGGGATCACTGTGGTAAAACCATAGTGTCCCGATCAGCTGAGCGGAGGGCCCTTACCTACCTCCTCGCCATCTGATTTTTTCCTCGATGCTCCAGGCAGCCTCACCAGCCTGGTGCAATCGAGCACAGATAAGACTGATCAATTCTATGCTATGGCATCAGAAGATTGCATGTAATAGTCCCCTATAGGGACTAAAAAATGGTATAGAAAAATTTAAAAGAAAAAGTTAATAAATTGGAATTAACTGCTTCCCTACAAAAAGTTTAAATCACCCCCCTTTTCCCATTTAACAAAATAAACAAACATATGTGGTATCTATGTGGTATCGCCGGGTGTGTAAATGTCTGAACTATAAAAATATAATGTTAGTTAAAAGGCACGGTCAATGGCGTTTACAAAAAAAAATCCCAAAGTCCAAAATTGCATATTTTTCATAATTTTTTATACCATTAAAAAACTTATAAAAAGCGATCAAAACCAATAAACTGATAAAAACTACAGACCACGGTGCCAAAAAAAAAGAGCCCCCAGATAGCCCCATATGCAGAAAAAATAAAAAAAGTTATAGAGATCAGAAGATGACCATTTTAAGCATTTAGAACATTTGGTGCATGTAGTTCTAATTTTTCAAGTAGTAAAAGAAAATGAAAACTACATAAATTAGGTATCCTGGTAACCGTATGGTCCTACAGAATATATAAGGTATCATTTTTACTGGAAAGTGCATTGCGTAGAAGAGAAGCTGCTTCAAATGGCGTTTTTGTTTTGTTTTTTGTTATTTTGTGACTAATGTCATTACAAAGTAAAATTAGTAGCGCATAAAATAAGCCCTCATATTGGTCTGTAAGTGGAAAATTGAAAGCGTTATGATTTTTAAAAGCTGAGGAGGAAAAAATGAAAGTGCAAAAACAGAAAAACCCTGAGTCCTTAAGGTCACCTGGTAGAGGAATCAAGGATGGGCCACCAGAAAAGGGAAAGCAGTACTGGTTGTAGCCTCTGTACTGTGAGTCTCTATTGTATTTCCAGAAAGGATGGCCTGTGGGAGGAAACCACTGTCCCCATTTCATTTCCCCTAAATCGGCTCCTGAAGTACACTTTTTTACTTAGAGGCCAGGTTGGTGATGCAGAATTTCCGACCAGAATTCTGCTCAGTTTCGTTTTTACGCAGTGCACTTTATGGTAAAACTGGCATGTTATCTTTATTCTGTAGGTCAATACAACAAAAATGATACCCATTTTTACATGTTTTTCTGTTATTTTACTACTTTTAAAACAGCTGAAACTTTTTTAAATAAAATGAATATGTTTAACATTGTCCTCTTCTGACCCCTATAACTTTTTTTTTTGTATAAAGGCTGTATGAGAGCAAATTTTTTTGCACCATGATTTGTAGTTTTCATCGGTATCACGTTTGCGTATATGTAACTTTTTATCACTTTTTATAACGTTTTTTTCTGGGATGGGATGTGACCTCAAATCAGCAATTTTGGACTTCGTTTTTTTACGTTTACGTGGATCACTGTATAGGATCATTAACAAAGTATTTTAATAGATTGGACATTTCCGTATCGGCAATACCAAATAGGTTTATTTTTCCTTTTTCCTTTTATTTATTTTCATTTTTTGGGGGGAAAAGTGGGAAGAGGGGGCTTTTATTTTTTATTGGGGCTTACCGTATATACTCGAGTATAAGCCGAGTTTTTCAGCACATTTCTTATGCTGAAAAATCCCCCATCGGCTAATACTCGAGTAAGGACATGCCGGGCTGTCCATCTGTCTGTCTGCCCTCCTACTCCCCTCCTCCAGTCAACCCCCCGTGGAGGCCCCCTTCTCTGTTGGTGCCAGGGTAGGGACTCTGCCGCTTTAAGAGCAGCAGATTTCCATGCACAGGGATGCCCCTGACATCACGGACGTGTCCCTTTCACAGCTGAATTCTGCAAGAGGAGAATCCCGCCACCGCCGAAATCTGCAGCTCCTACAAAGTGCAGACTGCAGTGGTGAATGGAGAGGGTCACTTTGGGGGGCTGGGGGGGGCTGTGCTTTATGTGCAATTTGTGGCTAGGGAGGATGATAGAGGAGGGGAAGTGATTTTTGGCTATGGAGGATGACAGAGGGGGGATGGATTTGTGGCTATGGAGGATGAGAGGGGGGGATGGATTTGTGGCTATGGAGGATGACAGAGGGGGGATGGATTTGTGGCTATGGAGGATGAGAGGGGGGGATGGATTTGTGGCTATGGAGGATGACAGAGGGGGATGGATTTGTGGCTATGGAGGATGACAGAGGGGGGGATAGATTTGCGGCAGTGGAGGGTGACAGGGGGCATGGATTTGTGGCTATGAAGGATGACAGACGGGGATGGAATTGTGGCTATGGAGGATGACGGGAGTGGATTTGTGGCAGTGGAGGATAACAGTGGGGGGAATTGTGGCAGTGGAGGATGACAGGGTGGATTTGTGCCAGTGGATGATGACAGAGGAGCTTGGGGGGGGGGGAGTGGCTGCGAAGTGTGAATGATAACAGGGGCTGCTGCATTTCCCACCCTAGGCTTATACTCGAGTCAAAAGGTTTTCCCAGTTTTTTGTGGTCGAATTAGGTGCCTTGGCTTATACTCAAGTATATATGGTATTTACTTTTATTAAAACTTTGCAAAAAAGGTTTACACTTTTTAAGTCCCCACTATTTTTTGCAATCTTTAGATTGCAGATACTGGTCAGTGCATGCAGTGTTATCTGCGATCTATTTCTCTGGTCTGCTTGAAGTCCAACCATAGAAGAATACCCCATGATGGCAGCAGGAGGCAGGTAAAGAGACCTCTGGCCATCATCTTGGCTGATTTGATCCCATCGCCCTTGCAGCAGGCAATCAGATTAGCCACCAGAACCACCCCATGGCCGCAGATGCTGTGAACAGTATTTTACATGGCATCTGAGGGGTTAATGGCATACATCAGCACAATCGCTGATCTCCATCATTACGGCGGGTCCCTGGCTGCTCATAGCAGCCGGGACCCATGGTCTATAATGAGAGCGCAGCTCATGCACTGGCTTCATAGCTGCAAAGGACACAGGATGTACAGATACATCCTGGTGGGTTAAGTACCAGGCACCTATGGCGTACCTGTACGCCCTGCGTCCTTTAGGGGTTAAAGCAATGGTAATGAATTTATCATTAGCGATTTGTCACAGTGTTAAAACCCTCAATTTGTCGCACACAAGCTCAGACCTGTCTTACAAAACTGCCAGTTTCACATTTGGCGCAAAGGGTTTAAAACGTCACAGAAAAAGTTGCAGAAAAGAAACCATACAGTGGAGTACTGAAGTAAAAAATGTGTACTAGCATCATATTTATCACATGCCCTGCACCATTTCATAAATTTGGCACAAGGTACATATTTCCACCACACAAATTTGAGGTGTAAAATTGTCCAGCTTTGATAAATTCCTCCCTTGGAGCCCTATTGTGCTGTACTGTAGGCTGTCAGCGCTGCCTTTATCAGTTGTTTTAGAGGAAAAAAACATCAAGGGCACTTAGGATCTTTTTTTTTATAGTACAATGTCATTCCCTGGCTACCCAAAAGAAAAAAAAAATGTGCCAAGAGGTTCTCCCTGCCTTCACTAACCCTTGGCAAAGACCCCAGAAATGTTAAATTTTGCATATAAATGTTGTTATTATTACTATTATATTATTATTAATTATTATTATTATTTTACCATAATACAACTTTTATATATAGAAAACTGTGGAAAAAAAAACAATTGTAAACTAGTATATGTAATAAAATAAGGAAAAACTCACCTTTTAAGTGTCCCACAATTTCACCGTCTTTGGTCCACTGGTCCCCCTGCAGTGTCTATTTATTGCGCTAAAGTCATGACATGTTGTACAAGCTCAGCACTGGTCACAGTGGTCATGTCAATATGCATGGCACGTGACCACTGTGGCAAGTGACTGGCTGGAGCTATTATGTGCCAGGATTACACATCGTCAATATAATAAAATAACCACTGAAGCAGCAGCCCTGAGGAGGATTTAAAAGGTATATATATTTATGGGCTTTTATCAATATGTTATTGCATATGGAGCTGCTAGTCACATTTTAACAACATGCTGATACAAAATGTGTTTCAACCCCTAGAGGGCAGTGTACAACTATTTAATGCGTGGTTTAAAAAAATAAATGCACATTTCATCTATTGTTGAGCAATAGCAAAACTATACAATAGCAAATAAATGGGTTTACTCATAACAAAATTATGATTATGGGTTTACCCATAACAAAACATGTATATGTTGCCTTTTAATTGTAACAGAATCTGTTATTATTGTACACATAGGATAGATCATCAAAAAGGTCTAATATGTTATTGTGAATTAAACTATCACATTGACATTAAAGGGGTTATCCACCATAAAGTGATTTTAGTACATACCTGGCAGACAGTAATGGATATTCTAAGGAAGGATCTGCGCTTGTCCTGGGGCTAAATGGCTCATGTTGTGAGATTACCTTAACACTGTGGCTAGCTGTTTGTGAACTAGTATTTCCTGTTTGACTTTTTTCTTTTTTTACTACAAATCCCACAATTCCATCTTCCTCCCTACCACACATCAGCCACCCCACCCATTGAAACATAAATGAGCTGCATCCATTCAAAAGGTGCAAAATTGAAAGAGTTATGATTTTTTAAAGGTAAAGAGGAAAAAATGAAAATGCAAAAATGGAAAAACCCCAAGGTCCTTAAGGGGTTAACGACAATGGGCGTGAATGTACGTCATGATGACGTGGTACTTAACGCACCATGACGTACATTTACGCGCCGCCATGACCGCGAGCACTGGACCAGCTGCTATTGGGAATTTCACAAGAAAAACAATGATGTGCTTGGTTTTAATGTAACTTTATTCTTTCATGAGTTATTTACAAGTTTCTGACCACTTATAAAATGTGTTCAATGTGCTGCCCATTGTGTTGGATTGTCAATGCAACCCTCTTCTCCCACTCTTCACACGCTGATAGCAAAACAGCAGGAGAAATGCTAGCACAGGCTTCCAGTATCCGTAGTTTCAGGTGCTACAAAATGGGCATAACAAAAGTTGGAACAGGACCCTCAGTTTACGCAGAAAATTTTGTTCAGTGATGAGGCAAACTTACGTGAATGGTGAAGTTAACAAACAAACAACCACCAATATTGGTCTGACACTAACCCACATTGGATAGATCCCTCCAAGACTGTTGGAACACCAAAAATTGATGGTATGGTGTGGTATATGGGATACATAGAAAGTGGGGCCATTCTTCATCAATGGAAACCTCAAGGCCACTGGCATGTTCCCTGAGTTTTTCCAGCAAGATGGTGCACCACCACATTATGAGTGTCAGGTCCGAGCATTCCTAGATGAACAGTTTCCTGGAAAGTGGATTGGTCGTCGTGGGCCAGTTGAATGGCCCCCAAGGTCTCCCGATCTGACCCCCTTAGACTTTTATCTTTATGGTCATCTGAAGGCAATTGTCTATGCTGTGAAGATACGAGATGGGCAGCACCTGAAACTACGGACACTGGAAGCCTGTGCTAGCATTTCTTCCTCGGTGTTGCTATCAGTATGTGAAGAGTGGGAGAAGAGGGTTGCCTTGACAATCCAACACAATGGGCAGCACATTGAACACATTTCAAGTGGTCAGAATCTTGTAAATAACTCATGAAAGAATAAAGGTGCGATAAAACTAAGCACATTATTGTTTTTCTTGTGAAATTCGCAATCATTTTGATGTGTCACATGACCCTCTTCCTATTGAAAAAACTAAAATTGGATTAAAAATGTCCGACTTCAAAATGCTTCCAGCTTGTGTGGTGTAAAGAAGGCTCTAATACTACTGTGTGAGACTGGCGTGCGAATTTTCGTATATGCGAAAAATAGCATTTGCTAATTTTCACATATGCAAATTTTCGCTTATGCTAATTTGTGTATATGCTAATTTTCACATATGTTAATTTTCGCATACGCAAATTTTCGCATATGTGAAAATAAAATGAGAATATTACGAATATGCGAATTTAGCAAATATATGACGAATATTCGTCCATATGTTCGCGAATATTCGCAAATTCGAATATGGCCTATGCCGCTCAACATTAATCTGGATATGGAGTCACACTCAAAATCAAAGTGGAAAACCACACTATAGGTTGATCCAACTTTAATGTAATGTCCTTAAAACAAGTCAAAATAAGTCTCAGTAGTGTGTGTGACCTCCACATACCTCCTGATGAGGCAACTCCTGGACAGTCTGTGGTGCAATGTGGTGTTGGTGGATGGAGCGAGACATGATGTCCAAGATGTGCTCAATCAGATTCAGGTCTCACAAGGGGTCTGAGGATCTCATCTCGTTACATAATGGTAGTCAGGCTACTTCTAGCAAGCACTTAGAGGGCTGTGCGGCCCCCCAAAGAAATGCCACCCTTATACCATTACTGACCCACTGCCAAACCGGTCATGCTGGAGTATGTTGCAGGCAGCAGAACGTTCTCCACGGCGTCTCCAGACTCTGTCACGTCTGTCACATGTGCTCAGTATGAACCTGCTTCCATCTTTGAAGAGCACAGGGCACCAGTGGTGAATTTGCCAATCTTGGTGTTCTCTGGCACATGCTGCTGGGTTGTTGACCTCTTACGGCCTCCTCCACGCCTCCTGATGTACTGGCCTCCTGGTAGCACCTCCATGCTCTGGACACTACGCTGACAGACACAGCAAACCTTCTTGCCACAGCTCGCAATGATGTGCCATCCTGGATATGCTACATTACCTGAGAAACTTGTGTGGGTTGTAGACTGCTTCTCATGCTACCACTAGAGTGAAAGCACCGCCATCATTCAAAAGTGACCAAAAAATAAGCTAGGAAGCATAGGAACTGGGAAGTGGTCTGTGGTCACCACCTGCAGAACCACTCCTTAATTGGGGGTGTCTTGCTAATTGCCTATAATTATCACCTGTTGTCTGTTCCATTTGCACAACGGCATGTGAAATTGATTGTCAATCAGTGTTGCTTCCTGAGTGGACAGTGTTCAGAGATAATGGCGCTCAAAAAATAAATTGAAAGAGATTTATGTAAATTACATCCAGGTCCCAATAAAGAAAATGATATAACTTTCAAAGAAAAACAGGCAATTGAGGAACTGCAACATCATTCACAATACGCCCCACCGACAAAGGTGGGGGGTACCATGATTATGGATACTTCAGATTATAATAAAGAGAGTCTTAGGAAACTATCAGATATTTCTACTTATATACCTCTCAATTCAGATCCAATAACCAAATTTTAACAGGAACAACTTAATTCTTTATGCAATAAAGCATTAAAACAAGAAATGTTATTGCCTAAAGAACATAAATTCATCTTAAAGAATCAAAATAGATGGTCTGTATTCTAATGTTTACCAAATGTAAATATGAACCCGAATAACCCCCTGGTTGCCCCATTATTTCTGGAATTGGTTCATTGATATCAACCTATCATAATTTATCGATAATTTATTAGAACCTCTGATACAGAACACCCCATCACATCTTAAAGATACCACCCAAGCAATTAAGATTAAAGAAGATATAAACTGGAAACCTGAATATATTCTAGCGACACTAGAATTAACTCTCTATATACCATTATTCAGCACAATTTAGGTTTAGCTGCAGTTCAACATTTTTTTACAATTAGCCAATTACAACGAATTCCAAATCAATTTTACTTTACAAGCGATTAAGTTTATTTTAACGCGTAATTATTTTTACTGCGAGGGTAATTATTATTTACAAACTACAGGAATGGCCATGAGCCCTAGATTCACACCAAGCTACACAAATTTATTTATGGCATATTGGGAACATATTATTTCTCAGTTAAACACTATGTCCTTCAACATCACTTTTCTCCATATATTAGCACTGAAAAAGTAACATTTTTGGATTTACAGTATCTATAACCACAAATGTAAATACACTATGTTGTCCTACCTTTAAAAGACCTACTGCCAATAATTGTTCCATATTGTTTTCTAGTTGCCACTTACCTAGGTGGCTGTTGAACATACAAGGAAGTCAATTTAGATGACTCAAGAGAAATTGTACATCACATTATCAATTTAACATAGAAGCAAAAGAACTTACTGAGGCCTTTAGGTCCAAACAATATCCTGAAGATATATTGCAAAATGCTTTAAAAAAAAAGGTGGATAAATTAGATAGAAGGTAGTTCTTTATAGACAAAAAAAAAAAAAAAGGTCCAACATAATATTCAGGAATCTACATCTTATAATAAATTACACAGACATTCATAAAAAATAATTCTTCCATTTAACAAAAATCATTACAAAGATCTTTCATAAACATTGGCACTTTTTGAGCAATGATAAAATACTTGCACCCTCTCTTCCCGCTAAATCACCCATAGTATACACTAAAACTAAAATTTGGGCCTAAAAGTTGCACCAACGGTTAAGAGAACACTGAGTGGACAGCATAGAGAATCATGGATGTCCACTCAGGGTTACTTTAGATATGGTTCTTGTTCCTGCTCCTATAACCAATTTTCCAAAGAAAATTTCAAAGGTTATATCTGAAGTTAACAATTTTAAATGGGAAAGTCCTGAAGTGCCCATGCTCAAAGCAAAATATAGGTTGCACTAAAAGAGAATTGAGAGGAGAATGACTGAACATTTTTACAATATTAAAAGGGGCTTTGAGAAACAACCTTTGTCCGTATATTAAAAAAAATATCTGTCAGGGACCGACCGGGGAACAGGGAGAGTGAGTCCTAAACTCACCCTAAAACCGCTCTCCTTGCCTACTTGCCCATCCACCCTAAACGGTGGATCGAAAACTGGGCGCCGGTCCCTCCTTGAACTAAATTGCAGGGGCCTAAAAACACATACTAAAAATAGTCAGTCACAAACCAGAAGTACAAAGGACACTATATCAGCGGACATGAACAGAGGACTCAGTGGTCATGAACATAGGACACTATAGATAAGCGGTCATAAACAGAACTCCAAAGATCTGAATAAAGAACTAATAAACATATTGTCAGGGACCGACCGGGGGGGGGGGGGACAGAGAGATTGAGCCCTAAACTGACCCTAAAACATCTCTCCCTGCCTACTTGCCCACTCACCCTAAACGGTGAGTCGACAACTGGGACCCGGTCCCTTCCTGCGCTAAAGTGCAGTGGCGTGAAAACAAATAATAAACATGGTCGGTCAAAGGCCAGAAATGGAAAACTACCAGACAATACAAATACTAACAGGCAGAACTCACAAACAGAACAGAATTTAGTGAATTAACAAACAGTTCACTAAACAAGATATCAGATAAATGGCAGACATGATAAAAATGAGCAAGACTAGGCATGATATGAGTATACAGCAGAATCCAGGAAATGAAGGGGATAGCGGAAAAATGAGAGTCAAAACACTAAAACTGAACAGGTAGCATAGAACACTGTTCACACTGGAAAACAGAACATACTAAACTGGACATCATAAAAAGGATACAAGAACACCAAACCCTGTTTTCTGGAGTCTGAATGGACTCCAGAAAAACAAACAGGATATAAATATACAGGGCACAGGTAACAAGCTAAACTCAGACACAGTGTGAACACAGACAAAGCTAAACAGGCATAATCCTAAAACCGACAAATGTAACACAGACTAAAAACTATAATGAACAAGACTATTTAACCCTGGCTAAAACTCAGATAATATTACAAGATAAATACAAGGTACAAGCTCAAGAAGATATGGAAGTGTATTGCACAAACAGACATGGTGGCAGACATCATAGTACTGCACTGAATAACCAGCCATTAGATAACAGACTGAGCTGGAGTTATATAGCTACACCCGCCTAGCACATGGGTGAAAGGCTTAACTTTTCCACGCCTGGAAGAAAAGCACAGAAAACAGATAATGGATGAAAAACTATGCCTGAACAGGGCCTAAAACGGAAAAATGCAAAAACAAATAAAAAGACATTACACATATATGGGGAGATTTATCAAAACCTGTGCAGAGGAAAAGTTGACTAGTTGCCCATAGCAACCAAACAGATTGCTTCTTTCATTTTTGAAAAGGTTTCTGAAAAATTAAAGAAGCAATGTGATTGCTATGGGCAACTGGTCAAATTTTCCTCTGCACAGGTTTTGATAAATCTCCTACACAGAGTTCAAAACACCAGGAAAACAGATGAGTCTAAAAAGACTTCAAGAACAGAAAGGAATATAGCATAGTCCCCCAGAACCTCCAGTAGACACAAAGTCCCCATGGACCAGTAACCGGGATCTATTGCTGATCAGCAATAATCACAATCCCCCTGAACACCTGCAGTAGACACGGAGTCCCTATGGACAGGTAAAAGTTACAACTCAGAAAAACGGATACAACAGGATATAATATAGAATGCTGTTCACACTGAACACAAGACAGGATAAATCGCAATCCCTCCGAACACCTCCAATAGACAAGGAGTCCCCATGGAGCAGTTACAGGGATGCAACATAGGACACTGTTCACACTGGACACACAAACTGGACACTCCACTAATGAAGTAGCCATAATGATAAATCCAAATAGACTACTGACCAGCGGCACACTCCACAGTGTGGTCAGAAGCTGACCCAGTAGGAAAACAGACATATAAAACACAGAACTTTATATAAACAGATACAAGCGAAAACACAGTGTGAACAGACACATAGCAAAGAGAACATCCAAATCCTAAAACCGACTAAACAAACACAGCTTAAAATCTACTAAGCCAATTGCACATGGGAGCCGGGTGCAGAAGGGGCTTCATCATCAGGATAAGAGGGTTGCTGGTTGCCTGTGAGGCAGCAGCTGTGCCAGCAAGGTCTTAGCATGGTTGACAGTCAACATGGTGGCAGAAGTGGAAAGTCTGGAGCCAAACATGCCTGGGGTAGACAGCATGCTTCGCGGCAGCCTACTTTCCCGGGAGGTAGTGGAACAGGGGTTCCTGGAGTCGGCGACAGTAGCAGTCAATAAGTGAGGACTGTTGGTGGGAAAATTAGCTACTCGGCGGTGTGGCAGTTTTTCATCAAGCATCTGGAGGACGTTAACCTGGCCACATGTAAGATGTGTCGTCAAAAGGTGAAGCGTGGCCAGGGTCCCAATGTTGGCACCACGGCCCTACGTCAACATATGCAGCATCACCATAAAGCGGCCTGGGAGAACCGTGGCTCCAATGTGGTGGGCCAGCCTGCTGCATCACCCAGTGGCAAACCACTCCCTGTTTCAGCCAGCCAAGGCTCCACCACCTCAGCCGAAGGGAGCTGTGTGTCATACCCATCTTCTGTCGCTCCAGATGCTCCTGTTCCTCCTACTTGGAGTCAGTCATTCCGCCAACAATCCATCGGCAGAGCCATGTCCAAGAGACAACAGTATGCGGCCACTAATCTGGCACAGGAGCTGAATGTGCTCCTGTCTAAGATGCTGGTGCTCCAGTCCCTCCTTTTTCAAGTGGTGGACTCTGCACCTTTGAGAGAACTGATGGCTTGTGCCGAGCCAAGGTGGAGAGTCCCAAGTCATCATTTCTTTGCGAAGAAGGCAGTACCAGCCCTGCACAATTTTGTGGAAGAGAAGGTGGGCCATTCCTTGAGCCAGTCGGTGTGTACCAAAGTGCACGGCAGCGCCGACGTGTGGAGCTGTAACTACGGTCAGGGACAATACATGTCCTTTACAGCCAACTGGGTGAATGTGGTTCCTGCACAACCACAACATTAACTTGGACAGGTCATACCACTTCCACCTCAACGCTCTCAGGCCATTAGTCCTGTGACAGTGTGTGACTCCACCTCCTCATCCTATACCGTGTCCTCAGCCTCCACTACATTGACAAGTCTCAGTGCCCCTCTAGCATACCATGTGTTTAGGGCACAGCGGTGTCACGCTGCTCTTCACACAGGGCAGGGACTGCTAAAAGTCAATCATCAAGAAAACGAATCATGGCTTACTCCACGAAAACTGGCAATGGGAACCATGGTGACTGACAACGGGAAGAACATCTTGTCTGCGCTGCGTCAAGGAAGCCTGAGGCATGCGTCCTGCATGGCACACATGTTCAATCTGGTTGTCAAGCGGTTCCTGAAGTGTTCCCCCCATCTGCAAGACATCCTAACAATGGGAAGGAAACTTTGCATGCACTTCAGCCGCTCGTATACCACAAAGCACACCCTAAGTGAGCTTCAGCGTCAGAACGGTATCCCCCAACATAGTCTGATTTGTGACGTTTCCACACGTTGGAATTCCATCCTCCATATGTTGGACCAACTAAAGAGAAAAGCCATCACCGATTTCTTGATGATCCAAGCGGATAGGGGGACTCCCCTGTGTAACTTCAATGTCAACCAGGGGCAGCTCATACGTGACACCTGCTGTTTGCTGAGGCCCTTTGAGGAAGCCACATTATTTGTAAATTGCCTGGATTACAAGATGAACAACGTAATTCCACTCCTACATTTCCTACAACAAATGATGGAAACGATGGCCGGTTACGGCAATGGAGATGTTGCGCTACATCTCACGGCAACATGAGCCCTGTGGGGGCTGAACTGGAGGAGGAGGATGAGGGGCAGAATGGAGCACAGTTTAGGTTGGATGAGATGGGTGGTGTTTCTAATCATCGGACAGGAGAGGAGTAAGCCCAAGGAGAACTCGTCTGTCCTCAAAAAATGTGGAGAGACTGACCTTTGTGAAGATGAATCAGACATGGATCAGCCAGGATGTCCACCCACCAATGCCTGATGCATCAGAGAAGATTGACCATGATGCCACACCAACACTTCACAAATATGGATAGTGCAAAACATACTTAAGGTGCTGCTCCTCAGTTACAGACATTCCTTCGCATCAGACCACAAGTAAGTATTGAGGATATGCATTAGCTAAAACTTAACTTTTCTTAAGATAAAATATATGTACCCCAAATATTTTTGAAATCAAACAAAGGGAAAGGTGTGCAAAAAACACCATGTGCCACCTACACCACCAAGTACTGATGTGATGCAAAGACCTCTAAAAGATGGAAAGGAACAACATATGGTCTGTTGTAACAGGTGGGGGTAAAAACTTCCCCTGTAAGGCCTTACTCTCGCATTATTAATTCCCTTCTTGGCAAGTGTTACTCGCCCTAAAATGAGTGGCCCCACACAGGAACATCTCCCTATTTCCACCTACAAACACTGCCATTTCACAGGGTTTTTAGGTGGAAATAGGGAGAGTTTCCTGTGAGGGGCCTCTCTTTTTAGGGCGAGTAACACTTGCCAAGAAGGGAATTAATAATGCGAGAGTAGCGCCTTACAGGGGAAGTTTTTACCCCCACCGGTTAAAATGAACCATACGTTGTTCCCTTCCACCTTTTAGAGGTCTTTGCATCACATCAATACTTTGTGGTGTAGGTGGCACATGGTGTTTTTTTTTTCACACCTTTCCTTTTGTTTGATTTTAAAAAAAAATGGGGGTACATACATTTTATCCTAAGAATATTGTTAAAAGTTAAGTTTTACGTAATGCATATCCTCAATACTGCACACTAACACTTTTACAAAAGATACTGTTTTCTTCTGCCTACCTGCCTTAGCTACTATTCTGATCCTGCCACCCGCCTGATGCCACACATCTGATGTCAAGTTCTCCTTTTTTCACCCACCTTCTTCACTGGGTAGTGTATTTCTACCCACCGCCTCACTATATCACCGGGTCACTTTCAGGACACCTGATGCTGTTGATGCCACCTCCAGGCTGTCTCATACTGCCACCATATGTTCTCCTCATGCTGATGCCAGTTCCAGGCTGTCTAATTTTGCCACCATATGTTCTCCTCATGCTGCTGCCACCTCCAGGCTGTCTCATTCTGCAACTATATGATCCCCTCATGCTGCTGCCACCTCCACGTTGTGTCACTCAACCACTGTATGGTCTCCTCATTATGCCGCCACCTCCACGCTGTGTCATTCAGCCACTATATGGTCTCCTCATGCTGCCGCCACCTCCACGCTGTGCCATTCATGCACTATATGGTCTCCTCATGCTGCCGCCACCTCCACGCTGTGTCATTCAGTCGCTTTATGGTCTCCTAAAACTGTTGTCACCTCCAGGCTCTGTCATTGTGCCACTCTGCGACAGTGATTCTAATACGACACCTCTAATTTGCATGTCATACTGAATAACACTATTATTTCACTAACCCAGCACACACCCTATGCGTGTTACGGCAAGGCAAAATGTTCTACACCTCTATTGAGGCTTTCTGTAGACCAGAAATAGTCATATTAAATACAGATTCAGAAAATCAGCCAAATCGAATTTTTCTAAAACTCGCTCATCCCTAATAACGGGCATTACGGGACCTGTAGTTGTCCAACGTATTATGTACTAAAGAACACTCTATTACAGACACTGCTGGACTTCGGAGTCCTTCTCAGTGAGCGGTGCTTGTCACCACTATTTTAATTTACTTTCTCTCTGAACTTAAAAACTTCAAAAGTTTTTCTTTGAGAGACCTTGGTGCAGATCTGCATTGGCTCAAATTCATTCAGAGCTATCTTTTTTATATGTATATGCTGACATTTTTTAACTGTATTTTTAAATATATGTTTAGTTAAGAGATGAGATCGCAAGAGCGCTGCGATTCTAACTCACTTTCTTATATACCTTATCTATCTTGTATCGTGGTAATAAAACTCATTTAATTCTCCATTTAACCTTGAGGACTGCTACTTTGTTTCTTTTATAGCGTATTGAACTTGCTGGCGTTGGTGTCTTTAGAGGGGTCTTCTTCTGCTTTTTTCTGTTCGGGCTGTTTCACAACCCTATAGCGATTAAACTTCGGTAGAAGTGGGAACGCATCCTACATAGACAAAGGCACCCAAGAGGGTACATCCACTGGCTGTGTGGTAGCCATGGGGTGTTAGTAGAACTAACTGATCACTTTGTGATGCCAGGGCACCTTTATCCTATACATGGTCCCAGGATGGTGGACAGCTTCTCCTGGGTCAGACACGGGGAGTAAATTAACACACCAATGTCAGGTTACCGATAACTGTCTTTACTGAGCTGGGTGCAGATGGTAATAGCCATAGTAGCGAGGGTCCTGTCAAGGTAATGAAGCCTTCTTCGCAGGGGCATGAATTACCTCCTGGTGCGTAATCCTTGCAGGATGACCAGTTGAGAGATTAGATTTGAGCTAGACCTCTCCCCAGAGCACACGACACACAGCACACTTTAGCTAAGCTGTTGCTCAGGAGCCATACCAGGGTGAACTGACTTGACTCCTCCCCCACTACACTATACATGGGAGACCTTAGGGGTTCCCATAGGCAGGCAGGGTGACATGGGGTTCACTGCTCTCATTTAAGGGTACAATAACATAGAAATCATCTATACATATAACAGTAAGATAGTTAATTTAGAAAAATATATTTTTTGTGCCATAAAGTATGAAGATAATTAATTTAAGAACAAATCCATTGAGTAGGCCCAACAACGTACACTATCAAGCTGTATTAGACAGTCCATAGCCACAGGACAGCTATTGGTGCTGGGACACCACAGCTGTAATTCTAGCAGGCCACTGTTCTCTTTTATGACATAAAGATCCCCTCTATTCATGTATATGGGAGGGGACATGATGGCTAGGGCCTTTGGATATGGGATAATATGTCTAACAACAGAGTACCCCTTTAAGACTACCATAAATGCAGGCATTAACCATTCATTACTAGAAGGTATACTAGTGTCAGGCCTTTTACTTACACCACTTACCTTTTTCCCCCATATAGACCACTCAGAATAAAATGTTGTATGCAGACACCTTGACAATGGATATAATTTAGTCATTTTATACCACCAGCAATATAGCCAGCATTAACCCCTTAATGACTAAGCCCATTTTAACCGTAAGGACCAGGCCAATTTTATTTTTGCATTTTAGTTTTTTCCTCCTCGCCTTCTAAAATCCATAACTCTTTTATATTTCCATCTACAGACCCATATAAGGGCTTGTTTTTTGCATGACCAATTGTACTTTGTAATGAAACCTCTCATTTTACCATAAAATGTGCGGCGAACAAAAAACATTTTTTTTAGGGAGGAAATTTAAATGAAAACCAAAATGTTGCACATTTTGGAGGGGTTTGTTTTCACACTGTACAATTTACGGTAAAAATGACATGTGTTATTTATTCTGTGGGTCAATACGATTAAAATTATACCCATGGCTAGATACTTTTATATTTTTGTACCGCTTAAAAAAAAATCTAAAACTTTTTGTACAAAATCAGTAATTTAAAATCGCCCTATTTTGACCACCTATAACTTTTTCATTTTTCCGTATATCGGGTGGTATGAGGGCTCATTTTTTGCACCGTCATCTGTACTTTTTTTTAGATACTACATTTGCGTATATAAAACTTTTAGATCATTTTTTATTCATTTTTTTTATAAAATGTGACAAAAAAAGCTGCATTTTTGGACTGTTTTTAATTTTTTACGTTTACGCCATTCACCGTACGGGATCATTAACATTATATTTTGATATTTAAGACATTTACGCATGCGGCGATACCAAATAAGTTTATTGAAAAAAAAATGTTACGCTTTTTGGGGGTAAAATGGGAAAAACTGACAATTTTCATTTTTATTGGTGGAGGGGATTTTTCACTTTTTTTTTACTTTTTATTTTTACATTTTTCAGCTTTTTTTTTTTTTTTACACTTTTTATGTCCCCATAGGGGACTATCTATAGCAATCCTTTGATTGCTAATACTGTGCAGTGCTATGTATAGGACACAGCACTGCTCAATATTATCGGTCATCTTCTGCTCTGGTCTGCTCGATCTCAGACCAGAGCAGAAGACCCCGGGAGACGTCCGGAGCCAGGTGAGGGGACCTCCGGCCGCCATGCTGGATGGTCGGATCGCCGCGGCAGCGCTGCGGGCGATCCGATCATCCAATCAAAGTACCGCAATGCCGCAGATGCCGTGATCTGTATCGATCACGGCATCTGATGGGTTAATGGCGGACATCCGTGCGATCGCGGATGTCGGCCATTACGGGCGGGTCCCCGGCTGCTGCTAGCAGCCGGAACCTGCCGTGTATGACGCGAGCACCGTTCCGATGCTCGCAGTCATACACAGGACGTAAATGTGCGTCCTGGTGCGGATAGTCCCGCCAAGTCAGGTCGCACATTTGCGTCCGTGGTCGTGAAGGGGTTAAACTCTCAGCTATAATATGTTGTGAAACATTCAAATGATGTAGAAATGATTAAAAAAATGCGTTATGTACTGTCCATGACACATACTCGGTTTTCCCCTGTGGGTACCTACTGTATACCCAGGAGGTTACACACATGAGTTTTCTCCTAAATGTGCACAAAAAAGGTTTAAGAAACTATTGCACGACCAGTTAGAAAGGTTTTATTCTCCACTTTGCTATAAAAAAAAAAGTGACAGGATTCAGACTGGTTTCTCTTTGCAATGTTTTCATGTACAATATCTTCAAATACCATAATTTACTCTGTCAGATGATATTTTACCATACAACCAGTATACATGTCTACACAATTATCAACAGTTCAATGCTTAATTTTATAGTGCATTGTAACAATTACATTTCTTTTTAGTTTTAAGCCATGTCTCCCTGTATTTGTCTGTGTTTTTGTATCTGTAAAATTCTAGGAGCTTAAAAACGTAACTTCTCAGTTCTTACTGTAACTATCTCAGTGTGAATAAAGCTGACTCATAAAATAAGGACTCGAGCAGGTAATATTTATGGTGATTTGATGCTCGTTCACATTGACTTTAACTTTGCAAACTTTTTTATTCTTCTCTTTTTTCTCTCTGTCAGAACAATGTACATAAATGACTATAAAATGATTAATGTGACAGACTGACCTATTTTGGGTGTAAAATGTAGTGTTAAAGTCACAGCCATAAAATTGTGAATGTGACACATTTGACACAAAGCTGCCTTGTCTGAGCATGTATTTAAATATTTTTTGCATTTTTACCCCCAGCACAAATGGCAAGGCTATAGAGGTTAGGTTATGATATGTCCCAGTACGGTATATGCTCCCACAGTCCTGTCAGGTTGAGCAGGTTGAGTTGTCAGGTTGGACCTTTGATATGGTCACATGATTGTTAGTCACCTGATAATGGTTGTCAAATGTTTAAGTCATATGTTTCGTTACCCAGTTAGCACCAGGTGACAAGATGACCCGCAGCTAGCCTATGGGCTCCTTGCTCAGCCCCCATTAACAGCTCCTTTAACCTTCACCTAGCCTTGGACTATTATTTGCCCTGCCTAACCTAGGACTAGTGATGCTACCTTTCGGGTGGTTACTTTGGCAAACCAGACCCCGGCATCACGAACACGAAGTGGTTAATACCATTTACCACTGGGCAACACCATCTGCCCCTTACACCTCACATCGCACCCCAACACAGTTAGGGTTACTTATGTCCGACATCCAGCATAGGTGAACTCAGCCTAAATCTAGACGCAACTGATGCCACAACTGATGACAAGTTGTCATCAGCTGTGGGGCATCCGATGTCCATTGTTTCTGCAAGCTGCATTCCCCTGTCCAGTGCTGCCCGGCATGTTCAACCATCCGACATCAAAATTGAGACTCTGGATGATTTTAAACTGTCCCATTCAAATGAATGGAATCAGTTCTAGCATCAGTTCCCCTCTGGTGCACGCCTGAGGGAAACTGTGCCAGATGCCTGATATATTTAAACCCATCCTTACAAGGTCAAAGTTTTAAATGGACCCTATACTCAGGGTGCCAACAGACCACCATTATTAACCAGGTTTTAACTTTGGCCAGTTCAGCCAGCACTCTGAACCCAGTTGTTAAAATGTATTAATGTGCTTGGAGAACCAGCCACCGCTGGTGGTAAATTATTTTTGAGGACATCCCAGGAAAATTCCAACCTCTCAAAATCTGAAATTGAGCAAAGATTACATCTGCACTGCATTTAGTACTGTATTAAAATCTGGCACATTTTACACTGTATGTTTACACCACCTTTGGGGTGGCATAGTTAAGGACTGATTTATTTTGTTTAAAACTTGTTTAAAACTCATTTTTGCTATTGTACTCATTTTTGCTATGTTTTATTTGCTCAAGAGCACCTTTTCACCCATCTTATACACAGACTTAGGACTGAAGCCCAAACACAGGAAGTGCAGCCTGGAGTGCTGAGGGGGGGGGGGGGGGGGGTCCAACCAACAGCATATGGCAGTTAAGTGTACGAGGAGCTATGATTTGATGAGGCTGGACACACACCCCTCAGAACTCCAGGCTGCACTTTCTGTGTTTTGACTTCATTCCTAAGTCTGTGTATAAGATGGGGGAAAAGGTGCTCTTGAGCTTTTGAAGCACAAATAAAACATAGAAAACTTCTTTTTTTTTTTTTAACAAAGTATATTAGAAATAATTTTTTATTTACCATAAGGAGTGCAATAGCAAAAATTAGTTTTAATGAGAGTGACCATTTAAATTATGCAGACTTTTAAAAATTTGGCGTTATTTAATCTATACCCTTGTCTGAGGCCACACCCCTTACAAAAATGACTTCAGGTGTTGCAAACAAGGCAAAAGGCTTCTGAAAATGCTCCACTATTTCAACAAATCTGGTGCACTTAAAGGGGTTCTCCGGTGCTTATACATCTTATCCTCTATCCGAAGGATAGGGGATAAGATGCCTGATCGCGGGAGTCCCACCGCTGGGGACCCCCGGGAAATTGCACGTGACACCCCGTTTATAATCAGTCCCCGGAGCGCGTTCGCTCCATGTCTGATTACAGGTGAACACCGTGGAGGCGGCGTGTGACGTCACGCCTCCGCCCCCGTGTGATGTCCCGCTCCCCCCTCAATGCAAGCCTACGGGAGGGACATCCAAATCTGGAGTAATCACAGGAGCAGGACTTGACTCTCGACGATAGGTAGAAGATGAGGAACTTGGCTCTTTGCTGTACATGGAAGATGATGAACTTGGCTGTTGAAGTTCCTCCTCCTTGGGTGCGCTGGTGGAGGCTTTAGGAGCAGACCTTTTTGGCCTCAAGGTGAAGGGATCGGACTCCCAATCAGTTGACGGAAAATACTTGAAAGGAAGCTGTGTTGGGGCTGTTGGTCTGGTGACCGCTGCAGCCCATTCTCCACGAAGGCTCTGGATGGGGGTGTACTCTACAATTTCACCCACCTCCAGGGTGTAGAACTTCTTGTGTAGATATGGCCTTTGCACTGCTCGCCGGTTTACGAGGATGGCCTTCCCAGTGTGGCAGTCAAGGAGTGTCCCATAACCTCTGACCTTGTCGAACTTGGCCACAGTTGCTCTTCTTCTTTCTAACGGCTCCTCCCCTTCTCGGGGGTGATCCCATTTACGGATGTACAATGCCTCCATTTCTTTGGTGTTTTCTTGCCACCGTACTTTCTCTTCATGGGGCAAATGCACGTGTTCGGGGGCATACAGTTCTTTATGTCAGGCCTTTAGCTTTTCCATCAATTCGGCCAGCTCGGCTTCTTGATGGGCCCTTTCCCTTTCTGCAGTTGGGATTGGTGGGAGTGGCTTCCCAGGTAATGGTTGAAGTACTCTGTGCATGTACTCGATCAGCTCCGGCTCATCTCCGAACACCCATTGCGGCAATTTTGGTGAGCACGGTCGTGCACTTGGCAAGCTTGATCGAGGAATGACCTCAGGGCTGGAGGAGGAAGAATAGGCTGCCTCTGGCGGGGTACTCACTGCAGACTCCTCCGATGCGATCTCGGCCCACGAGCCCCAGGTTCTGTGGTGAGGGGACAGTCTCACCGGCGATGCATTTCCAGGTGTCCCTGCGCTCTCCGCTGGAGGTGTCTCTGGCCAATCGTCGTCATCATCAGGCAGTGGGGGAAGATTGCAGGCCCCCTCTTCGTCTGATGACAACCGCTGCAGACGGTCAGCAAGCTCTTGAAAAAGTTGGGCTGCGACTGCCACAACTTTCCGTGTTTCCGGCGCCATTTTGCTAACTTCACCACGTGGAACGCTGCTCTCCACCATGTCTGTACTCTCCGGCTCTCCGTGCAGACTGAAGAGGTCGCTGTGCGTGGCGTCTTTTTTCGTGTACTTCTCCAAAATGGTGGCCAGCAGGATCGGTGCAGCCCCGACTTCCGGTCCCTCTGGAGACGATTCCTGTGTCTCCAAGTTCCCTTTCGGCTGTTACACAGCAACTTGGCAGCCACGCCCAGGGGCGGGGCATGGCGTAGCGCAGGTTTTCTTTGCGCGCTTTTCCGTCAGTAGTTCGGCTACGCCTGTGCCAACCGGACTAAAGCATCATGAACTCATTGCGCAGTTTACACATCTTAGTTGTAACAGAATTTTCGCCTTCCCCCTTACTTTTCTCTTGGCCCGCTTGCATGGTGCACCATAAGCACCGTTCCTGTACACAGCAACACGATTTACAGCAGATAAATAAAGTTATTTTTCTGGGGGGAGTACACTTTCACTAGTGGCGACTGTAATATGCACACACCCGTATCCTGTTCGTGCAACGCCAAAAAGGCTTTGTGGTAGGCCTCTGGGGTAGGGGTAGTACAGTCAGGGATTTGCTTTGGTATATCAGGGGTTAATGTTAACCCTATAGATCGTGACGCCAGGCTGAGGGCTAGTATGCTGAGATGATTCTCTGGCCTATCGCCGCCCTTCCCAGTAACGATAGGTGCATAAATAAAAATAAAGACTGAAGGTCCACAAGGTAGTTGACTTTGAACTTGCATAAACTTTACTTAACGGCTTGCGGTACATCCACTGAACAGTAACAGTCTCAATCAAACAGTCTCTATATACTTCAGTGACTGACAGATGTTGCGGACCTTGACTTTAGATAATAGTCTCTGAATTTAGGGTATATTGCGAAGATCCGTCCGGATTTAGGGGATAGATAAGGTCCGGTGGTCTTGCAGAGTGCTTAGGGATTGATACACTCACAATTAAGAAGAGAATAGCCGTCGCCGCAAGGCTAAGGCCTAAACTCACTGATGACAGCAGTACAGATCCTTTCTCGTCAACAGCCAGGAACCAAGAGAGAGATTAATGGCCGCTGCGCCCTTATATGGGCAGGGGCGGGGCCGTTTTGATTGGTACAGCCATCTGTCACTCACCGTCACAAAGGAAATGAGTGCATTACGTCACAAGGACCTCCAAAGGTCCTCAAGTAGAAATACCATAGAGTTTACCTGATCACGTGACCCGCAGGTCCTGCTACACTTCTCACAGGTAATTAACTATTTATATACATTTTATACAGTTAAACTTCCACAAATAAGGAGCATATGACTAGAGCAATGACTATAGGGGTGAGAAGCGACTAGGGGTGGACTTATACAAAAGGACCCCGACGTCCTAGGGACTCCTGCTATGGGGACCTATAAACAGGTACTGTATAGGATCCGGTACCGGAACACCACAAATATTTAAAATAATAATTAAAAATAACTTCATATTTTATAATACAGGTCATGTGCACATGCATTGTAATATAACAGATAGTAACCTGGAATCTTTTGAACAACAACAGAAAAGCATTGAAAACAATGGATGGGAACTATTCCCTAGACTGCTACAGTGTTTCCTATGATAACGCGGGTGTAACTTTTGCAGTTCCCTGATATATTATTTAAGATGCTTTGAAATGAGGATTTTCACCCTAAAGGTGTACTCCGCCTCTAAACATTTTATCCCCTATCCAAAGGATAGGGTATAAGATGTCTGACCGCGGAGGTCCTGCAGCTAGGACCCCCACCCCCCGCAATCTCTGTGCAGCACCTGGCATTAGTTTAGAACACTGGGTGCTGGCGGCAGGAGTCATGATGTGAAGGCCACACCCCTCGTGTTGTGATACCACGCCCCCTCAATGGAAGTCTATGCCACGCTCCCCTCCCATAGACTTGCATTGAGTGGCCATGGCATCACGTCACGAGGGGTGTGGCCTTCACATCAGGACCCCCACTGCCCGCTTGAAGCGGAGTACTCCTTTATGATCAATGGATTTATAATCTGAACAAATAAACCAAAATGTCCATGTATAAAGTCTAGTAGTCTGAAGTTGTCAGGGTATATACCTCACTCATACTGTAGTTTACTACCATGATAAGCTTGTGACACTCTTCTATAGCCCCAGGAAGTGTTTGAATGTTATTAATATTCCTTCTGCTCAGACATAACACAATGTTATTACAGTATTAAGTTTGGAAAAATTTTCTGTGTCGCCCAAAAAGCTTTTTATGCACCCAAAATAAATTTCATTTTAAAGCAATGAGAAATGCATTTGTTTTCAAAGCTAGAAAGTAAAGCAACCCTGTGCGATGATGTTTTTTTTTCTGCAGTTTATATTGAAAAGTATTATGTATTTTATATGAATTATGCGTATGCTTGAGGGCTAGCAGAGCTGTCACACCAACGCTCCTGCACCGTGGGAAATCTCAGCTGAACAACAGAGGTGACAAGCACAATTGTTCAGTTATGAAAATATAGTTCCAGGGCGATACAGTAAGACAAGCATTTAGCCTGTTATGTTGCAATATTGTTGATTTACCGCACATTTTCGAAAACATGATGAATTATGGAAATGGAAGAGAAAATAATTCTTTCCGGCAGCCATCTACATTTTGTTTATACTGAATATTGTTTTTTAATTTCACATTCCCATTTGGGGACATTGTACGTAAAAGGGAATTGTGTAAACAGTAGCGCTGGGAGCTGTGGTTTTGCAACAGCTGGAGGCACACTGTTTGGGAAAAACTGACCTTACCCAAACAAGGCTACAAATAGAAAAAAAATCTGAGGCAAGTAATAAGCTCAACAAGCCAGAAAGGGTTGTGACTACAGCCAACTCAGAAAAGATAAAGGCACATAAATGTATAACAATATTTTTTCTGGTGGCTTCAGTGCAGGGAACAACAAGTTAATCTACCAAGGAAAGGCAGTAACAATTCCAGTATAAACAACTTATGGAGACAATATCCTCCTTAAAAGGAACCATCATCACTTTCATGCTGCCTGAGTTATGAGTCACCGGGGAGGTCCCTGGCAGTTTTGACCTGCCCTATCAGCCTTGATTGATAGATAACTTCCTGATCGATAATAAGAAGATGTCTATGAATTAAGGTTGGTGGGGCAGGCAAAACACAGCAAGAACCAACCTTATGACTTGTGGCTTGGCCAGCCTCCTAATTGGCCCACATCCCTTGTAGTTTAAAGCTCACTTTGCCATAATAATTAGGGAATGCCATGCAACAGAAGACAGGAGCAGTACAGGCGACTGGAGAGGACATGGCTCAGTACCATGGTCAAATAAGTTTCTGATATATATATATATATATATATATATATACACTGCTTGAAAAATATCACATGCTGTTGCAGAGCCCTGCAAAATTACCTCCAGCAGGCCACAAGTGTGCATGTGTCCACCTAAACGGTCAGAAACAGACTCCATGAGGGTGGTATGAGGGCCCAACGTCCACAGGTGGGGTTGTGCTTACACCCCAACACCGTGCAGGACGTTTGGCATTTGCCAGAGAACACCAAGATTGGGAAATTCGCCACTTGCGCCCTGCATTCTTCACAGATGAAAGCAGATTCAGACTGGAGACGCCGTGGAGCACGTTCTGCTGCCTGCAGCATCCTCCAGCATGACTGGTTTGGCGGTAGGGTGGCATTACTGATGCGGTTTGCCCTGGCCTGCCCATTCCCCAGACCTGAATCCAATTGAGCACCACTGCCACGGGGCACCATAGACTGTCCAGGAGTTGGCGGATGCTTTAGTCCAGGTCTGGGAGGATATCCCTCAGGAGACCATCTGCCAACTCATCAGGAGCATGCCCAGGCGTTGTAGGGAGGTCATACTGGCACCTGGAGGCCACACACACTACTGAGCCTCATTTTGACTTATTTTAAGGACAATATATCAAAGTTGGATCAGCCTGCAGTGTGGTTTTCCACTTTGATTTTGGGTGTGACTCCATATCCAGACCTCTATAGGTTGATACATTTTATTTCCATTCATTTCCATTTTTGTGTGATTTTGTTGTCAGCACACTCAACTGTGTAAAGACGAAAGTATTTCATGCGATTAGCTCATTCATTCAGATCTAGGATGTGTTATCTTAGTGTTCCCTTTATTTTTTTGAGCACTGTATATGCAGTGGGGCAAAAGAGTATTTAGTCAGCCACCAATTGT
This sequence comes from Hyla sarda, assembly GCF_029499605.1. Classification (NCBI taxonomy): domain Eukaryota; kingdom Metazoa; phylum Chordata; class Amphibia; order Anura; family Hylidae; genus Hyla; species Hyla sarda. The sequence continues at coordinate 126,845,662 of NC_079191.1, forward strand.
GCAAGTTCTCCCACTTAAAAAGATGAGAGAGGCCTGTAATTTTCATCATAGGTATACCTCAACTATGAGAGACCTAATGAGAAAAAAATTCCATAAAATTACATTGTCTGATTATTTAAGAATGTATTTGCAAATTATGGTGGAAAATAAGTATTTGGTTAGTAAGAAAAGTTAATCTCAATACTTTGTTATATATCCTTTGTTGGCAATGACAGAGGTCAAATGTTTTCTGTAAGTCTTCACACACTGTTGCTGGTATTTTTGCCCATTCCTCCATGCAGATCTCTAGAGCGGTGATGTTTTGGGGCTGTCTCTGGGCAACACGGACTTTAAACTCCCTCCAAAGGTTTTCTATGGAGTTGAGATCTGGAAACTGGTTAGGCCACTCCAGGACCTTGAAATGCTTCCTATGAAGCCACTCCTTTGTTGCTCGGGTGGTGTTTTTGGGATCATTTTCATGCTGAAAGACCCAGCCACGTTTCATCTTCAATGCCCTTGCTGATGGAAGGAGGTTTTCACTTATAATCTCACGATACATGGCCCCATTCGTTCTTTCCTTTCCTCATTCTTTCTTAAATTCTGTAAAAATCAGACAATGTGATTTTATGGATTTTTTTTTCTCATTATGTTGAGGTATACCTATTATCAAAATTACCGGCCCCACTCATCTTTTTAAGTGGGAGAACTTGGTGGCTGACTAAATCCTTCTTTGCCCCACTGTGTGTGTCTATATATATATATATATATATATATATATATGTATATATATATATATATATATATATATATATATATATATATATATACATATATATATATATATATATATATATACACATAGGAAAATTTATCATTGGCCTTACACCACTTTAATGTCCTAAAAGTCCCTGCAAATTTAGCAAAATTGCATTTTTTGCACGCAATTTTTGGTAGAACATCTTTCAAATTTGTCTACTGTGCACCTTACACCACTTTTTGCAGTGGAGCTGTATTTATGAGTTGCGCAATTTATTTATTTTTTTTAAGTGGTTGTTGTTTTGCGCAAAGTGTACTTTTTTTGCGCAAACATACACCACCTAATAGGACACGTAGAAAAGTGTTCTACCAAGACAGCCGGGGGATGCAGAGCCATCCCTCAACACTGCTAAATTACAACTACTCCCATCATGGGACAGAGTCTGTCCCATCATGGGAGTAGTTGTAGTACCGCAGCGCTGATGGACGGCTCTTGCACATCCCCCAGCTGCGGGACTCTTTTGGGACAGTTAGGACTGTCATGATAGGAGTTGTAGTCCAGGGGCTAAGGGACAGATCGTAGCAGGTCATTCTCCTGAGACCTGCTGCGATCCACATTTATTAACTTTACAAGCCGGTGGCACATGCCGCTCCACTGTGCTCTGTGCGGGCTCCAGGTGGAGAATACTGTATACAGCTGTCACACTTCATAATCCCCTCCTCTGGCAGACGGGAGCTCTGATTGGTCAGTAGATTTTCAGCCATCAGAACTTTTGTCTCCTGGCAGCAGGGATTATGAATTGTGAAAGCTGTATATTCCCAGTCCGCAGCCGTAGGTACTACAACTACTCCCATTATGGAACACAGTATGTCCCATCATGGGAGTAGTAGTCCAAGAGCAGAGGGACAGATCACACAGGGTCTCACTCCTGAGACCCCCTGCGACCTTTACTGCTCTGCCCCCTAGTTATTAGTCATTAGGGAGTGGAGCTACACAGTCCAGGTCTGAAACCAGGGTGGTAAGTATGGCTCTGTTCTCATTATGCATTTTGCACAATGGGTACAGAGCCTTTCTGGCAGTGTTTTCCCAAACAGGGAGGCTCCAGTTGTTGTTTAACTACAGCCCCCCATGATGGAAGTTGTAGTTTAGCAACAAATGGAGGCTCCCTGTTTAGGAACACACTGCATTATGTGTGCTCTCCCCAGGGGAGAGCGCAAAACATGTACTAACCTATTTTTTGTGTTTTTCTTTTCTTACCATTTCAGATATGTGAATGCGGTGGACTATGTCGGATTCGGTGGACTGTAACGATGACCAGCATATTTTTTATTTAAATTAAAGGGTTAACAAGGGCTGTGGGGCAGTGTAAAAAAAATATTAAATGTGTTGTGTTTTTATAATTCAGTTTTCAGGCTTAGTAGTGGAAACCATCTAATAGACAGAATCCATTACTAAGCTTGGGCTTAGCATTAGCCGCAAAAACAGGTAGCTCTCACCCCCAATTATTACCTCGGTACCCACCGCCAGAGGGGTGCTGGGAAGAGCCGGTACCAAGAGGCCCAGACCTTCAAATATGGTGCTCCTGGGTCTAGGCGGTAACAGGCTGGCATTAGTTAGGCTGGAGAGGGCCAGTAACAATGGTCCTCACCCACCCTCGTAACGTCAGACTGTTTTGCTTGGTTGGTATCTGTCTGAGAATGAAAATGGGTGGAACCCTATGCATTTTTTTAAACAAATAAAGAAAAGAAAAAACTTGTGTGGTTCCCCATATTTTCAGTGTCAACCAGATATCAACCAAGCAGCAACAGCCCGACATTACCAGGGTGGGCGAGGACCATTGTTATTGGCCCTACCCAGCATAAATAACACCAGTCTGTTACTGCCTAGGCCTAGGAGCCCCATATTTGATGATCTGGGCCTGTTGGTACCAGCTCTTCCCGGCACCCCTGTGGGGGTGGGTACCAGGGAAATAATTGAAGGTTAGCGCTAGCTGGTTTTGGGGCTAACGCTAAGTCCCAGCTTAATATTGGATTCCGTTTACTAGACAGCTTCCACTACTAAGTCTGAAAACTCAATTATAAAACACACTGAAAAAAATGTATAAAAAAACACTCCCCCACAACCCCTATTAACCCTCTTATGGAAATTTTAAAAACGCTGGTCATTGTCGCAGTCCACCGAATCTGTTATAGTCCTCTGCATTCCCATATGTGAAATGAAAAGAAAAAAAAAGGTTAGTACATAATGCAGTGTTTTCCTAAACAGGGAGCCTCCAATTGTTGACATCTGTCTACTGCATCCTGTATATACAGTCATCTATAGATGGTGGTATATGCAGGATAGCATACAAAGAGTTAACCCAGCACTGCTCAGCAGCAGCGTGGGTTAACGCTTTCCTTGCTGAGCTCCTGTATAGTATACATGGGTACACTATGCACCCCTGTATACCATACAGCCGGCGTAGGTAAGTAGTGATTAGTGTTGAGCGGCATAGGCCATATTCGAATTCGCGAATATTTGCGAATATATGGGCGAATATTCATCATATATTCGCGAATATTCGCATATTCGTTATATTCTCGTTTTATTTTCGCATATGCGAATATTCATGTATGCGAAAATTAACATATGTGAATATTAGCATACACAAAATTAGCATATGCGAAATTTCGCATATGCGAAAATTAGCATATGCTACTTTTCGCATATGCGAATTTTCGCGCGCCAGTCTCACACAGTAGTATTACAGCCTTCTTTACACCACACAAGCTGGAAGCAGAGAGGGATGATCACTGTGATGTGTACTGTGAAGAAAAAAAAAAAAAAAAACGAATATTCGTAATTACGAATATATAGCGCTATATTCGCGAAATTCGCGAATTCGAGAATATGCGATATTCGCGAATAATATTCGAATTGCGAATATTCGCGAGCAACACTAGTAGTGATGCTATGCACCCTGTATATGTATATGCTATAAATCACTCCTCACTTCCTTACACTCCGTGGGCCATGCCCCTGCATCTGACCAATGGAGTGTGATAGAATTGGTTAGAGGAAACTCCATTTTGTGTTCAAAGACTCCATATTCTAAGTGACTGCATTCTATCATTCTTGTTTTTCTACATAATTCCTGAATTTATGGACTAGAGACGATTGCTGTCTTATCTTCAAGGCTACAGGACACAGGATGCAGAACTTTTATCTTTTTCTACCACAGATGTGTCCTTGACACAATGGTTCATTATATTTCAGCTTAGCTATGTATTTTTTGTATCCAACTTTCTGCTCACCACGCAAATGATTTATGGTTTCCTGTGTTTCATACAATGTAAAGTTTACTGCGCATGTCATATTGAAAATCAGGTATATAAGAAAATAGAAAGTAAAAAAATTGTGTAGCTCACCTAGGATATAAGATATAGTACTCGAGGTTAACGGTGTTACCTTCACCCTAAAAGGCCTAAAGCTATGTAGTATTGTAGATATGTAATTACCAGTCCTCTAAAGTACTAAAAGTGTAGATTATAGAATAATGAAAAATAGAGAAAAAGGTTAGGAGATGATGATATCAGTATATAATGTTTATTATATGTAATCTGCCTTCACCTCAGCAGGGCCCTTGCATAAGGTGAGCGCCAATATAAAACACTTTGAAATTGTGGCAGTAAAATTGTATCATTAAAATAAGACAATATAAAGAAATCTAAAATATGCTTGTTGCACTTAATCCGTTAGTGATATAGTTCGTATATCTATAAATTGTAATTGTCCGTAGGTGATATAGGTGCACTTATTGCATTTAGTTCAAGGTTATTTGCAGAAACAGTTCTTGCAAAAACAGTTCTTTAACTTGTATGAATAAGTCTTAGTATATCACGCTGTATTAGAAGAGCGCTGTAATGATTATCGGTGCACAGCACCACTCACCACCCGCAGGATACACTTGTGTTCGGGGCTAGTACGGCTGTCACGGCTTAGTCCTGCGCTGTGCGCGGCCGCTGACAGCGCAGGACTAAGCCGTGACAGCCGTACTAGCCCCGAACACAAGTGTATCCTGCGGGTGGTGAGTGGTGCTATGCACCGATAATCATTACAGCGCTCTTCTAATACAGCGCGATATACTAAGACTTATTCATACAAGTTAAATAACTGTTTTTGCAAGACCTGTTTCTGCAAATAACCTTGAACTAAATGCAATAAGTGCACCTATATCACCTACGGACAATTACAATTCATATATATACGAACTATATCACTAACGGATTAAGTGCAACAAGCATATTTTAGATTTCTTTATATCGTCTTATTTTAATGATACAATTTTACTGCCACAATTTCAAAGTGTTTTATATTGCCGCTCACCTTATGCAAGGGCCCTGCTGAGGTGAAGGCAGATTACATATAATAAACATTATATACTTATATCATCATCTCCTAACCTTTTTCTCTATTTTTCATTATTCTATAATCTACACTTTTAGTACTTTAGAGGACTGGTAATTACATATTTACAATACTACATATAAGAAAATACACTTGAGAAGAGGGTCAGTCTTGTTACTGCCCTCGGCTTAGTCACAGCACTTGCGTCTGTGTCTTGATTTGAGTGGCAGGGTGGCGTTGGGAGGAAAGTAGGGTGACTGCAGCCCCTTACAAGCCTTCCACGTACTAATTGGGAATCCACCGACAGAAGACGTCTCGACTTTTGGGGTCGAACCTAACAAGGGGTACCCTGAAGTCAATGAAAAAATTGCCTCAGGGTACAGGCTTTATTCCACACACCAGCAAAAACAAAAGAAAAACGCAAGAAAAACTGACAAAATCCCTATGTCCAGGATACACCATTTTTCCTGTGAGGTGCAGTTCATGTGTACAAATAGAACTGTGTGGAGATTTAGAACATTGCACAAAATTTATCATGTGGCTGGCACAAGTATGGTAAATTTGGTGCAATTGCACCAAATTTAGACCAACCAAAACGATCTACAAAAAACATCTACCTAAACCAACAATGATAAATGTCCCTCACAGTGTATATATATTAGATTGTTCATTGTTGATCTACTGTCTAAGTAGAGAAAGTCTGTTTACATTCCTTTTACGAAATACAGAATACAAGGGGTAATCACTAAAGTGATCTTACCAACTATGTACGTTCTTGCTATCCCTGTTAATATAATAAAGTAATTTTCCTTTATTTTTTTATTTTTTTTGCATATCAAGGCACATTAGCCTATTTTCAAGTATTGGAAGAATGCATGAAGTGGTCTTTGGGGTATATGAAAAATTGATATGTTTTTTTTATTCACTAGTGCTAGTGCCTCTTATAATTAAGTCATCTAGTTATTCCCTCTCCTGCTCAGTTATATGCCACATTGTATGTTTCAGCTTGACTGAGAACATGCTAATTGTCTGAAAACAATCCGATCAGTTCATTTCTATGATCATGGGGTTTCTTTATATCCCAGGGTGAAAATAATTGCAATGCAATTATTAAATGTTTTGCAGAAGGATGGAATTGAGGTATCAGTTTGTAAAATGGCCTTAATCACACTTCCATTTCCTTTAGAGCACAATAAATCTATTTGTAACAATCAGTAGGTTATATTTTACAATTTTGTTTTGGGTTATTTTATTTATTTATTTTTTATCAAAGAACTAGCTTTTGCCACCGGCTTCGCTCGCATTAAATATGGGGTAACATAGATCTTCTTTTTATGATCTCCAATTACAGAAATAACGTTGTGGGGCACCATAGTCTCATCTATTTTCAACAATTCTACATTCGTTGTAATAGATACAAAGCTAAAGGTAAATTATAGTCAGAATAAAGAAACAAAAGGGGGAACCCGCCTTCTCATGCTGCTTATATACTGTCCGGGTGCAGCGCGTGCATGTCGCATTTATAATGAGGTGGCCCGCCTTCTCACACTGCTTAACTGTCTGGGTGCAGCGCGTGCATGTCGCATTTATAATGAGGTGGCCCGCCTTCTCGCGCTGCTTAACTGTCCAGGTGCAGAACGTGCATGTCGCATTTATAATGAGGTGGCCCACCTTCTTGCGCTGTTTATATACTGTCCAGGTGCAGCGCGTGCAAATTTTCTCGTGTTTTGATAGATTTTTCAGAGGATTATTATTATGTAAATACAGATACAGACAGACATTGTTTTTATTTAAGAGTAATGGTGCAAATTTTCGAATAAAAAAATCAACCTAATCTTAATTCATACAAACTTTCATCCCCTGTTTCACCCCTTCAGGGGTGGAATTTTTGAAAACGTTAAAACACGTGTTTCTTTATTTCTAATTGTTAGCCTAAAAACAAAGTTTCATGCTTCTAGCTTCAAAAATGACAGACTTCTATACAAACTTACAACCCCTTTTTCACCCCCTTAAGGGTTGAATTTCAAAAAATCCTTTCTTATTCCTTGTCTACATCTTAAAAACAACACCTGTGAAAAAATTCAAGGGTTTAGGCTGGGCGTTGATGAGTCAGTGAGTCAGGCCTTCTCTTTTTTATTTATATATGTATATATATATATATATATATATATATATATAAAGATGGATAAAGGGTCTCAAATTTATCAAAGAGAAATTGAGTAGGCACCCCAGATGTTGGTTGCAAAATTAGTAGATTTTATGACAAGACAGGAGGGCTTCGCATTATAGTGCATTTCTTTCTTTACTGCAGAGCATATAGCAGCAATAATAAAACGTTTTTTCAATGGTTAACCAGAAAACTTTGAGATATACAGGTATACAGGTGTTACAATCATAGGTGAGCGCAACCTAACATGCTGTATCTAGTAGCAACCAATGAGAATGCAGCCTAGGATATATAAACTCCAGACTGATAACACTATCCCTCTTTCTTTGCTGCTATACCTCAGATAAGTATCCATTATATTCCTTACTTATTCAATGTATAGTTTAAGATTGTAGTCTACTCATTTACTATTTTATTCCGTCCTCATTCTCTGCGGTATTACACTAGCGACCATTGTCATCTTTGTTACATATTCTAATTTTATTTTTTCTACTATATATTTTGTGTTCTGACTACCTCAGTACCTGTAAGACTTCCTCAGCGCCGGCTACTTCTATGTTACAAGCGCAACTATTTTCCTCCATACGCGCGCCCCTCTCCTTCATGCGCACGTAATCTCGCAGACACGGCGTAGTCTCGCGAGATTTGGTCTGAAGTGGTGATCACTTCAAACCACTCCCGCTCTCTCCCCTCAGACGCGACTTCTCCTCACAGACGCTAGCAGCTGATACTGGTCACAGTCTCCCTATTCCTGTCAGCGCTCTTACTGTATATTTTCACCATTTTACTGTCCTTTTCAGGACAGTTTATATAAATAGTCAGTACCACTCCTTATTATTATTTAGACTGTGGCATATTTCTATATATAGAACCCATTTTTAATAATATATACATATATCAAATTTACAATATAATTATATATTACATATATATATTTTTCTTCTATCACTGACTGAGTTATTACCTCATTATTAATATGGAAACATCCAATCCTGAAGCAATGCCTAATGACCAACTCCAACTATTAGTGGACCACTCTGTGTCCAGGTCCGTCCATTCTGCTGTTAATAATGCTATGGCAGCTATGCAGGAATCTCTGGTAAAATCGGTTGCCATGGCAATCTCTCAGACGTCCGCTCATAAAACACATCAGGTACAACAGGCTAAAAAGTGCTCTTCAAAAAGGAGACATGTGTCTCATGATAATCCCTTTACTAATAAGCAAAGGAAAATAGTGCCTAATGAGAGAGCTTTACAAGCTAATAATGATTTGCCTTCCACCAGCAAACATGATTATGATGTGGAACAATCCCATCCCATACCCTCTACCCGGGAGGAGAATACTAACACACGGGTCATTCATGTCTCAGAGACTATTAACCCCTCAGATCATTTTGAAATTATTGAGGGTGACAATAATGATGTATATGACGATGAAAATGATATGGCAGACAATTACTCCGAATTATCGAATGTTGAAGACCCCTCATACGTACCTGAAAACAATGAGGGTGAGGATATTTATTATGATAGTTCTAATAATTTGTCTGAGTCCACCATTCTTGATGGTCAGGGACTTCCCTTTTTTGACCCCTCACAAATTGTACACCCCAGATCTGGAGAATGGACACCTACTCCAGAAATAGAATTTTTTTATCTTATTGGATAAGAAAAAGTTTAGACAGTAAAGACAGAAATAAACTCAGGGCAGAGTGTCCAAGACCCACATTGTCCTTAAATGCTGCCCAAACGCCTGAATTAGACCCAATTCTAGTACGATATATCCAGAAATCGGGTAAAAACCCCCAAAAAAGGTATGGACCGAAACTTTAAAATCTGTCAGGATAAATATTTAGATTTATTAGGTCCCCTGACAAAGATTATGGAAATTACTGAAATCGCTTATAACTCTGGCACTATGGTGGATGCTAACACCCTTAGGGGTTGGATACAGAGGGCCATATGCCTCTTTGGTAACATTAATGAGGCCTTTTGTACTGAAAGAAGGCGATCAATCCTACTTAAGCTAGACCCTCAACTGACTCACTTGGCTGCTACACAGCCTCCCTCCCCTACAGGAGGTTTTCTCTTCGGAGACCAATTTATTAAAGAAATATCAAAATATGTAGGCCTTTTCTCATCATTAGACAAGGCTCAGTCATCTCTCAAAAAAGTTTTTCCCTCAAAAATTTTTGGAAGGGCCGGGAGAAGCAGGGGCCGTTTTCCCGTCCGGTACCCACAATATAGAGCACAATATCGAGGCCCCTCTTACCAGACAGACAGAACTTCCTTCCATATCCCTCCCCCTCAACCCCAGCCACAACCCTTCTTCCCTTACCGGGCACGACCATGGAGACCGAGAGGACAACGGGGATACACACGTTCCAGACCCCAAGGTAAGATGTCTTCCCAATTATTCTTCCCATCCTCCAGTGGGCGGAAGACTCCTTCTTTTTTCCCACCTTTGGGCTGGGATCTCTTCCGACCAGTGGATTCTAAATACTGTGAGAGGTTATCAAATAGAACTCATGTCCAATCCTGTACAAACGAAGATTCCTCATCCTATTCATTTTACAAAAGAGGATCAAATTCTGATACATTCAAAAATAAAAGACCTTTATTCTAAACAAGCCATTATCCAGGTCCCACTAAATTCCCCAGGTTTTGTCAGCAACCTCTTTTTAGTAAAGAAGAAAGATTCAGGTTATCGCCCAGTAATAAATTTAAAAATACTAAACAATTTTGTATGCTATCGTCATTTCAAGATGGAAGGCATCCATCTTCTCAGGGATATCCTTCTACAAAACGACTGGTTGATTAAAATCGACCTAAAGGACGCGTATCTTACGGTCCCAATACATCCATCGTGCCAACCTTTACTCCAATTTATTTGGAACAACACGAAATGGCAATTCACTTGCCTTCCCTTCGGACTATCTTCAGCCCCTTGGTGCTTTACCAAGTTAATGAAGCCTGTGGTAGCTCTGTTACGAGCTCGAGGGATTCGTCTCATAATATATCTAGACGACATCCTCATTATGGCCAATTCCATCACTCAAGCTTATTCCCATATGGAATGGACTTTATCACTACTGACCGAGTTAGGTTTCCTGATCAATGTCGACAAGTCAAACCTTATTCCTTCTCAGTAACTAGAATTTCTAGGATTTCTGATAAATACCCAATCAGCTTTATTGAGTCTTCCTACGAAGAAATTGAAGACTATCCGCAAAGAGATTCGTTCACTTATCAACAAGGATCTCATCTCTCTCCGGTCTATAGCACGTATTGTGGGACTCCTTTCCGCATCCATTCAAGCCATATTTCCAGCCCCTTTACATTACCGGGCTCTCCAACGTCTGAAGATCCAACATCTAAGAGAAGGTCTTGGATATTCGGACGAGGTTCCTCTCTCTTCAGAAGCCAGAGAGGAACTTTTATGGTGGCTTCAACACATTCAAGAATGGAACGGGAAAGCAATTTTCAATTCCCTTCCAGACTTAATTTTGGAATCGGACGCCAGTCTCCTTGGTTGGGGAGCTCGCTGTGGATCTCTTTCCACAGGAGGCAAGTGGTCATCTCTAGAGAGGCAATACCCCATCAACTGTTTAGAACTCCTCGCGGGTTTCTTTGCTCTGAAGAGCTTCGCGAAGGACAAATTTCAACAATGTATTCTCCTACGCATGGACAATATTTCGGCGGTACAATATATCAATCGCCTAGGAGGAACACAATCCTCTATATTGTCCAATATTGCCAAGGATCTATGGCACTTCTGCCTGGACAGGGACATTACTCTCAAGGCCGAATATCTCCCAGGTCTCTCCAACACCATAGCAGACTGGAATTCGCGTTACCTAAAAGATTCCAGCGATTGGATGTTGGATCACTCTGTATTCCAACAAATTCAACAACTATGGGGTCCGTTTTATCTGGACCTATTTGCATCCAGACTCAACCGCCAACTCCCACGGTTCTTCAGTTGGCGTCCGGATCCAGAATCAGCAGGGACGGACGCCTTCATTCAAATTTGGCCACAGGAAATATTATATGCTTTCCCCCCGTTCAATCTTATTCCCAGATTTCTAGTTCAGATTTCAATGCAGAAAGCAACTGTAGTTCTGATCACTCCATGGTGGCCCTCTCAACCATGGTTCCCACAGATTTTGAGAATGCTGATCGATTTCCCAAGAATACTTCCCACCTTCCAGAATCTTCTACTAGACCCACTAGGGAACTCCCATCCTCTAGTATTATCCCATCAACTTCCTTTGGTGACTTGGTTAATTTCGGGGCAAGTCCCACAGAGACAGAATTTTCTCAAACAACTAGAGAGATTCTTTCTGATGCCTGGGCCCCAGGTACCAGGATCGCTTACAGATCAGCCTGGAAACTTTGGGCTGATTGGTGCATTCAACGGGAATTGGATCCCTTATCTGCACCTATCCCACGCATTCTAAATTATCTTTCGGATGCTTTTGATGCTGGTAAAGCATACCGTACTATAAATCTTTATCGCTCGGCTATTTCCTTTTATCATATCCCCGTCAATTCCATTCCCATCGGTAAACATCCTTTGGTTTTCAAATTACTTAAAGGAATTCGTTTTAGACGACCTCCAACTCCTAAGTATCACTCTACTTGGGATGTCAATCTTCTTCTTGACCTTTTTCAGAGTTGGGATGATAATGATTCATTATCCTTAAAACTCTTATCTTTTAAACTTACCACTTTACTTTGTCTCATATCAATTAAAAGAATTTCGGATGTCAAAGCTCTGGACATCTCCCATAGACAATTCTCCCCTCAAGGGGTATTCTTTTCGGTTCATAGACGAACCAAAACCAATATTCATCAGGTATTTTATCCAGCATTTCCTCTTAATGACAAACTCTGTGTTGTCCGCTGTTTACTTACCTATGAAGACAAAACAAAATCTATCCGCCATCCTTCTCATTCTCAGCTTCTTATATCTTACTGTAAGCCACACTTACCGGTTTCTTCTACAACTTTAGCCAGATGGATTAGAACAGTCATGACCATGGCTAATATTGATGTATCAAAGTTTGGAGCACATTCCACCAGAAGCGTTGTCTCCACCAAACTCATACAATCTGGGGGATCATTATCTGATCTCCTAAAAGCAGCCAACTGGTCATCTGAATCCACTTTTAAATCCTTCTATTTCAGACCTGAACACCATGTTTCTATGTCTCTTTTATAGCTTACTTTACACTTGTAATTGCTTGTTGTATATATGTGTATATATGGGTATGTGTACGTGTATATGTGCGTATATGTGTGTATATATATATATATATATATATATATGTATATGGGATATTATGGTATATATATCTTAAGCTTTGAACATGCACTATAATGCGAAGCCCTCCTGTCTTGTCATAAAATTGGAGATTTTCCTAGTCTTGGTGACGGAAAATATAGATTTTATGAAAGACAGGAGGCGAGCATTATCCCTCCCTTATCCCACCCATTAACAATTTTAATTTATTTCAGCCTACTAATCGTCAGGACATATGGACCTCCCTGGGTTACTTCTGTTCCGTTTGGATCATCTTATCGTTCCTGGTTCAAGTTTTTCTTCAGATTCACAGATGAATGGACTTTCTTCTTTTACCTGAAGCTTCTTTACAGAAGAATTTCAACTTTCAACTTATTCTAATTTTATGAACTTTATCATATATATTTTTCTTCATATAAGTATTCTTTATATTTTGGTTCATTAAAGAAAGAGGGATAGTGTTATCAGTCTGGAGTTTATATATCCTAGGCTGCATGCTCATTGGTTGCTACTAGATACAGCATGTTAGGTTGCGCTCACCTATGATTGTAACACCTGTATACCTGTATATCTCAAAGTTTTCTGGTTAACCATTGAAAAAACGTTTTATTATTGCTGCTATATGCTCTGCAGTAAAGAAAGAAATGCACTATAATGCTCGCCTCCTGTCTTTCAAAAATCTATATTTTCCGTCACCAAGACTAGGAAAATCTCCAATTTTTGTTTATATCCCAAAAAGACTCAAGCTGTACATACATTTATACATGTATCACAATGGCTTGGGTATAGAATACCCTTCCTTAGGCATTGAATAGAAAATGGAAAACGGGCTATTCAGAGGTTGTATGACTTGATGCAGTATCCTTATATATTCCTAAAACATTTAGGAAACCCATTTTCCATTTATTGCATTGCTATTATGGGTCAATCGGGTCTCTGGTGACCCAGAAATAATGGGTAAATGGGGCTGTCCGAGACAGTCCCATTCACCCTTACCCAGCAGGAGTGAGGTGGCATGGGTGCCGCCTCACGATCACGTGATTGATCGGACGGAACGACCGACCAATCACGGACCTGCTGGGCGGTAATCGGGATGGCAATCGGAGCGGAGATCAGCGCCGGCGGGGGTCTCCTACCTTGCACTGGTCCGGTGGGGCTCCCGTTAGGATTGGTGGCAGCGACAGAAGTAGCAGGATCGGTCCCAGCGGCAGGATACAGCGGCGGCGGTCCCGGCGGTCCCTGTTCACATCCTGCTGTTGCTTAGCAACAACCCTCGGCAAGCAAAGTCAAAGGGCATGCTGGAAATTGTAGTTTTGCAACATCTGGAGTTCCAACTACAACTCCCAGCATGCCCTTTGGTAGTCGGTGCTTGCTGGGGGTTGTAGTTATGCAACAGCTGGAGGCACATTTTTTCTATGAAAAAGTGCATCCAGCAGCTGCATAACTGCAACTCCCAACATGCACAGACTACCAAAGGGTATCCTGGGAGTTGTAGCAGTGTGCCTCCAGCTGTTGCAAAACTACAACTCTCAGCATGCCCTTCGGTTGTCAATGCATGCAGATTTTTGCAGTTTTGCAACAGCTGAAGACACATTGGTTGTGAAATAGAGTTTGTTACCTAACTCAGTGTTTTGCAACCAGTGTGCCTCCAGCTGTTGCAAAAAACAAGTCCCAGCATGCACTGAGAGACTGTACATGCTGGGAGTTCTAGTTTTGCAACAGCTGGAGGCACACTGGTTGCAAAACACTGAGTTAAGTAACAAACGCTCAGTGTTTTGCAACCAATGTGCCTCCAGCTGTTGCATAACTACAACTCCCAGCATGTGTGGTCTGTCAGTGCATGCTGGGAGTTGTAGTTTTGCAACAGCTGGAGCTGGAGCTACAGGGTACATTCACACGGGCAGGTTTACAACGAGTTTTGCTGCAAGTTTGAGATGTGGCAAATTTTCCATGGCAGCTCAAACTCCCAGCGAGAGACTCACTGTAAACCACCACCGTGTGAATGTACCCTAAAAGCACTACACTATACACACAAAATAAAAAGTAAAACACTACATACCCCTACACAGTCCCCCCCCCCCAATAAAAAAAGTCTTGTACTGCACTGTTTCCAAAAGGGAGCCTCCAGCTGTTGAAAAACAACAACTCACAGTATTGCCGGACAGCCACTGACTGTTAAGGCATGCTGGGAGTTTTGCAACAGCTGGAGACACCCTGTTTGGGAAACACTGCCGTAGGGTATTTTTGTGGTGGATTCAAATCCCCATACTCAGAAGAAATGGGTTTACAAATTTTGGGAGGCTTTTTCTCCAATTACCCCTTGTGAAAATGAAAAATTTGGGGTAATACCAGCATTTTAGTGAAAAAAAATCTCATTTTTCAGTTTCACATCCAACTTTGGCAGAAATTTGTCAAGCACCTGTACACCTTGTTACGTTCCTTGAGAGGTATAGTTTCCAAAATAGTATGCCATGCGTTTTTTGTTTGCTGTTCTGGCACCATAGGGGCTTCCTAAATGCGACTACCTCCAAAAAACAATTTCAGCAAAATTTGCTTTCCAAAAGCCAAATGTGACTTCTTCTCTTCTGAGCATTTTAGTGCACCAGCAGAGCACTTGATGTCCACACATAGGGTATTTCCCTACTCAGAAGAGATGGGGTTACAAATTTTAGGGGACAATTTCTCCTATAACTTCTTCTTTTGTGAAAAAAAAGATAAATTCATTTACATATCCGACTTTAATGAAAAGTCATCAAACACCTGTGGGGTGTTAAGGCTCAGCGGACCCCTTGTTGCGTTCCTTGGGGGTTGTAGTTTCCAAAATAGCATGCCATGTGGGGCTTTATCTGCTGTTCTGCCACCATAGGGGCTTCCTAAATGTGACATGCCCCCCAAAAACCATTTCAGAAAAACTCACTCTCCAAAATCCCTTGTTGCTCCTTCCCTTCTGAGCCTTGTAGTGCACACACAGAGCACTTGATATCCACATATGAGGTAGTTCCTTACTCGAGAGAAATTGGGTTACACATTTTGGGTGTCTTTTTCTCCTTTTACCCCTTGTAAAATTTAAAAAAAACTGGGTCTACAAGAACATGCGAGTGTAAAAAATGAAGATTTTGAATTTTCTCCTTTACCTCACTGCTATTCCTGTTTAACACCTAAAGGATTAAAACACGTTCTGAATGTCATTTTGCATACTTTGTGGGTTGCAGTTTTTATAATGGGGTCAATTATGGGGTATATCTAATAAAAAGACCCCTCAAATCAACTTCAAAACTGAACTGGTCCCAGAAAAATTCCGATTTTGAAAATTTTGTGGAAAATTGGAAAATTGCTACTGAACTTTGAAGCCCTCTGATGTCTTCCAAAAGTAAAAACATGTCAACTTTATGATGCAAATATAAAGTAGACATATTGTATATGTGAATCAATATAGAATTTATTTGCAATATCCATTTTCCTTACAAGCAGAGAGTTTCAAAGTTTGAAATGGCATGGCACATGGCATACTATTTTGGAAACTACACCCAAAGGTGTTTGACAACTTTTCATTAAAGTTGGATGTGTAAATGATTATTTGTAAATGAAATTTAATTTTTCATTTTCACGAACCACTCTTCCAAAAATCTGTCAAACACCTGTGGGGTGGAAATGCTCACTGTACCCCTTATTAAATTCTGTGAGGGGTGTAGTTTCCAAATTAGGGTCACATATAGGGGGTTCCACTGTTCTGGCACAATGGGGGCTTTGTAAACACACATGGACTTCAATTTCGGACACAATCGCTTGCCAAAATCCCAATGGCACTTCTTCTCTTCTGAGCATTGTAGTGCACCCGCAGAGCACTTTACATCCACATATGGGGTATGTTCTTACTCAGAAGAAATGGGGTTACAAATTTTTGGGGACTTTTTCCCTATTCTCCCTTGTGAAAATGAAAAATAAAGGGTAACACCAGTATTTTAGTGAAACTTTTTTTTTTTTCATTTTCACATCCAACTTTAACGAAAATTCGTCAAAAACCTGTGGGTGTTAAGGCTCACTATACCCCTTGTTACGTTCCATGAGGGGTGCAGTTTCCAAAATAGGGTCACATGTGGATATTTATTCTTTTGCGTTTATGTCAGAACCACTGAAAAATCAGCCACCCCTGTGCAAGTCACCAATTTAGACTTCAAATGTACATAGTGCGCTCTAACTCCTGAGCCTTGTTGTGCGTCCGCAGAGCACTTTACACCCACATATGGGGTATTTCTGTACTCAGGAGAAATTGTGTTACAACTTTTGGGGGTCTTTTTTTTCTTTTACCTCTTATGAAAATAAAAAGTATGGGGCAACACCAGCATGTTAGTGTAAAAAATTAAATTTTTTTACACTAACATGCTGGTGTAGACCCCAACTTTACTGTTTCAGAAGGGTAAAAGGAGTAAAAGCCCCCCATAATTTGTAATGCAATTTCTCCTGAGTACAGAAATATCCCATATGTGGCCCTAAACTATTTCCTTGAAATACGACAGGGCTCCAAAGCGAGATAGCGCCATCCACATTTGAGGCCTATTTTGGGGATTTGCATCCACCCCCAAAATACCCTACAACAGTGTTTCTCAAACAGGGTGTCTCCAGCTGTTGTAAAACTCCCAGCATGCTTTGACAGTCAGTGGCTGTCCGGCAATACTGGGAGTTGTTGTTTTTCAACGGCTTTTTATTTGGGGGGGGGGGGGGGACTGTGTAGGGGAATATGTATTAGTAGTGTTCTACTTTTTATTTTGTGTAGGTGTAGTGCAGAAAACTCACTGTAAACCCGCCGGTGTGAATGTACCCTCTACATTCACATGGGGGACAAACCTCCAGCTGTTGCAAAACTACAACTCCCAGCATGCACTGACAGACCATGCTGGGAGTTGTAGTTATGCAACAGCTGAAGGCACATTGGTTGTGCAACACTGAGAGTTTACTTAACTCACTGTTTCCCAACTAGTGAGCCTCCAGCTGTTGCAAAACTAGAACTCCCAGCATGTGCAGTCTCTCAGTGCATGCTGGGAGTTGCATTTTTGACACAGCTCGAGGCACACTGGATGCAAAACACTGAGTTAGCACACAAACTCTGTTTCACAACCAATGTGTCTCCAGCTGTTACAAAACTGCAACACTCAGCATGCATTGACAGTCGAAGGGCATGCTGAGAGTTGTAGTTTTGCAACAGCTGGAGGCACACTGTTGCAACTCCCTGCATGTCCTTTGGTAGTCTGTGCATGCTGACAGTTGTAGTAATGCAACTTTTCATAGAAAATTTGTGCCTGCAGCTGTTGCATAACTACAACCCACAGCATGCACAGACTACCAAAGGGCATGCTGGGAGTTGTAGTTGGAACTCCAGCTGTTGCAAAACTACAATTTCCAGCATGCCCTTTGGCTGTGCATGCCGATGTTGCTGCTAAGCCACAGCAGGAGGTGAACAGGCCTCACCTTCTGCTGTATCCTGCCACCAGGACTGCGCTGCCGCTCTTGAAGGGACCCCTGCCCTCCCCGATCTCCACCCTGATCGATGCCTCAATCACCGCCCAGCATGACAGTGATTGGTCGGCCGTTCCGACCGATCAGTCACGTGGTCGTGAGGTGGCACAAGTGCCACCACACTCCTGCTCGCTAAGGGTGAATGAGGCTGTCTCGGACAGCCCCATTCACCCTTTTTTTCCAGGTCACCGGGTCATCAGAGACCCGATTGACCCGGAATTGCTGCAAATCGGCAGTCTGAATTGGCTGACATGGGGGGGGGGGGGTGCCTGCTGGTAGATATTAGCAGTCACCCGGTCCAGTCCCCACCCGGCATGAGACGGGGACCGAAATTCCCATGGGCGAACAGGTACCCTGGGTCCTTAAGTGGATAAAGGGGTACTCCAGTGGAAAACAATTTTTCAACTGGTGCCAGAAAGTTAAACAGATTTGTAAATTACTTCTATTTAAAAATCTTAATCCTTCCAGTACTTATCAGCTGCTGCATGCTCCTGAGGCAGGTGTGTTTCTTTCTGGAGTTCTTTCCTGTCTGACCACAGTGCTCTCTAATGACACGGCTGTCCATGTCAGGAACTGTTCAAAGTACAAGCAAATCCCCATAGCAAACCTCTCCTGTTCTGGACAGTTCCTGATACGGACAGAGGTGTCAGCAGAGAGCACTGTGGTCAGGGAGAAAAGAACTCCATAAAGAAACAGTTCCTCTGCAGTATGCAGCTGCTGATAAGTACTGGAAGGATCTAGATTTTTAAATAGAGGTAATTTAGAAATCTATTTAACTTTGTGGTACCAGTTGATTAAAAAAAATAATATTCCACCAGAGTACCCCTTTAACATTGCAACAAGATTATGTATACACAGCTTGAGTCTTTTGGAATATAAACAATAGTAAACAATAATAAACAATAGAGACGAATATTCATCCTATATTCGCAAATTTAGCGTATCCGTTATATTCGCATATTCGAATATGTGAATATTCGCATTTTTGAGGAAGAAAACAGTGAGGGGTGGGCAACTTTACTATTGGTTGCTAGGAATGTTGTTGATAACCTCTGACAAGTGTATTTGCATCATTCTAATTGACCCACTAGTGAAAAGAAGGAATATGCAAATATTTAAACATCCGAATATGCGCATATGCGTAAAAAAGTGAATATTTGTAATTGAGAATATATAGCAAATATATTCGCCATATTCACAAATTAGCGATATTCGCAATAAAAATTCAAAATGTGAATATTGGCGCCCAACACTAATAAACAATACTAAAAATCCACTTACTTTGTAAATCACATCTGGAGTGGGCACTCAATTGTTTTGGCATGAAGTTCAAGTGGTAGTGAGGCAAACCGCAACAAACTCAATTAAACCTATAATGCCTATATTATTTCAATACCGTCAAATGTATCAGAGGATCAGACATATTTGAGAAGAGATTGCTCACCTCACATGTAAGCTAAAAGGCAACATGCAATAATACATAGGTGGTGGTTGTTGTTTTTGTACAAAATAATAATGTAGGATTTAATTTATATATTAGCTAATTGGGATAGGCTGTGTACATGACTATTGATATGTAGATACATAAAGCTGGGGGTTATTCTTGTCATTTACTTACAACAGTTTACGGTATTGTGGGGATCATCTGATTGGGGATATACAGTCATGGCCGTAAATGTTGGCACCCCTGAAATTTTTCAAGAAAATGAAGTATTTCTCACAGAAAAGGATTGCAGTGACACATGTTTTGCTATACACATGTTTATTCCCTTTGTGTGTATTGGAACTAAACCAAAAAGGAGGAAAAAAAGCTAATTGGACATAATGTCCCCAAACTCCAAAAATGGGCTGGACAAAATTATTGGCACCCTTAACTTAATGCAGTATCTGGTTGCACCCCCTTTGGAAAAAATATCTGAAATCAGTTGCTTCCAATAACCATCAATAGGCTTCTTACTGCTCCACGTCTCTCTTATTGGAAGGGCGCCTTTTCCCAACAGCAATTTTAAGAACTCTCCACAGATGTTCAATGGGGTTTAGATTTGGACTCATTGCTGCCACTTCAGAACTCTCCAGCGCTTTGTTGCCATCCATTTCTGGGTGTTTTTTGATGTATGTTTGGGTTCATTGTCCTGCTGGAAGACCCAAGATCTCAGCTTTCTGACACCGGGCTGTACAGTGCAACCCAAAATCCGTTGGTAATCCTCAGATTTCATGATGTCTTCCACACATTCAAGGCACCCAGTGCCAGAGGCAGCAAAACAACCCCAAAACATCATTGAACCTCCACCATATTTCACTGTAGGTACTGTGTTCTTTTCTTTGTTGGCCTCATTCCATTTTTGGTAAACAGTAGAATAATGTGGTTTACCAAAAAGCTCTATCTTGGTGTCATCTGTCCACAAGACGTTTTCCCAGAAGGATTTTGGCTTACTCAAGTTCATTTTGGCAAAATGTAGTCTTGCTTTTTTATGTCTCTGTGTCAGCAGTGGGGTCCTCCTGGGTTTCATTTCATTTAAATGTCGACAGATAGTTTGCGCTAACACTGATGCTCCCTGAGCCTGCAGGATAGCTTGAATATCTTTGGAACTTGTTTGGGGCTGCTTATCCACCATCCGGACTATCCTGCGTTGACACCTTTCATATTTTTTTTTTATTCCATCCATGCCCAGCGTGTGCCATGGGTTGCAAATGTCTTAATAATGTTTTGCACTGTGGACAAAGGAAAATCTAGATCTCTGGAGATGGACTTGTAACCTTGAGATTGTTGATATTTGTCATCAATTTTGGTTCTCAAGTCCTCAGACAGTTCTCTTTTCCTCTTTCTGTTGTCCATGCTTAGTGTGGCACACACAGACACACAATGCAAAGACTAAGTGAACTTCTCTCCTTTTTATCTGCTTTCTTGTGTGATTTTTTTTATTGCCCACACCTGTTACTTGCCCAAGGTGAGTTTAAAGGAGCATCACATGCTTGAAACAATCTTATTTTTCCACAATTTTGAAAGGGTGCCAATAATTTTGTCCAGACCATTTTTGGAGTTTGGTGGGACATTATGTCCAATTTGCTTTTTTTCCTCCCTTTTTTGGTTTAGTTCCAATACACACAAAGGGAATAAACATGTGTATAGCAAAACATGTGTTACTGCAATGCTTTTCTGTGAGAAATACTTCATTTTCTAGAAAAATTTCAGGGGTACCAACATTTACAGCTATGACTGTATGTGTTTATTGGGGTTTTAGGGGGTCTGTCTTGTTCTTGATGTATATAGGAATTCTGACAGTAAATTTACAATTTAATCTGGCCTTGTGTAATGTTTTTGACCATTTGAGGTAGTGTATTAAATGTGTATATAAAAGTGCAGAAATGACACTTCTGTTGATAGCATTCCATAAAACAACCATTTTGGCATTTTTTTTAAATAAAGATACATTTGTACAGTTTTTTGAATACAGTTTAGGAGTCAGGAGATTTGGTCACTGTTCCTTTAATTTATCCTTTTTTTTGTAGAAACATTGCTAAATTTAGGAAACTTTAGGTGATTTATCACTTTTATCTGAAATGTCTACTCAAGATGTTAAAGTATATATGTTTCGAAAAATAGGACTCTTCTTAAATGGGTACTCCGGGGAAGTGAATAAAAAATAAAAATCCCCCAAAGCCACCACAATACCGGTTTTGTGTCCCCTTGTAGTTACCCTTGTAATTTTGCCAGCTCCTGTGTCCCCTGTTGTCTCCTGAATATTCTTTTTCCTTGCGGCCCAAACTACAATTTCCAGCAGTCAGTGCAGCTCTGTGTAATGGCTTCCAGACAATTTCTGTTACTATATGTGTGCATGCTGTGTTGTTGTAAACACAGTGAGCAGCACACACTGTACATGTCTTTTCTATAAAACTATCTTTCCCCCCAGCAATAAATCAGGCTATGCTCTAAATGGCAGCAGTTCGTGATTAGATCTATAGAAGGCAAAGAGCAGTGTTATGTGCTGAGGAGACTGGGCTTCTCTGCCGGTGTGAGGTGCAGAACTGCGAAGGCAGAGCTGGGCAGGATGCCACTCTGCACCCCCCTCAGCCCCATACACAGCTTCCTCTTTGTACCTCCCGCAGGAGCTCAGCCCCGCTCCTGTAAATGTAGATCTTTGCTAACAGGGCTGTGAAAATATACGTCCTTCCTCTCTCCTACTGAGGGAGGTCTAAGCGGGGCTGTGAAAATCTGTGGATGTAAACCTTTGCAAGCGAAGCTGTGAAAATCTACGTCCCTACGGAAGAGCGAACACAGATCTGCATAGGACAAAGTTCTGCTCCTCACACCGGCAAGAAAGGGAGGGAAGGTGTGGCTGTGAAGCCAGACAGAAATCACGTGGTGTTTGTCTTCCAGGGGGGTGGGGGCTTGTCTCAGTGAGGGCTTTGCACAAAGACAAGGTGTATCTGAATATGATGTATCTCTCTAACTCCCTACATGTAAGTGACAGCTGAAAGAGGGAAACTGCTTTATATAGCTAATGAATGAAGTTTAGACAATTAGGTTGGTGAGAGGGAAAGGATGGGCTATGGGTTTAGTTCCCCGGAGTACTCCTTTAACTCGCTCTTTGGCTGTAGTCTGTGACATAACACTCTGAAAGAAGCATGCATTCAGGGAAGTCCCTGTGACTTAGCAGATAGCAATATCCCAACCACAGGCCCAAAGTAAAGATCAATGAAAGACTTTTGTAAAACTTCTCATCTTTTGAAAGATAACATTTTCTTGGGGTTGAACTGTAGCAGAACATATCATCACAGCTTAGACTGGAATAGGGTTCAGGAACAGCAAATTCATTGTACAGGGTGGGCCATTTATATGGATACACCTTAATAAAATGGGAATGGTTGGTGATATTAACTTCCTGTTTTTGGCACATTAGTATATGTGAGGGGGGAAACTTTTCAAGATGGGTGGTGATGGCAGCTATTTTGAAGTTGGCCATTTTTAATCCAACTTTTGTTTTTTCAATAGGATTTTCAAAACAATGATGTGCTTGGTTTTAACGTAACTTTATTCTTTCATGAGTTATTTACAAGTTTCTGACCACTTATAAAATGTGTTCAATGTGCTGCCCATTGTGTTGGATTGTCAATGCAACCCTCTTCTCCCACTCTTCACACACTGATAGCAACACCGCAGGAGAAATGCTAGCACAGGCTTCCATTATCCGTAGTTTCAGGTGCTGCAGAACGGGCAAAACAAAAATTGGAACAGGACCCTCAGTTTGCGCAGAAGATTTTGTTCAGTGATGAGGCAAACTTTTATGTGAATGGTGAAGTTAACAAACAAAACCACCGCTATTGGTCTGACACTAACCCACATTGGATAGATCCCTCCAGACTGTTGGAACACAAACATTTATGGTATGGTGTGGTATATGGGGTACAAAGATAGTGGGGCCATTCTTCATCAATGGAAACCTCAAGGCCACTGGATATGCTAAATTGCTACATGATGATGTGTTTCCCTCTTTATGCACTGAAGCTGGCACGTTCCCTGAGATTTTCCAGCAAGATGGTGCACCACCACATTATGGATGTCAGGTCCGAGCATTCCTAGATGAACAGTTTCCTGGAAAGTGGATTGGTCATCGTGGGCCAGTTGAATGGCCCCCAAGGTCTCCCGATCTGACCCCCTTAGACTTTTATCTTTGGGGTCATCTGAAGGCAATTGTCTATGCTGTGAAGATACGAGATGTACAGCACCTGAAACTACGGATACTGGAAGCCTGTGCTAGCATTTCTCCTGTTGTGTTGCTATCAGTGTGTGAAGAGTGGGAGAAGAGGGTTGCATTGACAATCCAAGACAATGGGCAGCACATTGAACACATTTTATAAGTGGTCAGAAACTTGTAAATAAATCATGAAAGAATAAAGTTACGTTAAAACCAAGCACATCGTTGTTTTTCTTGTGAAATTCCCAATAAGTTTGATGTGTCACATGACGCTCTTCCTATTGAAAAAAACAAAAGATGGATTCAAAATGTCCGACTTCAAAGTGGCCGCCATGGTCACCACCCATCTTGAAAAGTTTTCCCCCTCACATATACTAATGTGCCACAAACAGGAAGTTAATATCATCAACCATTCCCATTTTATTAAGGTGTATCCTTATAAATGGCCCACCCTGTAGATTAAACAGGTGGCATGTGGCCTTTATGGAATGCAGGTCTGACTTTTAGCAAACCTAGACCACTGCTTAAAAAAGCAGAGCTAAGGGACACACATGTGGCTCTGGCTAAACCCAGGCTTCAACTAACTAGAAATAATGAAATAAAGTGCAATATTTAAAACACAGTTACAATTTTCCAGTACCTGAAAAAAAATTATATATATATATATATATATATATATATATATATATATATATATATATAAGAAACCTTAATATATTCAGCTATACTCTACTTTATTGAGTAGCAGCTGGGACTGTTATACTGGGACAGCTAAATGCCATATAATACTAATTACCAGCAGGAAAACATTGAATTCTGGATGGCAATGGTATCTATGTCATACTTGGTCAGGAAGATTATTTACACTTTTCACATTATAGGTGGAGGGCTTACCTTTTTTCTTCTCTGACAAAAAAGAATAGTTTAGGTCAGAAAGAGGGGTGAAAAAGTATTCTTATATTTTAGATGAGATCAATGTGTCAATGACCATATAAATATGAAGAATTGAGCAAAACTTTCTCAACACTTTGTTAACATAGTAAAATTATTAACTATTTGTAGATGATTCATAAACTAAATTTCTGTGTATCCTGCACCTAAAGGGATTGTCTGGTGGGGTTTTAATGAAGATACCCAAGCTATCTGTTATTTAAAAAAAATAAAAAATAAAAACTATATATTCTTCCCTGCTGCCTCTGGTAACGCTGCTCCTGGTCTCTTTTGGGTGTTCCCTTCTTTTGGTTGCTGGGACTCAATACACGTATTGGGTGTATTGGGTCCCAGAAATGGGAGGAAGTTCGCAGCTGAGACTGGGGCTGGGCTGAAGACGTAAATTGGCTGAAACTGGACACTGCTGCTGCCAGTGATTTGCTGAGCGGCAATTGACACATTGCACCCAAGTACCCTGAAATGGAGAGCACTGGAGACTGAAATCAGCATTATAAGGCTAGGATTCCACTTGGTTTTTTGTGCTGCATTTTTTTTGGATTAAAAAAACGCCAGAAAAAAACGCTTTAAAAAACGCCAGTGCAATGTCCTGCGTCTGGCGTTTTTTCTGACGTTTTTTCATTTGTGCTGAAATTGCATTTTTGTCACCTTTTAGCGTTTTTTTTTTTTTTGATACCCAAAATTTGTTGGGTACCAAAAAAAGAAAAAAAGGATGCTGCAGTGATGGAAAACATTTTATTAAACAAAATGTATATATTTTATAACCAACTTTTTATTATTTTTTAATAAAGTGTGTGTTTCACCTTTTTTTCTAAATTTTTTAAATTTTTTAGGTAGTACTACTACTCCCAGCATGGAAAAGACTGTTCCATGCTGGGAGTAGTAGTACCTGTAGTAATAGACAGATCGCCCTGGGTCTCAGTCCTGACACCCGATGCAATCGTCCATTATATAGCACAGATGCCGCTGTATACAACACTCACATCTCTGCACTATACTCTGGCCAGTGATATAAATAGAACATAATTCATTCATATTTCCCACCCAGAGCTGTGATTGGCCGGATGGTTGCAGCCAATCACAGCTCTGAGAGAAATATGAATGAGTGAGTGGCCAGAGTACAGAGCAGAGATGTACAGTCGCTCCATCTCTGCAATACACAGGACGATCACAGCGGGTGTCAGTAGTGACATCCACTGTGATGTATCCTTAACTCCAGGCACTACTGCTCCCAACATGGAGCACACTCTGCTCCATGCTGGGAGCTGTAGTATCTGCATTAATAGGCAGATCGCAGCGAGTATAACTTCTGACACCCGCTGCGATCTGTCTATTAATGCAGGTACCACAGCTCCCAGCATGGAGCAGAGTGTGCTCGATGTTGGGAGTAGTAGTACCTGCAGTTATGGAAAGATCACAGCGGGTATCAGTCCTGACACCCGCTGTGATCCTCCTGTACAATGTATAGATGCAGCGGCCGCTCTCCTATGGTCCCCTGCACGGCCGTATACATACACATATTCCTAGAGCTGTGATTGGCTGGAACCATCTGGCCAATCACAGCTCTCTGTGGGAAATATGAATATGTGTATATTCCAACCAGTGATGGCGCAGTACTCCAAAGTTGAAAAAAACGTGAATTTATTCACCACATGTAACAGACAGCAACGTTTCAGCTCAGCACTAGAGCCTTTTTCAAGCATAGTGACAATTATCAAATGGAGGGAATATATACCCAATCACACAATACATCCAATAAAATAAATTAATATTAATAAAGTGCAATATAATAAAAAAAAAACAATAAAGTGCAAAACATAGTGCAAATCCGTATACATAATTTAAGAGTACTCATAAGTACATAGTGTCCGGTGTTAAATAGTATCAAAATATTAAAAACAAGGCTTGAAATAGGATACTCATACATAATTGAGTCTGCTAAATAATTAATATCACATGTATCTTATTAAAAATATGTCATGCGTCTCAGAGGAGAACTTACCAGCTCCGTTACTGTCATGGTGTCGCCGGCTTGTAGTAATCCGCCGTGCGCATGTGCCAGACATTCCGTTCACGTGACACAGTCACGTCAACGTCAAGTCACATGACTAGTCTCCTGGGAAACGACTGACGCGTATTAGCTGTCAGTGTTTCTTGGATTGAATGTAGGAGACTATTATGTCAGGTGACTGGCTACCTGGGCAAACTAGGACGCTCTTACGCTGTCAGAGGCAGCAAAGGTTTAATATTATAATCAGAAATATACAAACTGTATATTGACAGCAAACACCCACAAGGCAAGTATTTTAAATCAACTATAAAATGTGCAAATTTAATAATAAATTATAACTTCTAAAAATATATACTCTACCACCACACTATATAGCACCTGTTGGTAATGTCATCAACCATGTGTGTGAAAGAAATAAAAATAAATGTAGAAAAACAAGCAAAAAAAAAAATTTAAAGAATAGAAAGATGAAAAAATATTATAAAATATAAAATAAATATATAAATAATATACAAAAATAAATAAATAAATAAAACATTTTTTGCTAAATAAAAATAATAAAGTGAAAAAAGCAAAAAATTAAATTATATTAAATAATATAATATAATTTTTTGAATATGTGTATATATACGGCAGTGCAGGGGACCATAGAAGAGCGGCCGCATCTATACTTTATTCAGGAGGATTGCAACGGGCGATCTGTCAATTAGTACAGGTACTACTACTCCCATCATGGAACAGTGTGTTCCATGCTGGGAGTAGTAGTACTACCTAAAAAAATTTTTTAAATAAAGTGAAAAACACACACACACTACATTTTTATTATTGTCGGCTACATTTTTAGGTCCCCACTCGCCCACATAAATTGATCCCTGTTTAAAAATTAATAAAAATTTTGCAATAAAAAAGATACATTTCGTTAGATACAATTTTTTCCTTCACTACTGTATCTTTTTAATTTTTTAATGGTACCCTACGAAATTTTATTAAAAAAGGTATATCTATCACTTTTTTGGATCGCTAAAATCCAAAAAAAGAATAAAAACTGCCTGCAAAAACGCCAAAGTTAAAACCCACATATAGTTTTTCTTGGCGTTTTTTCACTCCCATAGACTCCTATGGGAGAAAAACGCCATGATTTTGACTAAAAAAACACCAGTGGCTCAACATGCTGCGATTACCAACAATTTCAAAGCGCAAGAAAAGAGTGAAAAAACGCCAAAAGGAGTAAAAAAAAATGCCAAAGTGAAAAACGGCAAGTGGAATAAGAATTTTGCGATTTCTCATTGATTTACAGCTAACATCTGTCCGCAACGTTTTTTGGCCTTTTTTTGCAAAAAAAAAAAGTTTTTTTTAACAGACAGACTGGGTATCAGACAGCAACTTTAATTCAGCAGGAATGCATATAAACATCTTAGCTAGTAAATGTCTTCTGCCTTCTGTATTACTGCCTATACCTAGATCATTGGACACTAAAATGAAAGTGTAACTGCTTTCTCTCTCCTATAGCAACAGCACCTTCTACAGCTTTTATCCTAAACAAAATATGACCAACCACATATAGTGCATAAACACAATAAAATAGGGAAGTATGTTGTCAGACATTTTTGGGAGCGAATGGGCACCCGGTAGCGGAGAAGCGGCGTGACGGGGGCATTAGAGCCCCCTTCACCTAATTTTGGGTTAGGTATCATAAGGGGTTTTAAGGGGTAGCTGGCCCTGTCCATTAGGTGACATGAGGGGCATAGGGGGGTCAAAAGTTTAAGGGGGTGGAGCCTGCAGTTTTGATCAGTGGCCAGAGGGGAGGAGAGCTCACTCCGGCGGCAGAACGAGTAGAGTGAGGTCCCGCCCGACCTAATTTGCTCCGGATTGTCATTGACATAGTGGGGTTTGGCTGCTAAAAGGGGTCCTTGGTGGGATTAATTGCTGGGAATTGCAGAGTGTGGATTAGAGGAATGGTGTAGACAGCTGTGGGGGACACAGCTGAATGGGCCTCCTGGTGGTGTGTGTCTGGGCCCCAGGAGTTTTTGGGAGCAGTCACTAACGCTTGTGGGTGCCCCTGGGTCAGGTGAATGCGGCCATGGGTAAATTGTTAGTGCTTAGGTTGGTGAAGAAAATGTTTTGAATAAATGCTGGTTTATGATAATACTGTTATGTATATTTAAAGGATAGCTCCCACCATCACTTTTTTTCTTTTTTCTGTCCCTGCCTATTACCCATCTATCCCTAACCCCCACCCTGCCTTAATTTCTTTTTTTTACATATTAAAAATGCCTTTTTGTCTGCCTGGTAGTGTGCTCACTACCAGGCAGACTTCCCCAGCAGGCACCACGTCATTGATGCCTGCTGGGGCCGACACTTCTGCCCTTTGTTCACCTATACAGGGTGCCTCCAGCTGTTTCCCCACTGCAACTCCCAGCTTGCCCTGACATCTATTGGCTGTCAGGGCATGCTGGGAGTTGTAGTGGGGAAACAACTGGAGGCTTACTGTATAGGTGAACACGCAACCCCCCCGGCATAATACTTTACCTTGTCCCCAGGAGCCTGCGCGCATCCACTTCCTTCAAAGCGCTCGCTCCCACCTGTCTGATTGACATGCGGGAGCGAGCACCACAGTGACTGAATTTTGACTCATTGCCAGGCTTAAATGAGTCGAAATTCTGTAGTGATGTCACTGCCGAATGCATTCGGCCACTAGGAGGGCGACTCCTAGTGGCCAAATTTAAAAGTAATTTAAAACTGGTTTAAAATCCTTTTTTTAATTAAAGTATATTAGAGATATGTTGTAGTACTTAAGTACTACAACATGTCAATTTTTTTATTTCATGACAGTGCCCATTTAAGTATTTGTGAATAAGCGTTCCTGACCGGCCCATTTTCACTACAGCTCGTACTGGGTTTTTATGGGGAGAATGGTGGGTGGTGGAATGGGTGTCGTGCCTGGGAGGTATTTTTAGTAGGGAAGGGGGCAGTTCTAACGTCCCTCCAGTCATGTTGGCTGCAGTATATTATGTAAACAATTGGCTTCTTCTCTTAACTTGTACATGTTGCCAACATTTCAAGGTTAAAGAGTAATAATTATCATGAATCAAATCAATGTTTCATTGTGAATAATAATTTGAGTTTAAGTGTAAACGCTCTTAACATCTAAATAACTGGTATTCCTCCTTCTCCCTGCTGACTACAATTTCATGCCTAGTGAATAGTTTTTTTGAATGAATGGCCACATACTGTACAAAAAACCACTGGGGCATTCCAACATTTAAATGACATTATACAAATAAAAGCACTGATATGGAAAACCCATCCAGCATACAGATGGGGAAACATTCCTTGTAAATGCTTTGTCCTGTAAGGTCATTTTCCCAAGATGAATTTTAGTGTCTCGCCAGTATAGTGTCCTGTGGCAATCTCATTCCTTGTGTTCTTCTTTCGGTTTGAAGTTCAGAGATTACTTTTTAACCCTGAGGTAAGGTAAGCAATAGATAGAATTAGTCTACACCAAAGACTCCTATGGTAGCTTGACCCATAGCTACAATAAACTCATTTTCTCTAGTGAGCCATGTGCAGAAAGAGTCATCTGAAAGCAACAATTGATACCAAGTAATCATTTTCACTTGAAGAGCCCTTGTCTACTAAAAAGAACGGGTTGCCCTGTAGGTCAGGGTAAATTTTCAATAAATAAGGTGACATACATGTATACAATAGCTTGCAGAAGGCACTGTGTATAAAGTAACACATGTCCATTATGGAGAAAATATTCAAAATATGTTTTTTTGGTAGTTCAGTGAATATATACAAAACTGTATATAGCAACAAAAAAGTATATATTCTAAAAGGTAAATTCTATGGGTCATAAATTGAAACAAAACATTTCTACCCATGATGAAATCATCACACACTGTTGAGCTGCAGTAACCTGGCACGGGAACTACAACCAAGTGCTTCTGCCCCAGTTCACAGGCCTACAAATCATAGCTTGGTAGGCCTGTAGAACAGTTTATCGGGTAGGGGTACCAATTGTCGGCCCGCTACAGATCAGCTATTGATAGGCCATTTTGGGCTTAAAACCCCTTTAGGGTAGGGTCACACATAATAAATCCGCAGCGTATTTTGCGCTACGAATCTGCTGGTGAACCTGACCCATAGTGTGCCTCCAGCTGTTGCCCTGCCCCCTGGCCTGCTCGCAGCAGAAAGCCGTCGCTCCAAGCAGCCGCAAAGTACAGTGTACTCGGACATCGCGAAGTCTGAGTACACTGCGCATGCGTGTGGCGACTCGCAGGCCCCTGTGTGGCTGCTCGGAGCAGCGGATTGCCACTACGAGCAGGCCAGGGGGTGGGGCGAGGTGCTTAACAGCTGGAGGCACACTATGGGTCAGGTCACCGGCGGATCCCCAGCATAAAATACGCTGCAGATCCGTTACGTGTGACCCTATCCTTAAAGAAAAAGTTCATCAGCTAGCTTGTTTCAATAACAAAACAAATCCCAATTTTTTTTTTTTTGCACAGACATCTCTTATTTAAGTTATTGTTATTTTAAAGTGCAACTGTCTCTAAGAATATGCTTGTGAAACTGCATGCACAGTGCATTAGGGCTTCACATGCATATACTAGGCATACATTTATAAATAAATTAGGATGCTTTTTATTTATAAAAAAAACTGCTTTATAATGCCAAGATTCACACTTTCAGCTGTATGTACACACACACATGCAAGTGAAAACTGCCTTTCAGTGTAGGCCTACACTGACAGGAGCCTGTGATCTTTGCCCCTATGCAGTGCAAGTGTGATGATGTCATTAATTGACACCTGCACTGTGGAGCAAGAAAGATGCGGACTAGCTTTTCTGGAGATCTATATGTGGGACAGAAGGTAGGCATTCAATTTTATTTCATCCTGACATATCTGACTAGCTTTCTGGCTACCTAACTAGCTATTTGGCTACCTATATATCTACATGGTTTTCTACCTACCTGTTTACCTTCCTACATAGCTACCTACATACCTGGCTACCTAATTACATAGCTAACCACCTATCTGGCTGGCTACCTACCTACCTGCCCACCTACCTACCTACTTTCCTACAGGTCTACCTATCTACCTATATAGCTACCTAATTTACTGACTAACTAACTAACTACCTGCAAAGTTACCTACCTTCCTGGCTACCTTTCTACCCACATAGCTATCTACTG
Organism: Hyla sarda; assembly: GCF_029499605.1. Classification (NCBI taxonomy): domain Eukaryota; kingdom Metazoa; phylum Chordata; class Amphibia; order Anura; family Hylidae; genus Hyla; species Hyla sarda. Next base: position 126,877,621 of record NC_079191.1, read on the forward strand.
ACCGACATATCTATCTACTTTCCTGGCTACCTATCTTCTTACCAAGCTACCTGACTACTTACCCACGAACATAGCTATCTATCTAGCTACCTATCTACTTGGCTACCTAGCTAGCTACCCATCTACCTACCTATCTATCTGGCTACCTATGTAACTACCTACATAGCTACATACCAATTTACCTACCTACTTTGCTACCTGACTATCTATATGGCTACCTACCTACCTATCTACTTACCTAGCAACCTGGCTACCAACCTATCTACCTACTTACTTAGCTAGCTATCTGGCTACCTAACAAGCTACCAAATTACCTGCCTAGCTACTGGGCTACCTACCTATCTAACTACTAACCTACTACTAAGATAGATAGACAGATTCTTACCACATAGTCTGAACACCTGAGCATTAATCCTTTTACCTGCACAGATGTAAATAGTGTTGGCTGCATCTTTGGGGGATTGTTCTGTGTATATCTGCCAGAAAATGCATTTTGTACATTAAGCTGAAGTGAATGATGATCATTAAATCCTCAGTCTATTCATGTGAAAAGAATAACTTTCAGAACACATTGCTGCTGGCTTTTCCTGCAAAGCTGCCTATCAGAAGGGACAAGAGGGGCAGTGAGTGGGAAGAGCAGGGTGATGTAAGTGAATTGCCATGGGACAATGGCAAAACAATCTCTGTCATCGCGACTGCATCTGTCTAACAAGAGCTAGTTATTTATGGAAATAGTGGCTTCACAAGAACAAATAAACACTTTGACTTACTGTATCGGCTTGTGCCCTTGTCTTGGATCTTTTTAAACTGCTGTCAATTCAGAGTAGTCTTGAAGATTTGAGGCATGAATGCCAGAAAATATACATGCACAGGCAGAAAAGACACGAAAACCCACCTTAGGTTAACATTGTATGCAGAGTCAGCAAACCTTTTTATACATAAATATTTGACACCTTGAGTGTGGCTTATGTTTGTGCTCTGATGCATCATATGATGTATCCTATCAGTGCATAGCAGACCCCTATGACTTATATAGGGGTCCATCAGGATGTCACCATGGTGTCCATTGGTTTGACTGTAAGACTAGTATTGCATGTTGTACTATTCTTCTCTTGACATACTGTCAATTATCATTTTATCCTGCAATGTTGATCAAGAGTTGGGCAAAAATTCCCTATAAGATAGAAGACAATTTTCCTCACTCCTTCCTGACTGCAAATAGAAAATAAATCTTTGAATCAATTACCTATCTTTAGTAATGTAATAACTATAACATCCAATATACAGTAAAGAGTCTCCTTCTATGTTGGTGTATAAACTTTCCTACTTCAGACATGAAGGATGACCCTTTTTATAGATACAGTCCTGGATATAAATAGATAATGAGAGTGAGCTTTGTATAAAACTTTGCTATATTTACACATAGTTCTTAGTTGTCTTTTTTAAACTAAATAACCATAATGTTGACAATCTGTTTGGATACTGTAGTCCACCCATTCCATTCACTATTTATTTTCCTAATTTTAAACCAAATCAAGCTCCGACTCGTCTTTCTTGTGCACCTGCATCCAAAACTGTATAACGTATTTCATGTGTTTGGACTAGTGATTGTACATTGGTAGAACTGTTTTGTTTTTTATGTACATCTATGCCCATTTCAATGCACCCTATGATCTTATTTTCCTTGGCAGCAGCTGCCTGACATTGGTGTCTACAGCACCTAATCAACAGAATAGCAGGTAAGATGATAATTGGTGAGGGCCTGACCGAACATTACATTCAGAAGGCCACAGGGAATGAATAGAGTGGTGACTGCACATGCGTAGCCCACTCATTTTATTCAGGGCTACAGTGTACAACATTCTTGGGATAAGCATGGGTCCCAGTAGATGGAACTCTGCTGATCCACTAGTTATCTACTATCCTGTGGATGTGGAATGGCCTGCTTTATTGATAATGCCTCATTATAAACACATAAATGTCCAATATCAGGTGTTTATATGGCTTTATAGATTTATTTTAAGTAATCTTGTTGACATGTTAGAGTTAGGATCGCAGCAAATCCTTGCAGCAGTGTTGATCCATTCTCTTAACATTAGAATTATAGATAGGTCATCCTATCTATAACTCTACTTTGTTATTTTTTTTAGATTTAACTGGAAATTTTATATTGCGTGTTGCAATGTTCTGCCTTACCCCTTACAATATGTTTCTCCTGTATTTCCTTGGGAATAAGAACCGCACACCAATTCCAGTTTTTATGTAAAATTGGCACACAATGTTAAGTGCAACTAAATTCAAGAAAAGCCAATAGGGAGTTTACCTAAGCTTATTAGTAGTTCTCAGATGGCAAGATAACATTTCCCTGATGTAATATTTTGTCTATAAAAAGTAGAGGTTCTGCATTAAAACACATACCTCTTGTGATGTGTGAGAAATATGATGGACACGTCTTGGCAGTATGAATTTCAAACAAGCATTGTTAGGACTGAGACTTCTGTTTTTAATAAGGATACTAAGCCCAGAAGGAAAGTCATCTGGCATGCACGGTGGATTGGCACTTTGAGCTGACAGGTATCATTAGGAAAGGAGATGTGGATATAGGGGGAATATTTTCTGTAAATTATGTGGAATCTCAACCTTCAGAAATGACCGGGCAGGGATTCAATGTACTGGGTGAGTATTATGCTACTCTGTGATGTAAAGTCTTTCTATATGGTTCACAAACACAGAATAGCGGCTTTTAGGCAATTTCTCTTAATTCAGTGGATACTATAGGACACAGTATCACAAAGCAATGGAAAAGCTGATTAAAAAGGGTGTACGATTTTAGACCTTTTAGTGTCCAAATCGTAGACATAATTTAAGTTATGGAATTAAAATAGTTTTTACATTTTTTTTTTCCAAAAATGTAAGTATCACACAGCCATGCAATATCTACATAATGTTCTATGGTGATATTGTTTTAGTGAAGTAGAATCATGAGATTTTCAGGTGTTATGGGCGAAATGTAAATGATAATATGTGACCACATCACAGACATATAACAAGATGCAGGAGGGTTGTTCAGGTTTTTTAAGGTTCCTGTCCTGGAAGGATTAAAATATAGCTCAGAAGCTGCCTCATGGGTAAAATAAGATGTTGGTGGTTTTTCATGGTCTGCAAAGCTTACATTTTTCAGAAAGTAGAAAAGGTGGAGAGTGGAGAATACCTTCAAGAAATACTCTTAAAAATTGTTTTTATGGCTCCTTTGAGTTATACACAGCTGTAATAAATGGCAGATAGAAGTCTATGGGCCCATATTATACCTTCATATGACTCTGATTTTATATAAAGTAGAGTGCTTGACTAGGGTAAACACAAACAATTCAGGACACCATAGAGTACATCCAGGTAACTTGACAAAACAAATAGGAGGATCACAATTGCTCACCTAAATAGATTGCACTTAGCATATAGGCACAGCACCATATTTGAGGTTTGCAAAGTTTGCACTAGTGCAGCCAAGTATTCATGAGACTTCACAACCAAATGGCCACATGGTAGAGCCCTTGGCATTGCAATAGTGATGACGAAGAACCAATTCAGTCCATATATCAGTCTGGTGTGGATCCCAATAAGGTGCACACATGTTTATTGGAGCCTATACTGAACATACAGCACATGGCTGCTGACGCATGTTTATCTGGAACTGTGGGGAGGGGGAGGTTAAAGGATTTTTTGGGGGGAGTTACAAAATGCTGAAAGCATTTTAACTTGTTTCATATAAAAATAAGGATCACTGACTACCTTTTTGGTGGTTTTGGAAGTTTTTTTTGGGTACCCAACCTTTCCAAAGGGTTGAGCGGTTAAGGCACAGCCCAATATACCTATCAATAATAATAAAACACAGTGTAAATATATGTGTATATTTATATATATATATATATATGTATATATATATATATATATATATATATATATATATATATATATATATAAACAAAAAAGGAATCTAACCGCAGCACACAAGGTTTAAAAGTGATAAAAAAAAAGTCTTGTGTTTTATTTCATAGCAAAAAAAAGTGTTTTCACAGCACTTTTTATACTATGAAATAAAACACAAGACTTTTTTTTTTTTCACTTTTAAACCTTGTGTGCTGCGGTGAGATTCCTTTTTGTCATCCAAATGGTGGACCACTGACCTGGGCTCCAGAAACCGCGTGCACCAGTGGATGAATATACCAGGTGTGCTGTTCTTCTCCTTGATATATATATATATATATATATATATATATATTGTCTTCGCTTACATGTCATTGCAATGCATGAAATAGGCCTACTTGGGTTATGTCCATTTCCAACACATGCATTGTGGTAAAACAACAATGCAGCAATCTCATAAAAATGAAGTCAGGGATCCCATACATTGTGATAAGGAGTCAACCATAATAGATAACATGCCAGAAATATGGCATGTGATCTACAACACATCTGCAAGAAAATAGATGGGCCACATGTCAAGCATCTGAATTGGTTAAAGAGGTTTTCCTACCTGGCTGTTTGAGCTCATTGCATTGTTTCAATTGTCAGTTGCTTAGGTATGCTGATCAGGACCACTGCGAAGGTCTCTTACCAGTTTTCCTACCATCCGATCTGGGCTCCCTTACTGTAGACAGCCTCGGCAGCCTGTAAAAGATGAGCACCAATAACAATGATCAATGCTATGCCTATAGCAGGTGGATTTTTACCATAGGGACTTAAAAATAATGAATAAATGTGGAAACATTTATTTATAAGACCCTTCCCTAATAAAAGTTTAACCCCTTAAGTACGCAGGGTTTTTCTATTTTTGCATTTTTCTTTTTTCCTCATCACCTTCTAAAAATCATAATGCTCTCAATTTTGCACCTAAAGACCCATATGAGGGCTTATTTTTTGCACCAACAATTGTACTTTATAATTTCACCACAAAATTTATGGCGAAAGCAGAAAAAAAATATTTGTGGGGCAAAATAAAAAAAAGCCATTTTGTGACTTTTGGGGGCTTCCTATTCTGTGCAGTACACTTTTTGTAAAAGTGATACAATATCTTTATTCTGTAGGGCCATATGGTTACAAGGACCCCTATTTTATAAAGGTTTTATTTTATTTTTACTACTTTAAAAAAATTGTAACTACATGCACCAAAATTAGTGTGTGTAAAATTGTTATCTTCTGACCTCTATAACTTTTTTTATTTTTCCATTTACTGGGATATATGAGGGCTCATTTTTTGCGCCGTGATCTGAAGTTTTTATCAGTACCATTTTTGTTTTGATAGGACTTTTTGATTACTTTTTATCATTTTTTTAGGGTATACAAAGTGACCAAAAATATTTTGGATTTTGGACTTTTTTTACGTGTACACCACTGACCGTGCAGTTTAATTAACATTATATTTTTATAGTTTGGACATTTACACATGTGATGATACCACATATGTTTATTTTTATTTACAATTTTTTATTTTATGGGAAAAGGGGGATGATTCAAACTTTTATTAGGGAAAGGGTTAAATCACATTTATTAACTACTTTTTTACTTTTCTTTTTTGAAATGTTATAGCCCCCATAGGGGACTATTACAAGCAATACTTTCATTGCAGACACTGATCAATGCTATGCTATAGCATAGCATTGATTAGTGTTATCGGTGCTCTGCCTCTGCAGCCTGGTTCTCAGGCATGGAGCAGCAGAGCAACAATCAGACGGCGGGAAACAAGGTAAGAAGCCTTCCTCTGTCCTCTCAGCTGTTTGGGATGCCACGATTTCACCGTGGCGGTCCGAACAGTCCCCTGAGCTAACAAGCAATGCTTTTCTCCCATTTTAGAAGCCACGATCAAAGTTGATCGCAGCGTCTAAAACAAGAGAAAAGTGTTGCCAGTTAAAAGGGTTAATACCGGACATCAGCCCGATCGGCGATGTATGGTATGAGCCGTTGGTACAGTCTGCTGATAACAACTGGGACCTGCCGGGTATGAAGCGCGCTAAGCTTTTGAGCGTGCTTTACATAACGGGAGCTGGCCACGAGCGTAAATATATGCTCGTAGTCGTTAAGGGGTTAAATCACCACCTTTTTCCAATTTTTATATAAAATAAAGTAAGCAAAAATACACATGTGGTTTCGCTGCATGCGGAAATGTCCAAATTATTAAAACATAATGTTAAAAAGACTGCATGGTCACTGGTGTAAACATAAAAAAAAAAATCCTATGTCCAGAATTGTTAATTTTTGATCACATCATGTACCAGAAAAAAAAAAGAGTCAGAAGAGGGCAATTTTACAATACGTTATAATTTTTTAAAAGGAGCAAAATAAAACAAAACCTATATGAATTGGGTATTGCTGTAATCACATTGACCTACAGAATAAAGATCATCGTAATATTTACCCAAAAGTGCCCTGCATGGGCATACCCCAAATTAGCAAAATGGAGTGTTTTTTTTTTTTCAATTTTGCCCCACATCGCAGGCACACATCAGTTACATAATGTTTACAACTTATCAATGCAACCTAACAAATGCAAAACTAGATCAAAGACTTCTTAATACATCCTATTATATTTTATCATGTTTTTGAGACTCTCAGAGTGTTGAAACAATGATATTTCCCATTGTAGAAATAAACCGAAATAAAGTGATAGACTATCCCTAACCTGACCTTGGGTTACAAAATCTACAACACATGTTACACACACTTCCAGGCAACTCGGGCAGCCATGCTTCTGGTCACTGGCGCTGTGGAGAATCGTACATGTGTCCGCTTTCCATCAGCTGGTCTCCTCAGTCCATTGCCATATAGAGACTTGTGGTACTTTATAAAATTCCAACGTACATCTCTATTTTTTGGTAGTGATATTGTTTATGGTATATTTATATTTCATGGGGTAACATAGCCCTATAGTAATGTATATGCACAGAAGACAACAGAAAACATGAATGCATATTATATTTGATTGTATGAAATATTTTAGGTATCTATGATCCCAAAAGTTTTAGTAGCATGGATTTTACTGGGATTACGTTTCTAAATAATTCCGTATTCCTACCTAAGGCCTCATACACACAATTTTTTGGGTAACCAATTGTACTTTGTAATGACACCGTTCAATTTACCATAAAATGTATGGCGCAACAAAAAAATATTATTTGTGGGGGTGGGGGTAGGGGATGGATTGGAACAATAGCAATACCCATATTTACATCGTTTTCTATTATTGTAACATGACTTAAGTTTTTGCACATTTGTTTTTTCCTTCTCACATTTAAAAATCATAACCCTTTCACTTTTGCACCTACAGACTCATGTGATGGCTTGTTTTTTGGCGCCACCAATCGTACTTTGTAATTACATCATTAATTTTACCAAAAAATCTACGATGAAACAAAAAAAAATATTTGTTGGACCAGACTGAAAAAAAATCCACAACATTTTTTTACTTTTTGGGGCTTCCGTATCTAAGCAGTGCACTTTTATGTAGAAATGACACCTTATCTTTATTCTGTAGGTCCATGCAATTAAAATGATAGTATACCCAACTTATATAGGCTTGATTTTGTTTAACTTCTGGTAAAAATTATAACTTTTTACAAAAATTAGTACCTTTATAAATGTCCTATTCTGACCCCTATAACTTTTTATTTTTCGGCATACAGGGTGATATGTGGGCTCATTTTTTGTGCCGTGGTCTAAAGTTTTTATTGGTACCATTTTTCTTTTGATGGGACTTTTTGATCACTTTTTATAAATTTTTTTTTGGTATACATAGTGACCAAAAATATGCAATTTTGAACTCTGGAATTTTTTTTTTACGTGTACGCCATTGACCATGAAGTTTAATAAACATTCTATTTTTATAAAAGTTTAAATTAATAAAATACTTTATTGAACAAATGTGCTTAATGTGACATACATTTAAAAGCAAAGGTGCTGGAGGAACCGACTAATGTAGAGACTACGCACTTCGCATGAAGCATTATAATAAATGTGAATATAATCAATATGCACCATAGGGACCATAGTGGTTACAGTGTATTAAAAATAAGTAAAGTGGTATAGTGCATGAGACATATGAGTCACAGAGGTCCACAAGAAAATCACACATGTTAACAAAAGCACATTAACACAGTATCATTGCCACAATGGAGAGGAATGAACGTGCGAGCCTCCACCACCTAACGTTTCACTCAAGGCTTCATCCGGGGCGTGGTCATAGCAGGACCAGCCATCCCTGATAAATGGTTCAGTGACCAATCATGGTCTGATCTGATAACCACTTGACCTTCTAATCCCCGCCTATCAGGTGTAACCTGATGAGTCATATGATCCAAATGCTATAATGGAAAATGCCCATCAATAGGTCCCACCCCCCTGTATGCTAACATGACATAAATATCAAGCATCAATAATGGCAACAGTAAATAATTGGCACACACCCTAACGATGTCCGGCATTTGTACACATACTTCCACAGGTGAAGCGAATCGCATCATCCCAGGAAGCAGATAAACCTTGTTGCTCGGTCCGGCAGCTGAATACCGCCCCCCTGCGGAGTGTAAACACTGCCAAGGCATCCCATGGCAATCAAACTCCAAACACCCGATAAATGCTGCGGGAACCAGAGGACAAGGTGAGTAGTGATCCGTAGGGAAAGACATATACAGATATACAATAAAATAAATCAAACCAACAGGTATGATGGTGTCTCCAATCAGACAATACATCATTGATATAATAAATAATGGTGGAGTGGCTTGACGCTCTGGAAGGAAGACGTGACCCCTGAGAGCCCCTACCTGGGCTCGCTATCTAAGGGCTAACCTGCTGTTAATTGGGAGGCAGACACAAGAACAAACGAACCCAGCAGCTATCTGAACATCCCAGGGACCCCTCGTGCCCAATTACCGTGTTCTTCCAGCCACAGCAACACCACGCAGACACCTCCACTGCTGAGAGGCCTGCCAGAGCCGCCATGCCCGAAATCGGAAGTATGGCGAAAGTATAGACTGGGGCAGCTGCCCGGCCAGAGACTGCGGGGCCCTCCACATGTGCCCCGGATTATGAAGGATCACAAGTAGGTACGGGACCGCCGCTCCCCCCTGCTTTCCAAGCACCCGGCTCAGATGCAGCATTACAACAGCCCCAAACCTCCCTCTCCTCACCAGACCTGGCGCCCCCAGATGTCATCCACGGGCCTCACTGCTGTTAATTTGCCATCCAGCCAAGGTGACAGCCCCTCTGCATGCCCCGCAATCCAGCTGCAGTGGAGCCAAGAGGACTTTCCTCCATTGCACAACCCACTACTGTCTCATACCCCCCCCCAGCAGCAGAGGGCTCTCCTGCCTTCTCCAGGGACAAAGACCACTCTGACCCTGCTCCCGCTCCCATCATGTCACCACCGAGACCCTTGCTTCCTCTCCATAGGGTATCCGCTAGGCCTGATCCAGACCCTTTGACTGGAGCCCCTCGCCATCGCAGTCAGTCACGGCTGGACACGTTTGCCTACAAGCTTGTGAAGCTCGTGCTTACAACCCGCCTCCTGATGCCCTTCAGGTCCCAGGTCCACCGCCTAGAAATGTCTTAGATTGGGCCACTGAAATGGAGGTGATTGACTCCAAGTCCAGAGGTTGTTGTGACTCCTCTGAAGACACACACAGCTGATTATTGTGGAGAAAGCCCTCCTGCCAAAAAGAAGTTGTTCAAGACTTCGCTGAAATTGTCTGCCCATAGGGCCCATAGATCTAGTAGATCTTCCTCTGATGACTCACAAGGAAGCGTGAAACAAGCACCTACATCTTCCAAGTGGCACACCTGACAGACGACGCACATGTTCGGCCCAGAGCTGTCCTGACCCATCTCTACCCTCACCATAAATGACAGACCATATGCTCAAAGGCCATCCTTAACTCCAAGCACTGCTTGCTTTACTACCAACTAAGGCTGATATGCTTTCACTTGCGACTGACTTAAAATCTGCATGGAAGAAAGACCTCCAACCGGTCAAAGCTGAGATTTTGCACCTTCAAACTCTTGTCCGAAAAGCTTGAGGACTTTCAATAATCTGTCACCTCACAAACACAGTCTCTGCAGGACTCCACTAAGACGCTATCCCTGCAGCATGCCGCGACCACAGACCACCTAGACAATATGGACAACAGAAACCACAGGAACAATATAAGAATCAATGGTCTGCCAGAAACAGTTCAACCCCAAGACCTAGCAAACACATTGCGGAGACTTTTTAATGAAGTCCTCCAGAAGCCGCCTGACAAGATTGAACTAGATAGGGTACATCGTGCACTGAAAGCCAAGAACCCAGACCCGGCTAAACCGCGTGATGTCATTTGTCGAGTATGTCACTTCATACAAAAGGACAAAATCATGCGGAATGCCTTACTTTTAATGGGACTGCTGCTCAGCTATACCCTGACCTTTCCCTCCGCACATTGCGCCTGAGAGCAGCACTGAAGGTTCTGCAGAACACCAAGATCCTGTACAGGTGGGGCTACCCCTTCTTCCTAATAGCGAGATATGGATCCACCTCAGCGACCCTGAGGAAGCCTGGTGACCTCCGCCACTTCCTGCATACCTTCAAACTCCCACCCATGACCCTCCCGGACTGGGACAGTTTATTCAATGATGATGCCTCTCTGCTTCCGGGTCCAGACATCTCACATTCTCACAGGAATCGTGATGCACCTCCACCTGCTCCACTGCCGCAAATACAGAAGAGGAAGACTTGAGCTACACCTTGCTGGCTATCTTTTCTACCTTTTGTTGGTCCACTCTGGGGGCCCAGCCTGTGACTTTTTTGCTGCTGGACCTCCTTTTTGTTTTTTAATTACTCAGGTTTGGTTACCATAGTTATACTTGGTATCTCCCCTACATTATAGCTGCATCCATAAATGCTGTTTTCTCCCCTGTACCTAACCCCGTATATCACCCTCATTATCTTCTTCTAAAACTGCACTACTTTGCCTCCCCCCATTTGTTACCTAAGGGTTCTACACCTGACTAGCCTGTAATAGCCCGCCCGCTTATAAGCCCTCTCCATACACAAGCGGAATGAGCGGTTTCACAAGTTGTTCTTAGGCTTTGGCCCTAGTCCTTATGGTGTGTCATAGTATGTCCTCCGGTCAGTGCGCCTTCTATGTTACCCCCACTAGGAGATTGGTCAGACTGGTTCTGGCTCTTTTCTTGGCCCTTATGGCCACTCTCTGTAGTTCCTGTGCTTTCTTATGTATACATCAGCTCCTCTGTCCTTTTCCAGTCCTCTCACCTTTGCTTTTCTAGGTGCACAAACTCAAGTGCTACATCTCACTGCGGAGCGGATGACTTGATGACCCCTGGGTCCCTGGGGGAGTGGTCCACTTCTCCCAGCGAACACCATGGTAGTTGATCTTAAAGTAGCCTCCCTTAATGTGAAGGGTTTTAACACTCCTGAAAAGAGGGCTCATATGCTTTATTCCTTCCACAAGCAGAGAGCTCACATTCTTGCTCTGCAAGAAACGCACTTTAACCTCTTAAGGACCCATGACATACCGGTACGTCATGTGTCCGCTCTCGTTCTATAACGTGGGGCCGCATGCTATTAACCCTTTATTAGTTAAAAGTTGATCGCTGCATCTAAAGTGAAACTAAGCTAATGTCAGTTAGCTCAGGGGGCTGTTCGGGATTGTTGTGGTGAAATTGCGGCATCCCAAACAGCTGTAGGACACGAGGAGGGTCCCCTTACCTGCCTCCTCATGTCCGATCGCCGAATGACTGCTTAGTGCCTGAGATCCAGGCATGAGCAGTCAAGCAGCAGAATCACCGATCAATGGTTTCCTATGAGAAACTATTGATCAATGTAAAAGATCAGTGTTTGCAGTGTTATAGCCCCCTATGGGAGCTATAACATTGCAAAAAAAAAAAAAATATGAAAATTCAAGTTTTCCCGTTTAAAAAAAAAAAAGTGTAAATAAAAATAAAATTAAACATGTGGTATCACCGCATGTGGACATGTCTGAATTATAAAAAATATATCATTAATTTAACCGCACGGTTAATGGCGTACACGCAAAAAAATGCAACATTTCAAAATAGCGTATTTTTGGTCACTTATTATATCATGAAAAAATGTATAAAAAGCGATTGATAAGTCCGATCAATACAAAAATGGTACCGCTAAAAACTTCAGATCACGGCGCAAAAAAAAAGCCCTCATACCACCCCATACGCAGAAAAATTAAAAAGTCACAAGGGTCAGAAGATGACAATTTTAAACGTATAAATTTTCCTGCATGTTATGATCAAACGTATGATTTTTTTTTCAGAAGTACGCCAAAATCAAACCTACATAAGTAGGGTATCATATTAATCGTATGGACCTACAGAATAAAGATAAGGTGTAATTTTTAACGAAAAATTTACTGTGTAGAAACGGAAGCCCCCAAAATTACAAAATGGCGTTTTTCCTCAATTTTGTCGCACAATGATTTTTTTTTCAATTTCGCTGTAGATTCTTGGGTAAAATGACTGATGTCATTACAATGTAGAATTAGTGGCGCAAAAAATAAGCCATCATATGGATTTTTAGGTGCAAAATTTAAAGAGTTGTGATTTTTTTAAAGGTAAGGAGGAAAAAACGAAAGTGCAAAAACGGAAAAACCTCGGGTCCTTAAGGGGTTAAGGAGGGTCACCTTCCTACTCTCAATTCTAGATACTATTCTCAGTGGTTCCACAGCACAAATCCTGAAGCCAGAACGAAGGGTGTGTCTATCGCTTTTCACAGATCTTTGCCGGTCAGCATTACCTCTTCCCTGTCGGACCCTAATGCTAGATACGTTTTTGTGAACAGTTCAATAGTCGAACAGCACTTCACCGTAGCATTTATTTATGCACCCAACCACTCGCAAATCCCTTTTTTGCTCAAAACTATAGATGCCCTTTCTACCTTTGCGACGGGTGACATAATATTGTGTGGCGATCTTAATATGCCCCTCTTCCCCTCATTTGATACCTCTGCAGGCCACTCTACTATTCACTTCAACTGAGCAGCAATGTGTGTGGACCCTTCACCCCCAGGGGAGAGATTATACATTTTACTCTCACCCCAAGCAATTGTACAGTAGGATTGATTACATTTTCTTACCCCATCACCTCCTACCTGCAATCACCTCGGCCTCCATAGGGTTAGTCACACTCTCCAACCATGCTCCTGTATACTGTTTATTTTCACTCCCCTCTTTCGCCAAGCCTCATGCTTCATGGAAACTGAAGGATTCCTTGCTACTGGATGCACTCTCTCTCCAAGATCTCAAAAACTCCATTGCCCAATTTGAGCTCAATCACGCTTCTGATCCTACATCCCCCGCTATGAAGTGGGATGCCCTGAAATGTGTTCTTCAGGGTGTTTTGATGAAGCATGGGGCTAGGTTGAAAAAAGTCATGAGCTGTTAGACCTGATGAACACTAAACATCGCTATTACAGGCAGATCACAGGGAAGGTTAACTATGAGTGGAGTAACATATCAGGCCGTTTACTGGCATCTGCTCTCAAAGACAGGAGATCCTCCACATTCAAACCCGCTATCCATACGGCCTCTGGCTCCACCTCCTACCTTACCCCTGATATCCCTGCTGACCTTTACAACTTGCCCAAACCTACTGCACTGTCTCCCTCTGCACTTGATACCTCATCCCTGCATCAATATATGTCATCCACAGCACTACCACGCCTCCCTCATGCTACTGCTCAGGCACTGGAATCCCCATTCTTCCCAGAGGAGCTGGAGTCAGTGATATTGGCCCTGCGGCCCGGAAAAAGTCCGTGCCCAGATGGATACACCGCAAAATTTTATAAGACTCTTCGGGCTGAGTTGCTGAATCCGCTTCTTATGGCTTTTAGCAGGGTCTCCCCCGGATCCCCTCTACCCCCTTCCTTCTTACGGGCTTTTGTAACAGTGATCCACAAAGAAGGATCCCCTGCTTTGGGCTCCCAAAAAATAACCAAATTCTTTCCCCAAATGCAGAGGAAAGATTTTGTGCAACCAATAAATATAATGACATCAAATGTGAAAGTGAAAAGAAAAGCAGAGGCTCACAAGGGGGGAGGAATAAAAATAAAAGAAAATACAAAAAAGAAAATATCCCGCAATTAAAAATTTTTCATTTGTCTTCCTATATTTTAGATGAACAAGAGAGATCTCATCTAAGGGACTAAGTCCTAAGGGACTGTCTTTTTGCCCCAGCAGCTTATCGGATCCATTCACTCTTTTTTTAGATTTGAATGAATTCACATGCAAATTAATGCAAAAAAAAAGGAAAAAAAGAGTGTTAATAAAGGTCATTTAACCCCTTTCTTAATAAAAGTTTGAATCCCCCCCCCCTTTTCCCCTAAAAAAAATAAAACAGTGTAAATAAAAAAAAAATAAACATATGTGGTATCGCCGCTTGCATAAATGTCTGGACTATAAAAATATATCATTAATTAAACCGCACGGTCAATGGCATGCGCGCAAAAAAAATCCAAAGTCCAAAAAAGCATATTTTTGGTCACTTTTTATAACATTAAAAAATTAATAAAAAGTGATCAAAAAGTCTGATCAAAACAAAAATCATACCGATAAAAACTTCAGATCACGGTGCAAAATATGAGTCCTCATACCGCCCTGTACGTGGAAAATTAAAAAAGTTATAGGGGGTCAAAATATTTTTAAACGTATACATTTTCCTGATGTAGTTATGATTTTTTCCAGAAGTACGACAAAATCAAACCTATATAAGTAGGGTATCATTTTAACCATATGGACCTACAGAAAAAATATAAGGTGTAATTTTTACCGAAATATGCACTGCGTAGAAACGGAAGCCCCAAAAATTACAAAATGGTGTTTTTTCTTCGATTTTGTCGCACAATGATTTTTTATTCCGTTTTGCAGTGAATTTTTGGGTAAAATGACTAATGTCACTGCAAAGTAGAATTGGCGATGCAAAAAATAAGCCATAATATGGATTTTTAGGTGGAAAATTGGAAAAAACGAATGTGCAAAACTGAAAAACCATGAGTCCTTAAGGGATTAAAAAAATGCTTTTAAAAAAAATCTTCCTTTGGAACAATGTGATTTAGTGAAACCTGTTAAAAATGAGAATACAATTTCATCTTATTCGAGTAATAAAAAAAATTCCATTATAATTTTTTTACTAATTATAGTTGTGATAGCTGGTAGATTAAACAGATTTTAAACAAGCACTGGTCAGTAGTGTTGCTCACGAATATTCGCAATTCGAATATTATTCGCGAATATCGCATATTCGCGAATTCGCGAATTTCGCGAATATAGCGCTATATATTCGTAATTACGAATATTCGTTTTTTTTTTTTTTTTTTTTTTTATTTTTTTTTTCACAGTACACATCACAGTGATCATCCCTCTCTGCTTCCAGCTTGTGTGGTGTAAAGAAGGCTCTAATACTACTGTGTGAGAATGGCGCGCGAAAATTCGCATATGCAAAAATTCGCATATGCGAAAATTAGTACATGCGAATTTTCACATATGCGAATTTTCGCGTATGTTAATTTTGTATATGCTAATATGCACATATGATAGTTTTCGCATACGCGAATGTTCGCATATGCGAAAATAAAACGGGAATATAACGAATATGCGAATATTCGCGAATATATGACGAATATTCGTCCATATATTCGCGAATATTCGCGAATTCGAATATGGCCTATGCCGCTCAACACTACTGGTCAGTACTAAATCTAGATCCTATTTTAAAAAAACATATTCCTCTTAAGCCAGGTATAACATTTTGAAGGGCAAAGAATCTAAAATCCCTTCTGGCCCCTAGTAAACTAAGGGTTAAACCTAAGAATAGCTACTTACATTTTCAGGATACTGCTGTATCACATGATACCGCTCATGTGACTCGGTCAGGTGATCAGAGGGTGGGAACCTTTCCGTGTGGCTCCTGCCATTGTTTGTGCTGCGAATGGATTGCTCCATTGGGAGGTCGGACATTAAATTCCACTTCCACAGGTCAGATATTTAGCGTGAAAACAAAATTTTTTACATGTGTGGTAGGCCTTTGGGGTAGGGGTAATGCAGTCAGGATATTGCTTCAGTATATCAGGGGTTAAGGTTAACCCTATAGTTCGTGATGCCAGGCTGAGGGCTAGTATGCTGAGATAATTCTCCGGCCTATCGCCGCCCTTCCCTGTAATGACAGGTGCATATGAATAATGACTGAAGGTCCACAAGATAGTTGAACTTGAACTTGGATAAACTTTACTTAACCTTGTTACGACTTTTACTTCCTCTAGATAGTCAAGTTTGATCGTCTTCTCGGCGCTCCGCCAGGGCCGTCGCTGACCCCGCCGGGGCCGATCTGAGGACCTCACTAAACCATCCAATCGGTAGTAGCGACGGGCGGTGTCCAATGAACATCCAATGAACAGTAACAGTCTCATCAATACATTCTCTATACACTTCAGTGACTGGCAGTTCTTGCGGACCTTGACTTGTTTTATAAGTCTCTCGATTTAGGGTTAATTGCAAAGATCAGTCCGGATTTAGGGGATTCATACGGTTCGGTGATCTTGCAGAGTGCTTAGGAATTGATACACTCATGGTTTGGTAACGATCAGCCGTTGCCGCAAGGCTCAGGGCTAAACTCACTGATGACAGCAGCGTAGATCCTTCTCTCACGAAAGCCTGGGAACAAGAAAGTAATGGCCGTTGCTCCCTTATATGGGCAGAGGCAGGGCAGTTTTGGATTGACCCAAGCCAGCTGTCACTCACCGTTACATAGCCTGATGGGTAAACACCTGACTTCCTCCAAAGGTCCTTGAACTACAAACCATACAGTCTTTGGAACGCATCACGTGACCAGCAGGTCCTGTTACGCTCCGTACAGGTAATTAACCACTTATATACATTTGTACAATAATATTTATATAAATCCTGAGTAAACTGTAAGATAACTAATATCTAGATAAGAGGTGACAAGAGGTGGACTAAATAAGAAGGACCCCGATGTCCTAGGGACTACTTACTTGTGTGTGTGGAATTCAGTATATTGGACGAACTATTCAGACCATTTTTCAAAGGATGAATAAACATTGTTCCAATATACTGAATTCCTTTATGAAAAACAGCGTCTCTCGCCATGTTTGTCTAAAGCATGAAGGAGACCTTAGTGTGTTACAATTTCCATCATTAAAACTATACTCTTTGATATTAACAACCGTTTTCAAGCCCTAATTAATTAATTACATTTATGTTTAGCACATTGGCGCCGGAAGGGCTTAATGAGGTTATAGAACGGACTACTGTTTGATTTAATGCTGTCAGTATATTTTCAATGTTTTATAATGTTTTTTATGTCTCTTTATTTTATATATATATATATATATATATATTTTTTTTTTTTTTTTTTTGTAAAATGTGTGTATTGTTGATATAATTTCCTGTCATGGGATTTCAATTATGGGTATTTATTGAGCATTAAGTGATTTTTGTCATGCCTATAGAAGAAACCGGTCCAGTTTCATAACGTGAAGCATGTTTTAATTAAATAAGTTTTTATTATCACCCCTGGATCACCTTCTGGCAGCGCCTATTATTCTCCGTGGAGTTTGGAGTGGTATTGGAATCAATACTGCTATATGTCCACATTGCTGCAGTGTAATTTCTCCCTATAGCAGTGATGGCGAACCTATGGCACGCGTGCCACAGTTGGCACACCGAGCCCCCTCTGTGGGCATACAGCCATAGGTTGCCATGGATGCCTTTTGATGGGTTCTGCCAGCGCTGGACTTCCGCTTTGCTACCCAGAAGACTGGAGGAGGAATCGGAAAAGATCCGTCCTCCTGCGAGCAGGCTGTGTGGAGCACCGCTGCGCCACACAGCATTCTGCGTGGAAGAAACCATACTTACCACTGGACCACCAGGGCTGACCGCACAGCACCTCTCAAATACACACACACATCACCCCCGCACACAGCACCCCTCAAACACACAGCACCTCACACACACAGCACCCCTCAAACACACACACAGCACCCCCACACACGGCACCTTTAGACACACAGCACCCCTCAGACACACACAGCAACTCACACACACCACACCCCTTAAACACACACACACAACAAAAGATGTTGATTAGTTTTAAAAAAAGATGTTAATTAGTTATGGCAACTGTGTGAGTTGTTTTTTTCTAAACTTAAAGGGGTACTCCTGTGGCCATTGTGTTTTTTTCAGTTTCTACTTACCCTTGTAGGTGAGTTTTCTTCTTATCTCTGGTCTCTGTTTGCTCTTTGTTTGTCTTTCTTTTCCTTTCTTTGCACAAGTGTGTCCATGTAGTGTAGTATCTATTTCTGTTTTGCCTTTGCTTCAGAAACTACAACTCCCAGCATGCCTGGTAGCCTGTCTCCTCTTTCAGTGCCCTGCCCATCTTGTTTTGCGTTGCCGCCCAGCCCTGTTTGTGGGTGTTTTTTTTTCTTTCCCCTTTAGCACTCCCTTTCCCCGCCCTGCTCATAAGTATAGTTCTCCCACCCTCACTGTCCCCAAGGGTATGAATGAATTTCTTCCCGCAGAGCGCTGTCCCCACAATGTGACACGCGGGCGCTGCTCTGCTTCCTGCCCCCCCACCCCCAAGCGAAGTCCCTGCAAGGGTTAACTGTGTGCTGCAGCAGCTCTGTACATTCTCCCCACAGGAAATGAAAGAAATGCCAGCCGCAGCGCTGTCCCCACATCAGGGAACTAGTCATATGTGACCCGCGGGTGCTCCTCTGCTTCCTGATAACCTCCGCTTAAACAAAGAAAAAATGTGCTTTTAAATTAACAGGTACCAGAAACGTAGGCAAATATCTTCTTCTAAAAATGTAAGACTTCCAGTAATTATCATCTGTTGTGTGCCCAAAGGAAGTTGTGTAATCTTTCCAGTCAAACATGACACTCTCTGCTGCCACCTCTGTCCATGTCAGGAACTGTTCAGAGCTTTAGAGGTTTACTATGGGGATTTGCTTATGCTTTGGACAGTTCCTGAAGTGGACAGAGTTGGCAGCAGAGAGCACTGTGTCTGACTGTAAAGATTAAATGGCTTTGCACAGCGAATACAGCAGCTGATAAATTACAGTAGGCTTGAATTTTTAAATCAAAGTAATAACTTCCTGGCACCAGTTAATTTCAAAACATTTTTTTCATCTGGAGTACCCCTTTAATCGCATCACAGTCATTTTTTCCACATAATCCAATGATTATACAACATGTGAGATTTATTTTAATTGGTTTCTTTATAAACATTTCGTTTTTTTGCAGACATCCTATTTCATCAAAGTCATTCAGAATTTGTGTTATTAATTGTATAATAAATTACAACATAACAATTGGTGGTAATGCATGTAAGAAAAGCATGAGTGATTCATTCGACCTCCTGCTGTCAGATTTATAACATTACAAGGTTATTTTACACAGTCTATAAATGCAACAAGTATAATATTGATAGAGGACAAGATTATATATCTATATCTAAAAAATAAATAAGATCTGTCTAAATAATAAAATAAATAATAAATAAATCTGTCTAAATAATAAATAAGACTTTGATTGTAATGTTTTTCATCTTAAAGTGGTACTCCGGTGGAAAACATTTTTTTTTTTAAATCAACTGGTGCCAGAAAGTTAAACAGATTTGTAAATAACTTTTATTAAAAAAATCTTTACCCTTCCAGTACTTTTTAGCAGCTGTATTCTACAGAGGAAATTATTTTCTTTTTGAATTTCTTTTTTGTCTTGTCCACATTGCTCTCTGCTGACACCTGATGCCCGTATCAGGAACTGTCCAGAGTAGGAGAAAATCCCCATTGCAAACCTATGCTGTTCTGGACAGTTCCTGACACGGACAGAGGTATCAGCAGAGAGCACTGTGGACAAGACAAAAAGCAATTTCCTCCGTAGCATACAGCTGCTAAAAAGTACTGGAAGGGTAAAGATTTTTTAATAGAAGTCATTTAGAAATCTGTTTAACTTTCTGGCACCAGTTGATTTTAAAAACATTTTTTCCACCGGATTACCCCTTTAAGCTTCAAAATGAACTGAAACGTGTTAATTTATCCTTTGATGCTTGGGACAAAATAAGCTTTGATCTAAATGGGGATCCTTACCCATCATATGACCTAGTGAATTGGCAACAAAAGGACAATGGGTCCATCATCTTTGCTCACGTAGGAGAATTTTCTGGAAATCAAAACTTGAAGCTGAAGGAAAATACCATAGTTTGGCAAGGAGACAGTACAGAGGCAAATAAATGTAAGTGTGAATTTGGTTTAAAATTGTTCTATTATTATATTTTATATTTATGAGTCATTCAAGGTTCAGTTGTAACCCTTTGCTGTACCAGTTTTTGCCTTGAAGGGATACTCCAGGGAACTGAAACGTATTCCCTATCCACAGGATAGAGGAAGAGTGTTGGATCACTTTGTGCACTCTGTTCCCCATGTTCCAAGATGTGCACAAGTGACAGCCTGCTCAACCAATCACCATCTAAGATCACCGTCTCACCCAGTGATTAGTTGAGTAGGTTGTTAATTGTGCTCGTCTCAGAAGGTGGGGGCCGGAGTGTGCCAAGGACAGGTAAGTGGCGGTGGCGCCTTGCAGGAGATCCCAGTGGTCAGACCTACCACGATCAGACACTTATCCATTATCCGGAGGATAGGGGATATATTTTAGTTCCCCAGAGTACCCCTTTAATGCTGGAGCTCTATTTTTCAAATGTGTCATGAGTAACTTTTTGTCTTGTAATAACTTTATAATGCATTCTGAGAGTGATTCTGAGATTGTTTTCTCTTGACACAATTAGAGATGAGCGAACTTTTCAAAAATTCGATTCGGTCGGATTCGCCGAATTTTCACGAAAAGTTTGTTTCGATCAGAATTTATTTGCGGTGAATCAATGTTAAAAAGGCTATTTCTAGCCTACATACAGCCTCTATAGGGGTATAGAACACTTTGCTGTGTCGTAAAACGCATATGGAGTGTGCTGGGGTAGTGACATAATACTGTTATTCAGAATAGCATGCAGATTACCGGTAGAGATGAGCGAACTTACAGTAAATTCGATTCGTCACGAACTTCTCAGCTCGGCAGTTGATGACTTTTCCTGCATAAATGAGTTCAGCCTTCAGGTGCTCCGGTGGGCTGGAAAAGGTGGATACATTCCTAGGAAAGAGTCTCCTAGGACTGTATCCACCTTTTCCAGCCCCCCGGAGCACCTGAAAGCTGAACTAATTTATGCAGGAAAAGTCATCAACTGCCGAGCCGAGAAGTTTGTGATGAATCGAATTTACTGTAAATTTGCTCATCTCTAATTACCGGCATCGCTCTTAGAATCACTGCCGCACAGCAGCAGAATAACAGAGCCTGGTGGTGGCATCAGTGTCAGAAGACCATATAGTGACTGAATGACATAGCGTGGACATAGCGTGGCAAGAGGAGACCATTTAGTGGCTGAATGGCACAGCGTGGAGTTGGCTGATGCACTAGTACACTACACACCAGGGCTTCACAATCCCCCGCAAAAAAAACAACACAATATATGACATTTTTGACAAAGATTTCTCATTGGTAGCACCCGCTATCCAAAGTTAGAAATTTCCAGACCCAGGCCCCACCTCTGCGGCATCAGTAACCCATATATTGCCTGTAGGACACAGACTGGATTTGGCTGATGCACCAGTACACACTAGACATGTGCAATTCGTTTTGGAACGAATACTAAACTTAACGAATTTTCCCGTTTTCGGGTGTTCGTTACAATCCGAATGCACGAAAAAAAAATCGAATATTTCCGAAAAAGAATACGAATATACAGTTAACGAATGCATTCGTTAAGTAACGCAGAACGAATAATGCATGTTAACGAATAACGAATGCATTTGTTATCAGTAAACCGAATCTAAGGAATGAATTAGATTTTTTTCATTGGGTTTAACTGAGGAAAACTTTCCTTCCTACACAGAGAAAACTGCAAAAAAAGGTGAAAACAACAAGAATCCTAAGGTAACACCTGCTACTTATTACAAAAGAGGATCAGCAAGTGAAACTAATGTGCATTTCATTTAGTAACGAATGCTAAATTTAACGAATTTTACAGATATAATGGAAGACCCGAATTAACGAATGCATTCGATGTTATTAACGAATGAATCCGAAAACAAAAAAAATTTCGCGGATGCATCCGAAAAACAAATATGACGAATGCACAGCATTCCGAATATTCACAGAACCGAAATTTTTTTTTAAACGAACAAAACGAAATTTTGGGTTCTGCACATGTCTAGTACACACCAGGGCTTCCCATTCCCCCCCTCCAAAATCAACACAATGAGAAATTTTTGTCAAAGATTTCTCATTGGTAGCATTCGCTATCCAAAAATTTGAAATTTCCAGAACCAGGCCCCACCTCTGTGGCATCAGTAACCCATATATTGCCTGCATGACACAGCCTGGAGTTGGCTGATGCAAGAGTACACACCAGGGCTTCACAATCCCCCCCAAAAAACCAACACAATATATGAAATTTTTGTCAAAGATTTCTAATTGGTAGCACCTGCTATCCAAAAATTTTGAAATTTCCAGAACCAGGCCCCATCCCTGCGGCATCAGTAACCCATATATTGCCTGCATGACACAGCCTGGAGTTGGCTGATGCAAGAGTACACACCAGGGCTTCACAATCCCCCCCAAAAAACCAACACAATATATGAAATTTCTGTCAAAGATCTCTCATTGGTAGCACCCGCTAACCAACAATTTTAAATTTCAAGACCCAGGCCCCACCTCTGCGGCATTAGGAACCCATATATTGCCTGTAGGACACAGCCTGGAGTTGGCTGATGCACCAGTACACACCAGGGCTTCACAAACTCCCCCCCCCCCTCCAAAATCAACACAATGAGAAATGTTTGTCAAAGATTTCTCATTGTTAGCACCCGCTATCCAAAAATTTTAAATTTCCAGAACCAGGCCCCACCCCTGTGGCATCAGTAACCCATATATTGCCTGCATGACACAGCCTGGAGTTGGCTGATGCACCAGTACACACCAGGGATTCACAACCCCCCCTCCAAAATCAACACAATGAGAAATGTTTGTCAAAGATTTCTCATTGGTAGCACTCGCTATCCAAAAATTTGAAATTTCAAGACCCAGGCCCCACCTCTGCGGCATCAGGAACCCATATATTGCCTGAAGGACACAGCCTGGAGTTGGCTGATGCACCAGTACACACCCGGGCTTCACAATCCCCTCCAAAAAACAACATTTTAGAAATTTTTTAAAGAAATACCTTTGTGTAAGAACAAGCACATATCCAACAGTTCACAAGACTCTATAATGCAGAACGGTGGACCACCCAAAGACATTCTTCTCAAAAATAATAAACCGCACAATGTTTGAAATTTGTTTTACAAAAACTAATTCAATATGTGTGTAAGCGCATCTGTCTCCAAAAGATCAGATCACCAAAGGACTTTTTTCGCACAAAATGATGAAGCAGAGTTAATCCCTGTCCGTATTTTTTCATTTCATTAAAAAATCACACGCAACAAGCGTTCCGTTGTGTAACGATTAGCATTCTGGAAAATTATATTTTATTACTGATAAATTATCAGTAAATTAAAAAAAAAAAACACTACCCAAGAGTGTTTAATTACCCCATACATTGCACCAGGAGCAGGCAAGAGTAGGCCTCAGCAGTACCCAAGAGGCTTTAATAACCCCCTACCTTTGCACGATCAATTGCGAGATCAAGCAATACCAGGTGTGTTATGCCCTCTGATTTCCGGGGCCGCAGGCGCGCTCAACTGAACGGATTAGCGTGTCTCTATCTTTCATCGACCGGTGCTGGTAACCCGCTAACTCTCGGAAAGGTAAGCTACCGCAAAGCAGGTGGTCTCCCCCGGGCACGTTTGGCTCCAGAATTTCCACTACTGCCATACCACGCTGACTGGCAACCGTGCTACCGCCTTGCTGACTCAAGGGCAACCTGCAACTCTGTTCTCCCGATGATGAACCCCTTCTCCTGAGATCGAGCAATAACAGGTGTGTTATGCCCTCAGATGTCCGGGGCCGCAGGCGCGCTCCACTGAACGGATTAGGGTGTGTCCATCTTTTTTTGTAGCACCCGCAATCCAAAAATGTTAAATTCCCAGACCCAGGCCCCACCTCTGCGGCATCAGGAACCCATTTATTGCCTGAAGGACAAAGCCTGGAGTTGGCTGATGCACCAGTACACACAGGGCTTCACAATCTGCCCCAAAATCAACAAAATTGTATAATTTTTTTTTTTTTAAATGTACAACTTTGTGTAAGCACAAGCGCATATCCAACATTTCAGAAGACTCTATAAGGCAGGACGGTGGATCACCCAAAGACTTTCTTCTCAAAAATAATGAACCACATAATTGTTGAATAAAAAAAAAAAAATGAAATTCCTAGACCCAGGCCCCACCTCAGCTGCATCAGTAACCCATAGATTGCCTGAAAGACACAGCCTGGAGTTGGCTGATGCACGAGTACATACCCGGGCTTCACAATCCACCCCAAAAAAACGCCAATTTTTTTTAAATTGTCTGACAAAATACCTTTTTTTTTTTTTTAAACAAGCGCATATACAGCAGTTCAGAAGACTCTATAATGCAGGATGGTGGACCACCCAAAGACATTCTTCTATAATATAATAAACCACACAATATGTTAAATTTTTTTAAATAATTGAAATTCCAAGACCAAGGCCCCACCTCTGCTGCATCAGTAACCCATATATTGCCTAATGGACACAGACTGGAGCTGAATTATGCACGAGTACACACTACATACCCGTCACCCGGGCTTCAAAATCCACCCCAAAAAAATGCTAAATTTTATCGAAATTGTCTGACAAAATACCTTTTTTTTTTTTTTTAAAACAAGCGCATATACAGCAGTTCAGAAGACTCTATAATGCAGGTTGGTGGACCACCCAAAGACATTCTTCTATAATATAATAAACCACAAAATATGTTCAATTTTTTTAAATAATTGAAATTCCAAGACTCTGCTGCATCAGTAACCCATATATTGCCTAACGGACACAGACTGAAGTTGACTGATGCACGAGAACACACTACACACCCGTCACCCGGGCTTCACAATCCACCACAAAAAAACTCAAAATTTTATCGAAATTGTCGGACAAAATACCTTTTTTTTTTTTTAAAAAAACAAGCGCATATACAGCAGTTCAGAAGACTCTATAATGCAGGACGGTGGACCACCCAAAGACATTCTTCTCAAAAGTAATAAACCACACAATGTTTGAAATTTGGTTAAAAAAATTATTACATGTGTGTAAGCGCATCTGTCTACAAAAAATCAGATGGCAAAAGGATTCTATTCGACAAAAATGATTAAGCAGAGTTAATCCCTCTCCATCTCTTTTTTTTTTTGCATTAAAAAATCACACGCAACAAGCGTTCCGTTGTGTAACGGTTAGCATTCTGCAAAATTCAATTTTATTGCTGATAAAATTACCAGTAAATTTAACAATAACACTACCCAAGAGTGTTTAATTACCCCATACATTGCACCAGGAGCAGTCAGGAGTAGGCCTCAGCAGTACCCAAGAGGCTTTAATAACCCCTTACCTTGCCCGATCAATTGCGAGATCGAGCAATAACAGGTGTGTTATGGCCTCAGATGTCCTGGGCCGCACTAGCACTCCACTGAACAGATTAGCGTCTCTCTATCTTTCAAGGACAGGTCCGTGTTGCACGCTGAAACCAGTTCGTAATAGGGATCTGTGATTGCAATTATTTAATCTTAAAACGAGGAATTACCAGTAAGTGAGGGTCATAAGCTGGCGTTTATTAAGTCCCTGCCCTTTGTACACACCGCCCGTCGCTACAAGCGATTGGATTAGTTAGTGAGTTGGTTAGTGAGGTCCTCGGATCGGCCCAGGCGGGGTAGGAGAAGGCACTGGCAGAGCGTCGAGAATTTAACGATCATTGTTGAAATTTGCATTAAGCATGTATTTAGCTACTACTAAACATCCAAAAATTTAAGGCCCAAGGCCAGAGGCACCAGGGAGGCAAGTAGTTTCTGAAAGACACAGAATGAGTCTGGAGCATGCATTTGCAGTACCCAAGAGGTTTTCATAACCCCTTACATTTAAAGATCAATGTTTACATTTGCATTAAGCATGTATTTAGCTACTGCTAAACTTCAAAAAATTATAGGCCCAAGGTCTGAGGCACCAGGGAGGCAAGTAGTTTGTGAAAGACACAGAATGAGTCTGGAGCAGTCATTCGCAGTACCCAAGAGGGTTTCATAACCCCTTACATTTAAAGATCAATGTTGACATTTGCATTAAGCATGTATTAAGCTACTGCTAAACTTCAAAAAATGATAGGCCCAAAGCCAGAAGCTTCAGTTTTCCCCATATTAGGAGCATAGTTGTCCCCCAGATTAGGCAGCATAGATGTCCCCCAGATTAGGACCATAGTTGTCCCCCAGATTAGGCAGCATAGATGTCACCCAGATTAGGAGCATACTTGTCCCTCAGATTAGGCAGCATAGATTTCCTCCAGATTAGGCAGCATAGTTGTCCCCAATCAGCGCGGGCCAATCAGAGCCAATCAAAGGGCCGTATGTGTCAAGCGGGCCGTACAATCCCCAGGTCTGCCCCAGAGGGTTTCATAACCAACCATAATAGAGAAAATTTTGTTGTAGGAGCATGGTCAATCTACTCAGACCCATCTGTCATTGGTGGCTGGAAATCCTGGCTGATCCATCCCTGATTCATCTTGACAAACGTCAGTCTCTCCACATTTTTAGTGGACAGACAAGTTCGCCTTGGGGTGAATATGGCCCTGGCCGCACTAAACACCCGCTCTGATGGCACACTACTGGCCGGGCAGGACAGCTTTTCCAGGGCAAACTCCGCTAGTTGCGGCCATAAGTCGAGTTTGGCTGCCCAGAAGTCCAGCGGATCTTCAACGGTTGTTGGCAGGGTCATGTTGAGGTAAGCCATCACCTGCTGGTTCATGTCCTGCTCCATGTCCACCTGCTGCTGATGAGTAGCTTCACTATGCGGCTAAAGGAAGCTACTCATCAGCGACTGTAGACTCAGGCTGCTGCTGATTGAGCCGGTACTGCTCCTGCCACCCCTCCCCAGCAGCCGTGGCAGTGGAAGGTGAGCGCAGAGGGCCCCCCGAGTCAGACCTGCGAGTGGATGGACCATGTGGCTGATAGGCATCGGCCAACAGACTACGTAGAAGCTCCCTGAAGTAGGTCAGTTTGTACTCCCTCTCAGTGGGTGTAAAAAAGGCCCCCATTCTGGGCCGGTAGCGAGGGTCTAATAAGGTGGAGATCCAGAAGTCATCGCGCTGACGAATTTTGACAATTCGGGGGTCACTACACAAGCAACTCAGCATGCATCGTGCCATTTGTGACAGTGACTCACTGGGACTACCTGCCTCCCTCTCCACTGTATACTGCCACGGTGTGTCTGGGTCCTCTGTCTCGCCTCCCTCGTAATAACCCTCCAGCTCCTCTGGCTGCTCCTGCTCCTCCCCTCCTGTCCAATGACCAGAAACACCAGCCATCTCATCCACCGTAAACTGTGCTCCGCTCTGCCCCTCATCATCCTCCTCCAGTTCATCCCTCACAGGACTCATGTAGCCTTCTGATGTAGGCGCAACATCTCCATTGCCGTGACCAGCCATGTTTTCAATCATTTTTTGGAGTAAATATAGGAGTGGAATTACGTCGTTCATGGCGTGATTCGAGCGACTAACAAAAAATGTGGCTTCCTCAAAGGGCCTCAGCAAACGGCTGGTGTCATGTATGAGCTGCCTCTCGTTACACAGGGGAGTACTCCTATCTGCTTGTATCATAAAAAAATCCGTGATGGCTTTTCTTTGTTCGTATAGTCTGTCCAACATATGGAGGGTGGAATTCCAACGTGTGGCAACGTCACAAATGAGACTATGTTGTGGGATACCATTCTGACTCTGCAGCTCAAGCAAAGTGTGCTTGGCGGTGTACGAGTGGCTGAAATGCATGCACAGTTTCCTTGCCATTGTCAGGACGTCTTGGAAATGGGGTGAAGACTTGATGAACTTCTTGACAACCAGAATCAACACGTGTGCCATGCAGGGTGAATGGTTTACACTTCCTTGTCGCAGCGCGGCCACAATGTTCTTACCATTGTCGGTCACCATGGTTCCCATTTCCAGATTTCGTGGAGTAAGCCATACTCGGATTTCTTCCCTAATGAACTTCAGCAGTTCCTCCCCTGTGTGACTCCGTTCGCCAAGGCAAACCATGTGAAGGACGGCTTGACACCGCTGTGCCCTACAAACATGGTACGATGAAGGGCCACCGAGATTTGGATGTGCAGTGGAGGCCGAGGACACGGGGGAGGAGGGGGAGGAGGAGGAGGCGCACACTATAAAAGGACCAACTGCCTGGGAGCGAGAGCGTGGAGGAGGAAAAGGTGTGACCTGTCCAAGTTGCTGCTGTGGCTGTGCAGGAACAACATTTACCCAGTGGGCCGTAAAAGACATGTATTGTCCCTGCCCGTAGTTACAGCTCCACACATCGGCGCTGCTGTGCACTTTTGAACACACCGACAGGCTCAAGGACTGGCTCACCTTCTCTTGTACAATCTTATGCAGGGCTGGTACTGCCTTCTTCGCAAAGAAATGATGGCTTGGGACTCTCCACCTCGGCTCGGCAAAAGCCATCAATTCCCTGAAAGCTGCAGAGTCCACCAGTTGGAGGAGGGACTGCAACACCAGCAACTTGGACAGGAGCACATTCAACTTCTGCGCCGTTGGATGAGTGGGCGCCTACTGTTGTCTCTTGGACATGGCTTCGCCGATCGATTGTTGGCGGAATGGCTGACTAAAAGCGGGAGAAGCAGGAGCACAAGAAGGATGGTTTGACACAATGCTCCCTTTGGCTAAGGTGGTGAAGCCTTGGCTGGATGACGGAGGGAGCGGATGGCCACTGGGTGATGCGGCAGGCTGGACCACTACTTCGGAGCCACGGTTATCTCAGGCCGCTTTATGGTGGCGAATCATGTGTTGACGCAGGGCCGTGGTGCCGAGATTGGGACCCTGGCCATGCTTCACTTTCTGCCCACAGATTTTGCATGTGACTACGCTAAGGTCCTCCGGATTCTTTATGAAGAACAACCACACCGCAGAGTAGCTGATTTTCCCACCCGTAGTTCGCACTATTTCACTGCTATTGGTGCCGTCTCCAGGAACCCCTGTTCCACTACCTCCCTGAATGGTAGCTTGCCGCGAAGCAGGTGGTCTCCCCCTGGCACGTTTGGCTCCTGAATTTCCACTACTGCCACCACCACGCTGATTGCCAACCGTGCTACCGCCTTGTTGCCTCATAGACAAAGAGCAAATCTCTTCTCCTGATGATGATGAAGCCCCGGCTTCTGCACCGGGCTCCCAATTGCGATCGGCTTCATCATCATCAAAAGATGTGTGCACGTCACTGATGTCCTCCTAGTGTTCCACAACAGTGTCTGCCTCAGGACCCTGAGCAATTGAAACACCGCCTCCCACGTCACTCTCCGCATCACTACTTGGCCGCCTTGCGAACCAAGGGATGCATGTCTCCTCACATTCTTGGCTGCCCAGTAGATGCTGACTGTCCTCTATTACATCGTCCTCGCTAAATAGTGGAGCTGAACCCAAAGCATGAGATACTTCTTTGGGAGAGGGAATAGCATAGGACAAAGGAAATGGGATTACAGGGACTGCTCCCGGGCCATGCCAACTGAGGGTTGTGTCTGAGGAACCCACCGACTCTTGACTGGGGTTGTCAGATGTCGCTTGTGATGATGGGGATGAGTGTGCAAACCAATTGACGAGGAGAGATGGGTCGACGACACGACCGCTGGGTGTTAACGGGAGCTCAGGCCTATTGCTGCGACTCCTGCTGCCACTCGCCCCAAGTCTGCTGCCAACTCTGCCTGACATATGTAGGCCTCTGCCCCTTCTCTGTGCACGTCCTGGCACTTCCCTGCCTCACATACTTAGTGCGTTTATGAGGTATAGAACAGCAGCAGGCGATTACTTATGGCTGTCCTTTCAAAGTATATAGGCCCTAGACAGAATAACAGTTACTAAATAGTACACTCCTTTGTTGTATGTATGCCCTTTGCAATGATGAGCGCACTGTTAAGCGTATTTATGCGCAGAAAAAACTCTTTTTTTGTTGTGTACACCGGCCAGTGTATACTAATGTGTGGAATAGCACTGAATTTAGCGCCGAGACAGAAATACAGGTACTAAATAGTACACTACTTGGTTGTATGTATGCCCTTTGCAATGATGAGCGCACTGTTGAGCATATTTGTATGGTATATGGTACACTATTTGCTTGAATTTAGGCCCTTTGCAATGATAAGGCCACTGAAAAAGCGTATTTTTACGCAGGAAAACCTTTTTATTCTTTAATAGACCGGCAGGTGTATAACGTGTGGTATAAAACAGAAATGCAGGTACTAAATAGTACGCTATTTGCTTGTATGTAGGCCCTTTGCAATGATAAGGCCACTGTTAAGCGTATTTTTACGCAGGAAAACCTTTTTTTTTTTCTTTAATACACCGGCAGGTATATAACGTGTGGTATAACACTTAATTTAGCACAGAGACAGAAAAAAAGGTAGTATATGGTACGCTCCTTGCTTGTATTTAGGCCCTTTGCAATGATAAGGCCACTGTTAAGCGTATTTTTACTCAGGAAAAAATTTATTTTCTTTAACCCCTTAAGGACGCAGGACGTAAATGTACGTCCTGGTGCGGTGGTACTTAACGCCACAGGACGTACATTTACGTCCTGTGCATAACCCCGCGCATCGGAGCGATGCCTGTGTCATGCGCGGCTGTTCCCGGCTGCTGATCGCAGCCAGGGATCCGACGGCAATGGCCGACGCCCGCGATCTCGCGGGCGTCCGCCATTAACCCCTCAGGTGGCGGGATCAATACAGATCCCGGCATCTGCGGCAGTGCACGATTTCAATGAATGATCGTGCTGCTGCGGGGATCCGATCATTCAGAACGGCGCACGGAGGTCCCCTCACCTGCCTCTGTTCGGCTCCCGGCGTCTCCTGCTCTGGTCTGAGATCGAGCATACCAGAGCAGAAAATGACCGATAACACTGATCTGTTCTATGTCCTATACATAGAACAGATCAGTATTAGCAATCATGGTATTGCTATGAATAGTCCCCTATGGGGACTATTCAAGTGTAAAAAAAAAAAATGTAAAAAAATGTAAAAGTAAAAGTATAAAAAAAAAGTTAAAAATCTCCTTCCCCAATAAAAAAGTAAAACGTCCGTTTTTTCCTATTTTACCCCCAAAAAGCGTAAAAAAATAATTTTATAGACATATTTGGTATCGCCTCGTGCGTAAATGTCCGAACTATTAAAATAAAATGTTAATGATCCCGTACGGTGAACGGCGTGAACGAAAAAAAAAAGTCCAAAATTGCTACTTTTTTAATACATTTTATTTTAAAAAAATTATAAAAAATGTATTAAAAGTTTTTTATATGCAAATGTGGTATAAAAAAAAAAAGTACAGATCATGGCCCTCATACCGCAGCTTATATGGAAAAATAAAAAAGTTAGAGGTCATCAAATTAAAGGGATTATAAACGTACTAATTTGGTTAACAAGTTTGTGATTTTTTTTAAGTACAACAATAATAGAAAAGTATGTAATAATGGGTATCATTTTAATCCTATTGACCCTCAGAATAAAGAACACGTGTCATTTTTACCATAAATTGTACGGCGTGAAATGAAACCTTACAAAATAAGCAAAATTGCGTTTTTCTTTTTAATTTCCCCACAAAAATAGTGTTTTTGGTTGCACCATACATTTTATGATATAATGAGGGATGTCATTACAAAGGACAACTGGTCGCGCAAAAAACAAGCCCACATACTAGTCTGTGGATGAAAATATAAAAGAGTTTTGATTTTTAGAAGGCGAGGAGGAAAAAATTAAAACGTAAAAATTAAATTGTCCTTAAGGCCAAAATGGGCTGAGTCCTTAAGGGGTTAATACACCAGCAGGTGTATAACGTGTGGTATAACACTGAATTTAACACAGAGACAGAAAAAAAGGTGGTATATGGTACGCTATTTGCTTGTATTTAGGCCCTTTGCAATGATAAGGCCACTGTTAAGCGTATTTTTACGCAGGAAAAACTTTTTTTTCTTTAATACACTGGCAGGTGTATAACATGAGGTATAACACTGAATTTAGCACAGAGACAGAAAAAAAAGTGGTATATGGTACGCTATTTGCTTGTATGTAGGCCCTTTGCAATGATAATGCCACTAAAAAAGCGCATTTGTACTCAGGAAAAACTTTTTTCTTCTTTAATACACTGGCAGGTGTATAACATGAGGTATAACACTGAATTTAGCACAGAGACAGAAAAAAAGGTAGTATATGGCACACTATTTGCTTGTATGTAGGCCCTTTGCAATGATAAGGCCACTGTTAAGCGTATTTTTACGCAGGAAAAACTTTTTTTTCTTTAATACACCGGCAGGTGTATAACGTGTGGTATAACACTGAATTTACCACAGAGACAGAAAAAAAGGTAGTATATAGTAGGCTATTTGCTTGTATTTAGGCCCTTTGCAATGATAAGGCCACTGTTAAGCGTATTTGTACTCAGGAAAAAAAAAATTCTTTCATACACTGGCAGGTGTATAACGTGTGGTATAACACTGAATTTAGCACAGAGACAGTAACAGGTAAAAAATGGTAAAAAGGCACTAAAGTCCACACTAATATCACTTATTTCTGAACATCAGCAGGACCCAACAGTGCAGCACCACAAAAAAAAAATCCAGGGATTAAACCCTAAATTGCACTCTGTCACACAATTCTGAGCAGCAGAAGATTTGTGGAGAAAAAAAACCTCAATAGAGCTGAAAAATGAGGAGATGAGATGCTTCAGAAAGTTCAGGCAGCTTGGAGATCTGTATGAGGCAGCTGACAGCTATCTGCCCCTCTCTGCTGCAATGCTCAATAACGTGAATAGGAGGTTTAGCAATCAATGATCCTTCTCAGTGTAACAGCAAAGCACTCTGCACTCCTGCCTTTCCCTAATGCTGATGTGACTAGCAGTTGCAGTGTAACGTTGTGGTATGAGCTATTCACACACACACAGTCTCGTCCTCTCCATCTGAGTGCATAGATGAAATGGAGAGGCAAGATGGCTGCCAATTATATAGGGGCTGTGACATCACAGGGGTCAGTGAACACTGATAGGCTGCATCTCACATGTGGTTCAGGGTCAGCCCGCCTACCTTCATTCCTGCCGCTGTTTCCCGCCCTCCAATAATCCCCTGCCCCATGTACTCACATGTGGATCCACCATCTTAGCTCTCCAATAGGCTGGAATGCTGTAAAATGGAGTTTAATGAAGCGATTCGTGCGATAGAATCGCGGCGATATTCGTATTTGTTGCGAATCGAATTTTTCATGAAATTCGTAACGAATTCGGGTTCGTCAAGTTCGATTCGCTCATCTCTAGACACAATGTACTTTGTTAGAAGTAAATTGTGGTCCATACATTCAGCATTCTATTTTGTAAACAAATTGAATTTCTCTGCTTGTACAAAAGATAGTTATTATGACACATTAGTTATTAATTCACATTTAAAAGATGTCTACTTTATGTTGATATAATTTATTTATTTTTTTAGTTAGAATGTTAGAAAAATTTTGAAGGAATTTTCCAATTACAAGACTATTTTTAGTGACCAGTTCAATTCTGAAGTGGATTTCAGAGGGGCTGTATGTTAGAAACCATCATGAATCAGCTAATTTAAGAAAAAACAAAATGCTACCCTCAAAGTATTGAGATGAAGTTTAATATCTCCTAAGGTATTTAAAAAAAAATGTTTATTTTTCTGCAGATATTTTGTTCAACTTTTTTTTTTTATCCCCCTCCCTCTGTCACTATGGTGATTCTGTGGTCACTGCTGACTGCAGCATCTAAAGGGTTGCGGCAGAAGCATGTAACAGTCACCTCCTGCCGTGGATAACAATGCCTCTGCTCCTGAGCTGGTATCATCCTCAGGACATTCAGTTGCAGGAAATACCTGCTTAAAGGGGTACTCCGGTGAAAACCTTTTTTCTTTTAAATCAACTGTTGGCAGAAAGTTAAACATATTTGTAAATTACTTCAATTAAAAAATCTTAATCCTTCCTGTACTTATTAGCTGCTGACAGAGGAAATTCGTTTCTTTTTGGAATGCTCTCTGATGATCACGAGCACAGTGCTCTCTGCTGACAGTATTATAATAAAAATAATGTTTTATTTAATTGTTGTCCTTAGTGGGATTTGAACCCAAATCCCCAGCACTGCAAGGCAACAGTGCTAACCACTGAGCCACCATGCTGCCCTTAGCTTTCAGCTGCTATGCATCTGCTATGCATGGTTGCTAAAATTGACAGAGATGTCAGCAGAGAGAACTGTGCTCGTGATGTCATCAGTGTCCCAAAAAGGAATTTCCTCTGTAGCATTCAGCAGCTAATAAGTACTGGAAGGATTAAGATTTTTTAGTAGAAGTAATTTACAAATATGTTTAACTTTCTGCCACCAGTTGATTTAAAAGAAAAAAGGTTTTCACCGAAGTACCGTATATACTCGAGTATAAGCCGAGTTTTTCAGCACGATTTTTCGTGCTGAAAACACCCCCCTCGGCTTATACTCGAGTGAACTCTCCACCCGCAGTGGTCTTCAACCTGCGGACCTCCAGAGGTTTCAAAACTACAACTCCCAGCAAGCCCGGGCAGCCATCGGCTGTCCGGGCTTGCTGGGAGTTGTAGTTTTGAAACCTCCGAAGGTCCGCAGGTTGAAGACCACTGCGGCCTTCGACATCATCCAGCCCCCTCTCACCCCCTTTAGATCTGTACAGTACTTGCCTCCGCTCGGCGCTGGTCCGGTGCCGCAGGACTGTCCGGAGAGGAGGTCGTCCGGTGGGATAGTGGTTCCGGGCTGCTATCTTCACCGGGGAGGCCTCTTCTAAGCGCTTCGGGCCCGGCCCCAGAATAGTCACGTTGCCTTGACGATGACTCAGAGGTACGTTCATTACCAACGTACTTCTGCATCATCGTCCAGGCAACGCCTCTATTCCGGGCCCGCAGCGCGGAGAAGAGGCTTCCCCAGTGAAGATAGCAGCCCGGAACCACTATCCCACCGGATGACCTCCTCTCCAAACAGTCCTGCAGCACCGGACGAGCGCCGAGCGGAGGCGAGTACTGTACAGAACTAAAGGGGGTGAGAGGGGGCTGGATGATGTCGAAGGCCGCAGTGGTCATCAACCTGCGGACCTCCGGAGGTTTCAAAACTACAACTCCCAGCAAGCCCGGACAGCCGATGGCTGCCCGGGCTTGCTGGGAGTTGTAGTTTTGAAACCTCTGGAGGTCCGCAGGTTGAAAACCACTGAGGGCGGATGATGACAAGAGGATGATGAAGGGGGGGTGTGGGATGATGAAGGGGGGTGGGGATGATGACAAGGGGATGATGAAGGGGGGGTGGGATGATGACAAGGGGATGATGAAGGGGGGATGTGTGGGATGATGACAAGGGGAAGATGACAGGTGATGATGATGAGGGTCTGGATGATGACAGGTGGTGATGATGATGAGGATGTTAATGACGGGGGTCTGGATGATGACAGGGGGGATGATGTATTTCCCACCCTAGGCTTATACTCGAGTCAATTACTTTTTCTGGGATTTTGGGTTGAAATTAGGGGCCTCGGCTTATACGGTACTCTTTTAATTTGACGAACCATGTATGTCATTCTGTGGAAAAATGCATGCACTGTTTCTCCCGTTACTATCTTCCGTCACAAAATAAAGGCCGTTATTGATAAGGGGCTATAATGGGTTAAAACGGCTATTAGAAAAATCCCATAGACTATAATGGGATTTTCTAACGGCCGTATAGGATTTTGTAACTGTCGCTTTTAGCTGATTTTCAGACGGAACTTCGTACGGATCTTTAAAACTGAGTCATTTTGTAGTGTAAAAGAAGACTAAAATTAAAATAAAGCAACTTTGCAAAAAGCTTTCATTGCAGATATCCTCAGCATTTAAATTGCAACACGAAGAAGGACAAGTCTCAAGGTTATGAAAATCAAGATCACATTTTCAAGCACCGAGCTCCAATCTGTGACATATATATAGAAGAGGCTTCAGTGGTAAAGAAGCCAGAATGAAAACATATTCACATGAAACTGGATCAAGTCAGTAAGTACAATATGATTGTGCGGTGCCTCCTGTTTGTTTTCACGCCAGTTATCGACACTTGTCACGAACTGAGAGGAACAGAATTCTTTGACTGAGAGATCTTGGTTTATTTTTGGCAGATGAACCAGAATGACTGCAAAAGGTGCACAGAGGTTGAACTTCTGCATAGATAGAACAATGGTGCATTGTGATTCAATCTGTAGTGTTATGGAAATTGGATGTCACATATTAAGGCTAGGTCATCAAACATAACTACACAAACTATTAAAATGCACTTGCACAACATTGGGCTATAAGCATGTCTGGCTACAGATGTTTCATTGACTTCATGCCACCACTCTCATGCAGAGCATGATGGCAATGGAGACTGGAATGGAGATCTGTCCTTTTCAGTGACGAGGAGAGCTTTTGTCTTGGACACCATAATAGTGGTAACTTCGGCGCGAGACACCCACTGGTGTTCTCTCTCTTACCACTCCTAGCCCGTGCTGTGCTCTCCCTTCTCTCCTTACATGGTCTCCACTATTCCTCCAAAATCAGGTCCAAGCCAGCATTCTCCCCTCCTTCTGCTTCAGCTTCATGTCCCAGCAGCCAGACTTCACCCTGCACTTCCTTCAGCTGTACCCGCCTGTTCTAGCTTGCCATCATCTATGCCTGAGCATCATTGGTTCTAAGTGTTCCATGCAAAGGTTTTCACATTCTTAACGCTCTTCCTTGTATCCTGACCCATGGTTGTTCCCAGTTACCAATTCTGTCAAAATCCTCCTGTACTTTTCTGTTCCTGCTGTTGCTGACCTGAACCTGTGCCACCGGCTACCTGGCATAATGTATGGTAGCTGGACCCCTCTTGTCTTCATTATATTGATATGGTCAAGGAACCAGTGATCTCTGATCTCTCTCTGGCTCTCAAATAAAGTGTGTCTGCAGCATAACCCAATTCTACATATTGCAGGGGAGAGGGGTCTTTGCTGTCAGATCCCCTCAAGATCAGCCATTTATGCCATGTCTTGAGGATGGGGGATATGTTGTCTTTCACCAGACAACATCTTTAAGCTTGATACTATTTTCTTCTTTATTCTATAGCCTCATCCAATGTAATAATGTAATTAAGTGGTAATTTGTAAGTAATAAGCTTGTCTACTCATTCAGTACATGAATCCTTTGTATATTTTATTTGTTCTTAGATAATTAAATTTACACAGGTAAGACTGTCCAGGTCTATGTGACCCCTGGAAATCACCTGTTATAAGGATTATTTACCAATAGGCACAGTATCATGAACCATGCGTATTCATAGGTAAATTGTTTTTAATCCTGGACAACCCCCTTAAGGAGTTGACTACTTGATCGATGGAGCACAAGACAATCTGTGACAGCATGATACTGAAATTTAATAAATTGGTTTCCATGGTAACCCTCCACCCAATGTAAAAAATAGTTACCAACCTTGTATCTAGAGATGAGCGAATCGAACTTGACGAACCCCAATTCATTACGAAGTTCATGAAAAATTTGATTAACAGCGAATACGAATATCGCCGTGATTCTATCGCACAAATCGCTTCATTAAACTCCATTTTACAGCGTTCCAGGCTATTGGAGACCTAAGATGGCGGATCCACATGTGAGTACATGGGGCAGGGGATTATGGGAGGGCGGGAAACAGCGGTGGGAATGAAGGTAGGTGGGCTGACCCTGAACCACATGTGATATGCAGCCTATCAGTGTTCACTGACCCCTGTGATGTCACAGGCCCTATATAATCGGCGGCCATCTTGCCTCTCTTCATTTCATCTATGCACTCAGATAGAGAGGACGGGACTGCGTGTGTGTGAATAGCTCAAACCACAACGTTACACTGCAACTGCTAGTCACATCAGCATTAGGGAAAGACAGGAGTGCAGAGTGCTGTGCTGTTACACTGAGAAGGATCATTGATAGCTAAACCTCCTATTCACGTTATTGAGCATTGCAGCAGAGAGGGGCAGATAGCTGTCAGCTGCCTCATACAGATCTCCAAGCTGCCTGAACTTTCTGAAGCATCTTATCTCCTCATTGTTCAGCCCAATTGAGTTTATTTTTCTCCACAAATCTTCTGCTGCTCAGAATTGTGTGACAGAGTGCAATTTAGGGTTTAATCCCTGGATTTTTTTTTTGTGGTGCTGCACTGTTGGGTCCTCCTGCTGGTCAGAAATAAGTCATATTAGTGTGGACTTTAGTGCCTTTTTACAATTTTTCACCTGTTACTCTGTCTCTGTGCTAAATTCAGTGTTATACCACACGTTATACACCTGCCGATGTATTAAAGACATTTTTTTTTTCCTGAGTACAAATACGCTTAACAGTGGCCTTATCATTGCAAAGGGCCTAAATACAAGCAAATAGCCTACCATATACTACCTTTTTTTCTGTCTCTGTGCTAAATTAAGTGTTATACCACATGTTATACACCTGCCGGTGTATTAAAGAAAAAAACATTTTTCCTGAGTACA
Source organism: Hyla sarda (assembly GCF_029499605.1). Lineage (NCBI taxonomy): Eukaryota > Metazoa > Chordata > Amphibia > Anura > Hylidae > Hyla > Hyla sarda. The sequence continues at coordinate 126,916,482 of NC_079191.1, forward strand.
AATACGCTTTTTCAGTGGCCTTATCATTGCAAAGGGCCTACATACAAGCAACTAGCGTACCATATACTACCTTTTTTTCTGTCTCTGTGCTAAATTAAGTGTTATACCACACATTATATACCTGCTGGTGTATTAAAGAAATCATTTTTTTCCTGAGTAAAATATACGTATAACAGTGGCCTTATCATTGCAAAGGGCCTAAATACAAGCAAATAGCGTACCATATACTACCTTTTTTTCTGTCTCTGTGCTAAATTAAGTGTTATACCACACATTATATACCTGCCGGTGTATTAAAGAAAAAAAGTTTTTCCTGCATAAAAATACGCTTAACAGTGGCCTTATTATTGCAAAGGGCCTACATACAAGCAAATAGCGTACTATTTAGTACCTGTATTTCTGTTTTATACCACACGTTATACACCTGCTGGTGTATTAAAGAAAAAACGGGTTTCCTGTGTAAAAATACGCTTTTTCAGTGGCCTTATCATTGCAAAGGGCCTTAATTCAAGCAAATAGTGTACCATATACCACCTTTTTTTCTGTCTCTGTGCTAAATTAAGTGTTATACAACACGTTATACATCTGCCGGTGTATTAAAGAACAAAAAAAGTTTTTCCTGCGTACAAATACGCTTAACAGTGCGCTCATCATTGCAAAGGGCATACATACAACCAAGTAGTGTACTATTTAGTACCTGTATTTCTGTCTCGGTGCTAAATTCAGTGCTATTCCACACATTAGTATACACTGGCTGGTGTATACAACAAAAAAAGAGTTTTTTTTCTGCGTATAAATACGCTTAACAGTGCGCTCATCATTGCAAAGGGCATACATGCAACAAAGGAGTGTACTATTTAGTAACTGTTATTCTGTCTAGGGCATATATACTTTGAAAGGATAGCTGTAAGTAATCGCCTGCTGCTGTTCTATACCCTCATAAACGCATGTAGGCAGGGAAGTGCCAGGACGTGCACAGAGAAGGGGCAGAGGCCTACATACGTCAGGCAGAGTTGGCAGCAGACTTGGGGCGAGTGGCAGCAGGAGTCGCAGCAATAGGCCTGAGCTCCCGTTAACACCCAGCGGTCGTGTCGTCGACCCATCTCTCCTCGTCAATTGGTTTGCACACTCATCCCCATCATCACAAGCGACATCTGACAACCCCAGTCAAGAGTCGGTGGGTTCCTCAGACACAACCCTCAGTTGGCATGGCCCGGGAGCAGTCCCTGTAATCCCATTGCCTTTGTCCGATGCTGTTCCCTCTCCCAAAGAAGTATCTCATGCTTTGGGTTCAGCTCCCCTATTTAGCGAGGACGATGTAATAGAGGACAGTCAGCATCTACTGGGCAGCCAAGAATGTGAGGAGACATGCATCCCTTGGTCCGCAATGCGGCCAAGTAGTGATGCGGAGAGTGACGTGGGAGGCGGTGTTTCAATTGCTCAGGGTCCTGAGGCAGACACTGTTGTGGAACACGAGGAGGACATCAGTGACGTGCACACATCTTTTGATGATGATGAAGCCGATCAAAATTGGGAGCCGGGTGCAGAAGCCGGCTCTTTATCATCATCAGGAGAAGAGATTTGCTCTTTGTCTATGAGGCAGCAAGGCGGTAGCACGGTTGGCAATCAGCGTGGTGGTGGCAGTAGTGGAAATTCAGGAGCCAAACGTGCCAGGGGGAGACCACCTGCTTCGCGGCAAGCTACCATTCAGGGAGATAGTGGAACAGGGGTTCCTGGAGACGGCGCCAATAGCAGTGAAATAGTGCGAACTATGGGTGGGAAAATCAGCTACTCTGCGGTGTGGTTGTTCTTCATAAAGAATCCGGAGGACCTTAGCGTAGTCACATGCAAAATCTGTGGGTAGAAAGTGAAGCGTGGTCAGGGTACCAATCTCGGCACCACGGGCCTGCGTCAACACATGATTCGCCACCATAAAGCGGCCAGGGATAACCGTGGCTCCGAGGTAGTGGTCCAGCCTGCCGCATCACCCAGTGGCCATCCGCTCCCTCCGTCATCCAGCCAAGGCTCCACCACCTCAGCCGAAGGGAGCATTGTGTCAAACCATCCTTCTTGTGCTCCTGCTTCTCCCGCTTTTAGTCGGCCATTCCGCCAACAATCGATCTGCGAAGCCATGTCCAAGAGACAACAGTAAGCGCCCACTCATCCAACGGCGCAGAAGTTGAATGTGCTCCCGTCCAAGTTGCTGGTGTTGCAGTCCCTCCCTTTCCAACTGGTGGACTCTGCAGCTTTCAGGGAATTGATGGCTTGTGCCGAGCCGAGGTGGAGAGTCCCAAGCCGTCATTTCTTTGCGAAGAAGGCAGTACCAGCCCTGCATAAGTTTGTACAAGAGAAGGTGAGCCAGTCCTTGAGCCTGTCGATGTGTTCAAAAGTGCACGGCAGCGCCGATGTGTGGAGCTGTAACTACGGGCAGGGACAATGCATGTCTTTTATGGCCCACTGGGCAAATGTTGTTCCTGCACAGCCACAGCAGCAACTTGGACAGGTCACACCGCTTCCTCCTCCACGCTCTCGCTCCCAGGCAGTTGGTCCTTTTACAGTGTGCGCCTCCTCCTCCTCCTTCCCTGTGTCCTCGGCCTCCACTGCACATCCAAATCTCGGTGGCCCTTCATCGTACCATGTGTGTAGGGCACAGCGTTGTCAAGCCATCCTTCACATGGTTTGCCTTGGCAAACGGAGTCAAACAGGGGAGGAACTGCTGAAGTTCATTAGGGAAGAAATCCGAGTATGGCTTACTCCACGAAATCTGGAAATGGGAACCATGGTGACCTACAATGGGAAGAACATTGTGGCCGCGCTGCGACAAGGAAGTGTGAACCATTCGCCCTGCATGGCACACGTGTTGATTCTGGTTGTCAAGAAGTTCATCAAGTCTTCACCCCATTTGCAAGACGTCCTGACAATGGCAACGAAACTGTGCATGCACTTCAGCCACTCGTACACCGCCAAGCACACTTTGCTTGAGTTGCAGAGTCAGAACGGTATCCCACAACATAGTCTCATTTGTGACGTTGCCACACGTTGGAATTCCACCCTCTATATGTTGGACAGACTATACGAACAAAGAAAAGCCATCACAGATTTTGTGATGATACAAGCAGATAGGAGTACCCCCCTGTGTAACTTCAATGTGAACGAGTGGCAGCTCATACGTGACACCTGCCGTTTGCTGAGGCCCTTTGAGGAAGCCACATTTTTTTTAGCCATGAACGACGTAATTCCACTCCTACATTTACTCAAAAAAATGATTGAAAACATGGCTCGTCACGGCAATGGAGATGTTGCGCCTACATCAGAAGGCTACATGAGTCCTGTGGGGGATGAACTGGAAGAGGATGATGAGGGGCGGAGCACAGTTTACGGTAGATGAGATGGCCGGTGTTTCTGGTCATTGGACAGGAGGGGAGGAGCAGGAGCAGCCAGAGGAGCTGGAGGGTTATTACGAGGACCCAGACACACCGTGGCAGTATGCAGTGGAGATGGAGGCAGGTAGTCCCAGTGAGTCACTGTCACAAATGGCACGATGCATGCTGAGTTGCTTGCGTAGTGACCCCCGAATTGTCAAAATTCATCAGCGCGATGACTTCTGGATCTCCACCTTATTAGACCCTCGCTACCGGCCCAGAATGGGGGCCTTTTTTACACCCACTGAGAGGGAGGACAAACTGACTTACTTCAGGGAGCTTCTACGTAGTCGGTTGGCCGATGCCTATCGGCCACATGGTCCATCCACTCGCAGGTCTGACCTGGGGGGCCCTCTGCGCTCACCTTCCACTGCCACGGCTGCTGGGGAGGGGAGGGGTGGCAGGAGCAGTACCGGCTCAATCAGCAGCAGCCTGAGTCTACAGTCACTGATGAGTAGCTTCCTTCAGCCGCATAGTGAAGCTACTCATCAGCAGCAGGTGGACATGGAGCAGGACCTGAACCAGCAGGTAATGGCTTACCTCGACATGACCCTGCCAACAACCGTTGAAGATCCGCTGGACTTCTGGGGAGCCAAACTCGATTTATGGTCACAACTAGTGGAGTTTGCCCTGGAAAAGCTGTCCTGCCCGGCCAGTAGTGTGCCATCAGAGCGGGTGTTTAGTGCGGCCGGGGCCATAGTCACCCCAAGGCGAACTTGTCTGTCCACTAAAAATGTGGAGAGACTGACGTTTGTCAAGATGAATCAGGGATGGATCAACCAAAATTTCCAGCCACCAATGACAGATGGGTCTGAGTAGATTGACCATGCTCCTACAACAACATTTTCTCTATTGTGGTTGGTTATGAAACCCTCTGGGGAAGACCTGGGGATTGTACGGCCGCTTGACACATACGGCCCTTTGATTGGCTCTGACCGGCCCGCGCTGATTGGGGGACAACTATGCTGCCTAATCTGGAGGACATCTATGCTGCCTAATCTGGGGGACAAGTATGCTCCTAATCTGGGTGACATCTATGCTGCCTAATCTGGGGGACAACTATGGTCCTAATCTGGGGGACATCTATGCTGCTTAATCTGGGGGACAACTATGCTCCTAATATGGGGAAAACTGAAGCTTCTGGCTTTGGGCCTATAATTTTTTGAAGTTTAGCAGTAGCTAAATACATGCTTAATGCAAATGTCAACATTGATCTTTAAATGTAAGGGGTTATGAAACCCTCTTGGGTACTGCGAATGACTGCTCAAGACTCATTCTGTGTCTTTCACAAACTACTTGCCTCCCTGGTGCCTCAGGCCTTGGGCCTATAATTTTTTGTAGTTTAGCAGTAGCTAAATACATGCTTAAACAATAATGATCGTTAAATTCTCGGCGCTCTGCCAGGGCCTTCTCCTACCCCTCCTGGGCCGATCCGAGGACCTCACTAACCAACTCACTAACTAATCCAATCGCTTATAGCGACGGGCGTTGTGTACAAAGGGCAGGGACTTAATAAACGCCAGTTTATGACCCTCACTTACTGGTAATTCCTCGTTTTAAGATTAAATAATTGCAATCACAGATCCCTGTCACGAACTGGTTTCAGCGTGCAACACGCACCTGTCCTTGAAAGATAGAGAGACGCTAATCCGTTCAGCGGAGCGCTAGTGCGGCCCAGGACATCTGAGGCCATAACACACCTGTTATTGCTCGATCTCGCAATTGATCAGGCAAGGTAAGGGGTTATTAAAGCCTCTTGGGTACTGCTGAGGCCTACTCCTGACTGCTCCTGGTCCAATGTATGGGGTAATTAAACACTCTTGGGTAGTGTTATTGTTAAATTTACTGGTAATTTTATCAGCAATAAAATTTAATTTTGCAGAATGCTAACCGTTACACAACGGAACGCTTGTTGCGTGTGATTTTTTAATGAAAAAAAAAAATAGATGGAGAGGGATTAACTCTGCTTAATCATTTTTGGCGAATAGAATCCTTTTGCCATCTGATTTTTTTATACACACATGTAATAATTTTTTTAACCAAATTTCAAACATTGTGTGGTTTATTACTTTTGAGAACAATGTCTTTGCGTGGTCCACCATCCTGCATTATAGAGTCTTCTTAACTGCTGTATATGCGTCTGTTTTTTAAAAAAAAAGGTATTTTGTCAGACAATTTAGAAAAAAATTTGCGTTTTTTTGGGGTGGATTGTGAAGCCCGGGTGTGTAGTGTGTACTCCTTCATTAGTCAACTCCAGTCTGTGTCCGTTAGGCAATATATGGGTTACTGATGCAGCAGAGGTGGGGCCTTGGTCTTGGAATTTCAATTATTTAAAAAAAATTAACATATTGTGTGGTTTATTATATTATAGAAGAATGTCTTTGGGTGGTCCACCGTCCTGCCTTATAGAGTCTTCTGAAATGTTGGATATGCGCTTGTGCTTACACAAAGTTGTAAATGAAAAAAAAAAATGTATACAATTTTGTTGATTTTGGGGCGGATTGTGAAGCCCTGTGTGTACTGGTGCATCAGCCAACTCCAGGCTTTGTCCTTAAGGCAATAAATGGGTTCCTGATGCCGCAGAGGTGGGGCCTGGGTCTGGGAATTTAAAATTTTTGGATTGCGGGTGCTACAAAAAAAAGATGGACACACGCTAATCCGTTCAGTGGAGCACGCTTGCGGCCCCGGAAATCAGAGGGCATAACACACCTGGTATTGCTCGATCTCGCAATTGATCGTGCAAAGGTAGGGGGTTATTAAAGGCTCTTGGGTACTGCTGAGGCCTACTCTTGACTGCTCCTGGTGCAATGTATGGGGTAATTAAACACTCTTGGGTAGTGTTTTTTTTTTTTTTTTTTTAATTTACTGATAATTTTATAAATAATAAAATTTAATTTTCCTGAATGCTAATCGTTACACAACGGAACGCTTGTTCGTGTGATTTTTTAATGAAAATAAATAAATAAATACAGACAGGGATTAACTCTGCTTCATCATTTTGGGCGAAAAAAGTCCTTTGGTGATCTGATCTTTTGGAGACAGATGCGCTTACACACATATTGAATTATTGTAAAAAAAATTCAAACATTGTGTGGTTTATTATTTTTGAGAAGAATGTCTTTGGGTGGTCCACCGTCCTGCATTATAAAGTCTTGTGAACTGTTGGATATGTGCTTGTTCTTACACAAAGGTATTTCTTTAAAAAATTTCTAAAATGTTGTTGTTTTTTGGGGGGGATTGTGAAGCCCTGGTGTGTACTCTTGCATCAGCCAACTCCAGGCTGTGTCATGCAGGCAATATATGGGTTACTGATGCCACAGGGGTGGGGCCTGGTTCTGGAAATTTCAAATTTTTGGATAGCGGGTGCTACCAATGAGAAATCTTTGACAAAAATTTCTCATTGTGTTGATTTTTGAGGGGAGATTGTGAAGCCCTGGTGTGTACTGGTGCATCAGCCAACTACAGGCTGTGTCCTAAAGGCAATATATGGGTTCCTGATGCCGCAGAGGTGGGGCCTGGGTCTTGAAATTTCAAATTTGTGGATAGCGGGTGCTACCAATGAGAAATCTTTGACAAAAATGTCATATATTGTGTTGGTTTTTGGGTGGGGATTGTGAAGCCCTGGTGTGTACTCTTGCATCAGCCAACTCCAGGCTGTGTCAAGCAGGCAATATATGGGTTACTGATGCCACAGGGGGGGGGGGGGGGGCTGGTTCTGGAAATTTCTAATTTTTGGATAGCGGGTGCTACCAATGAGAAATCTTTGACAAAAATTTCTCATTGTGTTGATTTTGGAGGGGGGATTGTGAAGCCCTGGTGTGTACTGGTGCATCAGCCAACTCCAGTCTGTGTCCTACAGGCAATATATGGGTTACTGATGCCGCAGAGGTGGGGCCTGGGTCTGGAAATTTCAAATTTTTGGATAGCGGGTGCTACCATTGAGAAATCTTTGTAAAAAATGTCATATATTGTGTGTTTTTTTGGGGGGGATTGTGAAGCCCTGGTGTGTAGTATACTAGTGCATCAGCCAACTCCACGCTGTGCCATTCAGCCACTAAATGGTCTCCTCTTGCCACGCTATGTCCACGCTATGTCATTCAGTCACTATATGGTCTCCTGACACTGATGCCACCACCAGGCTCTGTCATTGTGCTGCTGTGCGGCAGTGACTCTAAGGGTGATGCTGGTAATCTGCATGCTATTCTGAATAACAGTATTATTTCACTACCCCAGCACACTCCATATGCGTTTTACGACACAGCAAAGTGTTCTATACCCCTATAGAGGCTGTATGTAGGCTAGAAATAGCCTTTTTTAACATCGATTCGCCACAAATAAATTCGGATCGAAACAAACTTTTCGGGAAAATTCGGCTAATCGACCGAATCGAATTTTTGAAAAGTTCGCTCATCTCTACTTGTATCCTTAGATCAAGATGTCACTTAACAATCATTATCCCTGAATCAGGGTAAGCGTATACATACGTGATTAAATCACTTGTCTTGATGCCCAATATACAATATGTAAATAATGGATAACAGCAGAAGCATCTCTACAATTAGGCCATTTAGGCTGCCTCCTAAGGCCTCGCATTAGTGGAGGCCTTGCTTTGGCCCCAACCACCTCAAGTTCAACAGCTCCTGCTGTGTCTGTCCAGTCCATGCTGCCCCTCTGCCTTTTTAAATGAGTACTCCGGCTAAAATGTACTTATTCCCTATTCAAAGTTGTAGCTCTCAGTGAGGAGCATGTGTTGTCTACCGGTAGATGGCACATGCTCCATTTATTTCTATTGGAGCGTCGGTGCTGCACTTGGGTACTTTCATGCTCCCATAGAAATTAACAGAGCACACCCCTCACTGAGCGTCGGGTCCCTTCCCAGTTATCGCAGGGGGCCCAGCACTCAAATTCCCAGGATCAGGTACTTATCCCCTATCCTGTGGATTGGGGATACTTTTTTTTTTTTTAGTTTTTATCGAAGGAGATCTCCTTTAACCCCTTCACGACGAGCGACGTACATGTACGGCGCCGCGAAGTGTCACTTGGCGTGCGGCGACGTACATGTACGTCGTAGGGTTCCGGGAGCTCCGCGTCACCGGTAGCGGTGATCGGGCCGGCATGACTGCTGTTATCTAACAGCAGGCATCCCGGCACATCGCCGAGGGGGGTCCTGAGACCCCCCCCCCCCATGACCGCGATGCGCGCAAATCGCAGGTCAATTCAGACCTGCGATCTGCGCGATTCCGGGTCATACGGGTCACTGGTGACCCGGTGACCCGGAAAATAAGAGGGATCGGGGGTGTCCGAGACACCCTCGATCCCCCTAAAGGGATAGGAGTTCGGTGGCAGGGGTGCCACCCCTCCTATCCCTGCTATTGGTCGGCCGAGCGACCGACCGATAGCAGACCGGGGGAGGGGGGGGTTAAAGTTCGGTTCCCCCGCTTTGCCCACCTATCGGTGTCCGGGAAAAACGGGGGAACCGTCCAGGGAAGGTCGGCGCCGAAGGTCCCTACCTGGATCCCGGATCCCCGTTCGCAATCCTCTCCCACGTGCGGCGGCGGCAGCAATACTTCCGGGTCCTGCTAGGTGAGTTGTTGCCTACCAACATCCGGAGGGCCACAGTTTACAGTGGTCTCTAAACCGTGGCCCTCCAGATGTTGCAAAACTACAACTCCCAGCATGCCCAGACAGCTGTTTGCTGTGTGGGCATGCTGGGACTTGTAGTTTTGCAATATGTAGAGGGGTTCAGGTTGTAGATCACTAAGTGGTCTCAAACTGTAGCCCTCCAGATGTTGCAAAACTACAACTCTCAGCATGCCCAGACAGCAGTTTGCTGTCTGGGCATGCTGCGAGTTGTAGTTTTGCAACATCTGGAGGGCCACAGTTTTGAGACCACTGGACAGTGATTTACAACTTGAACCCCTCTAAATCTTGCAAAACTACAACTCCCAGCATTCAGGAACAGCATAAGGCTGTCTTGGCATGCTGGGAGTTGTACTTGCGTGCCTCCAGCCATTGCATAGCTACATCTCCCAGCATGCCCTTCCGCAATCAGTACATGCTGGGAGTTGTAGTTTTGCAACAGCTGGAGGCACACTGGAAATTGGAAAATACTGGAAATTGGAAAATACTGAGTTAGGTCATAGAACCGAAGTCAAGGTTTTCCAGCCAGTGTGCCTCCAGCTGTTGCAAAACTACAACTCCCAGCATGCATGGTCTGTCAGTGCATGCTGGGAGTTGTAGTTTTGACCCCCCTCCCGTGTGAATGTACAGGCTACATTTACACTGGCGGCAGATTACAGTGAGTTCCCCGCTACAAATTTGAGCTGCGGGAAATTTTTCGCCGCAGCTCAAACTCCTAGCGGGAGACTCAGTGTAATCCGCCGTCAGTGTGAATGTAACCTAAAAACACTACACTACACTGCCATAAAATAAAGAGTAAAAGACTACATATACACATGTACACTGCCCCCCCCCCCAATAAAAATGAAAAACGTATTGTACGACAGTGTTTCTAAGATGGAGCCTCCAGCTGTTGCAAAACAAAAACTCCCAGCATTTCTGGACAGCAATTGACTGTCCAAGCATGCTGGGAGTTTAGCAACAGCTGGAGGCACCCTGTTTGGGAATCACTGGCATAGAATACCCCTATGTCCACCCCTATGCAAGTCCCTAATTCAGGCCTCAAATGCGCATGGCGCTCTCACTTTGGAGCCCTGTCGTACTTCAAGGCAACAGAATAGGTTCACATATGGGGTATCGCCGTACTCGGGAGAAATTGCCTAACAAATTTTGGGAGGCTTTTTCTCCTTTTACCCCTTATGAAAAGGAACAGTTGGGGTCTACACCAGCATGTTAGTGTAAAAAAATAATTTTTACACTAACATGCTGGTGTTGCCCTATACTTTTCATTTTCACAAGAGGTAAAAGGGAAAAACGCCCCCCAAAATTTGTAACGCAATTTCTCCCGAGTACGGAGATACCCCATATGTGGGCGCAAAGTGCTCTTGGGGCGCACAACAAGGCCCAGAAGGGAGAGTGCGCCATGTACATTTGAGGTGATTTGCACAGGGGTGGCTGATTGTTACAGCGGTTCTGACAAACGCAAAAAAAAAACACACCCACATGTGACCCCATTTTGGAAACTACACCCCTCATGGAATGTAATAAGGGGTGCAGTGAGAATTTACACCCCACAGGTGTCTGACGGATCTTTGGAACAGTGGTCCGTGAAAATGAAAAATTTTGCACAGCCCACTGTTCCAAAGATCTGTCAGACACCAGTGGGGGGTAAATGCTCACTGTACCCCTTGTTAAGTTCCTCAAGGGATCTAGTTTCCAAAATGATATGCCATGTGGGGGTTATTTTGCTGTCCTGGCACCATAGGGGCTTCCTAAATGCGACATGCCCCCCGAGCAAAATTTGCTCTCAAAAAGCCAAATATGACGCCTTCTCTTCTGAGCATTGTATTTCGTCCGCAGTGCACTTCAGGTCCACTTATGGGGTACCTCCATACTCAGAAGAGATGGGATTACAAATTATGGGGGGTCTTTTCTGCTATTAACCCTTTAAAAAATGTGAAATTTTGGGGAAAACCAACATTTTAGTGAAAAAAAAAATTTTTTTTTTACATATGCAAAAGTCGTGAAACACCTGTGGGGTATTAAGGCTCACTTTATTCCTTGTTATGTTCCTCAAGGGGTCTAGTTTCCAAAATGGTATGCCATGTGTTTTTTTTTTTTGCTGTTCTGGCACCATAGGGGCTTCCTAAATGCGACATGCCCCCAAAAAACCATTTTAGAAAAACGTACTCTCTAAAATCCCCTTGTCGCTCCTTCGCTTCTGAGCCCTCTACTGCGCCCGCCAAACAATCTACATAGACATATGAGGTATGTGCTTACGCGAGAGAAATTGGGTTACAAATATAAGTATACATTTTCTCCTTTTACCCCTTGTAAAAATTCTAAAATTGGGTCTACAAGAACATGCGAGTGTAAAAAATGAAGATTTTAAATTTTTCTCCTTCACTTTGCTGCTTTTCCTGTGAAACACCTAAAGGGTTAAAACATTTTCTGAATGTCATTTTGAATACTTTGGGGGGTGCAGTTTTTATAATGAGGTCATTTATGGGGTATTTCTAATATGAAGACCCTTCAAATCCACTTCAAACCTGAACTGGTCCCTGAAAAATTGCGAGTTTGAAAATTTTGTGGAAAATTGGAAAATTGCTGCTGAACTTTGAAGCCCTCTGGTGTCTTCCAAAAGTAAAAACTCGTCAATTTTATGATGCAAACATAAAGTAGACATATTGTATATGTGAATAAAAAAAAACATTTTTTTGAATATCCATTTTCCTTACAAGCAGAGAGCTTCAAAGTTAGAAAAATGCAAAATTTAAAATTTTTTCATCAAATTTTGGGATTTTTCACCAAGAAAGGATGCAAGTTACCATAAAATTTTACCACTATGTTAAAGTAGAATATGTCACGAAAAAACAATCTCAGAATCAGAATGAGAACTAAAAGCATTCCAGAGTTATTAATGTTTAAAGTGACAGTGGTCAGATTTGCAAAAAAGGGCTTCGTCCTAGAGGTGAAAATGGGCTCCGTCCTTTAGGGGTTAAGAGCGGTGGCGCTCGCGGCGTTCGTCTCTGTGCAGCACCCCGGTAAGACCCGCTGACCAGGAGCGCTGCACTGGTGTCACCGGCGGGGATGCGATCCGGCGGGGATGCGATCCTCACCTGCCCCGTCCTCTGGCTGTTCAGTCCCGACGTGCGCGCGCCGGCTCTCTGAAATTTAAAGGTCAGTGCACCATTAATTGGTGCCTGGCCCAATCAGTACCTGTACCTGTGCCATGTATATAAAAACCCACTTCCCCTTCCTGTCCTTGCCGGATCTTGTTGCCTTGTGCCCTGTGAAAGCGTTTAGTGTGTTCCCAAGCCTTTTTGCCCAGACCTTCTGCTGTTGCCCCTGACTACGACTCTTGCTGCCTGCCCTGACCTTCTGCTACGTCCGACCTTGCTCTTGCCTTGTCCCTGTGTACCGCGCCTGTCTCAGCTGTCAGCTGGGATTGAGTCGCTATCGGGTGGAACGACCTGGGGGTTACCTGCCGCTGCAAGTCCATCCCGCTTTGTGGCGGGCTCTGGTGAAAACCAGTAACCCCTTAGACTCCGTTCCCCTGGTACGGCCCATGCCATCACCCCACTGACACAGAGGATCCACCACCAGTGTCCTCGCTGCATACCAGTCCGGATCCTGACAGTTGATCCGGCCATGGATCCCGCTGAGGTCCCGCTGCCTAGTGTCGCTGACCTAACCATGGTGGTCGCCCAGCAATCCCAACAGATCGCGCAACAAGGACAGCAGCTGACTCAACTGACCGTCATGCTGCAACAGCTTCTGCCGCAACTTCAGCAATCATCTCCTCCGCCAGCTCCTGCATCTCCTCCGCAGCGAGTGGCTGCTCCCTGCTTCCGCCTTTCTCTACCGGACAAGTTTGATGGGGACTCTAAACAGTGCCGTGGATTCCTGTCCCAGTGTTCCCTGCACTTAGAGATGATGTCGGACCAATTCCCCACTGAACGGTCTAAGGTGGCTTTCGTGGTCAGTCTCCTGTCTTTAAAGGCCTTGTCATGGGCCACACCGTTCTGGGACCGCAACGATCCTGCCACTGCTACAGTCCAGTCCTTCTTCTCTGAAGTACGTAATGTCTTTGAGGAGCCAGCCCGGGCCTCCTCAGCCGAGACTGCTTTGCTGAACCTCGTCCAAGGGAGTTCTTCCGTAGGCAAATGCGCCATCCAGTTTCGTACCCTCGCCTCAGAGCTATCCCGGAACAATGAGGCCCTCTGCGCGACCTTCAAGAAAGGCTTATCCAGTAACATCAAAGATGTCCTGGCCGCACGAGAAATTCCTGCAAATTTGTCTGAACTTATCCATTTGGCCACCCGCATCAACATGCGTTTCTCTGAAAGACGCCAGGAACTTCGACAGGAAAAGGATCTTGTTCGCACCAGGCAATTTCTCTCCCCGGCTCCTCTCTTCCAAAGTCCTTTGCAATCTGTTCCTGTGCCTTCCGGCGAGGAGGCTATGCAAGTGGGTCGGTCCCGCCTGATCTTACAAGAGAGGACTCGCCGCCGTAACGAGAATCTGTGCCTGTACTGTGCTAGTACCGAACACTTCCTAAAAGACTGTCCTATCCGCCCTCCGCGTCAGGAGAGACGCACTCCATTAACTCACAAAGGTGAGACGACTCTTGGTGTGAATTTTATTTTGGCCTATTTTGTTAATAGGTTCAGCATCCCACTGACCAGTCTTGTCAAACCACTCTATATTTCTTCTGTCAACGGAGAAAAGTTGGACTGCACTGTGAGCTATCGCGCAGAACCCCTGCATATGAGCATTGGACTGCATCATGAAAAAATTTAATTTTTTGTTCTGCCCAACTGCACCTCTGAAGTTCTTCTCGGTCTGCCGTGGCTCCAACATCATGCTCCTACCCTTGACTGGACCACCGGGGAGATCAAAAGTTGGGGTCCTTCTTGTCTCAAATGATGCCTCACATTTGCTTCCACTGGTCAAAACCCAGTGGCTCCACCTATACCGGGCCTTCCCAAGGTCTACCAGGACTTTTCTGATGTTTTCTGCAAAAAGCAAGCAGAGATCTTACCTCCTCATAGGCCTTATGATTGTCCTATTGACCTCCTTCCTGGTACCACTCCGCCCCGGGGCAGGATCTACCCTCTGTCTGCTCCAGAGACTCAAGCCATGTCCGAGTATATCCAGGAGAACCTAAAGAGAGGTTTTATTTGGAAATCCTCATCCCTTGCTGGAGCGGGGTTCTTCTTTGTCTCTATAAAGGATGGATCCTTACGCCCATGCATTGACTACTGCGGTTTAAATAAAATGACCATCAAAAACCGCTATCCCCTGCCTTTGATCTCTGAACTCTTTGACCGTCTTTGTGGAGCTAATTTATTCACTAAATTGGAGTTAAGGGGCGCAAATAATCTTATTCGCATCAGGAAAGGTGATGAGTGGAAGACCGCATTCGATACTAGAGATGGATATTTCGAATATCTAGTTATGCCCTTTGGGCTCTGCAACGCCCCTGCAGTCTTCCAGGACTTCGTTAATGAGACATTTCGGGAATTATTATATACCTGTGTTGTGGTTTACCTGGACGACATCTTGAGTTTTTCCTCTAACTTGGAGGAACACCGTCGTCATGTCCGTCTAGTGCTCCAAAGACTTTGTGAAAACCACCTGTATGCTAAAATTGAAAAATGTCTCTTTGAATGCAACAGTCTTCCTTTCCTAGGTTACCTAGTCTCTGGCCAAGGGCTTCAAATGGATCCAGATAAACTGTCAGCGGTTTTGGATTGGCCACGCCCTTCTGGACTTTACGCTATCCAACGCTTCCTGGGATTTGCCAACTATTACCGACAGTTTATTCCCCACTTTTCCACCATTGGGGCCCCTATTGTGGCCCTGACTAGGAAGAATGCTAATCCTAAGTCATGGCCTCCTCAAGCAGATGAGGCCTTCAATCGTCTCAAAACTGCCTTCGCTACTGCACCAGTGCTGTCCAGACCTGATCCATTGAAACCTTTCTTCCTGGAAGTTGACGCTTCCTCAGTCGGAGCCGGAGCCATACTTCTTCAAAAAAAACTCTACCGGACGTAACATTACTTGTGGTTTTTTCTCTAAAACGTTCTCACCGGCAGAAAAAAATTACTCCATTGGAGATCGTGAACTTCTGGCCATCAAGTTAGCACTCGAGGAGTGGAGGCATCTATTGGAGGGTTCCAAACACCCCATTGTCATTTACACTGACCACAAGAATCTCACGTACCTCCAGTCTGCTCAGCGTCTGAATCCTCGCCAGGCTAGATGGTCGTTGTTTTTTGCCCGCTTTAACTTCGAGATAAACTTCCGTCCCGCAGACTAGAATGTCAGAGCTGACACCCTTTCTCGTTCCTCTGATGCCACCAAATCTGAAGCCCCTATGCATCATATCGTACCGCCTGAGTGCCTGGTCTCCTCTGCTCCAGCCTCACTGGGTCAAACCCCCCTGGAAAGACTTTTGTTCCTCCACGCCTTCACCTCAAGATCCTCAAATGGGGGCATTCCTCTCACCTAGCTGGCCATGCTGGCATTAAAAAGTCCATCCAGCTCATTTCCCGTTTGTATTGGTGGCCTACACTAGAGGGTGACGTTACTGATTTCGTTCGGGCCTGTACTATTTGTGCCCGGGATAAAAACCCTCGCCAGAAGCCTGCTGGACTCCTACTTCCTTTGCCTGTTTCTGAGCAACCATGGTCCCAAATTCCCATGGATTTCATTACTGATCTGCCCGTATCCCATGGCAACACCGTCATCTGGGTGGTCGTTGATTGTTTTTCCAAAATGGCACACTTCATTCCGCTTCCAGGTCTTCCTTCTCCGCCACAGTTGGCGAAGCAATTTTTTCTGCATATTTTTCGCCTTCACAGGCTTCCCACGCATATTGTCTCGGATAGAGGCGTTCAATTTTTGTCGAAATTTTGGAGAGCTCTCTGTAACCAATTAAAAATCAAATTAAATTTCTCGTCCTCCTATCACCCCCAATCCAATGGACAAGTAGAGAGAGTAAACCATATTCTTGGTGACTACCTGCGACATTTTGTCTCATTGACTGGGAGAATTGTGGCCCCGAAGAGAGGTCTTGGGAGCCCGAGGACAATATCCTCGACAAGGAACTCATCCATAGGTTCCTGGGCTCCAAAAAGAGGTGGAGACCAAAGGGGGGGTACTGTTACGCCGAGCGCTCCGGGTCCCTGCTCCTCCCCGGAGCGCTCGCGGCGTTCGTGTCTGTGCAGCGCCCCGGTCAGACCCGCTGACCGAGAGCGCTGCACTGGTGTCACCGGCGGGGATGCGATTTGCGTAGCGGGACGCGCCCGCCCGCGGGTCGCATCCCAATCTCCTCACCTGCCCCGTCCTCTGGCTGTTCAGTCCCGGCGCGTGCAGCCCCGCTCTCTAGGGCGCGCGCACGCCGGCTCTCTGAAATTTAAAGGGCCAGTGCCCCATTAATTGGTGCCTGGCCCAATCAGTACCTGCACCTGTGCCATGTATATAAAAACCCACTTCCCCTTCCTGTCTTTGCCGGATCTTGTTGCCGTGTGCCCTGTGAAAGCGTTAAGTGTGTTCCCAAGCCTGTTTACCCAGACCTTCTGCTGTTGCCCCTGACTACGACTCTTGCTGCTTGCCCTGACCTTCTGCTATGTCCGACCTTGCTCTTGCCTTGTCCCTGTGTACCGCGCCTGTCTCAGCTGTCAGCTGGGGTTGAGTCGCTATCGGGTGGAACGACCTGGGGGTTACATGCGCTGCAAGTCCATCCCGCTTTGCGGCGGGCTCTGGTGAAAACCAGTAACCCCTTAGACTCCGTTCCCCTGGTACGGCCCATGCCATCACCCCACTGACACAGAGGATCCACCACCAGTGTCCTCACTGCATACTAGTCCAGATCCTGACAGTGTGCCTCTACCAAGACTCTGCACTTTGCAGGTATCGTTCACTGGCCAGTGAACATTAAGAGCCTGGTCGATTGTATGAAAATGTGTATAATGCCTGCCCTACTACAGTACTACTACCAGTGCCATCAGCTATACACGCACACTCTTTCTGTACAGTGCCATGACATCACTGTGTATATTTTCGCAGTACTGTGACGTGTATATTAATCCTATAGTGTGACATCGCTGTATATTAACCCTGCACTGTAATGTCACTGTATATAAACCCTGTACTGTGACATCACTGTGCATATTAACCTCGTATTGTAGTTCACAGTACAGGGTTAATAAGCACAGTGATGTCAGATTCACTCTTGCATACAGGTGCAGTTGCAGTATAGAGGTACGGAAACAGGGTTTTCAATCAATGTTCAGTGTTTTATTCACACTTGGCGCACAGCAAACAGTCTTAAAGGGGTACTCTGGCGCTAAGACATGTTATCCCCTATACAAAGGGCAAGATGCTGTTATAATCAGGGGTGCTGCATGCAAGATCACGGGGGTCCCCAGCGGCGGGACCCCCGCGGTCAGGCATCTTATCCCCTATCCTTTGGATAGGGGATAAGATGTCTTAGCGCCAGAGTACCCCTTTAAGTGCCGAACAAATGAAAAAGGAACACAAGTTCACCTGCGTTCCTTAAGTGTTTGTTCACACCTGAGTCCATGCCATGCGGCATCAAGCAAGTCTTTTCCAGGCCTGCAGACAGTCTGCTCACCAGCTTCCAAACTCTCAGGGACGAACTCCACTCTCAGCTCTCTCTGGCAGTGTAAAGGACAGTCATAGATACATGTGAATCAGGTTTGAAATAAAAGGTTTTGAAGGTAGATTCAGAAGACCAGTTAGCAGTCTTGAGAACGTCAGTTAAGGATCCACCCAATTGGACTAGTTTAGTAGACATAGCATCTCTGGTGTAATGAGCACTGAATATAGAATAGTGTTGCTCGCGAATATTTGCAATGCGAATTCGCGAATATTTGCGAATATAGCACTATATATTCGCAATTATGAATATTAATTTTTTTTTTCACAGTACACATCACAGTGATCATCCCTCTCTGCTTCCAGCTTGTGTGGTGTAAAGAAGGCTCTAATACTACTGTGTGAGACTGGCGTACGGATTTTCACATACGCGAAAATTTGCATATGCTAATTTTCGCATATGCAAATTTACACTTACGTAAATTTTCACTACTGCAAATTTTTGCATATGCAAATTTTCTCTTATGTTAATTTTTGCATGTGCGAATATTACGAATATGCTAATTTAGCGAATATATGATTAATATTTGTCCATATATTGTTTAATCCACCTAGCTAAAGTAGTAGAGGAAACTGGAGAGTGAGTAGTTGAGAAGAAGACAGAAGTCTAAGAGGCGCAGTTTTTGCTTCATAAGATTTTAGGCAACAGACTACACCTAGTTTCTCCTGATGAGGAAAGGAAGGATAGAAAACTGTATGTAAATTGGTTATGGTCCATCTGGAGATGATAAATTGGACACCATTGGGTAAGTATTGTCTATGTGAAACGTCTAGAGCTTTAACATCCAAAACTCTTTTAATGGATATTAAACAAAGAAGAATAGTGAGTTTGAAAGATAATTTAAGAGAAAGGGAATCGTTATCATTCCATGATTTACAAGTCAAATGATATTTTGGACTAGGAGGTCTCTTAAAGTGAATCCCTTTTAGCAATTTACAAATCAAAGGATGTTTACCTATAAGTAGACTACGGGGGCATGAGTGAAGGATATGGCAGATCGGTATAAGTTTAAGTACGGTAAGCCTTACCTGAATCAAAAGATTCTGAAAGAAAATTTCCAGGCTGATCTATAAGCTAATTTGGTACCTGGGGCCCACACCTCACAGAGGATGTTCTTAGAAGATTGTAAAAGTTCTGAGATAAGTTCTGAAGGCCTGAAATTTTCCATGCTATCAATGACAGTTGATTGCATATGACAAGAGGGTGAGGATTCCCCCAATGGATCTTGTAGAAGATATAGATGAAATGGAAAAATCCTCGGAAAATCGATCGTCATTCCAAGAATCTGTAGAAACCATGACTGGGATGGCCACAAAGGAGTGATTAGAATCATGGTGGATTTCAGTATGCAGACTTGAAGAAGGACCCTGGATAGAAGAGCAAAAGGTGGGAACACATACAGGACTTCCTGAGGCCATGGTTGAAGGAAAGCGTCCACTCCCAAGGCTTTGGGGTACGGACGCGAACTAAAAAATTTGGGAAGTTGGCTCTTCAGCCAGGAAGCAAACAGATCCAGATGAAGAGGACCCCATAAAGAATTGATCTGTTGAAAAATGTTGGGATCTAATCTCCAATCGCTGGAGTCTGTGAAAAAAAAACAGGGATTCCAATCCGACACTGAATTGGAGAAGTCCAGAGGATACTTCGCTTTCAAAATTGTATTCCTGTCAAAACAAAATTGCCAAATGTCTTTTGTAATATTGGTGAGAAGTTGTGCTGCTTAAGTGATTGATGTATTGGGCCGCTGATATGTTGTCCATATGTAAGGGAATAGAACAATGAGAAAAAGTTTTTGCAAAACTTTTCAAAGCAATGAAACCTGCCAGGAGTTCTAAGTAGTTGATATGGAATTTTTTTTGGAGGGAGACCATTTCCCTCCTGTGGTGAGGGAATCGCAATGAGCATCCCATCTGGTTAAACATGCATCTGATTCTATGGTCCAGACTGGAATTGCATTGAAGATTGCTTTCCCGTTCAAAGATTGAATGTCATGAAGCCACCAACGAAGTTCTGAAGTTCTTCTTTGGCTTCTAAGGATAGTTGGATCTTGTCCGAATATTCAGATATTGGAGAGTTCGATAATGAAGAGGAGCTGGAAAAATGTCTTGGATGGAAGCTGAGTGTAAACCCACTATCCGAGCAATGGATCTCAAAGAAATTGATACATTGTTCAGAGCAGTTCGAATCTCCTTCCGGATTAAGGACTGTTTCTTCTATGTAGGAGTGTAGGATTGAGAAGGGCCTCTATATGTAGATCTG
The DNA here is from genome assembly GCF_029499605.1 of Hyla sarda. Classification (NCBI taxonomy): domain Eukaryota; kingdom Metazoa; phylum Chordata; class Amphibia; order Anura; family Hylidae; genus Hyla; species Hyla sarda. The sequence goes on from NC_079191.1 coordinate 126,936,471, forward strand.
AATTGAGATGCCACGACTGGGAAGTGGCCCTTTCCTCTCCCAGCCCGGGTGAAAACCTTAGGTTGAAATACCTTTTTTAATGAAGCCTGAGCTTTATCTAAAGATGAGAAGATGTCTACATATTTAGAAAGTTCCTTTAAAAAGGAATCTCCAAATAGTAGAGCTTCACTGGGAGAGGATTAATCTACATATAAATCTGAGGACGTCAGTTGAGATAACTGGGGATCCATTTTCATAAGTATTGTGCGCCTGCGTTCTGCGCAAAAGGCTGAGTTGACATTTCCAAATATACTTTCAAAACGGTCTATGAGTGTGCCAGCAAGTTAAGCTTCTTAAGTCATATCCAAGATCTTGGTCAATGGACCAAGTAGATTTAGAATCTTATCTATGCATGCTCTAAAGGATCGATTAAGACCCTTTTTTGGATTCTTACTGGATTTGAGCAAGTATTTTACTAATCTGGGGTCAATATCTGGTGTAGCAGCTGCAACAGATAGAAATAAATTAAGGGCAGAATGTCCTCCCCATCTTTACATTCGGATGTATTTAATTCTTTTTTAATCCAAAAATTTAAAAATGTTGCTACCTGTGGGTGAGGTGCCCAGTCTCCTGATCTGGGATGCTTAATTAAAGATGGATGGAAGAAAGGTTACCTGAACCATCCAAGATGATATCATCAGATTTTATTGAGTCCGGGAAATTGGAATCATTTTCCTCCGATATGTCAGAATAAGAATCCTTGAGATCTGAGTTGACAGAGACTGAGGAAAAATCACTTGAAGATGCTTGGAAAGAATTTGGTTTTTCTCTCCTAGAGGCTTTCCGAGCCCATACGTATGTCTCTTCCTCACGGGCGGAGGGTCTGAGGTGAGATCAAACTGCACCAGTCATAAAGCTACACGTGGGTGGGGAGTATTCAGTATTGTCTTGACCTGCTCCTTTTTTGTGCAATTTTGGCACTTTAATGGAGGTATGGTGGTCATATGAAACATGCCTCTTTTTGAAGGATTTTTTAACATGTGTGGGATATTTTGATGAATGCATAACAGTGTACTCAGCAGACTAGTAATTACCAGGTGTAGAAGGTAAAATCCTAGAAGATTTTTCTTTGACATGTTGATTCATAGCGGCTGCTACAGAGTGTGTAAAAAAAAAATATATATATATATATACGTATATATATATATATATAGCAGACGGTGTATTACTAACCAGACCTCCGTGTGATTAACCTCTTAAGGACCAAGCCCATTTCAACCTTAAGGACCAGGCCAATTTTATTTTTGCATTTAAATTTTTTCCTCCTCGCCTTCTAAAATCCATAGCTCTTTTATATTTCCATCTACAGACCCATATAAGGGCTTGTTTCTTGCGTGACCAATTGTATGCTTTTTGGGGGTAAAATGGGAAAAACTGATCATTTTCATTTTTATTGGGGGAGGGGATTTTTTACTTATTTTTTTATTTTTCAATTTTCCTGCTTTTTATTTTTTACACTTTTTATGTCCCCATATCTATAGCAATCATTTGATTGCTAATACTGTTCAGTGTTATGCATAGGGCATAGCACTGATCAGTGTTATCTGCTCAATCTCAGACCAGAGCAGGAGACGTCGGGAGATGAACGAAAGCAGGGATCTCCGTCCACCATTAAAGATGACCGGATCCCCGCTGCAGCGCTGAAGGCGATCCAAACATCTATTTTAACATGCGCACTGACGCAGATACTGTGATCTGTACTCTACCTGCCGTGTATGACACGAGCACCGCTCCAATGCTTGCAGTCATACACAGGACGTAAATGTACGTCCTGGTGCGCTAACTACCGCCGCACCAGGACGTACATTTACGTCCGTGGCCGTTAATGGGTTAAAAATGAGAGCAGGGAGATGGAGAGCTGACTGAAGACCTCGCCAGACGGGAGCGACAGCTCTGAGGAGAACGCAGGAGACGCGAGTGAGGAGAGAGGGGCTGTAACGCTGCAGATGAGAGCCACAGTGAGCCGGGGCTGTGCTGGAATCCCGAGTCACGTGACATGGCATTGAAGCGCTCGAGCTGGGTAAGGGATGAACGCTGGAGGATTATAGTGACAGGATCATTGCCAGGTAACGGAGAAGAGAAATAAGGAAGTGTATGGGAAATACACTGAGGGAGTAATAAACAGAGGTAATATATTCACTAGAGTATAATAAACGTACAAGGAATGTATTAGATCATTAATTACATATATTTTCTGAGAGCAATGGGGGGAAAAATAAAAACTATTTATCTTTTCCAAAGCAGCAAAGAAAGAGGGATAATTGATGACACCAAGGACTTACATAACCTGGCATACACTGTTGATTGGCTAGTCATTATGCATAGCATCTTTGTCTACACCTTTAAAGTTTTTTCAGTGTTTCTTATCATTAACTGTTTCGCTGCTGGATGTTTTCAGTAAAGAAAGTAATGCACATAATATGAACCTCCAGTCTTGTAATAAAATCAGCCACTCCCAGTAACTTGTCTGCATTAACCCGATCTGCATTATCCCGGTCTTTGTGACAGATTTCCCTGTCTGTCCCTCTAACAACTACTAACACCTGCCTAGCCTGTCCTGGTCTCCTACTCTCTGCATTACTGTAGCAGATGCCCCCCTGGCTTTTAGAGGCAGTGTATTGCTGCTGCAGTACTAATGCTGAACTAACATCCCCCTCATCTGCCAACCAGGCAAACTTGTTGGGGTGTGCCAGATCAAGACTTGCCTGCCAGAATTGCTTTCCTCCACCCCGCAATCTAACTGTCAACCACCTAGCTGCCTCCTTCCCTGCACCTCTATATCTCGCACAGCAATATGGAGCCTCGAAAAGCTGTTTAAAGGGGTACTCCGGTGCTTAGACATCTTATCCCCTATCCAAAGGATAGGGGATACGATGGCTGATTTTTTTTTAACTGGGGTGCTGAATGCAAGATCACGGGGGGCCCCAGCGGCGGGACCCCCACGATCTTGCACACGGCACCCCAGTTAAAATCAGTCCCCGGAGCATGTTCGCTCAGACCCGGAGCGAACATGCTCCGGGGACTGATTTTAACTGGGGTGCTGCGTGCAAGATCACGGGGGTCCCCAGTGGTGGGACCCCCGCGATCAGGCATCTTATCCCCTATCCAATGTCTAAGCTCCGGAGTACCCCTTTAAGGACGACATGCATTGCACAGACAGGATGTAAATAGAACAGCATTGTCAATCACAGAGCACATTTTTGCTAATGGCGATATCAAAGACAGCTTAAAAGAGTGATTTATATACAGTACAACACACAGAAAGACACAAGCAGTTAATAATTACAATTTAATCTAAGGTCACTTAATCTTAAATCCCATACTAGAGACACAAGTCACTTTAGATCAAAAACACTCACACTCTCTCTTTCTTTCTTTGCTTTTTAAGGTTTCACCTTTCTCCTGCAGTACTGCTGCAAGTGAACTGCAAAAGGGATCTATGTTGTCCATATACACAAATCTTTTTGAGATAACTCTTTTATAAGAGTTGTCTAATAAAGACAGCTTCTATCCATATGCCTTAAGGACCCCAACTCAAAAAGCCACAATGGAGGGCTGATCTGGTGAATGTGGACCATTGATCTATTACCTTGGTTTCCTGTATGTGCTGCAAACTTTGGCTTTAGAAGTCCTCAAATCAATTTCAGGATTAAAGGAGATATATCATGCCCCAAAACTTATCCCCTATCTGAAAGCATGCCCCGTTGCCGAAGAGAGATGGGGCCCCGTACAGGAGATCGTGGGGGTTCCAGCGGTTGGACCCCCATTGATTTAAAACTCATCCCCATCCTGTGGATAGGGGATACGTTTTTGGGCATAATACTTAAAAGGTTTGTAAGCAGATCTGCTAGCAATATTAAGAAACTGTTAGTGGTTACTCATTTGATTCTCATTTGAAAATAAACTATATGACTGGGCTTCTAATACAAAGTATTGTAATGTACTGCAACATTGGCTTTGTAGTTGGTGTCAATGTTCCAATAACTTTTCTAACAGTTAAATTATGCTTCAATTTATATGTAAATTAATTTCAGTGTTGACTCTGAACATTCATTCAAACTTGTTTAACTCAAGATACAATGGAAAATAGTTTGCCTTCAGATCTTTCATGCATCACTGGGTTTAATATACTGGAGCCTGGAAAGAAGCATTGTGGTTCTACAGAGTCAAATTTCCTAATGAGCTTTCAGAAATGAGGTGCAGAGTCCTGACACAGTAAGAGAGCGGCTTGTATTTAGCAGGCTGTAAATGTGACAAATTTATATTTTCTTCCTTATCATCCCATTCACAATATTCTGTGTTGCACAGCTTGATTCCAATATGTCATTGTTAACATGCTCATTTTGATTTTATATTAAACCAAGAAAGCTACAATTGTATGTATTGTGAATATCCAATATGAACATTTATCATCTGTTTATTTGGCTTTTTATCAGTGCTTCATAAATTAATAATAAAGTAGGAATAGCTCAAAGATAAGGTTGAAAAGGCAATAAATTAAACATTTATCTTGGGCTTAGCTGAAAAAGAAGAAGGGAAAAAAACAGAACAAAATTAAATGATCCTGCGCTTCCCTTCTGTGAGAGTCTTGAGTAGTCTTGTCACACATCTGCCAGTTTATACAAAGGCCTTTTATATACAATGAAAATATCAAGCCACATATTCTTATAAGCCCTATTCAACTGTTCTTTCCTACTAACACTATGTCAAGGGTCTCAGCAAATCTACATCTTTGATCAGGCTGACTAGTTTCATCAAATAGACTTTCAACTTTAGAATCGCTCCACGAGGCTTTGGAAGCTTGTATTGCTGTAACTTCTGGTTACGGCTGCGCCAGTAGTCGTGGTAAACGTGTGTATAGGAGTTTGTCAAACAACCAGTAAACTGGTTCACCTTATGAGCCAATTAGGGATTAAGTTGCATTAGCCAATCAAAGTGCTTGGTCCCTTAATTAACTCTGCTCTGGTCTGCTTTCAAAAAAATTTTCAAAGCCACCACACTATCTGGATATGTTTCCTGTAAATGATCCTGCCTGATATGCATGGCTCCTATGGCCCCAGTTGTCTTCTCTGGATATTCTTTGCCATCCTTCCCTACTCTTCTGCATGGATACTACATCTCCGGGCAGCCATTGCAGCTCTGTTCATATTGCAGGCCCCCACCCTCCGGCTTTGTAAGAGAGATTCAGCGCCTGATTGGCTGAGGCTGCACAGACCTCCCAGCTCTCAGCATTAAAGAGAGTAAAGAGAGCATGACTCATCAATGCAGGAGGGTGGGGGCTGCTTTCAATGAGAGACTTGGACAGAGACAAGTCGTATATCCTGACTTATCTTGGCATTGATCCTTGCCTCATATGATGGTTTAATTACCTGCTAACTCTACCAGTCAGTAGCTACTCTGCATGGTCAACCCGTGTATAGGTAGCAGCAAAATCTAATTCTTTATAGGGATTCCAGGGCAAAGACCTGCTTTCTCTTTGACTTCTAGCGAGAGAGGCAAATGCAAAGACTGAATGTAGAAACACAATTGCTTGACAATTTTATTCCCTCGATTACAATTGCTTTACTGGTTACTCCATTCACCTCAGCTGGAGCTGTACTGCAGTAACCTAGCACCCCCACTACATTATGAATGGAGCCCCATTTATTCTGTATATGCCAGGGCCATAGCCCTGGCAAATAGCTGATAGATAGGGGTTGTTAGCACCCACCGATCAGACATTGATTACTGTATATACTCGTGTATAAGCCGAGTTTTTCAGCACAATTTTTCGTGCTGAAAACGCCCCCCTTGGCTTATACTCGAGTGAACCCTCCGCCTGTCAATCCCTTCATCAGTGGTCTTCAACCTGCAGTCCTCCAGATGTTGCAAAACTACTACTCCCAGCAAGCCCGGATGTTGTAGCATGCTGGGTGTTGTAGTTTTGAAACCTCTGGCGGTCCGCAGGTTGAAGACCACTGCGGCCTTCGTCATCATCCAGCCCCCCCCCCCCTTGTTTTGTACTCACCTCCCCTCGGCGGGACGTTAGGGTGAGCTTGTCCGGGCCATCTATGCTACAGGCACCGTCCGGTGGGGATGGTTAGTCGTTGCAGGCTGTCCATTTTCACCGGGGGGGCCTCTTCTCCGCGCTTCGGCCCCAGCCCCGCAGTAGTGACGTTGCCTTGACGACGACGCACAGGGACATTCATGCGCAACGTCCCTGTGCGTCGTCGTCAAGGCAACATCCCTACTATGGGGCCGGGGCCAAAGCGCAGAGAAGAGGCCCCCCCCCGGTGAAAATGGACAGCCCACAACGACTAACCATCCCGAACGGACGGTCCCTGCAGCATAGATGGCCCGGACCAGCTCACCCTAACGTCCCACCAAGGGGAGGTGAGTACAAAACAAAAGGGGGGGGGGGGCTGGATGATGAAGAAAACCACAGTGGTCTTCAACCTGCGGACCTCCAGAGGTTTCAAAACTACAACTCCCAGCATGCCTGGACAGCCAATGGCTGCCCGGGCATGCTGGGAGTTGTAATTTTGCAACATCTGGACGTCCGCAGGTTGAAGACCACTGATGAAGGGATTGACAGGGCGTGATGATGATGACGGGAGTCTGGATGATGACGGGGGCCTGGATGATTACATGGGGGGGGATGATTTATTTCCCACCCTAGGCTTATAGTAGAGTCATTAACTTTATTTTTTTTATTTTTTTTTTCCTGGGTTTTTGGGGTAAAATTAGGGGCCTCAACTTATATTCGGGTCGGCTTATACTCGAGTATATACAGTACCTATCCTGTTAAGTTTTGTGAAGCTCTGTTAATACCAAGCCACAGTCAGGTAAACCAAATAGGATTTTAGACAGCAAAGGAAAACACAGAATGCACAATAAGGATTTAACAATTTGGTCTGCATGGTAGAGTTTCTAGAAAAAGAAAGCCATTGCTGCACCAATGTCACAAAATGGTTACTTAGAGAAGCATCAACACTTATGGAACAAAAACACTTGAAGCGATAAGACCAAAACTGAACTTTATGTTCACAACAAACACTATGATCTGTTTCATAATAGTAAGATAATGGAATATCCTGAACACAAGATGTGAATTACGTGCTGAGCTGCAATCCCAGTCACAGCCCATTTTCATTAAATAAAGATGTTTTGGGGGATAAGAAAATGTAAACTTTTTTTTTTTTTTATCTCACACAATTACTTTAAAGGGGTACTCCCGTGGAAAACTTTTTGTTTTTAAATCAACTGGTGCCAGAAAGTTAAACAGATTCGTAAATTACTTCTATTAAAAAAAATCTTAATCCTTCCAGTACTTTTTAGGGGCTGTATACTACAGAGGAAATGCTTTACTTTTTAGATTTCTCTGATGTCATGACCACAGTGCTCTCTGCTGACCTCTGCAGTCCATTTTAGGAACTGTCCAGAGCAGCATCTGTTTGCTATGGGGATTTCTCCTGCTCTGGACAGTTCCTAAAATGGACAGCAGAGGTCAGCAGAGAGCACCGTGGTCATGACATCAGAGAAATCTAAAAAGTAAAGCATTTCCTCTGTAGTATATAGCCCCTAAAAAGTACTGGAAGGATTAAGATTTTTTAATAGAAGTAATTTACAAATCTGTCTAACTTTCTGGCACCAGTTGATTTAACCCCTTAAGGACCCAGCCATTTTACACCTTAGGACCCGGCCATTTTTTGCACATCTGACCACTGTCACTTTAAACATTAATATCTTTGGAATGCTTTTAGTCATCCTTCTGATTCCGAGATAGTTTTTTCGTGACATATTCTACTTTAACTTAGTGGTAAAAATTTTTGGTAACTTGCATCCTTTCTTGGTGAAAAATCCCAAAATTTTATGGAAAATTTTGCATTTTTCTAACTTTGAAGCTCTCTGCTTGTAATGAAAATGGATATTCCAAATATTATTTTATTTTATTCACATATACAATATGTCTACTTTATGTTTGCATCATAAAATTGATGAGTTTTTACTTTTGGAAGACATCAGAGGGCTTCAAAGTTCAGCAGCAATTTTCCACTTTTTTACAAAATTTCCAAAATCACAATTTTTCAGGGACCAGTTCAGGTTTGAAGTGGATTTGAAGGGTCTTCATCTTAGAAATACCCCACAAATCACCCCATTATAAAAACTGCACCCCCCAAAGTATTCAAAATGACATTCAGACAGTATTTTAACCCTTTAGGTGTTTCACAGGAATAGCAGCAAAGTGAAGGAGAAAATTGACAATTTCCATTTTTTACACTCGCATGTTCTTGTAGACCCAATTTTTGAATTTTTACAAGGGGTAAAAGGAGAAAATGTATACTTCTATTTGTAGCCCAATTTCTCTCGACTAAGCACATACCTCATATGTCTATGTAAAGTGTTCGGCGGGCGCAGTAGAGGGCTCAGAAGGGAAGGAGCGACAAGGGGATTTTGGAGCGTACGTTTTTCTGAAATGGTTTTTGGGGGGCATGTTGCATTTAGGAAGCCCCTATGGTGCCAGAAAAGCAAAAAAAAAACACATGGCACACCCTTTTGGAAACTAGACCCCTTGAGGAACGTAACAAGGAATAAAGTGAGCCTTAATACCCCACAAGTGTTTCACGACTTTTGCATATGTAAAAAAATTAAAAAAAAATTCTATAAAATGTGTGCTTCCCCCCAAATTTCACATTTTTGCAAGGGTTAATAGCAGAAAATAGCCCCCATAATTTGTAACCCCATCTCTTCTGAGTATGGAGGTACCCCATAAGTTGACATGAAGTGCACTATGGGCGAACTACAATGCTCAGAAGAGAAGGAGTCATATTTGGCTTTTTGAGAGCAAATTTTGCACGGGGGGCATGTCGCATTTAGGAAGCCCCTATGGTGCCAGGACAACAAAAAATACCCACATGCCATACCATTTTGGAAACTAGACCCCTTGAGGAACGTAACAAGGAATAAAGTGAGCCTTAATACCCTCACGGGTTTCACGACTTTTGCATACGTAAAAAAAAATAAAAAACCCCTTGAGGAACGTAACAAGGGGTACAGTGAGCATTTACCCCCCACTGGTGTCTGTCAGATCTTTGGAACAGTGGGCTGTACAAAATTTTTAATTTGCGCAGCCCACTGTTCCAAAGATCTGTCAGACACCAGTGGGGTGTAAATTCTCACTGCACCCCTCATTAAATTCCATGAGGGGTGTAGTTTCCGAAATGGGGTCACATGTGTGTATTTTTTTTTTTTTTGCGTTTGTCAAAACCGCTGTAACAATCAGCCACCCCTGTGCAAATCACCTCAAATGTACATGGTGCACTCTCCCTTCTGAGCCTTGTTGTGCGCCCCCAGAGCACTTTGCGCCCACATATGGGGTATCTCCGTAGTCGGGAGAAGTTGCATTACAAATTGTGGGGGGCTTTTTTCCCTTTTACCTCTTGTCAAAATGAAAAGTATAGGACAACACCAGCATGTTAGTGTAAAAAATGTATTTTTTTACACTAACATGTTGGTGTAGACCACAATTTCACCTTTTCATAAGGGGTGAAAGGAGAAAAAGCCCCCCAAAATTTGTAAGGCAATTTCTCCCGAGTACGGCGATACCCCATATGTGACCCTAAACTGTTGCCTTGAAATACGACAGGGCTCCAAAGTGAGAGCGCCATGCGCATTTGAGGCCTGAATTAGGGATTTGCATTGGGGTGGACATAGGGGTATTCTACGCCAGTGATTCCCAAACATGGTGCCTCCAGCTGTTGCAAAACTCCCAGCATGCTTGGACAGTCAAAGGCTGTCCGGCAATACTGGGAGTTGTTGTTTTGCAACAGCTGGAGGCTCCATTTTGAAAACAGTGGCGTCCCAGACGTTTTTCATTTTTATTGGGGAGGGGAGGGGAGGGGGGCTGTGTAGGGGTATGTGTATATGAACTGTTTTTTTACTTTTTATTTTATTTTGTGTTAGTGTAGTGTAGTGTTTTTAGGGTACAGTCACACGGGCGGGGGGGTTACAGCGATTTTCCCGCTGCGAGTTTGAGCTGCCGCGCAAAATTAGCTGCATCGCAAACTGCAGCCTGATACTCACTGTAAGCCCCCTGCCCATGTGAATGTATCCTGTACATTCACAAGGGGGGACCTCCAGCTGTTGCAAAACTACAACTCCCAGCATGCACAGTCTATCAGTGCATGCTGGTAGTTATAGTTTTGCAACAGCTGGAGGCACACGGGTTGGGAAACACTGAGTTAGGAAACAGACAATGTTTCCCAACCAGTGTGCCTCCAGATGTTGCAAAACCACAACTCCCAAACATTCTCAGGCATGCTGGGAGTAGTAGTTCGGCAACATCTTTAGTGCCAGATGTTGCCGAACTACAACTCCCAGCATGCTTGGAGTTGTAGTTTGCAACATCTGGAGGACTACAGTTTGCAGACCACTAATACAGTGGTTCCCAATCTGTGCCCTTCCAGATGTTGCAAAACTACAACTCCCAGTATGCCAAAACTGTCCAGGCATGCTGGGAGTTGTAGTTCTGCAACATCTGAAGGGCCAGATGTTACAGAACTACAACTCCCAGCATGCCTGGACAGTAAGTGCATGCTGAGGATGTGTAGTTTTGCAACATCTGGAAGGGCACAGTGGTCTCCAAACTGTGGACCTCCAGATGTTGCAAAACTGCAACTCCCAGCATGCCCAGACGCCAAGGGCTGTCTGGGCATGCTGGGAGTTGTAGTATATAGGGTCCCAATACAGCAATGCATGTCGCTTTACGGCGACGTGCATTGCTGTAAAGGGCCCGACCGCGGCTGAAGATCTACTCACCTGTCGCCGCCGCCGCCATCTTCCTCGCCGGGATCCGAGTCTTCAGGGACGAGGTAAGTACCGGGGCCAGTCCCCAGCACTCCCCCGTCCCCCGCCGCGTCCTCCGGTCTTCCTCCCGTCCTCTCCGGACTTCAAGGGGCCGGGCAGGACGGGAGGAAGTAAACGCCCCCCCTCCTGCGATTGGTCGGTTAACTAACCGACAGATCGCAGGGAATAGGAGGAGGTGGCAGGTTTGCCACCTCGCTCCTATACGTTAGCATGGCCCTGGCTGTCTGTGACAGCCGGGATCATGCGAAATTACCGGGCGGTCGGGTCCCAGAGACCCGATCAGCCCGGTATCGCCGCAGATCGCAAGGGCGATTTCCCTTGCGATTTGCGGCGATCGCCGACATGGGGGGCATACATGGCCCCCCTCGGCGTTTGCCCTGGATCCCTGCTGAAGGATTTCAGCAGGGATCCGCTTCCGATCTCCGCCGGGTGAGCGGCGGAGACCAGGAAAAGACATGACGTATGCATACGTCATGGGTCCTTAAGACCCAGGGTGTGAAGACGTATGCATACGTCATGGGTCCTGAAGAGGTTAAAAAGAAAAGTTTTCCATGTGAGTACCCCTTTAACCCCTACAGGACCTAAGACGTAACGGTACATCCCGACACCCTGGGTCTTAAGGACCAGGGACGTACATTTACGTCATGGGCAGTTCTAGTCCCCGCCGTGCGCCGGGCGGGGATCGGAGCGGGATGCCTGCTGAAATCATTCAGCAGGCATCCCGTGCAAATGCCCATGTCGGCGATCGCGGCAAATCGCAAGTGAATTCACACGATTCCGGGTCATTACGGGTCTATAGTGACCCGGTGACCCGGAATGTAAGGGAGATCGCGGGTGTCTAAGACACCCACGGTCCCCCTGAAGGCATAGGAGTGAGGTGGCACGGGTGCCACCCCTCCTATCCCTGCTATTGGTGGTCTAGACGCGACCACCAATAGCAGATCGGGGGCGGGGGGGTTTACTTTCGTTTTCCCCATCCTGGCCACCCACAATAGGCGGGGCAGGACGGGGAAACGACGGGGACCAGCGCCGAAGATCCACTTACCGATCCGGGCGGGCGACGGAGGCTGCGGGCGACGGAGATCGGCGGGCGGCGATGACATGCGGCTGGATCCGACGGAAGTCGGTGAGTTGCCTAGCAACATCTGGAGGGTACAGTTTGAGACCATTATACAGTGGTCTCTAACTGTAGCCCTCCAGATGTTGCAAAACTACAACTCCCAGCATGCCCAGACAGCTGTTTGGGCATGCTGGAATATGTAGTTTTGCAACAGCTGGAGGGCTACAGTTTGAGACCACTATATAGTGGTCCCTAAACTGTAGCCCTCCAGATCTTGCAAAACTACAACTCCTAGCATGCTCAAACAACTGTTTGCTGTCAGGGCATGCTGGGAATTGTAGTTTTGCAACAGCTGGAGGACCACAGTTTGGAGATCACTTTGCAGTGTTCTCTAAAACTGTAGCCCTCCAGATATTGCAAAACTGCAAATCCCAGCATGTCCAAACAGCAATCACCTGTCTCGGCATGCTGGGAGTTGTAGTTGCGTACCTTCAGCTATTGCATAACTACATCTCCCAGCATGCCCTTCGGCGATCAGTACATGCTGGGAGTTGTAGTTTTGCAACAGCTGGAGGCACACTGGTTAGAAACACTACCCTAAACACTACCCTAAAAACACTACACTACACTACCACATAATAAAGGGTAAAACATTACATATACACCCCTTACACTGTCCCCCCAATAAAAATGAAAAACGTATTGTGTGGCAGTGTTTCCAAAACGGAGCCTCCAGCTGTTGCAAAACAACAAATCCCAGTATTTCTGGACAGCCACTGACTGTCCAGGCATGCTGCGAATTTAGCAACAGCTGGAGTCACCCTGTTTGGGAATCACTGGTGTAGAATACCCCTATGTCCACCCCTATGCAATCCCTAATTTAGTCCTCAAATGCGCATGGCGCTCTCTCACTTCGGAGCCCTGTCGTATTTCAAGGAAACAGTTTAGGGCCACATATGGGGTATTTCCGTACTCGGGAGAGATTGCACTACAAATTTTGGGGGGCTTTTTCTCCTTTTACCCCTTCTGAAAAGGAAAAGTTGGGGCTACACCAGCTTGTTAGTGTAAAAAAAAAAAAAATGTACACTAACATGCTGGTGTTGCCCTTTACTTTTTATTTTCACAAGCGTTAAAAGGAAAAAAAAGACCCCCAAAATTTGCAACGCAATTTCTCCTGAGTACAGAAATACCCCATATGTGGGCGTAAAATGCTCTGTGGGCGCACAACAAGGCTCAGGAGTGAGAGCGCACTATGTACATTTGAGGTCTAAATTGGTGATTTGCACAGGGGTGGCTGATTTTACAGCGGTTCTGACATAGACGCAAAAAAATACCCACATGTGATCCCATTTTGAAAACTACACCCCTCACGTAATGTAATAAGGGGTATAGTGAGCATTTACGCCCCACAGGTGTCTGACAGATTTTTGGAACAGTGGTCCGTGAAAATCAAAAATTTTATTTTTCATTTGCACAGCCCATTGTTCCAAAGATCTGTCAAACGCCAGTGGGGTGTAAATACTCACTGCACCCCTAATTAAATTCTGTGAGGGGTGTCGTTTTCAAAATAGGGTCACATGTGGGGGGTTCCACTGTTCTGGCACCACGGGGGGCTTTGTAAACGCACATGGCCCCTGACTTCCATTCCAAACAATTTTTTTCCCAAAAGCTCAATGGCGCTCCTTCTCTTCTGAGCATTGTAGTGCGCCAGCAGAGCACTTGACGTCCACACATGGGGTATTTCCATACTCAGAAGAGATGGGGTTACAAATTTTGGGAAATTTGGGGGGAAACACACATTTTAGTGAACATTTTTATTTTTTTTACATATGCAAAAGTCATGAAACCCCTGTGGGGTATTAAGGCTCGCTTTATTCCTCATTACGTTCCTCGAGGGGTCTAGTTTCCAAAATGGTTTGCCATGTGTTTTTTTTTTTTTTTTTGCTGTTCTGGCACCATAGGGGCTTCCTGAATGCGACATGCCCCCCGAGCAAAATTTGCTCTCAAAAAGCCAAATATGACTCCTTCTCTTCTGAGCATTGTAGTTCACCCGTAGTGCACTTCAGGTCAACTTATGGGGTACCTCCATACTCAGAAGAGATGGGGTTACAAATTTTGGGGGGTATTTTCTGCTATTAACCCTTGCAAAAATGTGAAATTTGGGGGGAAACACACATTTAAGTGAAAAAAAATTACTTTTTTTTACATATGCAAAAGTCCTGAAACACCTGTGGGGTATTAAGGCTCACTTAATTCCTTGTTACGTTCCTCAAGAGGTCTAGTTTCCAAAATGGTATGGCATGTGTTCTTTTTTTGCTGTTCTGGCACCATAGGGGCTTCCTAAATGCAACATGCCCCCCAAAAACCATTTCAGAAAAACGTACTCTCCAAAATTCCCTTGTCGCTCCTTCGCTTCTGAGCCCTCTACTGCGCCCGCCGAACAATTTACATAGACATATGAGGTATGTGCTTACTCAAGAGAAATTGGGCTACAAATATAAGTATACATTTTCTCCTTTTACCCCCTTGTAAAAATTAAAAAATTTGGTCTACAAAAACATGCGAGTGTAAAAATGAAGATTGTGAATTTTCTCCTTCACTTTGCTGCTATTCCTGTGAAACACCTAAAGGGTTAAAACGCTAACTGAATGTCATTTTGAATACTTTGGGGGGTGCAGTTTTTATAATGGGGTCATTTGTGGGGTATTTCTAATATGAAGACCCTTCAAATTCACTTCAAACCTGAACTGGTCCCTGAAAAATAGTGAGTTTGAAAATTTTGTGAAAAATCGGAAAAATGCTGCTGAACTTTGAAGCCCTCCGTGTCTTCCAAAAGTAAAAACACGTCAATTTTATTATTTAAACATAAAGTAGACATATTGTATATGTGAATCAAAATTTTTTTTATTTGGAATATCCATTTTCCTTACAAGCAGAGAGCTTCAAAGTTAGAAAAATGCTAATTTTTCATCAAATTTGGGGATTTTTCACCAAGAAAGGATGCAAGTTACAATAAAATTTTACCACTATGTTAAAGTATAATATGTCACGAAAAAACAATCTCGAAATCAGAATGATAACTAAAAGCATTCCAAAGTTATTAATGTTTAAAGTGACAGTGGTCAGATGTGCAAAAAACGCTCTGGTCCTGAGGTGTAAAATGGCCTGGTCCTTAACCCCTTAACGTCGCAGGACGTATATTTACGTCCTGCGCCGGCTCCCGCGATATGAAGCGGGATCGCGCCGCGATCCCGCATCATATCGCGTCGGTCCCGGCGCTAATCAACGGCCGGGACCCGCGGCTAATACCACACATCGCCGATCGCGGCGATGTGCGGTATTAACCTTTTAGAAGCGGCGGTCAAAGCTGACCGCCGCTTCTAAAGTGAAAGTGAAAGTGACCCGGCTGCTCAGTCGGGCTGTTCGGGACCGCCGTGGTGAAATCGCGGCGTCCCGAACAGCTGATCGGACACCGGGAGGGCTCTTACCTGCCTCCCCGGTGTCCGATCGACGAATGACTGCTCCGTGCCTGAGATCCAGGCAGGAGCAGTCAAGCGCCGATAATGCTGATCACAGGCGTGTTAATGCACGCCAGTGATCAGCATTAGAGATCAGTGTGTGCAGTGTTATAGGTCCCTATGGGACCTATAACACTACAAAAAAAATGTCAAAAAAAAGTGTTAATAAAGGTCATTTAACCCCTTCCCTAATAAAAGTTTGAATCACCCCCCTTTTCCCATAAAAAAAATAAAACAGTGTAAAAAAATAAAAAATAAACATATGTGGTATCGCCGCGTGCGTAAATGTCCGAACTATAAAAATATATCATTAATTAAGCCGTACGGTCAATGGCGTACGCGCAAAAAAATTCCAAAGTCCAAAAAAGCGTATTTTGGTCACTTTTTATATCATTAAAAAATGAATAAAAAGTGATCAAAAAGTCCGATCAAAACAAAAATCATACCGATAAAAATTTCAGATCACGGCGCAAAAAATGAGTCCTCATACCACCCCATACGTGGAAAAATAAAAAAGTTATAGGGGTCGGAAGATGACATTTTTAAACATATAAATTTTCCTGCATGTAGTTATGATTTTTTCCAGAAGTGCGACAAAATCAAACCTATATAAGTAGGGTATCATTTTAACCGTATGGACCTACAGAATAAAGATAAGGTGTAATTTTTACCGAAATATGCACTGCGTAGAAACGAAAGCCCCCAAAAGTTACAAAATGGCGTTTTTTTTTCGATTTTGTCGCACAATGATTTTTTTTTCCGTTTCGCCGTGCATTTTTGGGTAAAATGACTAATGTCACTGCAAAGTAGAATTGGCGACGCAAAAAATAAGCCATAATACCGATTTTTAGGTGGAAAATTGAAAGGGTTATGATTTTTAAAAGGTAAGGAGGAAAAAACGAAAGTGCAAAAACGGAAAAACCCTGAGTCCTTAAGGGGTTAAGGGGTTAATATTACAAAATTCAAAATGTAGTAAAAATTGTGCACATTGCTTAACAAATTGATACATGTGTAAGAATACAATTTTTTGTTTTTCTATTATTTTGCAGTCTTGAGCCCTCATTGGGTCAACTTTTTAAGTACAAACTTACTTGAAGTATGCAGTGTGTAGAATGTCATAAATTAAAAGAGTATTCTAGGATTTTTTTTCTTTAGGCTTTAAAGGGAACCAATCATCAGATTTTACCCTATATAACGCTTGGCAAAGGGTAAAATCTTTATCTTCACCATCCCCGAGGGACGCTCCTGCCCCCAGGGATGGTAAAGATATAAACTTATAAACTAGTCCCCACCGGCCCCACAAGTAGTCCCCTGGGCAGGGAACTCCTCTTACCTACTCGTTACTTTGGCCTGCAGCGATGCCCCCCAGGCTTGATTGACGGGCCACATCATCGCTCTGCTCATTGAACAGATGGAGCAGAGCGATGACGCAGACCTTCAATCAAGCCGAGGGGGCGGTGCTGCTGGCTGAAGTAACGGAAGTAGCTAAGAGGAGTTCCCCGCCCAGGGGACTACTTACGGGGCTGGCCAGGACTAGTTTATAAGTTCATATCCTCGCCATCCCCGCAGGCAGGAGTGTCCCCCTGGGGATGAGGAGGATAAAGATTTTAACCTATATAACGCTTTGCCAAGCATTATATAGGGTAAAATCTGATGATTGGTTCCCTTTAAGCCCATGATGCGAAGTTATGATATTGCGTAATATGCTTCTATTACCTTTGTGCGTCACTTTATTCCATTTTCATGCATGGGAGCCGCACTTCTAAGGGCTGTAGTGAAAGTCTTTTTTGTTTTACTGTTTTCTTTGACCTTTTCCTGCATTTCATGCAGCCAGAGACAATATGTCATAAGTCACATGGTCTCCAGGGGGCGTAGCTATGCTGCAGTAGGTTGGTGAATTGCATTACTTCAGTAAATCCCAGCTACCCTGCTCTCCACCCAGCCACTTCAGCATCGTCACACCCCCTGGAGACTAGTGTTGAGCGAATTTTCGAAATGCAAATTTTTACCACGAATATCGGCACTTTGCGATTACACAAATATTTAGAGTATAGTGTTATATATTTGTAATGACGAATATTCGTTTTTTTTTTCTCTTCACAGTACACAACAATGATGTGTACTGTGTAAAAAAAAAAGTGACAATCCCTCCCTGCTTCCAGCTTGTGGTCCAAAGAAAGCTCCAATATTATTTACTGTGTGAGTCGGTGTGGAGCGCGAATATTTCATATTTGCAAATATTTGTGAATATCAGCACTTCCAGATGACACTGATGCCTCCCTTCTTTAAGCTTTAGATAGGGTAGGTTAGTTTAGCAGAAAGGTTCTAGTGTAGGGTGTAGTGTTAGTTATTTGAAAGATATAATCGCACATGCGCGCTATACGAATTTCATTCCGATTTTCGCATGGAAAAAAAAGTGAACGAACATAGCGAATATGCGATTTTCGCAAACATAGCGTCTGGTCGGCATTGCTGACCGCGAGCGCTGCTCCCTGGTCCCCGGAGGGGACGCGAGCCGAGGCACGGCTCGTGCCCGCCCTCGGATTGCGCCCCATGTCACTCACCTCTCGCCCCCGTCTGCTTCCTCTCGGGGCGCGCGGCCCGGCTCCCTAGGGCGTGCGCGCGCCGGCTTGCTAAAATTTAAAGGGCCAGTGCACCACTATTTGGTGCCTTGCCCAATCACTTCCAATCACTCCCTAACTTATAAAAACCCACTTCCCCTTCCTTTCCTTGCCGTATCTTGTTGCCTTGTGCCCTGAGAAAGCGCTATAGTGTGTTCCAAGCCTGTGTACCCAGACCTTCTGCTGTTGCCCCTGACTACGAACCTCGCTGCCTGCCCTGACCTTCTGCTACGTCTGACCTCGCCTCTGTCTAGTCCTTGTGTACCGCGCCAGTCTCAGCTGCCAGAGAGGTCGAGTCGCTACTGGGGAACACGACCTGATAGTTACTGCCACAGCAAGTCCATCCTGCTTTGCGGCGGGCTCTGGTGAATACCAGTAACTGCTTAGAACTGATTCCCCAGTACGGCCCGCGTCATCGCCTCTCTGGCACAGAGGATCCACCTCCCGTGTCTTCACCAGCCGCTAGTCCAGACCCTGACAGTAGATCCGGCCATGGATCCCGCTGAGGTGCCGCTGCCAAGCCTCGCTGATCTCACCTCCGTGGTTGCCCAGCAGTCCCAGCAGATTGCTCAACAAGGACAACAGCTGTCGCAGTTGACCGCCATGATGCAACAGCTTCTGCCTCCACAGCCTCAACCGCCAGCTCCAGCATCTCCTCCTCTCCGAGCTGCTGCTACTTCTGCTAGAGTCCGCCTGTCTCTCCCAGATGAGTTTGACGGGGACTCTAAAAAGTGCCGGGGATTCCTGTCCCAATGCTCCCTGCACTTAGAGATGTTGTCGGACCAATTCCCCACAGAACGGTCTAAGGTGGCATTCGTCGTCAGTTTACTTTCTGGGAAGGCCTTGGCCTGGGCCACGCCGCTCTCGGACCGCAACGATCCTGCCACTGCCTCCGTCCAGTCCTTCTTTTCTGAAGTCCGTAGTGTCTTTGAGGAACCTGCCCGTGCCTCATCTGCGGAAACTGCCTTGCTGAACCTTGTCCAAGGAGACTCTTTGGCCTCTGAGTTGGCCTGGAACAATAAGGCAATCTGCGCGACCTTTGAAAAGGGTTTATACAGCCATATTAAGGATTGTCTGGCCGCATGAGAGATACCTTCCTCCCTGACTGAACTCATCCACCTGGCTACCCGCATTGATATGCGCTACATTGAGAGACGTCAGGAGCTCCGCCAGGAGAAAGATCTTGTTCGCACCAGGCGATACCCACGCCTGGCTCCTCTCTTCCAGCATCCTTTGCAGTCAGTTACTGTGCCTCCCGCTGAGGAGGCCTTGCAAGTGGACCGGTCTCGCCTGACCCAACAAGAGAGGACTCGCTGGAGGAACGAGAACTTATGCCTATACTGTGCGAGCTCTGAACATTTCCTAAAGGATTGTCCTCTTCGTCCTTAGCGTCAGGGAAACGCTCGCACCTAGTGAACGTGGGAGAGGTGTCACTGGGTGTAAATTCCTCCTCTCCACGCCTGATTATTCCAGTGCGGATTTCTCCAGCTGATTTCTCTGCGGAGGCATTCTTGGACTTTGGTTCAGCAGGAAACTTCATTAAAGCCTCCTTCATCAACCAGTTTAACATCCCTGTTATCCGTCTCGTCAAGCCCTTCTTTATTTCCTCAGTTAACGGAGAACAACTGCATTCCACTGTTCGTTACCGCACGGCCCCAGTATGCTTGACCGTGGGGGTTCTCCATCAAGAAATGATTGAGTTCTTTGCCCTGCCTAACTGCACCTCTGACATCCTTCTTGGCTTACCCTGGCTCCAGCGGCATTCTCCTACCCTCGACTGGACCACTGGGGACATAAAATCCTGGGGCTCTTCCTGCCACATATGCTGCCTCAAGTCGCTACCCACCAGCCAAGTCTCCATTGCTTCTCCATTGCTCGGCCTTCCAAAGGCCTATCAAGACTTTTCTGAAGTCTTTTGCAAGAAACAGGCAGAGGTCTTACCACCACATAGGCCCTATGACTGCTTTATTGACTTGCTCCCTGGGACCACAGCGCTCCGCTCCAGAAACTGAGGCCATGACGGAGTATATTCAGGAGAATCTCAAAAATGGTTTCATCAGGAAGTCTTCTTCTCCTGGAGCAGGATTCTTCTTTGTTGCCAAGAAGGATGGGTCTCTACGCCCTTGTATTGACTACCACGGCCTCAATAAGATCACTATAAAGAACCACTACCCTCTGCCTCTCATCTCGGAACTCTTTGACCGGCTGCGCGGAGCAAAGATTTTTAATAAGCTTGACCTCAGGGGCACGTATAATCTCATCAGAATTCGTGAAGGAGATGAGTGGAAAACCGCTTTTAACACCCGAGATGGTCACTTCGAATACCTGGTCATGCCATTCGGTCTCTGCAACGCCCCTGCAGTCTTCCAAGACTTTGTCAATGAGATCTTCCGGGACTTGTTGTATACTTGCGTGGTGGTCTATCTCAAGGACATTCTAATCTTCTCCTCCAACCTAGAGGAACACCGCCTCCAAAATTGAAAAATGACTCTTTGAACGTACCTGTCTTCCTTTCCTGGGATATCTGGTCTCAGGACAGGGTCTTCAAATGGACCCCGACAAGCTCTCCGCAGTCTTGGATTGGCCATGCCCCTCCAGACTTCGCTCTATCCAGCGCTTCCTCGGATTCGCTAATTACTACCGTCAGTTTATCCCCCACTTCTCCACTATCGTGGCTCCCATTGTGGCTCTGACCAAGAAAGATGCAAATCCGAGATCCTGGCCTCCCCAAGCGGAAGAAGCTTTTACTCGCCTTAAGGCCACCTTCGCCTCCGCACCAGTCTTGACTAGGCCCGATCCCCTGAAGCCATTCCTCCTTGAGGTAGACGCCTCTTCAGTAGGAGCCGGGGCAGTTCTTCTTCAAAAAAACGCTAAAGGAAAAAACGTCACTTGCGTTTTTTTCTCTAAAACATTCTCTCCTCCTGAAAGAACTACGCTATTGGTGACCGAGAATTGCTGGCCATTAAAATGGCACTTAAGGAGTGGAGGCATCTCCTGGAAGGATCCCTCCACCCGATCACCATCTACACTGACCACAAAAATCTGTCATACCTACAGTCCGCCCAGCGCTTAAATCCTCGCCAGGCCAGGTGGTCATTGTTCTTCGCCCGCTTCAATTTTCAGATACATTTTTGTCCTGCAGACAAGAATGTCAGGGTGGATGCCCTATCTCGTTCCACTGATGCCACGGAGGCAGAAACCTCTCCCCAATACATCATTCCCCCTGAGTGTCTGATCTCTGCTGCTCCTGCTTCTCTGGCGCCAGTTCCTCCCGGAAAAACCTTTGTCCCCCCACGTCTTCGCCTCCGGACTTTCAATTGGGGTAACTCCTCCCACTTGGCGGGTCACGCTGGAATCAAGAAATTCACTCAGTTGATTGCCAGACACTATTGGTGGCCTTCCCTTGAAAAAGATGTGACTGACTTCGTACGCTCCTGTACTGTCTGTGCACGTGATAAAACTCCTCGCCAGAGGCCTGCGGGTCTTCTTCTTCCTCTGCCGGTACCCGAACAGCCTTGGTCACACATAGCGATGGACTTCGTCACTGACCTTCCTGTATCCCATGGCAACACTGTCATTTGGGAGTCGTTGATCGATTCTCCAAAATGGCCCATTTCGTTCCACTCCCTGGCCTCCCTTCTGCGCCACAATTGGCGAAGCAATTTTTTTTGCACATTTTTCGTTTCCACGGACTGCCTACGCATATCGTCTCCGATAGAGGCGTTCAATTAATCTTGAAATTCTGGAGAGCACTCTGCACCCAATTGAAGATTAAATTGGATTATTCCTCTGCCTACCACCCGCAATCTAATGGACAAGTGGAGAGAGTAAACCAGATCCTTGGTGACTACCTGTGACATTTTGTCTCCTCCCGCCAAGATGATTGGGTTGACGTGTTACCCTGGGCTGAATTCTCGTACAATTTCAAAGACTCTGAGTCATGCGCCAAGTCTCCATTCTTTGTGGTATACGGCCGTCACCCGCTTCCCCCCCTCCCCATCCCCACTTCTTCTGGGGTTCCTGCCGTAGTTGATTTGACCCGGGACTTTTCCTCTATTTGGAAGGAGACTCAAAAGTCGCTCTCGCTGGCCTCCTCTCATATGAAGAAACATGCGGACAAGAAGAGAAGAATTCCTCTTGTTTTTGCCCGTGGTGACAAAGTGTGGCTCTCTGCCAAATATATTCGGTTTCATGTCCCTAGCTACAAGCTGGGTCCACATTTCCTCGGGCCATTTAGGGTCAAAAGTCAAATCAACCCTGTCTCTTACAAGCTATCTTCCTCCTTCTCTTCGTATTCCTAATTCCTTTCATGTTTCCCTTTTCAAGCCTCTCAATCTTAACCGCTTTTCCCCCAAGGTCACCGTTCCTGCTCCTGTCTCGGGGTCCTCTGACGTCTTCTCGGTTAAAGAAATCCTCGCTTCAAAGGTTGTCAGAGGTAAAAAAAAAAATTCTTGTTGATTGGGAGAATTGTGGCCCCGAAGAGAGGTCTTGGGAGCCAGAGGACAATATTCTAGACAAGGAACTCATCTACAGATTCCTCGGTTCCAAGAAGAGGGGGAGACCCAAGGGGGGGGTACTGTCACGCTCCGGGGAGGCAGCGGGACCCGGAGCGCTCACGGCGTGCTTCCGTCTGCCGCTTTGGTCGGCATTGAAAGATATAATCGCGCATGCGCGCTATACGAATTTCATTCCGATTCTCGCATGAAAAAAAATGTGAACAAACATAGCGAATATGCGATTTTCGCAAACATGGCATCTGGTCGGCATTGCTGACCGGGAGTGCTGCTCCCTGGTCCCCGGAGGGGACGCGATCCGAGGCACGGCTCGTGCCCGCCCTCGTATCGCGCAGCATGTCACTCATCTCTTGCCCCCGTCTGCTTCTTCCCGGCACGCGCGCCGGCTTGATACAATTTAAAGGGCCAGTGCACCACTAATTGGTGCCTGACCCAATCACTTCCAATCACACCCTAACTTATAAAAACCCAGTTCCCCTTCCCCTCCTTGCCAGATCTTGTTGCCTTGTGCCCTGAGAAAGCGTTATAGTGTGTTCCAAGCCTGTGTACCCAGACCTTCAGCTGTTGCCCCTGACTATGAACCTCGCTGCCTGCCCTGACCTTCTGCTACGTCTGACCTCGCCTCTGTCTAGTCCTTGTGTACCGCACCAGTCTCAGCTGCCAGAGAGGTCGAGTCGCTACTGGGGAACACGACCTGGTAATTACTGCCACAGCAAGTCCATCCTGCTTTGTGGCAGGCTCTGGTGAACACCAGTAACTGCTTAGAACAGATTCCCCAGTACGGCCCGCGTCATCGCCTCTCTGGCACAGAGGATCCACCTCCAGTGTCTTCACCAGCTGCTAGTCCGGATCCTGACACATATGATGAATATTTGTCCATATATTCGCGAAATATCACAAATTTGAATATGGCCCCTGCCGCTCATGACTACTGGAGACCATGCAACTTATGGTATGTTCTATCTGGCTGCATGGAATGCTAAGAAAGGTCAGAGACAACAGTAATATAAAAAGACTTGCGCTACAGAACTTCTGGGTGTGGGTCCCATGCATGAAAACGGGACAAAGTTGGCAGTAATAGAAGCATATTACACATATTATAACTTGACACCATAGGCTCAAAGATAAAAAAAAAAAAAAAGTTTTCATTTATTAGTGCTGACACCCCCTTGGGATAATTAGATATAGCTAGGTGAAGTGCTCGCCACCGTACTTTACTCCCTGGTTCAATGCTAAATGCAGGAGAAGGGCTCAATAGAGTACAATGGCACCATCTCCTGTGATGAAAAGGACTGAATGCCGAGCCAGAAAGTGAAAAGCCCTTCTGCATGCTTCACCCAGCTCTAACTAAACATTAGAGGTGGTCTCAGTGCTTGATCGATCGGAACTTCTGACATGCCCGGGAAACATGTCGAAAGCTTAAAGAATAACTCCCACCATGTGTTTTTTTTTCTTTCTGTCCCTACCTATTGGTAATCTATCCCTAACCCCCTCTCTGCCTTTTAAAAATGTTGTTATACCTTACAAACGGGTCATCTTGGGCTCTTCTATTTTCCTCTGCCTGAAGCAGACTTCCCCAGCAGGCGCAACGTCACTGACGCCTGCTGGGCACCGACTTCCGCCCTCACTTCATCTATGCTGCGCTCCTGTCGGGAGCATGCATAGATGAGCAGCGAATAGCACGGCAGGCTTCTCCGGGGTCTCCTCCTTCTTGTTTAGCAGTACATTTGTTATCCAGGGAGGAGTATAGGAGAAGCCTGCCATGCAACATACAACTGCTGAGACCCGGGAACGTACTAATGGAGCCTCAGCGCGGCACTGATATAGTGGACAGGCTGCACGCAAATCCAGAGAGCCAATGCGCGCAGCCCCGGCGTTCACTGCGCTCCCACCTGTCTGATTGACTGAATTAGGGCTGACTGAATTAGGACCGATTGCGCGGCTGGCATCGGTCCTAATTCACTCATGATGTCACGGCTGCAACCGGCCACTAGGAGGGAGATCCCTAGTGACCGGTTTACAAATGTAAATTAAACCATTTTAAGCAAAAAAAATAATAATGAATCCACAGTATATTAGAGATATGTTGTAGTACATAAGTACTACAACATATCAAACATTTTTTATTTATTGACAGTAACACATTAACGTGCGCATTAATTTCCATGGCAATTGCAAGGTTATCATTAACCCCTTGGGGACGGAGCCCATTATGACCCTAAGAACGGGAGCATTTTTTGCAAATCTGACCACTGTCACTTTAAGCATTAATAACTCTGGAATGCTTTTACTTATAAATTTGATTCCGAGATAGTTTTTTCATGACATATTCTACTTTATGTTAGTGGTAAATTTTCGGCGATACTTGCATCCTTTCTTGGTGAAAAATTAAAAAATTTCATGAAAAATTAGAAAATTTAGCATTTTTCTAACTTTGAAGCTCTCTGCTTATAAGGAATATGGATATTCCAAATAAATTATATATTGATTCACATATACAATATGTCTACTTTATGTTTGCATCAGAAAATTGATGAGTTTTTACTTTGGAAGACACCAGAGGGCTTCAAAATTCAGGGACAATTTTCCAATTTTTGGCAAAATTTTCAAAATCGGAATTTTTCAGGGACCAGTTCAGGTTTGAAGTGGATTTGAACGGTCTTCTGGTTAGAAATACCCCATAAATGACCCCATTATAAAAACTGCAACCCTCAAAGTATTCAAAATGACATCCAGTCAGTGTGTTAACCCTTTAGGTGTTTCACAGGAATAGCAGCAAAGTGAAGGAGGAATTTCAAAATCTTCATTTTTTTACACTCGCATGTTCTTGTAGACCCAGTTTTTGAATTTTTACAAGGGGTAAAAGGAAAAAAATCCTCTCAAAATTTGTAACCCAATTTCTCTCAAGTAAGAAAATACCTCATATGTGTATGTCAAGTGTTCGGCGGCCGCACTAGAGGGCTCAGAAGTGAAGGAGCAACAATGGGATTTAGGAGAGTGAGTTTTTCTGAAATGGTTTTTGGGGGGCATGTCACATTTAGGAAGCCCCTATGGTGCCAGGAAAGCAAAAAAAAAACACATCGCACACTATTATGGAAACGACATCCCTCAAGGAACGTAACAAGGGGTACGGTGAGCCTTAACTCCCCACAGGTGTTTGACAACTTTTTGTTAAAGTCGGATGTGTAAATGAAAAAAAATATTTTTCCACTAAAATGCTGTTTTTTCCCCCCAAATTTTACTTTTTTACAAAGGGTAATAGGAGAAAATGCCCCCCAGAATTTGTAACCCCATTTCTTCTGAGTATGGAAATACCCCATGTTTGGACGTCAAGTGCACTGCGAGCGAACTACAATGCTCAGATGAGAAGGAGCGCCATTGAGCTTTTAGAGAGATAATTTGTTTGGAATGGAAAGTGCATTTACAAAGCCCCCCGTGGTGCCAGAACAGTGGACCCCCCACATGTGACCCCATTTTGGAAACTACACCCCTCACGGAATGTAATAAGGGGTACAGTGAGCATTTACACCCTACTGGCGTTTGACAGATCTTTGGAACAGTGGGCTGTGCAAACAAAAAAATTACATTTTTCATTTTCACGGATCACTGTTCCAAAAATCTGTCAGACACTTGTGCGGTGTAAATGCTCACTGTACCCCTTATTACATTACGTGAGGGGTGTAGTTTCCAAAATGGGGTCACATGTGGGTATTTATTTTTTTGGGTTTATGTCAGAACCGCTGTAAAATCAGCCACCCCTGTGCAAATCACCAATTTAGGCCTCAAATGTACATGGTGCGCTCTCACTCCTGAGCCTTGTTGTACGCCCGCAGAGCATTTTACGCCGACATATGGGGTATTTCCGTACTCAGGAGAAATTGCGTTACAAATTTTGGGGGTCTTTTTTTCCTTTTACCAACATGTTAGTGTAAATTTTTTTTTTTACACTAACAGGCTGGTGTAGACCCCAACTTTTCCTTTTCATAAGGGGTAAAAGGAGAACAAGCCCCCCAAAATTTGTAGTGCAATTTCTCTCGAGTACGGCGATACCCCATATGTGGCCCTAAACTGTTGCCTTGAAATACGACAGGGCTCCAAAGTGAGAGAGCACCATGTGCATTTGAGGACTAAATTAGGGATTGCACAGGGGTGGACATAGGGGTATTCTACGCCAGTGATTCCCAAACAGGGTGCCTCCAGCTGTTGCTGAACTCCCAGCATGGCTGGACAGTCAGTGGCTGTCCGGAAATGCTGGGAGTTGTTGTTTTGCAACAGCTGGAGGCTCCGTTTTGGAAACACTGCCGTACAATACGTACAGTGTAAGGGGGTGTATATGTAGTGTTTTACTCTTTATTAGGTGTTAGTGTAGTATAGTGTTTTTAGGGTACATTCACACTGGCGGGTTACGGCGAGTTTCCCGCTAGGAATTTGCGCTGCGGCAAAAATTTGCCGCAGCTCATACTTGAAGCAGGAAACTTGCTGTAAACCCGCCCGTTTGAATGTACCCTGTACGTTCTCATGGGGGGGAACCTCCAGCTGTTTCAAAACTACAACTCCCAGCATGCACGGTCTGTCAGTACATGCTGGGAGTTGTAGTTTTGCAACAGCTGGAGGCACACTGGTTGGAAAACCTTCAGTTAGGTTCTGTTACCTAACTCAGCATTTTCCAACCAGTGAGCCTCCAGCTGTTGCAAAACTACAACTCCCAGCATGAACGGTCTGTCAGTACATGCTGGGAGTTGTAGTTTTGAAACAGCTGGAGGCACACTGGTTGGAAAATACTGAGTTAGATTCTGTTACCTAACTCAGTATTTTCCAACCAGTGTGCCTCCAGCTGTTGCAAAACTACAATTCCCAGCATGACTGATCACAGAAGGGCATGCTGGGAGATGTAGTAATGCAACAGCTGGAGGTACGCAACTACAAACAGCTGTGTGGGCATGCTAGGTGTTGTAGTTTTGCAAGATCTAGAGGGCAGTATAGAGATCACTGTGCAGTGGTCTCTAACCTGCAGACCTCCAGCTGTTGCAAAACTACAAATTCCAGCATGCCCACACAGCAAACAGCTGTCTGGGCATGCTGGGAGTTGTAGTTTTGCAACATCTGGAGGGCTACAGTCTAGAGACCACTATAGTGGTCTCAGACTGTAGCCCTCTAGATGTTGCTATGCAACTACTCACCGGCTTCCGTCGCATCCGGGAGGCGCCCTCTTCTGCTGCACGCCGCCGCAGATCTCCGTCGCCGCCCGACGATCGCCGTCGCTCCGCAGCCTCCGGAGGGGTAAGTGGACTCCGGCGCTGCTCCTCTTCGTTTTCCCCGTTCTACCCCACCTATTGTGGGAGGACAGGACGGGGAAAACGAAAGTAAACCCCTCCGCCCCTGATCTGCTATTGGTGGTCGCGTCTAGACCACCAATAGCAGGGATAGGAGGGGTGGCACCCGTGCCACCTCACTCCTATCGCTACAGGGGGATCGTGGGTGTCTTAGACACCCGCGATCCCCCTTCTATTCCGGGTCACCGGGTCACCATAGACCCGTAATGACCCGGAATCGGCGCAAATCGCAAGTGTGAATTCACTTGCGATTTGCGCCGATCGCCGACATGGGGGGGTCTAATGACCCCCTGGGCATTTCCTCTGTAGTATTCAGCAGCTAATAAGTACAGGAAGGATTAAGATTTTTTAATAGAAGTAATTTACAAATATGTTTAACTTTCTGCCACCAGTTGATTTAAACGAAAAAAGGTTTTCACCGGAGTACCCCTTTAAAGAAACATTAGGAGTAGTGCTGTTTGGAGGCACCCTGCTTGGAATATTTCTCACTGTGTGTGTCACTATCATTTTCATACATCACAGATATAACCCTATTGTGCGAGCAAACAATTCACACCTAAGATAGGAATCCTGGGAAGGCGGTAACAAGGGTAGGCGGGATGACCTTGAATCACATGCAGGATTAGCAGTCAGCCACCCCTGTGATGTCACAGCCGTACATAATCGGCAGCGATATTCCGGCTAGTCACTCCA
Source organism: Hyla sarda (assembly GCF_029499605.1). Lineage (NCBI taxonomy): Eukaryota > Metazoa > Chordata > Amphibia > Anura > Hylidae > Hyla > Hyla sarda. The sequence goes on from NC_079191.1 coordinate 126,965,094, forward strand.
TCCTTTCACTGCAGAGAGATAGGACAGAAAGCGCTGTGTGTTACAGAGAAAAGCTTTTTCCAGCAGCGTTTCACCTCCTAGTCACATCAGCGTTCTGGTGGATAGAGAGCAGTGCATTTTTCACAGAAAATAATTTTTACTGCAGCAATTAACCTCCCAGTCACTGTCTACAGCATTGTATTACAGAGAGGGGCAGAGAGCTGTGTGTTGCCTCATATGTTTGAACAAGCTGACTCAGCTGGAGAAATGTTAGCAGAGGAGGGAGGAATAGGTTTTTAGCGCAACTCTGTGTCTTTGTTCCACAACAAATGGTCTGCTGGTTATACTAGTCTGTATACGGTATAATACATACAAAGCAATCCAATCCTAATAGTCTTTGAGAGAGAGTGCAATTTTGGGTGTAGTACATGCATGTAGACCATGTATGCTGGGAGTTGTAGTTTTGCAACAGCTGGAGGCACGCGGGTTGGGAAACACTGAGTTGAGAAACAGACAGTGGTGCAGAAACACTGCGGTAGTCTGTCACCTAATTCAGCGTTTCCCAATCCCTACCAGTGTGTCTCCAGCTATTGCATAACTACAACTCCCAGCATGCACTGTCTGTCAGTGCATGCTGGGAGTTGTAGTTTTATCCCCCATCCAAGTGAATGTACAGGGTACATTCACACGGGTGGGGGTTTACAGCAAGTTTTCCTCTTCAAGTTTGAGATGTGGCAAATTTTCCTCTGCAGCGGGAAACACACTGTAAACCCTGGCCCGTGTGAATGTACCCTAAAAACACTACACTACACTAACCCTAAATAAAGAGTAAAACACTACATATACACTACACCCTTACACTGTGCCCCCGCCCCAATTAAAATAAAAAACGTCTTGTACGTCAGTTTTTTCAAAACAGAGCCTCCAGCTGTTGCAAAATAACAACTCCCAGTATTGCCATTGACTGTCCAGGCATGTTGGGAGTTTTGCAACAGCTGGAGGCACCCTGTTTGGGGAAAACTGATGTACAGTATTTTTGGTGTTGGAGGAAAGTGTAACGCTTGCATCCAGGTACATATGAAAATCCCTAATTTAGGTTTCAAATGTGCATGGCGCTCTCTCACTTCAGAGCCCTGTCGTATTTCAAGGCAACAGTTTAGGGCCACATATGGGGTATTTCCGTACTCGGGAGAAATTGGGCCACAAACGCAAGTGGGGTGTAAATGCTCACTGCACCCCTTGTTACGTTCATTGAGGGGTGTAGTTTTCCAAATAGTATGCCATGTGGGGTGTTTTTCACTGTTCTGGCACCATGGGGGCTTCCTAAATGAGACATGCCCCCCAAAAACCATTTCAGCAAAATTAGTTTTCCAAAGGCCCAATGTCGCTCCTTCCCTTCTGAGCCCTCTAGTGCACCCGCAGATCACTTTACATCCTCATATGAGGTATTTCCTTACTCAAGAGAAATGGGGTTTCAAATTTTGGGGGACATTTTCACCTATTACCCTTTGTGAAAATGTAAAATTTGGGGTAACATTAGCATTTTAGTAAAAAAAATAACATTTTTCATTTTCACGTCCAACTTCAACGCAAAGTCGTCAAACACCTGTGGGGTGTTAAGGCTCACTGTACCCCTTGTTATGTTGCTTGAGGGGTGTAGTTTTCCAAATAGTGTGCCATGTGGGGTGTTTTTCGCTGTTCTGGCACCATGGGGGCTTCCTAAATGACACATGACCTGCAAAAACCATTTCAGCAAAATTCGCTTTCCAAAAGCCCAATGTCGCTCCTTCCCTTCTGAGCCCTCTAGTGCACCTACAGATCACTTTACATCCACATATGAGGTATTTCCTTACTCGAGAGAAATGGTGTTTCAAATTTTGGTGGACATTTTCACCTATTACCCTATGTGAAAATGAAAAATTTGGAGTAACATCAGCATTTTAGGGATAAAAAATAAAAATTTTCATTTTCACGTCCAAATTTATTGAAAAGTCGTCAAACACCTGTGGTGTGTTAAGGCTCACTGTACCCTCTGTTATGTTCCTTGAGGGGTTTAGCTTCCAAAAATAGTATGTCATGTGGGGTGTTTTTTTCTGTTTTGGCACCATGAGGGCTTCCTAAATGCGACATGCCCCCCAAAAACCATTTCAGCAAAATTTGCTCTTTAAAATCCCATTGTCGCTCCTTCTCTTCTGAGCCCTCTAGTGCACCCCCAAAGCACTTTACATCCACATATGAGGTATTTCCTTACTCTAGAGAAATGGGGTTACAAATTTTGTGGGATTTTTCTCCTTTTACCCCTTGTAAAAATAAAAAATATGGGTCTACAAGAACACGTTAGTGTAAAAAATGCAGATTTAGATTTTTCTCCTCCACTTTGCTGCTATTCTTGTGAAACCCTTAAAGGGTTAACAAACTTATCTGAATGTCATTTTGAATACTTTGAGGGGTGAAGTTTCTATAATGAGGTCATTTATGGGGTATTTCTCACAGAAAGGCCCCTCAAATCCACTTCAAACTTAACTGGTCCCTGAAAAATCCAGATTTTGAAATTTTCGTGAACATTTTTAAAATTGCTGCTATACTTTGAAGCCCTCTAATGTCTTCAAAAAGTAAAAACATGTCAAATTTATTATGTCAACATAAAGTAAACATATTTTAATTGTGAATCAATACATATTTTATTTGGAATATGCATTTTCCTTACAAGCAGAGAGCTTCAAGTTAGAAAAATGCAAAATTTTCCAAATTTTCATGAAATTTGGGGATTTTTCACCAAAAAAGGATGCAAATAACAACAAAAGTTTACCCCTATGTTAAAGTAGAATATGTCACGAAAAAACAATCTCGGAATCAGTATGAAAGGTAAAAGCATCCCAGAGTTATTAATGCTTAAAGTGACAGTGGTCAGAATTGAAAAAAATGCTCTGGTCCTTAGTATCAAAATGGTCTCGGTCCCCAAGGGGTTGTGGATGAGTAACACTTGCAAATAAAGGAATTAATAGTGCAAGAGTAGATTTATGGTAGCACTAGCTACCTTAAATTTTCTATTTAAATTTGAACATTCAACCCCTTTGTCCCCCATTAAGGGTTGAATTTCTAAAATTTTTGAAAAATCCTTTCTTATTCCTCGTCTACGTCTTAAAAACAACACCTGTGAAAAAAATTCAGATTTCTAGGTCCAAGGGTTTAGGCTGTTGATGAGTCAGCGTTGATGAGTCAGCGAGTCAGGCCTTCTCTTTTCATATATATATATATATATATATATATATATATATATATATATATATATATATTTATATTTATTTATTTATTTATTTTTTTGAGGGATGAAATGCTGTTTTAGCTGTGAACATTTGTTGAGAAGAAGTAAGGCTCTTTGTTGGTGGCAATCCAACATACTATCTTACCACATTTTGTCTAAATCCAAGGAGCCCCATATTGCTTAGAGTTATAATTTCATTGGATTTGAAAGTAAATTATTAGAGTGCTTGGCTTATTGTGCTCTTTGTTCAGCTCTTGGCAATGAATATGATTATCAGTCAAAGACATCATTTTATACTATTAACCACAACTAAAAAGATTTAAGATGAACTCCAGACTGTATTAAGCATCAGAAGGCTCATCGTCCTTTATCATGCTCCCTTCCTACCATTTGCTAGATCCCTAGATGTGGGCACATCAAACATGCTGGTAGTCTCTGTCATCCTCACATCATTTCATGCACTGTGAGCAGTGGTTTCCACTAACAAACCCATCCAGCCTTCGCTTATTCACAGACCTGGCAGGCAGGCTAAATGTAGTGGCATCAAACCGGAAATATGATACAATCTGATATTTTAAACCCAAGTGAAAAAATGGACTGTCAACTTAATTATCAACGGCAAGAGAGTGACAAAGCAGTGCTGGCAGAGACCCAAGCAGCCAACGGAGCTCCAGCCTCTTAGGTAACAACAGGATGTATTCCCTCATGCTAATCAAATCGGAGTTCCACTATACAGACGATATACAAATACACTGTTAAGGAAGAAGAGACTGACGGAAAGGTCCACAAATAGAAACATGGGAAGGAATTAATTTCTGCAGAAAAAGTACTTGTTTGCCAATGTCTGCATGTCAAATTGATTGTTCATACCTCGATTTAGCTACTGCAATTCTGAATGTTAGCCATTGCTTCCTGTGCATGGAATATTAATGTGTATCCAGAAACTGAACTCTGGTCATTCCATTAATAGAGCTTTCTGCTTAATGAAAATGTAAAAGGCAAATTTGGTTTTCACTATCAGCCAAAAATATTAGTTAACTAAAATATTTTAGCTCCTGTACAGGTTTATGCACGTGAAATGTATTCAGCTCTCTCTAAATCTCAAGGATCACAAAATGTACCTCTGTTTATGTGTCACATTTATACAGCCTTTATCCTAGTAGGGGCAAACACAGATTTTATATCAGCAAGGTTTTCATGTGTGTTGTTGACCACAATGGAGAAAGCAAAACTGCCTTGATAAACTACATGAATCGCACACTTTATTTTTTACATAGGGCATTTTAGGGGCAAGTCATAATAGTTTTAATATTCTCCTGGAAGTCTGTAGTAGCTAGTTGTTAAATTATATTATACATGGTAATCTATGGATACTCACACTTTATTATAGAGATATACTGTAATTAGAATACGTTTAGTACAGTACATATTTTTTATTATGTAACCTGAATCAAACAGTAAAGTGTACCTATAACTTAGATTCTGAAGTCTTTATAGCATTTGGACACCTGGTTTTCTGACACAGAGCCTCAAATTCCTAGTACAATAAAACATTCTACACCTACCACTTGGACTAAAGGATTTGTGCAACTCCCATTTAACTCAATGATACATATTCAGTGAACTGCATAAGTGGTACAGATGTAACAGAGTTAACAGTCAAAGTCATAGCCCTTAACTAGAATAATTCCTATAGGCCAATTCACACTACAGAATTTCACTACAAATATTTTATTTATTTTACATTTCTACAACAGTACATATACAAGGCAATATAATAAACCCATACAGATACCACAAATTAGTGAAGATACACTATCACACTCTGCTGTTAGGAGAAGCATTTTTTCTAATCTCCACTGCTTAGTTCTCATTTATCATGTTTAGTGATGATTATCCATATGGTCCTGTAACAGCATTCCTTTATATTGTATATGATGACCTGGAACCATGCTATTCATGGGCGGACACAGACAGCAGAGGGCCCCTGTGCAAAGAATGTGCCTGCCCCCCCCCCAATGAGTCAATTGTTCATGAACCCCCCTTCATATGTCACTTACTCAGGTGGACCCTAAATGTCCCTTGTTCAGGGGGGCTCCCACCCATATCAGTTGTTAATTATTAAGGCCCCCCATATGCCGCAGCTTATTCAGGCCCCCCCCCCATTAGGAAGCAATAGTTTCCCCACATTAGGAAGCAATAGTTTCCCCACATTAGGAAGCAATAGTTTCCCCACGTTTGGTAGCAAAGTTTCCCCACATTAGGTAGCATAGTTTCCCCACATTAGGTAGGCAGCAGTTTCCTCACATTAGGTAGGCAGCAGTTCCCCCACATTAGGTATGCAGCAGTTTCCCTACATTAGGTAGGCAGTAGTTTCCCCACATTAGGTAGGCAGCAGTTTTCCCACATTAGGTAGCATAGTTCCCCACATTAGATAGCATAGTTTCCCCATATTAGGTAACATAGTTTTTCCACATTAGGTAGCAGTTTCCCCACATTAGGTAGGCAGCAGTTCCCCCACATCAGGTAGCATAGTTTCCCCACATTAGGTAGCATAGTTTCCCCATATTAGGTAGCATAGTTTCCCTACATTAGGTAGCATTAATTCCCAATATTAGGTAGCAGTTTCACCACATTAAGTAGCATAAATTTCCCATGTTAGGTAACATAGTTTCCTCACATTAGGTAGCATAGTTTCCCCACATTAGGTAGCATAGTTTACCCACATTAGGTAGCAGTTTCCACACATTAGGTAGCATAGTTTCCCCCACATTAGGTAGCATAGTTTCCCCACAGTAGGTAGCATAGTTTCCCCACATTAGGTAGCATAGTTTCCCCACATTAAGTAGCATATATTCCCCACATTAGGTAGAAGTTTCCCCACATTAGGTAGCATAGATTACCACATTAGGTAGCAGTTTGCCCACATAAGGTAGCACAGATTCCCCACATTAGGTAGCATATATTCCCCACATTAGGTAGCATAGCCCCCTCCAACACACAGACACACACACACAGACAGACACACACACTTCTCTTCTCTGACTTCCTCCTGCGCAGGTCTGCGGAGGGACGTCACTTGCGCAACGTCCCTCGTCAGGCCCAGGTCGGCCCACTGCACTATTATGCGCCACGGCAGGCCCCCTCACTTGCTGGGTCCCTGTGCAGCTGACCGGCTGCACAGGCGGATGTCCGCCCCTGGTCCTATTGTATCCACAATTTCATCCAGTAAATCCCGTCTTGCACAATCCTTTATAACCAGTGACAGTACTAATTATTCCCTCCACATTTTTCTAGAAAACTGTAATGAATTCCTTGAAAGGAAAAAGATGAGTTTTACTAAGAAACTACATGTGACATTGCTAAACACATACTGTCACACCTACAAGAGTTCTATTCAGCCGTATTGTATAAGTCTTGACAGCTTGATGCCTGGCACTTTGCAGCAAAGCAGAATTTTACTTTAATCTGGTTATGTTTCAGTTAGGTGACTTATTTTTGACATTTGTTTAAACCTTTACCTAATAATTTTTCCCAAAAGACAGAGAACCTAACAGGAAAAAGGTTTACTGTGTATTTATGGTTTTATGCTATATATATATATATTGTGGCAGTGTGGCAAGGAAAGGGTGTATTTCCTTGGCTCACCCTGCAGAAGCTCTCACCTGCTTCTTAAGTAATGAGGCAGGAAGGAAGGGAAGTGTATATGAGATGGAGACTCAGTCTAATCTAGGCTCTTCCTAGGAGACAGCATGTGGGCTGTAGGGAAGAGACAGAGGCTGCTGAGGAGTACACAGCCCGAGCTGAGTGGCTCAAAGAGAGTGACATTGTGAGTAGAAGGTTGCAGGGGACATATGTTTAACCGGCTGAGGGAAGCTCAGCGGTTGTTAGTCAGGACAAGCTGGTCTGTTTAGGCAGTGACCAGACGGTCTAGGATTTTGTTTTGTTCCTGCTTTTTGTTTATTTCTTACCCTGCAACCTGTCTAATAAAACTGGCAAGGTGCCAGATTTGCATTATAAGCGTTTGTTTGCTGGTTTATTGAGAAGAAACGCATCCTGTGGCGTGGTCAAGGACGATCCCAGAGCTAATCCCCAAGACGGATGGTCACATTTTGGTGGAGGATGCGGGCACGCCGTTGCTAAGGGCAACCTGTTGCCAAGGGCAACCAACAAGCGAGTTGGAGAGGAGCCGTTGCTAGGAGCAACCCTTTGCAAGATTGCAAGTCGGAGGAGCCCAGCAGAGGAGTTCAAGCACAGTTTGGTGTCTGTGGAGGAGCGTTGCTAGGGGCAACGGATCGAGAATTTTTTTCAAGAAAATGGGACAACCTCGAAAGGCCGTTGCTGGGAGCAACCGACGTGGGCCACAAGCTGTGGTCGCCAAGACGAAGCCGAGGTCCCGTGAGTTGTCGGTGGGCGGAATCCCACTTTGGGTGGACTTGGATTGTTGCCAGACTGTATCTCGGATTATGCCAGAAATAATTCCATTTGTGAAGTCCCGCCCGGAGCCCGGTAAGACTGTTCAAATTACCTTTGATACATGTTTTGGGACAGTAAGCCATATGATGGAGGTATGTGCGGAACTTACAGTGGAAATTGTACTGGGCAGAGACTTTCCGTATTTCTGGCAGCTGTGGGATGCTGAGAGTGCACCTGAGAGTTCGCACACAAAGGTTCCGGAAGTAGTGAGGACTGGGGTGTCTCTACTGGACTGTGTGAATGGTGCTGTATATTGTGAACCCACGCAGGCTGATAATGCTTTTCTTGAAACACTTATGTTAATGTGTTCTGATGTAAAGAGTTCTATTCCCACCTCTCGCAGGACAAAAGAAAACCTGTGTAAGCTGGAAATAGAAAGTAAAAAGATGACTGTTTTGTTAGATCCAAAATGTGTAATAAGTCTGGTAAAGACCAGCGGCAGAAAGCCAGATCCTGCTGTAATGTCTATACAATCCGGTATTTGGGGTTATAAAACAGTTAATGTGTGTATTTCTACTCCCTATGGTACCATAAGTCACAAGGTTGCAATAGAGCCCACCTTAGAGCATGAAGTAGTGCTGGGGAAGGATTTTCCGTTTTTTCAGCAGTTGTGGGAAGATAGTCAGGTAACTAGAGCAGGAACACCTGATAGGCTCACGACACTTGGTTTTCACCACATAGCAGGGGACAGTAACTCAGCTGAGGACAGGGAGTGTCAGCAGACCCTAGGTATATGTCAGGTGGGAGTGTGCCAGACCACTAGGGGAGCTGAAGAACAGTCTGCGAGTCAAGTTAAAGTGGTGACTGGAATAGAAGCTCCAGAGATGGCTGTGGAAAAACCAAAACTCCAGAAAAGAGTACCAGTGGAGCTGGGGGCTGCACTTACGGTCACAGACAGAGTCCTAAGTGAAGGAGCCTGTGACAAGACAAAAGAAAAGTCTGCCAAGAAGCCGAGAGACAGTTCAGAGGAACTGATCTGGAATCTCCTTGACTCGCTGGTGCCAAGAGCCATTGAAGTTGTGGCTAGGGGCAACAAACTTACCGCCTAGGGATTGCCGGTCCGACGGGAGTGTTTAGCGAGAGTCTCCAGAGTTGCCAACGTGGTGGGCGAGGAAGAGTGCCAGGTGTCAGTGGCACCTGTTGTGGATGATAATAATGAGGCACAAGTGGCCGCAACCCCGGAAAAGGGGGAGACTTCATCTAGAGATGGAGAAGAGCTGGGTCGAGTGTCTGACAGAGGACCAGAAGATGTCTCAAGGTCTAACAGCGAGAGTGAGGAGACCGCTGTCAGTAAAAGGTCTCGGAAAAGACGAGCTGGCCTTGGGAAAAAACTGGAGCAGATCCAGAATCTGGAAGAAACCCTGCAGATGGTTTCTGTGAAGTTGTTGGAGAAAGAAAAAGAGGTACATCACTTGACAGAGGAGAAGGACAAATCACTTGCTGACTTGAAAAAAGAGCAAGAAGTGAGGCTTCAGCTGGAAAAAGTCATGGAGCATCACAGAAGTGAGTTTGTGGCTCTGCAGGATGAACTGTCCCGCTCCCAGGGTCTTGTGACCAGCAAGGAGAGTGAAGTGCAGAGTCTGGCCAAGCAGATGTCATTCCAGGAAGAAGAAGTGAGTCTTCTACATGGTGCATATCAGGCTCTGCAGAGTGATCACAAGGCTAGCCTGGTAGCCATGGAAAAAATAGAAAAAGAGAAGAATGAAATGAAGATGGAAGCTGAAGCTCTTGCCAGCAATCTGGAGAGTGTCTCTAAAGCTAAGAGACAACTTGAGGAGGAAGCCAAGGTGAAGAATGCCCTTGCACATGCTCTTCAATCTGCTCGTCATGACAATATCTTGCTCCGTGAGCAGTATGAGGAGGCCCTGGAACAAGTTGAGACTCTGCAACATGAAAACAAGAACTTGCAACAGGAGATCTCAGATCTATCTCAACAGATTGGTGAGAGTGGAAAATCTATCAATGAGTTAGTGAAGTCCAAGAAACAGTTGCTGGACAGTGAGAAGATGATCTCCGAACAACTCAAGAGTGAGCAGCTGAGATATATAAAGCTGGAAGATGACATGAAGATCTTAAAAGAGAGCCTGGAAGCACAGAACGAAACGCGCAGAAGGTCCCACGTAGCTGCCTTGGTTTTGCTGGGAGCGCAACTCTACGAGCAGGTGGCTGTGCTGGCGGACAATGAACAATTAAGGAAACAATTGCTGTCTTCGAAAGATACTGTCAGGGACTTGACAGAGTTGCTTGACAGTGAGAGGATTAAGTCCGCTAAGCTCCAGTGTAAGCTGCGAAAATGTGAGAAAAAGGAAGAGGACCAGGAAGTCCTAAAAGAGAGCAGAGAGCAAGATATGGCGGAATTGGCTCAAGAAAGGCTTCTGGGGCCGAAGTTACAGGATACAGGGATGCTTTCTCTGAATGCCAAAAAAGTCCTCTAAAGCTAAGATTTAGGTGAAGTCCTGTAAGAAGTCCCCTGAAGCTAGGACTGAGCTGAAACCTGGTGGGAAATCCTCTGAAGTGAAGACTAAGGAGAAGAGAGGTGGGAAATCCTCTGAACCTGAGCAGACCAAAAATTCTGAAGGTAATGCTGAGGCAGAGAAATCCTCTGAAGCAGAAGCTAAACCAGAGTCAACCTCAAAAGCTGTGAGTAAAGAGAATGGCACAACTGAAGCTAAAGGTGAAGAGAAGAGTAAGCCTGAAGAAGCTGCAGTAGTAGAAGCTGATTCTACACAAGAATCTGAAGGAGCCAAAGACTCTGAAGCCAAACCTGAGGAAGCTGGTGCCCCAGAAGAGAAAGCTGGATGGGATGAGGTGAAACCATGTGAGAAATCCACTGAAGACAAGACTGAGGTGAAAACAGGTGGGAAGTCCTCTAAAGTTGAAACTGAGATGGACCCGTGTCAGAGGTCCTCTGACGGTACAGAGACGGCTTGGTGAAGCCACTGAGGCTGAAAGATTCTCTAAAGCAGAGGCAGAGGTCCGGCAAGCAAGAAGAAGACAAAGGTTAGAAGCATCGGTCCTCTCACTCCTTAATTTCAAGAACCCTGCCCACACCAGGGTGAAGAACCTGGTACTGGAGAGGTGTGACCGAGAGACTTGCAATTGGTGGCTGGTAAAAGTCCGGAAGAAAAAAGTCAAGGACTTCAGAGACTGTGGGACAAAAGTTGTCCAAGAGAAAGGAAAGGCAGATGGTTTCTGCCTTTCAAATACATGTGCTCCTTCCCGGTGGTCTGAGCAAAGGGGGGGGGGATATGTGGCAGTGTGGCAAGGAAAGGGTGTATTTCCTTGGCTCACCCTGCAGAAGCTCTCACCTGCTTCTTAAGTAATGAGGCAGGAAGGAAGGGAAGTGTATATGAGATGGAGACTCAGTCTAATCTAGGCTCTTCCTAGGAGACAGCATGTGGGCTGTAGGGAAGAGACAGAGGCTGCTGAGAAGTACACAGCCCGAGCTGAGTGGCTCAAAGAGAGTGACATTGTGAGTAGAAGGTTGCAGGGGACATATGTTTAACCGGCTGAGGGAAGCTCAGCGGTTGTTAGTCAGGACAAGCTGGTCTGTTTAGGCAGTGACCAGACGGTCTAGGATTTTGTTTTGTTCCTGCTTTTTGTTTATTTCTTACCCTGCAACCTGTCTAATAAAACTGGCAAGGTGCCAGATTTGCATTATAAGCGTTTGTTTGCTGGTTTATTGAGAAGAAACGCATCCTGTGGCGTGGTCAAGGACGATCCCAGAGCTAATCCCCAAGACGGATCGTCACAATATATATATATATATATATATATATATATATATATATAATATATATATATATATATAGCATATCTCACCAATTTTGATCATGTGTTAAAAATTTATTTTTACCAGAGTTCAACTCATTGGAACTTTCGTTATGAGGTACACAGTGTTTATATCACGTGGGGGGAAAAAAAACTTTTCAAATTTTTTCCCCACATTCATTTTGATTAGTTAGGGTCCTGGTTCTGACACCACTACCGGTGACTGATCACTTTTACCATTCAACCATTGTGGTATGATTACCAATCGTACTAGTGAAACGCTCCCCATACCATAAGACTGCAATTACTGGCCTGTTGACTATCCATGGTGTACCCTTAGGATAATTCATCCTGGTGTATAAGTCATATGATTCAGCAGAATTATCCAGACAACCTTTAGCCATGTGGTCCATTGAGGTATTTCCTTGTCCCATGCTAAGTGTTTGCCAGTGGCATGCTTGTTTGTCTTTGGTTACTGAACCAAGGTAAGCTGCATAGATACTTTGAAAACTTGTCTTATTTTCAAACTTTTGAATTGCTAGGTCAGTTGGTCCATTGTGGTATGTAGTTGCTGAAATCTAAAAGTGACACTCACCTCTTGAATCAACCACATGTGGCCTGCTGCTGTTTGGTCCTCTGTGGTTCAACCAGTCTTGGTACACTTTTGAACAGAGAGGAGGAAACTTTTCAAAAGTTTGGTTTGGCAGGTTTGTCAAACATATCCAAAAAGTTTGTTTCACAGCAAATATGCTCTAACCAAACCTGGAATTCAATAACCCTAAAAACTTGGAATTTATTCTAGTAGGTCTAAAGGGGTTTTGAGGTTGAGTCAATGTCAAAGTTACAGACACGTGAGGTAATCCATGGTAACTAACAGCTTGTTTAACCCCCCAGGACACAGGGGACTTAAGGACCGAGGGTGCACTTGCATCCTGGGACTTAAGGACCCAGGGCGTACCTGTCGCAGGTGGTGAACGGAACGGGATGCCTGCTGAAATCATTCAGCAGGCATCATGTGCCAACGCCTGGAGGGGGGTCCTGAGACCAGGCAATCTGCTGCGATCGGGTCTCCGGTGACCAGGAAAAAAAGGGTGATTGGTGCTGTCCGAGACACCCATTACCAGCAGGAGTGAGGTGGAACTGGTGCCACCTCATGATCGTCTTGATTCCTCGGATCAGGACTACTGCTGGGCAGTGTCACTAATGTTATCCGCTCCTAGACCGAAGGGTGAGAGCGGGTGCCGGGAGTGGACACCGGCAGCGAGGGGCCCGGCAGAGCAGCGGCACAGTGCAGCAGAAGGAGGTGAGTGCTGTGCCTCCTGCTGTTGCTTAGCAGCAACTCCCAGCATGCACAGCCAAAGGCAACAGCAGGAGACACAACAGTACAACTCCCACCATGCCCTTTGGCTGTCTGTGCATGCTGGAAGTTGTAGTTATGCTACAGCTGGAGGCACATTTGTTCTATGTAAAAGTGTGCATCCAGCTGTTGCATAACTACAACTCCCAGCATGCACAGACAGCCAATGGTCATGCTGGGAGTTGTAGTTGTCCTTTTAGCTGTTGCATAATTACAACTCCCACCATGCCTTTTGGCTGTTAGTGCATGCTAAAAGTTTTAGTTTTGCAACAGTTGAAGGCACACTGGTTGAGAAACACTGGGTTATGGTTTGTTGCCTAACATAGGGATTCGCAACCAGTGTGCCTTCAGCTGTTGCAAAACCACAACTTCCAGCATACATGCTGAGAGTTGTAGTTTTGCAACAGCTGGAGGTACACTAGTGCGGAAACACTGTGTTAGTATGTTACCTTACTCAGTGTTTCCCAAATAGTGTGCCTCCAGCTGTTGCATAACTACAACTCCCAGCATGCACAGTCTGTCAGTGCATGCTTGGAGCTGTAGTTTTGCAACAGCTGGAGGTTCCCCCCCCCCCATGTGAATGCACAGGGTACATTCACACGGGTGGGTGTTTACAGCTGGTTTCTCGCTGCAACATTGAGCTTTTGCAAATTTTCCGCTGCAGCTCAAACTCCCAGCGGGAAACTGTGAACGCCTGCCCCTGTGAATGTACCCTAAAACACTACACTACACCTATACAAAATAAAGAGTAAAACACTACATATACACACACCGTTGCACAGTTACCCCCCCCCCCACCACCACCACCACCACCACCGATAAAAATGTAGAACGTCTGGTATGACACAGTTTCCAAAATGGAGCCTCCAGCTGTTTCAAAAGAACAACTCCCAGTATTGCCAGACAGTCATTGACTGTCCAGGCATGCTGGGAGTTTTGCAACAGCTGGAGGCACCCTGTTTGGGAAATACTGCCCTGTCGTATTTCAAGGCAACAGTTTAGGGCCACATATTGGGTGTTTCCATACTCGGGAGAATTTGTGTTACAATTTTTTTTCTTCTCCTTTTACACCTTTTGAAAAGGTAAAGTTGGGGTCTACATCGGCATTTTTGTGTACAAAAAAATTATTTTTTACACTAACATGCTCAGGAGTGAGAGCACACCATGTACATTTGAGGCCTAAATTGGTGATTGCACAGGGTTGGCTGATACAGCGGTTCTGACATAAACGCAATAAAAAAAACACCGACATGTGACATTTTGGAAACTACACCTCGCACTGAATGTAACATGGGTATACTGAGCCTTAACACCCCACAGTTACAGTTGGAAGTGAAAATTTTAAATTTAGTTTTTTTCAATAAAAGGCTGGTCTTACCCCAAATTTTTCATTTTCACAAGTGGTCATTGGAAAAAAGCCCCCCAAAATTTGTTACCCCATTTCTTCTGAGTAAGGAAATACCCCATATGTGGATATAAAGTGCTCTGCGGGCACACTACAGGGCTCAGAAGAGAAACAGCACCATTGGGCTTATGGAGAGAGTATTTGGCTGGAATTGAAGGCCATGTGCATTTACAAACCCCACAAGATTCCAGAACAGTGGACCCCTCCCCATGTGACCCCATTTTTGAAACTCCATCCCTCACGGTAGGGCCATACTGACCTTCGAGCACGCCGGCCCGTCTAGTGGGCCGTCTGCCTCGGTGCAATTTAAAACTTTTTATTTATTTATTTTGTGCTCCAGCCGCTCTGCCCCCTCTCTGGCTGCGCACAGAGACACTGCTGCAGCTGCAGCCTTAACAGCAAGCCAGGCACTGTGGCTGTCGGAAGGAGAAGTGTACAGCACAGGCCCCTGAGGAGGCCTTGACGAACACCTACTGGCGCAGAGAGCAGTGGGGTTTGTGTAAGAAGTGGAGGCCGGCAAAGTATATTACAGCGCAGCAATGGATGGGGGTCGCACCCTATCTGTGAGTGCAGCCTCGGACCCCAACATCCCCAGCACCTAATGAGGAAACTCTATTCATGGCAGCTGCAGATATGAAGGGTGAGGGTGAGGAGACCTAGGATGAATGGGGGGGGGAATGTTGGCTGTACGTATGTTGTGTTTATGTGTGTATTATTTATGTATGTACACTGCTCAAAAAAATAAAGGGAACACTTAAACAACACAATATATCTCCAAGTCAAGCACACTTCTGTGAAATCACACTGTCCACTCAGGAAGCAACACTGATTGACAATCAATTTCACATGCTGTTGTGCAAATGGAACAGACAACAGGTAGAAATTATAGGCAATTAGCAAGACAAACCTAATAAAGGAGTGGTTCTGCAGGTGGTGACCAGTTCCTATGCTTCCTGGCTGATGTTTTGGTCACTTTTGAATGCTGGCCGTGCTTTCACTCTAGTGGTAGCCTGAGACGGAGTCTACTACCAACACAAGTGGCTCAGGTAGTTCAGCTCATCCAGGATGGCACATCAATGCGAGCTGTGGCAAGAAGGTTTGCTGTGTCTGTCAGCGTAGTGTCCAGAGCATGGAGGCGCTACCAGGAGACAGACCAGTACATCAGGAGATGTGGAGGAGGCCAGCATCAGGACCGCTACCTCTGCCTTTGTGCAAAATGACCTCCAGCAGGCCACAAATGTGCATGTGTCCACCCAAATGGTCAGAACCAGACTCCAAGAGGGTGGTATAAGGGCCCGACATCCGTATTTCATACGATTAGTTAATTCATTCAGATCTGGGATGTGTTATCTTAATGTTCCCTATTTTTTTGAGCAGTGTATGTATGATGTGTTTGTAATTATGTATGTGTGTATGAATGATACATAGATGTATGTATGACGTGTATGTACGCATAAATGATGTGTATGTATGATGTGTGTATCTCCCCTACAACCAGCAGGGTCAGATATTTAAGGGGAGATTTTATGACGACACCAGATATTGGCTGCTAGCAGTTGATACCATTGGCACAGTGGTCATTGTTACCATTTGTATTTTTTCTTCTTTTTTTATATTGTCCTTTTATAGACTATTGGAAATTGATTGATACCTCTTGTTTTGTGTTTCTTTATACCCCATTTTTCCTTGCTTTGGTTTTGGTTGTCTAGGTTCTAATTCATCATAAGGTGCACACCATTTTAGGAATCAGAATCAAATAGAGAAAAATAAAAAAAGTTGTTGAAGATAGCGTTTTTTTCACACCAGAAAATACACAGTGGGACATTGCGCCAATGGATTATAGGATTCACCAAAACATGCGACTTTTGTCGATTGTTGCACATAATGAGGGCTAAATTAACACGAATCAAATCCGAGAATGGAAAACGGCATAAAAGGTTTGGTGCATGCAATTATGGCATGCAGAGACTTGCGACAAACAGACAAAAAAAAAAAAACAGGTAAACATCTTGATGAATTCCCCCCTATATGTGTTACTTTTTATCTTGTTCATTTATAAAAGCTATGTTTTAAGACCTATGTGCTATTTCTTATTATACTCCCATTTTTGACACTCATATTACTCTATTTCTGTCCTTAAAGGGGTACTCCGGTGAAAACCTTTTTTTCTTTTAAATCAACTGGTGGCAGAAAGTTAAACATATTTGTAAATTACTTCTATTAAAAAAATCTTAATCCTTCCTGTACTTATTAGCTGCTGAATACTACAGAGGAAATTCTTTTCATTTTGGAATGCTCTCTGATGACATCACGACCACAGTTCTCTCTGCTGACGTTATTATAATAATAATAACACTTTATTTATTGTTGTCCTTAGTGGGATTTGAACCCAAGTCCCCAGCACTGCAAGGCAGCAGTGCTAACCACTGAGCCAACATGCTGCCCTTAGCATACGTCTGCTATGCATGGTTGCTAAAATTGACAGAGATGTCAGCAGAGAGCACTGTGGTCATGATGTCATAAGTGTTCCAAAAATAAAGGAATTTCCTCTGTAGCATTCAGTAGCTAATAAGTACTGTAAGGATTAAGATTTTTTAATAGAAGTAATTTACAAATATGTTTAACTTTCTGCCACCAGTTGATTAAACAAAACAAAAAAAGGTTTTCACTGGCATACTCCTTTAAGGCCAAAATGGGCTGTGTCCTTGAGGGGGTATGTATGTTTGTATTTATGAATGATGTGTGTATGATAGAAGTATTATGTATGTATGATGTGTATGTATTTATGAATGATGTGTGTGTATTATATTTGTATATATAAATAATGAGTGTGTATGAAAAATGTATGTATTATGTTTGTGTGTATAATAGACAGATGTATGATGTGTGTATGTATGAATGTGTGTGTATGTATGACTTGTGTATTATGTATGAATAATGTGTGTATGTATGAAAGGTCTGTATATGAAAAATGTATGTATGCATAATGTGTGTATGCATGATGTTTGTATGCTTGATGTGTGTGTACACGAGAGATGTGCATGTGTATGTATGATAGGTGAGTGCATGAATGTTTGAATAATACAAGAATTTAGGTGCACTACTGTGGTAGATGTAAATAATGACATTGGCTAGCCCTCAACACTGATGTTAAAATTAAGACATTAGCCAGTATATCCTTGTATGAAGGACATACCTGAGCCCACACACCAATGCCACGGTTTCTCAAGTGGCACGGGGCCTAACACTAACCTACCTGTGCGTGAAAAGCAAAACCAGGGGCCATTGGGCAATTACGGCAGCATTAGGCCGACTCACAGCCTCCTCGCAGGTTACCTCCAGTGTGGCTGAGCACACATACAATGGGAGAAGGGAGGCAGACTACAAGCCCCACCGAAGTTTGCTGATATAGTTGCTGGCCTCACAGGTGAACCTTAATGCTGCCTAGAAAGTGTTCAAGGCGCGTTAAATATGGAGTTTACACACCTCCAAGTGTGAAATTTAAACAACAAAAAAGACGTGGTCTCAAATGGCTAGAGATGCTCAACCCCAATTGCAGTTGTGCATTTATGCTGGGGGAGCAGATCCTGCCCTTGTGGTCTGTTGCTAGGGGCAATCCCCAGCATAAAAATGTTTACAATGGGGGATGCCTGCAGCAGACTACAAGAGCCAAAATAGGATCCTACACCAGATAGATGGTGCGGATGTGTAACAATTAGAATAATACAGGAATTTAGGTGCACTACTGTGGTAGATGCAGGACCACCATCAGGGGGGGTATAACCCTTACAACTGTATGGGGCCCGGACGTCCCTGGACTTAAAAAAAAAAAAAAAAAAGTTATTGCCTTGTCAGTGAGTGACCGCAACTGTCACTCACTGACTGCTGGCTGCGGACCGGGCCTCATAGTTCGGGGGGGCCCGCACATTTCTATGAAATTGCATATTTCTAGGTCACGAGCTTCTTAAGAGTAATGGCAGGGTCGGACAGGCTAGGGGCTGATGGGAGTAGAGACGTCTCGTGCCCCGCACAGGCACGCATTCTACTCCAATCACCTGACCTGTCCTTGCATTCGTCCACACATGATCTCCAGCAGAGACTATCCACACTGACAGACGCAGCGGCAGCCTCCGCTGCCTCAAGCCGCTGCACCGATCCCCGGTGGCGGCAGGGTAGCAGAACTTGCGGGGGGAGGGAAGATTGATGAGAGGTGCGGGGGGCATGTTATGGGGGTGATGAGAGGTGCAGGGGGGTTATGGGGGTGATGAGAGGTGCTGGGGAGATGTTATGGGGGTGACGAGAGGTGCAGTGGAGGTGTTATGGGGTGACAAGAGGTGCAGGGGGGTTATGGGGGTGATATGAGGTGCAGGGTAGGTTATGGGGTGATGATAGATGCAGGGAGTGTTATGGGGGTGACAAGAGGTGCAGGGGGGTTATGGGGGTGATAAGAGGTGCAGGGGGTGATGAGAGGTGCAGGGGGGTTATGGCAGTGATAAGAGGTGCAGGGGGGGTTATGGGGGTGACAAGAGGTGCAGGGGGGTTATGGGGGTGATAAGAGGTGCAGGGGGTGATGAGAGGTGCAGGGGGGTTATGGCAGTGATAAGAGGTGCAGGGGGGGTTATGGGGGTGACAAGAGGTGCAGGGGGGTTATGGGGGTGATAAGAGGTGCAGGGGGTGATGAGAGGTGCAGGGGGGTTATGGCAGTGATAAGAGGTGCAGGGGGGGTTATGGGGGTGATAAGAGGTGCAGAGGGGGTGATAAGAGGGTGATAAGAGATGCAGGGGGGGTGATGAGAGGCCAAGCCTGTTTGGTTTGGATGTTGCCCTAAAAAAGTATTGGTGGAGGTAGGTGCACTTAGTAGGGGAGTTATCATTCTCTGTGCTCCTTGAATAACATTTGTATGTGTTTGGGATTATATTGAATTCCCAAAGTTCTGCTCCTGTGTATTTTGGGATGGTCCCTGTTTAAATTTTATACTTGGGAGGTGTGTAAACTCCATATTTAACGCGCCTTGAATACTTTCTAGGCAGCATTAAGGTTCACCTATGAGGCCAGCAACTATTTCAGCAAACTTGAGTGGGTCGCATAATCTGCCTCCCTCCTCCCATTGTATATGTGCTCAGCCACACTGGAGGTAACCTGGGAGGAGACTGTGAGTCGGCCTAATGCTGCCGTAATTGCCCACTGGCCCCTGGTTTTGCTTTTCACGCACAGGTAGGTTAGTGTTAGGTCCCGTGCCACGTGAGAAACCTTGGCATTGGTGTGTGGGCTCAGGTATGTCCTTCATACAAGGATATACTGGCTAATGTCTCAATTATAACAGTGGGACAATGTATCTAAAACAATACAGAGAGAGTTGAATAAAAGGGAAAATAACCCTAAACAATACAGATCACCTCAGAAATAGAGGGATCATCTTTGAATTAAACGGGAATATAATAAATTAAACCCGAAACTGAACCAATGACTGTGATTTTAATCCACTTTAATTTTGTTTTTCTCACAATTGTTGTACTTTTTAATTAGTTAAATAAAAGTTACATTTTAAACTGAGGGTTCCCGAGTTTGGGAAATTAGTCCAAGGAGGGTGTGTGCCCGAGAGGGAATTGGAGAGAGAAGCAAAACCAGAGGCCAGTTGGCAATAACCGCAGAATTAGGCCTACTCGCAGCCTCCTCTCAGGTTACCTCCAGTGTGGCTGACCACACATACAATCAGAGGAGGGAGGCAGACTATAAGCCCCACCCAAGTTGGCTGATATTGTTGCTGGCCTCACAGGTGAACCTTAATGCTTCCTAGAAAGTGTTCAAGGCGCATTAAATATGGAGTTTACACACCTCCAAGTATAAAATTTAAACAACAAAAAAGATGTGGTCTCAAATGGCTGAAGGTGCTCAACCCCAAATGCAGTTGTGCATTTATGCCCGGGGAGCAGATCCTGCCCTTGTGGTCTTTTGCTAGGGGCAATCCCCAGCATTTAAATGCATACAATGGGGGATGCCTGCAGCAGACTACAAGTGCCACAATAGAATCCTACACCAGATAGACAGTGTGGATGTGTAACAATTAGAATAATACAAGAATTTAGGTGCACTACTGTGGTAGATGTAAACAGTGACATATGGCTAACCCTCAACACTGATGTTAAAATTGAGATATTAGCCAGTATATCCTTGTATGAAGGATATACCTGAGCCCGCACACCAACGCCAAGGTTTCTCAAGTGGCACGGGACCTAACACTAATCTACCTGTGCGTGATAAGCAAAACCAGGGGCCAGTGGGCAATTACGGCAGCATTAGGCCGACTCACAGCCTCCTCCCAGGTTACCTCAAGTGTGGCTGATCACACATACAATGGGAGGAGGGAGGCAGACTATAAGCCCCACCCAAGTTGGCTGCTGGCCTCACATATATGCATGTTTGATTTGTGTACAATAGATGTATGAAAGTATGATAAATGTGCATATCATACAGTTATCTATCATACTTACACACGTCTATCATACATACACCAATCATGTACACATCTATTATACTTAGTGGTCTGGGGGAGGGTGACAGAGGAGCCTAGAGAGGACTTAGTTTTGGGGTTGGGGGTGTAACAGAGGAGTCAAGAGAAATAGTTAGGGGTCTGGGTGGGGTGGGCAGAGAAGGAAAAAGGAGTCTGGAAGAGTAGGGAAAAGAAGGGTCTGGTGGAGAAGGTAAAAGAGGGGTATGGAGGAGGAGGAGGATAGAGGAAAAGAGGGGTCTGGAGAAGAAGGGCAGAGGGGTCTGGAGCTGGAAGATGGAGTAGGACAAAATGGCCTGGTGGAGAAGATAAAAAAGGAGTCTGGAGTACGGAGTAGGACAGAGGGGTCTGGAGGACGGAGTAGGACAGAGGGGTCTGAAGGAGAAGAATGGTGGAACACAGAGGGGTCTGAAGGAGAAGGATGGAGGGGACAGAGGTGTATGGAGGAGTATGAAAGAGTGGTCTTGAGGAGGAAGACGAAGGAGAACAAAGGGGTCTGGAGGAGAAGGATGAAGGAGGAAAGAGGGGTCTTGAGGAGGAGGACGGAGGAAGACAGAGGGGTCTGGAGGAGGACAGAGGGGGCTGGAGGAGGACAGTGCAGGGGTGGGATTCAGCCGAATTGAGAAGAAACAATGTGTGGCAGTTTTCGTATCAAGGGTACAGTGTGTGGTAGTATTAATATTACAGATACAGTGTTTGGAAGTATGAGTATTATAGGTACAGTTTGTGGCAGTATTATTATTACGTGTACTACATTTGTCAGGGTTATATTCAGCGTGCGCAATGTTTGGCAGTGTTATATTAATTATTTTCACCATAGAGAGTGTAACACTGAAGATAGGAACTCCGGTGTATGTGGAACCGCTGGATCTGTGTGGCAGATGACTTGGAACGTACCAGGGAGCGAAGTCTAAGGTGCCGCTGGTCTGCACCAGAGCCCGCCGCAAAGCAGGATGGGCTTGCAGCTGCAGGCGACACCCAGGTCGCTACCCCTGTCAAGGTTCCACCACACAGGCTGAGGAGATGCGAGGCACAGGAGGGATGAGACAACTCGTAGTCAGGACAGCAGTAGGTCAGGGCAGGCGGCACAGTAGCGTAGTCAGGACGTAGCAGGAGTTCAGTAGGCAGGCAGCAGAGGAGCAAGGTCAAGTCACGCCCTAAGGGACGGGGACACGCGTGCCGGAGCAGAGAGGTGGAGGCAGAGGCAGGAGAAGCCCGGAGAATGACGGACTGGGGCTTGCATGCGGGTGCGTCCCGCGATGCGAGTCCCAACCCCGTCGGCAGCAGAAGGTAAGTGGACCATGCGCTCACGGCCAGCGTGTGAGGCCAGAGCGCATAGCATAACAGTACCCCCCTCCCCCTTTGGTCTCCCCCTCCTTTTACAAGAGAGAAAACTCCTGAGAAGTTCACGGTCCAGGATATTCTCCTCAGGTTCCCAAGATCTCTCCTCGGAATTTAACCCCCCAGTCAACCAAAAAAAATTGTTTACCTCTCACAGTTTTTGCAGCAAGAATCTGTTTAACTTTGTAGACATCAGATGAGCCGGAGACAGATGTTGGGACAGGATTCTTCTGAGAAAACCGATTTACGACAAGAGGCTTGAGACAGGATTGATCTTTAGTAGAATCTGGAAGGTACCAAGATAGAGGTGACCGAGCTTGTAACAGGGGATCTTGAAGCGGTTGTATTTGGATTAAAGCCACACCAGGTCACCAGGAGAGAAGGACGGAGAAGGTCTTCTACCTTTATCCGCTTGCACCTTCATGCGTGAAGAAGCCTGGGACAGCGACTATCAGGTCTGTTGCCAGATGGTGGAGAAGTCACGGACCAGCTCATCAACAGCAGGCACACCGGAGGAGTCTGGGAGAGGAAGAGGAGGACAGAGATGGAGTCCGTAGACAACAAAAAAGGGAGACGACCTCGTGGACTCCTTAAGATTATATGATTATATGAGAATTCAGCCCAGGGGAGAAGGTCGACCCAATCATCTTGGCGAGCTGAAACAAAATGCCGAAGATAAGTCTCAAGGATTTGATTGACCCTCTCCACCTGACCGTTGGACTTAGGGTGGTAGGCCGAGGAGAAGTCCAGATTGATGTTCAGACGGTTACAAAGGTCTCGCCAGAACTTAGAGACAAACCGCACATCTCGATCCGAAACGATATGCTGTGGAAGACAATGTAAACGAAAGACATATGACAAGAAGTATTTCGCCAGCTGTGGAGCAGAAGGAAGACCTGGTAGAGGAATGAAATGAGCCATCTTGGAAAACCGATTTACCATGACCCACATGGCAGTGTTATTATGAGAAGGTGGCAAATCGGTGAGGAAATCCATGGCGATATGGGACCAGGGAGTCTCTGGAATGGGTAAAGGCTGTAAGAGTCCTGCAGGTCTTTGCCGAGGAGTTTTGTCACGGGCACAAGTTACACAGGACCGAACAAAATCGGAAACATCCCGTTCAAGATGGGGCCACCAGTAGTGCTGGGAAATAAGAAGTAGGGTCTTGGTATTCCAGGATGTCCTACTGTCAAGGAAGATTAACCCCATTTCAGGACCTTGCGTCTCAATCTGTTGGGCAAAAAGGATTTTCCCGGAGGAACTTGCTGAATCTCGGCAGGAGCGGCAGGAATCAAAGGGTCAGGAGAAATAATATGCCTAGGCATGAAGTCCAAACCAATGAGGTCAGAGGACCTGGAGAGAGCATCAGCCCTGATGTTCTTGTCTGCTGGACAGAAGTGAATGAAGAAGTTGAATCGGGAAAAGAACAGTGACCATCTTGCCTGGTGGGGGTTCAAACGCTGAGCAGATTGAAGGTATGGAAGATTCTTATGGTCGGAGTAGATGCTGACCGGAGGAGAAGAACCTTCCAATAAATGTCGCCATTCCTCCAAAGCTAGCTTAATAGTGAGGAGTTTGCGATCTCCAATGGAGTAATTCCTCTCAGCAGGAGAGAAAGTCTTGGAGAAGAACCCACAAGTTACACTCTTGCCCTTGGCATTTTTCTGAGTGAGAACGGCACCCGCTCCATTAGATGAGGCATCAACCTCCAACGCAAAGGGCCTCTCTGGATCAGGTCTTGTAAGCACAGGCAAATGCAGACTTTAAATGGGAGGCCAAGATTTAGTATTATATGCCTTTAGCACATAGGCCCGAGGGACAAGGCCAATCCAATACTGCAGACAACTTATCTGGATCCATCTGCAGGCCCTGATAGCCAAGAAATGGAAGACTAGATTTTTCAAACAGGCATTTCTCCAGTTTGGTGTAGAGATGATTCTTCCGTAGTCGCTGAAGAACCAGACAAACATGAGCACGATGCTCCTCTAAGTTGGAAGAGAAGATCAGGATGTCATCTAGGTATACGACAACACAGGTGTAGAGAAGATCATGGAAGATATCATTGACGAGCTCCTGGAAAAAGGCTGGAGCATTGCAGAGACCAAAAGGCATTAAAAAATACTCAAAATGTCCGTCACGAGTATTGAAGGCCGTTTTCCATTCATCTCCCTTGCGGATACGAATGAGGTTATATGCACCGCGTAAGTCCTGCTTGGAGAAGACCTTGGCACCACGTAAACGGTAAAAAAGTTCTGAGATAAGAGATAGAGGGTAATGGTTCTTGACCGTGATTTTGTTAAGTCCCCTGTAGTCAGTGCATGGACGGAGTGAGCCATCCTTCTTCCCTACAAAGAAGAAACCTGCTCCAGCAGGAGAAGAGGACTTACGGATAAATCTCTTTTGGAGATTCTCCTGGATAAGAGGTTATATCCTCCCACAAGGAGGAGTGGTACCAGGCAGAAGATCAAAAGGGCAGTCGTAAGGACGATGTAGAGGCAGAGATTCAGCCTGTTTCTTGCAGAAGACGTCCGAGAAATCTTGGTAAGGGGGCGGCAGGCCAGGTAAAGGTGATAGACAAGAAACAACTTTACGCAGAACAGGTTGGCGGCAAAAATTTTGACAGGATTGTCCCCAGCGAATTATTTCTCCAGTTCTCCAATCCAGTTGCGGGGAATGGCATTGCAGCCAAGGAAGACCAAGAAGAATCTCAGAAGTACAGTGTGGCAGAACATAGAATTCAATCTTTTCTTTATGCGATACTCCCACTTGCATGACGAGAGATTCAGTACGGAGAGATTCAGTCCAGATTTTGTCCATTAACAGAGGAGATGAACAAGGGCTTGGCAAGCCGAGTAAGGGGAAGATGATACTTGTGGACTAAAGCCGCATCAATAAAGTCACCTGCTAATCTGGAGTCCAAAAATGCTGTAGCGCTGAGGGAAGACTTGGGTGAAGCGAAGGCTTGTACAGGAATAGTTAAGCGTGGAGAGGTAGTATTCACACCCAGGGATGCCTCTCCCACATACCCTAGGTACGGGCGAACTGTACAGTCCTTGAGAAAGTGCTCTGGGCTAGCACAGTACATACACAAATTCTCATTACGCCGTTGTGTCCTCTCCTGTTGCGTAATATGAGAACGATCTCCTTGTGTAACCTCTTTGGCAAGAGGCTCAAGACACAGAAGAGGTGGACATTGGAACACAGGTGTCAGGCGGCAGATTCCCTCTCAAAGCGCAATTCCTCCTGTCTTTCGGCAAAACGCACATCAATGCGTGTGGCCTAGAGGATAAGTTCAGTCAAAGAAGATAGAGGATCTCGTGCTGCAAGGCATCTTTAATCCTGCTTGACAGTCCATTTTTAAATGTGGCACACAAGGCCTCTTCATTCCAGGCAAGTTCAGAGGCTAGAATGCGGAACTGAACCGCATAGTTACCAACGGTAGAATTCCCTTGACAGAGATTCAGCAACGCCGTCTCAGCTGAAGAGGCACAAGCGGGTTCCTCAAAGTCACTGCGAAATTCTGCCAAGAAGGCCGACAAATTGGAGGATACTGGATCACCACGGTCCCAAAGGGGTGTAGCCCAAGCCAGGGCTTTTCCGGAGAGTAGAGTAATGACAAAGGCCACCTTACTACGTTCAGTCTGAAACAGTTCAGACATAAGCTCCAAATGCATAGAGCACTGTGTAACAAAGCCTCTGCAAGACTTGGAATCCCCATCATACTTGAAAGGCAAAGGCAGGTGCAGCTGGGAGCCAGGAGACACTGCAGGAGCTGGAGGTGGGCCAGATTGTGGTACCTGCTGCTGTTGCAAGGCCAAAAGCTGTTGCATCATGGCTGCAAGTTGAGAAAATTGCTGCGGCTGTCGGGTCAACTGCTGTGACTGACGTATCACAACTGCTGTGACTGACGTATGGAGGAAAGATCCGCAACTTCAGGCAGGGGTTCCTCAGCGGGATCCATGGCCGGATCTTACTGTAACACTCACGTTTCTGAAGACAGGAACTCCGGTGTATGTGGATCCGCTGGACCTGTGTGGCAGATGACTCGCACCGTACCAGGGAGCAGAGTCTAAGGTGCTGCTGGTCTGCACCAGAGCCTGCCGCAAAGCAGGATGGGCTTGCAGCTGCAGGCGACACCCAGATCGCTACCCCTGGCATGGTTCAACCACACAGGTGGCTGAGGAGATGCGAGGCACAGGAGGGATGAGACAACTCGTAGTCAAGATAGCAGTAGGTCAGGAGTTCAGTAGGCAGGTGGCAGAGGAGCAAGGTCAAGTCACAAGAGCAGGAGATCTGGTACACGGCAAGGCAATACAATGGAACACTTTCTCTAGGGCACAAGGCAGAGAACTGAGGAGGATGGAGGAATTTATAAATTAGCCACAGGTGGTTACCCTAATGAGCGTACTGGCCCTTTAAATCTTAAATCTCCGGCGCGTGCGCTCTAAGGGACGGGGACACGCACGCTGGAGCAGAGAGGCGGAGGCAGAGGCAGGAGGAACACCCGGAGAGTCACAGACTGGGGCTCGCATGCGGGTGCGTCCCGCGATGCGAGTCCCAGCCCTGCATCAGCAGAAGGTAAGGGGACCATGCGATCACGGCCAGCGTGTGAGGCCAGAGCACATAGCGTAACACAGAGGATGAGGGTCTGCTGACAAATTGAGGAACCAATGATCTCCGGGCTTCAGACTGTACAGAGAAGATGGAGCTGGAAAAAGTCCTGGACCAACAGTGAAGATGTCACTCAAGTCATTAATACCATTGTGTATTCTCCTGACTGTCCCATCACTACTGTAGTCACTTTTAAGTTCTTTGTGGATGATGAATGAAACCGTACCGCGATCTGTTGCAAAACTACAACTTCCATAATGCCTGAGGCTTTCCAGGCATGATGGGAATTGCAGCTTTGCAACAGCTTTAGGACCGGTTGAAATAATGTGATCGGTCAGGGGCCCAGGAGTCAGACCCCCACCAAAAAAATGGGCTGCTTATTCTAAAATGCCCGGGCCTATTTTTGGTCCCAGTCCGGCCCTGCCTCACGGAATGTATTAAGGGATGCAGTGAGCATTTACACCCCACAGTGGTCCATGAAAATAAAAAAATGTATTTCTTATTTGCACAGCCCACTCTTCCAAAGATCTGTCAAATGCCAGTGGGGTGTAAAAGCTCACTGCACCCCTTATTACATTCCGTGAGGGGTTTAGTTTCCAAAATGGGGTCACATTTGCATTTACAAAGCCCCCATGGTTCCAGAACAGTGGACCCCTCATCCACAGTTCTGGAACCATGGGGGCTTTCTAAATGCACATGGCCCCCGACTTCCATTCCAACCAAATTTTCTCTCCAAAAGCCCAATGGCGTTCCTTCTGAGCCCTGTAGTGCGCCCGCAGAGCACTTTACATCCACATATGGGGTATTTCCATACTCAGAAAGAATTTTGGTGGGGCTTTTTCTCCTATTACTGAAAAATTTGAAAAGGAAAAATTGAAAATAAAAAATTTGGGGTAACACCAGCATTTTAGTGAAAAAAACAACAACACATTTTTCATTTTCACGTCCAAATTTAGAGAAAATTAAGCAAACACCTGTGGAATGTAAAGGCTCACTGTACCCCTTGTTACATTTCTTTTTGCTGTTCTGGCACCAAGAGGGCTTTCTTAATACGACATGCCCCCCAAAAACAATTTCAGAAAAATTTGCTCTCTAAAATCCCGTTGTTGCTCCTTCCCTTTTGAGCTCTTTATTGCACCACTTTACGGACCACTTTACATCCACATATGAGGTATTTCCTTACTCGAGAGAAATGGGGTTACAAATTTTAGGGGAAATTTTCTCCAAACACACCTTGTGAAAATGAAAAATTTGGGGTAGCCAGCATTTTAGTGGGAAAAAAAATCTAATTTTTCATTTTCACGTCCCACTTTAACGAAAGTTCATCAATCACTTGTAGGGTGTTAAGGCTCACCATACCCCTTGTTACGTTCCTTAAGGGATGCAGCTTCCCAAATAGTGTGCCATGTATGTGTTTTTTTTTCTTTTCTTCTACTATCCCTTGTGAAAATGAAACATTTGGGGTAAGCATTTTGGGTTATCTATACCGCTTGTTACGTTCCTTGAGGGCTGTAGTTTCCCAAATAGTGGGCCATATGGTGGATTTTTGCTGTTCTGGCACCATGGGAGCTTCCTAAATGCGACATGCCCCCTGAAAATCATTTCAGCAAAATTCGCTCTTCAAAATCCCATTGTTGCTCCATCCCTTCTGAGCCCTGTAGTGCGCTTGCAGAGAACTTTACATCCACATATTATTTCCTTACTTGAGAGAAATTAGGTTACAAATTTTGGTGGCCTTTTTCTCCTTGTACCCCTTGTTAGTGTAAAATTTACGATTTTGAATTTTCTCCTCCACATTGTTGCTATTCCTGTGAAACACCTGAAGGGCTAACAAACTTTCTAAAAGTCATTTTGAATACTTTGCGGGGTGCAGTTTTTATAATGGGGTCCATTATGAGCTATTTATAACATAAAGACCCTTAAATTCACTTCAAAGTTAGAAAAATGCAACATTTTCTAGTTTTTATGACATTTTTGAATTTTTCACTAAGAAATTATGCAAGTATCAATAAAAATAATACTAACATAAAGAAGAATATGTCACGAAAAAATTATCTCTGAATCAAATTCATAAGTAAAAGCATTCCAGAGTTATTAATGCTTAAAGGGGTACTCCGGTGGAAAACTTTTTTTTTTTAATCAACTGGTGCCAGAAAGTTGAACAGATTTGTAAATTACTTCTATTTAAAAAATTTAATCCTTCCAGTACTTATTAGCTGCTGAATACTACAGAGGAAATTATTTCCTTTTTGGAACACAGAGCTCTCTGCTGGCATCATTACCCGAGTGCTCTCTGCTGACACCTATGTCCATTTTAGGAACTGTCCAGAGTAGGAGAAAATCCCCATAGAAAACATATGCTGCTCTGGACAGTTCCTAAAATGGAAAGATGTCAGCAGAGAGCACTGTGGTCATGATGTCAGCAGAGAGAACTGTGTTCCAAAAAGAAAAGAATTTCCTCTGTAGTATTCAGCAGCTAATAATTACTGGAAGGATTAAGATTTTTTAATAGAAGTAATTTACAAATCTGTTTAACTTTCTGGCACCAGTTGATATAGAAGAAAAACAAAAAAGTTTTCCACTGCAGTACCCCTTTAACCCCTTAACGACCCTTGACGTACGCGTACATCATGACACCCTGGTACTTAAGGACCCATGACGTACACGTACGTCATGGAGAATTCCGATCCCCGCCAGGCGGGGATCGGACCGGGATGCCTGCTGAAATCATTGAGCAGGCATCCTGTGCAAACGCCCAGGGGGGTCATTAGACCCCCCCCCCATGTCTGTGATCGCAGAAAACCGCAAGTGAATTCACACTTGTGCTGAGATTCCGGTGATGCGGGTCACTGGTGACCCACTGACCTGGAGATTCAAGGTGATCGGGGGAGTAGGATACACCCCCAATCACCTCCTGTATCTATGGGGAGGTGGCGATTTCGTCACCCCCCCAGGATCGCTGCTATTGGCAGGGGAAGGGTTAACAGCATCCTCCTGCAGCAGCTGGCTGGGTTCAGTCAGCGGTCAGAGCTGCTGGAGGAAGCCAGGGACCCCGCTTCTGCCGAGATCGGAGCCCCCTCAGAAGAAAAAAGGCCCCCCATAGATCAAGGAAAGCATACAGCCCAGGGAAAGGTAGGGTAAAAAGTTAAAAAATCCCCCCCCCCCCCCCCCGACCCCCTAATAGGTCTCTAAGGGTCCGCTGCAATTTTTCAGTGTGACCCGGGCCCTATTAGGCGTTCAGGGTGCTGCATTTGGCCCCCCATTTTTTTGGGCCACAGCACTTCCCCCCCCCCCCCTCCCCCCATACAGTTATAGCTACACCAATCACACACAGTACATACTCCCCCACACACACACACGCACCATCCAGAAAAAAGGCAATGGCTCTCCAGGCATTTTCGGCAGCAGAGTCATACGCTTTTCTTGCCTCCAACTCCGAATCTGCCAGTGAGGACGATAAAGATCCTACATTCCTGTGTTTTTCATCGTCCTCCTCATCATCTAGCAATGATGATGAGTCACCTGTATGGCGGCGGAGACGCCGCCAGGCGAGGCCAAGCACCCCCCATGATAGTGGCCTAGTGGCCGGCACTAGTACAAGTGACAATGCCGCTGGTACTAGGAGTCCGACCCCCCAGACAAGTTTACCAGAGGCCCCTTCCGGTGAACCTGCTTGGAGACCGCCAGAGGCTTATCAGCGATGGGTTCTGGAGTTTGTTGGCGACTCCGGAATCCGGATTGACACGGCCGGGTTCACTGAAATTGACTATTTCAGTTATTTTTTCAGTGACGGCCTGGTCAATCTAATGGTGGAGCCAGGGCCGGCGTTAGGGCGGGGCATCCTAGGCAATTGCCTGGGGCCCCCATCCAAAAGGGGGCCCCTGAAAAGCTTTAGGGCATTACTAACAATACTCCATTTTGCGCAAAATCGCGGTAAAATCATGGCATTTTTTTGCCACGATTTTACCGCGAATTTGTGCAAAATGCAGTATTCAAGGCCTAAGGCACTAACACTCCTCCCCCTGTCCTGAGCATTCTGGAGGAGCGCTGCTTGCGCTCCACTTATCAGACGTCACCACGTTCAGAGGAACGCAGCAGGCAGCGCTCCACTAGTAAATCCCCCTCACGTCCTGCTTGAGCTCCACTGCTCGGGGGCCCGGGCGATCACTGACAGCACTTTTTTTTTTTACTTCTTTCTGCGGCCCTGCAAGGCTGAGGAGGCCAGGGGCTGCTGGGAGCCCCTATTGATGTGACCCTGGCACAGAAGCAAGGCAGCCTCAGCCAACCCGATCTCTAGCAATCACCTCCTGGGGGTAAGGAGAGGCTTTGGATTGGCGATGTGTATTGTATATGTATGTGTATGATTTTATATGATGTGTGTGTATGTATTATGTATTGTATATGTATGTGTGTATATGTATTATGCATGCGTGATAGATTTGTGTATGTATGATCTGCGTATGCGTGTTAGATGTGTATCTATGATGTATGTATGATGTGTGTATGAGGTTTGTTACAGTGTGTCACCCCAGTAGTAAGGAGATTACATGTGGAGGAGGTTTGTTACAGTATGTCACCCCAGTAGTAAGGAGATTACATGAGGAGGAGGTTTGTTACAGTGTGTCACCCCAGTAGTAAGGTGATTAGGCTGGGTTCACACTACTTTTTGTCGCATACGACGGGGGAGCTGAAAACTTGTGCTCCCATATGCCTTCGTATGCGGTCCCGTATGTAATTCATTTCAATGAGCTGACCAGAGTGAAACGCTGACTCCAGTCGGCTCATTTTTGCCCCGTATGCGGTTTTCCCACCGCACCTAAAATTGTGGTCGACTATGATTTTAGGTCCAGTGGAAAGCCGCATACGGGGCAAAAATGAGCCGACCAGAGTCAGCTTTTCACTCTGGTCAGCTCATTGAAATGAATTACATATGGAACCACATATGAAGGAATACGGGAGCGCAAGTTTTCAGCTCCCCCTGCCGTATGCGGTCCCGTATGGGACAAAACGTAGTGTGAACCCAGCCTTACATAAGGAGGAGTTTTGTTACAGTGTGTCACCCCAGTAGTAGGAAGATTACATGAGGAGTAGGTTTGTTACAGTGTGTCACCCCAGTAGTAAGGTGATTACATGAGGAGGAGGTTTGTTACAGTGTGTCACCCCAGTAGTAAGGAGATTACATGAGGAGGAGGTTTGTTACAGTGTGCCACCCCATTAGTATGCTAATTACATGTGAAGGGGGCTTCTTACAGTGTGTCACCCCAGTTGTAAGGTGGGAGTGAAGGGGTGGCAAAATTAGGGTTGCAAAAATGGGGGGGGGGGTGCAAAAAAAATTGCTTGCCCAGGGTCCAATCAAATTTAAAGATGGCCCTGGCAGTATTGGTAATGTAAGTATCAGTGGCAGATCCAGGAGGGGGGTGCAACGTCACTGACATCCCGTGCGTGCGCCCATAGGAACAGATGCGTGGAGCATTGAGTAGTGGTGAGTTACCAGTGGCAAGTCATCTTCAGTGCTTCCACCACTGCTCCTCTGGTCCCGGGACCTACTGCTCTGGCCTATAAGCCAGGAGGAGTGGTGGTCAGAGCACTGAAGCAGGGCAATACATAGACATACAGCCTCCAGCCATACACTGTATATGGTTGTAGGCTGTATGTCTGTGGCGGAATATACTGCCAGCCTAATGTGGGGGAACATACTGCCAGTCTAATGTGGGGGAACTATACTGCCATCCTAATGTGGGGGAACATACTGCCAGCCTAATGTGGGGGAACTATTCTGCCAGCCTAATGTGGGGGAACTATTCTGCCAACCTAATGTAGGGGAACTATTTTGCCAACCTAATGTGGGGGAACTAAACTGCCAACCTAATGTGGCGGGACTAAACTGGCAACCTAATGAAAGGGAACTATGCTGCCAACCTAATGTGGGGGAACTATACTGCCAACCTAAGGTGGGGGAACTATGCTGCCAACCTAATGTGGGGGAACTATACTGCCATCCTAAGGTGGGGGAACTATACTGCCAACTAAAGGTGGGGAACTATAATGCCAACCTAATGTGGGGGAACTATACTGCCAACCTATGGTGGGGGAACTATACTGCCAACCTATGGTGGGGGAACTATACTGCCAACCTATGGTGGGGGAACTATACTGCCAACCTAATGTGGGGGAACTATACTGCCAACCTAATGTGGGGGAACTATTCTGCCAACCTAATGTGGGGGGAACTATACTGCCAACCTAATGTGGGGGGGAACTGTGCTGCCAACTTAATATGGGGGGGGGGTAACTATGCTGCGTACTTAAAGGGGTAGTTCTGAACATTTTTAGCAGGCCAGGAGCGGGTGAGGCAGGGGAAGGGGGCGGTCAACAGCTGGAGGCACAAAATGGGTCGGGTCACCGGCGGATTCACAGATGTTTCTGGCACAGTAATTCCATTTTCTGTGTCTGCACAGAATGCATGGATGTCTCTGCCGGTGTCCTGCAGTTTGCGGAATATCTACACGGAGATTCTACATGTGGACATTCTGTCTGTGAACTTAGCCTTATAGTGTATGTGGGCGCTATTTCTGATAGGTAGCATTGAGAAGATCACGGTTTATCTGTGTGTGGTGACTATTACTGTATAAAGAACAAGGTTACAATATAAGGTTAGGGCTACATGGCAAAAATGGGTCGCACAGTCAAAGATCGCCATGTTGTTCTCCTTGAATCGTGCTGAATCTCAGCTAATATAAATAAATGTGGTCACACATAGAGAAATCCAGCAGAAATCAGTTCTTGCTCTTTAGGTGGTTTATTAAACCCTTAAACAGCATCATAAAATGTACGGCTTTCTGTGACCCTGTGTTTTCCTGTGACCCTGTGTTTTCCTGTGACCATACATTTTATGATGCTGTTTTGTGCTGGATTTCTCTACATGTGCCCTTACAAGTTGCTGTTGCTCTACAGGTGTCCATGCACTTCGCTCTTGCAAAGGGGGGAGCTGAGCTGATCTGCACTAAATGGGGTCACATTGCGACCCCAAATTACCACAGCCACAAATTCATCCTGGATGGAATTATTACATTTCTCATGTTGTAGTCACAGCCATTTGTGGTTTGCAGCACAGTCTCATTTACTCGCATTAGCCGAGATGCAGCACAATTCAGGGGGCGCAACATGGTGATCTTTAGTTACGCAATCTGGGGGCCCCCATTTTTCATTTTTGCCCAGGGCCACACTTTGCCCAGGGTCTAAAACCGGCCCTGGGTGGAGCAGACGAATCTGTACGCCCAGCAGTTCATCGCCCATCACCCTGATTCTTTTTTGGCCAGGTCCAATGAATGGTGCGCCATTGATGCAGCAGAGATGAGGACATTTTGGGGCCTCTTGCTGCATATGAGCCTGGTCAAAAAGCCAAGTGTCAGGCAGTACTAGAGCAGGGACATCCTATACAAGACCCCGCTTTACAGTATGGTCATGACAAGGAAGCGGTCCGAGGCCATTCAGAAATGCCTTCATTATGCAGATAATGAGGCATGTCCACCCCGAGGTGATCCCGCCTATGACCGGCTTTACAAAGTAAGGCCGGTCATCGATCACTTTGGGGCCAAATTTTTGGAGGGCTACGTACCGCTCAGGGAGCTCTCGGTCGAGTCTCTTATCAGTTTTAAGGGGAGACTCATCTTCCGACAGTATATTCCATCGAAGCAGGCACGATATGGCGTGAAGCTTTATAAACTTTGTGAGAGTACCTCCGGGTACACTCTCAAATTTAGAGTGTATGAGGGACGAGATTCCCATATTGAACCCCCAGATTGTTCCCCCACTCTGGGTGTTAGTAGGAAACTCGTTTGGGAGCTTGTGCACCCTTTGCTGGATAAGGGTTACCACGTCTACGTGGACAACTTTTATACCAGCATCCCTCTGTTCACATCCCTTGCCGCCAGATCGACGTCTGCTTGTGGGACCGTGCGGAAAAGCCTGAGAGGCCTCCCTCTAAATTTGATCCAGACATCTATTCCCAAGGGTGAGTCCCATGCCCTTGCCCATGAAAACCTGTTGTTGGTCAACTATAAGGATAAGAGGAATGCACTTATGCTGACCACTATTCGTGGCAGCAGCTGCTCACCAGTCCCTGTGCGAGGTACCACAACACCGGTCCTCAAGCCTGATTGTATTCAGGACTACAATCGGTATATGGGGGGAGTTGATCTTTCTGATCAAGTCCTCAAGCCATACATGGCCATGCGCAAAACACAGGTATGGTACAAAAAAATTGCGGTCTACTTGGTACAGGTTGCCATGTACAACTCTTTTGTACTGTCCCAGCACGCTGGCAACACAGGGACATTCTTCCAGTTCGAAGAAAAAGTCCTAAAGGTCCTGATCTTTGGCGACTGGGAAAGAGCAGGCCGGAGTTCCGAAGGAACTGGAGTTATAGGTGCCAGGATAAACCCAGGCCAACACTTTCCAGGTGAAGTCCCCCACACTGGAAAGAAGGGACGAATCCAGAAAAGATGCAGAGTGTGTTAAAAGAGGGGGATTCGGAAGGACACCACCACTCAATGGGACACTTGCCCCAATCATCCGGGCCTCTGCATTAAGGATTGCTTCAGGGAGTATCACACTTCCATGGAGTACTAAATTTTCCCTTCTCATTTTAATTTTCCATAATTTGACCCCAATGTATCAAGTCCAGAGTACATTCCACGTTTTTACCCCATAAACCACTAAATTGCCCGAAATAATGTTTCATCTGAAAAAACAAAACTGATAAGACCTCTGGGGGTATTTTTTCAAAAAAATGGGTCATGGGTCACTGAGTCACTGTCATCGGGGACTTTTTTTGTTGCCTCAAATGCGCAGCACTCTCTCTTTACCTGAGCGGGTGCGCATTTGAGGCAAAAGGTTAGGGACGGCCACGCACATCACATTCCCAGAATGATGATTCAGAGCATAGGGTTTGGGGTGGGCATATTTTTTAGTTTTGGCTATGCTCTGGGTCATCATTCTGGGAACATAACTTGTTCTATAATTTTATGTCCCACTGTACCCCATTTTAGTTATTTAGTGTACCCCAGTTATTTATCCCATGTAATGCCCCTTGGGGGGGTCCCACTGTTCTGGCTCCATAGGAGAAAGCCAAAGCTCAAGGACCCTGACTGATCCCCGTCACCTCTGAGACCGGTGTGCATGCTGTTTACGCCAAGACATGAGGTATGTCCTTACTCCAAAGAAATGTATTTACAAATTTACAAAGACATTTTCTCCTTTTACCACTTGTGAAAATGAAAAATTTGGGGTAACCCCAGCATTTTAGTGAAAAAAAATCAAATTTTTCATTTTCACATCCCACTTCATGAATATTTATCAAAAACCTGTGGGGGGGTTAAGGCTCACTGTACCCCTTGTTATGTTCCTTGAGGGGTGTAGTTTCCAAAATAGTATGCCATGCATTTTTTTTTGCTGTCCTGGCACCATAGGGGCTTCCTAAATGCGATATGCAAAATTTGCAAATGTGACTCCTTCTCTTCTGAGCATTGTAGTGCGCCAGCAGAGCACTTGACGTCCATACTTCCATACTCAGAAGAGATGGTGTTACACATTTTGGGGACATTTTCCCCCATTACCCCTTGTAAAAATGTAAAATTTGCGGGAAAATTAGCATTTTAGTGAAAAAAAAAATCATTTACACATCCAACTTTAAAGAAAAATCGTGAAACACTTGTGGGGTGTTAAGGCTCACTGGACCCCTTGTTACGTTCCTTGAGGGGTGTAGTCTCCAAAATAGTATGCCATGTGTTTTTTTTTGTTGCTGTCCTGGCACCATAGGGGCTTCCTAAATGGGACATGCCCCCCAAAAACCATTTCAGCAAAATTTGATTTGCAAAAGCCAAATGTGACTCCTTCTCTGCTGAGCATTGTAGTTCGCCAGCAGTGCACTTGACCTCCACAAATCTGGTGTTTCCATACTCAGAAGAGATGGGGTTACACATTTTAGGGGGGTATTTTCTCCTATAACCACTTGTAAAAAAAAAAAAAAATTGGGGGGAAAACTAGCATTTTTGTGGAAAAAAAAATCATTAACACATCCAACTTTAACGAAAAGTCGTGAAACTCCTGTGGGGTGTTAAGTCTCACAGGACCCCTTGTTATGTGCCTTGAGGGGGGCAGTTTCCAAAATAGTATGCCATGTGTTTTTTTTTTTTTGCTGTTCTGGCACCATAGGGGCTTCCTAAATGCGACATGCCCCCCAAAAACCATTTCAGAAAAACTCACTCTCCAAAATTCCACTGACTCTCCTTCCCTTCTGAGCTCTCTAGTGCACCCGCCAAACACTTGGCATACACATATGAGGTATTTCCTTACTTGAGAGAAATTGGGTTACACATTTTAGTAAGATTTCTCTCCTTTTACCCCTTGTAAAAATAAAAAAACTGGGTCTACAAGAACATGCCAGTGTAAAAAATTAGGATTTTGAATTTTCTCCTTCAATTTACTGCTATTCACTGCTGTGAAACATCTAAAGGGTTAGCAAACCTTTTGAATGTCATTTTGAATACTTTGAGGGGTGCGGTTTTTATAATGGGGTAATTTGTGGGGTATTTCTAATATGAACAGTGGAATATGAAAAACAAAAAAGGACAATGTGCCCGTCTCTGTGCCGTTAATCTCAACCAACAAGGGGTTAGGGTAATCACAATAGAATGTGCTCACCTGATGATGTTATGCTTAGAGCATAACATCTACAGCTGCTTCAGGGGCCCAACTGGTGTGAGTTGGAGGTCACGGTGTGCTGCCTGGATCCTCCCATCTCGCAGGACGGTCTACGTGGAATTTTCAATGATGATGAAGAAGCGATCCTGTTGTGATGCTCACCCGTGCGACAGAAAAGGATGTCAGAAGCCGATGATAAATAAAGGCATAATTTAAAGTATGAGGACAAGTCTGAGCATTCTGTGTGACATTCATAAGAGCGACCCTGGAAATTTCTGTCCTCGTAGAAAATAATCTTTTTCATAGCATCTTCAGTAGCTCACTGAAGATGCTATGAAAAAGATTATTGAATAAAAACCGCCATTTTGTAACTTTTGGGGGCTTCCGTTTCTACACAGTACATTTTTCGGTAAAAATGA
Source organism: Hyla sarda (assembly GCF_029499605.1). Classification (NCBI taxonomy): domain Eukaryota; kingdom Metazoa; phylum Chordata; class Amphibia; order Anura; family Hylidae; genus Hyla; species Hyla sarda. The sequence continues at coordinate 127,002,930 of NC_079191.1, forward strand.
CACCTTCTCTTTATCCCGTAGGTCCATACAATTAAAATTATACCCTACTTATGTAGATTTGATTTTGTCATACTTCTGGAAAAAATCATAACTACATGGAGGAAAAATGTATTTGTTTAAAATGGTCATCTTCTGACCCCTATAACTTTTTTATTTTTCCGTGTATGGGGCGGTATGAGGGCTCATTTTTGCATTGATAGGACTTATTTTATAAATTTTTCATGATATAAAAAGTGACCAAAAATGCACTATTTTGGACTTTGGAATTTTTTTTACGTGTAAGCCATTAACAATATTTTTTTTTATAATTCAGACATTTCAGCACGCGGCGATACCACATATGTTTATTTTTATTTACACTGTTTTTTTTATGGGAAAAGGGGGGTGATTCAAACTTTTATTAGGGAAGGGGTTAAATGATCTTTATTCACTTATTTTTTTTTCTTTTTTCCCATAGGGAGCTATAACACTGCACACACTGATCTCTTACATTGATCAGTGGTTTCTCATAAGAAACCACTGATCGATGATTCTGCCGCTTGACTGCTCCTGCTTGGATCTCAGGCACTGAGCAGTCATTCGGCGATCGGACAGTATGGAGGCAGGTAGGGATCCTCCGGCTGTCATGTAAGCTGTTCGGGATGCCGCAATTTCGCCGCGGCGATCCCGAACAGCTCCCTGAGCTAACCGGCATGGTTTTACTTTCACTTTAGTTCACAAAGTTGAACGCCGCGTCTAAAGGGTTAATAGTGTGCGGCACCGTGATCAGTGCTGCGTGCTATTAGCCACGGGTCCCGGCCTCTCTTGTTAGAGCAGGAGGCAGTGGTGGACTGGTGGTAGTTTTACCCGGTGGACAGCAGGTAGTGGTGGTGGACTGGTGGTAGTTCTGGCCAATGGTTTAATCTGGTGTGGTGAATTAAAAGTTCTTGGCGTCTAGGCTAATGGTGTCTTAGTTAACTTAGTCGTTCAGGTCTTGGTGAAAAATACATTTGATGACAATTCTTGTCAGGTTTGAATTGCAAAGGTAAAATTTTGTCATCATGTTTCCAATCTGAACATGCTGCTGCTGTTCCTGCCTGTTAAAAAAGGGTAGTTATGGCAGAAGCAGTGGAGCTGCATATATTTTGAAAGGTTGAAAGGTTGAAATCATTTTAAAACAATTTTGAAAAAAATTTAATTTTTCAACAAGTTTAACTCTACATTACAGAGAAAGACTCATTGATGAAGTGAGGCAGGAGGTGAGTTTAGCTGGAAGCTTGAAAATATTTTTAAAAAGTTTTGGACAATTGATTTTGAAAAAAAAGTCAACAAAATTAGTTCAGTTCTGCAGTTCTACATCACAGAGAAAAACTTAATAATGAAGTGAGGCAGAAGGTGAGTCTGGACTGGAAGCTTTTTTACATGTGTGTGGAGATCTCAATATAACCAGCCCGCACCCCTCTTTAGATTATTAATCTAACAAAGTTGCATGTATTTAGACTGCGACTTTCTGTGCAACAATTTTAGATGGGAAAAAAAATGTCTAAATCCTTTGATAAATCACCCCCAATGTTTTTGAGTTAAATGCAGGTCTTAGGTAATGTGGCACTTACATTTAAGCTATAAAGCAACAGCTACACTAGGTTTGTCTAGAAATTGGAAAATACAATATTTTTGAGTTCACTTGTCAAGAAAAATTCAGTGTTGGTTAATGTGACACTCACATTTAAAGGAGAAGTCTCATACCTGGAAGTGCAGAAAAACGTATTCCTTATCCGCAGGATAGGGGATAAGTTTTAGATCATTGGGATGCAACCGTTAGGGCCCCCAAGATCTCCTGTATGGAGCCCTGGCTCTTTCCCAGAGCGGCAGGTCACGACCCCCACCCAAAGCGGGGGCCTCCACGTCCCCTCCATATAGCTCTAGGGGAGAGCCAAAGATAGCCCAACGGCTCTCCAATAGAGATATATGGAGGGGCCGTGGTGACTCCCGTTTCCTGTGGATAGGGGACAAGTTTTTCTGTACTTCCAGATATAAGACTTGTCCTTTAAGCTAGAAAGCAACAACTAAAGCAGCAACACCTGCAATAACTACAGGAGCAACATGGCATATAGACATAGATTCTGTAATGGATGACTGATGGAAGGGAGGAGGAATACTACACGAGAGTGATATCGGTCTGTACATAAGGACTGGCTTCTAGAAAAATGATACGTATTAGGAGCTATGGCATTCATGTTTTAGCCAGACTGCAACAAAAATACTATCTACACTACACACAAAATGCAAGAATTTTGAGGTTATATTTTAACAGCTAGTCAACTGCCATGTAATGTTGCAGTCAATTTTAAGGCAAAAAATGTTTTTTATTACGGGGAGTGGCACCTTATTTAGCCATGTACCCCTCCCTGTTCACAGGAGGTTTTTTAAATTGATAGTGGATCCAGCATGTCACCCAGTCAGAGGCCATGTGCCCAGCAGAGGTGAGTGAAATCAGTGTTAGGGTCCCATCCGAAATGAGGCCACCTCCGTGTGCTGGATGGGGGACATGTTTTTTTAATCAAAAAGTGCACTAAGAGCCTCAATTTTTTGACCAAGAGTGATACTATGTTTTTTGTTACACCCACAAATCACAAGTTTTTTTTGGGGTGATCTATCACCAAGTCAACTTTCACTCACACAGCAAGAAATGCACACATAGCTTTCTGCCTACAGACTGAGCACTATTTTAGGCGTGACAGGTTTGCTTAACAATAAACTCAGAGTAAATCCTTTTCACCAAGCTCTGTGTATGAAGGTCAAATAGGCTTTTCTTTTCTTACAGTCATTACTTTAGGCTCAGCTAAATCAAACTGGTCCTCTTCCTCAGGCCAACACACAGCTATACTTGTTATGATTCGGCTAGCTGGATGTGGATCCACTGTGTCAACGAGGGATTGGCGTGGACCGTGTCGGTGGACCGGTTCTAGGGTTGCTACTGGTTTTCACCAGAGCCCGCCGCAAAGGGGGATGGTCTTGCTGCGGCGGTAGCAACCAGGTCGTATCCACCGGCAACGGCTCAACCTTGCTGACTGCTGAGAAGGAGTGGGACAGAAGGACTAGACAGAGGCAAGGTCAGACGTAGCAGAAGGTCGAGGCAGGCAGCAAGGTTCGTAGTCAATGAGGATAGCAGAAGATCTGGAACACAGGCTTTGGACAACACTAACGCTTTCTCTGGCACAAGGCAACAAGATCCGGCAAGGAAGTGCAGGGGAAGTGAGGTAATATACACAGGGAGCAGGTGGAAGCTAATTAGACTGATTGGGCCAGGCACCAATCACTGGTGCACTGGCCCTTTAAATCTTAGAACGCTGGCGCGCGCGTGCCCTAGAGAGCGGAGCCGCGCACGCCAGAACATGACAGCCGGGTACCGGGACGTGGCTTGGGATGCGATTCGCGAGCGGGCGCGTCCCGCTATGCGAATCGCATCCCCATCGCGAATGTCAGTGCAGTGCTGCAGATGGGAGAACGCTGCAAGCGCTCCGGGGAGGAGCAGGGACCCGGAGCGCTCGGCATAACAGTACTCTCTTTGTCTCCTTGTCCCTTTAACTGAGAAGAGAACATAGGGGGCGTCTCTTGAGTTTCCTTCCAGAACAAAAAAACAGTCCTGGGTAGCTACATCAGCGGCCGGTAATCCGGAAGAAGTGGGAATGGGGAGGGGGGGCAGAGGGTGAAGCTTGTCACTGCCCAGTCCTGATAGCCCTTGGGGAGACCAGGCACAGGAGGAGACACTGAGGCCCGACAGACAAGACTGGGAGCAGACGTGAGGAATTTCTTGCGGAAAGCAGGGCCCCAATTCTTGATCTCCCCGGTGATCCAGTCAAGGGTGGGAGAATGATGCTGGAGCCATGGCAGACCGAGGAGGACTTCAGAGGTGCAGTTGGGAAGGACGAAAAATTAAATTTTCTTGTGATGTAGTCCAATGCTCATAAGCAAGGGCTCTGTGCGGTAACGCACAGTGCAGTCCAACTTTACTCCGTTGACCGAAGAAATGTAGAGCGGCTTGATGAGACGGGTCACCGGGATGCAGAACCTATTCACCAAAGAGGCCAGAATAAAATTTCCAGAAGCACAAGAGTCCAAGCAGGCCACGGCTGAGAAGGAGGAGTTGGCAGAAGGAGAAATCCGCACGGGCACAGTGAGACGTGGAGAAGCAGACTTTGTACCAAGAGACGCCACACCCACATGAGCTGGGTGCGTGCGTGCATTTCCCAGACGTGGAGGACGAATAGGGCAATCCACCAAGAAATGTTCAGTACTGGCGCAGTACAGACATAAATTTTTATCCCTACAGCGAGTCCTCTCTTCATGGGTCAGGCGAGACCAATCCACTTGCATAGCCTCCTCGGCGGGAGGCACAGGGGTAGATTGCAAAGTATACTGTGAGAGAGGTGCCCAGAGATCAAGGTCTTTTTGCTGGCGGAGCTCCTGGTGTCTTTCAGAAAAACGCATGTCAATGCGGGTGGCCAAATGGATAAGTTCGTGCAGGTTGGCAGGAATCTCTTGTGCGGCCAGCACATCCTTGATGTTACTGGATAGGCCTTTTTTAAAGGTCGCGCAGAGAGCCTCGTTATTCCAAGATAATTCGGAGGCGAGAGTACGAAATTGGATGGCGTACTCGCCTACTGAAGAATTACCCTGGACCAGGTTCAGCAGGGCAGTCTCGGCAGAAGAAGCTCAGGCTGGTTCCTCGAAGACACTACGGACTTCAGCGAAGAAGGACTGGACTGTGGCTGTGGCAGGATCATTGCGGTCCCAGAGCGGTGTGGCCCAAGACAAGGCCTTTCCAGACAGAAGACTCACTACGAATGCCACCTTAGACCGTTCTGTATGAAATTGGTCCGACAACATCTCCATATGTAAGGACCATTGAGACAAGAAGCCACGGCAGAGTCTAGAGTCCCCATCAAATTTGTCCGGCAGGGACAAGCAGAGGCTAGGAGCGCCCACTCACTGCGGAGGAGGTGCAGGAGCTGGCGGAGGAGATGGTTGCTGCTGTAGCAGTGGCAGAAGTTGCTGTAACGTGGCGGTCAACTGCGACAGCTGCTGTCCTTGTTGGGCAATTTTCTGCGATTGCTGGGTGACCACCGTGGATAGGTCAGCGAGACTTGGCAGCGACACCTCAGCGGGATCCATGACCGGATCTACTGTTATGATTCGGCTAGCTGGATGTGGATCCACTGTGTCAGCGAGGGATTGGCGTGGACCGTGTCGGTGGACTGGTTCTAGGGTTGCTACTGGTTTTCACCAGAGCCCACCGCAAAGCGGGATGGTCTTGCTGCGGCGGTAGCAACCAGGTCGTATCCACCGGCAACGGCTCAACCTCGCTGACTGCTGAGAAGGCGTGGGACAGAAGGACTAGACAGAGGCAAGGTCAGACGTAGCAGAAGGTCGGGGCAGGCGGCAAGGTTCGTAGTCAATGAGGATAGCAGAAGATCTGGAACACAGGCTTTGGACAACACTAACGCTTTCTCTGGCACAAGGCAACAAGATCCGGCAAGGAAGTGCAGGGGAAGTGAGGTAATATACACAGGGAGCAGGTGGAAGCTAATTAGACTGATTGGGCCAGGCACCAATCACTGGTGCACTGGCCCTTTAAATCTTAGAGCGCTGGCGCGCGCGCCAGAACGTGACAGCCGGGGACCAGGACGGGTAAGTGGCTTGGGATGCGATTCGCGAGCGGGCGCGTCCCGCTATGCGAATCGCATCCCCATCGCGAATGTCAGTGCAGTGCTCCCGGTCAGCGGGGCACTGCAGAAGGGAGAACGCCGCGAGCGCTCCGGGGAGGAGCAGGGACCCGGAGCGCTTGGCGTAACAATACTGTTCTCTGGCAGCTGGTGGTACAGATAGATATCACTGGAAAGATTTAAAACCTTGGCCCCAATCATTCTTAAATTTCAAACCTAAACTCTAGGTAAAAACACACTCTGAGACAAAGCATTAATGGTGACAAAATTCTTATGGGACTTATATCACTTATGCATAAAACAATATAATATCTACCATTCACCACTTTGCTACCTGGCTGTTCACATGTATGCAAAATTATGATATTTACAGTTTTCTTAAGAACCTTTTGTCTGTATAGAACAATTTGTGTGTAGATTTGCCATAAGGTATAGCAAAAATAATTTATTCCAGATTGAGTAAGGCTGCATTTACACCACGTTTTTGCAATACAGCTCCCGTATCAGGATTTTGATGAAAAACGGATTTCTCACAACCGGACTAAACTGTATCAAAACGTATGTACAAATTTTAACCCATATACGGTTAAAAACCATATACGGTTTGAAAAATGATGTCCGGTTGCATCTGTTTTTTAAGAAAAAAACGTATAAGTTTTTAACTTTTCACTCCATTATGAATAAAGTTTCACTTGTTTGATTGAAATTCCAAGGAAAAAACTGTGCAAAGTCAAAAACCGTATGTGCAAACTGGATTGAGCCGTATGCACATACGATTCTCTACAGTTCCGGTTTTAAATACGGTTCATTACGGTTTTCAAATTGAAAACATATACGGGAACTGTATTTAAAAAACGTGGTGAGAATGTACCCTAAGTTTGATAATTCTGTTTCTTTCTCAAACAGAACAGCTGTGTATATATATATATATATATATATATATATATATATATATAAAAACTCCAAGAAAGCAGCACTCCTAGAGTCAATGCAATGATGATAGGGTGCGTTCAGTTGCTACAGATCCCGGTTACGAATCCCTCCAAGTAGAAACGAAAGGCAACCGCACTCCCACGTGATGCAGAAAGTAAGGTCTTTATTCACACAAGCGTGAAGGTGGCGACGTTTCGGCTAGCTCACCTAGCCATTATCAAGCCATTATCAAGGCTTGATAATGGCTAGGTGAGCTAGCCGAAACGTCGCCACCTTCACGCTTGTGTGAATAAAGACCTTATTTTCTGCATCATGTGGGGGTGCGGTTGCCTTTCATTTCTATATTTTATATATATATATATATATATAGATAGATAGATATTATTCCCTAGACCATGAGTAGCAGACTGATCAAAAAGTATTAAATTACATTGTGATAGAAGAAAATCCAGAATATTTGACAATCTGATTGTACTAGTGTAAATCATTTTACTGTTCTTATCTCCCAATAGTGGTAGGTGTGATTGTATTTTGGTTTTGATATGGACTATTATAAGCATACAAGTGTTTTGCTAAGGAAGAATTCACAGGCTACAGATTTTTCACATGATAGCAATCTGCAGATATTTTGTTAAAGTCATGCAGAATCGTACAATTTTAATGTGGGTTGTGGGTGCAGAAATTTGTTATAGCAGAAACTGAACGATTGGTAGCTTGTTAGGAAAATGAAGTACAGTGCCCTTTAGAAGATAATAGTCTATGACAGTTACCTAATTCAAGCCCAACTTTAGCTTCCTAAAATAGAAAGACAAGACCTTTAGCTGAATATGATGTTCCTGGGCTTTGTTTACTTTGCATGGAGGTTCACAACGGGGAACAGATTTCTGCAATGTCATAAAGAACAATCAAGTGAAAATCACCAACCTACAATACCAACCACTGTATGCCTCTAACTGGGCTTTATTCAAGAGAAAGGTCATTACTTCCCATATAATATGAACAAGGAGTTCTTCAAGCAGACATGGGAAATGCTCAACTCATCTTACTCAATTTTACCCAAAGACAAAAAGATCGAGAATCAAATACAGGTAACTTCTATTCTGATGGTGAAAATTGTGCATTCCATACCGAAAGTAAATAAACATTTGTAATAACAAATTATAATTTTCTAATTTAAGTTGACACCACTTGTTAGTTGGCTTAAAATGTTACTATCTATTAAACCAAATCCTAAAAGATGTCTTAGAGACAAGTTTTCATTGGTCTAGTTGTTTAGACCCCCCCCCCTCCCCTCCATTCACTAGAACGAGTGAGGAAAAGTGCTCGGTTAAGAGCTTCACTTCCTATTTCCTTGTTGCAGAAGACAAATTTTATAGAAAGTCTATGGAAAGTTTATGGAAGAGCATAACAGGGAGAAAAGCACTTAGTCTCTGTACCGAGACCTTAACCGATCAAACCTTTTACCATGTCCCTATGACATGGCAGAACATTATTAAAATGATAGTAACTCTTTAAATAAGAATCTTGCAGTAGAATTCTGGTGCATGGTGTTGGATTTTACCCAATGTCCCATTTGCCATAACCCCCAATCACTTTTACTTAAGCAACATTTCCTTGTGAGAGCTGGTGGTAAAATAAAACCAAATTTTATGTGTAAATTATGCCAGAATTAAATTTCAAAAGTAAATCAGAATGTTTGCTGTTTCTCAGTAGAGATGTGGATTCTCTCAGCTTCAATCTGTTTGGTACTGGCTTGACTATGGTGTGAAGACTAAGGTCTCTCTTTATTCTTCAACTGGTATCGACTTTCCCACAAAAAGAACTCCAAGAACACCAGCCAAACTTCAAGGAGGATCACAGGGCGCTGCCTGCAGAGCAATCCAGTAAAAGCATTTAAAATATTTTTATTAAAACACGTACTACACATTACGAAACCAGTTTGGTTTCTTCTTCAGGTACCTTCAGTCCACAAAAAAAAAAAAAAAAGTACTATGCATTACTAAATCAGTCCGGTTTCTTCTTCAGGTACCTACAGTTCAAAAAAAAGTTACTTAAAGAGGCACTGTCATTGTTAAAAACTTTTCATATATTGCAGGACTCATTATAATATGACATTTCACAATATACACCTGTTAAAAAATAAATTAATTTTCACCTGAAATTCAAGCTCAAAATAGCCGCCACTAGGGGTCACCTGTCTTTTAGCCAGACAGACTAGTCTAGATTTTACAGCATACTGGATACCGGCCGTAAAGCATACCAGTATCCAATATAGTAGATTTGTATTGTGTATGCAAAACTACAGATAAAGGATGTGTGGACATGCTGGGAGCTGTAGTTTTACAACAGCTGGAGGCAACACTGCTCTAACACAGTTATTTACAAACATTGCAGCTTCAGTTGTTACTAAACTACAACTCCCAGCATGCTGAAATAGTCAAAGCTTTATCGGATTCCTGAATGACAAAGAAGTTGATCAGACATTCAGGAGTCATTGAAAGATGAATGACACTCATAGTGACATCTATGCTGATTAGCATCCAGCTTTACTAGGAGAAGATAAAACAGATAGAACATGTATTCATAAAAATGCTTTACTTTTATCTAAAAAATCCTTGCACTAATTTTATAAAGATCTATTCCTATATTTAGACATTTTACCCTGTGATGAATTCACCATAATGTCTTCTGATTACTGCAGGCAAGCTCCAAGTATCTTCCTCTGACACATGACACAGCATGAAACCAGAGAGGAAAGGGTTACAGAGTAGAGAGTACTGATTGGCTGACTGCACAGGCTTGCTCCTGTGAGGGAGACAGACTGACACGCCCCCTCCAGCCTGCACAATGAAAAAGTAACTCACCAGCAGATAAATGCTTATATCTCTGGATATATAGGTCCGAGACACATAAAAATTATATGCACATGATCAGGATTGGGTCCTGAGTAACATATCACTTTTTTTCTTTTTTTTTGCACTATGACAGGTACGCTTTAATAGTGAGAAGAAAAATGAAGGAAAAGTAGTGCAGTCACTACTTCTTGTGAGGGAAGTAGTCAATGAACCATAAAGCCAGGTGATGAGATGTTAGCATTGTCATGGGATAACATGGGTTACAATCTGAAGCAGAACAGGAACTATCTGAACAGTCCAAAAGAGCAAAAATGGTCCAGGGACAGGGCAGAGATTACACAATCCAGGGACAGGGCAGAGATTACATTTAAAGTCAAGTTCAGGTACAATACAAAAGAGAACATAGTATGAAAGCTTTTGAAGCTTTAAGGGGTACTCCAGTGGAAACCATTTTTTATATCAACTGATGCCAGAAAGTTAAACGGATTTATAAATTACTTCTAATAAAAAATCTTTATCCTCCAAGTACTTTTTAGCAGCTGTATTTTTCAGAGGAAATTATTTTCTTTTTGCATTTCTCTTTTGTCTTGTCCACAGTGCTCTCTGCTGACGCCTGATGCCCATATCATTAACTGTCCAGAGCAGGAGAAAATCCTCATAGCAAACCTATGCTACTCTGGACAGTTCCTGACATGGACAGAGGTGTCAGCAGAGAGCACTGTGGACAAGACAAAAAAGAAATTCAAAAAGCAAAGAATTTTCTCTGTATCATACCAGCTGCTAATAAGTCCTGGAAGGATAAAGTCATTTACAAATCTGTTTATCTTTCTGGCACCAGTTCAAAAAAAAAAAAGTTTTCCACCGAATTACCCCTTTAAGTTCTTTTCAAATAGTCCACCAGAGCTAACTGACCAACAGCTGGAACTAGCTGAAATTCCAACTAAGCATTAGAATGGGAAAGAAAGGGGATTTAAGTGACTTTGAATATGGTATGGTTGTTGGTGCCTGGCAGTCTGGTCTGTAAATTTCAGAAACTACTGATCTACTGGGATTTTAACGCACAACTATCTCAAGTGTTTACAGAGAGTGCTCTGAAAAAAGACAAAATATCCAGTATGTGGCAATTGTGTGGACCAAAATGCCTCATTTAAATGCAACACTCATTTAAATGATCATTTGTTACAATCAAGGTATTTAGAATACAATCTGTGAATGCACATCATGAGAACCTAGAAGCAGAAGACCACACCAGATGCCAATCCTCTCAGTTAAGAATAGGTAAATAAGGCTACGAAAATTTGACATGGAAGACTGGAAGAACCCTACCTGGTCTAATAAGTTTCAATTCCAGTGGATACACTAAGATTTGGCACAAACAACATGAAATCATAGATCCATCATTCCTTGTATCAACAGTTCAGGCTGGTGGTGGTGATATATTGGTGTGGGGGGACATTTTCTTGGCACACTTTGGGCTCTTTAGTATCAACTGAGCATTGTTTAAACACGACAGCTTCCCTGAGAAATGTTACTGCCATTTCAATCCCTTTATGACGACAGTGTGCCCATCTTCTTTTATACTTACCAAAGTGCCCCAGTTGCCTGATGATTCTAGTTACGGCCCATTGGAGGAAGTGACATGGCTCTGATTATTGTGAAAGACATGAAAGAGCCAGAAAGAGAACTCTTTTGGTACTTAAAGGAGTATTCTTATCATCAAAAGTTATCCTCTATGCAAAGATTAGGGGGTATGTAATGAATAGTGAGTGTCTGACCAATTGGATATTCTACTCTACCGAAGAGGGCTACCATGCATGTGCAGCCAGTGCTCCATTCGTTCTGTATGAGATTTCCATACATTGCAGAGCTTAGCTCTCAGCCCCATTCTCAGGGTAAGTAAGGTCCCAGCAGAAAGTTCCCCATCAATGTGCTAGTTATGTGTATAGGGGTTAACTTTTCAAAATGAAAATACCTCTTTAATTAGCAGGATTGGCCATTATCAATGCGGTCTGAGGGGGGTTCATACCATGTTTCTAGGGGAGTAATGTTCTAATGCTGTAGTTTTATGAAGCGCAATGTATAATCAATGCCTTGCATTGATGTAATTTAAAAGGTTTTCCAGGTGTAGCAATTCTTTTATGGACTCCAAGTACCGTAAAATAAAAAGAAGACATACTCCCCTGCCCCAATTCTCTACTGCTCTTCACTTCATGAGTTGTTTTGTATGGGTAAAAAATGCCCGCTCTGTAAATCATTGGCTGCCATGATGACCCGCCTTAGCATTTATTGCCCTAAACAAAACGTCATAGAAAGCTAGAAAAAGCAAAAAGTTGCAGGAACGTTGCAGTGTTGAAAGGCCAGCTGTGGGGGTCAGGGCAGGTAAGTATGCCTTCTTTTCTTATTTATAAAGCATCATTAGTCCATTAAAAATGACTGTCTGAAATAACAGTAGGCTGTATCTGATTTACAGCATATGCACAATTCTTTTTTTACAGATAGTTGGATGATCAGAACTTTCATTGTTAAGTATTCAATCCTGATATGACTAATACACAAAGGAAAATATATTGATCTTTAGCAGAAATAAAAATATAAAAAAAAATGCCTTTAGCTACATAGAGTAGCAATGTTTTAACCAGACAAGCAGCAGGTGGCCCAGTAGTTATTTATAATTCAAGAATCAAGAATTTTGCCATTGACTAATATTTGTGGATTTATTGGATTCTGTAGAAGTCTATGCAGAGAAATGTACGGATCTCTTGGTCAGAGAGTGGAGCACAATGTTACCTGCTTTCCCCGCTAATAACCACAATTGCATCGAGTCTCAGCAGTGAGACCCAGATCAACGACTTTTGACACATCTGCTCAACATGTAAAATGTTGTTTTTATTGATAGCAACATTTTAAGCTGCCAATAATGTAATGACTATCGAATACCATTTATTCTGCTAAAATCTATGCTGACTTCTCAACTGTCCACCCGAATGCAAATTACAGGAGAAGCAGGGATAAGGTACATTGGTTTTCAAAATGCAGGATTCTTTGTTTTGTGTCTGGCAGCGGCTAGTCTCCCTTTCACACTGAAATAAACATGTATCCTGCAGTGGGCATATGCATAGGAAGGTTGAGGTTCTGGGCTGCAGCTATCTTATGTGTATGGTCATCTTTACTATTCAGTACTTATTCCTCTTGAAATCTCCTCTACAAATTAATGCATATCACTAGCAGAATTCCGACGCTGAATTCCTTTCCGCTTGAAGAAAGAACATGTTCATTATTTAAGTGGAATCCGCAAGCAGAATCCAATAGAAGTCAATGGTAAAAACAAATTTCTGCCCGACATCATTTTCAAGCGGAATTCAGAAAAGTAGAATGAAATAGCCTCCTCCTTCATTCCTCTTCATTTCTGCGCAGAAATTGAATTTCGCTCGAATTCCGCTTGATGGATAAAATGACAGAAGGCAACAGTTTCCTGACAGACATTATCCCTCATGAATTCCTCTGTGTGAACATTAAGATTAATTTACAGATAAACAAAAAAAAATTATTTAGGCAAACAAGTCAGGATTTATAGATGTAAAGATAGAAAGCCCTTTTATCCGGCGGAAGTATAAATAAAATACATGTATTATTTTGATTTTATGCCCTGAACCAAGTCACAGAATTTCCATAATCCACTGTGTATTAGGGCTAGAAGATACAGCGCAGTAAATACACTTTGATGTGACTACAAAACAGCAACTGGAGCACATTTAATCTGTGCAGAACTGCTGAAGCTTAATTCATTGCAGCTAATGTTGGAAATAATGAAAACCTATGTATAACACACAGAAAGTCTTGTATACACCTATGATGATCAGAGCCAGATTGGATATGTCCAGCACATTGAGTAAAAAAAACATCTGTATTAATGCACAACCAAATCCAAACCAAAATCTGAAACCAAATAGATTTAGATAAAAGTCCACTGCCTTTATGTTTCCAACTCAGTTCACATTCTAAATCATAGTAAATGTGTGGAACACACAAAGTCCTACGTTATCCCAAGGATAGGGGAAAACATGTTTGATCGCGGGTGACATGTCTGCCATGGCACCCCAGCCAACGAGCTCCATGCCGGATGACTGGCGAACATAGCCGCCACGCCCCCTCCATTCATGTCTATGGGAGAATGCGTAATGGCAGTGTACTAGCTGACACGCCCCCCTCCCATAGACATGAAGATAGGGGGCGTGGTGTGACTTCATGATCATGGAAGCCCCAGGCCCAGAGATTGTGGGGAGTCCTCGTGGCTGGGCCCCCTACGATCGGGCATGTTATCCCCTATCCAAAGGAACATGTCTTGGGGCAGAGTACCCCTTAAGCTGCTGACCTCAATTCTATGCATTATGGGGAAAATTTATCAAAAACTGTGTAGAGGAAAAGTTGACCAGTTGCCCATAGCAACCAGATTGCTTCTTTCTTTAGACTAAATATCAGCATACTAAGCTTATGCTATATACAATTTGATATCCCTGTTCCCGCACTTCCCTGCCACGAGGATGCCAAGTCATTTTTTTTTTTTTCATTTCACTGCTACCACAAACCAGCGTGATCTCCGACAACGTAACTGGCAACTCCAATATCACTACAAGTATCTCTGCATACATTCAGGTCTGCACGCTACTAGTGAGTGCAAGAACCAGGAGGCGCGCACGATCACAGAGAGGAGCGACATCGCTGGCATATCATAATCATTATCGCTCTATGCGCAGCCCCACGCTTCTGACACTAGATCTGCATCGGTAACTGTAACATCGCTTGTCCGGCTGCAAGAACCAGGAGATCCACGCTGATACAAATAGGTCTGCACCTATAATCTGCACATCGCATACTCAGCTGCAAGAACCAGGGGAATGACAATTGGGTGAGCAGTACGCTGTACCACCTATCTCCTTCACAGACTTATTATACAGACTTGCTATTGTTTTACTACTACCTCAATCGTTGCACTCAATTTTGGGATGGACATTTAAACCTGTTCACTATTTTTATCATTCAGCATTTTATACCATTTTACCTTATCTTATCTATTTGTATATATTGATTGCCTCCTATCAGCAAGGACCCTGCTGGGGGAAGCATTGTGTAATGTTGACAAATACTGTATATCCTTTTAATTATTTTAATTAAACATTTGCCATATATTCAGATCTTGAGCATTTGTTACATTTGTTATTTCTATTTATTATTTTATAGACACCTGCGGTTGGGGTTTTACTAGTTGCCCGTTCTACACACTGCTGTTTTAGCATAAGAGACAGTTTTGATTTGAGGCACAAATCGTGATGTGAACCTGATAGCGATAGTCTCCCCCTGTATGGGTCAAAAGTTAGACACCATCTTGTCAGTACGATCTTGCATCCTTGTTAGAGACCAAACAAAAAACAAGTATATATGTGCTATGTATGTGCCAAAAGGCACAATAATGCCATACACTACACTTCCCACATCCCTCACTTACACCGCACTCAGTTTCCTCCCACCCTCTCTTCAATCCCCCTCCACACATAGCCTCACGGCGTTAACTTTAGGAGGGGGCTGACTTGACTGCTGGAGACAGAACCAAGCCACCTGAGATATTGTGATTGGTGATGCATTGTCTGAAGCCGCAGAGAGAGATAAGTAAATGCTAAAACAACATGGCATTGAACTACTGAACTTCCAGGGGTGACTAAGAAGGCTACAAAGCACTCAGACAGGACAGTTATACCAGTATATTAGGAAGTTATAGATCTTTACATAATGGGTAACACATAGCATAATATTTATAGATAAAAGTGCAAATATTTTCTTAAGAATTTAGGTTTTCCTGAATTTTCCATTATACTAACATTATTATAAAATAATCCTAAAATATTTTGAGATTACCATTTTACTGTGGCTAGCTTTTTTTTTTCTTTTTTTGACTACAAATCCCATAATTCCATTTTCCTCCCTCCCACACATTGAAACATAAATGAGCTGCATCCATTCAAAAGACCTGTGGTTTTCAATTAGGGTGCCTAGAGCTGTTGCATTTGTTGCAGATTGATCTCTCCACCCATTGAAGCAGACAGGCTCCCTGTCATCAGCTGACTAATGAGTCAGGTCTCGGCCGCATTGCAACCTGGGAAAAATCTGAAACAACAGTAATTTTGTATGTTGTTAAAAATAAATATTGGGGTAAAAATCCCATAAGAATTGTGAGAAAACCGTCACACACAGGTACAGACACTATATTATGAACACCAACTTTACAGCCCCTGTAGCATAGTCAAATAAAAAAAATTCCTGGAATACCCCTTTAACTGGACATTTCCTGTTCTGTACAAATCACTTTTTAGTCTACCTTTTTTTATTTTTTTTATCAAAGACAGGATTACAGTGAAAGGTGAGACGTATACATAGATTATACACGATCTACCATCATTCACAATTGGAGATTTTACTACCCTTGGTGACGGAATATATAAATTTTATTATAGACAGGAGACGAGCATTATGCTAAATTCTTTCTTTACGGAATTGATAGCAGCAAACAAAGAGTTAATAAACAGTTAACAAGAAAAAAAGTTGAAGCAGTACATTAAGTCCAGTATTTAATCAGTAATGGTATGGTCCAGATTAATATAAGGATCCCTCAGGTGAAGTCCCTACTCTTTGTTTGATAAAGTGGTAGATGAGAATAATATAAAGTTGAAGTTCTCATGTTGAAACCAGAATGAACGGAACTGGAACCAATTGCAGGTCAACTTAAGGATGAGTGATCCATTATATAAGAAGGAATAACCGGAAATCCAGATCGTAAATCGTAAATAGATAGGGTTGGGTACATGTTTGTCTCCTGTCTTTAATAAAATCTATATTTTCTGTCACCAAGGGTAGGGAAATCTACAATATTATAACAAGACAGGAGACTCACATTATGTTTGTTTAACCCCTTAAGGATCAGACCTGTTTTGGCCTTAAGGACCAGAGTGTTTTTTGCACATCTGACCACTGTCACTTTAAACATTAATAACTCTGGGATGCTTTTAGTTATCATTCTGATTCCGAGATAGTTTTTCCGTGACATATTCAACTTCATGGTAGTGGTAAAATTTTGTCGATACTTGCATAATTTCTTGGTGAAAAATGCAAAAAATTTATGAAAAAATTGAAAATTTTGCATTTTTTTAACTTTGAAGCTCTCTGGTTGTAAGGGAAATAGACATTCCAAATAAATTATATTTTGATTCACAAATATGTCTTCTTTATGTTTGCATCATAAAGTTGACATGTTTTTACTTTTGGTAGACATCAGAGGGCTTCAAAGTATAGCAGCAATTTCCCAATTTTTCACAAAATTTTCAAAATCTGAATTTATCATGGACCAGTTCAGGTTTGAAGGGCTTTTTTTTATTTGAAATACCCCATAAATACCCCATTATAAAAACTGCACCCCTCAAAGTATTCAAAATGACATTCAGTAAGTGTGTTAACCCTTTAGGTGTTTCACAGGCATAACAGCAAAGTGAAGGAGAAAATTCAAAATGTTCATTTTTTAACTCGCATGTTCTTGTAGACCCAGGTTTTGAATTTTTACAAGGGATAAAAGGAGAAAAATCCTCTCAAAATTTTGAACCCAATTTCTCTCGAGTATGGAAATACCTCATGTGTGGATGTCAAATGTTCGGTGGGCGCAGTAAGGCAAGGTGCGACAATGGGATTTTGGAGATAATTTTTCTGAAATGGTTTTTGGGGGGCATATCACATTTAGGAAGCACCTATGGTGCCAGAACAGCAGAAAAAACCCACATGGCATAACATTTTGGAAACTACACCCCTCAAGGCACGTACCAAGGGGTCCAGTGAGCCTTAACACCCCACAGGTGTTTGACGACTTTTTGTTAAAGTTGGATGTGTAAAAGAATTTTTTTTTTACAAAGGGTAATGGGAGAAAATGCCCCCCCAAAATTTGTAACCCCATGACACATTTAGGAAGCCCCTACAGAGCCAGAAAAGCAAAAAAAAAAAAAAAAACACATGGCATACTATTTTGGAAACTACACCCCTCAAGGAACGTAACAAGGGATACAGGGAGCCTTAACAGCTGACAGGTGCTTGACGACTTTTTGTTAAAGAGGCACTGTCATTGTTAAAAACTTTTCATATATTGCAGGACTCATTATAATATGACATTTCACAATATACACCTGTTAATTTTTATTTTTTTTTCACCTGAAATTCAAGCTCAAAATAGCCGCCACTAGGGGTCGCCTGTCTTTTAGCCAGCAGACTATTCTAGATTTTACAGCATACTGGATACTGGCCATAAAGCATACCGGTATCCAGTATAGGAGATTTCTATTGTGTATGCAAAACTACAGATAAAGGAAGTGTGGACATGCTGGGAGCTGTGGTTTTACAACAGCTGGAGGCAACACTGCTCTAACACATTGCAGCTTCAGTTGTTACTAAACTACAACTCCCAGCATGCTGAAATAGTCAAAGCTTTCTCGGACTCCTGAATGACAAAGAAGTTGATCAGACATTCAGGAGTCCGGGAAAGGTGAATGACACACATAGTGACAGCTATGCTGGTTAGCATCCAGCTTTACTAGGAGAAGATAAAACAGATAGAACATGTATTCATAAAAATGCTGTACTTTTATCTAAAAAAAAGTTTTTTATAAAGATCTATTCTTATATTTATAAATTTTATCCTGTTATGAATTCACCATAATGTCTTCTGATTACTGCAGGCAAGCTCCAAGCATCTTTCTCTGTGTAACATGACCACAGCATAAAACCAGAGAAGAAAGGGTTACAGAGTAGAGAGTACTGACTGCCCAGGCTTGCTCCTGTGAGGGAGACAGACTTACACGCGCCCTCCAGCTTGCACAATGAAAAAGTAACTCACTAGCAGATAAATGCTTATATCTCTGGATCACTTTTTTCTCATTATTTCTTTTCTTTGCACTATGACAGGTACGCTTTAAAGTTGGATGCGTAAATGAAAAAAAAAAAATTCACTAAAATGCTGGTTTTTCCCCAAATGTTACATTTTTACAAGGGGTAATAGGAGAAAATGACCCACAAAATTTGTAACACCATTTCTTCTGAGTATGGAAATACCCCATGTGTGGACATCAAGTGCTCTGCTGGCGCACTACAACGCTCAGAAGAGAAGGAGTGCCATTGAGCTTTTGGAAAGAGAATTTGTTTGGAATGGAAGTCAGGGGCCATGTGGGTTTACAACGCCCCCCGTGGTGCCAGAACATTGTACCCCCCACATAAGAACCCATACACCCCTCACAGAATTTAATAAGGGGTTCAGTGAGTATTTACACCACACTGGCGTTTGACAGATCTTTGGAACAGTGGGCTGTGTAAATGAAAAATTACATTTTTTATCCGTGGACCAAAATTCCCATGGGCATACAGGTACGCTCTTGATCCTGTACCAGGGAGCGAAGGCGTACCTGTACGCCCTTGGTCCCTAAGTGGTTAAAGCTGATACATTAATGAAAATATATATAATCATAAATCTAAAGTTAAAATAAAGACATAGAAACGTGTGGTTCAAAAATAAGAAATTTTGAATGTGGATTCTGATGATCAATAAGCCAGCTTTCAATATATCTGCCAAAGAGCCTCCTGCTTGTCTACCTTTAGTGGGCGTTGCACTTCTAGTTAAATGGCCCCCAAATACGGAAGTATTGATACCTACTAGAGACATGACTTGTCTAATCCACATTGCTAAAGTTGGAGAAGGTACCGGTAAATGAGGTCTGCAAAAGCAGATAAGTCATTGGGAAGTCGAGCGACTCCTAAGAGTTTCCATTTTTAGTTCATAAGACTTCAAGCAACGAACAACACATACATTTTCTTGATGAGAAAAAGCTGGGTAAAAAACCATGCGAAGGTTGGTCTTAGTTCGTTTAAATACAGAAAAATATAACTCCTTGAAGGGAAAATTGTCTGTGTGAAATATCTAAAGGTCTAATGTCTGAGACTTTTAAAATAAATGAGACATGATGACATTGTGAGTTTATAAGATAATTTTAATTGTATTGAATCATTATCTTTCATGAATTGATCAAATTTAAGAGTACTGTGACACCCCCAAATAGACTGATATCTAGGAGAAGGGGGTCTTCTATATTTAATACCTTTCAATAACTTGCACATGAAAGAGTGTTTGACTAATGGTAAAGCGTGCACTGGTGCATGGTAATGAGAGATGACTGAACGATTTACATTGATAGTACGATAGCTTTACTCACATCAAAAGATACTGAAAGGAAATTGATGTCTTGAGTTATAGATGCATGTATGGGATCCAAATCATGTTGTATGCACCAATTAGACCAAATTTTCCAGGCTTATCCATAAGCTGATCTGGTACATGGAGCCCACACATCCGAGAGGATATCTCTAGCTGATTGTAAAAGATTGAAATCATGTTCTGATGACCTGAGATGAACCAGGCTACTAGAGACAATTGGTCTGACAAAATCAGAGGATGTGGATTCCGTGACAGATCTAGTAGCATGGATTGATGAATTGGTATGATACGAGGAGAATCTATAGACATTCCCAGAGTCTAAAGGAAACAAGATTGGAATCAGCCAAAGAGGGGTTATCAGGCCAATCGTCGATTTCTGAAATTTGGTTAATAGAGGAATTTTCGTAATTAATGCAAATGGTGGAAATGCATAAAGGGTCCCTGATGGCCAAAGTTGAAGTTATGTATCTGTGCCCAGAGATTTTGGGTCAGGACACCAACTGAACAAGTCTAGATGAAGGGGACCCCAGATAGAATTGAGTTGATTGAAAACAAGAGGATCTAGTCTCCAATCGCTGTTTGTCCAACTCCAGTCCGCTATGGAGTTGGACAAATCTAGGAGGTATCCTGCTTTCAAAAGATTTATTTTATTTTATTTTTTTTCTAAATTTTTTTATTTTAACAAATCATCTTACAATGAAATCAAGCAGTGGAATTCAACTAATTCCACAAATTAAATAAATCAAATTACAATTAAAACAACTCGTAGAATTCCCTACTTCATATAACTAATCCCCGCCTCCCAGATCCCCAACCTCAATTCTAAACTCCCGTACCCAAGATGGAAAAAGGTGGCAGGGAAGGAAGGTGAGAGAAAGCACGAGAGCACAAAGGAGAAATAAAGATAGCAAAGATAAGGAGAAGAGAAAAAAAAACAATAAAAAAAATAGAAAATTTGAAGTATAGATTCGGTCTGTTCTTCATATGTCTTTTGTCTCTACTTCCCCATACGTGCCGCTAGTTTACTAGCCTTCCTGTGTTGTTAGACTATCCATAAATTGATGCCATTTCCCCCATACACTCAAAAATTTTGGGAGTTGGTACTGGGCTGCTGCTATAGACTGTTCCATGAGATAGTTATTGTTTACTTCGTTTATTATTTGATATATATTCGGGACTTCAACCTTTTGCCACAATGTAGCTATCTTCATTTTAACTACTGTGAGCATGTGTACTATTATGGTTATATCTGCTAAGTGTCTGTTTTCCAAACCTAAGTTCAATAGTGCAACCTCAGGGGGGGGGGGTGTTTCCCATTATATTCTGCAGGGCTGTAAATACCTGTTTCCACAAGGGTTTAATATCCTCACAGCTCCACCATATATGATACAATGTACCAACCTCCGTTTTGCATCTCCAACATAAGTCTGATACCTTGGGATACATTTTAGCCAATATATACAGGGTCTGGTACCATCTAAATAGTAGCTTCCTAGCTATCTCCAGATGGGAAACACACTTGGAGACCTTTATAGGCCAAATGTAGGATGCTTCCCACTGTTCAACAGTGAAGGTCTTTCCCATGTCTCTTTCCCATTTCTTACAGGTGGGCAAAATACTCACATCAGGAGATAGGGCTTCATAGATTTGTGAAATCCCTCTTTGCAGTGCGTTATTCGAAAAGAACTTTGCCCTAAGAGATGATTTTTTTTAACCCTTGTGAAGGATTTATAGCCCCCGCAAAATGTCGTAACTGTAAGTACTTATAAAATTCAGTGTGTGGAATGTTGAATTTCTCAGTAATGGTAGAGGAAGGGAGTAAGCCAGAGTGGTCTGCAATATCAGTGTATTTATGGATTCCGTTTTTTTCCCCATGTCTTAAAATTTGTGTTGGGGATTTGGTATTGGATTGCCTCCATTGACAGATCGTATAGTGACATTGGTAAGAAAGTCTCCCTTATTTGGGGCAGTAGCCACACTCGGTTTGTAGCTATTACTGTAGATAGATACTGCCCAATTGGTAATGTAGAATTACGTGCTGTCCACAGTAAGGCTTCTAGTGGGCCCTTATTAACTATTATTCTTTCGATCTCCACCCATTGTTTGGTTTGGTCCCCCCGTCGCCACGCTTGGGCTGATCTAATAGGGCGGCCAAGTAATAATGCTGTAGATTGGGGCTTCCTGCTCCCCCTCTATTAATTGGTAAAGTTAATAATTTTGTAGCTATTCTTGGCTTCTTACCTTTCCAGATAAAGGGTCAAATCAACCTTTGCACTTTAGCTTTCGTTATTTTGGGAATATTTACTGGCATGTTGCGAAATACATATAATATCTTTGGTAGGAGGGTCATTTTGACCACTGCGATACGTCCCATCCACGAGGAGGGCATTTTAGCAAATTTGCCTATATCGCGACGGAGGGAGCTAAATAACTCATCAAAATTACATTTTACCATTGCTGTCTGTGGCGTTGTTAATATAATTCCCAAGTATTTGAAATGGCCTTGGGTCCATTTATATGGGTATTTATTTTGTAATAAAGTTTGTGTTCTTGGGGGTCACTCCTATACCCAATATTAATGATTTATTTGAGTTAATTTTGTAGTAGCTAATTTTGCTAAATTCTTCTATCACCTCTGTCACACCCTCTAAGGACTTTTCAGGCAAAGTAGTGCATAGTATGATGTCATCCGCAAATAATCGGTGCAGTGATTTTTCCCACCTATTTGTACCCCAGATATTAAAGGGGAGGATCAAATTTTTTGTGCTAAAGGTTCTATCATAAGTGCAAATATTAGCGGGGAGAGGAGGCCCCCCTGCCTCGTCCCATTAGTTATCTTAAACTCTTTCGACGAGGTACCTGCGGTTTTAACAAATGCAGACAAGGTGGTTAAAGGGCCATTACTGCTCAAACAAAGGGGCCTCCAAGTCCAAACTTAAGTATTGTTTGCTCCAGGTACCCCCAATGGACTCGATCGAAAGCCTTTTCGGCATCTATAGCTAGTAGATGGGTCTCTTCTACGTTCTAATATGGCTGCAATGTCGATAAATCGCTGCGTCCCATCCCGTTTGTCGTCCCCTTACGAAACCAACCTGATCCTTAGCTATTAATTCCGGGAGAATACTGTTTAATCTATTAGCTAAAATAAAGGTATGGGGTACCTCCATACTCAGAAGAGATGGGGTTACAAATTTTGGGGGGTATTTTCTGCTATTAACCCTTGCAAAAATTTGAAATTTGGGGGGGAAACACACATTTTAGTGAATTTTTTTTTTTTTACGTATGCAAAAGTCGTGAAACCCCTGTGGGGTATTATGGCTCACTTTATTCCTTGTTACATTCCTCAAGAGGTCTAGTTTCCAAAATGGTATGCCATGTGGGTATTTTTTTGCTGTCCTGGCACCATAGGGGCTTCCTAAATGCGACATGCCCCTGAGCAAAATTTGCTCTCAAAAAGCCAAATATGACTCCTTCTCTTCTGAGCATTGTAGTTCGCCCTTAGTGCACTTCAGGTCAACTTATGGGGTACCTCCACACTCAGAGGATATGGGGTTACAAATTTTTGGGGGTATATTTTGCTATTAACCCTTGCAAAAATGTGAAATTTGGGGGGGAAACACATTTTAGTGAAATTTTTTATTTATTTTTTTACATATGCAAAAGTCGTGAAACACCTGTGGGGTATTAAGGCTCACTTTATTCCTTGTTACGTTCCTCAAGGGGTCTAGTTTCCAAAATGGTATGCCATGTGGTTTTTATTTGCTGTTCTGGCACCACAGGGGCTTTCTAAATGCAACATGCCCCCCAAAAAACATTTCAGAAAATGTACTCTCCAAAATCCCCTTGTCGCTCCTTCGCTTCTGAGCCCTCTACTGCGCCCGCCGAACACTTTACATAGACATATGAGGTATGAGCTTACTCGAGAGAAATTGGGCTACAAAAATAAGTATAAATTTTCTCCTTTTACCTCTTGTAAAAATTCTAAAACTGGGTCTACAAGAACATGCGAGTGTAAAAAATGAAGATTGTGAATTTTCTCCTTCACTTTGCTGCTATTCCTGTGAAACACCTAAAGGGTTAAAATGCTGACTGAATGTCATTTTGAATGCTTTGGGGGGGTGCAGTTTTTATAATGGGGTGATTTGTGGGGTATTTCTAAGATGAAGACCCTTCAAATCCACTTCAAATCTGAACTGGTCCCTGAAAAATTGTTTGGAAATTTTGTGGAAAATTGATGCTGAACTTTGAAGCCCTCTGGTGTCTTCCAAAAGTAAAAACACGTCAATTTTATGATGCAAAACATAAAGTGGACATATTGTATATGTGAATAAAAAAAATTATTTGGAATATCCCTTTTCCTTACAAGCAGAGAGCTTCAAAGTTAGAAAAATGCAACATTTTCAATTTTTCATCAAATTTTGGGATTTTTCACCAAGAAAGGATGCAAGTTACCACAAAATTTTACCACTTTGTTAAAGTAGAATATGTCACGAAAAAACTCTCGGAATCAGAATGACAACTAAAAGCATTCCAGAGTTATTAATGTTTAAAGTGAAAGTGGTCAGATGTGCAAAAAATGGTCGGGTCCTAAGGTGTAAAACGGCTGGGTCCTTAAGGGGTTAAGGACGCAGGGCAGAAAGGTGTGCTCGCTCCAGTTCTATGACATGACGTGCGCGTTACAAACAATAGTGATGCTTTAAATTGCTTTCTGATACATAAAAGTCACATTCAAGCTCAGACCAGTGATAATGTAAGGATGTTCCTTTATTTGCTCCCTGTGAACTAAAAATGAACATAGTATCATGATGCTATCTCATAGTTCTCGATAACAGTCTTCATTTTAATGACACACCATTATTGAATCTCAAGTCCCCAAGGATGATGAGACGTAGAGAAAACAGAAGAAGGAAATCAGCAGGAGCCACACCAAATACATAGCAACCAATAAATTAACTTGCATCCTGCAGCTCTAATGCTTCATGCTTTTTTCTGCTTTGTGATAACTCGATCTCCTAAGGAACATAGTATTGAATGATGATTATTCACTTAAAATTATGTGTTTAGCCCTTAACATTAAACTGTTACACTGTGAAATTCCTCTACCATGCTATGGATTTGTTGTTTTGTTCTCCTACTTCACATGTATCCACCACAATGTAAAAAAAAAAAAAAAAAAAAAAAATTCTTTAAAAAAATGATAAACCAATTATATGAATTCTTATTCTTTGTTTTGTACATGATTAAAAAAACAAAAACAAGTAAGACATTAACAAAAGTAGGGAAATCCATTTTTTTATTGCAATAGCAGTTGCTGATGTGTGCAGATTTACAGGATTTCTTCCTATGAATGTAATGTACATGCATATTACAATAAATTAGGTCATAACTGCATGCACGCACTTCCCTGTTTATACCCAACGTAACTTAAAAATGAAAAATTATAAATGAAAAAAGTCCAAGAGTATATTTACAGATGCTGATAGTAAGAGCAGCTTAAAAACTAAAGGAAGACTAATGATAACCATATAGCTAAATCATTTGGAAATTATGTTCTAATAAAATGTTCAGATAAAATCAGACATCTTGTAAACAACATTGATTTAAGTTCTATATACAATTTACAATCTCAGAAGGAAATAGACTTCTGGTTCTCCAGTATTGCACGAGTCAGTCTGATATGTGAAATGATCTATGCAAAACTGGTCATTATGTCTATAGGTTTGGTAAGAACATGCACCCTCTGGTATACCCCTGCTCTCTAAGCCGTCTCGGTTACTACAATATCCTGCTATGTAGGATCCAGTGGAATGTCTGTTTACAGGTGGACAAGCTGTGGGTGGCTTATTCCTTAGGACTACACCACTTGGAAATTGTCGGTTTTGTTTTATTTTATTGGCTTCCTGTCTTTCCTTGGCACGGTTAGCAATGTTCCGCACTCTACTTTGACTTCTAGAAGACAATTTCCGGGCTAGAGGTCTAGGTTTATCCAATTCATCCTCCTCATAGATTGATGGTTTACTACAATCTTCTTGATCATAAGACACCAGTCTCCGTAACTGCTCAGTTAATGCATCTGTAGATTGATGTTTAGATTTGACTAAAGTTGGTCTGTCTTCAGAATTACCAGACAAAAGAAAGCCCCTATTTATGCGTTTATACTTGCTATCAAAATTACAAGATATGTCTTCCGAAGTCAGGTCGCCGAGACTTTTTGACTTGCATGGACTAGGTTGTTTGGTTTCTTGGGATGGACACATATTTGGACCTGCCTGTTTTGGAATGTAAGGAGTGTGCAAGCTGCCTCTGTGAGCAATATATTTTGAGTCTCTAAGTGCATTATTTTTAACCTGTTGTTCCTGGTCTCTCCTTTGGTATATATGAGAGTGTCCTAATGAATCAGAGACCTCCTGATGCATGTTGGTATGCAATATAGCGTTTTGATTTTTGAATTTTTCTGTTGTGATAAAGTCATTCAAATTGTTCTGGTAGGGCAGATGTGATGGCACATTTTTAAAGTCTTTCTCTTGGAAGCTTTGGGAAACATCTTGAAGACCCTGAGATGCTTTCTGATATTTAACTAGACCACCAGTATGAAATTTGTAAGAAGGCTCTGAAGGAATCCTATTGGTCAGACTGTTAGCCTGATTTGATGAGCTCAAAAGATTTTCCATGCTTGATGGACGTATATTTGTGGGTTTTGGCTTTATATCAGGATAAACAGCCTTTGCAGGTTTTGACTTTATTTCAGGATAAGATTGCTTGCATGGTGACTTTCTGAAGTTGTCAAATGATCTGTCACTTTCTCTGACAGTGTTGGCATCCATCAGTGTGTTCCCGCTCAGGTCTGCTTCCTGTATAATTGTGTACATTGAATATTCTGTTGTTTCTGGGCTAGAGAAAACTGAAGTATCATTTGCTGTGTATAATAGTCTTTCCACATGTTTTGGCACTGAAGAGTGCCTTTTTGGTGTTGAAATGGCAGGTGTGAATATTTCAGAATATCCAGAAATCTTTGCATGACTATTAATGCCATTTAAACTTGAGACACATGTCAAGCTTGTTTTCTCATCGGTGACTTCAAACTGCCTTATCAATGCAGATATGGAGCTGCCAAGTTCACTATTATTCACAGAGGGAACCTCATTTATCATGTGTGATATATCATTTTCCAAAATAATGGCCGTAGACTGTAAATGGTTTGCATCAGTGCAGACAGTAGTTGACAAATCTGTAGTTGACATCAATTCATTAACTTTGAATTTGTCTTGAGAGGTTGCAGATTTTGTTAGGCAGAATGATTCTTGCGATGCTTTTTGCCTCAAATCTTTAACATTTGGACTTTTCCGATTCATTTTTTCCTTTTCATCCTCTGGTTCACTAGTAAACGTGTCATTGAACTCTCTGATATCCTCATACATTTTTTTCCCATAGTCTAAGTGTAAACTCTGCCATTTTTTATGTACATGTCCATTGACAGTGGCAATGGCCTGGTGTGGATTTTTGGGAAGACATGCGGGATTCTGGATAAATTCAAGCACTTCTTTCTTATTTTTCTCATTTCCTGTGGAAAAGAAAAAAAGATAATTCATAATAATAACATTCATATTCAAACAGTTTGCTTTCATCGTCAAAGACAGATATATGGCTTGTGTGAACATGGTAAAAATGTTGTGCAACATACATTCACTATGGTTTCGTGCTTTGTGTAAACAACTTTTGGTATGAAATGATAAGGCGTGATTCACACCATATTGTCATCACTAGACATGGGCATTAAATGGATTACATCTAGTTTGAGATGTAATCATTTCTGAAAGTGATGGTAATGAAATACCACACCAAATACATTGTTACCTTCAGTAGTTTCCTAATTAGAATTGTACTAGAAAACATAACAAAAACAATTCTGTTAAAACGTGATATAAGATTAACATAGAAAAATACTTTTATAGGAATAATGTAGTAAGAACTACCAGTTATGACAACCATAGAGCATCCTAGCACGGTGGTGGCAAACTCATAGATCTGACTAACCTAATGGTTAGAAAGGACAAATGTATTCAAATATTCTTTGTTTTCCCATTTTACAGACCACTAGAAAGCATTAATGAATTGATGCTACAGTTTAAAAGGAAACATGTCATATTTTCAGGCTGTCTGATCCAAATGCAGCATAAAGCACAGTGTGGTTTCCTTAAGACAATGCACTGACATGATAAACCTTGAAATGCTGCAGTGTTTCAGAGAAATCATAGATTAAAACCTATCCAGGAACCTTGCTGTAAGTCAATAGGGTAGTGCGTCAATATAGTCAGCCTCGGACAACAGAAAAATCCCATATTCTCGGCACGAACCACTGGATCTCATCAAGCTTGTTTTCAGGAACTTATTAAAGGGGGGGGATAAGATGTCTGATCGCAGGGGTGCTGCTGCTGGGGCCCCCTGCGATCTCCATGCTGCTCCCGGCATTCTGTGTCGGGCGCTGTTCCCAAGACTGAGACGTGACGTCACACCACTACCCCCATTCATGTCTCCTTTGGATAGAGGATAAGATGTCTATGGCCAATTTTTCTGTTGTCTGAGACATCCATTATTAGTGTAGACAAGATACACTACCGATTCCGGGAGGCTGCATTATGCTTAGAAATGATTTTGTTACCTGATGCTATGTCATTTATTTTGGTATCTTTAGAAGATTCTGATGTAGAAGGTTCAAAGGCCCCAAGAAGAAACTTATCCACTGGCATTGAAACAGGTCGACCCTGTAGGCTTCTGGATGTTCTCCTCATTACAACCTCCTTCTCCTTAGCACCAGATACCTCACATGGAAAGTCTTTACTCTCTGTGGATTCTTGAAACACCATCTTAGTCTTCTTTCTGCCCTTGGCAGGTGCACTTGCAGTGCGTCTTAAAATTCGGTCTCCGATGGATCGCTTTCGTATATGACCATTACTTTCTACCGAACCATGCTTTGTACTTTTATTGAAAAGCCCTTTAAGCCCAATAAACTGTCTGTTCTGAAAATACAAAAAAAAAAAAAAAAAAAATTTAAACACAAACAAACACCTTATTGATGTCTTAAAACTGAACTAATACAGGAATTGGGATGACCAACACAGGCGAAAGATATCAGGTAAATTCAAGCTTCACAGATGCATGCATGTATGATCAGTAATACACTATGAACAGTAGAACCAGCATTGTGAATATAAGTGATATCACAAAAGTTTACAAGTTCTATGCATACAATAGGTACTGTATGCATAGGGTTGCCACAAACACACGATTCACAGTCGGTCCATGCTTGACTGGGGGCTAATGCTTAATGATACAATACTTTGTCATGCGACAGGCAATTGGCACTCAGCATGTATCATAGGTCTACCTTTGTGGCTCCTAGAAAGTGCAATATAGTATAACTGGGATTGAGGATTAAAGGACTCCACTGAAATGGAAAGAAAAATACAAATTTGAGCCCCTGTAATAAATGGTATGTCAGCAGGCATATATAAGAAGCACCAATGAAAGGAAATCCATAGCTGAGTGAACATAAAATTTCTCTGCAAGAAAAAAAAAAATGACATTACACCAAGCTAGGTGGTTACATTCATCTGAAATCCATCACTGAGGAGCGGCTAATAACATGGAAAACACCAGTATTAAAATTCTATCCACCAGTTAATGAACAAAATATCAGTACAGTCTGCAGTAAAGCCAGCCTGTATCTCAATATGAAAAGCTTTTCATTAGCCAGAGTGAAATCCAAGGCTTTACATCACTGTCCTGGAATATTTTATAATTATAGCCTATCTAGCTCACAAAACTAAAGATATCTATGAAGACTGCAAGCTTAGGAGATGATGTAGATAATAAAATAGCTTACCTTCCCATATATCTCATTTATTGTGACATGGACAAAAATGGAGGCTTCAGTAAGTCCGTCCAAATAAACATGGCGGTATCCTGTCAAAGGAGTCCAAATAATGATAATGTCAAATTGTGCTCAGAAATACATGTGCCACAAAACAATTCTTACTATGATGGGTTGTAGACCTGAAATGGCCTTTTAAGAAAATGTCAGTGCAGAGGTAATGTTTTATCCAACAATATATTTTTATTTTTTTGGTCTGATATCTTTTCATTTGGATCAAGGTCACTTAAATCCATTTAAGAGGCTGTAGAGCTGGTTCTTTGGCCAGCAGTCCCATAATTATTGTGGTTAGATTTTGTTATTAGCACTATAGCAATGTCATAGGTTGTACAATGTACACATATTTGGCATGGCTATGGGTGGAAGTATTAATTTTGGAGTAAATATTTTGGAACAAATTAAAAACATTAAAATATAACATGAAAGAAAATCTGGAAAAAATCAAATTTTCTTTCCTGATTTTTCTCATTTTCTAAAAATATCATATAAAATAAAAACAACACCCCTACAAAGTAAATTAAAATCTGCTTCAATTTTAAATAAATAATTTAAAATCCCAATGTGTCCAGCAAAAAAAGGAAAACTAAAATTTGGGGGTAAACAAGCAAAAAAAAATTAAACAATAACTTTAGAATGCAGCATGGTCACGGCAGGGTCAAAATTGATGAAAAGAATTCACTACATATTACATAGATGAAATCAAGTAGGTGATCTACCAATAGTAGGTTGTCAAGTTACTCCCAACATCATATGCTACACTGCTAGTACGGCTTGAATGAGGAGTGGAAGCTCAATAGCAAAATAGTTTAACCTAATTCCTCAAACATCAGGAAAACAACATTCAGCCCTATTTCTAAATATAATAGAATTTCTGGTTAATACCCAATACATTGTTTACTAATGTTGTGGTGACTGTGCAGAGGGGGAGAGCATGTTCACAACGCCCAAGGTCCCACCCCATAAGGCTAAGTTCACATCTACGTCGAAGCTACATTGCAAAGTTCATTCCAGAAACAAACAACATAGTTGGACGGTCCATTGCACAACAGACAATATGGGTCCCATTGACTTTGAATGGGTTATGACGATTTTCCATTTGGTGTCTGTTGTTCTGCAGGAGTTAAGCGTAGAAAAATAGAACTGACCTGCAATAATTTTTTCTCTGCTCATTGCCGATCATTTAAATGGAATCTGCAAATGAAGCTCTCTTATCGGAGCTTCAACACAGATGTGAAACACAGATGAGCCTAAAAGCGTACCCGTCAGATCCAACAAAAAAAAATGTTTTTTAAATATATTACTCTGTACCTAATCCTGACCATGTACATCAACATTTATTAATTTCTTTATTACACTTTTAATTTAGCTCACTAGTCTGAATTCCTCTCAAAGGTAGGGGGCGCCCCCTCCCTCAGTATGCTGTCCGCTCCCATCTCCCTTAGCATTAGCAAAACTACAACTCCCAGCTTGTCCTCACTTACAGTAGCGGGACACGAGTTGATAGTGGGAGGATTTTTCCACAGATGTGAGCACTGCGCTCACAGCTGTCAATCAAGAAAGTGTGTCCATGACGCATGGACACAGCAGGACTAGTGTGTGTCCAAGCAGGCGGGGGGGGGCAGTTGTTTGACTGGCTTTTTCAATATGAAATACTGAATAATTTTCTAATGAAAGCAATTGCAAAACCTGTTGGTTTTGCATGCTTTACAACATATCATAAGTTTTTGTATCTGAAAGCGCCCATTTAAGTCTATGTCTACTCGGCAGAATTTCAGCACAGTATTCCACAGTAAATTCCACAGAAATTAATTGCCCATTCACTTCAATGGAATACTGCAGGGGAAATTCTGCTGTCTGAATGGGACAGCGGAATCCTATTGAAGTGTATTGGCTATAAATTATGCAGAATTTTCATGCAGAAATTCTGGCGTGTGAACACAGCCTAACAGTCATAATGGCTGCCCCTATGGTACGTAGGAGCAAAATATGTTTTGCTGTGAGGCACCAATCTTTGAATAATAAAATGAATCTAATAAATCGGAGCTTTCCCTTACATTGTCACTGTACATTACAACATAATTTAGTAGTTACAGTTTTATATGCTATGAATAATTTCAGTATGAATACTTTAATTGAAAAGAAAAAAACCATTTCAGCTTTGAGTAAGCAATGAACATACCGGGCATTAGACTGCTGAAGGCCACTGTTCTCTGTCCAACAAAATCTCGCCCAATTGGATCATGGTCCCATACTAAAAACCTGACCAGTGCTATTTCAGGCATGTGGACAGTAAAGGTAAGGGTCTCCTCCCAGACTGGATTAAAACCTGAAATATACATTGCAAATAATACTTATACTGATATAATAAACATAAGATATAATGAAGATGATCAATAATCCCACAATTATATATATGTAAGTAGACCATGCAAATTCTTCTATACAGTGCAGACAGAAATGCTAGACATTGGACAGCGTAATATAACACATTTACTAAGCTGCATATATAAATAGTAGGGATCGACTATTTACTTGGTTTGGCTGATATTATCGGCCGATATTCACGATTTTGGGCGTTATCTGTATCGGCTATTACCTTGCCGATAATCCGATAATGCCCCGCACCCTGCACCACCCACCGCACCGCGCAGCACCCCCCACCGCACCGCCCCGGCCCCATTGCCTCCCCATCCCCGGTTTTATAATTACCTGTTCCAGGGGCCGGGGTCCACGCTACTTCTGGTTCCTGCTGCGTCCTGTGTTACGCTGTGCGCTGTGCAATGACGAGTGACATACTCAACGCAACGTCACCGTCAGTGCGCACAGTGACAGCTCAGGAGGACGCCGCTGGAGCCAGATGTAGCGTGGAGCCCGGGGACAGGTAATTATAAAACCGGGGATGGGGGAGGCAATGGGGCCGGGGCGGGGCGGTGCGGTGGGGGGTGCGGTGCGGCAGGGCGAGAGAAGCGGTGGTCTCTGGCACTGCAAAAGCCGCTGCAGTTCATTGATTTAAAACGCCCGCTTTAAATCAATGATCTGCAGCAGTGCCAGGGGGAGGGGGGGGGGGGAGATAAATAGCCGATAACTTATACCGGAATATAGGTATAAGTTATCGGCTATCGGACCTAACCTCCCCAGGTTATCGTATCGGCCCTAAAAAATTGATATCGGTCGATCCCTAATAAATAGACAATAAAAATTTGTTCCAATATACAAGAAAATAATAAATATGCACACATACAGTATATTGCCAGGCCAGTGTGTATGAGAAGAGACAAAATACAGGAAGTAAGGGCGGAGCCTGCACAGAGCTCTACTTGTCCCACCCTTATATGTATTTCGTCTCTTCATGGGCAATACCTGCAGTTTTCACCCAAAACAATTCACATTTCTTAACCAATGTGTATTACAAATATACATATAATGTTATTATTTACATTCTATAAAATATTTTACCCATTTAAATCAAAAACTTTTATCACCTATGCCCTTGATATGACCCTCAACATGGCGGCATGAAGTAACCATAATGAAGCCACCTATCAGGCTGCTGCTCTCTTCAAACTGAACAGGAGTCAACAAAACAGCCTTATACAGCGGCTCCACTACTACCTGCCACAGCAAATGGCTATTTGAGATAAGGCACTGGATGTTTTCTTTTTTTCATTAATAAGTTAAGGATCAGTCAGACACGCAACAATCTAACATTTATCATATATTCTATGGAAAAATATAAAGTTTTTAGGTTGAAATACCTGTTTAAGGTGTAAGTTCAATGTTGCTTTCCACCTGTTCTGCAAAGTTCGACAAGAAGAGATGCTTCACATGCTGGGCGTTGCAGTTGCTGAGGAAATTGTACCAACGTTCAGTGAGTTCTGTACACAAGACCTACTCATTAGAAAAGGACTTGTGCACAGAACCTGCTGGGCATCATACGGTTGCCTCTGCGAGTGTACCGCTTAGCATGTGCCGCATCTGTTCTTGCCAAACTTTGTCGAACAGGTGGGAGTGCAATGCTGGACTTGCGCTTTCAAGTACCCCACTTTACTAATGCCCAGTATTGGCTGCACAGCATAACTATGCAGATCAAGAATAGGGTAGTTGTAAAGTGGTCTGTATAGGTTGCTATCCAGCTTCATCTGAAACAGATCCCAGAGTCCTGAATGACAAAGCTACCTAGTTGTGTAGGCTACATCCCTTGCTCCTACAATAACTAGCAGAATTTTGTTCTTGAGTCTGGCGATGCTGGATGACGATTCAAAAAAAGTCTGAATAGAACTGAAATAACTTGACAGAGGAGGGCAGCTCAAGGATTTATGTTTACAGGCTGTTTCCCAACTTAAACAAAAAGGACCCTTAGTTTGGTGTATGACAGTAACGGTGATCTCATGATCATTCCTTATGTTTCTACCCTGCATTGCTGCAATGGATAACTTCAAACATATCTCAAATATCCATATGCAGCTACTGACAGCATGCGTTCCCTTCCTTTATATTCCAAGGATAATAGAAGTGGGTGCCAATGCTTATGCATTTCTAGGCCAAGAAGCAAACAAATTATATTGGGCTTTATAATCATTGAATGAGCACGCACAGTAAGTTAGGCATAAGGCAGCTGGAAGATGGTGAAAGATTGTAATACTAAGCTTTTTCTTGTAAGCTTCAAACCTTGACTGCTTCAATTCCATACATTATCTTGTTACTTTTAATTAATGGGGAGGCAATGTGCTGTACATAATGTCTCCATCTCCATATGAAAGAAAGTAAATCTGAAGTATTTGGAAAAACAGATGCAAAAAGAAGAACAAAAACCTCATTATCTCTGCCTTAGCAGCATGCTTTATTGGCGCACAGAGCTTTCAATCTCATCATTGAGGTGTAGAAGAGTATGCCCTATAACATGAAAAGTTCCTTGAAGTCAAAGCACCTTTTTGCTCAAAATGCAAACTCTGAAAAGGAAAAAATTAATTTGGGACATGGCAGCAGAACCCCCCACTGACTTCTAGATCTAATGGCTGTGGTTCTCATTCATCATCACACTGGCAAGGCAAAGTTGCAGCACAGACTATATAATACCCCAACATGTTCTTTTTTTTAAAGAAGCTAAGCAAGAACAACATAACCCAGAGCGGCACAACACAAGAAACACACTTCAACTGAAGGGCCAAGAGCATGGACCATAGTTTATCTTATAGTCTAAAAAATTATATAATGTGACTGAAAAGACCAAGACTTGGCCACCATTCTGGATTCCTAGAAAAGTAAATGCAATTTACCTGTAAGGGTAGAAAACCTACAACTAGACAGCCAAAATAAACTGCAAACCTAAAATATGCTTGTGCCACTGCATCAAACAGTGATATCTTATATTTGGTTATCTATTGTCCTTCTTCTGGACTTGAGTGATTCATGATTACTTTGCAGTTTTGTACTGGAAAAGATGAACCATCAGAATTTCTTCATTCTAACATTTTGGATCTAAGAGTTTCACCCATCTTACTAATAAAATAGATAAATAATGCAAATAGAAATTGTCTATGGTTCCAAGTTTCAGGGGAGAACTGAGCATGACCATCCGCTCTAGTAATATGTAGTAGCTAGGGCACTTATTGGCAATACTATGTATAAACGGATATAAGCATGGTTAGTATAATAAGGGGTTTGAGATATTTCAGAAAGGATAACAAAAATACAAACTGTATCCTAATGAAATTTTAATGATATGTTACGATTCCATTGCCAACGGGCAGAGTAAACTACACAGAAGACTGTCAGGGGAGCTAAGATATATTTTCATTTATAGATTATTTTTATTGTCAACAGATGATGGTTATTGTTTAGAATAAACAGAGCTGAAAGTGGAATGATCCAAATTGTGTAAAGATTTGGTAAAAGGATTACGATGATGTAAAACTATAACCAGAACTCCAGAGCTGCATGCAATAACCCATAGGCCAAAATGGGGCACAGCACTGGTCCTACAGACCATCTGGCATAATTACCCTCCAGCATGGTTGTGCTGAATCAAAAAATGCAAGAACCCTGGCTAAAAAAGCAAGAATTCATGGCTAAGATTCAGCCCCTTTAAGTTTCACATCACAAAGCTTTATGCAGAAAGAAGAGGAAACACTTTGTGCCACCAACTTTTTAGAATCACTGACCAATGTGGCATATTGGCCCCCTCTCCAAATTTAGAAGCTCCAATTTAGTGGATCCTTATGCTGTGGATTTCAAGAAACACTGAAAACTTTCAAATTCACAACATGTCTTTTATTAGATCTGACATTTTTTGGGGATTCTGCACATCCTAAATCCAAATCATAAAAATTCACAGTAAATTCTTCACACAACAGATGCATATTTTGAAAAATGTACTAGATTATAGGCAAATCCCAATTAAACTTTGCCAAATGGGAATTGAAAAGCTTTTAATATATCACATTGTTCTGAAAATTATTGAAACAACAATTATACTGTAATGCCATGAAAAATTTATATTTCCAAAATGTATCATTGTTACCTAATACAAACACATAAATATAGGCAATTTATATCAAAGGCAACAATGACTCACCATTGTCATCAACTACACGAGTTTGTTCTTTGCAGCAATCCACAGGTAAACCAATAATTTCCACTTCCACAAATGGATCAATGATCTGCAGAATACACAAAAAGAGTTATGCTACTACTCATTGTACAACATTATACACAACACTCATACCAAACACTTCCACATTATGAAATAATCCATAACAGTGCATAATACTGCAGTATCATTCCTTGTATTGCCTTTCCTCCCCTGCAATCTTCTGTGCTCTGATAACTCTGATCTGCATGACTATATAGTATCTAGTTGTGATACACTGCCTTCTGAGCCTTTACTGGGTCACTAAACTTATTGATGGACATTACCAGATTTTAGCTGGGATATTTCTATGTTTATGCCCCTGCTAGTTCTCCTATAGGGCCAATTAGGGGCCCAAAATGAAGCACGCTCTATTTACTACTGAGACACCATACTCTGCAGTTAGCCCAAGAGTGCTTACCCTTGGTGCCATTAAGACTCCATCAATTTTGTACAAAACGATTTTTACAGCACCCATAAACTATTATGGGACTCTACTGTATTATGCTTATAATTTCTTACAGCTAACACCTATAGGCTTTTTGCAGCTTGCTCCATGAAATCTGGTATTACACAGCACTATAAAATGACATGCATGAGATCTTAGGGACTTGTTCACATCACACTTATGGCCTCTATTTACGCGCCACCCAGTGACACCTGCAAACCTTAGGCTGGGTTCACATCCTTAGCCTAAGGATACTACTAAAAATAACTTCCAAGACATGGAATGTGTTGTCCACTAAACAATTCCATCCTTTATTTTTACAGTATACTGCTGCAGCATATAGTTTATTAGCCAGAGGGAGGCCAGAAGGACATGCCAGAAGCTATTTAATCCTACAAACATTTAGCTTGTAATTTGAAGGCTTTCTCGAGTACACACTAAACGTACAGTACATTACAGACATGAATATTCCTATGGACTAATGAACACAGTCAGCTGACACACCCTTATCTGTTGTGTGAGGCTAAGTTTCCACTTTTTGGAAAGCTGCCACTGCAGTTTTTGAGCCAAAGTCAGAAGTGGATCCATAAG
The DNA here is from genome assembly GCF_029499605.1 of Hyla sarda. NCBI lineage: Eukaryota > Metazoa > Chordata > Amphibia > Anura > Hylidae > Hyla > Hyla sarda. The sequence continues at coordinate 127,040,312 of NC_079191.1, forward strand.
GGAGGAGAAGTGTAAGTCTTTCCTTTATACGTCCTATTCCTTTTTAATACATTTCTGGTTTTGGCTCAAAAACTGCAGTGGCAGTTTTCCAAAAACTGCCAGAAAAAAAAAAAAACTGTGGAAACCTAGCCTTAGCGTGTGTTGACACGTGCATATTTTCTGCTGCAGATTTGCTGTAGCAGATTTTGCTACCCATTGAAGTAAATGGGCAGAAAAATCTGCAGCTAAAATATGCACACGTGAACATTCCCCAAGGTTACCCTAAAATGCAGCACAAAATCCACAACAATATTGCCCAAGTAAAATTATGAATAACATCATTTGGTAAGGTTACACACAAAGTAGTTGCAAAACCAGCTTTTTCCCTTTCTTTTCTAGACATTCTAGAATGGAACTTATCCTATTACAGAATTCTTCTTTATTGCATCAAAATGCAGGCTTATCCGACCAAAGGAATTTGGGTTGTCAGGTGGAATTTATTATTTTCCTATTGTCTTCAGGATGCCAAATAACATGACAAAAACTATAACTCACCTTCCTCCGCTCCCTCATAGCTCTGGTATTGGGGTGCCCTGATACCGGACTCTATGAGGTTAGTTTACGTTTTAGTTGTTTTTTTAGTCACCTTTGGGACAATTGTAAAATAATAAGTTCCACTAGACAACCCCTTTAGGAAGGTTATTCTGCTAACAGACTAGCTAGAAGGGTCTATTCACATGTACAGTATTCTGTGCAGATTTGATGCGCAGGATTTCAAGCTGTGTTCAGTTTATATTGAAATCTGCAGCAGAAAATCCTGCGCATCAAATCTGCGCATCAAATCTGTGCAGAATACTGTACATGTGAATAGACCATATAAGTACAAACATCTAGGACGACTTTATACATAGACAACTAAGTTGTGTTTCTTTAAGCAAAAGTCCGGGATCCATAGCTTCTCTCCAATGCTGCACAATACAAAGCGCATCCTCATATAAAGAATCAGTGGTTAAGCTACAACAGGACAGTACACATATTATATATACTTTGCTTACCTCTCCTCTGTCACCAAGCATGGAATCTGGAGGTTTTGGAAGCTGTTGACCACTAATAACTTTTAGAATAAGCTGCTTTTTAGGGCTGGCTGGTAAAGGGTCTCCAGAGAATGGATTGAACACACCTACAGGGGGGGGGAATGGAAGTGTATTAAAAAGAAATATTTTCTAGTAGACAGCTGCAACATATTTAAACACATAAATTAATCCTAAGTAGAGATGAGCGAACTTACAGTAAATTCGATTCCTCACGAACTTCTCGGCTCGGCAGCTGATGACTTATCCTGCGTAAATTAGTTCAGCCTTCAGGTGCTCCGGTGGGCTGGAAAAGGTGGATACATTCCTAGGAAAGAGTCTCCTAGGACTGTATCCACCTTTTCCAGCCCACCGGAGCACCTGAAAGATGAACTAATTTATGCAGGAAAAGTCATCAACTGCCGAGCCGAGAAGTTCGTGACGAATCGAATTTACTGTAAGTTCGCTCATCTCTAATCCTAAGCAAAAGAGTACAGTATAGTATTTATATAACATATATGCAATTATATTTAACATAATGGCTTTGCTGACATTATCATTTTATGTGACAACATCCTTCAGTTCAGGGTATAATGGTTAAAGATTCTTCCTTTTAAACTCTATGGGGGAGATTTATCAAAACCTGTGCAGAGGAAAAGTTGCCCAGTTGCCCATAGCAACCAATCAGATCGCTTCTTTCCTTTTGCAGAGGCCTTGTTAAAAATGAAAGAAGCAATCTGATTGGTTGCTATGGGCAACTGGGCAACTTTTCCTCTGCACAGGTTTTGATAAATCTCCATCCATGTGCCCACAATTCCTCCAAGAATATGCAGAATGTGTGATAAGTAAACAGTTTCCTTCTCTGCTCTATGCTCATATTTCAGTATAGCTTTATCATATCATATATTATATCTGTTAAAGGAGTACTCCGGCGCACACTTTTTTCCTTTTATCCCGTCCGGGCTGCAAAATAAAAGAAAACACATTTTCTCTTACCTGCCAACGAGCCCCCGGAGCTCCGGTACAGGTGTTCGGCCCCCGGGCTGTATTCTTCTTACTTCCTGTTAGCCCGGCACGTCACACGGAGCTTCAGCCTATCACCGGCTGCAGCGATGTCCCGCCTCGGCCGGTGATAGGCTGAAGCTCCGTGTGACGTGCCGGGCTAACAGGAAGTAAGAAGAATACAGCCAGGGGACCGAACACCTGTACCGGAGTGTACCGGAGCTCTGGGGACTCGTTGGCAGGTAAGAGAAAGTGTGTTTTCTTTTATTTTGCAGCCCGGACGGGATAGAAGGAAAAAAGTGTGTGCCGGAGTACTCCTTTAATATATGTTATATCTGATCTTCCATTGCTCTTTTCTTGTACGGATCAAGCTGTAGGATCATGTTATATATGGGCAGAACTTAATTCCCTTGTTATGATAGCGTAGACTACATAAATGGTCGCCTACTGCCAGGGTAAATGTTTTCAGAACTATACCTCTCTGAAGATAATATCTCCTCTCCTTGTGGCTGTGTCGCACTCAGAGCCAGATGGAATTTTCTTCCATCAGGGAATATGTAATATCTCCTGAAGACAGAGGCAAGTAAACCTGACACTCATAAACCCTGAGGCACGTCTAGCAGCAGCTACTTATACAAAGCTTCTGGAAATGGAAAGCTATGCACGTGTCACTGTTACCCACAGCCACCAATTAGATTCCTATTTTGTAGTTTGATGTTTCTATGGAAAAAACTTTTTGTCTGACCCAGTTCTCATACATAATGTCCTTTATACTTAGTCATGGCCACGAAGATCTGACATATGAAAGGACAAGTATGCACTGAGTGTTTATTAATACATTAAGATTGTCTCAAGAGGAACACAAAGAAAATCTTTTATCCTTTTATGTATATTGCTTTTTAGGGACACAATGCTGAGATTATCATTCTAGCACTGAAGTTGCTTTATATCATTTCAGCTTGTGGTGTGCTCAACAGCTGTTTGTGAGCTGGCACCGCGGCGTGCAGCTCAAACAGGTGGGTGGCGAATACAATATTGCAGGGGTCCCTAGCAATCATTAAAAGGAGATGTCCGGTGCTCACTTTTCTTATTTTATCCGTTCCGGTCTGAAAAATAAAAGAAAACAAATTTTCTCTTACCTGCCTAGGCTCCCCTGGTGCTTCAGTACAGGCGTGTTCGGTCCCCGGGCTGTATTCTTCTTACTTCCTCTTAGCCCGGCACGTCACACGGAGCTTCAACCTATCACCGGCCGCATCGATGTCCCGCCTCGGCCAGTGATAGGCTGAAGCTCTGTGTGACGTGCCGGGCTAACAGGAAGTAAAAAGAATAAAGCCCGGGGACCGAACGCCTGTACTGGAGGACCGGGGGAGGCTAGGCAGGCAAGAGAAAGCTTATTTTCTTTTTTTTGCAGCCCGGAACGGATACAATAAGAAAAGTGAGCACCAAACATGTCCTTTAAACGTGATTTTTAATATTTGATTTTTATTTGATACCAAATAAATAAGTTTTGTAATTGGCTTCCATTTAAAAAAAAAATAATGATAATTTTTAGTTTTTCTGCTGTATACTTCTGCCCACCAGGGGTCTCCCTTCTTGGCCAGAACACATTCCGTCTGGTCAAAATTTTAGATTTTGGTCTCCTGCTTGTAATGGCAGGAGACAAAACTCAGGAAGTGTTTCACTGCACCGAGCTTGATTGACAGCTGCAAAGAGATTCCCTGAAACATACATAGAGCCTCACTGACGGCTGCACAGACTAAAAGCTGCACAGACTGAAAGCTGCAAAAAGCCTTGCTGAAAGATACACAGACTGAAAGCTGCTGCACATAGCTTGAGGTCTTCTATTCATCACAGCACTGCAACCATGTGAGGGCAAAAGTGGTCCCCCAGCAGGCTTAAGTAATGTCATGCCTGCTGCGAAACGCCCACTTTCTCCTGCTAGGAGATTGCACTATCTGAGCAAGAATAAAGGTATGATACAGAGCTTTTTAAAGCTCTGACATTTTTTTTAAGGGTAAGAGGAGTGTTAGGAGTAGTTAGGGAACATATATCAAATCGGATGTAAACCTATATGCACCAGGGTGTTGTGCAATCAATAATGGAGGCTCAGTTCCATATTCATAGACATCAGTATGTACAAGAATCACATTTCACAGCATTCTTTGTTTCTTATGCTCTCTTTAGTAATTAAATTCTTTATGTGCAAAAGATTATCTTCAATAGTATCAAAAGTAGTATGAAGTACATCAAATATTATCACCCTTGGTGCTCTACTAGACGCGCTCGACAGTCCTCAGCATTCAGGATTACTTTACCCTTTTCAAGGGCACTCTGTTCCTTCCAATCACAAAGGGGTAGACAGCTTTCGGAAGTGTCCGGCGATTGCTCAGCTGTCTACCCCTTCGTGAGAGGAAGAAACTTCAACTACAGGATGCCCGTGAAATGTGTGAAGTAATCCTGAATGCTGAGGACTGTCAAGTGTTTCTGGTAGAGCTCCAAGGGTGATAATATTTTTTGTACTTCATACTAATTTTGATACTATTGAAGATACTTGATCTTTTGCACATAAAGAATTGAATTACTAAAGAGAGCATAAGAAACAAAGAACACTGTGAAAAGTGATTCTTGTATATACTGAAACTTAGGGAAGATAGCCTAAGTTAGTATAGAAAAGTTTATATGGTAACAGGTACTCTTTAAAGGGGTACTCAGCACCTAAAAATGTTATTCCCTATCCAAAGGATAGGAGATTAGGGGATAAGAGGTCTGATCATGGGGGAACAACCCGCGATATCCGGCGCGACACCCCAATCATCCGGTGCAAGGAGCGAACTCTTCTCTATGCCAAATTATGGGCCACCAAAGCCATTATGCCCCCTCCTTTCATGTCTATGGTAGGAGGATGCGTGATGGCTATGTAATAGCCATCAAACCCCCTCCCATATACATGAATGGAGGGGGTGTGGCATGATGTCACGAACATGGAAGCTCCAAGCTTCCATGTTCAGAATGCCACAGTGCTGGCCCAGAGATTCTGAGGGTCACAGCAGATGGACCCTGTGATCAGAAATCTAATCCCTTATCCTTTGGATAGGGGATAAGATGTCTAGGGGATAAGATGTCTAGAGGCGGAGTACCCCTTAAAAGGCTGTCAGAGCACAATGGAAGTTGTAGTTTTGCAAAAGCTGAAGATCTACAGGTTGGTGATCACTGGCATAGACATACAATATGCACACAACCCCCTCTCCATAAATTATTTATTTTTTTTTTTTGTTTTACTTATAAGAATATGTGATGTATACATCTACAATAATCTACTCTAAGTTTTACTAATATTTTTTAGGACTGGAGAAAAACAGATAATTTATTTTAAAGTAGTCCGTACATGTTAGGGTTTCCTTCGGGTAACATTTATGGGTACATCACATGTATCTATATCACATCAGTTTTTCTTTAATAGTTAGGTGCAGGTCTAACCACACAATTAATAGTAATAAATGGTATGTAAAAAGCCTCATAATTGACATTTTGCATTCTTTCTGTCAGTGAATTCAATTATGTGAACAGCTGGCTTTCATGGTGACACGCTGTCATGTTATGCAATAGATGCTGTCATGTGCCGCGTTTCAGCACCATGTGATTCACAGGTCAACCCTAATAAAGGGAATTGAAATAACAGGAACAGGTGGTTTGCATGTATTCCATTCTTGGATCTACCAATTAATGTGGCGGCATACCTTTATACATCTGCTGGGGTTTGAGGACATATCCACAATTACCATTCACCTTGAATTTTGCTCGATTTAATTCCATCATGCGTCCTTCTGTCTGGTAGTTGAGCGCCACTGTGAACAAGGAAAAAAAAAAAAAGGATGAGAGGATGTAACAAACACGCGCCGCACAGCTACATTGAATATATAGCTGCTCCATCCAATGCGCACAAAAGCTATCCTCCAGACTGGTGTTAATGTGGTTATCACCGATTGTCCTTACATATTGTATAATGGTAATATATTTTCTACCTGGCAAACTATCAGTGCAGCACTCTTCACAGCACAAATGGTATTTAAAAGGCACAAATAGTATTCAAAGAAAGCGTCTGCTGTATTATAACAATAACTGTAACCTACTAGCAACCTGCTGACAAGGAAACATCAGTATACATCAGGATCCTAGAGTGAACTGTACTGGCACCAATGTGGCATATGCATAGTCATATGGAAATAATGGGTGACTCAGTGGGAAGAGTGTCATGTCTGCTTGTTCCTAAAATGCTACATTACCTCTATGTTAATCATTCATCTGTATACCCAGCAAGGTGGAATAATGAAAGTATAAAGATGATCTGTACTGGAGATATAAGTCCTGCGATAAGATGGTTTATACAGTAATGATGAAAATATATAGAGGAAATATACTGGAGATACAAGCTCCTCTGATAAGAAAGTTTATACAGTAATTCTAGGTTTATATAGTGTATTCCTGACCCTGGATGTCCTAGTATGAATACTGATGATATAACAATGTCCAGACCTTGTTCCACAAGCTGTGGGCTTGTATGCACAGCAAAAACAGGATCTGCTAAGTTAAGGAGATACATGCTGTATACTGTATTACAAAAATGTTCATCTCCAAGACACAAAGTAGAAATGAATCAACGAGAAACAAGACAGCAAAAACTATGCTCACATCAATAAACATGTCAATATTATTTATATTGTATAGGAGAGCGAACAAACATCTATAAAAACAAAATAAATTCAGAGATATCCCTAGGATAGGCCATCTATTAGATCAGCAGGGCTCTAACTCCAAGCACTCCAGACGATCAGCTGACTGATGCAAGTGTTGTAGCTTCTTTATTTCTAACCAGGCACAGGTCTATATATTTGCCTTGAGCTGACCGTGACAGTTGCTAGCATTGTGCTGCCTGCATCTCATGATAAAATAATGCTAGGTAGGCCGCTAACTAGGCAGCTTGTTAGCTAGGTATCTAACCAGGTAGCTAGGTAGGTCACTAGAAGGGTTGTTTAGTAGGTTGCAGGCTGCCCTCACTGACAGGCAGCTTCCAACTGTATGAGCACAAGTTAGAGCAAACAGCAGTGGGCTTGGGCTTCAGATAAAAAAATATAAATAATATGAAAAAAATTATCTTGGGCGGCAGATTGCCGCCCCTTGTCATGTCAAGGTTCCTCCTGGGTCAAATGGACCCAGTGGGGCTTATGGTAAGGCCAGTGTAGTGGAGAAAACTGTGCCTTGTAGCGTAATTTGACCCTCTGCACAGGGACACCGTTTCATGCTTTAGAGCATGCTCCCTCTTACTCCATCACCGCTACCCTTCCTCAGGGGAAGAGGGAAAAAGTTTCCACACTGCTTAGACAAACTGTGGAATGCAGCCAGAGGAGCGCTCCACAGTTCTTCTCCTAGTCGCTCACAGTGCATATCTACCAACGCCCACTACCTGTTGCAAGACTACAACTCCCACAGCATACCCATACAGTGAGGACATGCTGGGGGTTGCAGTCTTGGAACAGCTAGCAGGTGGGAGAAAGGCTGGGATATGTGCAGGGAAACTTTGTCCCCGTCCCCCTAAGAGAAGGTTGCAGGGATGGGGTGAGAGGGAGTGGACTGTAAAGCAGAAAACTGTCCCCCTGTGCAGAGGGTCACATTCCACTACAGGGGCCCAGTTTTCTATATCACACCGGCACTGGCAGCTGTACCTGGTGTCACAGCTTATCATAGCAGTGTATGGGAAGAGCTGCAATACTAGGTACAGCCACTAAAAATTGTATGGCACTGTGCCTGGTAAGTAGTGAAGCATCATCAGCAATTGTACATATGCTTTAATGATGGCTTGTCCTAAGGATAAACAAAAGAATTACAGCAGCACACTGTTAGCGCTAAGATATATATATAACACTGTCTTTTTATAACAATACTGCTATAGAGAAAAATAGCTGGATCTTACAAGTCCATAAATTGTAGGCTTAGTGCTAGCCCAAGAGAGGCATATGTATAGTTTAGGGTCCATCCCAAATAAGGTCAACTTATCGTGGTGGGATGGTACACACAATTTGGCCAAATGGTAAACTAAGAACTTCTATTTTTCTCAAATTAGCAGTATTACAATGAAAAAAGTGTTATATTACACATATATCTTGTGCTTTTTTTGTTCTAAGGATTTATATATCCCAGAAAAACCCTTTAATATAATAAAAAATGTAGCCCACGAGGGGTGTAAATGAAGTAGAGACATATATCCTCGCTAGTCCCTAGAATCCTCCTAACTTTATTAGTATTGTAATATAATTGGTTTAAAGTTGCAAATAATGATCATAAAGTATTCTTTTTATCATTTTGGGTGAAAATAAGTAATGTCATCTGTTTTCTATCATCATCCCAATATTTTCATAAAATAATATGAACAAATTTCACACATCTATGAAAACATAATGGCAGACTGAGCATCCTTCCATAACAAAAACAAATGTATTAGGATGCAATCACTTGTGTAAACCTAGCCCAATTCTTTAAAAAAATACTGCTTTATGTACAGAGACAGTAGCCACGTTTCTTACGTTATTTGAATAAACTGTTTGTGTTACAAAAGTGTTTCATACACAAATGTATCTTATGTCAGTGTACGGGTGCAAACAATAAAAGGTAAACATTTACTGCTATATAAGAGTCAATAGCCACAGCAAAGCCAGTTATACATACCCAACTGGATCCCAGCATTCCAGTACGGTACAGGGTTAAAGTTACTGGAGTCTATCCTGTAAGCTGATGGATATATTCTGGTAAGCTGTTTCTGGTTGTACAGTATGAACTGTTCTGACTTCTGCTGAACAGCTTGATGAGCTCTTGTCTCACTGAATGACAGAACATTTCCTGTGGACCCTGTAATAAGACAGAAAAGCAAGTTATTTCTGCTGCGGAGACAGGCTTGCTTTATTTTCTTCTTCTTTTGGTTCTTTAAGGAACATTTTTATTTAATGGTAAGAGAAGAAACAATCTATACAGTCAATAGCAACATGTACAGTAATGGACAAAAAAGTATAGGCCTGTGTTGATAAATATGCGGACAAGTACCAGTATGGGTAGACAGATGTGGAATCCGGTTTGCCTGGCAGGGCAAACCAGATGTCCGATGAAAGTCCGACTTGTGGCTGAATCGGCACAAGCCCGATGATGGACACAGAGCCAAAATTGAGTTTTGAAGGCTTTATTTAGTGCAGAACAACGCGCTTCGAGGGGTCATCCCTTTTCGTCAGGTTCTTCGATCCTGACGAAGAGGGGTGACCCCTCGAAATGCGTTGTTCTGCACTAAATAAAGCCTTCAAAACTCCATTTTGGCTCTGCGTCCATCCTCGGGCTTGCGCCGATCCAGCCACAAGTCGGACTTTCTCCAAACATCTGGTTTGCCCTGCCAGGCAACCCGGATTCCACATCTGTCTACCTGTCCCTGACCGCTTATTAAGCGGGACCGACGGCCGGCCGCATCCCGACATACCTGCATCTACAAGCGCGTACCAGTGTTGTGCCTACCTTTTCTAAATATCACCTATCACCTACGATCTTCACTATTGGAGCACCGAGTCTGTGTTTTTTCCCCTATCTGCTTTCCAAGTACCAGTATGGACCAGTTTATCTATATATAAAAATATTTGTTAGGCAACCTACACAACCAATGACAGCAACCGTTATGTGCCAAAGAAGTCAGAGCTATTGTCTATCTAGGAAGGCATACACACCATCATAAAAATGTTGAGAGTTTCCAGTATTTGGGTTACCAACCAAGTGTCACATACTTTTTATTTTTTTTTAAATATGGCCAAATAGGATTATTCATGGGAAGGAATTGACAAAACAAATCCAGGCTTCTATGGTGGGGTACTTAGGCACATTTCAACTGTTCCAATAGAAAAGGTAGTTTTTTTTCAAAAGGGGCCATTGCCAAGTAATAGTTTTCTACTGTCACTAGCAAAAGAAAACATTTTAAATGGGTAATCCTCTATCAACTGCACTGTAGGACAAATGTGTATTTGTGGGCTGTATTTTGGAACTAAACTCATTATATATGATTCTAGTTTGAAACACGCATGCATAACATTATAATAATATATTACCAGATACTGAACTACTATACCAGCAGTATAAAGAAATATATTCTACCACTGTTCCAATTTTTTTTCATCAAAGAAAAACGGAAAAGGTTAAAGAAGGCAATGTGTATGTCAGATGACAGATTCCTATTGTATATGCTAAACATTGCCATGCTGGGAAGAGTGGAGAAATGGATGTACGCACACTACTCTTGTTCACTAGCCTTTGAAATAATTGAATTTATTTTAATTTTACTGTAGTTTTATAAACATATGAATGCATCTAAATTACAATGATAACAAGTCAGAATTGCATTCAGTTTTCTTTTTTTATTTTATTTGGTATAGGGGGAGTATAGCTGTGAGAGAATGCCTGCGCCAACGCACTATAGGATTAGATGGGATTTCATAGTGGTTTTGTTCAATATGAAAAATATACTGTATGATGCTAATTCCATGCTAGTATTCAGTGTTACTTGGCAATATTTACAAATGTTCTTTGTTACATTGTGCTTTCATACCCAGGATACAGCAAATGTGAATAGCTATGTTTTATACAAGCCTTTTAAGTGACTGCTCGGATTAAATGAAAACAAGCATTTGTGTTGCTTAAAAAGATAAGCCTCATTGTTTGGATCTATGTCAGCAAAACATGCAATTATGATAAAAGCTCAAACCGCTGACCACAACAAAAGCAAAGCTTCTTCTATTTCCATTGAGAAGATTTCACATCAATCTACACAAATGTAAATATGATGATGAAATGAGAGCAGCCAATCTCAGTATGAAGGAATGCATAGATAAGCAGTGCTAACCTTTCTAGCTCAACTAAGCTAAGGGAAAAAAAAACATATGAAACCACAGGATGCAGACATGTAATCTTTTGTGAACAATAAGTAAACGATAAAAAAAGAAATGTCAGCTGTGCTACTGTTACCACTGGTGTTGGCCAATATGTAAGTTGCTATCATGTTGCAATTACAAAGGATTACCCCATAACATTTCTTTAGAGTTTTTGACCTGTACCCAACCGCAGACAAATTTGACATATACCTCTACAAAGGGAAAACATTGGAATTTTAGAAAAGAGGTGTTCTAAATCCATTGATACCCAAATCTGTGATGAAAAATTATCCTTCTTCTGCCTCTGTCCATAAATATACCTTGCCAACTTTCTACATGTACTACATTACATGTTTTTGCATGGGGTGGTTTTGAGGCAAGGCTAGGTTCACATCTGCAGAAGCTCCTTTCAGGGTCTCTGTCACAGATTACATACCAGGACAAAAAAAGGTTAATGCAGGGATGTGGAAATCCTATCGCCCGACTCCCGGGACAAGTAGTTTTGGGCACCGGGCAGGTGAATTTTTTAATAGATTTAGCCCTGTATCGGGCTAGCAGGGACAGACAGACTTCCCCCTTATTTTTCTTTAATGCCAGTGTGAGGTGCAGGAGCCGATGCAAGTCTGCACCTCACACCGGCGCTCAGAGTGTATGGAGGGGGCGGCGGCCCCCAGTTGATTTCAGTAGCCGGGGGCCACTGCTCAGAGCCCCCCCCCCCCCCAGCCGGTGTGAGGGGATCTCAGGAGCGAGGGCAGAGCCCGAGGTCGCACGTCTGCAGGAGATGATTAAGCCACGCCCCCTCATCCCCCCCTCCCGGAGGATGGAGCGTGCAGCTCTGTATAATACAAGAAGACAGGGGGAGAATGAGGACGTCCACAGCTCCTCCCTCCCCCACACACAGCCTCTCCCTCCCCCTTGCTCTGTCTACACAGGACCTCACTTATCACGGGGAGGTTTCAAGTATTCATGGGGGAAAATACAGAGCGGGGGGAGGCTGTGTGTGAGGAGACTGCACTGCATGGGCTGGGGATTTCACCTCACACCGGCTCAGGTGAGGAGGTTGAGCATGCAGGCGGCGGGAAGGGTGGTTGTATATGTATGTAATGTATGATTAGGGGGGGTGTATGTATGATGTGTGCATATGTATGGTGTATGTGTCATGTGTATATATGAAGTGTATATGTGTATGGTGTCTGTGTATGTGTGATGTGTGTATGATGTGGGGTGTATCAGCGGTGGGTGTATGTATAATGTGTGCATGTGTATGGTGTATGTGTCATGTGTATATATGAAGTGTATATGTGTATGGTGTCTGTGTATGTGTGATGTGTGTATGATGTGGGGTGTATCAGCGGTGGGTGTATGTATAATGTGTGCATATGTATGGTGTATGTGTCATGTGCATATATGATATCTGTATGGTGTCTGTGTATGTGTGATGTGTGTATGTAATATATGATATAGGGGGCAGCAGCAGGTGTATGTATGATGTGTGCATATGTATGGTGTATATTTATGGTGTGAGTGTGTGTATATATGATGTGTGTATGGTATATGTGTGATGTGTGTATGTAATGTAAGATGTGGGGGGGGGGGGGGAAGCAGCGGCAGGTGCATGTATGATGTATCTATGTATGATGTATGTATATACTGTATAATATAGGTGGCAGTAGCCGGTGTATGTATGATACGTGTATGCATGTATGTTTTGTACAGGGGCGGACTGACAAGTGCTGCTGCCAGTTGTGCTATCTCATTTTCTTATTATTTTTTAGTGTCTTCTGGCAGCCCGCACTTAATTGCACCCCCAGAATCCCACCCCCTTCATACTCACCCGCCGACCAAGAGCCCCACGGATGCACGTAAACGCGCGCAAACCAAAACTACAACTCCCAGCATGTTGCACCATAACCTAAACTGTAGAACTATAAAGTGTAACATGCTGGGTGTTGAAGTTTTGGTTCGGGTCAGCTGCAGAGCCATAGGCTGCATCAGGGCATGCTGGGTGTTGTAGTTACTAACTGCAATTCCAAGTACTCCTTGACACAGGTTATGGCTCTGCAGCTTACACGAACCAAAACTACAACTCCCAGCATGTTACACAATAACCTTAACTGTACTACTATACAGTGCAACATGCTGCAACACCCACACAACCATAGGCTGTATCAGGGCATGCTGGGTGTTGTAGTTATCTAGTAACTAAATGCAACTTCCAGCATTTTCTGACAAACATTATTAGTGTAAATAAAAGGCACCATATAACCTGGATCTTATATCCATCCCTGGTGGTCTAGTGGGGTGGATCGTACTATTTTGGTTGAAATTATTTTATTTACCAGGACAAGTGGATTTTCTTGAGGGACAAGTAGATTGTGTTCCGCATTAGTCCCTTGGACAATTATTATTTTTTTTAATTTCCACACCCCTGTTAATGTAGTATTTTTTGTCATGCTAAGCTCCAGCAAAATGACCAGTGGGAAACCTAATGGTTCCTAATTGGGTCTGTTGGGTTCAGTTGATGTGTATGTCGTGCTGAAGACCAACTGGTTCTCTTTACCACTGAAGAACAGAATCTGTGACCGAGGCCCAGAACAAAGCCTCCAAAGCAGATGTAAACCTAGCCTTAGTGATAGTATTCCTGTAATACTTCTGGTGGTCCAGAGTACTTTGTAGTTAGTATTTTACTTTTATAGTAATAAAGAGTAAAATTTTAATAGGCGGAGCTTTCTATAGAGGATATATCATATCACCTTTATGCCTGAATTGGGTTGAATATTAGATTGACATGTTACACAGGTTGTTCTCTTGCCCTCATGTTACTGGCAATCATAGATGTCAGCACTGAATAGCAAGGCTCTTATGAATGGTACTGCATGCTTACAGTTGGGGAAGGGCTCTTTTGTACTTGTATTTTCACCTGAACTCCAGGGATATTGCTATAGGTCTTTGGCTATTTTCTTGTGCTTTTATATCACCATAGTTTGTGCTATGGTCTGTTTCAAATTGTGCTATATATTGCAACATGTAAACAACTATAATTCAAAAGAAAAAAGAAATAAACTGTATACAGTATGAACAGAATATAATTCTAATGTAAGCCACGGTTTTGCTTTACTCTTCTTGCGCATGAAAAAACTGGTGATAAAATAAATGAATGATAAATATCCAATTTAGATACTTCTGCAAGAAAATAAATACTGGTTTGAGTTGGAGGTAGTAGTTTTATACCAGCCTAGTTGGTAGACAGTAGGGAAACATTATTCCTATCATTAAAGCAGAATTATCATTAAAAATAACAAAAGCTTATCTCACTGCACACAGCTTATACAATTATAAGCCACTACTGTAAAACGGACGCTTCTTTACAAAATGTCACTTCTGCTCTTTTTCAGCAGCACTGAGATAAACAGTCAGTCTTTTTCAACCATTTTAATAAACATTTAGCAAAACAGGAGCTCCTATTCATTACATTTATAGACTTCAGTCAGTGCCCCAATTTTTCTACTGAGCTGTTAAAAACAATTGTAACTATTTTTCATTTTTTTTTTTTTTTGCTTTTGCGTGTTTTCTTTCTAAATATGTAATTTCAAAAATTTATATAGGCCTTAACCTTCAATTGTATTTCTGTCAAGGATACATATGCCATGTAGGCATCTACTGGTGCCATGGGACACCTCATGAAGGGGCTGCAAACCCATGAGCATGAAGCTGTAAAAGGGCAATGCAGAGATAGCAAATGCAAGTGAGGGAAACCTGACTGGGGTTAAGCCACCAATATTAAAGAGGTTGTCTAGGGACCTGAAAAGCCTTCCTCCGCTTCCTGACGCTTTATGAGCCAAAATGTCACTTTTGTAACTGGTGACCAGTTTCAGATATTGCACAATCCTGGGCCTCCTGATTCTGATGAAACCTGGATGATATATGATGTATCCTTTGCTGGATTAGCACCCAGATTGGTCTCTTGCATTGGGGATGGAAGGAAGTAACAGCAGTCAGATGAACAGCTATCTAAGTGTTCTAACAGGCCAATATTGACCTTTGAAAAAGGACCAGTGATCAGCCCACAAATAAGCAAACACTCTGTCCCATCAAAAAATCATTGGCCGTTTGGCTGCACATCTCCCTGTGTAATTGGGCATGAATTGCCAACAAGCTGATTGCATGCCCGAAGCTTCAGCCCCTGAATAGGCTCTGAATATGAGCCCCAACCTATGAGATTGGTGCCATTTTACATGCGATGGTAAGGTGTATGGCCTCAAGAAATAATTATTGATATCTTACCATCATCTACTATGTCCTGTGCAGCCACAGAATTTGTGTACACAACAAGATCTGAAAGAGCACGACATAATTTCATAGTCTTCCTCCGACGTCCCAACCTGAAAAGGGCAGAGAAAAAAAAGTGAGCTGGAATCTAAAAGAACAAATACAAAAACTGCTAAATCTGTTCCATAAACCTACGATGACCTATTCGCCCTCTCCTTCTTGATAAAATGCATTGAAATTTCTTTCTTATAACATTTCCCAAACAAAACCATCCACTGTGGAACCAAAAAGCAGATGGTCGAGCCATCACTCTACTAGAATAATAACAGCCTCTTTATTATTATGATGATGCCACATATCAGTGACAGGCATGTCTCCCCTGTAAGACAATCACAGAATTCTCACAATACTAGACTCATTACCCCTTCTGGACTGGGCCATTTCTCGTGGTCATTTGCAGCAAAAAAAAAAGTGGTAAATAGTTGCATTACCGCTAATTAAACATAATGTGGGAATACAGCCTAAACAAACTCTTGGCTGAGCATAATGACCCTGCCAGAAGTACAAGAGATCTTTCACCATTCTAGATTTTTTAAGAGTAATTCTTATTTGTTAACTATTTTTAGTTACTGTAGGCTGGGTTCACACCCGAGTCAGGGGTTATGTTTGGAGCCTCCAACACAAATGCCATTAAAAAAGCATAATAATATAGCACAAAATGCAGTGCTATTTTATCTGGTAAAAGTCCTCATGAAAGAAACTGTATGGTTCCCATAAATTCCTTCCGTCAAAGGTAAACATTGCATTTCCCACAGTATACCCCTCTGACAAAAGGCTCCAACAATTACTACTATATAGTAATACAGTTACAAATCTGGCCCCTAAGGCATGATTGTGCAGATCTAGGTTACCATTAAGTGCATTTATCTGTAGGGTAAGGCCAGTGTAATATGTAATAATAACCACAAAAAGAATTTAGATGATCTAAGAAATTAGATGATCAGTACATTTCTTGAAATATCTGATAAGAACTGTTATTAACACACTTTATTGTTATTATAAAACAGATTTTAGTTCCAAAGCCCATATAGTACAAAAGGTTAAAAAAAAAAGTACATTCCAGCTGGCAAGCATTCTCAAACCTAATTCAACAGTTTAATAGTTTCTGCTATCAGGTAGACCCATTATAGAGTAATATAGTAATCGCTCATGGTATCTACCTTGATACATGTAGTTTTCTCCAGATGTTACACAAAAGGGATGGCTCGCAAGGGGCCTGTTTTTAAAGGGGTATTCAGGCTTTAGACATTTTATCCCCTATCCAAAGGATGGAGGATAAGATGTCTGATCGTGGGGGTCCCGCTACTGGGACCCCCCGCGATCTCCCTGCAGCACCCGCATTATGTTCGGAGCTGCGTCTCCAGGCTTGGAAACCAGAAGTTTTCGGGACTGGAGACATGACGTAACGCCATGCCCCCCTCGTGACCTCACATCACGCCCCCTCCTTCCATGTCAATGGGAAGGGGCGTAACGGCCTCTCCTATAGATTTTTCCCTGCAGAAAAGCAAAAAAAGTTTAAAAAAGTGCACTAAGGCTGGGTTCACACTACGTTTTCTCCCATACGGGAGCGCATACGGCAGGGGAGAGCTAAAAGCTCGCGCTCCCGTATGTCACCGTATGCGCTCCCGTATGTCATTCATTTCAATGAGCCGACCGGAGTGAAACGTTCGGTCCGGTCGGCTCATTTTTGCGCCGTATGCGCTTTTACAACCGGACCTAAAACTGTGGTCAACCACGGTTTTAGGTCCGGTTGTAAAAGCGCATACGGCGCAAAAATGAGCCGACCAGACCGAACGTTTCACTCCGGTCGGCTCATTGAAATGATTGACATACGGGAGCGCATACGGTGACATATGGGAGCGCGAGCTTTTAGCTCTCCCCTGCCGTATGCGCTCCCGTATGGGAGAAAACGTAGTGTGAACCCAGCCTAACTTTACTTTTATTTTTGCTTCCACACTGCGTGTCTGTTCATTTCATACAAACGTTGAACATCAAACGTTGAATTTAAAAGACCCTAATTTAAGAAGAAAGCTCTTTCTTACCCTTTTAATCAAAGTGCAAATATCATGAGGTTTGGGGCATATAACCTAACCATGGTGTGTGTAAAATATGTCTGCAGCCTTGCTTTTACCCCTCTTATTACGGCTTTTATTAGCTCAAAAACCACATCCAATTTTAGCTCGAACCACATCCAATTTGTGAAGCAGGCGCTCCCTGGGATGAGAAGGAGAGGGACAAAAAGACGGAAGGATGATGTCCTCGTTGAGATGAAAGGCCGAAACAACTTTAGGCAAGAAAGACGGATCTGGTCGGAAAACAACCTTGTCCTGATGAATTATCAGGAAAGGGGAACGGCAGGATAGAGCTGCCAGTTCACAAACTCTCCTAATGGAGGTGATAGCTATAAGAAAAGCCACTTTCCAGGAAAGGAGGAGAAGGGGCACCTCTCTAAGGGGCTCAAAGGGTGCGCCCTGGAGAGCGTCTAGAACTAAGTTCAAGTCCCAAGGGGGAGAAGGGGACCGGTAAGGAGGGGCCGCATGTGCCACACCTTGGAGGAAGGTCTGGACATGAGAACTGGAAGCCAGAGGATGCTGAAAAAGAATAGAAAGGGCCGAAACCTGACCCTTAAGGGAACTGAGAGCAAGCCCTAGTTCCAACCCTGACTGTAAAAAGGAAAGGAGATGGGGCACGGAAAAGGTAACTTGAGAAAAAGAATGAGCTTCGCACCAACGAAAGTAAGACTGCCAGGTACGGTGGTAAATTTTCGCAGAGGAGGGCTTGCGAGCCCTAAGCATGGTGCGAATCACCTGGGAAGAGAAGCCTTGTCTCGGTTGACCATCCACCCGAAGCGACATAAAGTCTGAAGAGTGAGGCTCACATTCTCCAGGGCCTGGGCTCTGGTGGGGGCTTTGATGAGAAGGTCGTCCAAGTAGGGCATCACTGAGACCCCTCTTGACCGTAACAGAGCTACCACAGGCACCAGAATCTTGGTAAAGACTCGTGGCACTGTGGCCAGACCGAAAGGGAGAGCCACAAATTGATAATGACCTTCCGGAACCGCAAAGCGGAGGTACCGCTGGTGTCCGGGAAAAATTGGAACGTGGAGGTAGGCATCCTTGATGTCCACTGAGGAAAGAAACTCCCCTTGATCCACAGATGCCACCACCGAAACGGAGAGATTCCATTCGGAAATGGCGGATAAGATGTTTGTTGAGACGTTTGAGATCCTGGATTGGCCGCACAGAACCGTTTTTCTTGGGAACCACGATGGATTGGAATAAAAAACCCAAAAGCGTTCCCTTGAAGGAACTGGGATAATGACACCCTGGACGAGAAGGGACTGAAGAGCCTCCCGAAATCCCCTCGCAAGCGAGGGAGATCGGGGAGCATGGGACTGGAAAAACGATCCCTCGGAAGGGAGGCAAATTTTACCCGGTATCCGTTGGACACCATGTCCATGACCCAGGAATCCTGAATGTGCGTGGTCCAAACGTCCTGAAAATACAAAAGACGACCTCCCACCCGAAAAAAGGCTGCGGGTGGGGGCGTCTCTTCATGAAGAAGTAGGCTTGCGGTTGCCCGCTTTCGTCGCAAAATGGTCGGGCTGGTTGGTGTCCCACTTCCACGAGGTATGGGCCTTGAAAAAGGGAGCCTTCTTGTCCCGTGCAGGCGCCTGGTCGGACCCCTTAGAGGGGCCAGACGTCCGAAAGGACCGAAATGAAGAAGACTTCCTACGGAAAGAAGTGCTAGATTTGTTTTGAGGTAATAAGAAGCTCTTGCCCCCTGTCGCCTCAGAGATAATCTCATCCAGGAGCTTGCCAAAAAGACGGGAACCAGTAAAAGGAATCTCGGTGGGAGACTTCTTAGATGCAGCGTCTGCGTTCCAAGTTTTAAGCCAAATGGAACGACGGAGGGCCACTAAATTACCGGTGGCATAGGCAGCGCAGCGGGCTGAGTGCAAGGAAGCAGAACACAGGAAATCTCCAGCTTTAGAACATTGGAGGGCCAGAGCAGACAGTTCTTCCGGGGGAGGACCTGAAAGAATGCCCTGACGTAGTTGGGATCGCCACACCGAGAGGGCCTTAGACACCCAGGTGGAGGCGAAGGCAGGGAGCAGGGAAGAGCCCGCTGCTTCAAAAGCATACTTCACCAACAACAACCTTTTTGCCCGCCGGATCCTTGAAGGCCGCTGCATCCACCAGCGGCAAAGTAGTAGCTTTAGAGAGGCGGGAAACAGGAGGATCCACCGACGGAGAGGAAGTTACTTTGGAAACAAGGTCCTTGGCGAAAGGATATCGCGCTTGGACCCTCTTCAGTCCCTGAAACTTTTTCTCTGGGTGCTTTCAGACGGATTCTAGAATGGCCTCAAATTCAGCGTGAGAGCTGAACACCTTGGGTGCCGGACGGGCACGATGAAAGGATACTTGTGGAGCTGCGTCCGAAGTTCCTTGGTCCTCTAGGTTAAAGGTGTCTCTTATGGCCAAAACCAATGAGTTCACCGTGTCCACTGAGTCCGAATGGTCCTCCGAATCGGATGCCGAATCGGAACCCTCGGCCGCTAGCTCTCCAGGAGAGTGCGAACGAGTGGAGGCGGCCCTGGAAGAGGGGGACTCCGACCTGGTACGAGGTTCAGGAGAGCCAGAGCGGCGACCATGGGAACGTCCTCTAGGAGAGTGACGTGTGTGGCCTGAAGCAGTGGTCGGGCGAGACCTGCGAGAGGAAAACCCGTGCCTACCAGTAGACTCCTGGGAAGAGTCAGAGGAGGCACCCCTATTACGCTTATGCGAAGCCTAAGGTGAAGGGGAACGGGACCTTCTAGAGGGCCGGTGAAGGTTAGACCTCTCCAAGGCAGTCACCACAGAACGGGAGACCTGTGCCAAGTCGGATATAGACTGGGAGAGGGAGGAAACCCAGGCTGGAGGGGCGGCCGAACCCACCGGGTCTGAAGGGGCACCTGGGTTAGAAATAGCAGGGGGGTCTGGGGGAGCAGTGGAGCAGGCAGGACAAGTGGGTTCAGCAGAACCTGACATTTTTGCAGAGCAGCTATTACAAGCGTAATGGGTAACTAATTTACCCGGAATCTGCTTGGAGGGATGAACAGTTCTGTGCATGGACATAGTTAAAAAATTAACAGTCTCACCAGGAGTCTGTGTACCGAGGTAGCTGCTGTGAGGAAAACTCTGCACCGTGCTGAGGGAGAGTGAAAAAAAACGCCAACCAATAGGAGGAAGAGGCCAGGTCATGGCCAGGAGCTCTGTGATTGGCCCCTGCACAGCCCCAACGCGCGCAGAGCGCTGATTGGTGGACCTTTTCGCGCTGCCGAGGCGCTTATGCGGCCAGGTGGGCGGAGCTAACGTCCGCCGGGCCGAAAAGATATACTGTGGGACTCCTGTAATGGTGCCCGCTCCAACCCCCCGAGCGCCCACGCCGCCTGTAGCGAGTCCTGTGCGCCCGGGAACGGAGCGGGCAAAGTACCGCGGCTGCCGAAGTGAAAGTAAAAGGCGCAAGCCGCCCGCAGCCTGCGGCGTGTACAGAAGCACACACGCCTAATAATAAAGTGCACGTATATACAAAAAACACTGCCCCAAGCTCCACTGCCCCCCATATAATAAAAAATTACTACCCCCTGCAGGGAATAGTATCCCCCAGCCAGTCCAGCCCCTATAGGATAGGGCCAGAAAAACAGAGGGTCTCCAGCTGTTGCAAGACCTAGGGAGAAAAAGAAACTCACCTATGCTGAAGAACTTACCTAAAGAAGTCTTCAGACTGTAGTCTTCAGTCAGCATTTTCACCTGCGGCAAGCCAAGCTCATAGCGAGGCGAACAGGGAGGTAGGGGGACCCGGACCCATGAGGTACAACCCCAAGCGCTGACCGTTGGCGAGAGGGGGTTAACAGTACATCCAAGATGCCTGCCACCTCTCACAATGGGGAAACAGTGAACATTACGTTCCTGAGTCCCCACCTGAAAACAGAAATAAAAAGGAATAAAGAACTAACACATTCCCTAAACCTAATAAAATAAAAAAAATATAAGACTTGTCCACCTCCTTAAGACACTAAGCAAAAACTGAATTGCTCAGAGGCCTGGAGGCAGGTATATCCTGCTGGGAGGAGCAGACTTTTTGGTTACCATAGTGTCAACCTCCTAGAGACAGCAGCATATACCCAGAGTCTGTGTCCCCCAATGGAGCCGATAGAGAAAATAGTTTTTTGAGCTAATAAAAGCCGTAATAAGAGGGATAAAAGCAAGGCTGCAGACACATTTTACACACACAGTGGTTAGGTTATATGCCCCAAACCTCATGACAGTTGTGCTTTAAGTTTGCAAGTGTAATTATGTAGGCCAGTAGAATACCTTGAATTAAATAAGATCTAAGGTAATGAAGTGTAATGGAGAATACATTGATGTGGTTTAATAGTAGAGAAAAAAAAATCACAGATTTTGCTGTTTAAAATCCCTTGGCCTGAATAGGGGAAGATGAAAATCTAAGGCTAAATTTACAGGAAGTATTTTGGTAAGCATTTCAAACTCATTTTAGCCAGTATTTTTACCAAAACAAGTAGTGGAACTGACAAAAACCATATCTGAAAAATTTGCATCTTTTCTGTGTTTCAGAGTCACTCCTGGTTTTGGTAAGGTTGCCATTGTGCTCTGTTCCGTAAGGCTCCGTTGTGCCCTGATCCGTTTTTGGGGCTACTGGGCTGTTTTTTTTTTTTTGTGCTGAATGGCCCCAAAAGCAGGTCGGAGAACAACAGACTCCACAAGGTCCCAACAGATCCCATTGATTTGAATGAGGTCCATCAGGGATCTGGTAATGTACCAGAGTTTAGCGGAGAAAAAAAATAGTGCATGGACTTGCCAATGGAGCTCCGTATAACAGAGTCTGACAACAGTGTGAACGAGCCCTTAGAATACCGATGAAAAAGGACCAAAATAAGATCCAAATACCGATCAAAATGCTACATTTGAACCCAATTTAAGAAAACAATAGACCCCATCTGGTTCATTTAAATACCAGAAGGCCCCCCCCCCTCCCCCAATGACCCAAATGTTTTATTAAAAGTGCTCCTTTTGGTTTGAGAATAAATTGGCCAGATAAGACATGAGTCATTCCTTCATAACTCTTATACTTATATATACCAAGTTACAGTTACCATAGCATCTACAACATATTATAGTAAATAAAGTCTACATCTATTTTGTTCACCAACCATAAAATATTGGCGCTGGTAGCTGTTTATGCCATAATATATTGGACAATTCCTTTAAAGAGTGTGTAAGCATGAAAAAAAATGCTACAGTGTGTAAACAGAAATTCATATAATCCCATTGACAACAATTTAACATCTGCTATATTGTGAAAAGACCACGTGAACACAGTCTAATGCCCCATCTCTTAAGCTGACAATAGGTTCCGTTATGACATACAAAAAAGCACAGAAGTCATCCTTACACTTTAAAAAAATGTCCTTTTATATACGCAATAGAAAGCAGAATGATGGGGAGAAGGAGAAAACAATAAAATGTGCACCTCCTTGGGCCTATATACAACTTTTTTTTTTTTCCAACCTGACTCTAAATTAACCTCTTAAGGACCCAGGATGTACGAGTACGTCCTGGGTCCCAGTCCTGCGATATAACGCGGGGTCACACGGTGACCCCGCATCATATCGCGGCGGGCCCGGCGTCATAGTGAAGCCGGGACCCGCCTCTAATAGCGCGCGGCACTGATCGCAGTGCCGTGCGCTATTAACCCTTTAGCCGCGCGCTCAAAGCTGAGCCACGCGGCTAAAAGTGAAAGTAAAAAGTGCCGGTTAGCTCAGGGAGCTGTTCGGGATCGCCGCGGTATAATCGCAGCATCCCGAACAGCTGTAGCACAGGAGGAAGGTCTCTTACCTTCCTTCCTGCAGTCCGATCGCCGATTGAATGCTTCAAGCCTGAGATCCAGGCTTGAGCATTCAATCGCCGAAAACACTGATTAATCCATTCCTATCAGATCAGATCATTTAATGCAATGTTATAGCCCCCTATAGGAGCTATAATATTGCATTAAAAAAGTGTAATAAATCATTAACCCTTATAATTATAAAAATATACCGCTTTTTAAAGCGCACGTTCAATGGCGTACGCGCAAAAAAATTCCAAAGTCCAAAATAGCGCATTTTTGATCATTTTTTATACCACAAAAAAGTGAATAAAAAGTGATCAAAAAGTCTGATCAGAACAAAAATACGTACAGCTAAAAACTTCAGATCACGGCGCAAAAAATGAGCCCTCATAGCGCCCTGAACACAGAAAAATAAAAAAGTTATAGGGGTCAGAAGATTACCATTTTAAACGTATAAATTTTCCTGCATGTATTCATGATTTTTTCTGAAGTGACACAAAATCAAACCTATACAAGTAGGGTATCATTTTAACCGTATGGACCTACAGAATAAAGATATGGTATCATTTTTGCCGGAAAATGTACTGCGTAAAAACGGAAGCCCCCCAAATCTTACTAAATAGTGTTTTTTCATCAATTTTGTCGCACATTGATTTTTTTCCCCGTTTCACCGTAGATTTATGGGTAAAATGACTAATGTCATTACAAAGTAGAATTAGTGACGCAAAAAATAAGCCATCATATAGAATTTTAGGTGAAAATTTTAAAGAGTTATGATTTTTTAAAGTTAAGAAGGAAAAATTGAAAATGAAAAAATGGAAAAAGCCCAGGTCCTTAAGGGGTTAAACAATACAGAAAGCAAGGAGGACTTTTTTGACACATCCATGAAGAATTAATATAACTGGGCAATCCTTGTTCTTACCTGTAATGAGCATTTTCAAAATCCTCTTCTCCACCAATCCATGCACAAGTAAGTAAGATGCCATAAGTAGCTTGGCTCCACCTATAGTAATCAGGAGGTAATGGGTTCAATTTCCCTGCCTGCCCCATTTCTTTCCAATATTTCTCAACAGCTAGGAAAGAGGAGCAGTTTTCAAGGGACACAGAAAGGAGAGCAAGACTGGTAGAAAATGATTGCTGAACATGCCAATTGGATTTTATTCTCGAAGCCTAGAATGTAGAAGGTGCCATGCTGTTCCACTGCAATACAATGTAATCAGTTCTCATTCTGTACCAGTCAAGAGAGATGAGGAAGATGAATTAGAAGAGCAGGAATGTATTGCATGTATGTGGTTTGCAGTAGGCTTCAGGGAAGCAAGCAATTTATATTATGTTATTGATTTAAAAAACAATACCATATAATCAGGAGTGGGATAGTCTGAGGCATGCCTGTAATTGATACTGGGATGAAAAATCAGCCTTTCCATGGGTTTTCTATAGTAAAGAAAGCTGCTTGTGTATGTCAAAGCACAGAATTGGGGAAAACTAATTGCAAATACAGTACCTAGCTGAAGTATTTACCCAACTCATCCTCCCCTTGGTGTTTTTTCTTGTTTGGTTGTACTACAGTCTGGAACTGATGGAGGGATTCATAAAAAGCCATGTCCCACACACTGATCTTAAAGGGGTTCTCCGGTGCTTAGACATCTTATCCCCTATCCAAAGGATAGGGGATAAGATGCCTGACCGCGGGAGTCCCGCTGGGGACCCCCGTGATCTTGCACGCAGCACCCAGTTTGTAATCAGTCCCCGAAGCATGTTCGCTCCGGGTCTGATTACGGGCGATCACAGGGCGGGCGGGGTGTGACGTCACGCCTGCGCCCCCGTGTGAAATCATGCTCCGCCCCTCAATGAAAGCCTATGGGAGGGGGCGTGACAGCTATCACGCCCCCTCCTGTAGGCTTGCATTGAGGGGCGGAGCGTGACGTCACTATCACGTGGCTATCACGTCACGAGCTCCCGGCGCCGGCTCCAGTTTGTTCTAAACGCTGAGCAGCGGAGTACTCCTTTAAAGGAGTACTCTAGTGCAGAGTATTCCTGCTCCCTCCTGCCTGGGCTGCAAAATAAATGAAAATGAACCATCACTCACCTCCCTGGGTTCCCGCGGAACGCCACTACAGCTGATCGGTCCTCCGGTCCATCTCCTTCATACTTCCGGGTGTAACAAAGCATCACATGGCGCTCAGCCTATCGCCGGCCGAGGCAGAATATCGCGGCGGCCGGCGATAGGCTGAGCTCCATGTGACGCTTCATTACACCCGGAAGTATGAAGGAGATGGACCGGAGGACCAATCAGCTGTAGTGGCGCTGTGCGGGAACCCAGGGAGGTGAGTGATGGTTCATTTTCATTTATTTTGCAGCCCGGGCAGGACGGAGCAGGAATACTCTGCACTAGAGTACTTCTTTAAGTAAAAGCAGGCAGCACCAAAAAACTTAGATTATATCATTAAATAGATTAGGGTTCCCTGATTACACACCTTTTACACCCTTCCATTTCTGAAATATGTGGGTTTAGGGAATCAGTCAGATGAGTGTTAACGTAATTTTATAATGGGAAGTAAATATAAGGTGATGGGTAGGATTATAGAGTCAGGGGGTGTAGAGGTTTTACATTGAGGTGTGTGAGTTAGGCATTCACACCTCTAGACTATATAACCTCACCCATCATCTGATATTTACTGCCATTATTTATTGTCAGACAAACTATGAATCCACATATCTCAGGGACGAAAGGGCAGATGAAGAAACTACAGAAGGTGTGTGTGATCAAAGTATCCTAGACTATGTAATCATAGGAGATTTCGGAGAAAACATTTAGGTGTAAATTATAATAAATCTGCTTGGCTATAGGAGAACAGTGGCTTGTGCAAATATTTGTAACGGGCATACAGCCTTACAATCCACCCATAATGTACTTTCGATTAAGATTTGATATAATACCCCATACAAAACTGGCTAAATTATTACAGTGAAATGAAAAGAAATACATAAACTTAATAATAAGAGCCATTACGCTTTCCATCTACAGAAACAAATGAGGGCTCTTTTTTAGCAGAACTAATGGTACTTTGTACAGACAACTTTGAAAGGGTTGTCCAGAAAGTAGAAAAGGTATTACCCCTTCTGTTCTCTGGCATTCCACTTCCGCCCAACATATGCTTTAGAAGTATATCTTTTGGCAAGTATCAAATCCCAATTATCAAATGCGGATGAAGGCCTCAAACTGCCTTGACAACTGATCGGCTCCATATAAGCCTAAGTGTTTGTTTTTTGTTTTCGTATTATTGTGTCACTGTAAAAAAATATCTGATTAGCATGCTATGCAAATCAAATGGTATAAAATTCCAGATAAATGTAATGCACCAAAACAATAAAAACGCCAAGAGGAGGGTTAAATACTTTCATAGGTCACTGTAGAAAACATATGTATGCTTTTTATATACAATATGTATGGAAAATTATGAGCTGTACAGACAGAATGTTAACACTGCAAATCATTTGTTTCACTCTCAAACTACATTCATACTCTTAGTTAACTCTTACTTAAGTACAGTGCATTTTGGGAAAATTCTAAAATCAAGTTAACATAGATTAGTGACAGCCATTTATTTACCAGACGTGGGCAAAGAACAGGGCTGAAGGTCTACTCAATAAAAGGCTATGGCTGTATTTGATCGGAATGCAGTGGAATTAGAAATCAGCTGTATATATTTTAATGGCAAAATGAGATGTCAGAAAAGTGTTAAAGGAGGTATCCAGTGGTGAAAAACTGAAAAGTTTCATACCGACCGCGATCTCCTGTATGGGGCCCCGGAAGCCCGCGGGAAGGGGGAGTGTTGACCACTGCACGAAGCAGCAGCTGACCCGCCCCCTTAATACAACTCTATGGCAGAGCTGTAGCGCTGCCTCCGGCAATCTCCGGCTCTGCCATAGTGATATATTGAGGGGGCATGTCAGCCACCACTTCGTGCGGTGGTTGACACACCCGCTATCTGGCCAGCGAGCCGGGGCCCCGTACAGGAGATCGCGGGGGGCCCCCCGCAATCTGAAACTTATCCCCTATCCTTAGGATAGGGGATAAGTTTTTCAGCACTGGACTACCCCTTTAAAAAACAGGTGGGTACTGGCATTCCTGTGGGTGTTACTTTGACATGCACCAGCTACCTAAACTTTGCAGGCCAAGTACACCCCTTCATGGCAATGGATCTCTCTAATGGTTGAAGCCTCTTTCAAAGAAGATGAGCAAAGTGTTGACTTGGCCCCCAAATTCCCAGACCTCAATTTGATCAAGAATTTGTTGACTCTGGAAAAACAAGTCTGATCCATAGAGGGTCCACCTAACCTATCTCACATAAGTTAGCAAAACCCCTCACATTTTTGTAAACATTTAATTAAGTATTTTTTCACATGAGAAAGCTGAAGAAATTAAAGATAGCTCATCACACAGCAATCAAAGGGGTACTACCGTGGAAAACTTTTTTTATTTTTTTATCAACTGGTGCCAGAAAGTTAAACAGATTTGTAAATGACTTCTATTAAAAAATCTTAATCCTTCCAGTACTTTTTAGGGGCTGCATGCTACAGAGTAAATGTTTATCTTTTTGGATTTCTCTTATGTCACGACCACAGTGCTCTCTGCTGAACTCTGCTGTCCATTTTAGGAACTGTCCAGAGCAGCATATGTTTGCTATGAGGATTTTCTACTGCTCTGGACAGTTCCTAAAATGAAAAGCAGAGAGCACCGTGGTCGTGAAATAAGAGAAAGCCAAAAAGATAAACATTTCCTCTGTAGTATACAGCCCCAAAAAGTACTGGAAGGATTAAGATGTTTTAATAGAAGTAATTTACAAATCTGTTTAACTTTATGGCACCAGTTGATGGAAAAAAAAAAAGTTTTCCATGGTAGTACCCCTTTAATGTCTAAACCTTGGCAACAAAAGTGAGTACACTCCTAAGTTAAAATGTCCAAATTGTGCCCAATGTGTCAATGTTTTGAGCCTCTTGATCATCGAGCCACTGGAGCCCTCTTTCACTCCTCCAAGATGACATCACAGAGCTGGTGGATATTAGAGACCTTGTGCTCCCCCATCTACTTATGTCCCACAGAAGCCTAATAGGATTTAGGTCTGGCTGCTTGGCCAGACTATTTCCTTTACAGTCAGCTTCTGTGGCAGTGGTCATCTTGGAGGTATGTTGGCATACTGCCCTGCAGCCCAGCCTCTGAAAGAAGTGGCCCGTGTTCTGCTTCAGAATGTCACAGTACATGTGGTCATTCATAGTTCCCTTTCTTGGTCTCATCACTCTAAAGGAAATGGTTTCAGTAATCTATGTCCTTAGTCTTCAGCAAACTGTTGGCAACGGACTTTCTGGTACATCATCTTTACAAGAGGCTTCCTTCTGGCATAACAGCAATGCAGACCAATTTAATACAGTGTGTGGCTTATGGTCTGAGAACTGACAGGCTGACTTACCTCCACTTCTTCAACCTTTGCAGCAATGCTGGCGGCACTCATACGTTTGTTCTCCAAAAAAAAAAAAAACTCTGGATCTGACGCTAAGCATGTGCACCCAACTTCTTTGGTTGACCATGGCAAGACCTGTTCTGAGTGGAATCTGTCTTGATTCTTGGTCCTGCCCACCATGCTGCAGCTCAGTATGAGGGTCTTGGCAATCTTCTTATAGCCTAGGCCATCTTTATGAAGAGTAACAATTGTTTTGCTCAGATCCTCAGAGAGCTCTTTGCCATGAGGTACCATGTTGAACTTTCAGTGACCAGTATTAGAGCACAATAACACCAAATTTAAGACACCTGCTCCCCCCATTCACTCTTGAAACCTGTAACGCTAATGAGTAACATGACACCAGGTAGGGAAAATGACTAATTGGGCCCAATTTGGACACTTGCATTTAGGTGAGTACTCACTTTTGTTGCCAAGGTTTAAACATTAATGACTGGGTGTTGGGTAATTTTACGGGGACACAACATTAAACATTGTTATACAGGCTGTGCACTCACTACTTTATTTTGTAGCAGAGTATCATTCTTCAGTGCTGTTGCAGGAAAATAATAATCAAACATTTACAAAAATGTGAGTGGTGCACTAATTTATGTGAGATAGTGTGTATAATATATTTATCATTTTGACGTGAAGGGAGTTTAGTAATTGGTTGACTGTCTGCACTTTTCCCTAAACCGTTAGCTTAGTGTTAGCCTAAGCCTAGCCAACTGGGCAGTAACTTTCTATCAGAAGGGGGTGTGATTCTTAAGCTCAGCGGGGGCATGAATCTGAAACTCACAAGATTAATAGCCCCCCTGCATGAGAATCACACCACCTTCCAAAAGAAAGTTACCACCCACATGGCTATTGGGGGAAAATGTGCAGATTCGCAGCCATAGAAACAAAATGAAAACAATGCTGTAATCAGGAACCAGAGGATACAAACAGATATGAATACACTCATTGACAAAAACTGCACCAGATGAGAAACTCTGAACTGCTACTGACTGGAACCAAATCATCTTTAATGAAAAAAAGAGGTTCTGGCTGGGATCAGATGACAGAGGCAAGTGCTTAAACCTGATTTGGAGCAACACACTGCCCAAACCATTGGAGTGATGATCTGGGGAGCCATGCTGCAGCTACAATATTCTGAAGAAAGCCATATGGGACCTGTGTGCCTCCATGTCCAACCATATTTCATCTTGTATTCTGCCTAGAGGTGGCAAAGTACTATAGCATCCTTTGAATTGAGCAGTTTTCCCTAATAAACTTATCTTTTCACTTTACTATTGTAATCACTTACATATATCATTAATACATTCACACATAAAAAGTTTCATTCAATCCCCAAAACTCCTTCTTGGTGCATTATATATTCATTTATTTATTTTCGTCAATAAGTGTGATTGACAAAAACTTAGGGTCTGTTACCACAGGATACTTTCAGAAGTCTCGGAGAGTCCATGCCTTGATGAATCAGTGCTGTTTTGGAAGCACAAGGGAGACCTACATAATATTAGGCAGCTGGTTTTAATGCTATGGTTGATCAGTGTATGTATAAAATGCAACATGTTTTTACCTTCTATTAATTCTTCCTATGTACCGCAAATGTCAATACCTGAATGTGACCTGTGTATAGATCAGTGAAAGACAAAGAAGAGACAGATACAAAGAGACATATTGGACAAGATGAAGGGGTTGGCTGCGAAACTGTGACTATTCTGTATGCATACCTGTGTCTGGATTGGTGGTGACAATAAAATGAATGCTGTATGAATATGCAATGGAGAAAGCCAAAGGTCTGACTAACCCTCACATTTGTAATATTATTTTGTTTAACACATGGCTTGCAGACAAAGAAATCCCTTAAATAATGTTTAAAATTTTGAGTCAAATCAGGGTGAGTAGCAAATTTATGTAAAAGGCAAATAAATACATAAAGAATTGTTGAATGTAAAGCCTCCCACTGCATACCTTAACAGTTATACTCACTAAATTATTATTATTCGTCCCATCTCCATTATATGAAACATAGCTCCAAATTTTCAGCTTTGTTTCACACTTCCATAGTTAAATAATAAAATAAGTCTGCCTACAGCCACCACTAAGAGAAGCTTTATGTATACAGATTTACTCAGCTCCCTTGACACTTGATAATCTGTAGTAAACATATCTTAGTTAAATTATACTTTATAGAATAAACATTTATTAAATAAAACATCATAGAAGAAACGCGGAGAATTCACCGGGTACGTAGAT
Organism: Hyla sarda; assembly: GCF_029499605.1. Taxonomy (NCBI): domain Eukaryota; kingdom Metazoa; phylum Chordata; class Amphibia; order Anura; family Hylidae; genus Hyla; species Hyla sarda. Next base: position 127,071,290 of record NC_079191.1, read on the forward strand.
CAGGGGCTTCTTTATTTTAAATTCATACAGTCGGGTTCACATGCAGGGGAGCGGGATGGAATAGACGTGGGGGTATACAAGCTGGCAACGGACTGTTTACGCGCCGAGGTGCTACGTCAGGCCGGTGCTTGATGACGTGAGGGAAGAGGTGTGTTTTATAACAGGTGAGGAATACCATGGATACATACGGTATATAACATTCCATACACCTAAAATAATGTGAAACACATTTAAAATCAACCTCCTTACTTGTAAACCTCATCTCGATGAAGTATACAGAGGAATACTTATGTCCTATCACTTCTCTTCAGTAAATATTTACTTATTTAAATGAGCGCATTTAGCTCTAATTTATCATTCAGGCCAAGCAGGCCAGTGGCTTTGGTTCGGAGAAACCTTAAAGCTTCCTTTTTTAATAAATCCTGCTATTAAGTGTAGCCTTGTTCAGGAATTTCCACTCTTTCAATAGCAAAGAATTTTTATGCTTATTGTGAACTTCTGACATATGGGAAACTAGGCGTGGGGCTCCCATCCCTGTTTTCAGGGATCTCAGGTGCTCTCTTACCCTATGAAATAGTGGCCGTATCATTTTCCCTATGTAGAAGTATCCACAAGTACAAAGCAGGCAATAAACTACAAAAGGGATTCTGTATGTAAAAAAAAATTGTCTTATATTTATGTCATAACCTCCTAGTTTGGCTGATTTCTGTTTGCCATTAAATTTACAGAATGAGCATGACCCAGAGGAAAAATTTCCTGTTGGTCGGCTGTCACTTAGCCAGTTGCGTGAATGTGCTTTGTTTCTTTTCAGTCTGTTGATATAATCTCTTATAGTGGTGTTTTTCCTATAAGTAATTATAGGGTTGTCCTTAGTAATGTCAGTTAGATCAGAATCCCGTTGTAACATATACCAGTATTTATTTATAGCATTTAATGCATTCATTCATGGGGGTATTTTTGAAAGCAAAAGTAAACCTGTTGTTGTTTTTATTATGTTTTTTCTTTTTATATATAAAGCCGCTCCTGGGTGTCTCATCCACCTTTAACAGTGCTGCCTTTAACACCTCTGGTGGATATCCTCGTTGAAGAAACCTGTTTTCCAGATCCAAAGCCTGTTTTTTTTTTTTTTTTTTTTTTTTTTTTTACACATTTCAGGATTGTTACTAATCCATTTTAAACAGATAAATTGGCTGGTAGGGATGGCATTCTTCCTCTGGGTGGGATGGGACGAGGCATAATGAAGCAAAGAATTCTTTGAGGATGGTTTTCTATACCCAGACGTAAATATATTATTATGAACAATGTCAATTTTAACGTCTAAAAATTCAAGGGACTGATGGCCATACACGTATGTAAAAATCATGTTCATCGTATTGACGTCATTCAAATAATTAACAAAATCAACAAAATCTGTTTCTGCCCCATCCCACACCATGAAGATGTCATCTACAAAGCGAAGGAAAGTCTTAATGTGTTTGACGTATGGATTCAGAGTTGAAAAAACATATTTACGCTCAAAAATGGCTAGAAATATGTTAGCGAACGCACAAGATATAGGAGTGCCCATGGCAGAGCCATGGCACTGCCTATACCATTGAGTGTCATATTTGAAACAATTATTGTACAAAATAAATGCAATGGAGTCGGTGACGAATTGTATAAAATCTGAGGATCTGTGTGTGCTCTCCAAGAATTCACCGACAGACAGTACCACCCGCATCCTGGGGGATGTGGGTGTACAGGCTCTCGACATCTATAGAGGTGAGGGTATAACCCTCCTGTCAATGAAAATATTCCAAGATACAAATTAACTCACCAGTGTCACGTAAAAAAGAAGGAATATGAATAAGCAATGGTGAAATTAACCAATCAATATAGCTGGAGAGGAATACTGTAGGTGGATCCTACTCCAGCCACGACTGGAAGTCCTGGAGAGGGTTTAGCAGGTTTATGTATCTTAGGCAATAAATACCATTTAGGGATTGAAGGATTCTCAGGTAATAATTGTTCAACTCTTATCACTGAGGATATTTTTCTCTACATATCTGCACAATAAGGTCCTTAGATTATTCATAATTCTATTAGTGGGATCTTCTTTCAGTTTTTCATATACTGTTGGATTATTTTACTGTTTAAATACCTCATTTTCATAGTCCTGCTTGTACCAGATGACTATGGAACCCCCTTATCTGACCTAGATACTACTAAGTCCTCTCTTTCAGCGAGCCAATTCAAGGCTTCTTTCTTAACTGAAATGTTCCTATTTGGTTTGGGGTACACCAACACTTTTACTTTAGAACAGACAGCTCTATGAAAAAGATAAATTGAGATGCCGGAGGTACAGGGGGATAAAACATTGAGGGGTTTCCTCCTTTAAAGGGGGTTCCATCTTCGTCCGGCACAAATTCAACTGAGGACTAACTATCTGCTGGTGTTAATAGGGTCCTAACATTTTCATCATCCTGATCAAAATTCTCCACAATTTTAAATACCAAGGGACCTATTTTACATTGCGCTTCACCTTCTTTCAATTGATACTGTGTAGTGACATTTTTATTAGTTTTGATTACTGCAAAATACTTTTTTTAATGATAATTTTCTAATAGCTTTCTGCATGTCTACTTCAAAACCAACAAAATCAAAAGGTTCACACAACCCAAAATGTAACCCTTTGTTCAGGACTGTTAAACAATCTTTACTTTATGTGACATCTGTGAGATAAACCATTAAGTCCTGAGTTTTTAATGTCTCCAAGTCACTGTCTTCCTTTTTGCAGATCTCTGTTGGATGTTTAATCCGGCGTCTCCTGCCACGACGGGTATGCCGCCTAAAGGGATCCCATGCTGGTTATCTGGTCCCGATGTCTCATCTGATTGGCTTGATTCAGATTTGATAGTTAGGTAGTCTGATTTCTTTATATTTTTCTTTTTTTGTATGTTTCTGTTAGATCTCCTTCTTTTTTCCTTATTTTTTTGGTTGGTGCAATTTATTCCATGTAAATTCTTGATGTGTTTCAAAGTCAATTTTATCTCTTAAAAAACTGTCCCTTTTAATATTTTTAATAGATAACTGAGGTGTTAAAAAATTTTGGCAGGGAGAGAGGACACGTGGGTATTCTTTTCCTCTTGCGAATCTCAAGATGACGTGCAAGTTTTAAGTACTAAGTCTTTGGAATACAAAGTTACTTGTCTAGCCGAGCGTGAGACACGTCTTTTTTGGACCATAAACGCTTTGTAAGCATATGCAGAGATATGATAAGAGAACTCCACGAGGACTAAGGGTATATAAGTCCCCTTCCCAGTTTTTGCAAGATGAGAACTTTGTTAAGCTATGGAATGAGCAACATCTGTTACATTCACTCAATTTACAACAACTAGTTCTGGATAAAAATAGAAACGAGTATGAAGTTGTCACAGCACAGCTTTGCTAAGTTTAGTGTGAACTTAGAACACCTATGAATGAAGCTCAATATAAAACCTTTGTCCTCAAGCTGGACAAAAAAAATTGTAACATTTCAGTTATCTATTAAAAGTGACAACTTTCTAAGAGATAAAATTGACTTTTATCAAGAATTTACATGGAATAAATTGCACTAACCAAAAAATAAGGAAAAAAGGAGATCTAACAGAAATATACAAAAAAAGAAAAATATAAAGATATCAGACTACCTAACTACCGAATCCGAATCAAGCCAATCAGATGAGACATCAGGATTGGATGACCAGCATGAGATCCCTTTAGGCGACATACTCGCCATGGCGGAAGACGCCGGATTAAACATCGAACGGAGATCTGCAAAAAGGAAGACAGTGACTTGGAGACATTTAAATACTCCGGACTTAGTGGTTAATCTCACAGATGTCACATTAAGTAAAGATTGTTTAACAGTCCTGAACAAAGGGTTACATTTTGGGTTGTGTGAACCTTTTGATTTTGTTGGTTTTGAAATAGACATGCAGAAAGCTATTCAAAAATTATCATTAAAAAAGTATTTTGCAGTAATCAAAACTAATAAAAATGTCACTACACAGTATCAATTGAAAGAAGGAGAAATGAAATGTCCCTTGGTATTTAAAATTGTGGAGAATTTTGATAGTCAGGATGATGAAAATGTTAGGACCCTATTAACACCCGTCAAGGTTTTATCCCCCTGTACCTCCAGGCATCTCGATTGATCTTTTTCATAGAGCTGTCTATTCTAAAGTAAAAGCGTTAGTGTACCCCAAACCAAAAAGGAACATTTCAGTTAGGAAGAAAGAAGCCTTGAATTGGCTCGCTGAAAGAGAGGACTTAGTAGTATCTAGGTCAGATAAGAGGGGTTCCATAGTCGACTGGTGCAAGAATAACTATGAAAATGAGGAATTTAAACAGTTAAATAATCCAACAGTATATGAAAAACTGAAAGAAGATCCCACTAAAAGAATTATGAATAACCTAAGGACCTTGTTACGCAGATATAATTGTTTCAAACATGACACTCAAAGGTATAGGCACTGCCATGGGCACTCCTATATCTTGAGCATTTGCTAACATATTTCTTGGCATTTTTTAGCATAAATATGTTTTTTCAACTCTGAATCCATACGTCAAACACATTAAGGCATTCATTCGCTTTGTAGATTAAATCTTTGTGGTGTGGGATGGGACAGAAACAGATTTTGTTGATTTTGTTAACTATTCTAATGACGTCAATACGATGAACATGATTTTTACATACGTGTATGGCGATCAGTCCCTTGAATTTTTAGATGTTAAAATTGACATTGTTCATAATAATATATTTACGTCGGGTTATAGTAAACCCTCCTCAAAGAATTCTTTGCCTCATTGTGCCTTGTCCCATCCCACCCACACGAAGAATCCCATCCCTATCAGACCATTTATCTGTTTAAAACGGATTATTAACAATCCGGAAATGTATAAGAAACAGGATTTGGATCTGGAAAACAGGTTTCTTCAATGAGGATATCCACCAGAGGTGATAAAGGCAGCACGGTTAAAGGTGGAAGAGATACATAGGAGCGACTTAATATATAAAAAGAAGAAAACATTATAAAAACACCAATAGGTTTAGTTTTGCTTTCAAAATTAACCTCTATGAAAGAATGTATTAAAAGAGTTATAAATAAATACTAGAATAGGTTACAACAGGATACTGATCTAAATGACGTTGCTAAGGACAACCCTATAATCACACATAGGAAAAACACCACTATAAGAGATTATATCAACAGACTGAAAAGAAACAAAGCACATTCACGCAACTGGCTAAGTGACAACCGACCAACAGGAAATTTTTCCTCTGGGTCATGCTCATTCTGTAAATTTAATGGCAAACAGAAATCAGCCATACTAAGAGATTATGACATAAATATAAGACCATTTTTTACATGCAGAACCCCTTTTGTCGTTTATTGCCTGCTTTGTACTTGTGAATACTTCTACATAGGGAAAATGATACTGCCACTATTTCATAGGGTAAGAGAGCACCTGAGATCCCTGAAAACAGGGATGGGAGCCCCACGCCTAGTTTCCCATATGTCAGAAGTTCACAACAATAATGCAGAAGCATTAAAATTCTTTGCTATTGAAACAGTGGAAATTCATGAAAGGCTACACTAAATAGCAGGATTTATTAAAAAAGGAAGCTTTATGGATTCTCCGAACCAAAGCCACTGGCCCACTCGGACTGAATGATAAATTAGAGCTAAATGCGCTCATTTAAAAAAGTAAATATTTACTGAAGAGAAGTGATAGGACATAAGTATTCCTCTGTATACTTCATCGAGATGAGGTTCGTAAGTAAGGAGGTTGATTTTAAATGTGTTTTCACCTATGATGTTACACGTTATTTTAGATGTATGGAATGTTGTATATGATTCCATGGTATTCCTCACCTGTTATAAAACACACCTCTTCCCTCACGTCATCAAGCACCAGCCTGACGAAGCACCTAGGCGCATAAACGGTCCGTCGCCAGCTTGTATACCCCCACGTCTATTCCATCCCGTTCCCCTGCATGTAAACCCGACAGTATGAATTTACAATAAAGAAGCCCCTGATCTACGTACCCGGTGAGTGCTCCGCATTTCTTCTATGATGTATTATCTGGACTGTACTACATTTCGTGATTAGCACTGCAGAGGTATCAGGTGTGGCTTCCAGGGACTGTGCAAAATTGCTGGATTAGTGTCCTATTCACATAGCAGCATATGGATGGTGCCGAGGTTATTTATTTCTTGTATTAAATAGTATTTATTAAATAAATTAATGTTGGACTACTAGGGGTTCAACTGGTGGGACTGACACCAGTCCTAAGAAGTGAGGTCCTGCGAGTCCCCAATTCTAGTTAAAATTTTTATGCAAGAGAAGCATGAAGGAAAATGCATAACTTACTAAAATCTTTGACATGCCACAAAGACATGCCATAACTTTTGATTGATTGGGGTCTCAAACTTTTACATGTCTGTGTAACATGTCAAAAGTTTTTTGGAATAACAGTGACCCTCGTCAATATGTTGCTTTAAAGGCCAGCAGGATACTATTAAAAGAAACAGAGATCCAAGGGAAGGGTACATAATCTTATGATTTTATAAAGCAGACTAATCAGGGTCAGGTCTTAAAAAATGCAAAGGAAAGCATCTGCCCTAATAATTGGACTTAAGTTATGAGGTTAAAGGAAACAAAGTTAAAAGACACATGTAAAGGGGTTAGTTAGCATAATAGTTTTTTTTTTTCAATAAAAGTGCTCAGGCAGTCTCATAACATAAAAAATCCCATACTTACCTTCCTACCTCCCCCACAGCATCTAGTATTACAGCACCAAGTCTCTGCTAAACATCTCTTTCTGGAGCTGCAGACAATACCTCACTGACTCCAGCGAGTTGCAATGTGATGTGCCATCTGCAGTTATGGGGAGGAAATATCAGTGGAGACCAGGGCATCATGATACCAGAGGCTACAGGGAGCAGAGGAGGTAAGGATTTTTTCATGTTATCCCACAGCCTAGGCACTTAAATGGAAAAAAAATTATATTTTACTGAATAACCTCTTTAAGAGGATCAATGTAAAGATGTAAAGGGTCCATAAAAAATACTGTCATTTGTTGTCTATGAGATCACTACAAAAGACAAAATATAGCTTTTTGATTAAATAGTCTATCAATGGAATCGGGTTTGGAAAAAAACTACATATGACATATTTTAAAAATAGTAAAGGTTTCCGAAAATACTGATCCAGTGCAGTTTTTTCCACTTTTAGGGAGTTTGACCTCTGTCCATTAAAGGGAATCTGTCATCAGCATCACCGGCGCTAACATAATGGTATAGGCTTGTAGTGCCGGTGATGCTCATGAGAATGGTACTTACTGTTTGATGATCCACAGCTTCTTTCTTCCGTTATTCCCCTTTTTATTATGCAAATTAAGTAGCTTGGTGCTTGCAGGGAATTTGCATAAGAAAAATAGGAATAACGGGGAAACAGAGGCACAAATCAGAGTAAGAGTAACTACCATTACCATCAGCTTCACCAACTGACTGCAAGCCTAAACCTATAGGTTAGTGCAGGTGATTCCGATGACAGATTCCCTTAAGAATATTTGCTTAACTGGGTATCAACAATTTAATCACCTGCAGCAACATAGGATCATGAATGTAGAAATCCAAAACCATCAAATCTTTTAACACATTCGGCCAAAAGCTACTACTCTCCACAACCTCCCTTGCATACACATGCTGCTACCTTAATTTCTCCTGACATCTGTTGTCCAGAAAGAAGTGAAACATCTTCATACTAAGGCTGCTTTCACACTAATTATTGACGCCTGTTAAACAACCCCATTCAAGTCAATGGGTTTTTTCATTTACCCGTTATCACCCGTTATAGCCAGTCATGACTAACAGACTGGACAGGCACACATTTTTTGCCTGTCACAAGAAACGGGTAAATTAACGGACGTTATTTTTAACATTGAAGTCTATGGCCGAGGGATGTTGGTAAATACACCTGTTAATGCCCGTTATTTTTATCTAGCATGTTTAGAAGAGGTTACATCAGCAGACTCCTGCAGTGCTGAGGGACTACTACTACTCCAATCATGGAACAGACTTGTTTCCATGATGGGAGTAGTAATTCCCCACTGCAGGAGTCTGCCGGTGGCTGGGGAGGTTACATTAGTGTGTGTACTACTACCCCCATCATGGAACAGACTCCATGTCATCATGTTCCATGATGGGGGTTGTAGTACAGGGGCTGAGGGATTGTCACTTCTGACACCCGATGCGTTCAGAAGTTATTAAGCAGGGGGAGTGGGTGGCAAGCTCCGCAACCCTGTGATCACGATGTATTTTTTACTTTCATTTTTAAATTCCCAGCTGGGAGCCCTGAATGGCCGGTACTGAGAAGCCATTCAGGAATCCCAAAGGGGTTTTTAAAATGGACAATGTGAGGGGACATATGTAAGATATATAGCGCTGCAGCAGGGGGGCATAGAGCGCTATATATCTAGCCCCCCAGTGCATTTATAATATGCCTCCCGCCGATGCATTTATAAAAATATATACCCTCGCCAGCACATTAATAAAAATATGACCCCTGCCAGCACATTATTAAAAATATGACCCCCGCCAGCGCATAATGTGACCCCGCCGGCGCATTAATAAAAATATGACCCCGCCAATGCATTAATAAAAATATGACCCCTGCCAGCGCATAATGTGACCCCGCCGGCGCATTTATCTAAATTTTCCATTGCAGCGCTATATGTGAATGGTATATCTATCAGAACGCATCCAGCAGCCGACCGGTTGATGATGCTGACAGATATACTATTCATTCATAGCGCCGGAGGCTGCATATGTATAAAGATGTGCTGCCCCCCATAGCATTATCTGCCCCCCACAGCGCTTCTATATACATATGCAGCCACCGCGCTATGAATGAATAGTATACTTGTCACATATAGTGCATTTGTGCAGCGCTATATGTGATATCTGTCAGCAGCGCATCCAGCAGCCGCCTGGCCGATGATGCTGACAGATATACTATTCATTCAATTCCCCAGCGGCTGCATATGTGTATAGAAGCGCTGTGGTGGGCAGATAACGCTATAAGTCTGCCCCCCCCCCACCCAGCTCATCTATATACATATGCTGCCGCCGGTGCTATGAATGAATAGTATATCTATCAGGATCATCTGGCCAGTTGCTGCTGGATGCGTTCTGATAGATATACCATTCACATATAGCGCTGCAATGGAAAATTAAGACAAATGCGCTGGCGGGGTCACATTATGCGCTGGCGGGGGGTATAGACGTATACATATAAAAAATAGATGTATACATATAAATGCGCTGGAGGGGGTCATATTTTTATTAATGCGCTTTATAAATGAAAGTAGAAAATACATTGTGTACATCGCAGGGTTGCGGAGCATGCCGCCCGCTCCCCTGCTTAATAACTTCTGATCGAATCGGGTGTCAGAAGTGAGACCCAGTGTGATCAATCCCTCAGCCCCTGTACTACAACCCCCATCATGGAACAGACTCTGTTCCATGATGGGGGTAGTAATACAAACACTAATGTAACCTCCCCAGCTGTCTGCAGACTCCCAAAGCCGGGGAACTACTATTCCCATCATGGAAACAAGTCTGTTTCATGATGGGAGTAGTAGTAGTCATGGCTGTGGGAGTCTGTAGGCAGAGGTGTTAAAACATCCGTACATGACAGATGTTATAACGGGTCTTAACGGAAGAATATGCCGTTATTTGGATAGACATTATTCATTAGCATTTGTTAATTCACACGTTATTAAACCTCTGTTAACAATACATTATAACGGCCGTTTATTAACAGGGGGAACTTTATAGTGTGAAAGCAGCCCAAGACAGTCATACCAAAGTCAGCAAGTTTGGATGGCTTTTTTCAAATGTGTATGGGTTAACTAGGATTTAATTTTTTTATTTAATTATACCTTTTCACTTGGTTGGAACTTGTAGCAATGTGTGTTTACCTAACCACCATAACTAGGTAACGGTGGCATTTTATTTGCCCACAATGCCACATGTTTGTAGCCTTGCACATGAAACATTTTGTTGGTTTCTTTTGTTTTCATCAGTAATTACTTCTACTAATCAGTCTGTATGTTTCTGGCAGCTTCTCGGTTGTGTTTATGAACATATATTGGCAGAAGCTTGAATAGGCAGGATGATCACAGAATACAAAATCAACAAAACAAGTGATATGAAATGATAGACCAAAAACTTGCACAATGCACATGTTCAAGTTCTTTATATTTAAGCAGAACAGACTTATAAAATATGGTGTCTGTGCTGAAATATCAGCAATACACGAGAAGAATAGCATGTCTTAACTGTAGGGAGCATAACCTCCTAGCACAGTAGGCTCTTAATAATTTACTCACAATCTAAGTGCATTGTGCTTCTACACAACTGAGCTAGAGTTCATATACTAGAATATCTAAGGTCAACAGTCTTAATGATAACTAATGAGGAGTATACATTATTAAATGCAAGTGTCGGTAAGCTAATGCAAAGGATTCTGGGTATACCACTACATGCTCTGACCTGTGCATCTGCCCTGATTCCCTCGGTGAAGAATCTTCATCTTCATCTGTGCTGCAAGATTTTGACCTGGATTTTGAAGTTCTCTGCAGGATAAACAATGAATACACAGTCACTGACTTCATGAATGTTCCTTATCTGATATACTGCCAAAAAACAACCCATAGGGTAAATTTAGGCACTATGATCCAAAGAAATTCAAAGACGTCTAACAGCTGCATAACAATGACGTAAAGTGATCATTTACAATTTTAGCTGCTTTAGTAATAAATTTAATAATTCCTATATGTAAAAAAAAAAAAAAAGTTGTCATACATGACACAGAAATTTTATTCAGTTTAAATGAGAAATAAGAGGAATCTAGGTCCCAAAAAGACTTGTTCATTTTTCTTTTTCTTACTGTTACCATGTGCATTTTTATGCGCCAGGGGTCATGTTAATGTTGGCTACATCTGTAGGTTTAAAGAAAAAACTGATGTACAAATGTGTTTGACTGGCTAAGTGTATATACAAGGATTACGCAGGTAAATCTTAATTCTATTTTACATTAACGGTGGATAAAGCTGAATGGAATATACTTAAAGCGTACCCGTCAGATCCAACAAAAAAACATTTTTTAAATTTATCACTCAGTACCTAATCCTGACCATGTACATCTAATTTTTATGTGTCCAGCACCTTTATTTTTTTTTTTATTACACTTCTAATTTAGCTCACTAGTCTGAATTCCTCTCAAAGGGAGGGGGCGTGGCCTCACAGTGTAGGTCTCCGCCCCCTCCCTCAGTATGCTGTCTGCTCACATCTCCCCTAGCATTAGCAAAACTACAACTCCCAGCTTGTCCTCACTGACAGTAGCGGGACACAAGCTGAGGATTTTTCCTCCAGCTGTGAGCCCTGTGCTACCAGCTGTCAATCAAGGAAGTGTGTCCATGATGCATGGACACAGCAGGACTAGTATGTGTCCAAGCAGACGGGGGGGGGGGGGGAGATGTTTAACTGGCTTTTGCAGTATGAAATACTGAAAATTTTCTAATGAAAGGAATTGCAAAACCTATTGGTTTTGCATGATTTATAACATATCAAAAGTTTTTATGTCTGACAGTGCCCATTTAAATATGGACTGTCATTTGAACAAACTTTGCATAAATCAATAGCACAAACAAAGATAAGAAATTTTGTTATATATATCTTATTAGACAAAATGCTACTTTCTCCTGTTATCAAATCTGTTCCCTCAACCCCCCCTTGCTGCCTAAATCTTTTCAGAGATACAAGTATATGGGTGGGGGACACGGTAGCTCCTCCCACCAGCTCTGGGAGAACTGCAAATTGGTGGTTAAGTCTGCGGAGCTGAAATCTGCTGGAAAATACCAAATACAAGTTGTATAATGGCCAGAAATACTGCTGCTCCTTGCGTACACACGGGACAGCTTATCCTGAAAAGTGACCTGAAATGGCATGTACACTTTTAAATACACGTAAATTTACAATACTAAATGTAACATTGAGAACTACAGGTATTTCTCTACATTAATATGTATAGAAATGCTCTATGGATCTATGTCATATTGGCTGCAAATCTGAGGTCAGACCTCTCCATTCATTTCTGTGGGAGTGCCGGAGATGCCCAAGTGCTGTACTTGGATCTCTTCAGCACTCTGATAGAGAACCAGGGTCCTGGTCGGAGATCACGGAGGTCCCAGCGGTCGGACGCCAGGTGAACACCCCCCCGCAATAAGCTATCCTGTGGTTAAGTCATGAATGTACAAGATTGGCTTACCCCTTAAATAAATTGGATAATTTTCACAACTATTAACACAATACTGTACATTAAACTCCTTACCTTATGTTTCCCAATGTTGCCTATTGATGATCTTTTGGATTTAACTCGATCTTTTGAGTCTGAATTCTATAAAGGAAACAAAAAATATGATTTTTTTTCTTGATCAAATTCTATCAGAAGGTAAAATGTTTTCACCAAGTCAGTGTACAGGCTGAATACTGAGCAGAAAACACAGATAAACAGTACTTGGATAACAAATTGTCTATATACAGGTGCATTGTGTGGTCTGAATCCATAATAAAACCCAGAACACATGGGATAGGTATTTCCATAAAAACATCCTCTACTGCTAATAGTGTACAGGTGTATCAATACATTAAAGCCAGCTTTCTTTCCCTTCATTACATTCCTTTATACATCTTTTTTAGAGGATAAGTCCCTACTGATCGACAGATTTGTATTTCTACTATATTAGTCTAGAAATTATCTGCTTGGTTCCTAAAAAAACAATTTACCAGTTGTATGTAACAATTTAAAAAAACGTAATCATTGAATAATGAAACGTTATACAACTTTCTTATACAGATTTTGGAAATTCTTCACCATTACTGAGACATATTTGCTTTGGATGATATCTTTCTTGTTTATATCCAGAGGCTGAAAACCTGTACGTAGCTAGTCCTGGTGGGTAAAGCTGTATTCAGTGTATAAAAGAGAGAAAGGAGGGTGCGCTCCATGGTGTAACACCTTAGGTATAGTGGAAGATGCTAATGTGAACTGCACTTACCACAGGTGGTTGTACTGCTGATCAAGTACAACAATGGGATAGTGTGTGATAAAATAACAGTCTCTCCACATTCCGATGTAACATATGACAGACAAAATTCCTCCAAAACTTAAACGGGATACATCAGGCGCTGAGACCAGGTAAAAGGTAGGTGAGGTTTATTTACACACAATGCAATGCGTTTCACGGACTAGCCGTTTACTCAGGCATGTAGGGTGGGGATACAGACAGAGATTAAATAGGGTAACATTAACCACTTGTGGGGCAAAAGTTAACCCTTTACACTCATTTTTAACCAAAAATATAAAATATTCATAGGAGGCGTTGTGAGGTGCCAACACATCAAAATATACATACATATATATATATATATATATATATATATATATATATATATATATCTATATATATATATATATATAAAGATCAAACAAATAAATAAATATCACCATTGATAAAAATATAAAAAAAAAACTATGATATATGATGTTAATCTACATAAATATTTTTTTTTTAAATTGATAGTATATATATCACAAATCTATTAAAAAAAATTAAAAAAATTAAAAAAAAGGAGATGCTCACTATAGACATGCTGATGCTATTTAACGCACATTTTCTATGGTCTCATTTAATCTGTCTGGAAATAAAGTGACAGGGATAAAATCCAAAATGCTTCTCTGTTGTTTAATCTTTGAACCCGGATATGAATATAGGGGGGAATGGTTTCAAGAATAGTGAGTTATATATTTTCCACACACCTATCGTGTTTAATAAGATGATGTCGGGAAATGCTATGAAGCACATACCCATTCTTTATATTTGACCTGTGCTTGTTCATACGTGACCGCACTGTCTGAACAGTGCGGCCCACGTATTGGAGACCACAAGCACAAGTCAGGAGGTAAACTGTCGCAGGTATGGTGGTTTTTCACATGAAATGTTTTTTTTTTTGGTAATATTTGAGGTGAAAGAATGACTAGGATCACCATTCATAGAGAAGCACATACACCGCAGGCAAAAGTGCCAGACATTTCCAAAGGTGTATTGTTAACCCCATCAGAGGGGAGAGATTTTAACCTACTGGGGGATACCATATTACGCAGATTGGGGGATCGGCGGAATGTAATGCCTGGTTGTTGGGGCAATATGTCTTTCATGATGGGGTCATCTTTCAAAATTGACCAATATTTGCATAAAATTCAGTTTTTAGCAGCACAATTGAAGTCCGTTATAAAATTGTATTGGAACTTATCACTGCATAATGGTTTAGTGGTTCTTCTTGAGGTAACTGAACGCCCGTCACCTACTCTCAAATCATTGCATCTTTTCATAACTAAATCCTGCTGGGATGTAAAAAGAACCAGTTTAGTTACTGAATTAATATCAAATATGTTATCTAAATTCAATGCATCCACAGAGTTCATGAAGTTGAAAAAAACATTTTTAATCACTTAAAAAAATTGGAAATAGATACCATTAACAAAAAAGTTCATAAATTTAATAAACATAAGAATGATTATCTGTGTGGCCAAATTCGAAAATGTGCAAAATACAACCAACAAACAAATACCCAAATAAATTGGAACAATACAAAAAGGGTTAATGCTGTTGGTCATGCTAAATCTGATACAATCCCCGCAGATCCTGCACACACTATACTACCACTAGCAGATGGTATCTCTAAGGTTACTGACAAGCAGTTACCTCACCTTGATGCTCCAACCGCCACTGGGGACCCCCGCAATATAGCATGCGGCACTCAACTGTTTCTGCTCCGGAAGCGCTGGAGGGTCTGGGTCCCGACCACTGGAACGGAAGTCTGTGACGTCACGACTCCGCCCCCGTGTGATGTCACACCCCGTCCCCTCAATGCAGAAACAGGTGGGTGCCGCATGCTGTATTGAGGGGGTCCCCAGCGGCGGGACCCCTGCGATCAGACATCTTATCCCCTATCCTTTGGATAGGGGATAAGATGTCTAGGGGTGGAGTACCCCTTTAATTACTGTCCATAATGTAACAATTCCTTTGAACATTGAGCATACTATAAATAACTATAATAATTGGCCTCATTTACTAAGCTGAAACCGACTTTGTCAGTTTTTTTTGGGCGCAGAGTGTTTGAGACATGTCTGCACCAGTCTGCGCCAGTGTGCGCCAGTGTGCGCCAGGAAAATCCGACAAACCCGACATTGCACTGTGAGAAGCCGAAAATGGGGCGTGGTTGAGCCAAAAAGGGGCGTGGTTTCACAACCCGACCTATTTACTATTGAATTCCCAGAAAATCCTGTGGATAAATGGCTGGAAATTTCCAACTAGAAAAAGCTGGTCAGAAAATTTTCCCGACTTTTCCTTATAGTAAATAAAGCGGAATCCTGCAAGTCTAAAAAAACATTTCCCACTAATAAAAACTCGACACTCTTAGTAAATGAGGCCCAATGTGTCTGACACCAACTCTGCTAAGGATGAATCCACACATTTTTTTATGCTCTAGTCTTGCGAGAGTGAACACTGCAGTAACACTACCACTTCTGGAAAATCCCATCCCGAATCGTATAACTCAGTACTTCCAACCAATGCAAACTGCTCCCCTAAAAAGAAAGTTCATTTTAGGGGCTCCAGAGGAGGGACCAAACGAAAAAACAGATCTAGGTCACAACACAAAAAAGAACAAAAAACTGTAGAATAACAAACCAGAATTATTCTGAAAATACTGAGCACAAAAGAGTAAAATTGTTTAATCTATCCTCCTATGTCTTAGAACGAGGCGCAATTGACCTTTTAGCGAAGGGACTTTTGTTTTGCCCCACTGCACAACCAAACAACTTTCAGTTGTTTTTAGAGTTGAATACATTTATTCGAAAATTAACACTTGGATGGCATTTTTCCATATTACAGAAACGGGTAATTAATACTTTTGATGTGGTTTCTACTCCACCAACATCTATTTCAGCTACATTGATGAATACCCTTCGAGTACCAACTCCTAAGGTTACTGATCCTATTGATTTCCCAGACTTATTGAATATTTAGCAAGTTAATGTAATTCCTACCTCTTCTTTCTACCCTATACATCATAGGGGGTCACATTTAGAAACATTTTACTCTTTGGTATCAAAAGACCTGTGTAAGTTAAGAGAAAGTATCAGTCTCTACTGTTTTATTGGTAACCTGACTAAGGATGAATGTGATGCCATAAAAACTTTGCAGAATAATATGACCATAATCATCTTCTCTACGGATAAAGGGGGGGGGGGGTTTACCATCCTCAATAGGGATGATTATATAAGCGAAGCACTAAATATTCTGTTGGACAAAAACTATTATGAGATTCTTGATGTAGACCCTTCAGATACGTATTTATCGTAATACAATATACTGTATTAAGAAGGCTATTGATTCATCACTGCTAAATAAAAAAAGAAAAAGGTTTTTTTTTACAGTAAAAAACTGTTCATTACCCATTTTTTATTTACCAAAACTTCACAAATCCATCACCAATCCACCGGGTCGTCCTATTATTTCTGGCATGGGTTTCCTCACTAGTAACCTCTCCAACTACATAATTTGTTTCGACAACCTTTTGTTGTGTTCAGACAGTGTGGTCACATATGAACAAGCGCAGGTCAAATATAAAGAACGGGTATATGCTTCATAGCATTTCCCAACATTTTTTTAAACACGATAGGTGTGTGGAAAATTATAAACCCCTATATTCATAACCGGGTTCAAAGATTAAACAACAGAGAAGCATTTTGAATTTTTTTCCCTTGTCACTTTATTTCCGGATTAAATGAGACCATAGAAAATGTGCGTTAAATACCATCAGCATTTCTATAGAGAGTATCTCCTTTATATATATATATATATATATATATATATATATATATATATATATATATATATTTATTTTGTATGTAGATTAACATCATATATCATTGTTTTTATATATTTTTTATCAATGGTGCTATTTATTTGTGTGATCTTTATATATATGTGTATATTTTGTTTTATATGTTGAATGGATATATTGGCACCTCACAACACCTCCTATGAATATTTTATATTCTTTGTTAAAAATAAGTGTAAAAGGGTTAACTTTTGCCCCACAAGGGGTTAATGTTACCCTATTTAATCTCTGTCTGTATCCCTACCCTACATGCCTGAGGAAGTGGCTAGTCTGTGAAACGCATTGCATTGTGGGTAAATAAACCTCACATACCTTTTACCTGGTCTAAGCGCCTGATGTTTCCCATTTAAGTTTTCTGACACAGACAGAGGTGTCAGCAGAGAGCACAGTGGTCAGACTGGAAAGTACTTCGCAATTTTCTCTGTAGTGATGTCATGGCCCCGCCCCCTCGTGATGTCACGTCCGCCCCCTCAATGCAAGTCTATGGAAGGGTCACGCCCCTCCCATAGATTAGTATTGAGGGGGTGGGGCATGACGTCACGAGGGGGCAGGGCCGTGACGTCACGATGCCCCATTCTCTCATCCACCCGTCATCAGCCTCGGAGAAAACGATTAGCAGCGATCAGACATCTTATCCCCTATCCTTTGGATAGGGGATAAGATGTCTAACAGCCGAGTACCCCTTTAACTTAAAATGTTCTATAATTTTTTTTGCTCAAAGGCCACCTGGTTCTATTTCATTTCCTACATATGTTTTTCAAAATCTATATATAAAACTCAATGTGTGTGCTAAAGATATTAACATGAAACTTGGTACACATGTTACATATATGTGAACAACAAACACAGGATAGGTAATTTAACCATTACCCATCCCCATTTGCAAGAGTCTGCATTTTTGTTTAAAGTCCCATACAAGTCTAGCAGAAATATATGTTACTGCATAACTTCCAAACAGCTGGAGATATTTCGATAATACTCGGTCACATGTTACTTATATGTCCACTAAAGATATAGGATAGTTAATTTATCCCTAACCTACTCTTAGGCGAAGGTCTGAGTTTTTGTTTAAAGTCCAATGCAAATCTATGGGTAATGTATGTTCCAGCATAACTTCTGTACAGATGGAGATATTTTGATAATACTTGATCACATGTTACTTATATGTCAAATAAAAATATATAATAGTTAAATGAACCCCTAACCTACCCCCATATGTGAAGAATGTTTTTTTTATTTCAAGTACCATGCAAGTATATAGGACTTCTGGTTCCTTACTCCACAAGCTCTGCTCTGCATCTCCTGGTGAATGTGACAGTCCGGCTGGCAAGCCACACCCTCCCACATTCCATGCCCCATTTGCCAATACATGCCCACCCTTTAAGCCACACCCCTTGTATTTTCAGCTTACAATATCTTTACCATAATGCAGCCCCACCTGAGGACGGGATATGAGGACTAGAAATGTGGATTTGATATGGGGACGGGATATGAGGAAGGGATATGAGGACGAGATATGAGGATGGGATATGGGGAAGGGATATGAGGAAGGGATATGAGGACGAGATATGGGGACAGGATGTGAGGATGGGGTATGAGTACCGCATATGAGGTTGGGATATGGGGACAAGATATAGGGGCAGGATATGGGGACGGGATATGAGGTCGAGATACAAGGACAAAATAAGAGGACAAGATATGAGGTTGGCATATGAGAAGGGGATTTGGGGCCGGGATATGAGGAGGGGATATATGGTCAGGATTTAAGGAAGGGATATGAGGGTGGAAGTTTCCTCTTATGTTGCTTTTCCTCCCCCACAAGGATAAGGCAGGAAAAACCAGGCAGCACCGGCTACTTAGCTAGTTTGAAATAAAAGAAACTATTTGATACAATCATTTTGTGTCTTTAGCTCTTTTGCACACCTACATGTCTTTATGGTAGCAGATAACAGATAGAAGCTAGTTTAATGGAGTAATCATTCTTCAGTACTTTTTGCTAACATACATTTGGTAGGTTAATATGGAGTAGGCAATAGAAGTGTATCATGTATGTCAGCAAGATGAGACTACACAGGTTTTTTTTGTCTGTTACTATGGGGGATGCATAGGTCTGGACTGAAGCGGCAGATGCAAAATAATCAAAATAAATAGCCAAGATCCTTAATTTGAGATGTATAGGAGCAATAAATAAAATCATAAATTGTCATCTATACATTTGATGGGTGACCAATGCTAGATTAGTTGGGATCTAACCATTAGGGTCCCCCACTGAATAGTAGAATGCAGGTCCTGATTTCCCAGTTTGATGAAGCAGTGGTCGAGCATGTGCACTGCTGCTCCATCCAAACTCTTTAGGACTGCCAGAGACAGCTGAGCACTTGGCTGTCTTCAGCAATCGAGCAGACTTTAAATAGGATGGCTAAGTAACAACGTATTACTAGAATAATGTTATCATATACCCTCATGTTTTATACCAATGATCATATGTTCACTCATATTGGCATATTATAGGGAAACATGCACTTTAATATAAGTCTAAGTGGCGTGAAAATACAGAGCTGTTTGGTAAATATACCCTTAAAATTAAATACAGCTATTTCACAATTACAAGTCTGTGGTATACTGTGTGAGAGCTATTGGCCCAATGGCACAGTATTTATTATGCTGCTTAGGCTAATCTGGAAAAAAAAGTATGCATCTCAACGTCTCAGCCTAGCAGCTAATGGTGTATAACTAATGTTTGCACTCAAAACATGTATTTATGGTACCTGAGCAATGTTTGGGTGATAATTCAGATGGAAAACTATCTAGTGGTAGAAATAGGTCACACAGTGTGACCCACCTAATCATTTTACTCGACCCATGTAAACTATATATTCATAGAAACAGTGGGTACACAATTGTGTGAATATGCTTTGAATATACAATGAGAAATCAGCATTTAAAGTGCATTCAAAGAGAAAAACTTAGCGAAATGTCACAAACAAGAATAAGCAAGGTAGCAAAAAGAATACAAAATGAATCCAAATAATGAAGAAAATGTTTATCTATAATCACCTAATTACTTCCGAAGGTGAAGAGTAAACCACGAATATCCAGGTTCACAGAGGTTGGAGCTTTAAGCATTTGCTAATTTGCCAATAACAGTAAAAGCCAAATAAACAATGTGCAGGCAGATGCTGTCTTTATCAAGCCATCTGAATGTTACAGCAACAAAGCTTCCCCTGGGACACAGAGACCAAAGCCAAGAAAACAAATCAGCATTCTGTATACAGAAACCTCAACAAAGCTATTTAAATCTCCTCCATAGCCTGCATCACCCAACACGACAGATGAAAACAACCCATGCCCACAAAATCATTGACTGCATGACCATGGAGGGGCAGGATTTTAAAGGAAGTGTCCAAGAATCTGAACCTGGCTTTGCAGATTTTGCATATATATAGGTAGCCATACATTAGAGCCCTGCACTGAATTTCTGACTATTACCACCCGATCCCGCAACATGTGTGTCTGATCCCTCCCTGTCCTGCAAACATTTAGTCGCCCCCCCCCCCCCCCCGTGCCATTTCATCACCTTTTTTTCCAGTTCATCACCTTCTTTTGCCATTTCACCAGCCCCCTGTATCATTTCAGAGGTTTGCAGGACTGTACATGATTTTGCAAGACCCACTTCTGGTTCTGTGATCGTCCACAACAACCTCATTACCGCCCACAAGTATTTTGATCCCAATCCAGGGATTTACCATACATCTTAGACTAAAGTTGACAAAAAAGAATCATCATTCAGGGTAATGTAGCAACAAACAACCATGTTTACCAACCAATGCCGAACATGTCATCTAAAAAAAGAAAGCTGTGTTTAAAATATTTAGAAAGCAAGAATAGTGATGCAGACTACATTATTTTTTTACCAATAAAAAAATCCCCAATGGACTGGAAAAAATGCAGATGCAAACTGAGCTTTAAGATGGCACATGACCTGTGGTAACATTATTTACCTGGATCTGGATCTTTTTTTTTTACGTAGGGGCCTGACATCATTTTTAAATAGTAAATTTTTATACGGAATTAAACATTCAACTTTATTCCACAGGAAATACCCATGTCAAGATTGGAAACAAATACATGTGTAATAAATTGGTAAAATTTACAAAGTGTTAGTCAGGGTTTAGAATATTTTCATCTATCAATTTTTATCAAAGTCTATTGATTGATTTGTTTTTCTGCAATGATTCCCAATACTGGGACATAATTCATCATAGGAAACCTACTATATCATTTCTATCTGACAGGGAATAGGTGTCTGATGAAACAGAAGTTATACACACACACAGTCTATTAATGTATCAAGGAGAATTCCCTATGTCCCTACTGTATGTTAATGGTTGTTTCAAGCAAAAACAACCCAATGCTAGCAAATAACCATTTTTATTATTCACTACCTACATTTCTTTAGAACACTCAGAGCTGCCAGCCTGCTTTGTTCACAGCCTGTTTGGCTGTGAACAAAGCAGGCTGGCAGCTCTGAGTGTTTAGGATGCCAGCATGAGTCAGAAATGCTTGCTGACAGGACTGATCAGGAAAAATACAATAGAAAGAAGCATATTTTTCATTAACATGCTATTGGAAATGTATTCAACATTCATTAATCTAAAATATATCAAAAGTTTATTTGATGAGAGGTACCCTTTAACTTTACCTTTAAAAACTATATTTCCTTATTTCACTCACAGGTTTTCATATAATGCAAATTTTAGTTTCCTCAACTTAATTATTAACAAGGCAAAATTAAGTCATATTTTTATTTTAATTGCTTGACTAAAACCTGATGGAATTTTAACTAGGTTTTCTATAGGTAGCAATGACAGTGACAAATGTTTGTCTTTCAGTTATAGCACTAATGATTTAATGTAGGTGGTAGAATACATATTAGCAACACCTATTTTGTTTTCAAGAGGTGAATACAATCCAAGTATTTAGAAATAGGTCATTCAAAGAATTTATGTACAAAGGAAGTCTTACTTATAGAAGACATGGCATTTTAAAACTTTTTTTTTTGCCATAAATCATTCGAACAATCAGATATAGAGTGATAGAAAACATAATAAAAATTTATAAAAAGTATAAAAATTATACTTTTTATAGACGACTCCTCTTAACTCAGTTGCCTCTTATTGATAACTGAATGAACTAATACAGCTTCACTCCAGAGCTCCACTACTATTAACTGCTTTATAATGTCCTCCTCCTCCTTCTGTTTGTGAGATGTAAAGATATAGATGCAGGATTCCCACTTCTTTCTGTGTGCTGTGCATGAAAAACATCACAGCAGCTATTCTCTGCCCACTCTGGAGCTAAGGCCTCCAGCTATTAACAAATAAACAAAGTTTGTCAACCATGATGCAAAGCGGTGGCCGACACTTCCCCTCAATGCATCTCCATGGGAGATTGAGATACATGCGCGCTGTATCTCCAGCTCTCCCATAGAGATGCATGTTCACGGGGAGAGATGGGGCGTTGTGAAGGAGATTGCATGGGGTCCCAGTGGTCGGAACCCCCCCCCCCCCCCGTGCACGCGCGCGTGATCTGACACTTAGGGAATACGTTTTTTTTTTTTTTTTACTGGGTAACTTCTTTAAGTCTTACCAAAGTAGGTGCATAGTTACAGGAAATGGACAGAACATAGTCACTAGTTGACTACGTTCAGATCATTAAAGGGTTACTGCCACTATGTAAACATTTTTTGACATGTTGCTCACATACCAGGTCTCACTCTTGAGACCCACTGCTATCGCTAGTTATTAGCCTTGGAAGCAAGCGGCAGCACGCTGCTAACTCCCTAGTTGGCATATTCTGTACAAATCTCTATGTAGACAGAAAAAAGTCAGATCTGAGGGCCTATGAATGAGTGGCCCACTTCCTTCCCTGGATGATAACCAGAAAATGCAGCGGATATTAGGAGTGAGACCAGGGCGATCCGACCTTTTGACATGTGTGGGCAACATATCAAATTTTTTAATAATAACAGTAACTCTTTAAACCCAGTGTGTCGGCAGGTTTCAATGTTTTTTTTTTTTCATATAACTTTTTTGACAGAAAAGTGAAAGTACAGAAATACTCCGTAGGTTCAAAAACAATGCGGTAGATACAATTTCATCAATGGACATTGACAAGTACATTCATGGTATAAGCCTTTCACGAAAAACAGAATTGCATTTCAGAAACTTCCCCTTTCCCCATTTTCAGTATAGTATTATGATAAGAAAATAGTAATAAACCAGAGGGAATAAAACTGTCCTCTAAAACTAAACCTAAAGTGGAACAAGGTCACTGACAGGAAGGAAAGAGCACTGTTCTGGAGTCTAAGAAGCAATATCTGAAAAAAACTAGATGCACTTTAAAGGAAAACTGTCACTAAACTCCCTCCGCACTAACCAGAGGTGTCAATATACTGCTTTCCATGCCTGGATCCATCCAGCCGTTCGCCTGTTATCGTCATTATTCCTGATATGCAAATTATCTTCTAACTGGCACAGGCAGGGTTACATGCCTCCATTTGGCACAGCGACGTCAGCGCCGCTTGTCCGTAGCACCGCCTGGCTTATGAATATTCATCCCCACCCTCCGCCCCTATCCTCCCTGCTCTGTACAGGGCTCCACTACCCTGAGGCTGCTTCTGGGTGTACACAGGAAGTGGCACATGCCCAGTGTAGTCCTGTACAGAGCAGGGAGGAGAGGGAGAGGCGGGCGGAGAGGATGAATATTCATAAGCTGGGCAGTGCTACGGACGAGAAGTGTTGACGTCACAGTGCCATATGAAGGCAAATAACCCCGTCCATGCCAGTAAGAAGATGATTTGCATATCAGGAATAACAAAGATAACGGGTGAACGGCTAGATGGAACCGGACATGGTAGGCAGGATATTGATTAGCGTCCCCCGCACTACCAGCCAGTACCTCTGGTTAGTGCGGGGGGGGGGGGGGGGGTGGGTTCGTTTAATGACCGTTTTCCTTTATGCAATCATCCCTTCCATTGTAACTAAATAGCTAGAGATTAACAGAAAACATATTACGGTTAATATTAGTATTTATTTTTATACATCTTTATACGTAGTTAGCGTATAAAGATACATAGATAGCAAAAGTTTAGTCCAAAATACACTGCTCAAAAAAATTAAGGGGACACTAAGATAACACATCCTAGATCTGAAAGAATGAACTAATCGTAAGAAATACTTTCGTCTTTACATAGTTGAATGTGCTAACAACAAAATCACACAAAAATTATCAATGGAAATCAAATGTATCAATGCATGGAGGTCTGAATATGGAGTCACACTCAAAATCAAAGTGGAAAACGACACTACAGGCTGATCCAACTTTGATGTAATGTCCTTAAAACAAGTCAAAATGAGGATCAGTAGTGTGTGTGGCCTCCATGTGCCCGTATCATATGACCTTCCTACAACACCTGGGCATGCTCCTGATGAGGTGGTGGATGGTCTCCTGAGGGATGTCCTCCCAGACCTAGACTAAAGCATCTGCCAACTCCTGGACAGTGTGTGGTGCAATGTGGCATTGGTGGATGGAGCGTGACATGATGTCCCAGATGTGCTCAATCGGATTCAAGTCTGGGGAACGAGCGGGCCAATCCATAGCATCAATGCCTTCCTCTTGCAAGAACTGCTGACACTCCAGCCACATGAGGTCTAGCATTGTCTTGCATTAGGAGGAACCCAGGGCCAACCGCACCAGCATATGGTCTCACAAGGGGTCTGAGGATCTCATCTCGTCAGGTTACCTCTGGCAAGCACATGGAGAGCTGTGAAATGCCACCCCACACAATTACTGACCCACCAACAAACCGGTCAATGCTGGAGTATGTTGCAGGGAGCAGAATGTTCTCCACAGCGTCTCCAGACTCACGTCTGTCACATGTGCACATGAACTGCACTACCCGAGTCACTTATGTGTGTTGTAGACTCTGTCTCATGCTACCACTAGAGTGAAAGCACCGCCAGCATTCAAAAGTGACCAAAACATCAGCCAGGAAGCATAGGAACTAAGATGTGGTCTGTGGTCACCACCTGCAGAACCACTCCATTATTGGGGGTTTCTTGCTAATTGCCTATAATTTCCACCTGTTGTCTGTTCCATTTGCACAACAGCATGTGACATTGATTGTCAATCAGTGTTGCTTTCTGAGCGGACAGTGTGATTTCACAGAAGTGTGATTGACTTGGAGTTACATTGTGTTGTTTAAGTGTTCCCTTTATTTTTTTGAGCAGTGTAGTACGCCTACATTGTTATTTCATACAGAAAGTAATCTATGGAGCTGTTAAAGGGGTAATCCAGGAATAGAGAAACAGAGCTGCGTTCTTTCAAAACCGCTCCCCGTCTGTCTCCAGGTTGGGTGTGGTTCTGCAGCTCAGTTCCATTGAAGTGAATTTAGCCAAGTTGTAAAACCATGCCCAACCTGTAGACAGAGGTGGAGCTGTTTTGGAAAGAAATTTGATGGGCATTTCTATTCCTGGATAACCCCTTTAAAGGGGTATTACAGGATTTTCTTTTTTTATTTGACTATGCTACAGGGGCTGTAAAGTTTGTGCAGTTCATAATATAGTGTCTGTACCTGTGTGGGACAGTCATCTCACAATTATTCAGTGATTATCGCCCCAAAATTTATTTTTAACAAAATTACTCATGTCTCGGGATTTCCCAGGTTGCAGTGCATCGAGACCTGAGATCACTAGTCAGGTCATCAGAGGGAGCCTGTCCTGCTTCAATTTAGCAACAACTGTAGGCCCTCTGGATAGAAAACAAACACTGTGTTTCAATGGGTGGGGTGGCTAATGTGTTGGAGGAAGGAAAGTGATCTAAAACTTTCAAGCATGGAACTATGGGATGTGTAGTTTAGAGAACAAAATCCAACAGGAAATACCCAGTTCCAGCAGGTAAGTACTAAAATCACCTTATGGTGGATAACCCCTTTAACAACGGATGTAGCCAAAGGCAAACCGAAATGGCCAAAACACATTGGGTAGCTTCCACAATCAACTCCCACCCCAACAAAATTTATAAAATTAAGAATTCTTTGTGTCCAGTGTATATTTTTAAAAGGGTAGCTAGAAGCAGCTGTTTTCCATAAAATCAAAGGATAAGACATATTGCAATGTAACCTGATCAATACTTCTTTTCTCCAATGTCTACCACCTGGAGACTGTTGTGACTAATGTGAACAATGTTAGAGTGTCTGCATTTTGGGATTAATTAAAGGAGTATTCTGGCAAAATGTAACTTATCCCCTAAAATATAACTTATCACTGGGACAAGACTCCAGTGCTCTCAGTGAGGGGTACGTGTTGTCTACTAGTAGACGGCACACTCTTTGTTCATTTCTATGGGTGCGTCGATGATGCCCGAGAGCTGTACTCAGGTCTTTTTCGCCCTCCCATAGGAATGAATGGAGCGCATGCAGGCTGCAGCACGTGTTCCTCACTGCCGTGTCCCATCCCGGTGATAGCGAGGACCCCAGCGGTTGGACCCACAATGCGTTCAGCTACTTATCCCCTATCCACAGAGGAAAAGTTATTTTTAACCTGAGATCTCCTTTAAATGTATTGGGTTCCTTATAACCCTATAGCAGCAGTACTAATATCTCTTCTATGGCAGTGTGATTTACAGTATCCGATGGAGCATGCCAAGATTTATTGACTTCAGCACTATGCACACACATACATACTGATATGCATGGCAGACATACTTGTGATCCATGCCACTTCAATTGAAAATATGTTAGTCCTGTGATTGACAAGTCATGCGTTTAAGTAAGCAAGACTAGATTCAGAGAGGTTTTCAGCTACTGAATGTAAACAGTAAATATTTATTTTCACCGATACCTAGCAAATATATTAAAAACCAGAATATTAGAATCTTGCATTCATGCATTTGCCTTTTTTAGACGCTATCCCCTTTCCTACTCCACAAAAAAAGACAGGTTTAGATATTGTGCTTATATCATTGTTTTCAAAGCCACCAGCGGTTTTTACCTGTTTCAGATTAACATTCAAGCCCTCATGAGTTGCCTTCAGTAAAGCTCTCACAGTGAAGCTGTCAGGATCCTCCTTGTCCCTGATCTGAGATTCCTTCAGTAAAGACTCCAGTTTTTTTCTTATGAAAGATTCTACTTGGTGTTCCGTTGTTCCATTGCTCTGAAAAGGATTAACACAAAACCCATTAACATGTGGTTCATTCAGTGCTCTAGGCTAATTCATAAAACCCTATTCATCTATGCCAAAAAAAATACAGCACTAAATGTATTTTCTCTATCAAAGCAAATTCAGTATTTGATTCATCTAAAGCAAAGACACACCACTATAATCTGCTGCTCAAAAATAACCATGTCCCTATGCCTGTCCGCGTGCTCAGTGGTGCATACCGTCTGAAGGTACGATCTTACGGGAGCCATGGCTTTAGCACTCTATAATTACTTCAACTTCGCAAACGAAATGAAAGAGCATACTAAGTTAACCTAACAGCATAGTCCTTTCTATGTTTTCTTTGATGCAATTTCTAAGAGTATTTCTTTAAGGGGAGTCCTGATGCAGAACACTCGTCATCTTTATAGTAATCGGTGCATGTCTATGAAGTGTTCACCTACAGAGTGTGCCCAAACTTCTAGACACTCATGCTGACCAATCTTCCCCGCCTGTTCCTCCAGCCTACTAACACCTCCCACATACGTGATTATTACTACTCCCTCTTTATGGGTGTTCCTTTAGCCAACCATGCTGTTTGGTAATAGTACCCTAAAATCACTGCATGTAATGATTGGATGTCACTGCCCAAAATCTTTCCTATATATTCTGTACTTTTATTTGTTTATTGCACTTTCATTCTGTTTATTTGTTTATTATATAAAACATTCTTCAATAAACGATTCATTTACAAAACTAGTGCATGCAATTATATGCTTTTTTGTTTGTTTGTTTATTTTAGGAGCAAAAATATTAAAAGGAAGCTTTAATATTGATAGCCTATCCTTAGGATCAATTGGAAAAATTGGGTATGTGTAGCCAGCCTTATCTGCCGATACCAAGCACTTTACTGAGACCGCACATCTGGACCCAGGCCGGACTCCACCCCATGCAAACGGCGACAGTAATCCTCATCACGGGACTGCCACTCCCGAGGACACCGGCCGTATACTACCAGTAAGCGGTGATCTTTTCAACGGCATACAGGTACTGTCTTTGCAACACCTTTGACGCCATTCTCTATATTGCTCCATGAACTGTACCATCCTTGCACTTTAATATATATTACTACCACCTACCTCGGACACTACCATCTACCTCGGATTTCATCTGCAGACACTTTCTCATATTTATGACTGCAAATCACAGGTGGTTGCACAGAAGTGACTTTTAATTTTTATTCCTATCCCAATTTTTCATGTTTTATTTCTCTATTGTATTGACACCTGGTGCAAGGGCCCTGCCCAGATGTCAGTTTTGATACCATCATATTTTTAATAAATTGTATTATCTGTTATTGTTGATTCAGGTTCTGCTCATTCCCCTTTACATGCTATCATCCATTAATTTTTATTGATCCCCTTTTTTCCATTATTAACTTTTTTGATTATTAACTCTCTTTTGTTATCAACTTTTTATTACTAACCCATTTGTATTTTTATTACCTTATAATTTCATATAATTTATTTACATCCCATCAATTCTCTCCATCTATCCTTGCTACTTTTCACTCACTAGCCTTGAGGACTGGCCCTATATAATTATTTATATATACTCTCCTATCCTTAGGATCAATTAATATCAGATTGGTGGGGGGTCCAACAAATTAAAAGGGCTGTAGCGTTTTGGCACGCGATACAGCCTCTTTATTGCTTACCAGGCACAATGCCATACAGTCTGTATAGCTGGAATTTCAGAAAAGTCCTGGGGATGTTAAAAATGAAATAGCTCTATTCTGAAAAGAAGAGTCAAAATTCAAAGGTAACTAAATTACAAATGTTTTTGCTATTCTGACATTTATTTAACATTGCCCTAGGACTCTTCCATATACATTATTTTCATATCATGGTTTATTTAAAAAGTGTTTTCCAATCTTTAAGCGTTGTGTACAAATGTTTTAACTGGTTTGATTTTTCACTAACCAAACTGCTATCTGTATCTGAAAGCCAATCTTCCATGCAGTCACATCACTATGCTCCTAGTATTTTTATTCTGTACTTCTTGCACTTCAAGGGTACCTCTCATCAAATAAACTTTTGATATATTTTAGATTAATGGATGTTGAATAACTTTCCAATAGCATGTTAATGAAAAATATGCTTCTTTCTATTGTATTTTTCCCGATCAGTCCTGTCAGCAAGCATTTCTGACTCATGCTGGAGTCCTAAACACTCAGAGCTGCCAGCCTGCTTTGTTCACAGCCAAACAGGCTGTGAACAAAGCAGGCTGGCAGTTCTGAGTGTTCTCCTTTGTGAACAAAGCAGACTGGCAGCTCGTAGTGTTTAGGACTCCAGCATGAGTCTGAAATGCTTGCTGCCAGGACTGGTAGGGAGACCCCTAGTGGTCATTTCTTCAAAATGGAAAATTAAATAGAAAGAAGCATATTTTTTTAATAACATGCAATTGTAAAGTTATTCTGCATACATTAATCTATAATATATCAAAAGTTTTTTTCATGAGAGGTACCCTTTCACATACAATGTATGGTTATCTATCATTTGCTGAAGTTCAGAATGTCCCACATCACTTCTAGGCCTGATATTTCTCCTCCAGAGAAGGCAGCTATAAATAATGTCTGTGAGAGGGAAGAGGACTCTGGAAACTTCAGTATAATCCTTTACATTGGTATCATACCAACAGCAAGCTATGGCAGCATGAAAACAACTGTGCTCTACTGTTACATTCTTTACATGTGTAGGGTTTTTAGGCTGCCTTCCCCCCTTGTACGTCTTGTTTATGACCCTGTCTGTGTCTTCATTCCTACCATATACCCCAGAATTTTTGATATTGGTTTATTTTCAATTGACTTACTTTTTAAATTACTGTTAGATATTGGACAATAGATATAAAGGATATATATATAAAGAAAACAATAAGCATACTCTGATACGTACAGAAAAAATAAAAGTATGGGATTGGGAACTAAAGAAAAGCAAATAAAATACTATAAACAAAGAAAAGAGACAAATCAAATGTCCATCATATACATAACACAGGAAAACAGTGTATTCTGGAGTAAAAAGCAAAGCTGTCTAGGACACCAAGCTAACCATATGCCAAATGTCCGAGGTCTAAAACTAAACTAGCTAAACCCAGTAGGCATCAAGGATGTTAAAGGGGTACTCCTCTGCCCCAGCAATCAGATCATTTTGTTCCGAACACTGGGTGCGGCCTGCAGGGGTCGTGACGTCACACCACACCCCCTCTATACAAGTCTATGGGAGGGGGCATGGCCCCCTTCCATAGACTTGCATTGAGGGGTGTGGCGTGACAGCACAAGGGGTGTGGCTGTGATGTTATGACACCCGCCGCCTACACCCAGCGTTTGGAACAAAATGTTCTGAACGCTGGGGCAGTGGAGAACCCCTTTAAGTAAGAAATTCCCAACAAGGGAAGGGACTGGACCGGTGTTCTCCAATGAAAAAAAGTACTAAAAAGGAAAGAATAAAAACGCTTTTAAGTAAGCAATAAGGAGACTCAAATTGTGGGGAGGGAGAGCTAATCCCTATCATCAAAGATGGCAACGCTCCGACCAAGTCAGGGTGGACACTTGTATTTTTAAAGTATAACACCTCTTAAGATTGTAACACATATTATATATATATATATATATATATATATATATATATATATACACACATATACACACACACATACAGAAAACCCCTTTGTGTGTGTGCAACCCAGGAAAAGGATTACCCTATTAGTTACATTACACTTTATTAGATTGTGCTATATTTCAGAAGACGCCAATGAAAACAAAAATTGAACTTTGACAAAATAATATTTTTGCCAGGACGCACATCTTACCACACTGGAAATTATAGTCATGTTCACTCGAGGTGTGTGGATGGAAATTGTCACCTAAATATTAAACACTGAGAAATGTCAAACCCGACATTTGACATTTTTTGAACCTGACAAACATGACAGAAGAAAAAAGTATTCCTGATAAACACAATGGAGGAGATTAATGAAACTGTATAAATGAAAGACAATGCCAGTGCACTGCTCCTAAAGCTGGGCTTTCTTGCTATGGGCAACAGAGTGTCTATTTTTCACCTTCTCCTATTTATTTAGTCACCAGGAGCTGAAACAAACTATTAATAGGATTATACAACAATAATATGCATTCTCAGTATAGATATAATACGTTTATAGCTTATGGGTCTATTCACATGTATATAGTATCCTGCACATATTTGATGCACAGGATTTGAAGTTGCAGATTTTAATGTAAACTAAATGACTGAAAACAGCTTCAAATCTGCATCTTCAAATCCTGCACATCAAATATGCACAGGATACTACTGTACGTGTAAATGAACCATAAAGAGTTTTTTCAGTGATGTATGTACATAATTTCTGAAGTGCTTATTACAGTCAAATTCTCAATACACTCCTCACCATTTAAACTGCCACCCCAAGAAGGACAAGCTGTAAGGTTATGCAAATGGAGAAAGTAGCAGGTGTCACTAAGATGTGCAAATAATGAAACCTCAGAAATCCGATCAAGTCCCTACAGTATGATTATCTGATGCCTTCTGCTGATTCACGTGCCAGTTATCACTACTTGACGCAAACTGAAAGGGACAGAATGCTAGAACTGAGAGACCATAGTTTATTACTTTGGCAGATCTTTATGCGTGAAGGCCAAGATGTCAGCACTGTTTAACATTGCGTGTCCCAGTGGTTTAAAGACCAACCACAAACTGAAATAGCAACAAGAAGTGCACAGACGAACCTCTGCATGGACGGTTGGTCAGATTAGAAGAATGGTGCATTACCCATTTTGTACTGCCAGTGAAAATTTATGTCACATGCCAAGCCTAGGGCATCAATCAGAATGTGCTTGTAAAACAATGGGCACCAAGCAAGACCTACAGCTAAAGGTGTTCCATTCACTGTAAACAACACAAGATCCCTAACCAGAGATCATTTATGCCATTTCTTCCTATCGCCACACTAAAACCTAAAGGAAAACTCCAGTGAAAAATTAACTCATCCCCCTATCCTGCTGACCAAGGGGGGTGTCTAGGAACCTCGTAACCTCTGGGCCAGGATGCCGGCTCTCTGAGCGAGGAGCACGTCGTCTACTGGTAGACAGCTCACGCTCTATTAATTTCTAAGGGAGTGCCGATGATGCTGAGTGCTGTACTTGGGTCTTTACAGCGCTCTCATAGAAATAAATGGATAGCATGCTGTCTGCAGCACGTGCTCCTCACTGAGCACCGAGTCCCGTTCCAGAGTTTGTGGGGGGACCCAGTGGTCGGACCCTACACAATCAGCTACTTATTCCCTGTCCACAGGAAGTTACTTTTTGCTGGATTTCCTCTTTAACCTTTATTTGTGTTTAAGAAACAGTACCAGTATAACCATTAGCCCAGACCTCTGATGAAGCTCTGAGGAGCAAAACACGTCAGGGGGCAAATTTTTGCTAATACCAGTACTGTTTCTGAAACACAAAGAAAAGTTAAGTTTTAGTGTGGGGATATAAAGAAAAGGTATTAATGATCCCGTATTAGGGATCTTGGGTTGTTTATAGTTGGGACAAAAGGCACAGAGGAGTTTGGTCCTCTGCGTCATTGTATGGCTCCTTCTTTTTCCTTACAGGTTTATTAGGGAAAGTCCTGCTTTTTTCAACAGCTGAACCCCAATACATGGAACCCAGTATTTATTGCCAATATCTATGACATGATTCTATATTCTTTGTGGTGTATGTCTATTTGACCAATTGTTATACCTCCCTGATGACGCCAATATAATCATTGGCATAAACGCGGTCGTTGGTAAATTGGTGGGAGTATTTAATGTTTGGTAGACCTGGTTGGGCTGGCAAGGCTAAGCAGAGCTAACCTGGGCCATCCTGTCTACATCAACCGCATCCCTTGTATTTTTTTGTTTTTGGTGACTGTCTACACAAGTACACTAATTCTTACAAAAAGTCTTTTTAAATAGCCTTGATTAAAAGTTATATTTTAGGCACACCCTAGACATGTTAATTGGTGTTCTTAGAATTTTGGTTGTTTATAGTTGGAAACTTACCTGTTTCACTACTGGGGTATTTTTTGTTATAATCTATTGACCTCACACCACCACATGGAGAACGTCATAATCAGGCTTCGACGAGAGAATGTCACATCAGTCATAACCTGTGATTATGGTGCGGGGTGGTATAATGTATGGTAGCCGGACACCTCTACTCGCCATTTCAGGTAAACAGCTCAACATTACATTTGTCATGGAAACAGTGGTACTGCCATCTTCCCAAAGAGTCCCAAGAGCCATTTGGCAATGCAAAAATGCCAAGCCCTATGTTGCTTATACTACTGTGTGCAGCCTGCAGATAACCATTATTAACCTCAATAATAGAATGTCATGGTGTGTAAGTACATGCTTTTCTGTGCGATGAGCACATACTTGTTCTAAAGAAAAAGAGGTTTTCAATATTTTTTTTATTATTTGCATATAGAAAAATAGAAACAAAGAATGTGTCGGCAGATAAGAACCATTTGGCCCATCTAGTCTGCCCAATAATCTGAATCCTATCAGTAGTCCCTGGCCCTATCTTATTTGAAGGATAGCCTTATGCTTATCCCATGCATGTTTAAACTCCTTCACTGTATTTGCAGCGACCACTTCTGCAGGAAGGCTATTCCATGCATCCACTACTCTCTCAGTAAAGTAATACTTCCTGATATTACTGCATAAACCTTTGCCCCTCTAATTTAAAACTATGTCCTCTTGTGGTAGTATTTATTTACCGTGTTGATTCCTTTTATGTATTTAAAAGTCTCTATCATATCACCTCTGTCTCTTCTTTCTTCCAAGTTATACATGTTGAGGACCTTTAACCTTTCCTGGTAAGTTTTATAATGCTACAATATGCATGTACTAGTTTAGTAGCTCTTCTCTGAACTCTCTCTAGAGTATCTAGAGGGTGGGTCATTTATATGGATACACCTTAAAATGGGAATAAAATAACTTCCTGTTTGTGGCACATTAGTATATGTGAGGGGGGAAACTTATCAAGATGGGTGGTGACCATGGCGGCCATTTTGAAGTCAGCCATTTTGAAACCAACTTTCGTTTTTTCAATAGGAAGAGGGTCATGTGTCACATCAAGCTTATTGGGAATTTCACAAGAAAAACAATGATGTGCTTGGTTTTAATGTAACTTTATTCTTTCATGAGTTATTTACAAGTTTGTGACCTCTTATAAAATGTGTTCAATGTGCTGCCCATTGTGTTGGATTGTCAATGCAACCCTCTTCTCCCACTCTTCACCCACTGATAGCAACACCGCAGGAGAAATGCTAGCACAGGCTTCCAGTATCCGTAGTTTCAGGTGCTGCACATCTCGTATCTTCACAGCATAGACAATTGCCTTTAGATGACCCCAAAGATAAAAGTCTAAGGGGGTCAGATCAGGAGACCTTGGGGGCCATTCAACTGGCCCACGACAACCAATCCACCTTCCAGGAAACTGTTCATCTAGGAATGCTCGGACCTGACCCATAATGTGGTGGTGCACCATCTTGCTGGAAAAACTCAGGGAACGTGCCAGCTTCAGTGCATAAAGAGGGAAACACATCATCATGTAGCAATTTCGCATATCCAGTGGCCTACATGATGATGTGTTTCCCTCTTTATGCACTGAAGCTGGCACGTTCCCTGAGTTTTTCCAGAAAGATGGTGCACCACCACATTATGGGTCAGGTCCGAGCATTCCTAGATGAACAGTTTCCAGGAAAGTGGATTGGTCGTCCTGGGCCAGTTGAATGGCCCCCAAGGTCTCCCGATTTGACCCCCTTAGACTTTAATCTTTGGGGTCATCTGAAGGCAATTGTCTATGCTGTGAAGATACGAGATTTGCAGCACCTGAAACTACGGATACTGGAAGCCTGTGCTAGCATTTCTCCTGCGGTGTTGCTATCAGTGTGTGAAGAGTGGGAGAAGAAGGTTGCATTGACAATCCAACACAATGGGCAGCACATTGAACACATTTTATAAGTGGTCAGAAACTTGTAAATAACTCATGAAAGAATAAAGTTACGTTAAAACCAAGCACATCATTGTTTTTCTTGTGAAATTCCCAATAAGTTTGATGTGTCATATGACCCTCTTCCTATTGAAAAAACTAAAGTTGGATTCAAAATGTCCAACTTCAAAATGGCCGCCATGGTCACCACCCATCTTGAAAAGTTTCCCCCCTCACATATACTAATGTGCCACAAACAGTAAGTTAATATCACCATCCATTCCCATTTTATTAAGGTGTATCCATATAAATGGCCCACCCTGTATATCCTTTTGCAGATACGGCCTCCAGTACGGTGCACAATACTCCAAGTGAGGTCTCACCAGTGTTCTGTACAGCGGCATGTGCACTTCTCTCTTTCTACTGCTTATACCTCTCCCTATACATCCAAGCATTCTGTTAGCATTTCCTGCTGCTCTATTACATTGTCTTCCTACCTTTAAGTCTTCTGAAATAATTACTCCTAAATCCCTTTCCTCAGATACTGAGGTCAGGACTGTGTCAAATATTTCATATCCTGCCCGAGGGTTTTTACGCTCCAGGTGCATTATCTTGCACTTGGATATATTAAATTTCACAGAGTTCTGACCATTCTTCTAGTTTTCCTAAATCCTTTTGGCGTATCCCTCCAGGGACATCAAGCCTGTTACATATCTTTGTGTCATCAGCAAAAAGACACCCCTTACCATCGAGACCTTTTGCGATATCACTAAGGCTAAGTTTCTACTTGTTTTTTTGTCCTGCGTTTCGTGGTTTGAAAAAAACGCCTGAAAAAACGCCAGTGCAATCTCCTCCGTCTGGCATTTTTTTCATTTGTGTGGAAATTGCACCTTGGCAGGTTTTTTTTTGTATCCAAAATTTGTTGGGTACCAAAAAAAAAAAAAAAAAAAAAAAGGATCCAGTAGTGATGGAAAATATTTAATGAAATCTATATATTTTATTAAAAAAAATGTTATTCATTTTTAATAATGTGTGTGTGTGTTGCACTTTTTTTCTCTATTTTTTTTTAAAATATTTTAGGTAGTACTACGACTCCTAGCATGGAACAGACTGTTCCATGATGGGAGTAGTAGTACCTGTACTAATAGACATATCACCCCGGATGTGTCAGTCGTGACACCCGATGCGATCGTCCATAATGTAGCAGAGATGCGGAACGGCTCTATACAGCACTCGCATCTCTGTTCTGTACTCCGGCCAGTGATGTGAATAGAACATCACTCATTCATATTTTCCACCCAGAGTGAGGATTGGCCAGATGGTTGCAGCCAATCACAGCTCTCAGAGGGAAATATGAATGAGTGAGTGGCCGGCCGGAGTATAGTGCAGCAGAGTGCAGGAGAAAGCCACTCCCCATCTCTGTAATAGATAGAACGATCGCATCGGGTGTCAGTAGTGATACCCACTGTGATCTGTTCTTACCTGCAGGTACTACTACTCCCATCATGGAGCACACTCTGCTCCATGCTGGGAGCTGTAGTACCTGCATTAATAGACAGATTGCAGCGAGTGTAATTTCTGACAGCTCTACTACTACAGCTCCCAGCATTGAGCAGAGTGTGCTCCATGGGAGTAGTAGTACCTGAAGTTAAGGAAAGATCACAGTGGATGTCACTCCTGACACCCGCTGTGATCCTCCTGTATAATGGCCGGCCACTCTTCTATGGTCCCCTGCACTGACGTATATATACACCTATTCATATTTCCCACAGAGCTCTCTGCAGGAAATATCAATATGTGTATATGTACGTCAGTGCAGGGGACCATAGAAGAGCAGTTGACCGCATCTATACATTATACAAGAGGATCGCAATGGACGATTTGTCAATTAGTACAGGTACTACTACTACCATCATGGAACAGTGTGTTCCATGCTGGGAGTAGTAGTACTGCCTAAAAAAATGTAAAAAATAAAGAAAAAAGTGAAAAACATACATACACTACATTTTTTTTTTATTGTCGGCTACATTTTTAGGTCCCCGCCCGCCCACGTAAATTGATCCCTGTTTTAAAAATTAACAACAATTTTGTTATAAAAAAAAAAGATACATTTCATTAGATACAATTTTTTCCATCACTACTGTATCTTTTTTATTTTATTTTTTTAATGGTACCCTACGAAATGTTATTAAAAAAGGTATCTCCATCACTCTTTTGGATCGCTAAAGTCCGAAAGAGAATAAAAACCGTCTGAAAAAAACGCCAAAGCTAAAACCTACATGGTGTTTTTCTTGCCGTTTTTTTACTCCCATAGACTTCTATGGGAGATAAACGCCACAATTTCAGGGAAAAAACACCAGTGGCTCAACATGCAGCGATTTTGCAAAACAGCCAAGGAGCTGAAAAACGCCAAAAAAAAGTCAAAAAACGACAAAAGGATTTTTTTTAAAACGCCAAACTTGAAAAACGCCAAGTGGAGAAAGAATTTTGCAATTTCTCATTGATTTACAGCTAACATCTGGCCGCAGCGTTTTTTGGCTGAAAAAATGCCATGCCGCAGAATTGGCGTTTCTCTTGGCGTTTTTAAAAAAAAAAGTCTAAACTTAGCCTAGTGAAGATATTAAACAATATTGGTCCCAGTACAGATCCCTGAGGTACCCACTGGTAACAAGACCTTGCTCTGAATATACTCCATTGACTACAACCCGCTGTTGTCTGTCATTCAGCCACTGTCTAATCCACTCAACAATATGGGAGTCCAAGCTCAATGACTCCAGTTTATTGATAAGTCTTCTATGTGGGACGGTGTCAAAAGCCTTACTAAAATCTAGATATGCAATGTTTACTGCCCCTCCGCCATCTATAATTTTAGTCACCCAGTCAAAAAAAAATCAATAAGATTTGTTTGACATGATCTCCCTGAAGTAAACCCATGTTGTTTTTCATCTTGCAATCCATGGGATTTTAGATGTTCCACAATCCTATCCTTTAGTAGGGTTTCCATTAATTTCACCACTATTGATGTCAGACTAATTGGCCTATACAGTAGTTGCTTGATTCCTCATTAAGGCAGTCGGCTAGCCCTTTATTCTCTTCTACATATCTTCCTTCCTTTGTTTTTAATTTCGTTTTTTTCATTTATATATCTGAAGAATGTCGTATCCCCTTTTTTCAGACTGAGCTAGTTTTATTTCTTCCTGCACTTTAGAAGTTCTTATAACTTGCTTGGCCTCTTTCTGCCTAGTCTTGTAGATTTCCCTATCTTCATTGCTTTTATAATTTGTTTTATATTTACTAAATGCTCGCTTTTTATGATTTTGGCCACTTCTGCTGAATACAACAGTGGTCTCTTCCTTTTCCTGCTTTTATTGACAAGTCTAATGCAGTTTTCT
This sequence comes from Hyla sarda, assembly GCF_029499605.1. Classification (NCBI taxonomy): domain Eukaryota; kingdom Metazoa; phylum Chordata; class Amphibia; order Anura; family Hylidae; genus Hyla; species Hyla sarda. The sequence goes on from NC_079191.1 coordinate 127,109,982, forward strand.
GTTGCCTTCAATAATAGTGTTGCTCGTGAATATTCAAAATGCAAATTTTATTCGTGAATGTCGCATATTCGTGAATATTCGCGAATATAGCACTATATATTCGTAATTACGAATATTCGTTTTTTTTTCACAGTACACATCACAGTGATCACCCCTCTCTGCTTCGAGCTTGTGTGATGTAAAGAAGGCTCTAATACTACTGTGTGAGACTGGCGTGCGAACTTTCGCATATGCGGAAATTAGCATATGCAAATTTTCGCATATGCAAATTTTAGCTTATGCTAATTTTTGTGTATGCTAATATTAACATGTTAATTTCCGCATACGCAAATTTTTGCATATGAGAAAATAAAATGAGATTACGAATATACGAATTTAGCAAATATATGACGAATATTCGTCCATCTATTCGCAAATTCGAATATGCCCTATGCCGCTCAACAATAATGCATCTTTTAAGTAGTCCCATTTCTCCAGGACTCCATGTAATCCGTTCCAGTCTGATAGGGACTCATTTATGACTAATCTCATTTTTGAAAAGCCTGTTTTTCTAAAATTTTTGTTTTTGTGTGGTGTGACTCCTTCACTGTTCTTATATTAAACTACACTGATTGGTGATCACTAGATCCCAAGCTTTCGCCAACAATAACATCATATACCAAATACCCATTTGTGAATACCAAATTCTAAATGGCCTCCCTCCGGGCTGGCTCCTCAACCACTTGTTGTAGAGATAATCCCAGGAGGGAATTTAGAATATCTGTACTCCTGGCAGAACTAGCTATTTTGGTTTTCCAGTTTATATCCGGAAGATTGAAGTCTCCCATAATGATAACTTCTCCTTTCATTGTCATTTTAGCTATTTCTTCAACTAGTAGATCATCTAATTCTTAAACTTGGCCAGGTGGTCTATATATCACACCTACACGAGTTACTGCATGATTACCAAACTGCAACGTAACCCAAACTGACTATGTTGGCCTCACTAACTTGTATTAGGTTAGATGTGATGCCATCTTTCACATATAGGGCCACTCCTCCTCCTTTCTAGCCTTCTCTGTCTCTTCTGTATAAAGAGTATCCTGGTATGGATATGTCCCGGTCATTCCTTTCATTAAACCATGTCTCAGTAACAGCCACTAAATCTACATTCTCAGATGCCATTATTGACCCAAGTTCAACGATTTTATTACCTAAACTGCGGGCATTTGTAGACAGGACTCTGAGCTTGTCATTTCTTAACATCTGTGCTACTGACATGCTACTATCATTAACATCTAGCTATGCTTTGTTCCTTCTTGGTGCTGCAATTTTATTGTGGAGGAGTGTATCAGACATTTACTGAAATGGGGTAAACTGTAATACCTGACACAAAAAAGTAGCGCTGTTCAAAAGATATAAAAAAAGAAAAGAAAAAGGAGATGCTTGAAAAAGAGAACCTTGTACCTTACTAGCATCACACTATATTAGTCTCACACTATAGAGATAGAATTGTACTTACAAAGCAATGGCTTAATTTGCATTCCTCTTCTATCTCATCTGCACTGTCTTCATCAGACACTTCCCCCTCCTCAGCATCCTCTGCTAGGTCATAAGGCAACTTTTTCCCCTGAAAAAATTTACAACAGAACATAATCAAATGCACTGACACTGTATACAGTAAAGCAATAAAATGTTAGGATGCAGATAGCAGTACAACATGTAGAATATACTCAGGTCTCTTAATGAAAACACAGAAACACCAGGTGTAGTCAACAAAAATACAGCAAACTGGGATAGCCAATTACCGTATTTTTTGCCGTATAAGACGCACTTTTTCTTCCCCAAAACTGGGGGGGAAAAGTTGGTGCGTCTTATACGGCGAATACACACCTATCGGGTCGGTCCCTGCGGCCATCAACGGCCGGGACCCGCGGCTAATACAGGACATCACCGATCGCGGTGATGCCCTGTATTAACCCTTCAGACGCGGCAATCAAAGCTGACCGCCACGTCTGAAGCGAAAATAACACTAACACGGCTGCTCAGTCGGGTTGTTCGGGACCGCCGCGGTGAAATTGCGGCATCCCAAACAGCTTACAGGACACCGGGAGGGACCTTACCTGCCTCCTCGGTGTCTGCTCCGTGCCGGGATCCCCTGCATGGCGGCGCTCTCCTTCGACGTCGCGCACGCCGTCCCATCATCTAATAGGAGCGGCGTGCGTAGCGGCGTGATGACGGAGAGCATGGATCCCGGGGAAGAAGACGTCCAGAGCATAGGGGACACCACGGGGACGCGGCGATAGCGATGAAGAGACATCCAGGGCAGCGGTGACGGGTCCAGAGCGGCGGGGACACGCGAGTATTACCTCCTATCCAGTGGTCTTCAACCTGTGGACCTCCAGATGTTGCAAAACTACAACTCCCAGCATGCCCGGACAGCCAACGGCTGTCCGGGCATGCTGGGAGTTGTAGTTTTGCAACATCTGGAGGTCCGCAGGTTGAAGATCACTGTTGGGTGCAGAATCTTTTTTTTCTAGATTTTGCACCTTTAAAATTGGGTGCGTCTTATACGCCGGTGCGTCCTATAGGGCGAAAAATACGGTACATGTTTACAAACATACAAAAAGTAACAAATTAAGTGCAATGTTGACAGATTATTATCCTAAGGCCCCCTTCACAATACGGACATTCTGTGGTGATTCTGCTTGCAGCAGCCTCTTTGCGGCCAATAGGAGTTCTGCTGCTCTGTTAAAAAAAAACGAAAGTTTTGCAACAGAAATTTTGATGAGGAATTGGATTCCAGCAGAAGATTGAACATGTTCCATCTTCAGACAGAATCTGGCAAAGAAGTGCTGATGTCAATGGAATAGTGCTTATGTCTGCCGCGGACTTAAGCACTAATCCTGGATCAATGTGAACAGCACAAGTCCACTGAACAAATTCAGCTAGGAAATTTCTTATTAAATTTCCTCAGCGGGAACATTCACTTAAAGGGGTACTTTTTTCTTTTTAAATCAACTGGTGCCAGAAAGTTAAACAGATTTGTAAATTACTTCGATAAAAAAAAAAATAAAAAAAAAAAAAAAAATCTTAATCCTTCTAGTACTAATTAGCTGCTGAATACTACAGAGGAAATTCTTTTCTTTTTGGAACACAGTGCTCTCTGCTGACAACACGAACACAGTGCTCTCTGCTGACATCTCTGTCCATTTTAGGAACTGTCCAGAGCAGCATATGTTTTCTATGGGGATTTTCTCCTACTCTGGACAGTTCCTAAAATGGACAGAGGTGTCAGCAGAGAGCACTGTGCTCGTGATGTCAGCAGAGAGCTCTGTGTTCCAAAAAGAAAATAATTTCCTCTGTAGTGTTCAGCAGCTAATAAGTACAAGAAGGATTAAGATTTTTTAATAGAATACATTTACAAATCTGTTTAACTTTCTGGCACCAGTTGATTTAAAAAAAATAAAAAATAAAAAGTTTTCGACCAGAGTACCCCTTAAAAGGGGTACTCCGCTGCTCAGTGTTTGGAACAAACTGTTCTGAACGCTGGAGCCAGCGCTGGGAGCTCATGATGTCATAGCCCCGCCCCTCATGACATTAAGCCCCCCCCTCAATGCAAGTCTATGGGAGGGGACATGACGGCTGACAGTTTGTTCCCAACGCTGAGCAGCAGTGTACCCCTTTAAAGTTACTCCACATACACCACTAAATATTCAAGGGAAACTGATGGCTGACCCTGAGTAAAACGATGTATTTCTTAACCCATTCTTTCAACAGTTCCTCAGATATAGCACAATCTTGCAATATGCAAATTAGCTATTAACTGCAATGAAGGTGGGTCTGAAGCCTATCTGCACCTCTGACACCGTTCCCTGGGTCCCATTCGTGCTGCCCGGCTCATCAATATTCATCTCCTCTTCTCTCCTATGTCTCCATTATGTGTATAAGTTCTACTATTAGTTTACTTGTTTCTTACTATGCACACCAGCCCCCCCCCCCCCCCCTACTTCCAGGTGGGACTGAGTCCGAGTGCTATCTTTGAATGGCTATGTATCTTTATTATTCCTGGAAGCTCAGAAACACGTAGTGTTTGGTCCTACAATAAACAGATTCTTGTGATACTATCACTGCCTGGTTGGTGGATTGTGCCGCAAAGTTTTCCTTCCTTAACTGGACATCCATGACGTGGGAGACTCTGAACACGTCACCTCTCTGATGGCATCAAAGGTGCATATAGACTTCAAACCCGCCCCCAGTGCACATAAGAGTTCATTCACACTTTAAATTGTGTTATATTTCAGGAATGGCTGAATGGATTGGGGTAAGGAATACATTGTTTAACTCAGGATCACCCACACTACCCACCTGTATAATCAGGTTGGGGGAGGGGGGGGGCATATTCCATCTTTCAGCTTCACTTTAAGTATTCACAATGTGTTCATTATTAGTAAAACTCATCACTACATTTATGTTCTCAAAGTGGAATTTTTTCAAACAATTTTAGATTTGTCTATACATTATGAATGAATTGGGCTTCTAGCTGTTCTGTAGTCTGAAGCCTAACAATTAAACTTGAAATATTCAGTTTAATTTTCTTGAGACTGTTTAGTATTTCCACCCCCCAAAAACGCCAACAGCAAGCGACAGCAGAACGTTCTGCATCACTACAGCCTCTTTTCTGCAGTGTCCTGCACAATGATCTCCATACACATGTAGCTGTGTCTAGTATTCAAACTGAAGTTAATAGGGCCAAGTAGTGATGAGCTGCAGTACGAGTTACATGTGTATGACTGTCTCTGTGTTGGGCACTACCTAGCAATGGCTGTGGCACTGTTACTGCACGAGTCTGAAGATTGTAGGGATCCAGGAGTTTTCTCACATACATAATGCAACAACCCCTTAAGGACCACAGGTTTTTTCATTTTTGCACCTCACCTTCTAAAAATCAGAAGTCTTTCAATTTTGCACATACAGACCCATTTGAGGGCCTGTTTTTTGTGCCACCAATTGTACTTTATAATGAAATAAATAATTTCACCACAAAATCTATGGTGAAACCAGTAAAAAAATATTGTAAAATAAAAACCCTGCCATATTGTAAATTTTGGGGGCTTCCGTTTCGATTCAGTGCACTTTTCGGTAAAAATGACACCATATCTTTATTCTGTAGGTCCATATAGTTGCAAGGATACCAAATTTCTATAGGTATACACAGTAACCAAAAATACGCAATTTTTGACTTTGGAATTTTTTAGGTGTACGCTATTGACCGTGCGTTTTAATTAAAAATATATTTTTATAGTTCGGACATTAACGCATACGATGGTATTTTTGTTTATATACCATATTTTTCGCCCTATAGGACGCACCGGCGTATAAGACGCACCCTATTTTTAGGTGCAAAATCTAAAAAATGTAAGATTTTGAACCCAATAGTGGTCTTCAACCTGCGGACCTCCAGATGTTGCAAAACTACAACTCCCAGCATGCCCGGACAGCCAACGGCTGTCCAGGCATGCTGGGAGTTGTAGTTTTGCAACATCTGGAGGTCTGCAGGTTGAAGACCACTGCATAGGAGGTAATACTCACGTGTCCCCGCCGCTCCGGACCCGTCACCGCTGCCCTGGATGTCGCTCCATCGCTGTCGCCGTGTCCCCGTCGCTCCGGAACGTCTCTGCTGCCAGCCGGGTATCCTTGCCCTCCGTCGCCGACGCACTTACGCGATGACGTGATGACGAGGAAGGAGAGCGCCGGCCATACAGGGGATCCCTGAACGGAGAAGACACCGAGGAGGCAGGTAAGGTCCCTCCCGGTGTCCTGTAAGCACTAATCCGGCTATTCAGTCGGGCTGTTCGGGACCGCCGCGGTGAAATCGCGGCGGTCCCGAACAGCCCGACTGAACAGCCGGGTTAGTGTCACTTTCCCTTCAGACGCGGCGGTCAGCTTTGATCGCCGCGTTTGAAGGGTTAAAGGGTTAATACAGGGCATCACCGCGATCGGTGATGTCCTGTATTTGCCGCGGGTCCCGGCCGTTGATGGCCTCAGGGACCGCCGCGATAGAGGTGTATTCGCCGTATAAGACGCACTGATACGGTGAAAAATACGGTATATATATATATTTTTTTTTAAATGGGAAAGGGTGCGGGGGTGATTCAAACTTTTATTACTGAAGGGGTTAAATCACATTTCATCATCTTGAACAATGTATTGTATTTAGTCTGGTTGAAGTGCTATTATCAATGTTTAAAGAAGCACTCACAAAATGTGTTTTTTTTTTTTGTCTTATTTAGTGCAGCATAGGCCATTATAGAAGAATAATGCAAAGGTTATTGGGGGATATTCATCAAAACCTGTGTAGAAGAAAAGCTGACCAGTTGTCTATAACAACCAGATGGCTTCTTTCATTTCTTGTGTATGTCTTGTTCTTACCTGTTTTAGCTGATGTGGCAGGCATGGGTTTTTAGCCATATGGATTCCTATTTCCACACTGAAATGACTTGTAATGCTGCTATTAACAATATGGCTTTGATAAGAGGGGGTGGTGTCTTATCACTGCAGTCCCTCTTATTGGGCTGCTGGTGCTGGAGTTCAGCCAGGTGAAATGATTAGACTCATAGGTGGCTCGGGGCAGTTCACATTATGTGCAGTTTTTATATATGTAGGAGAAATTTATTTGAGCTATAATCACAGTTGAGGTGTTTTATGAAGATCTGGAGGCTTCAGTCTGTGTTCACATGTTGCATATGATGAATTTTTACTATGTTCTGGCCATGTTTTTGTATTGATTGTCTTGGTTGTTGTTGTGATATGAACTATTGCAGTGAAATAGTAACATTTTTCCATGATTTTGGGAAAACTACTTGTAAAAAGGTGGAAAAAATGCAAAATACAAGTGCTTCTTACAATCTTGTGCTTCTAAAAACAAATACAGTATACTACCTAAGAAGTTGTGTTTACCTTCACAAGTATTTTCCCCTTTAGATTATGAGGGCTAGGAAGTTGTTTGTTTTCTCCTAGTGGAATTGAAGATAAATCAAGTTTGTCCCCAAGTATTTCTTTTAGATATTGAGCGATTTTCCTTTGCTGTTGAATGTTGCAGTGGTTTTCAATAGACAGAATTACAGGATATCTACAATAAAAAATAAAAAGTTATATAAACATCAAAGATAAACTGCACAGTGATGTCATGCTTCTGCACACTCACACTACAGATACCAGCAAGTCTTCAGCCAAAGATTTAGTGGGCTGAGAGAAAAGGATGTCTTCTTGGTAAGATTTCTACAGAACTGCCTGTTTCTGCATTGTGCTGCTTATCAATTAAAATAAATAATATTTAAAGATTAGTGTCCCCTTAATGCATGTTTATATAGTAGCCCAAGAAGACATCCCTTATACAGATGGTTAAAAGCATTTATGTTACTGTAATAAAGTTGGTCATACACATTAGCTTAAAATTGGATGAACCGGCAGATTTTGGCAGGATGATGTGGCCTCCTGGCTCTCTCCCATGGCAGATATTGGGTGGGAGAGAAGGGTTGGCCATTTTGGATTTCAAAATGCCTGGTCCTTATGATGTTAAAGGGGTATTCCAGGAAAAAACTTTTATTTTTTTATTTTTATATCAACTGGCTCCAGAAAGTTAAACTGATTTGTAAATTACTTCTATTAAAAAATCTTAATCCTTTCAATAATTATCAGCTGCTGGAGTTGTTGTTTTCTGTCTGGCAACAGCGCTCTCTGCTGACATCTCTGCCTGTCTTGGGAACTGCACAGAGTAGAAGAGGTTTGCTATGGGGATTTGCTTCTAAACTGGGAAGTTCCCGAGACATCTTAGACAGAAAAGAACAACTCACGTTCAGCAGCTCATAAGTACGGAAAGGATTAAGATTTTTTAATAGAAGTAATTTATAAATCTGTTTAACTTTCTGGAGCCAGTTGATATATAAAAAAAAGTTTTTAAGGAGATAAACCACTGCTGTTAGTCTAGCAATCGCTCTGCGCATTCAGAATAGATGCACACTTGGCAAAGCCAAGCATACATGTGTATGTAGGGAGCAGGAAAGATAGCTGTCAGTTGAACATACAGTGACGGTAACTGAAATGAATGACCAGTAAATGGTAGATTATTGCATTTTCACTATAGTACTGTACATAATGTAATCCATCTGGTCTTTTGCATATGATTAAAACTGCATTTTGGAAAGTCTTCCAGTGCAATGTTGGAGTGCTATCTACAGTAATACTGGTACCACTCCATGAGTGTGAATTAAAAGTAACATTTGAGTTCATTCAATGTGTAACTCAGTTTTATAAAACTTTAAATGTATGACAGGTGATTTTATTATATCAGTCTAAAATGGGGGAGTAGGGTATAAGGGGGGTGTAGCTGTGCGGTGACTAAAGGGTGCTTGTTAACCCTTGCTATTCGTGACGCCAGGGTGAGGGTTCCTCAGTAATGCTTATCCTACCGCCACCCTTCCCAAAAGCGATAGGTAGGTAGATAATAATGGAATGTCCACAACCGGAGAGTTTTCTGAAACAGGTGTAACTTTTACTGAAGATTTTATGCAAGCTTCATAACCGGAACAGTCTCTATACATACAACTGCTTTCTTTGGAGATTGACAAAGGTTGGGACATTAGCAAATTAGAGTCTGTTCAGGACGCCGGGCGTATGCATACGCTCTGCATCCCGAGTCCTTAAGGACGTGGGGCGTATGCATATGCCCGTGGGAATTCCGGTCCCCGCCGCTAGCCGGTTGGGGACCGGACCTAAAAGCCTGCTGAAATCATTCAGCAGGCATCCCGGCACATCTCCCAGAGGGGTCCTGAGCCCCGATCATCCTGAGGGCTAGAAATGAGGTCACAGTGCTGCGATCTCCTCCTATCCCCTGCCATTGGTCAGAACTGAGTCTGACCAATGGCAGAGCAGGACAGTGGGTTGCTATGGCAACCCCCCGTTCTGCCCACCCCTGGATGTCAAGGGGAACATGGACAGAAGATGGAGGCCAGTATCTGGAGGAGAAGATGCCTGGAGACACCCGATCTTCGCTGGAGACTGCTGGATCCTGGCTCAGGTAGGGAAACTACGGTGGGGGGGGGGGGGAATTGAAAGTTAAAGTAAAGTGATCTTTACTGTGGCAACCACTAGGAAGGTCAAACTGCAACTCCCAGCATGCCCAGACAGCCAAAGGCTGTCTGGGCATGCTGGGAGCTGTAGTTTTGCAATGTCTGGAGGCGAGTGGCGGGGAACGGAGATAAGATTTAAAACTTAAGGATTGGGGATGCAGGGCATATGCATACACCCTGCGTCCCCAAGAGGTTAATTCCAATTTAGTAATAGACATGAGCAACTAGTTATGCACAATTTTCTCTAGTTGGTGTTTTTAGCAAGACCATAGCCTTTCCAGACTGGAGAAATGCTTTCTTCATGTTTTAGTAAAATAAAAATAAATAACATACTCATTTTTAACAAACGCATGCTTGTTGATGGCCTCCACAACATCTTTAAAAGGGATTTTTGAGGTGAGTGTGTATCCATGGTGCACAACAGGCTCTCCATCTGGTCCATCCCAACAGTCAACTGTTGAAAAAGCAAAATAGAGAAGATTAAATTACACTGAAAGTACAATGTAGAACAAGAAAAATACCCATAAATGCCAGTAGGACTATAGCAGAATTCATGGTAGCAACATATTGGCATATAAAAGGCTGCAGTGAACAGTGATTTACTGTACGATTAGCTCTTGTAAGCTTGTAAGCAAATCTCAATGGTTTTGATACATTCTGACAGATATTCATCTGATAATTTTTATTTACGTATAGGTGATCATAGACAATAAATATTTCTTTACTACACAAAAGATTGTAAGCAGATTCCACAGAAATTGTGAAAATCAGATAACAAATATATAATGTCAATGGCCACCCACATTTTATGCAGAGGTTAAAATAAATCCCTGATAGACACCACTGGCCCAACTTATGTCAGAAACCATACAGATCCGATATATTCAGTGTAGTCACATAGACATTAGATTAAAGAAAACTACTCCAGAATAAGTGGAATCTCTAGACAAATAACCATTGTCTAAACATACATACGCACACACACACATATATATATATATATATATATATATATATATATTACAGTTAAAACTAGTTTTTAGTTAAAACTAGTTTTCTCTAGTGAAAACTAGCTTTGACTGAATGCCTTTGTAAAAACTAGTATTGGCTGCTTTTCCCTAGTGAAAACTAGTTTTGACTGAACGATTTTGTGAAACCCCAGTTTTTACTAAACACCTTCGTATAAACTAGAATATTTACTGAACGCCTTCGTACAAACTATAATACTTACTGAACGCCTTAGAATTTATGCCTTTGTGAAAACTAGAATTGACTTTTTTTTTGCTTGAGGTTGTTTTTTTGTGACATATTGTACTTTATATTAGTAGTGAATGTTGTTGATACATGCAATGTTTTTTTTTTGGCATTTTTCTAGATTTGAAATTCTCTACTTGTAAGAGAGATAGTCATGCCAAATAAATCGTTATTAGGGATGTCCCGATACAGACCGAGTGCGAGTACCAATAAAGTACTCACAGATACCAATTTCGATACAATTTTAAAATATATATTTAAAAAAACGCAAAAAAAAACATAATGAATGTACAAGTAAATTCCCCAGATAACTGTCCCATAAATGAAAACCCTCATATAAGTTATGTAGGTAGTAGGTAGCCCCCCTATTAGCTTGATAGTTTGTCTCCATAATAGCTTGTAGATAGTAGATAGCTTCCCACATTAGGTAGAAAGCAGAAGTACCCCCACATTAGGTATCCAACAGATGTCCCCCACATCAGGTATCCAGCAGAAGTCCTCCACATTAGGTACGCAGGAGAGGTCCCCCTATATTAGGCAACCGTTCCCTCATAGTTGGCAGCAGTTCCTCCATAGTTGGCAGCAGTTCCCCCATAGCAGGCAGCAGTACCCCCCATAGGAGGCAGCAGTTCCCCCATTGTAGGAAACAGTTCCTCCATAGCAGGAAGAGAGTTTCACCCCCTCCCCTCTGGCATACATAACTCCTGTGGCTCTTCTTTCTTTTTCCCCTCTCGGCTCCAGCGGGGTGAAGCAGTCGTGGTGGTGGTGGTGGGGGGGGGGTCTCGAAGCAATATGGCTGGCTATCAGCAACCATCTAACTAGGCAGAGCGCTACACGTTCCACAACTGCCAGTATCTGCATGACGTACATGTACATCACAGGTCGGGAAAGCCTTCCATGACATACTTGACAAGCCAAGATTGCTGAGTCTATGGCAGTGTTTCCCAAGCAGTTGTTTCAAAACTACAACTCCCAGCATGTCCGGACAGCCTTTGGCTATCTGAGAATGCTAGGAGTTGTAGTTTTGAAGCAGTTGGAGGCACCCTGCTTGAAAAAACTCTGATATAAGGACTCACTCAGCATCTGGCATTTGGGCCACTTGTCTTTTTATTTGGGGAACAGGCCCCAAATTCTTTAATTTAGTGATGCCCCTGGCTGTCAGCATATAACAGAAGTCAAAATCACATATCTTGTAAAGTCCTGCACTGCCCGTAGCTCTGTAATATCCCACATCTGGTCAGCTGTTTTCCCCCCCCCCCCGAACTTTGCCATCACAGAATATTTTTTTTTTTTTTAAAGTAGAAATATTTGCAGAAAAATATAATGGTGTCCCTTGAAGTGAAGCACCATAAAAGTTTATGAACTCCTGGTCTTGTGCAGAAATCCGCAGAGACTCCTAGCACTGATGCTGTAAATACATGCACGCTCGCTCCTGGCAGGAGCCTGCAAATTGCCTTGGTATTTTAAAAATCCTGCTGCTGGACCAATATCATGGTTAAGTATGATTTAACTGTCTGGGCTCCACTGTTTTACTCTCGGGCTGTGGAGGTTGTCAACATGGGGATATCCCACAATTCTACTATATTTTTATAGTAATATATTTGACATATAGGAAACGTGTATCAAGTTTTATTGAAATACCTCCAGCTGTTCAGAACTTATGCTGGAACATACAAAAACATCAGAGATGAGCAAAGTTTTGAAAAATTCAATTCGGGCGAATTCTCCGAAAAAAATTGGTTCGCTCCGGATTTATTAGCAGCGAACCTGTATTAAAAATAGCTATTTCTGGCCTACAGAGAACCTCAACAGGGGTGTAAAACACTTTGCCTTGCTGTAACATGCATAGGGTGTGTGCTTGGTTAGAGAAATATTAAAGGCATCGCTATTAAAATCACTGATGCAGAGCAGCACAATGACAGAGCCTGGAGGTTGCATCAGTATGAGGGGACCATATAGTGGCTGAAAGACACAGCGTGAAGGTGGGGGCAGCATGAGGAGACCATAAAGTGCCTGAATGTCACAGCAAGGAGGTGGCGGCAGCATGAGGAGAACATATCGTGGCTGAATGATCCAGCTTGGAGGTGGGAACAGCCTGACGAGACCATAGGGCCTCACAATTGAAAAGATTAAAGATATTTTTTAACATTTAAATTGAAGATTTCAAATAGATGAACCTAAAAAGTTTTATTTAATGTACCAGCAGCATGAGGAGATCACATGGCTGTACAGTGACACAGCCTGGAGGTGGCGGAAGCCTGAGGAGACCATATAGTGGCTGAATGACACAGCCTGGAGTTGGCGGCAGCATGATGAGACCATAGGGCCTCGCAATTGAAAGGATTAAAGATATTTTTTAACATTTAAGTTGAAGATTTCAAATAGATGAACCTAAAAAGTTGTATTTAATGTGCCAGCAGCATGAGGAGACCACATGGCGGCACAGTGACACAGCCTGGAGGTGGCGGAAGCATGAGGAGACAATATAGTGGCTGAATGACACAGCCTGTAGTTGGTGGCAGCATGAGGAGACAATATAGTGGCTGAAAGACCCAGCCTGGAGTTGGCAGCAGCAAGAGCAGACCACAAGTGGCTGAATGACACAGCCTGGAATTGGGGGCAGCATGAGGAGACCATATAGTGGCTGTATGACATAGCCTGGAGGTGGCGGAGGCATGAGGAGACCATGTAGTTGATGAAAGAGACAGTCTGATGGTGGCAGAATGAGACAGTCTGGAGCTGTCATCAGCATGAGGAGAACATATGGTGGCAGCATGTGACAGCCTGGAGGTGGCATCAGCAACATCAGGAGTCCTGAAAGTGACCCGGTGACATAGTGGGGCGGTGGCAATACCAGTACCCGGTGACGAAGTTGGGTGAAAAAGGACAAATTGGCATCAGATGTGTGGCATCAGGCTGGTGGCAGGATCAGAATAGTAGCTGAGGCAGGTAGGCAGAAGAAAATGGTCTCTCTTGTAAAAGTGTTAAAACTTAACTCAATATTATTATTAGGATAAAATATATGTAGCCACATTTTTTTTTAAATCAAACAAAAGGAAAGGTGTGCAAAAAATACTGTGTGCCACCTACACCACCAAGTATTGATGTGATGCAAAGATCTCTAAAAGGTAGAAGGGAACAATGTATGGTCCATTGTAACTGGTGGGGGTAAAAACTTCCCCTGTAAGGCCCTTCTCTCGCATTATTAATTCCCTTCTTGGCAAGTGTTACTCGCCCTTAAAAGGGCGGCCCCACACAGGAAACTCTCTCTATTTCCACCTAAAAACCCTTTGAAATGGCAATGTTTGTAGGGGGAAATAGGGAGAGGTTCCTGTGTGGGGCCGCCCTTTTAAGGGCGAGTAACAATTGCCAAGAAAGGAATTAATAATGCGAGAGTAGGGCGTTACAGGGGAAGTTTTTACCCCCACCGGTTACAATGGACCATACGTTGTTCCCTTTCAACGTACACACAGTGTTTGTTGCACACCTTTCCTTTTGTTTGATTTAAAAAAAAATGTGGGTACATATATTTTATCCTAAAAAATAATGCATATCATCAATACTTACTTGTGGTCTGATGTGGAGGAATGTCTGTAACTGGGGAGCAGCACCTTAAATATGTTTTGTGAAGTGTTGGTGTAGCAGCATGGTGATGCATCAGGCATTGGTAGGTGGAAATCCTGGCTCATCCATGCCTGATTCACCTTCACAAAGGTCAGACGACTTCTCCTTGGGGTTACTATGGCCCCCGCCGTACTAAACACCCACTCTGATAGCACACTACTGGCCAGGCAGGACAGCTTTTCCAGGGAAAACTCTGCTAGTTGCGGCCACAAATCAAACTTGGCTGCCCAGAAGTCCAGCGGATCTTCAATGTGTGTTGGCATGGTCATGTCAAGGTACGTCACCACCTGCTGGTTCAGGTCCTGCTCCAGGTCTACCTGCTGCTGATGAGTTGCTTCACTATGTGGGTGAAGCTACTCATCAGCGACTGTAGACACATCAGCGACTATAGACAAGGTGAGTGCTAAGGGCCCCCTGAGTCAGACCTGCGAGAGGATGGACGATGTTGCAGATAGGCATCGGCCAACTAATTACATATGTCTCTGTAGTAGGTCAGTTTGTCCTCCCGCTCAGTGGGTGTAAAAAAGGCCACCATTTTGTGCTGGTAGCGAGAGTCCAATAAAGTGGAGAACTTGAAGTAATCCCGCTTCCGAATGGTGATAATTCGATGGTCACTATGCAAGCAAGTGAGCATGCATCGTACCATTTTTGCAAGTGGCTCGGAGGGACTCCCTGCCTCCATCTCCACTGTGGCTGTGAGATGTAGGCGCCACGTCTCCAGTGCCCTGACCAGGGAGACCATGGAACTTCGGAGAGAACGGGAATTGTGCTGATCAGGGAGAAGTCAATCACGGTGTGTACATCAAGATAAAATTCCTTTAATGGTTAAGGTGCAACGCGTTTCACTGCGCAGGTGCAGCTTCCTCAGGCAACCGTATTGTAGTAAATGATGCAGTGAAATGACATTGTTCATCCCGTAATCCTGGCGATTGCAAATGAGACTATGTTGGGGGATGCCGTTCTGCCGCTGCAGCTCAAGAAGGGTGTGATTTGCAGTATATGAGTGGCTGAAGTGCATGTAGTTTCCTTCCAATTGTTAGGATGTCTTGCAGATGGGGGGAACACTTCAGGAACCGCTTGACAACCAGATTGAACATGTGTGCCATGCAGAGCGCATGTCTCGGGCTTGTCGCAGCGCAGACAAGATGTTCTTCCTCTTGTCGGTCACCATGGTTCCCATTTGCAGTTTTCGTGGAGTAAGCCATGATTCAATTTCTTATTGAATGACTTTTAGCAGTTCCTCCCGTGTGACTCAGTTCGCCAAGACAAACCATGTGAAGAACAGCGTGACACTGCCGTGCCCTGCACGCATGGTATGCTGGAGGGGTACTGAGACATGTCCCTGCAGTGGAGGCTGAGGACACGGTGGAGGATGAGGAGGTGGAGTTGCATACTTTCACAGGGCCAACAGCCTGAGAGCGTGGAGGTGGAAGCAGCGTGGCCTGTCCAAGTTGCTGTTGTGGCTATCCAGGAACCACATTCACCCAGTCGGCCGTAAAGAACATGTATTGTCCCTGACCGTAGTTGCAGCTCCACACATTGTGCTGCTGTACACTTTGGTACATACCGACAGGCTAAAGGACTGGCCCACCTTCTGTTCCACAAAATTGTGCAGGGCTGGTACAGCCTTCTTCACAAAGAAATGACGACTTGGGACTCTCCATCTCGGCTCGGCATAAGCCATTAGAAAGGTGCAGAGTCCACCACTTGAAAAGGGAGGGACTGCAGCACCAGCAACTTGGACAGGAGCACATTCAGCTTCTGCGCCGTTGGATGAGTGGGCGCATACTATACTGTTGTCTCTTGGACATGGCTTCGCGGATGGATTGCTGGTGGAATGACTGACTCAAAGTAGGAGGATCAGGAGCATCTGGAGCGACAGAAGATGAATATGACACACAGCTCCCTTCGGCTGCTGTAAAAAAGCTTTTCTGTGCAACACACTGCTCTCTGTCCCTCTCTCTGCAATAGAACGCTGATGTGACTGGGAGGTGAATCGCTGCTGTAAAAAAGCTTTTCTGTGCAACACACACTACTCTCTGTCCCTCTCTCTCTGTAATAGAACGCTGATGTGACTGGCCACAAGATGGCTGCCGATTATAGAGGGCTGTAACATCACAGGGGTGGCTGGCTGCTGATAGGCTGCATGTGATTAAGGGTGATCCTGCCGACCCTTGTTCCCGCCTTCCCAGGATTCCTTTCCCCATGTCCTCACATGTGGATCCGCCATTTTAGATGCCTGGCCCCAGGAGCCTGGACCACACTAAATGGAGTTTAATGAAGAGATTTGAGCGATAGAATCGCAGCGATATTCATTAGAATTTGGATTCGTCAGATTCTATTCGCTCATCCCTAAAAACACATATATGTAGACGTTGGGACACCCCACATGGGACTTCAGGTAAATCATCTGACCTTATTACTCTTGGACTGCGAAGATTGCCCAGATGATTTATACATTCAGCCACCGAGTGGACATCATGGTAAAGTATTATTTAACTGTCCAGCAGGCAGTTGCACAGAATAATTATCAAGGCAGGGAGTGGAGACGGGGCAAGCAATGAGAGGAGACCAAGTGGGCAGCGGGAGAGAAGACTTATTGTGTGCTAAAAGAAGAGTGAGGGGAGAGAAGACATCAGTGTATGGGCAGGGAGAGGGCATAGCAGTGTTGTTGCAGTGAGGAGTGCCTAGTATCATACTAGGTATGTTGTTATTACACACACAGTTCACTGTTAATTATAAAGGTTTGATCTTTTTCATTTTATTATTTATTATCTTCCTCTGGATCAACTCAGTAGGAACTCATTAGGGTTATAGGTTGAACTTGATAGACCCTGGTCTTTTTACAACCTTATGAACTATGTAACTATGTTAGTATATTATGCATACCTTTTTATTACTAGAAAATCTTAACAGCTAATTGTCCTGTTTTATTACAAAGATTAATTTCTGCTAATGAAGCTGTATTACTCAGCCCAACAAAACAACAAACCATAATTACAACATTAACAGGATTCATTACTAAGCAAGTTATAAAACAATTAACCTGCCTATTGATGTAAGCTATGGATGGAACATGTTATTACACCTATAACAATATAATATAACAATTACAATAATTAACAATAATAACAGATAATTAGCTGTCCCAAATGGTGCAGGACCCAACCAGAGGGGGAGCCCTACTGAACTTACCGTATATACTCGAGTATAAGCCGAGTTTTTCAGCACGATTTTTCGTGCTGAAAACACCCCCCTCGGCTTATACTCGAGTGAACTCTCCACCCGCAGTGGTCTTCAACCTGTGGACCTCCAGAGGTTTCAAAACTACAACTCCCAGCAAGCCCGGGCAGCCATCGGCTGTCCGGGCTTGCTGGGAGTTGTAGTTTTGAAACCTCCGGAGGTCCGCAGGTTGAAGACCACTGCGGCCTTCGACATCATCCAGCCCCCTCTCACCCCCTTTAGATCTGTACAGTACTTGCCTCCGCTCGGCGCTGGTCCGGTGCTGCAGGACTGTCCGGAGAGGAGGTCGTCCGGTGGGATAGTGGTTCCGGGCTGCTATCTTCACCGGGGAGGCCTCTTCTAAGCGCTTCGGGCCCGGCCCCAGAATAGTCACGTTGCCTTGACGACGAAGCAGAGGTACGTTCATTACCAACGTACTTCTGCGTCATCGTCCAGGCAACGCCTCTATTCCGGGCCCGCAGCGCGGAGAAGAGGCGCCCCCAGTGAAGATAGCAGCCCGGAACCACTATCCCACCGGATGACCTCCTCTCCGGACAGTCCTGCAGCACCGGACCAGCGCCGAGCGGAGGCGAGTACTGTACAGAACTAAAGGGGGTGAGAGGTGGCTGGATGAAGTCGAAGGCCGCAGTGGTCTTCAACCTGCGGACCTCCGGGAGGTTTCAAAACTACAACTCCCAGCAAGCCCGGACAGCCGATGGCTGCCCGGGCTTGCTGGGAGTTGTAGTTTTGAAACCTCTGGAGGTCCGCAGGTTGAAAACCACTGAGGGCGGATGATGACAAGAGGATGATGAAGGAGGGGGTGTGGGATGATGAAGGGGGGTGGGGATGATGACAAGGGGATGATGAAGGGGGGTGTGGGATGATTACAAGGGGATGATGAAGGGGGGGGGGTGTGGGATGATTACAAGGGGATGATGAAGGCGGGTGGGGATGATGACAAGGGGATGATGAAGGGGGGGTGTGGGATGATTACAAGGGGATGATGAAGGGGGGTGGGGATGATGACAAGGGGATGATGAAGGGGGGGTGGGATGATGACAAGGGGATGATGAAGGGGGGGTGGGATGATGACAAGGGGATGATGAAGGGGGGGTGGGATGATGACAAGGGGATGATGAAGGGGGGATGTGTGGGATGCGGACAAGGGGATGATGACAGGTGATGATGATGAGGGTCTGGATGATGACAGGTGGTGATGATGATGAGGATGTTAATGACGGGGGTCTGGATGATGACAGGGGGGATGATGTATTTCCCACCCTAGGCTTATACTCGAGTCAATAACTTTTCCTGGGATTTTGGGTTGAAATTAGGGGCCTCGGCTTATACTCGGGTCGGCTTATACTCGAGCATATACGGTAATATTAACCAACAGACCTGACAGAGTAACTACTGTGCAGGTAAGAGAACACCTAGGATATAATGATCACAATTTAATAGATTATAACTTTTCCTTCAATAATAAAAAGGTTAAAATGAGAACTGTATTTACAGAGGAAAATGAAATGCCAAATAAAATACAGTCGTTTAAGATAAACTCCCCAGTTAATGTCTCCTGTCTAACACAGAAAAAGTAGAGTGCCGCCTAAAAAAATAAATAAATAAAAATAGACAAATCATTAGGTGCAGATGGCATTCATCGCTACGTTCTAAGAGTGCAATGAAAAAAGGAAAAAAAAGGGCACTCTCTGGAGTGCTGTTTATAGAAAAAAGCGAACGGAACCCACCGTCTAGTACTGTCACACCTGATCCGTTGGAGTGGTCCAACGGAACAAGCGAGACCCTGTGACGGTAGTGCGGTGGGTAGGATATGTGCAGTGTGCAGCTCACTTTCCCTATTTCCGTATCCACAGGGGTACGGAAAAGTAGAGGTGGAGTGAATGGAAAAAAGGAGGGAATTGGGTGGAGCGCTTCTGCTGGAAATGACGGGACTCGGAACCCACAATAGCACAGGACGATATTTATTAAAAGATTTCGGACTCTTTTAATAAATATTGTCCTTTGCTATTGTGACGTTCTGAGTCCTGTCATTTCCAGCAGAAGCACTCCACCCAATTCCCTCCTTTTTTCCATTCATTCTACGTTCTAAGAGAGTTACGCTATGTAAAAGACAGACCCCTATTTGTAATATTCAAGGACAGGGTCTGTTCCCCAGGACTGGTGCATAGCAAATGTGGTGGCAATATTCAAAAAGGGGCAGTACAGAGATCAGGGGTTATTTACGGTAAGAGCAGTGAGGCTGTGGAACTTTCTGCCAGAGAACGTGGTCATGGTTAACTCAATAAAAGAGGGCTTGGGTGTATTTCTGGAGAGTAACAACATGTTATGGATACTTGATTTATAGGAACAGAATGTTGATTCAGGGATTTATTCTGATTAGTTGAAGTCAAGAAGGATTTTTTCTTTTGCTGTTATGGAGCAATTGGCATAATCCTCATAAAGGTTTTTTGCCTTCCTTGGGATCACAGAAGGGGCACAAGGGACATAAGTTGAATTTAATGGACTCTGGTCTTTTTTCAACCTTATAAACTATGCAACATTGTAATACAGTGTACCCAAGTATCTGTTACGCAAAGGTGGTCATAAATATTACAATAATAGATATTTGTTGGCTGCCCATTAGATTATAAACAGATTTCACAAGAATTGTGTGAATCTCCTAACACAAATCTAATGCCTATAGTTGTATTATGGCCATCTCAATTCTATGTGGAGGTTCATATAAAGACGACCATACACATTAAAATTGGTGAGCTGCAGATCTCAAAAAGATTGGCCAACCAACAAATGTGTTCGGGACCTTCTGACTCTCCTTTGATATCTGAAAGCAAATTCAGTATCAGCTACCTGAGCCTTTTGTTCACGTGGATATAAGCCATTACCAGATATTGGTCTGATAGCAGCTTTTTTGCCTTCTCCCTGTTATGAGTATAAGAACACTTGGTTCAGTCAAATGTGCATATTTACCAAGGGACGGTAAATTTAGATTACAGCTATCCAAACTGTATGGCCAGTTTAAAGGTATAATGTTTCTCTTGAGGAGAGTGTCACAAAAATGTGACATATATGTCATTCATGCTGTGCTCAGATTTCTGGGAAGAAGGCTATGCAAAGCAGCTCTCTAATGCCACCTTTTGGAGGTAGCTCTCTTTCTGGAGTGTTTTCTGGCTTGGCTTTAATCCCTAGTCATGTTGTAAAGCTTTTTGTTTTGGACACAGACACGGAAAGGTGACATCAGAGATCTGGTTTGAACATCCTTCTGGCCAGATTAAGACAATGGCAGACACAACTGACCCTGGGTCTAAAGGGATAATATCAAACAGATTTTGAAGCATCTTTTTAGTGACCTTTTCTTACCTAAGGTTTACTCCTTTTTGGTAAGAAATCTGTTATTCCACATGGTTAGAGAATATTCCCTGATCTTCCTTGTTCTCATATTGATTTGCAATCTTACTTCATTGTAGCTTAATTTAGCTCAGCAATATTTTCTTTTATACTTTATCCTGCTTTCCTACTTTCTGTACTCTACGTTTCTTTTAATTATCTTTTTAATAACATTTTAAAAACTAAGTAGAAGTGCAGTTTGAAAACAAAAAGGTCAGATTTTTTTTCCAACTATGTCCACATCAGAAAATTTCAGTATATCACTGGTATATCCCCCCCAAAAAAATCCAAACCTAAAGTTTAACTTTTGTTTAAAATAGCTATTTGCAGTGGCTAAGTACTAGGATCTTTTAACTGTCACAACACTCGGTAGGGTATCTAAAAGATGATTAATTTCAGTCTGAGAAAACCATACAAAAGGAGTGTAGGAGTTGACACAAAAGCAGAGGCGTAATTTTTAATTTCTGGACCCTGATGCTAAATGTGCAACAGGGCCCTATGTGCCAATTACAATACTGGTCTCTTATGGGGCAGATGTGTTTTGGGGCCCCATTAAACACCAGGGGCCTGGTGCGACTGCTACCTCGGCAAACCCTATAGCTACGTCCCTGGTCCTACTAACTCCTCCTAGATAGGATCCAAAATACTCACAGTAATTCTAGACATATCTTTTTCCTACTAGGTACACTAATAAATGCATAATACCTGCCAGGGCTATGAAAAACACCCAGAGCTGCCGAAATCGTTAAGCCAGGGGCAGGGGAGCTTGGGGATAGGGTGCAAACAGTATAAAAGAATGATGCAATAGGCTTATAATGAAAAATCCAAACTATACAAAAAACTGTATACAATAAACAAACAAAAAAGCCTGCTTGGCCAAAACTGAATTTTATGCACAAAAACATAGATCAAGTTCAAAAAAAGAAATTATATAATACTCAATATCCCCACATGTTTTGGCAGCATACACTTCCTCAGGGAACAAAGGTTGAAACAAATGACATTACTCAGATGGTCTACAGGATCATAAGATAACGTGCACTGCCTTTGCGGTATGTGATCATGAGTGTAGTGATGGCACCAAGCACTGGTGTTCATCACAACACTGGAAAGGGTTATGCTAACATATACATGTATAGGGCCCATTCACTTTAATGTAGCCAACATCTACTGGTGACTAGGTTTGGTCTATTTTCTGAACATTTACTTACAGGACTTAAAAGTGCAGTACCTTTGTGTATCTCAATTACAAAAAATGTATACCATCTGAAAAAAGTCTTATTGAATACATTTTTTCATTAAATTATAAGCACCCGGCAGTATACACATATAGCTAAAACCATAGATTTTGGCACGAATGACCAACCATCTTAGGCTAATAAGGATCGGGAAATTTGATTCTAACTGTATGCTACTTTTGTTCCTGGGGAGATAAGCCATGGCCAGAGGTGTCTGGGAGTGGCTTATAACCTCTCTATTGAAACACAAACATGCAAGCTTGGTGAAGCATGCGTGTATATGGGGGGGATCAGGAGATCAGAGATCAGGAGGCAACAACTGTGTAATGTGTATGGGCAGTTTTAGATTAACAGCTAGTCCCTTTAAAATAACAATAACAATATAATGCACCTGTTCTGTCCTCTGTACTAATAACATACCTTCTATACATCGGCAGCCATCTTGTAGCACCCAGGCATACATATCCACTTTTGACTGTGAAAGAAGTTGGTCCCCAGTTAAATAAGTATTATGAGATGATGCAATGTAATAGTTGCACAAAGGCTGCTCCATATCCTGGAAAATTTCACCATGCAAAGGGTTAAATATGTCGCCTGCTGGGCTTCTCATGAAACTGGTAAAACCTTTTGGGAGAAATAAAACAAATCACTGTTATTTTCATTGTTAAGAAATACAATAATCATAAATTATCAAGATTCAATGTCTGCAGCAAACATGCTGGGAAATAGCAAAGTCTAACATGGAGACTGAGTACATTGTGTGACAAACTAAAGTGTCTCTTACAAAGCAAATAGCGCACCATCACAATACATGGCACCGTTGGCAACTATTCTGCGTAGAACTCCTTACTGCTTTCATATCAAACATTATATAAAATGTAAAGCTGATATAGCTATAAACATCTTAATATAGTGGGTACACAACGAGGTTGTGATATTGTCACAATGTTCTTGCAGATTGCACAAGATAACACAACCCTCAGATCTCTGTGGGATCCCTCTTACTCTATTTCCTAGCCTCGATTACCTCACTATTTTGTGTTTCCCAATATACTTTAACTTTAATGTGTTTAAAATTATACTGTACAGTATTTTCCAGCAAAAATCACCCACTGAATAAAACTTTTTGTCACATGTTCAGTCATTTTTAGTTAGATGTTTTTTTCATCAACAATGTATGTCCATCATTACAGATACTTTACAGTCATCATTGCTATTTCCTAGTAACAATAACCAACTGAATACAACTTTTAATACTTTGAATGACAAAGGAAATAACCCTGAGGAGTTTTCCGGATTAGATCGATTGTTCCTTAAACAACTCTTCTGCATATAAAAGATGGTGTACTTTACAGTGTTCAATAACTGTTCATCACTTATTGTGTATGACGATGGGTTTGCAACCTGGTATCATTAGTTAAGTCACTTTTTATGTTCTTATTGTAAAATGTAAATACAAGAATTATAGTTTCAAAACATTTCAACACAAAATCACTTCAGAGTGCTCCAGCATCAGGAAGTTCACCAGAGAGGGGTTGCTGGGGTCCATGTGACACATCTCAGCCAATCACTGGTCACAGTGGTGTCCTCCCTCAGTCTGAGACTGGCTGAGCGACACTGGGCCCCAGAACCAGGAAGTGGAGCATGGCAGACAACCCAGAGAAGAGATACCGAAGGCTGCAGGGATCTAGTGAGAGGTAAGTATAGTTTTTTTTGTGGCAGACTAGGCATGTTGTTAAAACAAACTTTTTTGCCGGATTATCTCTTTAAAATTTAAGGGGAATGTATTGCCTAGATTTATTTTTATTTTTTTTTACTGATTAGAAAAAGATACTGAAACATGATCTTTTTCTATTTTGTTTCCATTTCCTGACTGTAATTTTATTTTTTTATTTTTTTTGCACAATATTATACAGGCTGCAATTTTCCTTAAAGGGGTACTCCCATGGAAACCTTTTTTTTTTTTTTTTTTTTTTTTTTTTTAATCAATTGGTGCCAGAAAGTTAATCAGATTTGTAAATTACTTCTATTAAAAAATCTTAATCTTTCCAATACTTTTTAGGGTTTGTATACTACAGAGGAAATGGTTTTCTTTTTGGAACACAGAGCTCTCTGCTGACATCATGACCACAGTGCTCTGTGCTGACATCTCTGCCCACTTTAGGAACTGTCCAGAGCAGCATATGTTTGCTATTGGGATTTTCTCCTACTCTGGACAGTTCTTAAAATGGACAGAGATGTCAGCAGAGAGCACTGTGGTCATGATGTCAGCAGAGAGCTCTGTGTTCCAAAAAGAAAATAATTTCTTCTGTAGTATTCAGCAGGTAATAAGTACTGGAAGGATTAAGATTTTTTGCTAGAAGTAATTTACAAATCTGTTTAACATTCTGGCACTGGTTGATTTAAAAAAAATAAAGTTTTCCACGGGAGTACCCCTTTAAGCATTTTATTTAGCAGCATTTACTGCAAGCCCATGTGAATAGGCAACAATAGACTAAAGCTATCCCACTAATGTGAATGGGAAATGTTTCTTGGCATGCTCTATGACCTTTTCAGAGGTTATTCTGTGGTAGTGGTGGGGGTTGGTATTGGGGGGGGTTAGGCTGTGGACATCATCTATAGTCTTATTTATCTCCTGGTGTTGGCTTTTACTGTCCTCCTGCCTGTGATAAGAAGTATGCTGCTAAAAAGTGATCAGTACAGTGTCAGCTTAGTTTTAGGCTTCGTTTTGAGAATGAAAACTGCAAGATTTCCGCAATTTTAGGGTTGCGCCTATTGGTCATTGGCTATCGTCATTTTTTTAGTGCTTCTCTCAGACTACCCCGAATCCTAGCATGCCTCCCAGGGAGGTACTTAAGGGGTGCAGCAAATGTGCATATCACCCAGAGTATGGGCCCTGACCACAGAGTGGTTAAAACTGTTTCAGACCAAGTGCTTATTAACAAGGAAATTGTCATTTTAAAGGACTGCTCTCTTTTAGCCAATAACTTGCATCAGCAGGAAAATAGTAGTTCATTTAATATAGTTGTGGTGGCCCAGTAGAGGAGTTGCACCCCTGTACCCTAGCTGCAGACTCCATACAGTGTTCCCTGAGACCCCCTGCACTTGTGTTCTAACTAATACCTTAAATGCCTATGTTAGACCATATAATTTACATAAAATGTGTTATGCCTTGAAGACCTGTTGTCATGTGATTGTAACCCAGTGAGGTACCAGTGACCATGTGACCTAAGGGTGACCTATGGGACCCCTCCTAGTCTCCCCCCATATAAGCCCTGGGTGGAGCTAGCTCGCTCTCTTTTGCTCTTTGCTCTTTAAGTCTTTACTGAGTTGCAGTAAGGTCAAGTCCTAGGTGTGTGTCTGGAGTCCTAAAGAGGCCTAAAGTCTAACACACAGCCACAGATCCTAAAGTCCAGTACCCCACAGGTCAAGTCAAAGCCTGGTAAGCTACAGAAGTGTTACACCTATCTGACTCAGTAAAGCTGCCGTTGTTCCGTAGCTTGGTGTCAGAGTCATTATTTGCCCCCGTGCCCAGCCCAGGATCCAGCGGTATTCCTTTGGGTTGTATAGAGGATAAATTATGCCCTGGCATCACGAACACAAGGGGTTAATGCCATCTGCCCCTAGGGTAATCCCATCTGCCCTCATCACACTCTCACCACATAGTCCTTTATCTGATCACAGGTTATTTTCACCCTATAAACTTGCAGGGCACCAACTGTGGCCTCTCTGTACAAAAGAAGGGGGTTTATCTCTCTTACCCACTTCCACTAACATGGACCTTTTGACTTTGTCCCAGTGACTCCCAACAGTCACTGGGATGCAGGACTAGTTCCCACTTAGGCCATTATATCTCTCATGATGTAAAGAAATATAATACCCAATGGTCTAAGTGGGACTGAAGGGCTAACATAGTTCAGTAGGATCTGGTCTCTATGGCTCCCCAAATCTCTCAGAATGTATCTCTCACCAGACTGAAAGCCAATACTTAACAGGACATATTCCTTAGACTACACTCTATACTCGAGCTTTGCTGAACTGTACTGCTCTGGGACTTTTCCAAATGACAGACAACCCACACACAGGTTCTACTCATCATATCTCACAACTACAAACCAACATTGGCAACTTGTTAAACTCAGACCTACTTACACTACGAGGTCACAGCAAATTTCTCTGCCAATCACTACCCTTCAATAATCCCTCACTAGCCTTTTCCTACCAGCATTATGGGAAAGTATTTTAGACAACACATTGCTTCCAACTACTTTAGCATCAGGCTTTCCCTGTACCTAATCTGACACTAGCACTTTCCCCTGCAAGCAACCTTGGCAGGACATGGCAGCACCGCTGTGTACTACAGTCCCTCAGGTCATTACAACTTGGTATATAAGGTACTTAGACAAGTGCATGGCACACACCAGCACATTATATGCACAACATTACAGCAAATACAAGACACTCTGCATACATGGTACCAAAGAAAATGATGGGTGTTATAATACAGTCTAGCTAAAAGTTGTTCAATAGGGTAGCAGAGGGCAGCGTCCCCTATGAGCCCAATAAGTGTTTTGTCAATAAAAGGGGTTGTCCAGTGAAAAAAATCTTATCCGGTATTCACCTGATCGCAGGAAGAAGGCAGAAGATTGGCGGCAGAAAGCAACTGAGCGGGAGCTGTGGGGGACTAGGGCTAGATAGTTTTTTTTTGTTGTTTTGTTGTATGTTTTTTATGGGTGTACATTATGTAAATGTGATATGCCAAAAATCTTTTATGTAAGGTAATGGGATAGTTTTTACACATCTCTCCCTTTTTTTACAACAATGTTAAATGATGAGAAGTGAATATCCCTTTAAAGGTTACAGTTAAATGTGGACATCTTATGTTTAGTTTACACATAGCAGATTTGTTACAGAAATTTCTGTTACTGTCCCATCCATCTAAATGAGGCTCGCAGTACAGAATTTTAGTTGTTGGCAACAAATCTGCGTGTCACAGTGTCAACAAAATCTGTAACATTTCAATACTATACTACAACTAGTCCGCCTTTAGCAAACCTCTATCCATATAAATGACTACATGTAAAATTTCAGGCAGAAGTTAAGTCTTTATTGTCAGTTCATACAGTACTGCAAAGCAGCATTGAATGTCTGAAATTTGACCTATTTTTTCTTTTTGTGCTAATGGATACAGCCGAGAATGTTAAATAAAGTTCGTTTCAAAATTAACGTACCATCTGTGACCTTGTTTTTACAACCTTAGGGCTTCTGCAACTACTGTAGCATTCAAAGAAAATAAGACAATAATTTCCAATTCATTAGTTAATAAAAAGTTCCAGAACATTCAGTAGCTGAAACGAAGCCTTTGCACGAAAGCTAGTGTACCCAAGATGCCTTGCCTGTCTGGCTTCACTTACAAATCGTAACTACAATATAGGCACAATTTAGAGTTTTGGAAGGCTGTTTAACATTCTGCTCCTCTAGACTTTCCAAAATGCTAACTGTTACATTAAAGGGCTTGTATATATGTGATGTTCCTAGGGGGGGGGGGGGGGGGGGATGGTTCTTAAAGCAGCACTCTGGCAAGCCCTATAGAAAATAAATGGAGTGATGGTCAAATAAACTGCTTCTCCATTAAATTGGGAAAAGAACTGATGTCTATTTTCATGGTCAGTTGGGGTTCCCAGAATTCACCCCCCCCCCCCCCCAGCTACTTATCCCTTAGCATAACCTCTTAATCATGGGATAAAAGACAAGACCAAGCCTTTAATTACAATGGGCAACAGCAATATCACTGCTCTACGGAACATAACACATGTAGTGCCGCAAGAGATCATGCAATAATACACACATAACCTTCTGTAAAACCTTTTCTTTTACATGTTTACAACCAGACTGAAGGAGTGGAGTTCTTTACCCATTGCACCGTTCCAGGTATGATAGCAAGAGGGCTGATAAAACATACATGCCAGTGTGTGAAAGATTTGTTTGCTAATGTCCTGCACCGTACAATTATTTATTCACTATCCCTTAACTTATTATACTTTGTGGCCATACAGATACATGGCTGCTCATATATTAGTTCAACAAAGTGAAAACTGCTGCTTGTAAAAGAGGACATTAAAAGGGGTACTCCGCCGAAAAACATCTTATCCCCTATCCAAAGGACTGGGGACCCTCGTGATCTCCAGGGATAAGATGTTTTCGGTGAAGTACCCCTTTAAGGGTCTATTTACACGTACAGTATCCTGCACAGATTTGATGCTGCAGACTTCTATGTAAACTAAATGACTGAACACAGCTTCAAATCCTGTGTATCAAATCTACGTGTGAATCGACCCTAAAGATGTACTCCGCCCCTGGACATTGTATCCCCTATACAAAGGATTGGGGATAAGTTGTCTGATCGCAGGGGGTACGGCCAATGGGACCACAGCCGTTGCGCCCCTCTCCCATAGACATGAATGGAGGGGGCGTGGCATCACAACCATGGCCGCCTGAAAATGGTGTAAAGTTCAGAACACTGGGGAGACATCAGACATCTTATCCCCTATCCTCATAATGAGGCTGAGGGAGTGAAAATCAGACTCAGGGGGTATGAATATGAGACTGAGGAGAAGCGAATCAGGCTTCATTAATGGAGGGAGACAGACAGAAGATCACGGGAGTCCCAGAGGTCAGTCCTAAACTGGACTACTCCATTAGCATATTACTAAAAAATGATGTTACACAATAATGGTGTGGTACAGAGGGACAATAAAGGTACTTTGTTAATTGGTGTCCCCTGCCCTTTTAGCCCATATGAGCGGCTTAGATTTTTCTAACCTTATGCCAGTTTCCCTTTAAGCAGTTTTTTATCATTTTTACTCTTATCATACTGCACAACTGTTTGTAGTACACATAAGAGGGTAACAAGATATAAATCCTACCTTCTATTCCCAGTACATTCTGTTCCTTGTTTTCTTCTGAAACTTCAAACTTCTGTATAATGTCAAGGCAGTATTCTGTCGTCACATTATTCATCTGTGTAGAGAAATGACAGCGCTGCTGTGAGTTGTTCTTTTCTAGTACACTGGGTGTTATTCCAGTGGAAAGTCTGGAGCCACGGCTATGGCTGAAATCCCTTTGATAAGACTTGAGATGCAGTGAACCGTAAATAAACTGTCAGCACACAAGTTATAAATATTGAATTTTAGGAGCACTCCAAAATATCTTATGTCTTTCTACTAAGAACATAAAGCTACAGATAACATGGCGGTTAAGATAGATTTGTCTATACATCAACGGCCAATGACGCATACTGTATAACTAAAAATAATACTAGAGGATTTAACATAATAATCTTAATTATTGTAACTGCAACACACACACATTGAAAGGTAAGGAAGCGTTCATACTGCCATATTGCCCCTACATTTAGTGTGTACGCTTCTGATGAACATGTTAAATGTTTCCATAGGGGTTAATTTATAAGAGGTCAAACTAGTGTCTTTATGGCCTCTGTCTGGCCAGTATACATTAGTTTACTGCAAAAAAACACTACACTTTTTCTATACAGCTTTTGCTGGTATGTACATTAAACATAAGCCAAAATTACAATGTAAACCTACCCTAAAATATAACAACTCTTGGAATGGTATAAATAATTGCATTAAAGCACTTGTTGTTTTTTTTTTCCTTAACTGTATTTTTATTTACTTTTCAAAAACAAATCTTTTTTGCTAACTTTCCTCGTATTGGTAAATTCTGTAACGTTTTTCTTTGTAAACTGTTGGATTTTTTTCTAAAGTTGTGTTATATTAATTGTAAAAGATTATAAAAAATGAGTGACACAGGGGCCACACTTTTTGTTTCCTGCAAAAAAAGCAGTATACAAGAATAAATGTAGCGATTAAATCGATATGATAGGGGTACACGGTTGGTGCACTGGTACCACAAAAATAGTGAACATAGCCATATTGGCAAACTTCTTATTCTTTATCCTTGTACAGTGATCTACCACCTAATACATAATTGCAAAGACTGGTCAATAAAAAAAATCATGAAAAACCCCTTTAAAAATGGTTCTGCATATGGAATAGTCCATTAGGACAATTTGATTATGTCTACTATAATGCAAAGTAAACATGCATGGTTTATGTCACAATTTGGATGTAGAATTTTTAGAATAAGTGTTAAGATTATTATTCGTTATTATTAGAGCACTTCTGCTCAAGATAGCAATTGCTATATTATCCATTTCCTTGTACTTATATATATATATACATATATATATATATATATATATATATATATATATATATATATATATATATATAAATCTTGATGGTAAGCACTTGGAAATGATTACACTAGCAAAGCTTTCAAAGAGATATTCTACCAGTAAAGGCCCTTGTACAAAGACCTATTATAGGTTGAATTATAGGAACACTTACTCCAGATAACTGGTTTCATGTAAAGGGGCAAGAATCAGGAGACGACCAAAAAAACTTTGTTCATTGACTGATCAGATTTTTTGTGCAGAAATGTAAATCAGTTATTGGCCAGACATTTCTCTGTGTAAATGGGGGATGTGCAGACTACAATAATGAACTGAAAAGTCTGCATGAATGATCCAGCTATTGTTCAGACCCAACCTGCAATTCATTGAGACATGTGATAGCTTAATCAGTTGTTAATAAACGGTCTTTATTGTTCAGTTTTCAGCATGTGTAAAAGGGTCTTAAGTCCTCACCCAGTGGTTAGACCCCCATCAATCTAGGAGTCCTCACTTCAGCCAGGGGATAGGTGATAACTAGTTAACTGTTATATGTAATTTGCTTAAGCCCCATTGACTTTACTGGAAGTTGTGTAGCACAGTGTAGCACCATAAGCTATGCCGTTTACGTAACTCTGGTGCGGTCATTCATTCACTTAACATGTAATCTCTCTTTCCCTTATATCTGTCTTTCAATTGCTTTCTCTCATGTCTCTTTCTATGTCATATCTATTTCACATCTATCTATGTTAAACAATGCAATACACTGGTTGGCAACAATATCTAAAGGATAAAACAAAACGACATACTGTAGTTGAGGATCTGTGACAAAATCTCTACTACGACCTGATTTATTTTTTCAGGACATTGCTGGATATCAGTTCATAGACAGATGGTACATTGACTGAAACAGATCTGAACTGAGGGAAATGTCTCGAATTTCAACTCTAGCTTATAAAAGAGAAATATGGAAGTGAAATAAACAATATTTGTCTATGGCTTACTGTGGTGGTGAGATCATTTTTAAAGTTGTTTGATTGTCTTTCAAGTGCTCTTTAATGTACTGTCCCATGTATTACTCTGATCCTGCGATTCATAATGTATATATTGCATTAGATGTTAATTTGCCACACTGCACAGCATTCATTTCCTCTTCTGATACTTATCTTTTGTTTATATCAGGCACATGCTAAGCTTTCGCTCCACTAGTGGCAAAAAACATGAGACCCCACTATGTGGCCAGATCATTTCCAAGACTATTCCTCAAAGATGCCCAGGTAACTTTGTAAACATGGCTATACGTTGTTCAAAGCTTTTGACTAAACACTGGTTCAGTGGAAATATTTCTCCTGACTCTCCCACAAACATGTACACTCAGCTGAGCACAAAGAAATCCCCCTTATATGATCCAAGTCCATAAATACACTTTAAATCACCGGTTATACCACTCAGAATTTGATCTAATTGGTCAGCTTTACGAGCATATACTGTACAACTACTCGATATCCAAAAGGAAACAAGAAACCACTCAATGACCAAGTTCGCATGCTGACAGATATTGTACGTTATAGTGCGCTTTAGCAAGAATGACCCCGTGGACCTGACAGTGCAATGACTCTCCCCTCACTGGTGCAGACGGTGCATCTCTTTCAGATACAGATGATTTCCCACCATGACCGATCCTTACCCAATACATATCAGTTGTAATACATTTAAAGTGCGTAACAAAAAGCCAACAAAATCATTTTTATACCTTTTGTTCCGCTTTTAGAAATTGGGCAAGTTCATCCACTGTTAAGTGATCTTTTTTATCACTGTAACTTAAGAGCAGCAGGTAGAGATCTCTCCGTAATGACATCATCTTGTAGAACACCGAGAACTCCTCAAAGGTTAATGTGCCCTGATTCTCATCCGTGTCTGCTTCCTGTAAAAGAAATGTTTTAGATCATAAACATGAAGTTCATGTTCATCAATGTATTATCATAATCCTTTCTTAGTTTAATCCATCTTTACCATCTATACCAGCAAGTGACCGGCTAATTGTGGGACTGATAACAGCTCATTAAAGTGAATCTAATGTGAGATAAATCCCTACCACATGTATAATACAAAAGTGTGTTCCCGAGTTGGGGTGATATACAGAACAAGATTATTCACACATAGTTTTGTGGTATGTACTGTAGGTCATAGAAGACCAATCATAATAATTATTACTCCTTTTTGTAAACAGCTGCCTGTCATATTGAATTGTTGCATCCAAAAGACTGCTTATTGAATAGTTCTGTATGTTCTGACTTTGTACAGGTGTGTGATTCTGTTTTATTGAAGGTGCTACAAGACACAGAGTCGAGAATCCCTGTGGCATTAGGATGTCTCCTGGGATGTCAGCCACAATGAATGTGCAGGTATTATCTTAGGTCTGGAGGAGCTTTCTACTGGCTGAGGCACACAAACAGTGACACCGATTTACTTTGCCACCCCTTCTTTAATAAATCACAAAAATGTGTATAAGAAATACATTTCATATAAAAATTTGATTTAAACACCAGGTCATTTTCTGACAATATTTTCCCTTTATTACTATCCCAGCTGTGACAACCATAGTAAAATAAGTGGCACCGATACCTCACAAATGTAGACCCTCAGAAGGACAATACAGCACCTGGACAGGTAGCCAAGCAATCTCCAGCAGCGACGGTGCTAGAACAAAGTGAACAGTAGTCACCAATATGAATGCCAAAGAAAACAAAGGAGCTATGCACTCACCGCTAAATGCTGGTTATACGGCTTCCATCTCGGGCTGATACTCCGGCACGGCTCTTAGAGCTAAGAGTGCCCCACGCTGCCCTGAGAGCCGTGCCGGAGTATCAGCCCGAGATTGAAGCCATATAACCAGCATTTAGCAGTGAGTGCAGAGCTCCTTTGTTTTCTTTGGCATTACTATCTCAGCTGCGTCTACCGAGTCCTTCCATTATACTATAATGAATAGCCTATGAGGATGGTAAGCTAATACACTCCCCAACATGGAAACTGCAACACCAAGAAGGACAAGCTGTAAGGTTATGCAAATCAAGAAAGTAGCAGGTGTTCCTAAGATCTTCAAATGATCCAATTTTCAAGCACCTAGCTGCAATGTGTGGCACATAGGAGGAGATAGAATGGTTTAAGCTAGTACGAAAGCAGATCTGTGCAGACACATAAACCAGGAAATTGGATAAATTCTGTACAGTTTGATTGTGTGATGCCTCCTGTTCATTGACGCTGATTCAATGATTAGAAGAATGGTGGGTAGTGATCTACTCTCATATGTTAGGGAAACTGAACGTCATATAACAATCTGTGATAAAGAGTGGAAATCCCCTTGAGATGCATCCAGATGTCCTTTCCCTGTTTGTACCATGGTGTGAATTGCCATTTTTAAGAAGATGAAATACTGTGTTTATGCTTGATAAACTTCCTTTTCATTTCACCTCACATACCAAGCCTAGAGTGTTAAACAGTATCTACACACACCATTAGAAGGCTCTTGCACAGCATTGGGCTACGAGCCAGACATCCAGCCTCGGGTTTCATTCCCTTACGCCACTGATCTCAAAAGGTATCATGGTGAAGGGCAACATAGCAATGGAGGCTTGGATGAAGCAGCAATTCGTCCTGCTTTTGTCTCAGACACACTGACAGCCTGAGCTTGTTTTGGAGACCACATGGATATTGCAATGAAGAGGCCTTTACAACAGAACATCACACTGATGTCCCTCCAGGACTATGGTGTGGGGTGGTATGATGTATGGAAGCTGGACCCATCTAGTCTTCATGCCAGGTACACTAAACGCATAGCATTAATTTCATTTGATCATAAATCCAGCAGTAGTGCCATTTCTCTGAAAAGCCCTGGGAGCTGTTTTTCAATACGAAAACACCAGGCCACATGTTGCTTGTGCTAGACTAAATGTGATATCATGGCCTGCAACCTCTACAGACTTGTCTCTCTGACTTCAGCAGGACTGCCTGTTTAAAGGGGTGCTCTCGTGGAATTATTTTTTTTTTAAATCAACTGGTGCCAGAAAGTAAAACAGTTGTAAATTACTTCTATTAAAAAAAATCTTAATCCTTCCAATACATTTTATGGGCTGTAAACTACAGAGGAAATGCTTTTCTTTTTGGATTTCTCTGATGTCATGACCACAGTGCTCTCTGATGACCATTTTAGGAACTGTCCAGAGCAGCATATGTTTGCTATGGGGATTTTCTCCTGTTCTAGACAGTTCCAAAAATGGACAGCAGAGTTCACCAGAGAGCACTGTGGTCATGACATCAGAGAAATCCAAAAAGAAAAGCATTTCTTCTGTAGTATATAGCCCCTAAAAAGTACTGGAAGGATTAAGATTTGTTTAATCAAAGTAATTTACAAATCTGTTTAATTTCTTGCACCAGTTGATTTAAAAAAAAAAAAAATTCCATGGGAGTACCCCTTTAAAATGTATGGGGGCCTCCTGGCTCCCTCAAAGGTTTGAGCATGTTGGATTTCTGCTGCTTATTTATCCTCTCTCTATTGAGAACACATAAATGTTCAGCCACGATGAATGTTCATGTGTATGGGGAGATCGGAGAGAAAGTTGTTCAAGGTGTATGGTCCCCCTTAGACAAACTCTAAAAAGGCAAAGTATAACTATCTCTGAAGGCTGAAATAAGAGAAACGTCCTGTCTCAAAGGAGTTGTCTTGCCACAGAACAGAGTACTTGAAATGCATGAACAGAAATTAGATTTTGTTGAAATTCAATTTTAAAGGCAGAGTTACCCATAACTATTTGGTTTATTATATACCTACAAAGCCATAAATGAAGGTACAAGCAACAAACTTGTGTGCCAATGAAACATGTCTTGTGGATGATTTAGACTGTCTTTAGGCACACATTCGTAGTACTCATGACATCACTGTGTCTGCTTCAAGCATCTGCCTAAGAGGATTTACTCGGGATTTACCCAGCATTCAACAGAGGTTTTCTAATACATGCTTCTTTGGACAGGCAGCCGGCAGACAGCCTTCCTAACATGTAGTTCAGGTGGAATAATTGTCCTCTTTGTCATTATATTAAAGTTTCTTTGGATTTTAATGAGACATGTTGGTGTTGTTGTCAAGTAGTTTTCGTTGGCTTTTAT
Organism: Hyla sarda; assembly: GCF_029499605.1. Lineage (NCBI taxonomy): Eukaryota > Metazoa > Chordata > Amphibia > Anura > Hylidae > Hyla > Hyla sarda. Next base: position 127,145,249 of record NC_079191.1, read on the forward strand.
CTCAACGTTAAAATTCAGTTTAATTAAAATTTCACCCAATAATTCTAAGAACTGAGCCTAGTATAGTTTTCATTTTTATCTGCTAAAAGTATTTCCTGAACTAGAAAATCCATCTTATCCACACTACAATCAGTAGAGACAAAACTTGATCCACATATCATTGCATTCACAGTTTTAAACTGTAGGTTACAAATACTTGGATCTCTTTCGGAGAATTTTTCGATGGTGACTGTGATTGTTATATCAGTGACATGTTTTGTTATGTTACACTGTGGATACTTTTCCTTGGTGTCTGACTTAATCCTTGGGGTTAGGCAGTCAGTGTAAAGAGTGCCTGTCAGATCCACATAGCATTGCCCAAATGTTTGTTCTGCATGAAGATGTAGCAAAATACATAAATCTCTGATGGGAAAATAGAGTTCCCAGTCAAAGATGATCCTCGTCTGATTCCCAGCATTGATGGACCCATCAGATGTTCAACATTATGCTATCTAGAACTATTGCGTACTATATAAATGTAAGGGAGGAAGGAAAGAGAACACAGATAACACTTGCTTCTAATTAACTTTTCTATTGGACCCCGTATAAAAGTTGTCCTTCCCAGGCTTAATATATAAACCTTTTTGTTATTATGCAAATTAGGCTCAAGAGCCCAGGGGGTGTCCACCAGCATGGCAAAAGCACAGGTAAGTAACTTGTGCTTGCAAGCAGGCCAGCGGGTGGAAATAAAGTGGCAATAGACTGGACTCTAGGCTTTTGGGGAGCCTCATTTTCATAATTACAAAAAGGCTTAAGGAAATTATTGTGTAGATAAAAAAAAAAAAAACATGCATTTCTGCAGATAAATAAAAATAATCCCATGCATTTTTGCTGACAGTCCCATTTTAAAAGGGGGTCTGCCCAAACACAAACTACATAGAATACCTACAGGCTCCCTTGTTACTACCAACTTTTTTTTAGTCTGAAATCAGGCAAAACTGGGTGGGAAGGACCAAGGAAGTCCAACTACCAGACATTTCACCCAGTGCTATGGCCGGGATTAAAATGTTTTTTCTAACATTCACTTGTAATAATGGAGTCTGTAGGAGTTAAATATGGTCTATAATTTGGCAAGTAAAAAATCTCCTTATAAATTCTCTTTTAAATTTACCTGTAGTCTCAGGTAATACGATAAGCTGTGTCCATGAAGGGCAGAGCTATTTCTGGTTAATACATAAAATAAATGTATATAGAAAAATATAGGCAGCACACCACAAGTAGGCTTCAAATAAAAATAGGATTTATTTCATGATGTGGGAGACTATGTTTCTCCAGCATCACGCTGGCTTTCTCAGCGTGTGAGGCTGGAGAAACATAGACTTCCACATCATGGAATAAATCCTATTTTTGTTTGAAGCCTACTTGTGGTGTGCTGCCTATATTTTTCTATACACTGAGGAACCAGTGGACCAAGGTTTTTTTTTTCCATTTATTTTTGGAGGTGCTGTTCTTATTGGATATATATATATATATATATATATATATATATATATATAGTGGCAACTTGGGGATCACTCACTTCGAGGGAGCGCCATCTCCAGTGCAACACTTGAGATGGTTTGCACACTACAAACTGCAGTCCAAACACAACAATGTTCATTTTAACTGGCCTCAGGCAGCTTAATTCGTTATCCACAAACATTGACAACACTGTGCAGATTGGACAAAACAAATACCTGCTTGGCTGAGCGCTAATTAACACAGGTCTACAATCCTAACTATTAGTCTGAAGCTTACTGCTCCACAGCACAAGTGCCTGGCCTGTAGCTCCCACAGACCTGGCCTAGTCTGTGTCTCACACTGGAAGCCCTTCCCTGAGAGACCAAACCTTCTCCTTACAGAGGCCTCTCAGGGGCTTCTGACAAGAGTAATCAACTCCCAACAATGGAGTGGAGCTGCTCTTCCCAAACTACCACATCCAGTTCCTGTTTTTGGATTGTAGATCCAACTTTATCAGGAAAAATGCCTTTTTTTCTCCAGATTAGTCGTATACTTATGCCACTCCAGCAGACACAATGTATATATATATATATATATATATATATATATATATATACATACACACACAGTTGGGAGAACACATATTTCATACACTGCAGTACCTCTACATGCTTTGTAAGTAGGAACACCTGCAAAATCAGCAGTGTATTGAATACTAGTTCTCCTCACTGTATATATATATATATATATATATATATATATATATATATATATATATTCCCCCAGTTTTCAATTTACGTCAAGTTACGTCTCTAATGTTCCTTGAGCCTTACGTCTATGAAGGCTACTATATATTGCAAACACACCGGAAAGAGAGGACATTACAATGTCAGAAACAGCAGCAGCATGGAGAACATTATAGAGCAGTACTGAGCAGTGTGAGTCACTGAATCTAGCATTGGGTTCAGATATAATACTCACTACAAGCTCCAGCAACTTCTCTGTGTATCCCTGTTTGCCTCTGTCTTACAGTCACTCTCCGTTTCTATCATGCATTCTCTGTAGTCTTACAGAAAAAATATTATGTGTGTTCTGTGTGTCCTTGATGTCCAGAACTTGAACAAGTAAACATGAAATAATCCAGCCATCTTACTACCAAGCTTAACACCTTACTATAAATGTATGTAACTGTCTATTTTGGAGGTGCATTAACACACATGGGCATACAGAGACATCTGGTAAAGGACACTGGTACTGAAGCTGGGCCAATGCCATCCACAGAAGAGGTCAGCTGTAATACAGACAGATGCCAATATAGTTAAGATTTACTTTACATGAAGTGGCACAGCAATCTGAAAGGTCCCAGCTCTCATATGAGGCACAAAAACCTAGCTGGTTGTATCCACATTTTGTTGTGCTGTTGCTTGAATGTTTCTGAACTACAATGTTAACAGGAGTATAAGAACATTTGACAGCTTGGTTTCCATCCCCTATTCTATTTACAGGGGTCACACCTAGATGTACCACTACCCGTAGTGGTAGTTTTAGTTTCTAGGCCCTGCTCTCAATGATCCCAACTCATCACTACTACTTCTTTATAATGGACTCAGCATAAGCCACACTTCAGGCCTAATATTCTAGGCCATATCTCAAGCCTAACCATCAACAACACACCAGAGGCCAGCAGGGCACTCACTGTAGCTAAATTTCAGCTCACTAGGACAAGAATTTACTTGCGCCCCAGGCTGAACCTACAGCAGCTTTCCGTAAGTTTGAGCACACCACTGGTACCCCTAGCTGGTTTTTCCTACTGGGTTGACTTCAAATTCACAGACTCCGCAGATTCCCCATAGCTAACCTCTCAAAGGCTGACACATACTCATCTAGGCCCCATATACTGGGACAAAAAGCATCTGCTGCTAACTCATTGGTGCTAGATCCCAAATAACACATTCACTGGTTTTGAGGTGTCCATGAAGCAATGTGTCAGACTTGTCTTATGACACAGGATGGGACCTACACAGTATTAGGCAGGTGGTTCTAAACTTCGTTACATTTAAATATGGAAAATATTCCTTATCTCATTAATGCCCGATTCACAAAAGTGTGTGGGCAGATATTCCAGGATTTACAATTATTTGCTGTATGGAATAGTAAAGCAGCAATTTTCTACAGTGGATTTGTAAACAAGTATACCACATATATATATATATATATATCTATAATGAGACACAAAGGCCACTGTGAGGCATCCATAAGACAAATATGTTTGGAAAATCTTTAGTTTGAAAAGATCCTGGTTGGTAACCCAACCTTAACAATACACATATAATACTAACCTAAACAGATAAGTAGTTATCAATTTGATCCAAAAATGTCCATAATGTATTGCGTTTGAATGCAATATAAGCAAGCAGAAACTAACCTGAAACATCTGCCGGACTTTCCTGCGAGGTAAATTCACATTAAGCTTATGCATGAGCTGGTAAATTTCTTCTATGTTTAGCAAGCCATCTCCATTCTTGTCAGCTTCTTCAAATGTCTGTTTTACCCATGTATGAATCCATTAAGGAAGTGAAAAAAACAAAAACATGGCCAAGTAACAAGCTTCCAGAACTGAGCCAACTTATACATTTTACTACATTTTCTGCATGAGAGTCAATTCACAGCGTTATTGTTACTTTTTTCTCATGATGTTTGTTGAAAAACACCACATCTGAACGTCCCCAGAGACAGTTTACAAGATGACTGACAACATGTTGATGTTCTGCAATAAATATCTCTATGAGGGTACATTCACACGTACAGAATCTGCTGCATAATTTTGCTGCATATTTTGTGCAACTGATTTTGCTACCCATTAACCTCAAAAAAAAATTATATTATATATATAAATCAACTGGCTCCAGATAGTTAAACAGATTTGTAAATTACTTCTATTAAAAAAATCTTAATCCTCTCAGTACTTATGAGCTGCTGAAGTTGAGTTGTTATTTTCTGTCTAAGTGCTCTCTGATGACACCTGTCTCGAGAACCGCTCAGTTTAGAAGCAAATCCCCATAGCAAACTTCTTCTACTCTGTGCAGTTCCAGAGACAAGCAGAGATGTCAGCAAAGAGCACTGTTGCCAGACAGAAAACAACAACTCAACTTCAGCAGCTGATAATTATTGAAAGGATTAAGATTTTTTTTTAATAGAAGTAATTTACTAATTTGTTTAACTTTCTGCATCCAGTTGATATAAGCAAAAAAGTTTTTTTCTGGAATACCCATTTAACTTTCTGGAGCCAGTTGATATATTTAAAAAATTTTTTTTCCTGGAATACCCCTTTAAACCACTGGTATTGCTAAATAAAGGACATTATTGTATAATGAATTATACTTTTAGTATCTTGATGTGCTGTGCCATGGTTTTTATTCAACATGAAAATTAGATATTTGGGGCACTTAGGAGGTGACTATCTCTAAGACGGGTCCAGGCACCTATTTATGCCGGCCTGGACCCCTCTTATCTTTTCCTATAGCCACATGTGACCTAGAAGAATGAGAATAAGGAGATAGGAAGGGTCTGGGTGGACATAGCTGTGCTCCTAGAGATATAGTCACTCTGTGCACTGGCCACCTCCTCAACACAACACACATTTTCATCCCAAGACACATGAGGAGGCTACTACAATTGCAACAAAGAACCCCCTAGAAGAGTACCAAAAATCCTTCAGTATCATATGTCTATAACAAAATGTAACTTTTATTCTCATATTTAAAATATAAGAAAAATAATTGTGATCAGGAGAATACAAACCAAAAGATGAAAACTACAGTCTCAATTGGTCTCTTATTTTTGTTCCTGGTCTAGTTCAGTAGAACTAGTTGCTTTTGTACACAATACAATTAATATATACCACCAATCATATCATCCACTAATGAAGGAATTATAATCAATATAAACACTTCATATCCTCAATTTATTCAATAGGACTACTGTTTTTATCCTCCTCACAAGGGCATAAATGTGGATCTTATGTACAGTGTTTGGTTATATACACGTGGTTAAATGTTAATAAACACTAATAATAGAGGGTAATAGGAGCCTTGATAAAGCCACGCTATAGTGGTGAAACATGTAGGGATTGACAGGCGTAGATTTTAGCAGCAGTCTCAAGGTCTCTATAAGGATTACTAGAATAGACTAGAAGTGTTGTGGCTTCGGCCACGGTAGAGCAACAACCTGTGGTGCACCACAGAACTGTGGTTCTATTATTAGTATTTATTAAAATTTAACCAACCAAACACTGTACATAATATCCACATTTGTGCCCTTGTGAGGTGGATAAAAACAGTTGTATTATTGAATAAACCTTGTCCCTGGGGGTGTGAATAAACCCACAGAAGTCACTATATTGGATTCAAAAATCCTGGGATTAAAAAGTAGTATTGAGGATATTATCAGCAGACAATATTAGGTGTTTTATATTGGTCATAATTCCTTAATTCTTTTGTTTTTGTACTAACTTTATCACAAATATTTTTCTTCTGTTTTAAACATCATAATAAAAGTAAAATGTTATTCTATTACAGACATATGATACTGGAGGATTTTTTGGAACTCTTTTAGCTCTTTGCTGTAACTGGCCACCTACCTCCTCTATCACCCTGGTTGACAGGAGATGGATTGGTAAAGGGGCCGAACTGTGATAGAGTGATGAAGTGGTATGTACAGATTTTGGGTCAAAAGCTAGATATATATATATATATATATATATATATATATATATATATATAAAAAATATATATATATATATAAAATATATATATATATATATATGCCGTATATACTAGAGTATAAGCCGAGGCCCCTAATTTCACCCCCCAAAAAATGGAAAAATGATTGACTCGACTATAAGCCTAGGGTGGGAAATAAGTCATCCGCCCATGTCATCATCCAGACCCCCGTCATCATTCCCCCCTTCATCATCACCGCCTGTCAATCCGTTCATCAGTGGTCTTCAACCTGCGGACCTCCAGATGTTGCAAAACTACAACTCCCAGCATGCCCGGACAGCCATCGGCTGTCCGGGCATGCTGGGAGTTGTAGTTTTGAAACCTCTGGAGGTCCGCAGGTTGAAGACCACTGCGGCCTTCGTCATCATCCAGACCCCCCCCCCCTTTAGTTTTCTACTCACCTCCCCTCAGTGGGAAGGAAGGGTGAGCTGGCCCGGGCCATCTATGCTGCAGGGACTGTCCGGTGGGGAGGGTTAGTCTTTCCGGGCTGTCCATTTTCACCGGGAGGCCCTCTTCTCCGGGCCTGCCCCAGACTAGTGATGTTGCCTTGACGAAGATGCACAGGGACTTTCATGTGCAGGCTGCAAATGAACGTCCCTGTGCGGCGGCGTCAAGGCAACATCACTAGTCTGGGGCAGGCCCGGAGCGCGGAGTATATACGATAATACATATATATATATATATATATATATATATATATATATATATATATAAAATACAAATAGATGCAGCACACCACAGCTTGAAAATCACGGTGCAAGGTTTATTCCATAGTGTGTTCCAATAGACAACGTTTCACCAGCCTCACGCTGGCTTTTTCAAGTTTTTCAGCGTGAGGCTGGTGAAACATTGTCTAGTGGAATACACTATGGAATAAACCTTGCACCGTGATTTTCAAGCTGTGGTGTGCTGCATCTATTTGTATTTTATGGATTAAGGAACCGGCGACCGAGGCTCCAAGTATGCTTGCACCCCGTTCAAAACTACCTATTTATCTTGATGTGCTGTTTATATTTGGACATATATATATATATATATATATATATATATATATATATTACTTTATACCCTAAAAAGGGTCTACTTTAAGCCAGCCATAGAGAAAAAAAATTCTTTAATGCTGTTCCCCAATCTGTTGTCATCTCCACTACTGCATTCAAATTTTCTAAGGTCTCCAGCAAAGGCTCATAAATGTTTAATTACCGAGGCCTCCTCCACTGAATTAATAGCATTTATGAGTCCACTGGGAGAATTCTAAAATGTCTGGCATGCAAATTTTAACAAACACTTTAATATACATTCCAATGGATTTTATCTGTGTCAACTACAAGGCTTCTAGTTCATTCCAGTTTATATTTTCCATTACTGCATTTTAGGGAAAGTAAAATGCGTCCCAGTAGAGAAACACAGTCACTGTGTTTCTGAGCTCATTTATTGAGGTTTATGAGGACCTATCTACATACAACGAGGCTGTGGTTAGCAAACCTTGTACAAGTCTCATCCTACTTTCACAGTTAATAGAATATTTCATGCCACACAACCAGTATAAGCAACAACAACATAAAAATGAAAGTCTCCAGATTTAGAATGTGATGCAATCTCCACCCCTCTGTGCGCTTGTTGTCCCAGTATTGCACTTTATCTGCACAATAGCAGCCGTCTTCCACCCCGGTCTCCCTAAGTCTATTCCTCTGTGGCTCTTGTCAAGTTTCACTGCCAGCTGGAACAGCAATGGGCTCCTTTCATACAGCAGACTTCCAGCTGCTCAATTTATTCTCATAGTAATAGTATATATATGATTATTAATGTATATTCATCATTAAACTAAATAAAATATGCAGCAACCACAGATATAGAAAATCCTGGTATTATTATAGCCATTTAATTTATCTGAATGATGTTTTCATTTAAGGAGAGGACTAATGGAAAGACAAGCTTGCACTATACATGAAATAAAGAATGTAATAATAAAATGTTATAGAACACGAACTACAAGAATAACTGAAACGTTATAACAAAAATCAAGAAAACAGTGTGGTGTCCCAGTACAGGACCTTGTCCTGTCCCTTGTCTAAAGTCCCCTCATCTAAACTCCCTTCATATAGGGCTCTTCTGCAGGGCGTACCCTTGGTCGCCTCATGTAAAGTGTGTTCACATTTATTTAACCCTTTAAGGACTGAGCGATTTCACGTTTTTGCACTTTCGTTTTTCCTCCTTGCCTTTAAAAAATCATAACCTTTTCAATTTTGCACCCAAAAATCTGTATTATGGCTTATTTTTTGTGCCATCAATTCTACTTTACAGTGACATTACTCATTTTACCAAAAAATCCACGGCAAAACGGAAAAAAAAATTCTTTGTGCGACAAACTTGAAGAAAAAATGCCATTTTGTAAATTTTGGGGGCTTCCATTTTTACACAGTACATTTTTCGGTAAAAATTATATCTTATCTTTATTCTGTAGGTCCATACGGTTAAAATGATACCCTACTTATATAGGTTTGATTTTGTATTACTTCAGAAAAAAGTCATAAATACATGCAGGAAAATTTATATGTTTAAAATTGTCATTTTCTGAGCCCTATAACTTTTTTATTTTTCTGTGTTCAGGGCGATATTAGGGCTCATTTTTTGCGCCATGATCTGAAGTTTTTATCAGTACCATTTTTGTTCTGATCAGACTTTTTGATCACTTTTTATTAACTTTTTTGTGGTATAAAAAGTGAGCGGTATATTTTTATAAATCTGACATTTCCGCACGCGGTGATACCACATGTTTATTTTTATTTACACTGTTTTATTTTGTTACTAGGAAATGCTGGGTGATTTAAACTTTTAATTCAGAAGGGAATACCTGAAAGGGTTAACATTTTTTTACACTTTTTTTTTTTGCGAGCTCATAGCTCCTATAGGGACCTATGAACTTGCAATGGCTGATTGCATACACAGATTGTTGCCTTGCCGTTGCATGGCAACAAGCTGTGTAATCCGCGGTTGATTGCTCCAGCCTGTAACAGGCATGGAGCAATCAATCAGAGCCAGGACGCCGACGGAAGAAGGTAGGGACCTTCTTCTCTCCGGGTAGCTGATCGGGGCATCGCGATTTTATCGCGATGACCCCGATCAGCCCGACTGAGCAGCCGGGAAGCATTTACTTTCACTTTCGATGCGGCGCTCAGCTTTGAGTGCCGCATCGGAAGGGTTAATAGCGCGTGGCCGAACGATCGCGGCCGCGCACTATTAGCCGCTATTATAGACAGGGACCGGACTTAGGACGTACTTATACGTCCTAAGTCCTTAAGGGGTTAATGTATAGAAAATATGTGTACAGGACCTTAGTGGTCACATGATGTATGGTTGTGATGTATAAAATGTTCAAGGACCTTATAGGTCATGTGATGTACCCAGAGTTCACTGGGTTCATAACTTACAGGTTTGCTGACCAATGAGCTTAGTCCAGCCCCTTATTATATAAAGGGCTGTAGTCAATCAATTCTCTCTCTTAGTCCCTGCTCTTGTTCCGGACTATCAAGCAGCATAATCATCTCAGCAGAAACCTCAATTCATCTAGGCCAAGGCCTGTAAGAACCTGCAGCCACTAAAACGTGAGATACCCAAAGCTCACTCTATCAAATCCTGTGTGACTACTACCAGCTCAAATCTCCTAAATTAGTAGCAAAGTGGCTAGCATCAAAAGCTCATTGCTTTCAAGTCCCAGCAAACCTGTGAGGAACCTGTATCCCGGTTCACTCTTGAAATGACTGCTATGTTAAAGACTTTTTCAGAAATTCTGTAAAGTTTCTTCAGTTTATTTCTAAAATCTGCTGTGGACATTCCGTTATTTCCATGCCGTTTATGGGTCGGTTGGCGGTAGGAACATAACTATTGCGGAAACAGCACCCTGGCGTCACGACATTCAAGGGTTAATACCACCAGACCCTGCACTACCGCTGCAACACCCCAGTCACCGTTACACTCTCCCGGCACCACAATAGCACTTCATAAGGCTTTGAGCTTAACTTGTGCAAATTATTTTTAGTTGTTTTTCAGTCATATCTGTTTCTGGGGAAAGGGGGGCAATAGGGTTCCCATAACAATTTCGACAGGGGTTTTCAACCTACTTTAACTCGTAAATGATAAATTTGCTTATTGATGCGTCCTATGTAACAATATCACTTTTTAGTGTCATTTAGGACCTCGTCAAGTTTTAAAAAGTAAGAAATGACTTGACTCACTGCTTAAAGTGTATCAATTCGTTAAAAAATTTATGGCATATCATGGCTACAGGTCAGAAATTTTTATTTGTGATGGTGTGGGCGTTGAGTCCCCAACCAATCACTAAAATTAACAGGCAGTAATGCTCAGATAAGTGCTTTTCCTGTTTGTCACTGATCATTACTGCTCATCTCTGCTGAGAGAGTAGCGCAAGTGGTGGCCAGATTCCCAAAAAGTCCATAGAAAGTCCACATCATTCGCACTGCCCTCCAAACAGAGCAGAGCAAAGATGAACAGGAACAAACAAGCACAGAACTCAGCTGAGCGCTGCTGCCTGCTTATTTTAGTGAGGCTCTCAGCTCTTGGAGCATATTAACATTTCTGACAAGTCACTATAACATGTCAAGCATTTTTTAAAAGCTCTGGTATACTTATAGGGCTTGTGACTTCTTCAATAAGCCTCTATTGTTCTACTTCATCATAGGAGCACAAGAATGAAAATGATGCCTGACACCAAGTGCACCTGGCAGACCGCACTGCCTGTGATGCTCTCGGTCAGGTTTCTGTCATAGTGTTTGGCATTTTAGCAGACAAAATAGCACTATGTAAAGCGTGCTGGAATCTGCAACAGAGACTCTAATTGGACCCCCCAATGCAAAAATGGGCAGATCCTAACAGCATAACAAACTATTACTACATGGCACCTTGGACACTTATTTAACCATTTGCTTTCTTAAAACACTTTTTGGATATAATAACAACTACATAAAAGAAACACTGTACAAGACCTTACTTTTTGGAACTGCTATGACCCAGTGATGTAACCATCATAATGTGTCCCTTTTCAAAGTAATTCACCTGTTACGCTTGCTTACTGCTTCCAAGACATTAACATCTAAAATCAACGGAAAAGGAAGGATTTCCAGCTCCCCAGATAATTGTAGAAGAAATGCCTATGCCATGACTAAGGACAGATTAGTCCGAAACGCGTCAGCGCAGAGTTTTTTATCCTCACTGGGTGTTTTTTCCTTTGGTTTTAACATGGGCTAAATACATTTTGGACTTTTACATTTCTTCTACAATTATCTGGGGAGCTGGAAATCCTTCCTTTTACATTATACTACCCAGGATAACGGCTCGGCTTCCTCCTGGCTTCTGGACAAAAATGACAAGTACCTAAGACAAGTGCTTAGGCACTTGTCAAAAATGACAAGTGCCTAAGCAGTGAGCTGGATACTATTTTCTTTGCCTAAAATCCACGTTCTTTGCCTAAAATCCACGTTCTTTATTGCAGTAGTGAAACTAATAAAAGCCTAAAATACACACACACACACACACTAGTGCTACCCATTTCAAAAACCCTAGCTTATCTCTACAGGCAAATAATACTTTTATGGAGATTCTTCCTCAACACTCAGGGGCTCAACAAGTGAAGTCCTTTCTGAATACCAGTCATGTCATTGTCTCCAATTGATCCACAGTCCACATACTTCCTGCAACACACGCACAATGCTTGATGTAAACTATAGGGTTAGGGTTGGCCAGCGATAGCGGTCATGGTTCTTTTTCACAATATTTTGGTCTGATCATATATTGTCCCTAAAGTCCACTTGTATTGCAGAGAAAAGTAAATTTTTGGTGCTACTTTTTCTACATAATTTGTTTGATAATACAAAATAAAAAAAGATGTTTTGCTTGCCGTCAAAACAATCAGCCAACTTCACAAAAACTCCTTTAGTTGGTTATTCTTGGGATTATGCATGGTCCAAAATTGGCGTTGTGCCTGTGGGGTGGTGCGGCCCAGGGTCTGATCAGGTAGCAATGGGGCTGCTCTACCAGTGGGTCATTCCCCCTATGGGCACTGGCGTGGCAGCAGTGGTGGTCACCAACCAGCGCAGCACCATTTTATGCTTGGGATGTTAGGGACCCGTTACTTACAGGTGGTCATGACATGGCTAGCGGGCTTGCACTTTATGATCATAACGTACACTAAAAACCTGTTAGTTTAATACATTTTGCAGAGAAGTTTAGGATCACTGTTCTAGATGTAGATGTGCGACCATGTCTATTTTTTTACTCTACTGAACGCAAAATTGCTGTTTGCCACCAGCATATCTCCTGTTCACACAGTGATGAAAGTGAATGGCCACCCAAATGATCCAGTGATCATTTGGGTGGCTCTTCATCATCTAAAATGCTTTTTAATGGGAAACCATCTGCCATCTAAGGCTGGGTTCACACCACGTTTCTGGCATACTCCGGTCGGCTCATTTTTGCACTGTATCCGGTTTGGTTGCCGGACTTATAACTGTGGTATACCACAGTTTTCTGTCCGGCAATAAAACTGATACGGTACAAAAATAAGCCGACTGGAGTCACAATCTTACTCTGGTCGGCTCAATTAAATGAATGGGATGCAGTGCGGGTTCGGTGGGCATATAGTTGCAGCCAGTTTTAAAAAAAAGTTCTAAAGTGTAGGACTTTAAAACTTTTTCTGCTACATACTCCATTTGACACCATTGCATTTGACACCTTCGGTACAGTGAAAGGCTTATGCATATTTATTTTACAGATTTTTTAAAATAATCTAAATGGGAACAACATGCAACATAAATAATAACCAGTTATATTCTTTAAACCAAAATTTACACTTGTTTATCAAACAGAATCTGCCTCCCACTTACCTTCGTAATATAATACAATGTAAACTAAGTATAAGAAAACTGTGTACTGACACAAGTATCCAGCTCATCTATAATAAATCAATACTCTATGCAAGTGTTTCCCAACCAGTGTGCCTCCAGCTGTTGCAAAACTACAACTCCCGGCATGCCCGGACAGCCTTCGGCTGTCCGGGCATGCGGGGATTTGTAGTTTTGCAACAGATGGAGTCACACTGGTTGGGAAACAATGCTCTACGCCATATGCATATTGAGTAGGCAAATGTGAAGCTGTTAAAATACAGGCAAAGAAAACAAATATCAGGTATTACTAAAGGATATTGATCGTGAGTCCGCTGCCTTTTAGCTAGAGAATCTTCATCACTTATTCCAGCCATCAAATACTTTAACCCTGTAATCCATGTCCGAGCTTCTTCTGGGTTGGATGTTATCAGATCCAAGGACTCCATGTGGTTTCCATGGTAAATGGTAAAACAACAAGTAGGGTCAAAATTTCCCTCAGCATGGCGATGGAAGATTTCAGACTGCCTCCCCTCCGTGACTTTGTAAATGGAATCAATTATGACTGAAATGAGAAAGACAAAATTAGGCTTTAGATTAAATGCTCAGGGGACGTTTGTGTGTTGTTCAGAAAATGGCCCGTCTTTAGCCTGCGCTCAGTCATTATACAAAGCTGATTGTTTAGCTGAGGTAAATGTGCGCTCGAGGGTTCACAGGATATTGCTGCTCAGGCCATGTGGAGGAGCTCTTTAATGCATCGGAGGTATGTAAGGGCAACAGGTAATAGGATGAAGTCTGCTGTGCATTGTTACAGCATGCTAACTAAGGTGAGGTGCTCTAAATTCAGGCAAAAAGGTATACACTGTGTTATACCTAATTCACGGCCTGTGTGGGGAGGTCCTAAATGACCCTTGGTGCACACCTCTTTGGTGTTCTTTTAAAAGGTACAGGTCTCTTTAAAAAAAACTTCTGAGGTGTCATAGTGGCGGCAAATTTTTGATCAGTAGATGTCCCTTTCCTTAAAGCTCCACTGATCTCTAAAATGTAAGGCTAACAGGACTCAACGGAGCACCTTACCCGATCCTCACTCTTGTGCACCACAGGTCTTCTTGTATGGTGTATGCGGCAACAAAGAGAAATGAATGGGCAACGCATTTAGCTAAGCACTACTCCCTGTTTGTTTTGAAGAGGATCTGAGGCAAATCCCCAAAAACAGTAAATAGCTTAGGGTGCACTGATCACCCTATATTTTTATTTTTTTTTATTACAGTTTTTTGGTATGTCCTCCTGTCCCTGACATATGAAGGTTTATAATTTGTCTGATAATTCAGGGTGTGTATTAATCACACATGCCCCTCAATGTTACACATTTACTGTAAATGTGTTATATTGAGGGGCATGTATGATAAATACACACCCTGAATGATAGTGACACCCATCATTTAAATTAAGCTCATGCTCATTTGACTGGTTCACTTAATAGTCAGATAAATGATAAACCCACAAATCTCAGGAACAGAAGGAGGTATCAAGAAACTTTCAGGGGTTGGCCACACGTCCTCTTTAACTCCTATAGATCCTCTCATACTCTTTAAAGGAGATATCCCCAGCAGCCTGTGGGAATGGGACGTGTTGACCACCGCACGAAGCGGCGGCTGACACGCCCCCTCAATACAACTCTATGGCAGAGCTGGAGCGCTGACTTCGGCAATCTCCGGCTCTGCAATAGAGTTGTATTGAGCGTGTCGGCCGCCGCTTCGTGCGGTGGGCAACACGTGCTATCTGGCCAGTGAGCCGGGGCCCCGTACAGGAGATTGCGGGGGGGGGGGGGGCAGCGGTCAGACCCCCCCCCCCTCGATCTAAAACTTATCCCCTATCCTTAGGATAGGGGATACGTTTTTCACCACTGGACTACCCCTTTAAGAGATCATGGGGTTTTTAGCAATGGGATCCCCACCAATCAAAAATTCGGACATGTCAGAAGTTTTTTAAAGAGACACAAACCCTTTAATCTATGATAGGCACACCATGAAGCTGGCTATACACTTTGAACATGTGTCTGATGTGTATGGAGGCTTCTAGTCTCTCCCCTGAAAACAGCTGTCAAGGAGAGTAAAGGATCAGGCATGTTGGATTTAATTTGTCTTATCTCAGGGAGGTAAGACACTGCCAGATGAGTGGGGCAGCAGCTTTCTTCCTTCTCCTTATTCAGAAGAGGTTAATTTTATGAGCATTTATGAATATGGCAAGTTTAGGGGCTTGAGACTAGGCCTAAGGCCTTGTATATGTTTTGCCTGGAGTGTTTCGTTAGGATATTCAATAAGAGTAAAAGCAGAAGTCAAAGAAATTTTTAACCATATGCCATCAAAATAAAATAAAAAAAAGTGCTAATACTGTACCTCAATAGGTAGAAAATGGGAAGTAACCCAATGGATTAGAGTGCTATTCTAAAATCCTTAGTCATAGCTATATTGTGTGCTAAAGTATATTTATCTGCTACCATGCTGTAAAGTCCACAGTAAAAAATACAGCATATAACATCACTGTTACAGGCTTACAGCTTATTGTTAAGAAAAAAGTAAGAAGTCATATTCTCCTATTGATTTGATGAAAATGTAAAGGGAAAAAAAGCATATTTTAACTGTACATGACTAACATGGAAAAGTTAAGGAGTTTAAGGTGCACTTGCTGTTCCCATTGGTTTTACTCTGAAATATAATTATAGAGCACAGTTTGAACATCAAAGTCAGACTTTATCATTCTTTATTTAAGAAATGGTACCCTATTTTTAGATAATGACATATTCCAGGGACACTTAATTTTACAGTGTTGTAAATCATATGAATTATCAAGAAAATGACGGAGAAAAAGCTTCACGCTCCTTAGGAGAAAAATATACTATTAAGAGCGTATAATCTGGTTCTTATAAAAAAAAAAAAAAAAAAGGAAGAAAAATTTGGTCGAATACGAATACTAAGGGCCCTCATTTACCACTTATATCAAATTTATATAGTGTTTTCCAGGGGTTAAGTACTGGGAAGAAAGTGTGGGAACGCTGGTCCTGCAGGACACCTGCTAATGGGAATGGTGTTCTAACTGTGGTTAAAGTGCAGGAACTCCGTTCCTATGCATTCCTGCAGGACTTGAACCTTGGCGTTTTCCCTCTTATTGTTCGTCGGAATTTTCAAAAAAAGGACATGTGCCAAAGTGAGCCCAAATTACCAGAGTAGAATTGACCTCTCTTTTAGAAATGAAAGATCACTGGGGAAAAAGACGGCAAAAAGAAAGCGGGATTTTTTTTTATAATTGACTGAAAATGTTATAAATGATTGTGAAAACCTGGACAGCAACGCTCACATTTTGGATAAATTCGTGTTTTGTCCACAAAATTAATAAAGAAAGTGAAGTGCATTTCTCCATCTTTTTTTTTTTTCAGTACAATTTATACAGAACTCCAATTGTAAATGAGGGCCAATGTATTTTATAGAATATTGAAGAGCTAAATGTTATATAGGATATTTTCCTGTGCAAATGAGCGTGGCCACATTCCCCTGTACACTAGGTTATAAAAGCACTGTGATAAATGATTTAGGCTTGAATATCCATTTAACAGCTTAGGTCCACAAGGGGCCTTACATTTTATACGTGATTATGATGTATTAGATGTATCATTATACATATAAATGTATAAAATAACTACTCAACTTATTAATTCATTCTTATGTTGGTCCCTTGACAAATACAAATATGGTGGTAGGTCATCTGTGGTCCATAGAGCTGTGCCATACAGTCATGTGACCTACTTACTGACATGACTTCATCCGCCATTAGCTAGAGCTATTACTCACTGGATCATTATGAATGACATAATGTATCTAGCGACACCATTGTTCTAATGTCCCTGGGGGGATTTACGGAGGGGGCCAAGTGGAGAATTTTGAATAAAGAATCAATGGTGAGTTTATTACATTTATACATGAATGGAAATTGCTTAGGTAACTGAAAACCTACATACAGATCAAAGCAAATTCTTAATCTGCAAGTGATTTTGCAAGTGGATTTAAATACGGACTCAGGTGTCGATTTTCAATATTAATTTTAAGAATCCACGGAGCAGAAAATCCTAAAATTGACACCCAGCACCCCTGCCGATCAGCTTCATACATTCAGTGTTGACTGTACCTGGTGTTGCAGCTTGTCCCATTGAAGTGAATAGGATAAGCTGCAATACCAGTTGTGTATGGTAGGAATGGATCAGCTGCAGTGCTCACAGGAACAGAATCACAGAAATGCTGAATAAATCTAAGCCTTTATTGTTACCATTAGAAATGTCAACAAAATCCTAAACACAGAAAGACACACAGAAAAGTTACAGACACAACCTATAATGGTATTAAGGACAAATGAACCTACTCTGTCATCAAAACTAAGATAGCAAGGATGAAAAAATGCACTTAAAGACCTGATCCCAGGCGCAATCCACACCTTGACTCCAAAAACGAATAGACACCTATGTAGAGTACAAATAAACTTGCAAAATACTCAGAGTAGTGTGGTAAAGAAATATTTATTTACATAAAATAGTATCCATGACCTATAAATTATTCCTTAATCTGTTTAAATTTCTGACACCTGTTAATTAAAAAAAAATTTTTTTTCCACCGGAGTCCCCCTTTAAGTCCTAGGTTGCAGACCACAGTTATATGTACTGACCTATGCTTTAGTAAAAGCCCTTGAACACTGCAATAATTATCTGCTCATGTTGTGGCTTTTTATTTTGGACAGAATTGTTTTGCATGTTTCCCTTGGTGTAGGCACCTAGGGAATAGTGCAAAATGTAATGACCCCATTCTAAGAGAATACTGAATTGAATATTTCCTATGTTTTTTTTTTGTTTTTTTTATTTATGGGGACTTTCTGTACCTAGCTTTATTTGTTTCATTTATAAGTGTACTGTTGCTCACTATTAGAGATGAGCGAACTTACAAGAATTTGATTCATCACAAACTTCTCGGCTCGACAGTCGGTTTGCCCTCTACTGCTTCTCCCAAGTATAAGATTACCCTGTAGACTTCCAGTTCCGATAGGGCCGATGAAGGAGGCAGAGACAGCATCCTCCCGCTCCACCCGGCACGTACCTGCTCCGTTTCTGCCTCACACTGCTCGCCGGGGGTCCCGCTGGATGCACAGCGATCCCGCGATCCTGCAGGGATGGATTGCTTTCTGCAGCGAGGTGGCGTGTCGGCCTCACAGCCGGCAGCAGATTCTTCACAAGCGTCGCGCGGCGCATCCAAGATGGAGGCCGCCCCATTTGTCCCTCAGCTACAGCCTCCCACCCAGAATGCTGACAGCTCCCAGCAAGCAGGAGCCAACACAGCTGCAGCTCTGCAGCCACTGCCACCAGGGACTTATATGGAGGTAAGCCACCCTGCCCTCTCCACTGAGGACACTGCATCTGTCCTCCTCTCCCAGGAGGAGACTGTACCCTCACCCTCCCAGGGTGACCCAGCTCTCTCAGGTGAGGTTAGACATATTGATTACGAGCTCATTGCTGAGAAGGTTGCACAGCGCATGACTCCTAGAGGTTTTAAAAGCTACCCTTCAAAATCTGCAATTGGACATTTCCTCTCACTCCAACCACTTACAGGATGTGGAAAAGCAGGTGTCGTACTTGGAAGACACTGATACTGATGTACTGCAACCCTAACTCCATACTGAGGCAGAGCTCCTAAGGGTATCTGAAAAATTGGAGGACCTGGAGAACAAGTGCAAACGCAATAATTTTCGTATAGTGGGGGTGAAGGAGTTGGTGGTGCCCCCTGATCTGCAATGCTTCCGCAAGATTCCGAAAGCTCTTGTCCTGAGTCACCCATGCCGTGTGGCAAGAGCCCACCGAATAGGCTCGGCCCCTGCCTCCTCTCAAGATCTCCTGTCGGCTTTGGGGAATCGCCCCAGACATGTCATCCTCCGCTTCCTGGACTTCAATGACAAAGTGGAGGTTCTCCAGGCCTACCGGCACTTATCTCAACCGTTTATTCTCCATGGCATGCACATATTGCTTTTTGAGGACTATTCGGCGGAAGTGGGAAATGCCGGAGGGCCTTCAGTTCCATTTGCACATAGCTTTTCAAGGCCAATTATCGTTTTCAGCTTCAATATCCAGCGATCCTGAGGGTGTTTCATCCTAACGGCAACATCTCGGTTCACAAGACTCCTGAGGCAGCGACATCATCCCTGCACCATCTCCTGGGCTCTACTTCCTCTTCTTCACAACGCTCTTTTTGACGCACAGGCCGCAGATCCCACTCTCTTAGAGAGGCCCATCGCTCCAGACTTCTGCCTACTCTCCTGTGCCCAGAGTCCGCTGCAAGAGGCTCCACTCCCCGCAACGGGGTTATGGCAGCGACCATCATTCATCTCCTGATTGACATTCTTTGCTACAGAAGTCCTGGTAGGACTTATCCAGATTCTTGGTGTAATTTAGAAGGATATTCACATGAGATAAAAGATTTGATTACATGCAAATCAACCTATGTGGTCTATTATATTATTTTCCTTTGCTCTAGATACTATACAGGGAAAACTAAGCGGTCTCTATCGGTCAGATTTAGAGAACATATGTATTTGATCAGAACGGGAGTTGGTGCTAAAAGACTGATCGAACATATAAGAGAGGTACATGGAGGCAATGCAGAGGTCATGAGATTTGGAGGCTTGGAAATAGTTAATACACCACCTGGCGGTGATCGCCACGATCTCCTGCTTGCTCGGGAGGTGCGCTGGATCCTCCGGGTGGATGCGCAGGGCGCTGCAGGTCTGAATGACAGAATAGATTTATTGCCGCACTTGTAAATAGTTTGGCTTTTTGACTATTTTTCTGTCCATTAATACATATTAGCTTTAAGATTTATCATAATATATTTTAATTCACATATATGGGACGTCTTTTTTGTTTTATGTTCCAATGGCAACAAGTCTTTCCTCACCTATTTGAACACCTGGGTGCAGTGATGTGTTTGAGGCCACACCTACTGTGTGAAAACGGCTGTTTGCCTCTGAGCACCCCGCATCAATGAAGTCTCCCTGCTGGAACGGAATGTCCGTATAAACTTACACTACAGGAACGGTGAGTGCAAAGCTTTTATCTGTCTATGGATTCATTGCATTATTGTCTGCTCTTCGTTAGCATTGCACCCCGTTCAGAAGTGATTCCATAGTATTATCTGTCTGCTGTCCTTGTTCATGCTCCAGTTGTTCCGGACCACTTATGTTATAAGGACTAGCTTTGACAGTGCCCTCTGTTTCTTTTTCTATAATTACTGACTTAATCCAGATTCTCCCCCGTGCTCTCGGGAATGCTGACTCTACTCAGGTCGTATTTTTTGTTGTGATTCCTGTGACCTCTCTCCTCCCCATTTTTTTCCCCATGTTTTTTGAACAAGCTAACGGTTTTACCCCATCTCTACAGATCCTTCATTATGTGCCTTGGAAGTATTTACATGGTGCCCGAGACGCTTTAGTGGGAATTGCCAGGGATCATGGAGGAAAGCCACTGTCTACTTTTTATGGACGGCTGTTCCCTCTCTCTCCCCCTATGTCGCCTGAAAAAAAAGGAAGTCTCTTACCGAGATTGAGAGCACTTTGTCCTTTTTGACTCTCCTTTGGTTTTTTGATTTTTGGTGGCCTTTTTGTGCCTTTCCTTATGTTTATATTACTGTTTATGTTCTGTACTGGTTTCTGTCCCTTATCAGGGGTGGTGTTTTTAGTTTGATTGTGCTGCATTTTATATTTCAGTATGTGATTTATTGCGAGGTCCCCTGGGGAATGGTCATGTTGTGCCCTTTGCTGCTGCATCTACCTCCCTGTTCTCTGACCTTACCACCCAATCAGTTCCATATTAGTGTATTCCCTGTCGAATTCTCGCCATGGTCACGTTGATCACCTGGAACGTGAAAAGCCTCCGCTCTCCACATAAACAGAGGTTATTTTTACGCTTTCTGAAGAAATGAAGCCCAGATATAGTTTTATTACAGGAAACCCATTTATCAGACTGACTTTTTTCGGATGCAGCAGCAATGGGTGGGACATGTCTATGGCTCTTCTGCTAAAGACTGTAGAGCGGGGGGGTCCTTACACTCATCCACAAGTCCTTCCCTTTACTTTTGTAGTCCATGCCACTGACGGCAGACTGTTACATCTCATATTGGACCATAACGGGGAACTACTCAGTATTTATAATGTCTATGTACCTAATGGGGACAACAAGACGTTTTTAGGGACTTAGCAGACAGGATTCAGGCGGATACCACTTCTGGGAAAATATTGGGGGCGACTAACTCAGTGCTGGACCCATTAGTTGACAGGAAGAGCTCCTCTCCCACCCCGTTGCCTGTTAGGTCTAGGGGTTGTGTGCTTCCCCCCCGTTTCTTGAACAACTAGGCCTCCAAGATGCCTGGTGATTGTGTCATCCTGATGATCATGAGTTTACCCACTATTCCAATGACCATGGTTCGTGGTCTCGAATAGATCCTTTTTTCTTTAGTTCTGGCCTTGGCCATCGGGTTCGAGCTATGGACATTGGAGAACTGGCGCTCTCGGACCATGCCCCGGTTACATTAGTGCTTCAAGCTTCCTTCCCAAAGGGGACTGATATTCTGTGGAGATTCCCCTCGCTCTTGACCAGAGATGACTCTTCTGTTGACCAACTTAGGGCGTGGTGGCTGGAATATTCTGCCCAAAATGAGGAGCATAAATCTGACCCCAAATTGTTCTGGGAAGCTGGGAAGGCGGTAATGCGAGGTAGGTTGATAGCTCATATGTCTCTTCTAGAGCGTGAATCCCTTGCCCATTTTACGTTAGCAAGTGACAAACTGAGGGAAGATTATGCCTGTTTCTTGCATTCCTCCACTGAAGTGAAAAGGAAGGAGTGGAAAGCTTCTAGGTCTCATTTCGATTATGGCTTGATCGCCAAGAACGTCTCAGGTGGTCCGAATTCGAGGTAGATGTATTTTGTTTTGGTAATAAGGCAGGTGGCCTCATGGTGCGCCTAGTGAAAGGGCAATACCCACCGTCCCACATAGTGACATGGAAAGATGCCTCAGGAGTACCTCAATCTTAGCCCCACCTTATTAAGATTCTGGCCAATTTCTATTCTAATCTATATAGTGACTCATCTTCTGATCTCTCCGCCAGCGAACAGTTTTTACGTAGAATAGATAGGCCCACGCTGATGGATGACCAGCGGGATATCCTCAACGCCCCATTACTGTGGAGGAAGTTAGAGACTTTGTGCAACATCTTCATAATAGTAAGGCCCCTGGCCCAGATGGTTATTTGGGGGAATTTTATAAGGTTCTTTTGCCCCAACTCTCTCCAGTCCTTGTCAGGGTTTTTGCCGACTCCATATCTTCTGGGTGGCTTTCCAAAGAAGCATCGCTAGCTTACATAAAAGGTGCTTCCCAAGCCCAGCAAGGATCTCAGAGACCCAGGCTCTTACCACCCGATTTCTTTAATAAATCAGGATGTAAAAATTATTTCTAAAATCTTTGCAGACCACCTTTCCCGATTCCTTCCTGCCATTATTGGTTCTCACCAAGTAGGTTTCATTAGAAACCGTTCAGCGACCATGAACATCCGCACTGTTTTAGCAGTTCTAGACAGGTTGCAGAACCAACCACATCCTGGAGAACATCCGGCATTGCTGACATTGGATGCTGAAAAAGCTTTTGACAATGTCCGTTGGGACTTGTTGGGGTTGGTGCTGGACAAGATAGGTCTTCAGGGAGCATTCCATACTTACCTGTCTGGAGTGTATCGTGCTCCAGTGGCGAGGGTTTACACTCCAGGCATCCTCCCGGCTCCCTTCCCTTTGTATTAAGGGAGTCGATAAGGCTGCCCACTCTCACCTCTTTTATTTAACCTGGCCATTGAACCCTTAGCTCATTACGAGGCATCCTTGATCACTTAAAAACTTTCGGGGACTTTTCAGGTTATAGGATAAATGTCACCAAGCCGGAAATGCTACCACTGGGCCCCTCCCCACCCCGCTGGCTTCAGGACACAGGATGAGGGTGGCCTCCTCCTTTGTCACGTATCTGGGCATCAAAGTGGGAAGAATGCCTGTTAAACTGTACTCCCTAAACTATCCACCCCTGTTCACTAAAATCCGGACAGAACTACAGAGAAGGGGTACCCTTCCTCTCACTTTTATGGGCAGATAAAAATGATTAGCTTCTCACGCCTGTTATACACCTTACAGACCTTGCCTCTCTTGTTATGCCATGATGATGTTCGGCGATTGAACTTGTGGTTTGTGAAATTTATTTGGGCGGGTAAAAGACCATGTATAACGCTTCAGAAGCTGTTGTTCAGTAAACAGAAGGGGGACTTAGTTTTTTTTAATGTTCGAGGCTACAACCTAGCATGTTTGTTTAGATTCATGGTGGACTGGATCCACGGCTCCTCCTTTCAGGCCAACTATGGGATTGAAATGGACTTGGCGTGACCATGGAATCTGTTGTCCCTTCTCCATACAACCTATTACAAATCACCACCTCTGGTAAAACATTCGTGGAGGGAGGTCCGGAAGCTATTCCGCCTTCCCTTTCTAGTTTCTAAATATCACCCGTTATCTGGCCATCCGGAGGCCCTTCAGGGTGTCTCCCTTAGGATACATACATTGTGGGCAGAAAAGGGTCTGAGATCGGCTCGGGAATTCATAGATAGGCATACACTACTGACTAAATTTGAACTCCCTCCTTCTCATGTGCTCCCCCTGAACCAACTGTACTAATTTTTTACTAGTCGACCGAGAAATCTCGATAAGGAATCCCCTGACCACGCCTTAGATTATCTGATTGGTGATAGACCACGTAAAATCTCTATTTCATTCATATACCCGGTCATTAGGAAGCTGCTACTTAAAATAGACCCAGACACTCTTTTCCTCCTGGTCCTTTTGGATACTGTATGATGACATTTCTGAATGTATTCTTAGGGGTTGGAACATAATTCGCCATTGTATCATTAATGAATGATGGCGTGAAACATACTTCAAGCTTGCACATAAGGTGCTCTATGGGTTCAATTTCCTACCGTCCCCAGACTTTCCTGAGAGGATTACGGCCTGCAGGAAATGTTTTACCCCCCTGACAATCCTATGGCACGGTGTCTGGACCTGCTCCTTTACAGCAGCATAGTGGCAAATGATTCTATCCTTTGTCAAGGACAAGTGGAATTTGACTTTACCTTGTACTCCTAAAGCACTGCTTTTCCATCAATTCAGACCCCCGGACGGTGATCCGACCCCGGGTTCCTCCTCTAGTACATATAGCGCTACGTTGCCTGTTCACCTCCTGGTTGTCCGCCACCACCCCGGTGTTAGCAATGGTTGGAACATGGTTAAAATTGTACTGTAGAGTTGACAGACTTGATACTGCGCGTCACATGAACACACAAACTAAGAAGTTTTTTGAGAAATGTAAGGTTTTTATTATTTCACATTACACTCCTGCAGAAATTGCAGACATTGTCTGGCCATTTAGCTCAACAGAATGGTACTGTCTGGGAGCCCTGGGCGACACATTGGGTGCCTTGCGCTTACCCTCTTAGCATTTTCGTGATTTTCCCCTCAGTGTCGGTGGGTAGATTGTAGGCTTGCTGTTTTTGATTGTCATTTCCGATACACTGTTTGTGCAAACCTGTGTTTCATTCCATTGCTCCCTATGTGGACTTAATACCAGCGGGTTGCTCCATGATGGACTTTTGTGGACCCCTACAGTGGACTATCCCTATCTTCTGGATTGAAGCTTCGATTGCTATTAACACTGTTTCTATAGGACTCCAGCACACGGTTTATTGATGGCGATTTTTATAGCACTTGTTCTTTCTTGTTCTTATTTATGTTTTCTGTCTAGATGAAAATGCTAATAAAATGTGTTTGAAAAAAAAAGATGATCCTGTATTGAAAGCTGGAGCATGGACACATGTAAATGAAGAGCATCACTGGAGTTTTCTGCAAAGCAAGATGGCCAGGACTGCACCCCTTTATTCTAAGGATGGGTCAGCATCCCATGGGCTGGAGCTCCACTGACCATAAAGTAGCAGCTTATCTTATAAAACACAGAATTCTTGATTAAATTATGTTCAGATATTCTAAACTGTTTGGAATATAACATAGTTTATAAACTCCTGAGGATTGGTATGCTTCACAGTTTTCTGTATGACCTAAGACCAATGTTATTTTAATTTGTACTATAGATATATTACAAAGGTTTTTCTTTAGACAGAAAAACAACATTAACTTATTTTTAAAACTAATAGGAACATCCTCCCTCAAGGTGTTCCTATGTGAAAGATAGCTAAGAAGTAGATTGTATCACAAAGATACTCCTATCTTTCACATAGGAAGACCCTGAGGGGGACATTCCTATTTATTTTAATTTTGATCTCCTCATTTCTGGCTTTGGGTGTTAGCCTATTCTGTCCAATTCCTCAGGTTCTATACTATTGGGTGAGCTGCACGATTTTATTTATCTAGATAAACTTACTTTTAGCTTTTTCACTTTTCCTGGATGGTCTCCACCTAATACATGTACGATGTTCATCCAGGTAGAACAGGCGAACCAAACCCTTTGTTCCACTCTTTAGCTTGATCATCTGTGTCCCAGACTGCATTACACTCATACATCTTTCAACTGCAAAAGAAGAAAATATACAATATTACTGACTAGTCAGACAAACCCAGAAATGCAACAAACTTCTTGGTGCAGCACCCTCGAGGATCTGTAACTTTTATCTTGTCCAATTATATCAATTACTGGTGGGTGTGCAAGATCATGAATATTTCAGGAGGTCTCCAAACATTCTAAAAGGTGCATGTATTTTCCTTTAATTATCTCCGAATGTGTGCCGAATATCAATGTTTCCCAACGGACACTTTCTACTTTGATAATATCTGTTGAGTTTTCATCATGGGGTCTATCATTTTACCGGACAAGATAGCACAGCTATTTTTCTGGTATTCTTTACGGAACTTGCAATGGAGGCTCCAATGCAAGGGTGAGCCCATACATCCTTATTTTTTTTTTTGTTTTTTTTTGTACACTTGGATACATGAAACAATTGCCAGAATGACAGTGAATACTGACACTTACAGGCAGTGAATGAAGATAGAGAAAGCAGTAGCGGGTGTTTTTTTTTGTATAACAATGGGTATTTATATGCCTGCCGATGTGTATAGAAAGCTGAATGACAAACCAATGGGTACTCTAAAAAAATGCCATTAGTGACTGTCACACAGAAGGCTACCTAAGTAATTGCTTAATAGGAAATAAATATAAAAGGATTTCACCAGGGGGAATCAGGGCCTTTCAAGGATTTGTTTTAATTAAGGGGCAATGCTTCTTAAAGATGATGCGGAGAGAATAGAGTCACACCCACACTTCCCATAGTCAGCGGTCATTATTAATTACATGGCGGAGTGATTTACCAGACACAATTATTGTTAGTGCTTTAATTATCACTTCATTGTTTGACAAATTTCCTCTTGAATCTCACAAGAAAACCTCTTCTCTATAATTTACATAATTAATTATCTGCATGAACAGTATTTTACAGACATGAATTAAAAGCCGATATACTTCTATTAGGATTCTCTTTCAACCTTGATACTTTCCTCATTGGCCACTTTATTTTTGTTACTTGAAATCTTCAGCTAAATGTTTTATTACCTTAGAGAACACAATAGGCCCATACATTTTTATTTAAAACATATAAAAATGGCATACATGGTAAATGACATTTACTTAAGCGTCTGTTTTGATGTTTGATGAAGGCATGATAGGGTGGACCCATCTCATCCATGCATGTATTGGTCATCCATTTATGATAATGCAATACTTCATTTTACCAATAGTAGCAGTAGTTGCCTGTGAAAAGTACTGGTTTCTGGGCCTTTGCTGAACTTACAACATACTTATGCATCTTCATACAATAAAGAGTAAAGACAAGAGCACTTACAGGTTATGGTCTATCTTCTTAAGAATTTATTGTTGCAAATAGCAAAACCAAGTACTCCAACACAGCTGTGTGATACTGTGCAAAGCAGGGCTTGCGGGAGCATCTCATCTGCATGATGACGGCAGTTTCACGCCGAAAGGCATGAAACGACCGTCATCGTGCAGGTGAGACGCTCCCACAAACCCTGATTTGCCCGTTATCACACAGAGGTGATGAAGTACTTGGTTTTGTTGTTTGCAACAATATATCCTTAAGAAGATACACCAGTCTTCATTGTGTGATGATTGTATACTGGACTGGCATGACCTGAGAAGCACCACAGGTCTAATTCCACCTCAGTGCATGTATTTAAGTTGGGACTGGCTACAAGCACACAGAGGTGTGGGTGGTGACGAGCGTAAGCTCTTCTATAAAGGCTTCTTTCACACTATGTGTGAGGCTGTTACAAATGGACATTACAGGCTTTTTTTTTTTCACTTTTAGTGCCATTAATGTTGGCGGAATCATTTTCACAAGGCTATGGGCACTTTTGCACAAATCTTTTATTACTGTACATTTGTTGCCCAAATGCAAAATGAGTCAACTTGCTAAATAGCCTTTATTACAAAATGTCCTACTTTTCCTTAATGGAGAGCTCACGCATGCTACAGACATGGAGGAAAGAAGATACAAATAAGTCTGCAAGGGAGAATGAAATAAGCAGCATAAACATATAGGGGCAGATTTATCAAAACTTGTGCAGAGGAAAAGATGCCCAATTGCCCATAGCAACCAATCAGATCGCTTCTTTCATTTTGCACTGGCCCTTTTAAAAAAGAAAGAAGCAATGGGCAACTCAGTTACTTTTCCTCAGGACAGGTTTTGATAAAACTCCCCCATAGAGACAACAAAGAGATCTCACACCAAACTGTAGAGGCTGTAAAAGATAAAATTACCACATTTTTAAATAAAGACTTATGGAGAACATCTTTTTTTGCATCATAATAAGTAAAAACAACAATACAAAAACGCATTTTGAAGGTGTCCACAGCTTTTATGTAGTTTGAAATCAAACTGTCTTATCAGACGCTCGGTGTCCTTCTTTATATCTTACATCACACTTGCAAAGTAGTTCTCCCCCAGAAGGTAAAAAACGTGTCCTTTACTGCAGCCTGTTGGAAGTAGCATCCCTTTAAGTCAATATTTGACCCTTATAGAGCCTTGAAACATGAATAGATATCATATGCCAAGCCAGAATGGGTAACTCTTCCTTCTAGGAGAGATTCTGGCTTGGCATTTAAAGTGTCCCTGTCACCAACAAATATTTTTTATATACTGTAGATTTGACCAATATACATTGGTTAAAAAATTTGTATATTTTTGGGTGACAAGCAGGACTCTGTGCAGGCTCCTGGTTTGTCAGTCATCCTGATGTGTGAGCTGGGAGAATGTCATAGAGCCTCACTGCACAGAGCCCTGCTTGTCCTCACTGCACAGAGCCTTGCTTGTCCTCACTGCACAGAGCCCTGCTTGTCCCCAGTACACAGAGCCCTGCTTGTCCTCACTGCACAGAGCCCTGCTTGTCCTCACTGCACAGAGCCCTGCTTGTCCTCACTGCACAGAGCCCTGCTTGTCCTCAGTGTACAGAGCCCTGCTTGTCCTCAGTGTACAGAGCCCTGCTTGTCCTCAGTGTACAGAGCCCTGCTTGTCCTCAGTGTACAGAGCCCTGCTTGTCCTCACAGTACATAGCCCTGCTTGTCCTCAGTGCACAGAGCCCTGCTTGTCCTCAGTGTAGAGCCCTGCTTGTCCTCACAGTAGAGAGCCCTGCTTGCCCTCACAGTAGAGAGCCCTGCTTGCCGTCAGTGTACAGAGCCCTGCTTGTCGTCAGTACACAGACCACTGCTTGTCCTCAGTACACAGACCACTGCTTGTCCTCAGTGTACAGAGCCCTGCTTGTCCTCACTGCACAGAACCCTGCTTGTCCTCAGTGTACAGAGCCCTGCTTGTCCTCAGTACAGAGCCCTACTTGTCCTCACAGTACATAGCCCTGCTTGTCCTCACAGTACATAGCCCTGCTTGTCCTCACAGTACATAGCCCTACTTGTCCTCAGTGTTCAGAGCCCTGCTTGTCGTCAGTGTACAGAGCCCTGCTTGTCGTCAGTACACAGACCACTGCTTGTCCTCAGTACACAGAACCCTGCTTGTCCTCAGTGTACAGAGCCCTGCTTGTCCTCACTGCACAGAGCCTTGCTTGTCCTCACTGCACAGAGCCCTGCTTGTCCTCAGTACACAGACCACTGCTTGTCCTCAGTGTACAGAGCCCTGCTTGTCCTCACTGCACAGAACCCTGCTTGTCCTCAGTACAGAGCCCTGCTTGTCCTCACAGTACATAGCCCTGCTTGTCCTCACAGTACATAGCCCTGCTTGTCCTCACAGTACATAGCCCTGCTTGTCCTCACAGTACATAGCCCTACTTGTCCTCAGTGTTCAGAGCCCTGCTTGTCGTCAGTGTACAGAGCCCTGCTTGTCGTCAGTACACAGACCACTGCTTGTCCTCAGTACACAGAACCCTGCTTGTCCTCAGTACACAGACCACTGCTTGTCCTCAGTACACAGAGCCCTGCTTGTCCTCAGTACACAGAGCCCTGCTTGTCCTCACTGCAGAGAGCCCTGCTTGTCCTCTCTGCACAGAACCCTGCTTGTCCTCAGTGTACAGAGCCCTGCTTGTCCTCACAGTACATAGCCCTGCTTGTCCTCACAGTACATAGCCCTGCTTGTCCTCAGTGCACAGAGCCCTGCTTGTCCTCAGTGCACAGAGCCCTGCTTGTCCTCAGTGCACAGAGCCCTGCTTCCCCTCAGTGTACAGAGCCCTGCTTGTCCTCACAGTACAGAACCCTGCTTGACGTCAGTGCACAGAGCCCTGCTTGTCGTCAGTGTACAGAGCCCTGCTTGTCGTCAGTGTACAGAGCCCTGCTTGTCCTCAGTACACAGAGCCCTGCTTGTCCTCAGTGTACAGAGCCCTGCTTGTCCTCAGTACACAGAGCCCTGCTTGTCCTCAGTACACAGAGCCCTGCTTGTCCTCAGTACACAGACCACTGCTTGTCCTCAGTACACAGAACCCTGCTTGTCCTCAGTACACAGAACCCTGCTTGTCCTCAGTACACAGAACCCTGCTTGTCCTCACTGCACAGAACCCTGCTTGTCCTCAGTGTACAGAGCCCTGCTTGTCCTCAGTACACAGAGCCCTGCTTGTCCTCACTGCACAGAGCCCTGCTTGTTCTCACTGTACAGAGCCCTGCTTGTCCTCACTGTACAGAGCCCTGCTTGTCCTCAGTGCACAGAGCCCTGCTTGTCCTCAGTGCACAGAGCCCTGCTTGTCCTCAGTGCACAGAGCCCTGCTTGTCCTCAGTGTACAGAGCCCTGCTTGTCCTCAGTGTACAGAGCCCTGCTTGTCCTCAGTGTACAGAGCCCTGCTTGTCCTCACTGTACAGACCCCTGTTTGTCCTCACTGAACAGAGCCCTGCTTAACCTTAGTGCACAAAGATTTGCTTGTTCTTACTGCACAGAGCCCTGCTTGTCCACCCACACTTCCTGTATTTGGTCTCCTCACAGAGACACACACGCAATAGCTGCAGGGACAAAAATATACACATTTTAACTAATGTATATTACAAATATACATATAATGGTATAATCTACATTATATAAAAATTTGTTGTTGACGACAGATACACTTTAATCACTAGTCATGTTTCAGGGCTTTTAAAATATAAAGCAATGACTTGAAGGGATGTCACCTCCAATAAGTGCCAGTGAGGAGCAAGTTATATTCCTTGTGGATGAAAGCTACTTTGTATAGCACTGCATGGCTTATAAAACTCCATAAACCAGTTTTGCATTCTTCTTATGGAGACACATTACTGCCTCAATTCCCTTCTTCCATGATTTACACGGAAGCACTGCTTTTTCACATTGGCTGCTATATATATATATATATATATATATATATATATATATATAACACAAGCTTACCAGAAAGTTATAACATGAACTGGAATAATCCCAAGGGCCTTGAAGGGTAACGGTCACACATTTGTTGGATTAAATAAGCTCAATAAGGAGAACTATAACTAATAGGGTACATTTGCACAGGGCTATAGCTGTGAATTTTATCTTTACAGTGGTACAGATATAGTGCACAAGGCAAGTGGCATTTAAAAAATCTCATTCACGTGCTGCAAAAATGTAAAAATGTTCTGCACAGAATTTTACGTAAATCTACAAATCAGTTTCAAGGACACCTTTGTAATGATTATCAACACTGTAAGATAATTGGCATGGTAATATAATACTATATAACCTACAAAGACCCGCCAACAATAACAATGCACATAACTCAAAATACCCCAAAATATATCTTTATTAATAATTCATCAAGGACAACACAAACCCCCCTAAAAAAACAAACAAAAAAAAACATGTACACACAAGACATGGTTAAAACAAGAAGTGGTGGGTGGATGAGTGCCAAGTTGCAGCTCTAATATTACACTGCTCAAAAAAAATTAAGGGAACACTTAAACAACACAATGTAACTCCAAGTCAATCACACTTCCGTGAAATCACACTGATTGACAATCAATTTCACATGCGGTTATGCAAATGGAACAGACAACAGGTGGAAATTATAAGCAATTAGAAAGACACCCCCAATAAAGAAGTGGTTCGGCAGGTGGTGACCACAGACCACTTCTCAGTTCCTATGCGTCCTGGCTGATGATTTGGTCGGTTTTGAATTTTGGCAGTGTTTTCACTCTAGTAGTAGCATGAGACAGAGTCTACAATCCACACAAGTGGCTAAGGTAGTGCAGCTCATCCAGGATGACACATCAATGCGAGATGTGGCAAGAAGTTTTGCTGTGTCTGTCAGCGTAGTGTCCAAAACATGGAGGCGCTACCAGGAGACAGACCAGTACATCAGGAGACGTGGAGGAGGCCGTAGGAGGGCAACAACCCAGCAGCAGGAGCCCTGCAAAATGACCTCTAGCAGGCCACAAATGTGCATATGTCCACTCAAATGGTCAGAAACAGACTCCATGAGGGTGGTATGAGGGCCCGACGTCAACAGGTGGGGGTTTTGCTTACAGTCTACAATGTGCAGTACGTTTGGCATTTGCCAGAGAACACTAAGATTGGCTAATTCGCCACTGGCGCCCTGTGCTCTTCATAGATGAAAGCAGGTTCACACTGGGCACATGCGACAGACATGACAGAGTCTGGAGACGCCGTGGAGAACGTTCTGCTGCCTGCAACATCCTCCTGCGCAACCTGTTTGGTGGTGGGTCAGTAATGGTGTGGGGTAGCATTTCTTTTGGGGGCCTCACAGCCCTCCATGTGCTTGCCAAAGGTAGCCTGACTGCCATTAGGTACCGGGATGAGATCCTCAGAAACCTTGTGAGACCATATGCTGTGCGGTTTGCCCTGGGTTCCTCCTAATGCAAGACAATGATAGACCTCATGTGGCTGGAGTGTGTCAGCAGTTCCTGCAAGAGCAAGCTTACCTCAATCAGATTGACCACATCTGGGACATCATGTCTCACTCCATCCACCAATGCCACGTTGCACCACAGACTGTCCAGGAGTTGGAGGATGCTTTAGTGCAGGTCTGGGAGGACATCCCTCAGGAGACCATCCACCACTTCATCAGGATCATGCCCAGGCATTGTAGGGAGGTCATACAGGCAGGTGGAGGCCACACACACTACTGAGCCTCATTTTGACTTGTTTAAGGACATTACATCAAAGTTGGATCAGCCTGTAGTGTGGTTTTCCACTTTGATTTTGAGTGTGACTCCATATCCAGACTTCCATGGGTTGAGAAATTTGATTTGCATTGATAATTTTTGTGTGATTTTGTTGTCAGCAAATTCAACTATGTAAAGACGAATGTATTTCTTACGATTAGTTCATTCATTCAGATCTAGGATGTGTTATCTTAGTGTTCCCTATATTTTTTCGAGCAGCCACATATATCAATACAGAAAAGTACCTTGTGCAGTTATAAAAATATTGAGCTTGTGCTCTGGAACTCTTACATATACGCTGGACCTTTGAATGAATGTATCACACAGAGGCTCATGTATAGATAGTGATACAGTATAATATATAAAACAAACCAAAATTGGAAAAAAAACTTGGAGACACTGGAAATGCAGTTTCGCAAAGTTTATTCTTTCACGTCATCAATACAACTGAGGCCGTCGGGCCGTTTCCCGCTCACATGCGCTAAATCATGGTCCAATGATTAAGGACATTTGAGCGAGAAACGGCCCGTCTGCCTCAGATGTATCGATGACTTGAAAGAATAAACTTCGTGAAACTGTATTTCCAGTGCCTCCTCAAGTTTTCTTTTCAATTTTGGATAGCTTTTCTTGGTTTCTGGAGGATAGAGCATAGAAACTGGTTTCAGCTATTAATGTCCAGGTGTTGACCCGATTCACACTACTCCTTCCCGCTACAGAAAAGGTATGCGGCAGAGCCGTACTCACTATATCTTCTATGTGGACAGTATAATATATATATATATATATTTTTTTTTTTCTAGAGAACAACTTAGGGCAGCAATGTATATACCTTTAACAAGCTGGGCTTAAAAGCTCAGCATTCCACTCCAAGGTAAAGAGTGAATATTAGTTGGAAAATATGTAAGAGACAACGAGGACTATACAATACAACAAATGAATAAACTGCGGCTTGCAATACAAACCAATTGAAAAGGAGCTGCAGCAACAAGGTTCCCTCACTTCACACTCCAACGCGTTTCGCCTAACTTTATCTAGGAGTATATTTTCCAACTAATATTCACTCTTTACCTTGGAGTGGAATGAGCTTTTAAGCACAGCTTGTTAAAGGTATATACATTGCTGCCCTAAGTTGTACTCTAGAATATATATTATACTGTATTGCTATCTATACATGATTCTCTGTGTGATACATTGGTTCAAAGGTCCAGCGTATATGTAAGAGTTCCAGAGCACAAGCCCAACATTTTTATACCTGCATGAGGCACTTTTCTGTATTGATACATGCGGCTTATTATTTTGTATTAGAGCTGCCACTTGGTACTCACCCAGACATCATGATGTTTCCCCACCACTTCTTTTTTTTAACCATGTCTTGTGTGTACATGTTTTTTTAAGGGGGGGGGGGGGTTGTAAAGATATATCGTTGGGTATTTTGAGTTATGTGCATTATTATTATTGGTCGGTCTTTGTTGGTTATACTGCAGAGAATGTTAACTGCAGAGAATGTTACAAATTTGTTGCAGATTTACCCCATTGACTTGAAGGGGAGGAAAACAAATGTGTGTGGTATATTTTGCTGTGGATTAAAAAATAAAAAATGCAGGTCTGTATTGTAAAAGCAATGACCTTTTACTTTTTTAGACCTTTAACAGGAAAATTCACAGAGGCAAATTCTTAAAATTCTGTGAGGGTTTTGCCTTGCAGATTTACTGCAGAAATGATCAGACCTGTGTGAATTTACCCATAAAATAAATGAAGAAGTGTCAATTATAGAGCAAACATGATGTCAGAAACGTGCCCTGTTCTCATCACATTCGTCCACCCTGTGCCCGTGGGTTGCGGTCAGTTATTGCACTCATGCTCAGAGCCGTGTGACCCCATCATTGGCAGAGAGCAGTCAGCTTATCGACTACCGGTGAACATTCCAGATTTACCCCTTCCTTGACTTGATTTATTGTTTTGACAGCTATTATAATACATTACAATCAGAAGATCAGAGAGTTTAGAACAACTGTGCAGAGCTTTGTTCTGCAAATGTTATCAAACAACAGCCACATTGTCCACAGAAACATCAATAATGACATAGAAGAATAGCTCAGAAAGGCAGAAAAGAAGCTACAACAATAAGCCCAGCAAGTATGGGAGAATAGAAACATTTAAGAAAAGTACTTTATGATTCATAAAATACCACTATAGTTATACTAACTGTAAAATAATTCCCAGAAGATCTGGCTCTGCAGCAGTTCTCATCCCTAAATTTCTAAATAGAAAAATAGACTAAATTTATCAGTGCACTGCATGTTAGAATAGTATAATCCAGGTTAACTCAACTGGGAAATAATAGGGAAGGAATAAAAGAGTGATGCCCCAGGAGACATTCACTGAAAAGACAAATTGGCATTACATTTAAAAAAAAAAAAAAACAGATGGCTAGAAGTCATAATCTGAATTAAACATGTCTGATCTGGAGCTAACCCAGTAAATAAAAGGGGCATTCAAGTGTTTGCTTTACATAAATAAATAAATAAATAAATAAATATAGGGTATAAGGAATACTTAGCAAGCCCCGGTATGCCGCAGATCCTGATCAACTGACTTTTCCCCAGATCATCTCTCTTCATAAAAGGACCTGCCTGGTCAGCCAATCACTGGCTGCAATTTGTCCCATCTCAGTGAGTGATTGGCTGAGTGAGAAGGTCCTGCACTGAGTCCTGAGTCCTCATGTTGAAAGGAGGAAGACGTTCAGGAGTCTAAACAGGGAAAATGTGAGCAACAAGTATGCCTTTTTTCCTATTGTTTTTGTTTAGCAAACACTGGAATTCTCTTTAAAGTAGTGTGTATGTTTTAATCTGATTAAAAAAAATACAGAAGTCCCTGACAGGTCTCAGGGCAATTAATAACAACCAGCAAGCCTTTAGGGGATCAACCCATCTCCCCTGCGAGGGATGCCCACAACTAAAGACCACCCTTATGAGTACCTTTATTGTGAGACTAGTAAAAAGGTTATATTTCCCAATGAATACCATATGTAAAGCTAAAATCCCAGCTAGTCCCTCCTTGTCACTTTTCTAGTGATAGGTGGTCTTACTCACCACTGTGTGGAGACAATGACCAATATTGGTAGATCTCTCACACTGAATGCTATTCCTAGATTCAATATAACCAAAAATAAGGGCATAAATACTGCAATATGAATAGAGCAAGGTGTCCCTTAAACTACATATAAATCCTATATAATGACACCAAAGAGCCACTAAACAACAAAAAATAACAACTTTATGGAATATTACATGCAGATAAAAATCACTTAAAATAGCAGCAAACAGACTGTACAAAAAGACTCCAGGGACAGTCCCATAATAATGGGTATAAGGCCCAAAAAAGATATACAGTATATAGGTCATTCACCTGTGAGCAGTGTATTGCATATCCGTATCCATTAAGCCATAGAATATGGCATATGTGAACCAAAACAGTGCAGCCACAGTGTCCACAGGAGAAAATAACATGGACTACTCTGCCAAAAAAAAACAATCAGGACTAAAAGAGGGAAAGAAAAAAGACAAATGGTGCAAGTGGCTGAGAAAAGTGGAGAGGGGATGACGGCATGGAGGGGGGAAATCAGAGCGTCAGCACTAAGGAGGGGAAAACCACCTACACACAGTGCCCACACTGAACCCCTCTCAGCAAAGCAGTCAAAAAAGTAGTAATACCGTCACCAGATCTCCATCAGTAGCAGCACACACCAATAGTCTTACCCTCTGAACCCGGAGTCACCCCAACGCCATTTCGCTAATCACGCTTCCTCAGGGAGTCCTGGATTCAGGCTGCTGCATTCACATTACATGTGCACCCTACAGCTGCCGGGTCCAGCTGGGAATTTCCAAAATCAGCACTCCCGTATCTCAGCTGGACCTGTGCAGCTTCTCATTAACATTAATGAGCTGACCAGAGTCAGATAGTGACTCCGGTCAGTTCATTTTTGCCCCATATCTGGTTTTGTGACCAGACCTAAAACAGTGGTATACTAGGTCTGGTCACATAACCGGATACGGGGCAAAAATGAGCAGACCAGAGTCACTAACTGACTCCGGTCGGCTTGTTCAAATGAATGAGATGGGGGCCAGGTCCTGTATGGACAAAACATAGTGTGAACCCATCCTTATAAAAATATAATTGCTGTTTTAAAAGCACTGACAGCCTTCCCAACGTTTCACCAGTGTACTGGCTTTGTCAAGGGTTAAGTGCACAATGCGGCTCAGCACAGCCTCTTTGACTATTTTATTCTGAGCATGCTCTAGAGCTGACAGTGTTCGTTTAAGGGTTTCTTTAACCAACCAGTGGTCTGCTCTGTACTGATGAGGGACAATAACCTTAAAAACAGATGCCTACCGATGGATGACTCTTCCTTTGGTAGGAGACTGTGGTTTGGCAATCTTCCTTCTGGAGAAGAACAAATTTGCCTACAGACATGGCCCATACCCTGGGTAGATGTGCAGTTTTGTAAGAGTTGTCTGATGCAAAATGGTTCAAACTAGTTTTATAATAAGGACTAGATGAAAAGCATAGGAATGTATTGTTTATGTCATATTTTGAAGCTAGGGCAAATAATCTTTTAACCTGCTGGTTTAAGCACACCTACTAGAATTTCAGTCTGGAACAGAAACTCACCCTGAATCTTCGTACACGAGGCCTCAGCTGAGTTGGCACTGTCTGACAATATACTTCCTAGTGTGACTACTGGTTCAATACAGACATACAATTCTCTAGAGCCTCACAAACTAACATATTGAAGATATCTTTAACCCCCAGAATTGCACCATTTCTAATGCAGCAACCAATTTAAACTTTATACACAACACTTTAATGATATCTTTTAAAGTGATGACCATCAAAAATTAAAAAAGCCAACTCAGTAGAATTCTTTTGAATTTCGCTTTGTTATGTATTTTATTTTTATTATTATTATGAAATATATAAATGGCATGAGATTGTATTAAGATCAAATGGATATATATTATCTGTGACTCTTCTAATAGATCGATTACTTGACTGGTTGTTTTGTCCTGCCTGTGGCTGCAGCCTGCAAAATGTTCTCCCGGAAATCTCGGCTATGAACACACCCTTAGGCTATGTTCACACGGAAAATTTCTGTGGACATTCCCGACAGCAGAGCACCAGGAGAACATCTTGGAAGTGTACCGTCTCATAGATGGCTATGCATTTCCGTACAGAAAGAAAAGACATGCCTATTCTTTTTGCGGACTCTGGAATCTGGATTTCCGCAGCAGAAATAACTGCTGCGGTAATTCCACCATGTGCACAGCGCAGCAGAATCCCATTGATATCAATGGGACTCTGCTGCTGCGGAATCTCTGTGTGGAATTCTGTACGGAAATGTCATTGTGTGAACATAGCCTTAGAGTACATGCATATATTGCTGATTTTCCGCAGTAGATTTTTCTACCCATTTAAATTTTTGCAGGCAGATTTTATAGAGCTTCTTTTAACCATGGGAATATACCCTTAGACTACCTGATGTAGATTACCTGATGTAGGTTGCCGCCTTTTTACCTTTGCTCATTATAAACTCTCCCTATGAAACTGTTCTGCAAGCATTACAAAAGGATAACATTTTATTTAGATCACATATAAATATACTACTACATATCATTTATATGAAAGCTATTCAGGTAATTGAAAATGAATAATGCATCATTTACAGAGCAGTGTTTCATTCCTAGGGATGAGGCAGTGGGAAAGCCCTCCTAAAAGCTGATGGACAGAAAGATTATTAAGGAGCAGCAGCTTAGATTCCCAGCCCACTTTCAGGCAATTCAATTAAAACCAAAGCTTTAGATGAATTCCAGTCCACCACGCTTGGCACTTTATCCCTGCTATCGGAAACACAATATAATTACTGATTCTGTCTTTTAGTAATCATTGTCGTATTATCTTGGAGGATGTGCTGTGAATGACAGTAATGATAAAAATGTAGTTTATTTTGTCATTAAATTGTAGGTTAGATTTTGGTGAACTAATACTAATATATTATGAAACTACATGAATACCAATTGTATTTCACATTTCTGTCACTGACATTGATGCCTTTATGGGCACAAGTAATCTAAATATCAAGTATCATTCTGCTGGTGTCCTATGAATTAGCAGAGCACAAGATGCTATTTAGCACTGTTGCTATTTTATGGAGAATCAGACACAGTGTACTGTAAAGTTGTGTGTATTGTCTGACATAACGGCAAATGGGATAGTGGTGTATACATACATTAATTAATACATTAATTACATACATACAGTGCCAAAACACTCAAAACCTTTGAGATTTTCATCCTGCTTATTACTTAGGCCAAAGCTGACCACCAGCATTACTTTAAGGGGGCTTCTCCAAAAAGGTTCAAGTATACATGTTCCACGTATCTGACCCCTTTTTCTAATAAATAATTTAGCAGCTGTTAGAAGTGTCTGGTACTGGCCCATCTCCATTATCAGACACATTAATAGTACAGTCGTGGCAGAAAGTTGTTTGCACTGTCTGCTAAAAAGCTATGGGCCGATCATACATAAGGAATAGGTGATATTGGTCTGCTTGAATTGGTCTGTTTATATTGGTTACCCAAGCATGTAAGGTGTTAAATAGGTTAACGATTTTATTTAAGTGTTATTTAACAGTGTCTGCAGGAAGTTTCTAGAATTATCTGGGTAGTTTGACTAGTGTTAGGAAGTTAGGTCAGAAAGAAAGGAAGGGGTTAACTACTCGCTATCCCTAACTGTTAGTTGAAAAGAAGCTAGAACTAGTGTAAATCCATAGGGTGTTTGGTTATTCATACTGAGGAGCTTTCTATTTTGGTTGCTGTACACAGTCCACTTTTGGCAAAGGCCTACTAGACTTGTGCAATGCAGTATGATGGCCTCTGTCTCCCAGTAATGCAAAATTTGTATGGGATCCAGGAGGTTCAGTTGGAAGCATTATGTGGTTGTTCAACAATCAAAGCTATTTTTAACTGTGTAATAAATATACATATATTGGTAAATAAAGTTATTTTACTACTTCTGTGGTCTTTCATGCTTTCATTCTGCTTCTGATGCTTCTGATGCTCTGCTCTGATGTTGTCTGCTCTGAAGTCTTCATTAGTCGAACTTTCTGTTTGGTCAGGCTGCTCTATTTTAGAACTCAGCCAACTCATCCTCCCTCCTACTACAATCACAGAAGCCTCCAACTATACCACCCCATTGGGTGTGGACCCGCTGTGTAACCTACTGCTTTAATTTTGGGCCAAACTTTGGAACGGAATCTAAGTATTCAACAGATTTTCACCCTTCATTCCGCTCCAGGATACTGAAGCTGGACATATGCGGCAAGGGAGAAACCAAGTCACTACCACACAATTGGTCCTGATTAAGTGGCAGCTGGTCAAGCAGCACCTAATCGGGACCACTGGTAGCTGGTAGTAATGCAGCACAGCAGAATGTAGAGTAGCATAGCTAAAAAGGTGTCATAGTAGCACCGAGTCTGTAGCACAGCAGAGCTGAGAAGCTCAAATTCAACCAGGTGGTGCAGACTTGTTGAGAAAGTACAGGTGTGGTCGACAGCACAGATCATATACTGGAGAATCAGCAAGGTACCAATGTCATCAGAACAGATTTAAGACATCTTTGCTAGTAGTAAACAACACAATTTCTCAGGCAACAGGAGATGGGTGAAATAACCTTATATATGTGGTGCCTGACAGGGATTGGTGAGGGAAACTTTAGAGAAGTGCTCATTGACCCATTAAGTAATAGCCAGTGCTCTTGTTTAGCCCCTCAAGAGCAGAGAAAAAATTGTAGCAGTGGTAGAAGCAGCAGAAGTGAGCCCAAAAGGAGAAACCCGGGAGACGTGGAGCAGCGCAAGACCAAGTAACATAGAATCCCATTATACAGGGTCTTGCACTCCTGAGCACTCACATCCCATATTCAGCAAAATGTGCACATAGTTAACCAAATAGGAAAATCTCAGGAAAAGTGAGGTGTAGCATCACAATAAACAGCATTAGTATCAGGGCACCCATGTAAACAAAAAATTTTTTTATACTGATCAAACATGCTCTTTAAGATGTCTGCTTTATGTTTACCATAACTCCTGAACAAGTTATCAAAATCCTCAGAATGTTGGTGGCTTTAATATTATAAAATCAAACCACAAATAGCAAACAGTACTCTATGGCCAACATAATAAATATCTTGCCCAGTTGGATGAGTGGCTCTCCAGCCCTCATTGCCCATCCTTTCACTAAGGGTGCCTTTCCTGTTTCTCATACATATAACATTCCTGTTTTTCTGTTCATAGTTAGCTACTACTAGATATATTACTACTGCTCGGTACTGGGGGGTACCTTCGGTTTCTGAGACTAATATGTAAACAATACTTTCTAGTTCTGTTTAATTAGTGTTCTGTTATTTCTTCATGTAACCCGCCTGACAGTGGCGATTATTGTTTTGATCACCTACTAAGTACTATTGCTCATATACCGTATGTCATGTCATGACTTGTGACAGCTTTAGTAACCAGAACCTCACTTATCACAACTTCTGATATGTCACTATAACAGGTACTGGAATAGCTGCAGTACCAGTTACTGGTGAATTAGTAACTTTTTTCTAATCCTGGATAACCTCATTAAAAGTTGCAATGGTTTATTGCCATGGATTATTGGATGCAGCAGTGTATAGCACAAACATTTCTTTACCACAGAACAAACTGTTACTAACTATTTGGAAGTTACTTTATGACCAGTCTTACAAGACTGCTCATATATAACACTGCACTACTACTGTAGAGTACTATCTTGTTAACATAAAACTGACAGGTGACCAAACTAATCCTGCTAAAGGCACTGCCAAGTAGGTACAAATACATGGCCTTCATTAGTCTCCCTGCTGCCATAAAAACCCATCCGCTTCCCATGGATCGTGTTACTCGAGTGCCAATGAGGTGACAGATGCCCTGAAACCACTTAGATGCTGTGAATAACTTGCATTGCCGCATCTAAGGGGTTAAACTACAAAGTATCAGATATTTCTCTATGTCTGGTAGTTAGAGGTGAAGACTTACTGTAATGCGAAAGCTGAGCTCCCCAATATTCGGCACAAGAGATAAGTGCTTCGATACTCTTGCTCCGTCAACAAAAGACATATTGTGGCCATCAATGGGTTAAACTCCCACTACCATCACAATGCATCTTCTATTCACAACATACACCCAAACAGACCTTATACCTAGAAGAATTGTTGTGTGTCTATTTGAAAACCATATCAGAATAGGTGATCTTTAAAACACAGTAAGGGATCCTAAGAAGATATATTATTCATCTCCTTGGCATTTCCCTTATTATATTTAGACCAATTACTTTTAAATATAGGGGGGGGGGTGCATTACTATCACCCAAAAAACATAGGGTCAGAATTTCCTGTTGCTGGGACCCATGAGATGTCAAAGCAAGATGCCAACAGTTTAAAAATGTAATGTTCACACACTGCTAAGAATATGCCATGTTAGAGAGAAAGCGTTAATGTGAAGTCTAAGGTCACTCATTGAAGTGCATCTTCGTTAGGAGATGTGTCATTTGCACAATGCAATTTTTATTATCTTTTTTCTTTTTTCTATCTAGGCCAGAAGGATAAAGGTTATGTTTTCTTCCCTTATAATAAACAATAACAGTAAACACCATACGGTAGACATAGTAATACTATGCATTATTGAGTAAAAACTAAGAATTAAATTATGTAAATACACACAGAATATGTCATTGCAGCCAACATATTTATATATAATACTACAGAGTTCCAAGTTGACTAGAATATGAAGAACAATGATAAATCTTATGTTATACATTACATAACAAAAGCAAATGCGGCTAGGTAGAACAAATAAATTGTGCAAGGATTAGGGTCTTCCTTACACTGGTATTAATAATGAATTCTATACACCACAAATGAGGTCACTGCACGCTTCATAATGTTATCAACTTGTGCATGCGAAGAGTCTTTGTCATCTTATTGACAGTACACACAGACCCACACAACATTGTTAGCAGCGCTGGAGGATGATATGAATGCTGATGGCTGAGGAAGGAGAAAGACACACAATATTCTCCAGATGAATAACAAATGCATTTGAAATGAAGTGATTTGGGGGTAAGCTTATTTTATAATCAATTGAGCAAACGGAACTTTTCTGAGCTCAAATACAAACGTACAGCTATTAAGAAAACATGTATCTTTCTAATGGGTCCAGACTATCTAAGGGCTTCAGCCCATTCTTTGATGTAAATGACGACTCCATGGTTCTTCACAAGCCAGATAGTTAAATAAGTAATTAATGGTCTCAAGGCAACAACGCAGTAACACAATGTGACAGCCCCATCATGCCAAAGCGTTCTGTGATGGATAAGAAAATGAAGATACCTCTCCTAATGGAGATGATGGTTTATTAGCAAAATATTTTCCCACTATGAAGTCAAATTTCAACAGTCAAGCATAGAGAAAATGTAAATACAATAAGACATGAAGGCAGCATTAAGAAACCAGAAACACATGAGGGATGTTAATGATGTGGGTGGAGAACAATTCAGAACAATCCATACACTGTCCCAGACCAGGAAGAAACTTTAAACAGGTACTAACCCATTTGTGCCAGTTTGAATCTTTGTGAAGTGGCTACACTTCCTACCACATGGTACATCTCAGATGCCAGTAAGGAAGCCATTCGAGCTAACGAAAAATCCAGATGTTGTTGGAGAGCCTCCGTGTTAAGGCAGATGATAGTTATTGCACCTGACAAGATCTGCTTCCCATTGCAGAATAAAGCTAAACAGCTGAGCAGGATGCACTAAGCTGAAACTGGAGCAAAAGCTGTGTTGTCATCGTACGCTCAAAAAGCATTTTAATCCACTAAACATCAGGAGACAGTACTGCAAGTAACCCACTTCTCGTCTATTCAAAAACAGGACTACAAAAAGTGCTGTGCTTCAGTCCAACAGAGCATGTTTACAGTCTACGCACTATTCCTTTGGTAGCACTAGCAACCCGAGGGGCAGTCTCTAGTCTATAGACGTGAAAACGTTGCTGTCATTTACATGATGTGAAAAGGGTGAAAGTGCCAACATACAAATTCTAGCAGGGTATGAAAACATTCGTAGCATTATATATGTGCAGCCATAGTACATTCAACAGAATTCAGAACAAATGTATCCTCCAGTGTGCACAAGTGGAGCATATTCATTACTGAACTCATACACGGTTTATCAATGATTCATTTCTAGAATTAAACTAAGAATTTA
Organism: Hyla sarda; assembly: GCF_029499605.1. Taxonomy (NCBI): domain Eukaryota; kingdom Metazoa; phylum Chordata; class Amphibia; order Anura; family Hylidae; genus Hyla; species Hyla sarda. Next base: position 127,189,546 of record NC_079191.1, read on the forward strand.
TTACTTTCCAAATAATTATGTCAGAGCAGGTGCAGGACCTTAAAACAGCCTATAGGGGGCAAATCAATTCTGCAAACAGCTGGATTTACCTCCATGAGAATGTAGGCAGTGATTATCATTACATATAAATGGTTATTATGATTGGATCCAATACTAAAATTCTCTTAATGCAACTATTATCACTATAATAATTATCTGAAACAGGTTATTAGAAGAGAAACCTCTTTTCTGGGAATAAAAAAAAAGGTTTACTTTGCCAGGATGAAATGTTTTTGTTTTTCTTTTTAGGTAATAGTAATGTTGTGTTCCGGTAGAGAATGTGGTTCTGTACAGTCCTAAAGTCCCCTCAGGTAGAGTCCCTCAAGTCCACAGGGCTATCCTGCAGGATCCCCCTAGGTCATTATTATGATTTCTATTGTATATTACACATGTACATTTATTATAAGTATTGTACAGTGAATATAAACTATGTATAAAGGTTATTAGGATGTTTAAACTGTATAGGACCTTCCTAAGGTCATGTGATATGGTCATGTGATATGTGATTAGATTAGATGTGGCTGCAGACTTGTAGGCTTTGGCCTAGTTGTACTGGACTGAACTTGTTAAAGGAATTGTTCATACTCTCTTAAAAGCAAGCACAAGTCCTGTACAAGTTCAGTCCAGTGCAGCTCGGCCAAAGCCTACAAGTCTGCAGTCACGTCTTCTATATTTACAAGTCAAGTCTATACCTTCCCTACCAAAGTCATAACAGTAGCACAGTGGCCTGCATCATCATTATTACCACTACAAGTCCAAGCAAGCCTGTGAGTTTCCCTGTGTCCCGGTCACCTCTGTGGAAGTTGGCTATCTGTAAGAAACGTTATACTGCCTTCTTCAGTAAAGTTCCAGTTGCATCAAAACCTGTTTTGGTCTCTCATTTAATATATCATTTCTGGGTTGGTTGTCGGCAGTGCCCTACACCAAACAACCACATCCTGGCGTCACGAACACTAGGGGTTAACAACATCTTGCCCCAGGAGTTAATACCATCTGGCCCCACCACTTACACTGCTACACCCCGTGGTACCACCATACACCGTAGGTCACCACAGTAAAATCTTTGCTTGCTTGATTCATGTCATGGCCCCTAATACACAGAAGAATTATCGGCCAGACAGGTCGATATCACCCAGTAAAATAGCGCCAGCTAAATGCTCATTCGTCAGCTGATCACTATGTTTTGTACTGTTAAAAAAAAACAAAAAATGTCGTTCGTCAGTCACAGAACTCCCCATGTAACATGGGATGTGTGGCCAACAAAAGACAGCAGTAAAAGGCCACAAAGGATCCATCAATAGTTTGTGCAGCCTTAGCCACACAATTGTCTGACCTTGTAACAGGCACTGTAAACGATCGCCGATCTACAAGATCAAGGCAGAAGAATATGCCATCGTTAGGCCACTCAGAAATGTGCAGTCTCCATAGACGGCAACACATTTCCGAGCGGATTCCGCCAAAAGTACTGAAATGTCAATTCTTTTGGTGCGGAGGCTAGAATCAGGATTTACAGGAAATTGCGCTGTGTGCACAGTGCAGCAGAATCCCATTGAAAGCAATGAAATTCTATTGCAATGACATTTTTGAGCAGAATTTTCTAGCTCAAAAATTCCATCCTCTGAACAAAGCCTTTGAAGAAGTAAAAATCTGCTGAAAATCCTCAATGAATCTGCAGCATTTTAGTCCTGTGTGAAACCACCCTAAGTCCGTTGAATGACATTTTACGCTGCAGATAATCTTAACCGAAAATATGTTACACCAAACTGAATCATAAAATCTCACTTTATTGAAAATATTTATAAAACACACATATTATTAAATACATAATACTTGGAATGTGGCTGGAAAGATGTACATATGAGGAAATACAAGATATGAGGTGGTCAGTATAGTGAATGTACAATAAATATGCAAGTGAGGTGTAGGTAAGACACACTCACCAATGGAGTCGACATATAAAAAACATAAAGGGGGAGGCAAGAACATATGGGGAGATTTATCCAAACCTGTGCAGAGGAAAAGTTGCTGAGTTGCCCATCGCTTCTTTCATTTTTCAAAGACCTTTTCAAAAGTGTTTTTCATATGTCGACTCCATTGGTGAGTGTGTCTTACCTACAACTCACTTGCATATTTATTGTACATTCACTATACTGACCACCTCATATCTTGTATTTCCTCATATATACATCTTGCTAGCCACATTCCATGTACTATGGGGGAGATTTATCAAAACCTGTCCAGAGGAAAAGTTGCCCACAGCAACCAATCAGCTCGCTTCTCTCATTTTGCAGAGGCCTTGTTAAAAATGAAAGAAGCGAGCTGATTGGTTGCTATGGGCAACTGGGCAACTTTTCCTCTGGACAGGTTTTGATAAATCTCCCACTATGTATTTTATAATGTGTGTGTTTTATAAGTATTTTCAATAAAGTGAAATGCTATAATTCAGTTTGGTGTAACATATTTTCGGTTATTATTATAGCAGGTGGTGTTATACCTACGGTATGTTCCCAGGTTTTTGGATAGTAACATTAGAGGTTATACTGCAGATAATCTGTGGATTCAAATGATTTTTACCCTATTGACTTCAATAGAGAAACCTAAAATGTATTGTTGTGTATTTTACTGCGGAAACTGTAAATCTATTGTAAAATCCGCAACTCTAGATCTCTAAACAATCTTTGTTACCCACAGAAACAATCACAGGGCAGCATTTATTTTACCAGAGCAGTTTATAGGGGTTTTCCCATTTAAAACGTTATCCACCATCGACTTATTTAGAGGATAATTTTCCTTATCTTCAGGTGGGAACTCCATCCTGTAGATAGGGTAAAACATATTTGATGTGCAGGATTTGTAGCAATGTTCAATCATTTAGTCATTGAAATCTGCAGCTGAAATCCTGCACATCATATATGAGCAGAATACGGTACGTGTGAGTACACCGTTAAGCAAAACATATCTGAGCCCTGATTTGTTGTTATGGGGGATGGATATGCCTTGGATTCTTTGTTTTAATTTGAAAGCAGAAAATCTGTATTTGACAGGAAAAACTGTTAAAATAAAACTGCACCAAATCGTTCAGAACAGATTCAACAGAACAGAAGAAAAAAATGGGTCGAGTCTTCACTCAAATGTTTTCAGGATTGTAAAATGAGATTCCTTAAAATCAATGTATTGATGGTACTGGAAACGTTTTTTGTTTTTTTGTTTTTTTTTACCCCCAAAATCCAAACCCGAAAATTTGTCTTGTTCAATGAATCAACCATCAAATTATTATGTGGCAAAATGTTCCATAGTCTCATTGCTTACAGTAAAGAATTCCCCAAGATGTTGAGGATGCCCTCTTGTCATTGTTACCGGCCTAGGTATAAAAAAATGGTAATTATGTTTCCCCAAGTCATGACAGCACCACCTGAGATAGGGACTCCACCCCTAGGGACAGGAAACCTGGAGAATAACATAAAGTGCCCTCCCCTCCAGCATCAATGAATTTCCGAGACCAGAAGAGCCTTCCTTACTGATTAGTACAGACAAATATGAAGAAAAAGGGCTTAGCATTAAACGCAAATTAAAGGGGTACTCCGGTGGAAAACTTTTTTTGTTTTAAATCAACTGGTGCCAGAAAGTTAAACAGATTTATAAATTAGAAACAAAATTTCAACCACCCCTCAAGGATGCCACCCTACTGGGTGCACAGTGAAAAAATGGTTTGAAGACAGTTTGTTTGAACAATGCAAAAAATATTAAAATACAATAAAAATGATTCAATTAAAAAACATTTGAACAGAGCAATATTGAATATATTGGATTACTATAGGGCCCTAATGGTATATATTCATAGTAATATATGAGGCAATGCAGTTGTAAATAATGGCCGACTGTCCGGATTGTACTGTTAAACCGGCAATTTGTATACCGTATATCTCGGCGTATAAGACGACTTTTTAACCCCGAATTTTCTTCTGAAAAGTCGGGGGTTGTCTTATACGCCGGGTATTGAGGTCCGGGATAGGAAAACTTCTGATTATCTGCCCAGGCCAGCTCCCGTGTGTGGCCGCAGGCGGGGGCCAGCCAGAGCAAGTAAAAACTAATACTGTATACTAAAAACCAGGGGGCCTCCAGCTATTGTGAAACTACAACTCCCAGCAAGGCAAAGGCTGTCCGGGCATGCTGGGAGTTGTAGTTTTACAACAGCTGGAGGCCCCCTGGTTTTTAGTATACAGTATTAGTTTTTACTTGCTCTGGCCGGCCCCCGCCTGCAGCCACACACGGGAGCCGGCCCGGGCAGATAATCATAGGTATTCCTATGCCGGACATCCCTGTGTCACGAAAAATCTTTTCGGGACATAAGGATGTCCGCCAGTCACTTACCATTCCCCGGCGGCGCGTGTCCTCCTGCGATCCTCCTGCAGTTCGGTCCTCCGTCTCTATGGTTGTACGCACGAGATGTCAGTGACGTCCCGTGCCTACAACCATAGAGGCAGAGGAGCGCAGGACCAGGAGGACTATCTTAAGTGATCCGGTCACCGATCCGCGGTCCCGGCACCTACTGCTATGGTCCATAGGCCATAGCAGTAGATGGTGACCCGGGCTGGAGGTGCGGTGATCGGAACACTGTGGGGGCAGACCAGTACAGACATACAGTCTGCAGCCATACACTGTATATGGTTGGAAGCTGTATGTCTGTTGGGGGGAGCTGCCAATCTAATGTGGGGGGAGCTGCCTACTATTGTGGGGGAACTGCTGCCTACAAATGTGGGGGGAGCTGCCTACAAATGTGGGGGGAGCTGCCTACTATTGTGGGGGAACTGCTGACCAAATGTGGGGGGAGCTACCTACAAATGTGGGGGGAGCTGCCTACAAATGTGGGGGGAGCTGCCTACTATTGTGGGGGGAGCTGCTGACCTAATGTGGGGGGAGCTGCCTACAAATGTGGGGGGAGCTGCCTACAAATGTGGGGGGAGCTGCCTACAAATGTGGGGGAGAAGCCTACAAATGTGGGGGAGCTGCTACTAATGTGGGGTAACTCCCGACCTATTGTGGGGGAGCTGCCTACTATTGTGGGGGAACTGCCGACCTAATGTGGGGGAACTGCCGACCTAATGTGGGGGAACTGCCGACCTAATGTGGGGGAGCTGGCAACCTAATGTGGGGGAGCTGGCAACCTAATGTGGGGGAACTGGCAACTTAATGTGGGGGGGAACTATACTGCCTACCTAATGTGGGGGGAACTATACTGCCTACCTAATGTGGGGGGAACTATACTGCCTACCTAATGTGGGGGAACATGATGCCTACCAATTGTGGGGGGAACTACAAGGTATCGTACATCGCGGTAGGAGGGGTAGTCTTATATGGTGAGTATATCTCAAACTTTATATTTTAACTGTAAAAGTTGGGGGTCGTCTTATACGCCAAGTCGTCTTATACGCCGGCATATACGGTATCTGGTTGTAAAGTCCTTTGTGTTGATTGGACTAAAAATGCCTGTAGTCTCTATGGAGATGAATAATGCTCACCGTGTCCGCTGGTCCCGTACTGCAACGGGCCGAAAATGATGGGAGTAGCAGTTCTACTTCTCAAGCAGAGCGTTGATATCGGCTTGGTTTGGGAGCGGTGATATAGCAGATGGCTCCCACGCCAGAGGTCCGTAGCTGCGGTGTGCGGCTGTTGTAATATCGGACCCTCGCTGGCTTACTCCGGTGGAAATGCTCGCGGTGGTGGCAGCATGTCAGGCATGTAAAGTAGAATCAGAAGCAGGTGAATGCGTCAGATGGATAGAAATCCCGGCTGGAGCAGCGGGCCTGTAAGCGGCTGGTTTAGGTTAAGTCGGCTTCTGAATGGGCAGTGTGTCTTTGTAGTGCTCTGTTCAGACAAAGTCTTAAGCCTAGAGGCTTAAAGGGGTTGTGCGCTGCCCTGCTTTCGGAGCTCTGCACGCAATGTCCGGAAGTTCATTACTCCAAACGCTGTGTGCGGGCTTCTGTGTTCGCGGGCGCCGGGCGTGACGTCACGCCCGCCCCCTCTACCAAAGTCTATGACAGCGGGCGTGACATCACGAGGGGGCCGGGCGTGACGTCATGCCTGGTGGCCGCGAACACGGAAGCCCACACACAGCGTTCGGAGTAATGAACTTCCGGACGATGCGTGCGGAGCTCCAAAAGGCAGGGCAGCGCACAACCCCTTTAAGACTTTGTCTGAACAGAGCACTACAAAGATCCTTGAGGGGTGGTTGAAATTTTGTTTCTAAATCTGTTTTGCTCAATCGGTGGGGACCGATTTGTCAACCACAATTTAACCTCGGATACAAGGTAGTGAGCTGCACACATATTTCCATTTATCTCAGATTTGTAAATTATTCTATTAACAAATCTTAATCCTTCCAGTAATTATTAGCTGCTGAATACTACAGAGGAAATTCTTTTCTTTTTGGAACACAGTGCTCTCTGCTGACATCATGACCACAGTGCTCTCTGCTGACATCTCTGTCCATTTTAGGAACTGTGCAGAGCAGCATATGTTTGCTATGGGGATTTTCTCCTACTCTGGACAGTTCTTAAAATGGACAGAGATGTCAGCAGAGAGCACTGTGCTCGTGATTCAGCAGAGAGCTCTGTGTTCCAAAAAGAAAAGCAGCTAATAAGTACTGGAAGAACTAAGATTTTTTAATAGAAGCAATTTACAAATCTGTTTAACTTTCTGCCACCAGTTGATTTAAAAAAAAAAAAAATAAAGTTTTCCACCGAAGTACCCCTTTAACCAAAATGTGAACCAGCACTCGTGTATTATAATAAAAAAAAAAAGAATATTATAACGAGGGAATGCTCTTATGCTGTCATGGTTCGGGAAAACAGAATTACCAGTGAGTAATTACTGGCTTTCCCTATACAGCAAATTAAATATATCCTTAGGGTGGTACTACAGCCTGAAAAACTTTACAACCAAAAGAGAGGATGAATTCCCAACATCCACACTGTAGTGATGGAAAAAATATGAGGAGACGAACAGGTGTCCGCTGTTCACATCTGATCTACAGAAGCACCCCTACTCTGCCAAAGAGAAGGCCACCGACCTAGTGGAGTGAGCTCTGAAATCAGGAGGGCAAACAAGCCCTGAAAAAACATTAGGTAGGAATATGGCCTGTCCGACCATTCTAGCTAACTAGAGGGCTTACTAGCTTACTGCCCCATTATTCAGCCAAGAAAACTGAACAAATACAGCAGAGGACTTCCTAACGGTCCCCCTCTCATCTAATGTAATAGTGAGCGGTACACCCCTTATAAAAATTGTTTTTTTAAATAAACTGGTGCCAGAAAGTTAAACAGATTTTTAAATGACTTCTGTTTAAAAATCTTAATCCTTCCAGTACTCATCAGCTGCTGTATACTACAGAGGAAGTTCTTTTCTCTTTTTGAATTTCTTTTCTGTCTGATCACAGTGCTCTCTGCTGACACCTCTGTTCATGTCCGGAACTGTCCAGAGCAGGATAGGCTTGCTATGGGGATTTTCTCCTGCTCTGGACAGTTCCTGAAATGTATAGAGGTGTCAGCAGAGAGCACTGTGGTCAGAGAGAAAAGAAACTCAAAAAAGAAAAGAACTTCCTGTGACCAATTATAAGAAGGACATGACTAAATTGTAAAGGGTGCAGAGGAGGGCAACAAATATAATTGATGGTATAGCAGGATTAAAATACCAAGACAGGTTATCAAGCTTGGGGTTAGTTTGGAGTAAAGACGCCTTAGGGGCGATCTGATCATAATGTACAAATATATGAAGAGACAGTACAGAGATATTTCTAGTGATCAAGGGGGCATCCTCTACGTCTAGAGTAAAGAAGGTTTCACCATTATCACAGACGGGAATTATTTACTGTTAAAGCAGTGAGACTATGGAACTCAATAAACGAGTTCAAGGGGGACCTGAATGTGTTTTTATAGAAATACAATATTACAGGTTATGGATACTAGATTTATGTGGGTAGAATGTTGATCCAGGAAGGAATTTTCCCTCTCATGAGGCAATTGGCATCAGCCTCATGTTTTTTTTTTTTTGCCTTCCTCTGGATCAACATAGTAGGGCTTTAGGTTGAACTTGAAGGAATCACGTTATTTTTTCAACCTTAAAAGCTATTTAACAATGCAACTTGAGTATAAGGTGCTAAACTACAAACTATTCTTCATGATGGGACCTCCACTAAAAGCAAGGCTAAAAGTGAGGTTCCTAAGAGGAATGGATGTATTAGGTTCAAAAGGCTTAGATATAAGAGCCTTTAAAAGCACTGACAAGTCCCAGGAAGAAATCCAAGGGAATTTCTGGACTGATCTTGGCTGCTTACATTTTTTTTTTTTTTTATTATCCAAGGATGGTCAGCAATGTTTTCATTATAAAGAGCAACCAAGGCTGAAGCCTGTACCTTCAAAGTGGATGGTTTTAAACCCTTGTCCAAACCCCTCTGTAGAAAGTCTAGCATACTGGCCATGTTTGGGGGGACCATATCTGAAAGAGGCTGATCAATGAAAACGAAAAAGCCTTCCAGATTCAAAAACAAATTTTAGAAGTTAAAGGCTTTCTGCTAGCTTGCAAGGTGAAGATGACTAAATTCCATAGACCTTTACGTTTGAGGATTAGCCTTTTAAAGGACAGGCAGTCAGATAGATGTTCCTGACCTGCGGGTGAACTATTGGCCCTTAAGACGGAAGAACCTGGAACTTGGGAAGAACCAAAGGGCCTGACTGAGACATGGCCTGTTGGGGTCAGAATGGAGCTTTTAAAATTACTGACACACTGTCCTCTCTGACTTTTTAGGAATTAGCTGTAGTGGTGGAAACGTATACGCTAAATCCCAATTCCATAGGTGTGCAAAAGCGGCTGCTGCCCAAGGTTCTTCTGCCGGTTTCAGAGAACAATAAATTCTTACTTGTTTTGTGGGTGGTAAACAAGTATATCTGAGGAATATAGTCATGTTATCGTGTGGAAAATTCTTGGGTTTAGTCTTCATTCTTCATGTTTAGGCAACCTTTTAAGTGGACAGCCGGGATGCACCATAGGTGGATTATAGAACCATTTCTTGTTGTGCCATGTATGTTGTTTCCTAAAACCACAGTGGAATTGTCTGTGAACACTTTTACATTTATTTGCCGAGTTTGAGCTTGTAATACGCTGTGTTGTGTTGCAAGAAGTTGTGCAATTTGAGGAGGTATGTAAGACTTCGGACTTCGATGCCCCTGAAAGTCTAAGTCTATTATTTGCCCCCCCTAAGCTCATGGGCTGGCATCTGTAGTTAGTGTAATTAGGTCTTCTGACTTCCAATCCAACCCCTCACTAGATTGTGTTTCTTTAGCTACCAGTGAAGAGAGGTCAGAGAATCTACGTAAATAGATATGTACATTCCAGATCTCACACCAGGCCATCCCAACCTTCCAAGAGATTTAATTGAAGGGCCCTGGAGTGAAACGAAGCCAAGGGACTGCCTGGATGGCCGCTGTGAAAAGGCCCAGCAGAGACATCTCCCTTCTTATCAATATACACTGAAGACAAAGACATTCTCTACCAGATTCCTGGATCTTGATTATTTTTTCTTTTGCGAGAAATAAAAGATTTCACTTCTTCCTCCGACTGTCCCACCAAAAGGAAATCATCCAAGTGTGAAACTAATGTGCCCTCATCTGTCCTTGGGACCACATTTGTGCAACTATTTTTGTAAATAGCCATGGTGCTACTGCAATACCAAAAGGAAGAGTGCAAAATTGGAGAGGAACGATCTCTGAATTTATCTTGCTATTCGTAAGAATTGTTGCATTCACATTTTTTGTCTTTTTAGGGGCCTTTCTAGGTGTATCATCCCCCTATAAGAGAAGGCAACACCTTTTCTAACATAAAAAAAAAAAAAAAAAAACACATGGATAAGAAACACTGACTCCAGCTGATACCGGGGTCGGGGTCTATGCTGAAAGATCGGTAGAGTCCCACCTGGGGCCTTCTATATATGCACTAATGCTACATTGCTTCTTCCTGGAAAGCTTGTCTTGGAAGTAAGGAGAGCTGGCTGACTCCACACGGTGACCTTCTAAAGTACAAATTGCCCCCTATATACTATCAGTCTGCCATTTTTTCTGATGTGAGGCATCTGACATGCCTTCCGGTATGACAGGGAGTGCGTCATGCCTCCGTGTGCCACACTGATGTCACTTCCGGCGCACAGACATCTGGGTCAGTACATCATCTCCATTCTCCCACATTGCAAGGCTCAAAGAAATGCATGTGGAAGAAAGCCTTCCGAATCAGCTCTTCCTCCGCAGCCTGCTCCAGATCCAGCAATGTGAACGCAAAAAGGACCAGATTAACGCCTCCCCCATCACCTGCAGGTAACTTTATAAGGGGAGACACAACATATAGTATAAAGACCAGTTTCGACCTGACCTTAACCAGGGGTTCTGATTAGGACTAAAGTGCCCTGCGACTTTGCCGAAACTGCCCTGCAAATCTAGGGCAAAACTGCCGCACTACCAGCCCAACAATATCCATCTGGGACAGGGGCTTCTAAGGTACAGGAAACCACTGGAGAGGAGGGTGCTTTTTTATTCTCCTGTTCCTAAGGACGAAGTCCCTCTCTCAGGCGGTGCTGTCATGGCAATAGGGAAAGATCGCTAAACAGATCTCTGTACTGTCCATTTATATTTGTACACATTTTTATATATTTGTGATCAGATCACCCTTACAGCATCTTTCTTTTCCTGAATAACCCAAACTTTATACCTGTGTCGGTATTGAAGTACTCCTATCTCCTATTCCTTTGGTTCCCCTCCTTTGTTCTGCACATACTAAACCACTGTATAACAAAAGTACTTTCCATTAGCTGCCTTTAGATTCTGATAGCAAACAATCAGAGGTTCATTTTCATTTGCCTTGTGTAAGTTAAACAATGACATCGAGGGATGCAACTGTTTGTTAACGTAGTGTCTAACACCATTTTACATGATAACATCATCAACTTTTTATTTGTGCCAACGTTCTTTGGCAAATATTTGTTAATTCACGTGGGTCTTCGATCCTGCAGCCACTGTTTCTTAAACTTGTTATACTAAAGAGAAAACCTGGAAAAATACTTTTGGCTGTATGTATGGATAATCGAACACAGAAGGTTCTTCAGTGCTAATGCTACAGGGTAAACAGCTGTCAAGACTCTGTTACTTGCAATAACATGGAACGGCACAATGATAAAAACAGGGTCAGTGCTGCATCTTAAATACTTCTTGCTTTGTCAAATCCATACTATCTGAGAATCAAGATGCCATTAACAGAAAGGTTTATCTAGGTTTATCACTAGAACATTGCCCAGTGAATCACACATTGTCTTAAAGGAGTACTCCGGTGGAAAACTTCTTTTTTTTTTTTTTTTTTTAAATCAACTGGTGCCAGAAAGTTAAACAGATTTGTAAATTACTTCTATTAAAAAAATCTTTGTCCATTTTAGGAACTGACCACAGCAGCATATGTTTGCTCTGGGGATTTTCTCCTACTCTGGACAGTTCTTAAAATGGACAGAGATGTCAGCAGAGAGCACACTGTTCCAAAAAGAAAATAATTTATTCTGTAGTATTTAGCAGCTAATCAGTACTGGAAGGATTAGGATTTTTTATAGAAATAATTTACAAATCTGTTTAACTTTCTGGCACCAGTTGATTTAACAAAAAAGGGGTACTCCACCAGAGTACCCCTTTAACTGGTCTACCTTCTTCTTATTGTGCATCCTGGTGCCATCTCTTCCCCAAGAAGGCAACGCACACACACACTTGGCTATCCACATGATACATCAAGAACAGGCCCTCCTTCAATTTGGGTAAAACAGCTAGAGTTGTTGTACTCCAAAATTTGCATATTCTAACAATTAGTAATAAACAGTATGTCCCATTTTTTAAGAAATCATAAGTGAGCAGGCAAATTACATTTATTTTATTTCTTATGGGATTTCATATTCAACTGTAGGGTATAACAGAATAGCACAATCATAAAACAAAACATGACAATAAATAAGAAAAGTAAAATGACCCCTGTCTGCATACTCTTAATTCTTAATATTGTGTATTGCCCCCTTTAGCATCAATGACAGTGCAGGCTTTTGTAATAGTTGTCTACGAGGCCCTTGCAGGTGTTATTGCTGCCCATTCATTTTGGCAAAATGCCATGGCCATGCAAAGTATTTCGTCATCTTGCATAATTCCCACATTTGCGATCTCTCCCCAGTTAATATTATAGAAGCACACCTGGAAATTTTTGTTTTTGCTTATATAGCGTAGCCTAGGCTATTAATGTAGAGTTTCTTAGAGGTATATGCCTTGTGCTTACCAATTTTAGCTGATGTGGCAGGCATAGGATAGGCTCAAGTTTTGATGTAAATTCATGGAAGTGGTTCTGTACTGCTGCCTACATCCGAGCCTCAGATATAGCATTAACACTGACACAGCTGAACACTAATTCAAAGAACACAGATTCTTAGTAAAGCCCCCTTCACATCAAGCTACCACGGTATATTTGAGTCTACCTTAGCACATAGGAAAAATGGTATATTGACGTATACAATCGCCTACTTGCAATGTGCCCATAGAGTCTACTAGCGAATACACTTAATCCTTTTCTTAAATATAAATGTTTTTGTGCACAACCTAAATATATCAATATACTGCATATCCAGTGAACTTAAATAAACAAAAACGCTGCAAAACAATAATGAGAACCGAACCAAAGTTCAAAGAGTCATCAGCTGATCATTCAACCTACAGTTATCTAACGTACACGACCAGATAGCTCAGCCCACAGATACTTCCACTCTTCACTATTTATTGGCTCTGGTATTTCCTGGTCTGTACTGCTGTATGGTATGTTGGTACTTTATAAATAAAGAACAGTAATTCTTGGCTTTTCAAATTCAATTACAAGCTTTGCAAACCATTGTAACTGTAATTTCCTTCATCATATTCCCGGCATGTCGTATTACAGCCAAAATGAAAACGTTCAGAGCCCCACAGAGATTGGGAAAACATTGAGCAAGTGTTCATGTAATCAGAATAAAACCCTACTATTATGGACTAATGATCTGTTTATCTAGCGACAAGGAGCAAGACTGACAGTAAAAATGGAGGATATAAATCTCGTACACTTGTGACACCTCAACTGACTGCATTCTATTTATGGAACATTGTTTTCCCTTTTAAATTTTGTTTTGATGTAACAGACAACTTGGAAATGGGCCATGCACCCTAGATCAGTACTCTCAAACTGTGGCCCTCCAGATGTTACAAAACCTTGACTCACAGCATGGCCGGACAGCCATTTTGTAACTTTGGGGGCTTTTGTTTCTATGCAGTAAATTTTTTGGTAAAAATGACAACTTATCTTTATTCTGTAGGTCCATACGATTAAAATGATACCCTACTTATATAGGTTTGATTTTGTCATATTTCTGAAAAAAATCATAACTACATGCAGGAAAATTTATACGTTAAAAATTCTCATCTTATGACCCCTATAACTTTTATTTTTCCCGCGTACGGGCCATGGCTCATTTTTTCACCGTAATCTGAAATTTTTATCGGTACCATTTTTATATTGATCGGACTTTTTGATCGCTTTTTATTAATTTTTTCATGATATAAAAAGTGACCAAAAATACGCTATTTTGGACTTTGGAATGTTTTTGTGCGTACGTCATTGACTGTGCGGTTTAATTAACAATATATTTTTATAATTCGGACATTTCCGCACGTGGCGATACCACATATGTTTATTTTTATTTACACAGTTTGTTTTTTATGGGAAAAGGGGGGTGATTCAAACTTTTATTAGGTAAGAGGTTAAATGACCTTTATTAACTAACTTTTTTTTGCAGTGTTATAGCTCCCATAGGGGGCTATAACACTGCACACACTGATCTTTTACACTGATCCCTGAAAAGCCATAGCTTTGCATGGATCAGTGTTCTAGGCGGTCGATTTCTCAAACCTGTATCCCAGGCTTGGAGCAATCAAACACCGATTGGACGCGATGAAGCAAGGTAAGGGGACCTCCGCTCGCGTCCTAGCTGATCGGGACATTGCGATTTTATCGCGATTGTCCCGATCAGCCTGACTGAGCCGCCGGGAAGCTTTCACTTTCATTTTTCAACTTTGATCGGCGCGTCTAAAGGGTTAATAGCGCGCGGCACGCTATTAGCCCAGGGTCCCGGCTATCATTAGCCGCCAGGACCAACCGGGTATGACTGCGTGACCCCGTTTTAAATACCTGGACCGGGCATAGGGCCTACAGGTATGCCCTACGTCCTTAAGAGGTTAACGGGGTACTCCACAGGAAAACATTTTCTTTTAAATTAACTGGTGCCAGAAAGTTAAACATATTTGTAAAGTACTTCTATTAAAAAAATCCCAATCCTTTTAGTACTTATCAACTGCTATTTACTACAGAGGAAGTTCTTTTCTTTTTGAATTTCCTTTCTGTCTGACAACATGCTCTCTGATGACACCTCTGTCCATTTTAGGAATTGTCCAGAGTAGGAGCAAATCCCCATAGCAAACCTCTCTTGCTCTGGACAGTTCCTGACACAGACAGAGGTATCAGCAGAGAGAGAGAGAGCATGTTGTCAGACGGAAAGGAAATTCAAAAAGAAAAGAACTTCCTCTGTAGTATACATCATCTAAAAAGTACTGGAAGGATTGGGATTTTTTAATAGAAGTAATTTACAAATCTGTTTAACTTTCTGGCACTAGTTGATTTAAAAGAAAATGTTTTCGAGTGGAGTACCCCTTTAAGTCCAGGGTCAACGCATCCGTCTACCAGGAGATTTTTGAGAACTTCATGCTTAATGAACTTAATGAAATACAATGGAATTTTGCAGGATATTCAAATTTTTTTAGTTTCACCTGTATAGGGGGATCGGATCTGTCAGGGAGAAGTGAAAACTGGGTACTCCCGTATCCCAGGCGAACCTGGCCCCCATCTCATTCATTTGAATGAGCCGACCGAAGTCAGATAGTAAGGCTAAGTTTCCACTTGGATTTTTTTCTGGCAGTTTTTGGAAAGCTGCAACTGCAGTTTTTGAGCCAAAGTCAGAAGTGGATTCATAAGGGAGGAGAAGTATAAGTCCTTCCTTTATATGTCCTATATCTTTTGAATACATTTCTGGCTTTGGCTCAAATACTGCAGTGGCAGATCTCCAAAAACTGCCAGAAAAAAAACAAGTGGAAACTTAGCCTAACTCTGGTCAGCTCATTTTTGCCCAGTATGCAGTTTTGTGACCGGACTTAAATCCGAGGTATACTACAGTTTTAATTCCGGTCACAAAACTGCATACTGGGCAAAAATGATCTGACCGGAGTCACTATCTGACTCCGGTCGGCTCATTCAAATGAATAACATGATGAGATGGGGGCCAGGTTCAACTAAGATACAGGAGCGCCCGGTTTTCACATTTCCCAGCCGGATCCGGTCCCCGTATGCAAGAGCCGTGGTGTGAATGCACCCTAAAAAAGATTTGTAAATTACTTCTATTTAAAAATGTTAATCCTTCCAGTACTTATGAGCTATTGTATACTACAGAGGAAGTTGTATAGTTCTTTCTGTCTGACCACAGTGCTCACTGCTGACAACTCTGCCCATGTCAGCAACTGCCAAGAGCAGGAACAAATCCCCATAGAAAACCTCTCCTGCTCTAAACAGTCCCTGACATGGACAGAGGTGTCAGCAGAGAGCACTGTGATCAAATTGGAAAGTACTAGACAACTTCCTCTGGAGTATACAGCAGCAGATAAGTCCTGGATGAAGATTTGTAAATAGTCATTTATAAATCTGTTTAACTTTCTGTTACCAGTTGATTTGAAAAAAAAATTTTCCCATCGGAGTACCCCTTTAAGAGTAATGTAAAGGGTACAGTCACACATACAGGATCTGCTGCATATTTTTGCTGAATATTTTGTGTAGCTGATTTTGCTTCCCATTAAAGGGGTAACCCAGGAAAAAACTTGTTTTTATATATCAACTGGCTCCAGAAAGTTAAACAGATTTGTGAATTACTTCTATTAAAAAATCTTAATCCTTTCAGTACTTATGAGCTTCTGAAGTTAAGGTTGTTCTTTTCTGTCTAAGTGTTCTCTGATGACACGTGCCTCGGGAACTGCCCAGTTTAGAAGCAAATCCCCATAGTAAACCTCTTCTAAACTGGGCGGTTCCCGAGACACGTGTCATCAGAGAACACTTAGACAGAAAAGAACAACCTTAACTGCAGAAGCTCATAAGTACTGAAAGGATTAAGATTTTTTAATAGAAGTAATTTACAAATATGTTTAACTTTCTGGAGCCAGTTGATATATAAAAAATTTTTTTTTCCTGGATAACCCCTTTAACTTCACTAGGTAGAAAAATATGCAACAGATCCTGTACGTGTTAACGTACCCTAAAGGTGATTCTGTATTGTAGTCTGAGGACAATATACTGTAAAAAGCTTCTATATACTATTAGCAGTATGATGGATAGGCATACATAGTTGTAAAGGTCTTTACTACAGCATCTGGGCCGCTGTTCTGTTCATCTCACTGCAGAAAAAATTTAACTGACCACCAAGGGAGTTTGGAACTCTCGATCTTGTTATCCCTTATGTTCTGGGCATTTACAGGTCACGGAGTGGCTGGCTGCTGCCTATATCCTTTTGCTGCTGTCAGCAGGATATTGACAACTACAGAGCTTGCTGACAGCATCCACCAGGAAAACAGCAGTTTTCCACTGTCTGACCAATAGAGCAACAAGAGCAAACCGGGAAAAAGAGAACAAATTAGGACATTTCATCAATACCGATATATAACATAAAGTATATTCAACTTTATACACTGGCTAAGGATGTCTACAGCATATTTTACTATAGATAGCTTCAGCTCAAATTTAAACACAGTGACGTAAATGCTTACCGTATGTTTCGCCCTATAGGATGCACCAGCATTTAAGACGCACCCAATTTTAAAGGTGCAAAATCTAGAAAAATAAGATTCTGAACCCAACAGTGATCTTCAACTTGCGGACCTCCAGATGTTGCAAAACTACAACTCCCAGCATGCCCGGACAGCCGTTGGCTGTCCGGGCATGCTGGGAGTTAAAGTTTTGCAACATTTGGATGTCCACAGGTTGAAGACCACTGGATAGGAGGTAGTACTCACGTGTCCCCGCCACTCCGGACCCATCACCGCTGCCCTGGATGTCGCTCCATTGCTGTCGCTGCGTCCCCATGGTGTCCCCGACGCTCCGACGTCTTCTTCCCCGGGATCCACGCTCTCCGTCGCTGTCATCACGTCGCCGTCATCACGCCGCTCCTATTGGATGACAGGACGGCGTGCGCAACGACGTGAGGACGTCGAAGGAGAGCGCCGGCCATGAAGGGGATCCTGGCACCGAGCAGACACCGAGGAGGCAGGTAAGGTACCTCCCGGTGTCCTGTAAGCTGTTCGGGATGCCGCGATTTCACCGCGGCGGTCCCGAACAGCCTGACTGAGCAGCCGGGTTAGTGTCACACTTCAGACGCGGCGGTCAGCTTTGATCGCCGCGTCTGAAGGGTTAATACAGGGCATCACCGCGATCGGTGATGTCCTGTATTAGCTACGGGTCATGGCCATTGTGGGCCGAAGGGACCACCACGATAGGTGTGTGTATTCGCCATATAAGACGCACCAACATTTCCCCCCCAGTTTTGGGGAAGAAAAAGTGCGTCTTATACGGCGAAAAATACGGTATGTCTCCTATCAGCAAAAACAGACTGTACACCTATCAGCAAAAACAGACTGTACACCTATCAGCAAAAACAGACTGTACACCTATCAGCAAAAACAGACTGTACACCTATCAGCAAAAACAGACTGTACACCTATCAGCAAAAACAGACTGTACACCTATCAGCAAAAACAGACTGTACATCTTATTTTCTGCTTCCTGTCAATAAAATCCAAACCTCAGGTCATGCTTTATTATACCATTAAAGTGTCGATAGATGTAAAAAGTAATACTTAAGCCTTCCAAGTCTTCTTACCATGAAATACAAAAACTGGATTTGAAAACGAAATGATCTCTAGGGTAAGATTGCTCTAATCTGGAACGTTATTTCTTCCCTTATATGACAGTGTTACACAGATGGAATAAATACTTACAACCAGACCTTACAGTTTCCAGGTTCTAGTTGTTAGTATATAGGACATACATTGTTCAAATAATTCATCTCTCTAAATGTATTCCGAGCACATCTCTTCTCACAAGACTCAAACTGTGAATCCTTTGAAGTGGAATTGCAGAGCAGCCCCCTCTCATGAGATAATAGATTTAGCAGTGTAGTTAGCAGTGAGAAAACTCAGTCAAAGACATTTATAATGGTCTTCCAGTCAATTCCGGGGGCTAGCATGAACGGGCACATCAGTCGTTTTGCTTTGCTCTTCACAAATCATTTAAACAAGGCCGGATACTTGTCAAGCCTTTTTCTCTTAAACTATTAAACAGTTGACTTGCGCGCAACAGACATGGATGTTTACATTTACAATTTCTGTGCACTGTTTTCCAGTTTAGGATGAACAAACCGTTTCACACAAAATAAAAAAAAGACATTTTTCTAAAGCAAAAACAAACAATTAGTCTTCTCTTATTTTTGGAAAAAAATAGGATAAAAATTGTATATATTATGTATTACGGTATTTATATACAATAATGTGTATAATCTACATTTACAAAGACACACTGTATTTGGCTATTTTTCAAATAGGAGATGTTAAACACAAAGCATATCGATCATGGAGGCATCTATAGAATAGAAATCACATAGCAAGCACCGTATTTTTCGCCCTATCGGACGCAACGGCATATAAGACACACCCAATTTTAAAGCTGCAAAATCGAGAGAGAAAAAATGTTCTGCACCCAACAGTGGTCTTCAACCTGCGGACCTCCAGATGTTGCAAAACTACAACTCCCAGCATGCCCGGACAGCCATTGGCTGTCCGGGCATGATGGGAGTTGTAGTTTTGCAACATCTGGAGGTCCGCAGGTTGAAGACCACTGGATAGGAGGTAATACTCACGTGTCCCCGTCGCTCCGGACCCGTCACTGCTGACCTGGATGTCGCTGCATCGCTGCCGCCGCGTCCCCGGGGTGTCCCCAACGCTCCGGACGTCTTCTTCCCCGGGATCCACGCTCTCCGTCACAGTCATCACGTCGCTATGCACGCTGCTCCTATTGGATGACAGGACGGCGTGCGCGTGACCACGTGATGACATTGAAGAAGAGTGCCGGCCATGCAGGGGATCCCGGCACGGAGCAGACACCGAGGAGGCAGGTAAGGGCCCTCCCAGTGTCCTGTAAGCTGTTCGGGACGCCACAATTTCACAGCGGCGGTCCCGAACAGCCCGACTGTCACTTTCACTGTCACTTTCACTTCAGACGCGGCGGTCAGCTTTGATAGCCGCGTCTGAAGGGTTAATACAGGGCATCACCGCGATTGGTGATGTCCTGTATTAGCCGCGGGTCCCGGCCGTTGATGGCCGCAGGGACCGACCCGATAGGTGTGTATTCGCCGTATAAGACGCACCAACTCCCCCCCAGTTTTGGGGAAGAAAAAGTGCGTCTTATACGGCGAAAAATACGTTAATCATATGGTTAAAGAAGTGAATTTAGTGCTAAAATCCCCCAGGCCCAGTACTTATTAGGAGGCAATGGAGCAACTCACTCAGAAGAGATAACAGACAAAGATAAATACATAACTATTAATTAATAATACATAAATATACAAATGACTTTACTTCAGCCTTGGTCATAACTGAACTGCAATTTGATCAGATGTTCTAATGGAACAAATCTGCCCCCTGCAGTAGAAGCAATGAATATCCCTCGCTAGTAGCCATTTATTTCAAAAGGAACTATTTCCTTTCTGCTGCACCAGTGTCCTCTTACGGGGTAGGTTTACACTGAGGAAATGTACCGCAGAATTTCCTTGCTGAATTTCCTCAGTAGATCTGTGATCTTTTACATGAAGCAGAGCTTATGCCGCCGTAAGCACTAGCCCATTGACAAACAAGACTTTCCTGATGGATTCCCCCAGAACATTGAAAATGTTCAATCTCTCACGGAATCCAATTCGTTGTCGGAACTTCTGCTACAGAACTTCTGACATGTGAACTGAGCAGAGGAATTCTCAATGAAATCAATGGCAGGCTGCTGCAAGTGGATTCCGCATGAACAGTGCCTATAAAACTGGTGAGTGGGGCAGTTTGGAACTTGTGCTTTGCTCCCTCTTAGCCAGACCAGACAATACAAAACTGCAGTAAATAAATATTAATGTACAGCTTGCCCTGTAAGTTCTTTCATAGGTGCCATTCTGATGAAGTATTCAAATTGAAAAGAACAACTGAATAAGTTAAAGGGGTACTCCGCCCCTAGACATTTTATCCCATATCCAAAGGATAGGGGATGTCTGATCGCGGGGGTCCTGCCGCTGGGACACCCATGATCTCTGTGCAGCACCCAGCATTTATTTAGAATGCTGGGTGCGGGCGGCAGGGGTTGTGATGTCACGGCCACGCCCCCACGTGACATCACGCCCCCTCAATGCAAGTCTATGGGAGGGGGTGTGGCGGCCACCACGTCCCCTCCCATAGACTTGCACTGATGAGGCGTGGCGTGCCAACACAAGGGGTGTGGTCATGACATCACACCGCCGGTTCCAAGCGTTCAAAACAAAATGTTCCGAACGCTGGGGTAGCGGAGTACCCCTTTAAGACTAGGACATATAGAAAGTTTCTACTGCATTTTTTAATTATTATTATTATTATTATTATTTGCTACTAGTTTGAACTTTAAACATGGCTTCAAACAGCACCAAAACAGAACAAATGAAAGCACCCGCATAGTTTGCTATAAAGCAGCCAGAACTACAGGGTCACCCCACAGCTGCCAAGCAAATAGTATTAAACAGCATCCAGGTCTACAGCAGAGAAGGTTATCATCTACACCCCTGGTGATCTATAGCTGTACAGGGGTTAAAGGACAACTGCAGTGGTATGACACTTATACAGGATAGGGGATAAGTGTTTGATTGCAGGGGGTCCGACAGCTGGGACCCTCCCCCCACGATCTCCCTAACGGGGCACCGCCATTAGCGCTCATGGTGAGCGCTAAGGCACGTAGCGTCGACCTAGAGGTCGACGGTGATGCCCCGTCTCCTCCCCGTCCCCATACAGTTCTATGGGGGAGACGGGGAGGCACGAACGCTGCCTCCCCGCCTTTCCCATAGAGATGTATGGAGGAGGCGTGCCGGCTGCAACGTCATGCTGCGGCCGGCACGCCCCCTGCACAGGACAGCCGCGGCCCCGTACAGGAATTAACAGGGGGTCCCAGCGGTCAGAACCCCTGTGATCAAACACTTATCCCCTATCCTGTGGATAGGGGATAAGTGTTAATCACGCTGCAGATGTCCTTTAAGGTCTGCGTGCACAGTGGTATATGGTAATAAAGGAGTTAGTATCCCTGGTGATCTAGGGCATTGAAATGGTTAAAATAATTGTCCAGTGAAAGACAACTTCTCACCTATTCACCGAATCTCTGGCTTGGGACCCAGGCTCTCTGAGAGGAGCGCGTGCTGCAAACAGCATGCCCTCCATTCATTTCAATGGAAGTGTCGTACAAACTGGCATCTGTCATACTCCCATAGAAATGAAATGAAGATGTGCCGTCCCCAGCATGTACTCCACTCAGAGAGCCGGGGTCCTATTCTGGAGATTGTGGGTGTCCCAGTGGTCGAACCTCCCACAATCAGACACTTCTCCTCTATCCTATGGATAGCGCATAAGTTGTCTTTCGTTGGACAACTCATTTTAGTCAATATTTCTTTTGGTTTAGAGCAGGAATGTAGTTAATGTTTGTATGCCTAGAGTTGTATGGCAATAAAGGAGTTTTCTCAGACCCTCACTATGATCAGACAGAGTAATTCAGAAGCCCGCTGCCTTATCATTAAAGGGAACTGACAACTGTTTATCCGCACTAAACCCAATAAACTGGATTACAGTTCGGTGAACAGAAGTAAAATGAGCTATTGCTTAAATTGGTCCCACCATTTTTAAGATATGGCCCCTATTGCTAGAATGCTAATTGGGTTCAGTAAGCAAAGGAGGCAGGAGCCGGCTTGCCGAGCTCCCCGGCCTCCATCTTGTATGCCATGTTATGCCTGCCTATCTTATGCATATTCATTATTCCTCATGCCCCATCCCATAGACTTGCCTTGAGGGGACAGGGCATGACGTCACATGGGGGGGGGTCATGACATCATGGACTTCCGTTCCCGTGGTCGCGACCAAGACCCTCCAGCGCTTCCGGACAAGAAACAGGTGGGTGCCACATGCTATACTGCGGGGGTCCCCAGCGGCGGGACCCCCCCAGTCAGACATCTTATCCCCTATCCGTCGGATAGGGGATAATATGTCTTGGGGTGAAGTACCCCTTTAATACGTCAAAATGAGGCACAGTAGTGTGTATGGCCTCCACGTGCCCGTATGACCTCCCTACAATGCCTGAGCATTCTCCTGATGAGGTGGTGGATGGTCTCCTGAGGGATGTCCTCCCAGACCTGAACTAAAGCATCCGCCAACTCCTGGACAGCCTGTGGTGCAACGTGGCGTTGGTGGATGGAGCGAGACATTATGTCCCAGATGTGCTCAATTGGATTCTGGTCTGAGGAACAGCGGCCCAGTCCATAGCATCAATGCCTTCTTCTTGCAGGAACTGCTGACACTCCAGCCACATGAGGTCTAGCATTGTCTTGCATTAGAAGGAACCCAGGGCCAACCACACCAGCATATGCTCCTACAAGGGGTCTGAGGATCTCATCTCAGCACCTAATGGCAGTCAGGCTATCTCTGGCAAGCACATGGAGGGCTGTGCGGCCCCCCCAAAGAAATGCCACCCCACACAATTACTGACCCACCGCCAAACCGGTCATGTCGAAGGATGTTGCAGGCAGCAGAACGTTTTCCACAGCATCCACAGACTCTGTCACGTGTGCTCAGTGTGAACCTGCTTTCATCTGTGAAGAGCACAGGGTGCCAGTGGCGAATTTGCCAATCTTGGTGTTCTCTGGCAAATGCCAAACGTCCTGCATGGTGTTGGGCTGTAAGCACAACCCCACCTGTGGACATAGGGACCTTATACCACCCTCATGAAGTCTGTTTCTGACTGTTGAGTTGACAAATGCAGATTTATGGCCTGCTGGAGGTCATTTTGCAGGGCTTTGGCTGTGCTCCTCCTTGCACAAAGGCAGAGGTGGCGGTCCTGCTGCTGGGTTGTTGCCCTCCTACGACCTCCTCCACATCTCCTGATGTACTGGCCTGTCTCCTGGTAGCGCCTCCATGCTCTGGACACTATGCTGACAGACACAGCAAGCCTTCTTGCCACAGCTTGCATTGACGTGCCATCCTAGATGAGCTGCACTACCTGAGCCACTTGTGTGGGTTGTAGACTCTGTCTCATGCTTCCACTAGAGTGAAAGCACTGCTAACATTCAAAAGTGACCAAAACATCAGCCAGGAAGCATAGGAACTGAGAAGTGGTCTGTGGTCACCACCTGCAGAACCACTCATTTATTGGGGGTGTCTTGCTAATTGCCTATAATTTCCACATGTTGTCTGTTCCATTTACACAACAGCATGTGAAATTCCTGATTGGACAGTGTGATTCCACAGAAGTGTGATTGACTTGGAGTTACATTGTGTTGTTTAAAGTGTTCCCTTTATTTTTTTGAGCAGTGTACTACTAGTTTGGTTTCTTTTTAGGTTTACTTTGAAAACTCTTCAACAAAAAAAAAACAATCAACAAAAAAAAATTAAAAAGAACTAGATGACAGAACAATGGAGGATGGGGGATTGGTCTGATCAATCAGGTTCTCTTTTACGTCATATGGAGAGCTGTGTGTGAATATATTTTTTTGTAAGAAAAAAAAAAATGGCACCAGGATATAAAAGGCAAGCTGGTGAAGGCAGTGTGCGGTTTTAGAAATGGATCTTCTATGAAATCTGTTAATTCCCCAGATGTTACTTTGACACGTACTACCTACCCAAACACTGTTGGAGGCCAAGTATATCTCTTGATGGCAATGGTATTCCCTAATGGCAGCGGCCTCTTTCAGCAGAAGTTGTTCAAGAATGGTTTGGGGAATACGAAAAAGAGCTTAAAGGAGTACTCCGGTTATCCCATATTAAAAGGATAGGGAATAAGAGTCTGATGGCAGGGGTTCAACCGCTGGGACCCCCTGCGATCTCTTGCATGGGACCCTGGCAGTGCACAGGAAAGGAGCGTGTCGACCTGAACACGATCCCCCTAGCCGACACACCCCCTCCATGTATCTCTATGGTAGAGCCGGAGATACCAGAATGCTGTATCTCCGGCTCTCCCATAGAGATACATGGAGATACATGCTGTGGTGCCGTGCAGGAGATGCAGGGATTTCCCAGCAGTCGGCCCCCCATCTATCAGACACTTATTCCCTTGCACAGGAGTACTCCTTTAAGTATTTATTTATGTATTTATTTCCTAAATGGGGTTTGCTGGAAAAAAAACAAATCTAATCCATGGAGGCCTACCTCACAACTAATAGGATCTGCTACCAATGTCTTGGTGTATAATATTATATATATGTCTCGGTGTATAATGAAATGAGAGACATAAAGGGTGACAATATAATAAATGCACAATGTATAGCTGCAGATATATATTATGTACAGCTACTATGGCTAGTAGGATATTGCTGATCTTTATGGAAACCATGCCTTCACAATGATGTATGCAAATATTATAATCCCAAAGCAGTATTATAAGAAGCTTATTATTATGAGGGAACTGGAAGGACATAGGAGACACATCAGACATCCAGGACAAGAACTGCTCTCAGCAGTCAGGCCTTTCCTCTGTTTACACTTTATATATAACCCATGTGGGATTATAGAATGTATGAAATCCCATGGGTTCCCCAGGATCTGAATATTTTCTGTCTTATCTGGGGTCTGGTTTAAGGTAGGGGTTTGATATTGATAGTGGAGCCATGGTGTTTATTTAAGCCACTACCAGCTTTGCTGTCACCCGATACTTGAGTATCATCCTTAAAAGTGTTCTCCCAGGTAGACCTCTCATTAGTAGTGCAACTGCCCTGACAATAAGCAAAAAATGAACTTAAACTGCAAGAGGAAAATAAACTGCTAAAGTGGCTGCAAACTTGTCCTTCAGCAGCCATGGAAGTACAGAACGTCCTGGGCCAAATGTCCACAATGCAGGATGGGAACTGAAGTGTACAACCCACTTGAGCTGCTAGTGAAGATTGGCCCATTCTTGCTGCACCAAGGTAGGGAACACAGTGAACAACAGTGTGACCAAAATTTAATATTATGTTATAATGATGCTCTGTACAAGGACCTTGCAACTTATTTAAAATTTCTTGGCGCTGGAAGACTTCTTTAAGAAGAACCCTCATGGAGTCTACATGGAAATGGCCTTTTCATGAGCAGGGGAAGCACAGTTTTTATATCTAAATTGAGAAAAGGAAATGTGAGAGGAAAGGAGGATTTCGACCATTATAGGTGAAAAGAATGGAAAAGCAACAGAAAAGTGTTCTTCAGAACATGAAAGAATAATCCACTGTCTGCTTTGATTCTATACACTGTATTTTCTCAGGGATATTTATATATTTAAACCACTTGGCCTACATACCTACATTCTCAGAATCATGTGAACTAATGGATTTTAACAGTTGTCACAAACAGAGTTAATGCGGACACCGACAAGACCGCAAAAAATTCATATTCTCTGAGACGTCAGTATTTGAAGTTGGTTTTTATTTTATTTTTTTAATACCTCTTGTATAATACTAAAGATGAAAAATCATAGAATAAAAATGTGGCTATATTTTTTATTTTACCCATGTTGATAATCCATCATTTCATGCTGCAATTTCCTAAGTCATTGCTACTCTGGACAGAGTGCAGTTTGGATTTTGGCGCAGGTACAGAAGCCCTCGCATTTTTAGCTTCCCTCACTAGCTTACGAGGTTATATAAGAGCAGATTTATGAAGCTGTCTAAATACAAGACTGTCTTTGTTACAAATGTGAATATGAAATGAAAGTGGAGCTCAGATTAGGTGCTAGGGGGAACAGGGACAGTCTTTCTTTTACGCTGATTCATATATCTTCCCCACATTTCTCATCAAGTTTTTGGGAGGGGAGCAAAGCATTAAAAAGGCAACTCCAGAAGTGCGCTCTGCATAGTTCAGCATGTACAATACACAGACGTCACGGAGCATTCTAGAGTTGCAATAGAACCCCAACTCCTCAACTGGAGTTACGTTTTTTTCAAAATGTCCATGATTGAGTGCAGGAACTCCAAGTAGAAATTTTACCGATAATGCCAGCCCTGCAATATCACTGCAGTTTCTGTGGTTAGAAGGGGTAGAAAACTTGCAATGATCCTTGGGGGGAAAATGTATCAAAACATGGGCTTTTAAAAAAATTTAAGACGTTATCTGATTGGTTCCTTTTAGCAACTGGTCAACGTTTGCTATGAACGGGTTTTGATGAATCTCCCCCATGAGTTCACAGGTCCTGCACTCAAGGAGCATGGAGACTACAGAGAAAGACCCAGTGCTTCTGCTATGTATGGCGACTGTATACCTCTTTGAACAAAGGACTAATGTGGAAATACATCAGCATGCAAACTATAGCATGAGCTATGCTTCTGCCTGTTTAGGAAGCGAGGGAGTATGTGGATCAGGACAATTCCATTAGGAGAAAAGTAATGCTGCCAGTCAGGGAAGGATTGGAATGGGTACAATACTGCTGCCAGGATAGGGGTGGTATGGGGACAGTACTGGTACCAATTGGGATAGGGAATAGGGACAAAATTGCTGCACTGTAGTATTTGGCATTTCTAGGGAAGGTACCTTTTGCTGAATTTTGGTATATGGCACTGCAAGGAAGATGTTTTGCGGCACTCTTATGTTTGGTGCTTCTTCAAAAGGTATCTTTTGGTGTGCTATATTTGGTGCTACTGCGTAGATTTACAGTGCACTGTGGAATTTTAGGTGCTTCTGGGGAGGGATATTTTGTGCTTAACTGGTATTTGGCATGTCCAGGGTGGTATTTTACGCTGCACTTTTAAAGAGCATACAAGGGCCAAACTTGGAATCCCAACTCATGAGAGTCTCCATTTGATGCTCTAAATCATATTTCATATTCCCATTCTTTGGCTCAGGTTTCTTCGAATGCCCCTCAGTTTATAAGGAAAATGTGTTGTTTCTGAATAGACAGTGGGGAGATAAGGAAGAAATTAAAAGACAATTATACATTGTCCTGTAATTCCCCTCATCATAGGTGTGTGAGGGGGGGATGTTCCAATTGGATAATCAGATGTCAATTTGCACATAAGCTGAGGCCTGTACAAACAAGACAAAGCGTTTCAGTCATTAAAAAAAAAAACTTTGGACATGTTGATCAGACCTGTCAAAAGTTGATCGCACTGGGCCTCAACTCATGAAACCAGCTGTGATCTTGACTTATTAGCCAGAGACGTGGGCAGCACTACACTCCACTCCCCGGCCGGCCAAGATATCCATACATTTCTCTGCATAGAAGTAGCTGAACAGGTCCTCTTTTATTGGCAACACACTTCCACGATGCAGTTTGGGGGAACTGCATCGTGGAAGTGTGTTTCCAATGAAAGAGGACCTGGTCGGCTACTTCTATGCACTGGGGGGTGACTACCTAAAATCCTGCTGGAACTGATCAAACGTTATCACCAGGAAAATTGCTTGCCAGGTGCACAACATTCTTCAACAGCATGAATCACCCATTGTAGTTGCTTTCACCAATTTTAGTGGCTCTCACCTATTGTCACCAATCGAAATGCATACATAAAAAAAAGGTTGTTCAATGTAGACAATTTCCTAAATAAATTTTATCTGACTGCAATGTAAATTTTCTATATTATTTAATATATTTAAACTCATTTTGATAACTGGTCTGTTGTCTCTCACCCAGACAAAAACGCAGGAACAGATGATAAACTTTGAGCAATGCCCAAAAGTATAAAACATGTCTGATATGGTTTGACACTGTTTTGACAAATGTCATTTTTTATTATGTCTGCTTGTGTCAAAATCTGTCCAAGCGCTGACTATTTTGTCTGAACAGTCATTTTTCTTAACTTTTTATATGTCGTGTACCGTAAAATATTATAAAGATATACTTATCATGAGCCTATAAAGGCACACAGACTTTATATCGGGGTCTCACATTTGGTAACTTCTCTCTTAGGGTGCATTCACATCTCGTTTCCACTCTCAGGCAGCTGGATCTTGTGGAAGGACTTCACAACCGCCTGCTGCCATATCCCTGTTGCATGCAATGAGGCCAACAGAGTCAGCTAGTGACTCCAGTCAGTTTATATTCTGACCATATGCTGCCTTTGACCCAGACTAAAAACAGTGGTCTGCGGCAGTCCGGGCCCAAAGCCAGATACGTTTCGAAAATGAGTTGACTAGTCCCTAGCTAACTCAGTTCACCTCTTTAAAATGAGCAGGGTATGGCAGGGATAAGGCAGAAGACAGTTTTCAATCCTCCTGTCCAATCCGGCTGTTGTAGAGAGTACACATGATGTGAATACACCCATAGTTATACCAATGAATCTCACTGTTAATTGTCTCTCGCTCTAGTAGCTACAGTATATCCATGCATCATATGGACTACCAAGACACAAAAATGACACAGGTTTTCCTTTTTTCTGTCCTGTTTCAGGATATAATCTGGATGGATCCTGTTTTTTTTTTTTTTTTTTTTTTTTTTTTTTTTTTTCTTCGTCAAAAAGAAGCCAATGACAACATGATAGGTATCCTGTAGCATACTGTTTAAGTTTATTTTTGTAAACATGATGTGAACAGGCTCCAACAGCTGATCGCCAGTTGGTCACAGAATCCAGACCTGCAGTCATCAGCTTCATTAGACAATCCCTTTAAGATTTCATATTTTTGGCTAATAAACTCATCTAGAAACAATGGATTTCCTTTCATATGGTGTATAGTATCACTAACTTAATTTACTATTAAAACTCATTATACAGGACAATTTGCTCCTGAATATTAACAGGATATCCAGACAGAGGAAAAGGGCAGAGGACAAATATTTCATTTGGCGTAAATTACTAAAACAAATGAGTAATTACATTCCACGGAGAGCTGCCGCTTTATGTCCAATAGATAGTTCAGCGTATTATGCAATACGCAGTAATTACTAACACATTATACTTTGTATAATGAAATTCAAACTCTTTTCCAGACTGTAAAAGAGTCTGAATCACAGTGTAATAAAAACAAGCCTGCTTTACTAGTATTATGGTTTGTGTTACTTTTTGTGACGTGTTCCCTTTCTTTCACAGTTGTCTAGCACTTTTCTAATTATAAAGTATAACCCTGCAAATGTATGAAAGGAGTAACACTCACATAGCCATTCCCATGAAAAGCTACATCCAAACTGTTATAAGTGTAACAATCATTTTGTTTTAGACCTCTCCTAAATGGGTCCAAAATTGTGCTCTGAATTATTGCATTATTTTGTATTCTAAGGGCCCAGAATGAGTTTTTTCAATATAGATTGAGATGGTTCAGATCATCAAACTATTTTTAATATATATGTGACAACTATAACCAAGTAACTTCTAACACTGTTTATGAAGGATGATTTCATTTAGAAATGTTCATTTTAGGAGAAACCAACCTCAAGCATGGTGGTTATAATGTAATGGTCTGAGGCTGCCTTGCATTTTCAGCACCTTGATGACGTCTCATAATTGATGGAACTATCAGAAAATCCTAAAAAAAATAATCTGTCCATCTTTCAGACTCAAGCTAGTTTAGTCCTACTGCAGCACACTGTGCCAAGTCCAATTCGTAATGGCTCAAATCAAAGCTTTAGAGTGACTCAAAGTCCCGACTTGCATACCACTGAGATAGTCTAGCAAGACCTTAAAATGTCCCTTTCAGTTTACAAAAGTTTTACGTGTCTACATGTTAAAAGTTTTGATCGATCAGGGTCTAAGTGTTCAGACTCCTACCACATATCACTTTCCAACTGGCCGCAGTCTCTGCCCAGTTGCAGGAGATGACTCCATTAAAATCTAAGGACCATCTCCTGCAACTGGATGGAGATCACTGTGAACTGGGGAGTGAGGTGGCTATATCTAGAGATTGGTAGCAGTGTGAACATTGCAAAACTTTTGACAAGTTCCTTCATGTTAAATGAAAATTGTCAACAAAGTTACCTGCACTAACCAGCGGTACCAGTGGTTATGTGACGAGCCTCGGGCACTGTGACATCAGCACTGTTCGTTGAGTATTTATTCCCTCCCTCCGCCTCTCCCCACTCTGTAAGCGCTTTTAATGCGCTTGCGCCGCTTCCTGGGTATTCCTTTAAAAGTTTTGTACAATGAAAAGGACACTTTAAACAGGAAGTTCATGCTCAAAAATTATTTATAATATAGGTAAAAAGAATTGCCTAAAATTCTTAGTGATTTAAAAGGCTAATGGCAAGTTTGCAAACCAGTTATTAGATTTATGGGAGCAATTACTTATGCATATGGCCAATACAGGTTTTGAATACACCTTTATCTGTAATAAATGATCATTTTAACTCCTTAAGGACTTAAGTTTTTTTTTTTTTTTTTCATTTTTGAACTTTCATTTTCACTTCCTCACCTTCTAAAAATCATAACTCTTTCAGTTTTCCACCTACAGACCTACAGGTGAAACACAAAAAATTAGAATAACGTGCAAAAGTTCATTGTATTTCATTAATGCAACTTAAAAGGAAAGGAAGCACGAAGTGCTCCAAAATCTCTAAGTAGATGGATGCGTTGACCCTGGACTTAATAAAGCACAGTGGACCAACACCAGCAGATAAATTTATTCTGTAGGGCTTGTTGTATGTGCCACCAATTTTTATTTGTAATAAGATCAATCATTTCACTACAAAATCTATGGCAAAACAAAAAAAAAATGATTTGTGGGGAAAAAAAAGTTAACGCCATTTTGTAATTTTTGGCAGCTTCTATTTCTACGCAGTGCATTTTTTGGTAAAAACTACACCTTATCTTTATTCTGTAGGTCCATACGGTTACAAGGATACATTATTTATATAGGTTTATATTAGTATGTATAAAATTGTCACCTTCTGACCCCTATAACTCTTATTTTTCCGTATCCAGTGCTATATGAGGGCTCATTTTTTGCGCCGTGCTCTGAAGTTTTTAAAGTTTAGATGGGCCTTTTTGACAGCTTTTAATATATTTTTTCGGGTATACAAAGTGACAAAAATACTTTGCTAGATTTTTTTATGTATACGTGGTTTAATTATCATTACATTTTTATAGTTCGGAAATTACGCTCATGGCGATACCACCTATGTTTATTTTTGTTTATATTTTTTTTATAAAAGGGGATGATTCAAACTTTTTTTTTTTAAAACACAATTTTTTAGTCCCCATAGGGGACCATTACATGCAATCCTTGGATTGAATACACTGTTCAATGCTTTGGCTGGAGCATCAGATCACCGGTCAGATGGCGAGGAGGAAAGTAAGGGCCCTCCTGCCATCCTCTCAGTTGACTGGGACACCGCGGTTTTACGCTGAGCTGCCGGGACTATTTTATTATTTTATTTTAGATGCTGCAATAAACTTTGATTGCGGCATCTAAGAAGTTAATGCCGGGCATCACCACGGTCAGTCATGTCCGGCATTAGAAACGGGTACTGGCGGCTATTAGCCTGTGTCATAGAAGGGGGAGAGGGCGCAGGGAGTGCAGGTACAGGAGTTAAAGGTTCATTTTGTGCTTCCCTGTGGTGTCTTTATTTTTATTTGAAAAAAAAAAGTGTAGGGGGGGACTTTTTCACATTTATTTCCTTTTGTATTAAAATTACGTGGATCATCTGAAACATTTACATGTGAGAAATTAATAAAAATAACAATCAGGTGAGCGACAAATTCCTTTTTGTACAGCATTTTGTGTTCGGGAACCAGAAAAACCAGGATGAACCATGCTATAGGCTGCACCCAGTAAAATGAGTTCTGCCATCACATGAAGAAATAAAATACTCATTTCAGGTTGTCATCTTCGCCAAAATAACTCTTTACCAAACCACCGTTTCATCGTTCAGAAGGCAAAAGTTTGCATGTATTGCTGATAAAGAATATATTTGCTACAAGGGACTGTGGCATTGTGTTAAAGGGGTACTCCGGTGGAAAACATTTTTTTTTATTTTTTTTTAAATCAACTGGTGCCAGAAAGTTAAACAGATTTGTAAATTACTTCTATTAAAAAAATATTTGTCCTTCCAATACTTATTAGCAGCTGTATGCTACATAGGAAATTCCTTTCTTTTTGAATTTCTTTTTTGTCTTGTCCACAGTGCTCTCTGCTGACACCTGATGCCCGGATCAGGAACTGTCCAGAGCAGGAGAAAATTCCCATAGCAAACCTATGCTGCTCTGGACAGTTCCTGACACGGACAGAGGTGTCAGCAGAGAGCCCTGTGGACAAGACACAAAAGAAATAAAATAAAATAATTTCCTCTGTAGAATACAGCTGCTAATAAGTACAGGAAGGATTAAGATATTTAAATAGAAGTAATTTACAAATCTGTTTAACTTTCTGGCACCAGTTAATTTCCAAAACATTTTTTTCCACCAGAGGACCTCTCTAGCATATTCTTGAAGGCGATAAGCCACCATCAGTGCATATGCTCTTCTTCCCATTGTGAATACAAAAAATCTTGTGTATGAGGGGATTGAATTTAGTGCCCTACAGAAGGCTGTATAGCGCACAGGTTGGATCTCAGCAAAGAATGAAAAGAAACTATACACCAAAGAGGTATAAGGGGAGCGCTCTTATACATAACTTTTATTAGAGATGTGTTAAAAATATCACCACTCATGAATGTGAGCCCAATAAAACTAGTACCTAGCCAGTATTACAATCCGTGGCTGTTGTAATGACAGTTACTTGATTAATTAAGCAACTAACTGCAATATGTTATGCACTAGTAGAAATCTGATCCTCTTCCCAATGTGTTTCTGTTACGTACAGCACCGTCCTCAGGGGATACATCAGTATGTAAGCCTAACGCGTGCAGGGTACCAAGAATACATCTGCATAACAATGGATGGAGATATTAATTCAACAATGGATGGATGGCAATATAAATTCAGCTTTTTATTGTGTCGGCCACTAGAAAATTCCACATTGATACATTCTTTATAAGTAATCTATTGACAATGGGGGTGGAATTTTGTATAAACACAAAAGGGGAGATTTATCAAAACCTGTGCAGAGGAAGAGTGGTGCAGTTGCCCATAGCAACCAACCAGATTGCTTCTTTCATTTTTAAAGAGGCCTGGGAAAAATGAAAGAAGCAATCTGATTGGTTGCTATGGGCAACTGCACCACTCTTCCTCTAGACATGTTTTGATAAATCTCCCCCTTTGAAAGTCTGGTACACGTACTGTATGTTTCACAGCGAAGAACCATAAGGTATTTGGTCATATAGCTTAAAAGTGCAGTCAAGGGCTTAAATAGTTTCCTAAAATCTATGCAAATCCTTAAGACTCATTAAGAGCAATGTGGGACTAATTCGGATTAAATTCATGTAAATGCAGAAAGCATACAGCATGTCACCTGCCAATAAGCCTCAGACTTTGAATGATGCTTTGATGTGGTCATTTCTCTCAAAGAGCTGTGTTTGTTAGAGACGCGTTCTTACATAGCTTAAATGTTGAATATCAATGCATGAGATGAAGCTACAGAATTCCTCCACTTTTGACATGTTCTATTTAAAAAAAAAAAAGCCATTCTGTGAACTTTTGTTACAAAACTTTAGCAATCCCACATACCGCCAGGCAGGATTGCTTTTCATGCAGAGAAGAATAAGAGTTCACTCTCTTAGATTATTTTTTTTATTGAAGAAGACTGGGGCACAGTATTGGTTAGAAATATGTCTTAACAAAAGCCTGAAAGTCGATGCCTAACCTCTGTATTTTTTAATTCCCCTAATAATAGAAGCACTGAAAGAATAAGCTACAGGAAACGGGACAGAAGGATTCTAATTATAATTTTATTATGACAATTCATCTGCTTGCATAGTAACAGATAAAGGCACATACATTTTCAAACCTTTACTCCTCCCCTTGGTATCAGAGAACAATATAAATAGAATAATGGATAACATGTCAATGAATCCTCCTTAAATGACTCACAGTCAAAATCTGCCTCTATATTAAGTATGCCATAGATGTCAAAATTTTTAGGCCTTACCACCAAAAATTATGTTTTTTTTCCCAAAAAATATTTTTCAAATCATAGCAGGATTCTAGTAGAACATCACCTCAGCAGGTCTAAGGAACTATCAAAGAAGGTGGGAGCATTAGTACAGTCACTCTCCACTGAAATTAGTGACTTACAGAGACCATAAGCATAACATCATTCATAAATGTGGATCTGCTTGGTTGCTACTGGTTTTGGTATTGAGTACTTCACCCATTAAACCCAAGGGGGGTGAAGTTTTTTTTACGGGGATTCTCCAGGTCTCTCCCATTAAGTAAATGAATGAAGAGGAACAGTCGGCACTGCGGGTTGTGTCCGATGCACGTGGAGAAACCAGTATAGCAAAAGAAGAGGATCCCGTCACACGGTAAATAGCTTTGCACTATTTTATTAAGCTATCAACTTGGCGTTACTGCACGTGTTGCGGCTCACCTGTGCCTTTCTCAACAGCTGATTATACATAGCGGAAGTGACATCTTATAGCATGCTATAAGATGTCACTTATGCTATGTATTATCAGCTGTTGAGAAAGGCACAGGTGAGCCGCAAAACGTGTAGTAACGCCAAGCTCATAGCTTAATAAAATAGTGCAAAGCTATTTACCGTGTGCCGGGATCCTCTTCTTTTCTCATTAAGTAGTCTCTGTTGGCAACAGCTGATGTTAAGATGAGCTATAGACACTAAAGCAAGATAACAAAGTAGTGGGCATAGGTCATAGTCTGAAAGGTAGAGGTCAGGGCAGGCAGTGTTCTGGCAGTAAAAAGACAGGTCAGGATAGGCAGAAGACTGGAAAAGAGATAAAGAGAGATAAGCCAGGCAAGAACAACTGAACAGCTTAGGCTAGGTTTACAACACCATTGGGTTCTGCTTAAGGGAGCTCCAACGGCAATTCTTTCAAAACAACAGGAGTTCAGCGGAAAAAAAAAAAGCATGCACTATTTTTCTCTCCAGTAAACTACCGGACCCTGAACAGACCCCATTCAAATCAATGGGATCAGTCAGGACCCAGTGGAGTCAGTTGTCCTTAAAACCTTTTTGGGGCTTTTCGAGGCAATTAAAAAAAAAAAGCCAGAGGGACATTATGAACCTAGCCTTACTGGTAATAAAAGTACCTTACTGCTCATGGACAAGAGGGTGAGGGTGAGGATTTTATGAAGCTTGTGGGTAGTAAGGACTGGTTACAGAGCAGGTCAAGGGGCAATAGACAGAGAGTGCACAAATTTGTAACAGGTTCAAGAGAGTTGTGGTGGGGAGCAGGATGCTGAACCAGAGACCCCAAAGCAGGAAAACAGACGAGGAGCACAGGACACCAGGCACAGGGGATCAGATGCACTGGACAGCAGCAGGCAGTGGGACGCCGGGCATAGACACTGACATGAGTGCTACACATTATCATAGAAACTGTAAGTTTGAGCTTTTATGATAATTCACAGTGAAAACAATTAAGCATAATGGTTTCTTATTACAACCGCAGAGTTATGACTGTTTTAAAACAACCTGTGCATATCTATGAATTAACCAAACATGGTTTTTAGTGGAATTGCTGTCACTTTTAGCAAGCCTTAAACCCATACAATGTTTTACAATACTGTGTGAATATTACCTAAAACCAAACTTCAGAGGTTGGATTTAAAAAGGTTATTTCTTCACAACAACCCCTGTCCATAAGGTATATGAACATTATAGAGAGGATTCTACGGCTCTCTAATAGCTGCTCCCACTCTGGTAGTCCAGGTACATCTATGCATTGAAACGATTCATTCGAATGGCCGGCATGTATTGTTGGAAATCTTCTTCAGGGGAAAATGTGTGTCTGGCTCGTGCTACCCCTGATGAGAACAGCAGATCATTAGGGGATAAAGAAGCCAGAGCCAATTTTTTTTTTCAAAAAGGGTTTATCTTTATGAGACTTTCCCTGTCACTCCACTTTACATGTACACTATACAAGGTCTTATAAGACACATTTCTTCGAGGTGCCACCTGTCAAAACATCAGTAGTCAACGTCCAGGTCAAATTTTTTAAATACTGCTTTCCTAAAACTTAGTAAAATGCTTACATAAGCACAAGTTCAAAAGAAGTTCATTATGCTGTTAAACTAACGCTTGTTGCAGTCAGAGAAAGGCATGTATATCATACATAATCGGTCCTGTCAAAACTGCCTCCTCTGCTGTAACTCATTAACAACCAGAGGAGCCTCAAGGTATAAAAAGAACTTCTCTGTACTGCAAGGGAGTTCACAGGTACAATATCTATCTGGTTGTCACTGCAAAGAATGATTGAAGGGTTTCTGTCACAATGTAACGTCACTCTACTTGCCATATGGTTGCAGGACCCCAACAGAGGGGAGACCAGCTATACTGGTTAAACAGGGCGGTTTAAAAAGGATGGTGCAAAATGATAGCTTTGGTATAAATAACTGAGAAAACATAACACATTTATTATCATAAAACTCACACAATCTATCCAAGTTTAATCTATACACGAACTTTGTTTAAAGTGATTTCCATTGGCGACACGGCAGATGTCTAGGTGGTGGTCCAGTTCTGTCCAGATGTTTGCTGGATATCCTCGAATATGGGGGAGATTTATTAAAACCTGCAGAGAAAAAAGTTGCCCAGTTGCCCATAGCAACCAATCAGATTAGTTCTTTCATTTTGCGAGGTCTTTTTAAAAATGAAAGAAGAAATCAGTGATGCTTTGTCTCAGGTCATTGAGATCCTTTGAATGGAGGGGCAAATACAAAGTCCTTGATGTAGCCAGACAGAAAGACGTCACATGGTGTGGTAACTGTAGAGGCCCAATGTTCTGGAAGAGTTTCATTTAGGCATTGGGGAACATCCAAATAGAAATGTGGAGGTGCACCATCCTACTGATAAAGGAAGAGCTGTCAAACTTAGTCTATCTGTGGCATAAAAGAGGGGACCAAAGACTTAAACCTGCTCATTGCACAGAAACTTTGGGTGAGTCTCTCATGTGCTTGATGTGGGCATATGGTGTTTCTGGGCCTCAAATTCCAATGTTGTGGGGCTTGAGCTTGAGGTGAAAGGAAGCCTCCCCAGCCTGGTCAGTGAATTCATCCACTTCCAACCAGCCCCCCAAGTTTATTTTAACAATAAGCCTTTACTTTTGCATCTTCCTTTTTGAAAAGCAAAGTTTTACTCTTCTTGTCATATGCTTGTAACAATCCTTGACAGAATTTGCTATATTAATTTATTAAAAGCTCGCAGCACCTTCTACCTGAGAGAAGTCCTGCTTTGCTGTCATTCACTTAAAGAAGTCCCAGTTAAGCCCTGTTCAGATCATGTTTTGAGCTTTCTTTGGACTTTTGACGTATACTCCCATAGGAAAACAGAGAGATACATCAGCCGCTCCCAGCTCCAATGATGTAACTGTCCTTATATGGACATTTACCATAAATGACATTTTATATATGTTAACTGCCCATATATAGGGAGTCACATCATCGGAGCTTCAGCAGGGAAGCCAAACTGTCTTCTCCTCCTTTTCCAGGTACTACTGACAGCCTTCCAACATACATCTGAAAGGAAAATTGTAGGATGTCTGCCTGGAGTACTAATGTTTTAAAGGGGAGGAAGTGTGTCTCAATCTGCCTGAAGAAGCTCTAGTTATCGTTTCCAAAAATGACATCACTAAAGCTTTCTGAAGCATCCATTATATATGATACATTTTTCTGAAAGGATCTCATAGAATAGTGCTATCTACTATGCTATTCCATACCTCATTTTATTCAGTATACTGACTATATACTGCCATATGAAAGTCAAAGGGACATTTGTAATTCTTCATCTGCCAATGGACCCCTATGAACACTTTTAGTGTGTAGGTGGGTAGCTTTCCCTATAGACAAAACAGAGGTACTTCAATAAGAATTCAACTCTAACAGGACCTCTCAAAACTAAGTGACAATTGAAATGAGGGTCCCTACTGGAGACTGCCAGAAGCACATAACAAGTAAAGTGATTCTCCTCTCTGCTGGGGCTGCTACAAGCATATGAATACAATGAATAGGACTTCTTTGTCCAAAAAAAAAAAAAAAAAAAAAAAAAAGAATTTAAAGCGGTATTCCAGGAAAAAAAATGTTTTATACATCAACTGGCTCCAGAAAGTTAAACAGATTTGTAAATGACTTCTGTTAAAAAAATCTTAATCCTTCCAATAAATATCAGCAGCTGAAGTTGAGTTATTCCTTTCTGTCTGGCAACAGTGCTCTCTGCTGACATCTCTGCTTGTCTCTGGAACTGCACAGAGTAGAAGAGGTTTGCTATGGGGATTTTCTTCTACTCTGGACAGTTCTCGATACACGTGTCATCAGAAAGCACTTCGCCAGAAAAGAACATCTCAACTTCGGCAGCTCATAAGTACTAAAAGGATTAAGATTTTTTAATAGAAGCAATTTACAAATCTGTTTTACTTTCTGGAGCCAGTTGATATATATAAAAAAAAGTTTTTTCCTGGATAACGTCTTTAATAAGAGTAACTGTTGAAGTTTGAAAATACAGTAATAAAAGATAACCAAATGTAACTTGTGGCAGGTCCATGTTAAGTACACTCCAGTCATCCTCTCCCTAGTCTCACATGGCTAATACATGCATAACGCAATCTAAAATATAAATGAATAATTTGGTAAGACAACTTATGTTTAAGGTTTAGATGCTCTATATGTTTTAGAAAACAAGGCAGTATTGGCTGGACATTAGATTTATTTTACCTTTGTAATATGGTTATTAATCATGGTGACCATGGCTGCACCAGGAATGAAGGGGTCTGTTTGTTTATAAACACGTGTGGATGGGATATTTACATACATTACTTTGAATGTACTAGTACATAGCATAGATCACAGCAATGCATAAATGTAAGTAAATTATTTTCCCCTTTCCTCACAACTCTAGTCCCTAAAATTTTGGGACTACATTTTAGATCTGCTCAGGTTGTTAAATTAAAATGTGCTATGGTATATGCTGGTGCTATAAAAAGAAAGATTGCTATTACTTAGTAAATCCTTCTGTACCAATAAGCAAAAGGGAATTCCCCCTTTGCTACATCTATCTTATATGACAGAAGATTCAGCAGAGTTGGCATAGACATCCATAAACCAAAAGGTGTTAAACACCTGGACATAATGCCAGCCTTAGAGTGGATACCCACTGTGTGTCACAGAAGCCTCCATGCGTAAATCCCCATTCATGCTATTAATGATCACTCCACTTTGTATTCCCACTCTATTCACTAGCACTAAATAACCAGCCATAGCAGTATATAGAGGCTTATAATCCTGGATAACCGTACGTGATATACTCAATAATACAGCCACACAAGCCTTGGTACACTAGTACACACAGCCAAACACGGAGAATGATAAACAGAAGACACTATGTAATTTCATCAGTCAGTGACAGGGACTGACATGGGTATTTCTAGAGGCTGCTGTACACTTAGGGAATAATAGCCACAGTATATAACACGTTCACACGAGAAAGCAGAAAAAAAATGACTGCTATGCTGGTGGAGGTGTCAGATTCATCACCAAGGACAGCTCTCCACTATCCACTATGCATGGTGCTGACATAGAGGAATTAAACCATATATTATGCAAACTTTCCCCTCCAATAATGCCAAATTGTGTCAATCACAGCAAAACTCAATGTCTTCTCATTCATGACAATTACATCACCTGCGTAAAAAAACCTTTTTATACTTTTTACTGCTCATTCATAAAGAGGAATAAAGCACTGAGTTAGTTGTAGTATCACAGTTCAATGACTTCTAAATATTTAAGCATTTTACAATGACAATCTCTTAACATTGTGATGCAAAATAGTAGGACAGGTCATAAACACAATAGTCACGTATAAAATGCAATGCTTGTGTTTCAGCTGAGAAGGGCATTTAACCCCAGCTTCTCTATTGTAACAATAACTGTAAAGATTTGTCTTACCTTTTTCTGGGCTTAAATTTTTATATACTTCAAGGTCTGCCATTAAATATGTTACTATTACACATTATTGGCACACAAACTGCAGATGCTTCCCGGATCCAAGCCTCTTCACTTCTCATATTTCCAACATTACGTGAGAAATCACAGGTTTCCCTGGAAGCACAGTGACTTGTCTATGAGAATCCACATTCCACAGTTATAGCAATCTAATGACGCCAGATAGCAGAACTTTCTCCAAAGTGGAACATCTACAGAGGAAGAAATCCAGGAACCGTCTGCTGGGCTCAGCTGCTATTGTGGGAATACACTGGCTGTCAGTACTTTTGGTATGAGACATGCATGCATAGTGGGGTGATTAAGATCCCTCAGGCATTAAATGTGCAAAATCCCTGTGCAGATCTCAAACGTGAAGCAGATCCTTCTCACCTAGGGAGGTCAGCCAGGAATTCATTAGTCCTATGTAAACCTGAATGGCATGAGGTTTATACTCAGAGAAGAATAAAAAGAGAAACACTTCACAAGGCACCGAGAGAAGCCAATTGCTATTCTCATCAAATAGTCATTCAAAGACTTCATTACGTTTTAGATTATTGTTCCAGGTCTATAGGGAAACAGGCAAAGCCACTGCATCCCTCCTTGTACTAACAGATAATACACAATGAACCATTAGTGACAGGTCTGCCTAGAAAATAAGAACCACATTTCTCTAAACGTCTTGTTGCATAGAATCACAAACATAGAAAAACGGTCTAGAGATGTATGGAGTTATTTTAACCTAGGATTAACTGCTTGTTCATTGCATATGCATAAATAAAACATGAGGTTAAAAATAATATTTTTAATTTCCAATTATTAAAAAAACAAGAAACAAAAGGATTAGAATATAAACACAATACCGCAACAATTTTCTGTTTACAGTATATTGTTTATTTAAGCTACTAGCTGAGTAGCCAGCACTGCCCGGTTTTTCTTACGTTATCCTTGTGGGGGAGGAAAAGCAACATAGTAGGAAGCTTTTGTCCTCATATCCCATCCTCATATCCTGACCTCATAGCTTGACCTCATATCCTGTCCCTATATCTTGACCTCATATCCTGTCCCTATATCTTGACCTCATATCCTGTCCCTATATCCCGACCTCATATCCTGTCCCTATATCCCGACCTCATATCCTGTCCCTATATCCCGACCTCATATCCTGTCCCTATATCCCGACCTCATATCCTGTCCCTGTATCCCGTCCCTATATCTCGTCCCTATATCTCGTCCCTATATCCCGTCACTATATCCCGTCCTCAAATCCCGCCCTCAAATCCCGCCCTCAAATCCCGCCCTCAAATCTAATCCTCATTTCTAATCATCATATCCCGTCCTCTGGTGGGGCTGAGTTGTGGTAAAGATACTGTAAGCTGAAAATAAAAGGGGTGTGGCTTATAGGGTGAGCATGTCTTTACAAAATGGGGCATGGAATGTGGGAGTGTGTGGCTTGCCAGACAGACTGATGCATTCACCAGGAGATGCAGAGTGGAGATTGCGGAGTAAGGTACCACAGGTACTATATACTTGCATGGGACTTGAAGCAAAAACCCCATTCTTCACATATGGGGGTAGGTTAGGGGTTAATTTAACTATTATATATTTTTATTTGACATATAAGTAACATGTGATCAAGTATTATCAAAATATCACCATCTTTACAGAAGTTATGCTGGAACATACATTACCCATAGATTTGCATTGGACTTTAAACAAGAACCCCAACCCTCGCAATAAGGGTAGGTTAGGGTTAAATTAACTACTATATTTTAAGTGGACAAAGTAGAATTAAGTGGAAGCAACATGTGACTAAGTATTATCAAAATATCTTCAGCCGTTTGGAAGTTATGCAGTAACATATTTCCCATAGGCTTGAATGGGACTTTAAACAAAAACCCTGACTCTCGCAAATGGGGGTGGGTAAGGGTTAAATTACCTATCCTATGTTTGTTGTTGACATATAAGTAACATGTGTGCCAAGTTTCATGTTAATATCTTTAGCCGTTTGGAAGTGATGCTGGAATATATCTACACACACACACATGGAGTTTTACATACTGTATATAGATTCTTCTTTAGTCCATAAAATATAGCAAAAAACTTACAAACGGCAACAGAGCAGGGAGACAAAGACAAGCAGGGAATGTGGACTGGCAATGACTGTTTCCCACCTGTGCAAGGTGCTTCTTCCGGCCTCCTGTGGAGGCCGGAAGAAGCACCTTGCACAGGTGGGAACCGGTTGTTTCCAATCCACATTCCATGCTTGTCTTTATCTTCCTGCAATGTGGCTGTTTGTAAATTTTTTTTGCTAACAACGGCCGGGACCCGTGGCTAATAGCGCGCGGCATTGATCGCGCTGCCGCGTGCTATTAACCCTTTAGACGCGGCATTCAACTTTGAATGCCGCGTCTAAAGGGTTAATAGCACGCGGCAGCGCGATCAATGCCGCGCGCTATTAGCCACGGGTCCCGGCCGTTGTTAGCAAAAAAAATTTACAAACAGCCACATTGCAGGAAGATAAAGACAAGCATGGAATGTGGATTGGAAACAACCATTTCCCACCTGTGCAAGGTGCTAAAATGAAAGTGAAATCACGCCGGTTAGCTCAGGGAGCTGTTCGGGATAGCCGCGGTGAAATCGCGGCATCCCGAACAGTTTACAGGTCAGCCCGAGGGCCCCTACCTGCCTCCTCGCTGTCCGATCGCTGAATAACTGCTCAGTGCCTGAGATCCAGGCATGAGCAGTCAAGCGGCAGAATCACCGATCACTGGTTTGTTATGAGAAACCAGTGATCAATGTAAAAGATCAGTGTGTGCAGTGTTATAGGTCCCTATGGGAGCTATAACACTGCAAAAAAAAAGTGAAAAAAAAAAAAGTGAATAAAGATCATTTAACCCCTCTCCTATTAAAAGTTTGAATCACCCCCCTTTTCCCATAAAAAAAAAACAAAAAAACAGTGTAAATAAAAATAAACATATGTGGTATCGCTGTGTGCGCAAATGTCCGAATTATAAAAAAATATATCATTAATTAAACCGCACGGTCAATGGCGTGTGTGCAAAAAAATCCAAAGTCCAAAAGAGTGCATTTTTGGTCACTTTTTATATCATGAAAAAATAAGTCCTATCAATGCAAAAACGGTACCGCTAAAAACTTCAGATCACGGTGCAAAAAATTAGCCCTCATACCGCCCCATACACGGAAAAATAAAAAAGTTATAGGTGTCAGAAGATGACAACTTTAAACGTATACATTTTCCTGCATGTAGTTATGATTTTTTCCAGAAGTACGACAAAATCAAACCTACATAAAGTAGGGTATCATTTCAACCGTATGGACCTACAGAATAAAATGAAGGTGTCATTTTTACCAAAAAATTTACTGTGCAGAAACGGAAGCCCCCAATAGTTACAAAATGGCGTTTTTTTTTTTCAATTTTGTCTCACATTGATTTTTTTTCCATTTCGCCGTCGATTTTTGGGTAAAATGACT
Organism: Hyla sarda; assembly: GCF_029499605.1. Lineage (NCBI taxonomy): Eukaryota > Metazoa > Chordata > Amphibia > Anura > Hylidae > Hyla > Hyla sarda. The sequence goes on from NC_079191.1 coordinate 127,233,479, forward strand.
GACGTCATTACAAATTAGAATTGGTGGCGCAAAAAATAAGCCATCATATGGATTTTTAGGTGAAAGATTGAAAGAGTTATGATTTTTTAAAGGTAAGGAGGAAAAAACAAAAATGCAAAAATGGAAAAACCCCGGGTCATTAAGAGGTTAATAGGTTGGTGCTTCACAAACAAAAACAAAAAAGATGATAATGATAATAATAATATTATTATTATTATTATTATTATTAGGAACATTTTCATGACTCTGATTAAACCCATCACAACATAAACTGCCATCTGAATGTGTTGGGAAAACTCTTCATGCACGCCCAGGGCATAGATCCTTGAGGGCCAATCTACCAAATGACAACCAATGAGACCCCTCACAGACTTTAAAAGCTGGTGACATACTTGTATAATAAGACATGGTGATTCCCATAAAATGTTTCCTCAGATACCAATTATTTTTATTAATTTACCAAAACAAGTTTATGAGAAGCAAAATTGCAGCCACCACAGAGAGTCTGATGTGTTCACTTGAGAGACAAGCGTGCCCCTTATAGCACCACATGGATAATTCCAATAAACTGCCAAGCAGATGGGAATCAAATCTCTTTACTTATGAAAGAATAATTTGTGTTTCAGGCAATATTTAACCTCCTTTTCTTCATTGCTTCTGCTTTCAGAACACGGCACAAAATACCAGCTTACATCTCGTGCCAGCCTTAAAGGGGGTTTCTGGTTTTATGTAAATACAGTAAGCCTTTACAAAAAGAAAAATGATGTATCATTCTAATACAAAACCAAATATGCCAATACAGTATAGTGAGAAAGACATACTGCCTTAAGTGAGACAATCCGAAAACACGTACGGACAAGGTTTGTGACTAGAGAACAGAGCAGGAAAAAAACAAACAAACAATGATTGAATGACCACATCATAAAAATGATAAGAAATACAAGGCTAGGTTGAAAGCTACAGGAGCCTCTGCTACATATTCTGGCATCTTTAACATTGCAATTGGCGCAATTATTTTTTTTTTTTAAACAATGCATGCTTTGGAAGAACCCAATGGATCCCATTGCTATTGAATATTGTTTGACTGCTCCGGCACTATATTGTGTGTGTTTTTTTTTAATGTTTATAAAAAGCAACTACTATGTATTGTGTGTGAACAAGGCCTAACCTATACAGTTGATTCGCTGATTTAGGAACGGGGGGGGGGGGGGATGGATTCCCCCCAGGAATACCTGCTGGGGGACTGATAATGAAGTTATCCCCTCCACTGAGCTGCCACTGGTACCGGTTGCTGGGTACTTCTAGGCAGAGCCATAGCTGCCATGAGGCAGCTCTTCTGCTTTTCTCTCCTGCCCGGAAGAAGGCAGACATGCTCACACAGTGAGCAGAGGCTACAGAGTATGACCCACAGTAAAGACAGGACACTCCTGGCTGCCTCCTCTCTGCTCCTCTGGCTCCTCCTCCTGCTGGCACACAGGAACAGATGCTGCTCGGGGGAAGATGTTCTGCACTGAGTAAGAGGAACCTGATCTTATCACTAGGAGTTATCACTATGTGTGTGTGTGTGGGGGGGGGGGTACTGGGAGTTATGCTATATGTGAGGGGAGGGGGGGCTGGGAGTTATGCTATGTGTGAGGGGAGGGGGGGCTGGGAGTTATGCTATGTGATGTGTGTGTCTGTATGATAGATGTGCTTATGTATAATAGATGTGTGTGGGGGGGGGCTGCAACTATATACCGGGGACTTCAACTTAATAAAGGGGGGCAACCATCTACAATGGGCCCTACCTACAGGGAGTAACCCCTAATTATAGGAGGCTGCTACTGCCTACAGGGAGTAAATACTAACAGGTATCTACGGGGAACTACCTACAGGCACTTACCTACTCGAGGCACCTCGGTAATGGGGTAAACCATGTGAAGGGATCTACTTAATGGGGGTACCTACCTACTCTTTCCCCAATCCCCATATCTACTTACTTTACTGTGTGAGAATCCAAGGGTTTATAATTACTGTATTGAGCGCTATAGGTGCTTAAAGAGTACGGATCCTAAAATGTTTGTCGGGCTGGTTCTGTGGAGACCAACTGTGGATTGAAGAATCTGCATGACGGTATGGGCGGAAAGGAGAAGAAAAAGGAAAAGTGAATGACTCCGATAACAGACTACGTCACCTGGTGTAACTGTATGTAATCATTTATATGGTCTGTAGAGCCGAGGTCACAACTATATTGTCACTTCTGTCTGGGGGATATTAGTCTGTGTACAGTGGTTTTATTCAGTATCTATGGTAATATTATCCCATCATTATATGGTGGTAATGGTTTTGGTCATATTGTAGCGGTATTATTTGTCCCTTGTATAGTGGTGCTATTGGCGACACCGGTCTGTGTATGGTGGTTTTATTTGTAATTCTGGTCTGTGTACAGGGGTTATATTTAGTATCAGTATGGTGGTATTATCTCGTCACTATATGGAGGTAATGATTGTGGTCATGGTGTGGTGCAATTATTTGTCCCTTGTATAGTGGTTATAATGGTGTCTGTATAGTGCTTTTTATTCATATTATCCTGTCATTATATGGTGGTAATGGTTATAGTGTGGTGGTATTATCTGTCCCTTGTATAGTAGTGTAATTGGGGATAGCAGTCTGTGTACGGTGATCGTAGTGGTGTTACTGGTGATATTGGTCTAACACAGGGGTCCGCAACCATGAGTGGCACGCGGGGTGCATTTGAGTGGCACGTGGGGGGTTGCCGACATTCACTTGTAAAATGGCAGGGGGTGGGGGGGGATTGGGGGTTGTGGCTTTGAGGTGAATTCATCCCTTTCCTGGCAACTCATTTCTTATCAGGAAGGTTTAGTTAGCTTGACAGGAGCATGCAGAGTGGAAACTTATAGTGCCATTTACATTCATGGCCGTAAATGTTGGCACCCCTGAAATTTTTCAAGAAAATGAAGTATTTCTCACAGAAAAGGATTACAGTAACACTCGTTTTGCTATACACGTTTATTCCCCTTTGTGTGCATTGGAACTAAACCAAAAAAAGCGAGGAAAAAAAGCAAATTGGACATGATGTCACACCAAACTCCAAAAATGGGCTGGACAAAATTATTGGTACCATTTCAAAATTGTGGAAAAATAACATTGTTTCAAGCATGTGATGCTCCTTTAATCTCACCTGGGGCAAGTAAAAGGTGTGGGCAATATAAAAATATAAAAGTTCACTTAGTCTTTGCATAGTGTGTCTGTGTGTGCCACACTAAGCATGGACAACAGAAAGAGGAGAAGAGAACTGTCTGAGGACTTGAGAACCAAAATTGTGGAAAAATATCAACTATCTCAAGGTTACAAGTCCATCTCCAGAGATCTAGATTTGCCTTTGTCCACAGTGTGCAACATTATCAAGAACTTTGCAACCTATGGCACTGTAGCTAATCTCCCTGGGCATGGACGGAAGAGAAAAATTGATGAAAGGTGTCAACGCAGGATAGTCCGGATGGTGGATAAGCAGCCCCAAATAAGTTCCAAAGATATTCAAGCTGTCCTGCAGGCTCAGGGAGCATCAATGTCACTGCAAACTATCCGTCGACATTTAAATGAAATGAACCGCTATGGCAGGAGACCCAGGAGGACCCCACTGCTGACACAGAGACATAAAAAAGCAAGACTACATTTTGCCAAAATGAACTTGAGTAAGCCAAAATCCTTCTGGGAAAATGTCTTGTGGACAGATGAGACCAAGATAGAGATTTTCGGTAAAGCCCATCATTCTACGGTTTACTGAAAATGGAATGAGGCCTACAAAGAAAAGAACACAGTACCTACAGTGAAATATGGTGGAGGTTCAATGATGACTTGGAGTTGTTTTGCTGCCTTTGGCACTGGGTGCCTTGAATGTGTGCAAGGCATCATGAAATCTGAGAATTCCCAACGGATTTTGGGTCGCACTGTACAGCCCAGTGTCAGAAAGCTGGGTTTGTGTCCGAGATCTTGGGTCTTCCAGCAGGACAAGGACCCCAAACATATGTCAAAAAGCACCCAGAAATGGATGGCAACAAAGCGCTGGAGAGTTCTGAAGTGGCCAGCAATGAGTCCAGATCTAAATCCCATTGAACACCTGTGGAGAGACCTTATAATTGCTGTTGGGAAAAGGCGCCCTTCCAATAAGAGAGACCTGGAGCAGTTTGCAAAGGAAGAGTGGTCCAACATTCCGGCTGAGAGGTGCAAGAAGCTTATTGATGGTTATAGGAAGCAACTGTTTTCAGTTACTTTTTCCAAAAGGTGTGAAACCAAATATTAAGTTAAGGGTGCCAATAATTTTGTCCAGCCCATTTTTGGAGTTGTGTGTGACATTGTTTCCAATTTGCCTTTTTTTCCTCCCTTTTTTGGTTTAGTTCCAATAGAACCACAAAGGGAATAAACATGTGTATAGCAAAACATGTGTTACTGCAATCCTTTTCTGTGAGAAGTACTTCCTTTTCTAGAAAAATGTCAGGAGTGCAGACATTTACAGCCATGACTATATATGATAGGTAGTAAGGTTCATTGTGTGTATACATTACATTACTTATCTTGTACTGATCCTGAGTTATATCCTGTATTATACTCCAGAGCTGTACTCACTATTCTGCTGGTGGGGTCACTGTGTACATATATTACATTACTTATCCTGTACTGATCCTGAGTTATAACCTGTATTATACCCCAGGGCTGTACTCAGTATTCTGCTGGTGGGGTCTCTGTGTACATATATTACATTACTTATCCTGTACTGATCCCGAGTTATATCCTGTATTATACTCCAGAGCTGTACTCACTATTCTGCTGGTGAGGTCACTATATACATACTGATTCTGAGGTCTGTATTATGGTGGGGACTGATTCTGGGGTCTGTATTGTGGTGGGGTCTGATTCTGGGGTCTCTATTATTGTGGGTGGTGATTCTGGGGTCTGTATTATAGTGGAGTCTGATTCTGGGGTCTGTATTATGGTGTATCTGATTCTGGGGTCTGTATTATGGTGGGTGGTGATTCTGGGGTCTGTATTATGGTGGGTGGTGATTCCGGGGTTTGTATTATGGTGGGTGGTGATTCTGGGGACTGTATTATGGTGGGTGGTGATTCTGGGGTCTGTATTATGGTGGGGTCTGATTCTAGGGTCTGTATTAAGGTGGGTGGTGATTCTGAGGTCTGTATTATGGTGGAGTCTGATTCTGGGGTCTGTATTATGGTGGGTGATGATTCTGGGGTTTGTATTATGGTGGGTGGTGATTCTGGGGTGTGTATTATGGTGGGGTCTGATTCTAGGGTCTGTATTATGGTGGGGTCTGATTCAGGGGTCTGTATTAAAATAGGTATCTATGTTGAACAAAAACTTTATTGGCTGTTGAGGCAACCTCCTTCCTATGTATTGTCCTCACTGCAAGGTCCTTACAGCAGGGACAATATATTGGAAACATTGTGAAAAAAAATTGTGACAAGCCCCACCCCACCCCACAAACCCCACCCACAATAAACCACACCTCTTATAAAGCCATACCCATACTGCTGGCACACCAAGCAACTTCAAAAAAAATTTTGGCACAGCACTGCCAAAAGGTTGCCTACCCTTGGTCTAACATTTTATCCCCTATCCTTTGGGATTTTTAATTTTTGCACTTTAGTTTTTCCTCCTAGCCTTCTAATGTTTTGAACTTCCCATCTACCCATATGGGGCTTGTTTTTCCCACCGCCAATTCTACTTTGCAATGACTTCACTTGTTTTAGCGCAAATTGTTAAAAATATACATTTTTGGGGCCAAATAATGTTTTTTTTTTTAAACTGCCACTGTCATTTTTACTGAAAAATACACTGTGTAGCCCAAATAAGCCCCTAAAAGTTTCACACAGTAAAAATTAACATAGACCCCAGATGCCTAAAGGACACACTGCCTTAAAAGGGTACTCCGAAGGAAAACAATTGTTTCATACCAACTGGCTCCAGAGAGTAAAACAGTACTTATCGTCTGCTGTATGCTCTAGAGGAAGTTGTGTAGTTATTTTCTGTCTGACCACAGTGCTCTCTTTTGACACCTCTGCTCCTACTCTGGACAGTTCCTGACATGGACAGACCTGTCAGCAGAGAGCACTGTGGTCAGAATGGAAAGACCTACACAACTTCCTCTGGAGCATACAGCAGCTGATAAGTACTGGAAGGATTATGATTTTTAAATAGAAGTAATTTACACATCTGTTTACATTTCTGGCACCAGTAGATAAAAAAAAAGTTTTCCAATGGTCCCTGTCTCCTGAATTCACTGCTCCCTGAAGGTACCTGTGCTGATGATTTTGTAGCATCATGCAACAGTGAATGGTTCCTCCCCTTTTGTGGCTCTGCCCTCTTTGTGACTCCGCCCTTGTAAAGCCACATCCGGTTACAATGCTATCCCTCCCCCCAGATTTCTGAGGGCTCCTACACCTCTGACTGTAAAAATAAGAAACATAGCTGTTCTATGTGAGGAGGTGATAAAATAATTCTTCTGATACTTCTAAAACTCCATTTTAAATGCTCTGTAATGGAGGAAGCATGAAGATCCTCCATCATTTACCCAGCTGGAAACCAGCTACACAGAGCATCTCTCTCTTTCTGCATTACACTGACAGCCTATTGTTTTTTAATGTATGTAATAATAACTAGCTAACTGGTTTCCCAGCACATTACTGTTGATCTCTGGGGTCTGCTTCTATAAGAATTCATGTTAACAAAAGAGATTTTAAAAAGTGGAAGCCCCATAGAGAGTAAATGAAGCACTGGCTTTGCATGCACGCTATTCTTCTCATCACCTGGAGGTAGAGCTGGGCGGTATGACCAAATCTGTATATCACGGTATTTTTGTAACTTATGGCGGTTCCACGGTATATAACGGTATTTCTCTCACCCCCCCCCCCCCCCAATCATGTTACCCGCCAGCGCTGTTCTGCTCCCCCCCCCCCCACCAAATCATGTGACCCGCCAGCGCTGTTCTGCTCCCCCCCCACCAAATCATGTTACCCGCCAGCGCTGTTCTGCTCCCCCCCACCAAATCATGTGACCCACCAGCACTGTTCTGCTCCCCCCCACCAAATCACGTGACCTGCCAGCGCTTTTCTGCTCCCCCCCCACCAAATCATGTTACCCGACAGTGCTGTTCTGCTCCCCCCCCCACCAAATCATGTGACCCACCAGCGCTGTTATGCTCCCCCCCCCCCCACCAAATCACGTGACCTGCCAGCGCTGTTCTGCTCCCCCCCCCCCCACCAAATCATGTTACCCGCCAGCGCTGTTCTGCTCCCCCCCAATTATCAGCCCAGCGGGGTGCTACTCACATATGTCACCCGCAAGCACTGCCCTCCTCCTCTTTGTTGGGGGCCGCCAGCGATGGAACTCTATACTGTACGCCAGTTATCTCCAACCTGCGGACCTACAGATGTTGCAAAACTACGACTCCCAGCATGCTGGGAGTTGTAGTTTTGCAACAGCTGGAGGTCTGCAGGTTTGAGACCACTGCTGTACGCTGTATCCCTATGCCCGGGCTGCAAAAGATAAAGAAAATAAACTTTAACTTATGTACGTCGGCCTTACGCTGAGGACGGGGATGTCGGACAGCCGTCAGCCTATCACCGGCTGCAGCGATGTCCCGCCCCGGCCAGTGATAGGTTAAACGGTCATGTAAGAAGCCGGCCAGAGCTCCTTACATGACAGTGGGCTCAGCCTATCACTGGCCAGGGCGGGACATCACTGCGGTCGGTGATAGGCTGACGGCTGTCCGACGTTCCTGTCCCCAGCATGAGGCCGATGTAGGTAAGTTAAAGTTTATTTGCTTTATCTTTTGCAGCCCGGGCATAGGGATACAGCGTACAGCAGTGGTCTCCAACCTGCGGACCTCCAGCTGTTGCAAAACTACATCTCCCATCATGCCCTGACAGCCGTTGGCTGTCCGGGCATGCTGGGAGTTGTAGTTTTGCAACAGCTGAGGGGTCCGCAGGTTGGAGACCACTGGCGTACAGTATAGAGTTCCATCGCTGGCGCCCCAAACAAAGAGGAGGAGGGCAATGCTTGTGGATGACATATGTGAGTAGTACCCCGCTGGGCTGATCATCAAAAATTTCGGTATTCGGTATACCCGATATACCGCCCAGCCCTACCTGGAGGACATTTGTCCTTTGTTGTGACTGGTAGCAGTCGGACCCACACCGATCCACTAGTCATACCCTATCCTTTAGATAAGAGATAACTTTAAATTACCTTTTTTTTTTTTTTTTTTTTTTTTTTTAATGTCCATGACATTTCTTTTTTGTGTTTTCATTTTTACATTCAAAGAGCCCTAGCTTTTTTTATTTTTTTATTATTATTATTTTTATGCCAACTTAGTCAAATGAATGCTTGTTTTTGGAGAAACAAAATTTTAGAATATAATACATAATATATCCATGCTGTTTTTGTCATCCCTTCCCAAAAAAAATATTAAATACCTTTCAACATAGTTTTTTGGGTGGGATGTTATGCCCTATGATGTGCAATGTGCATACCCTGACCTAAATTATTTTAAGGTACACTTTAAAAACCTGTGCATGATCCACCTAGCACAAAACACCTATTCAGAACTTTATCCAAACTACTGTAAAAACATTGCACTGTGAAATAAGGAACCTTAATAACTTTCGTTAATAAAAGCTAATGTCTGTCATTCCATATTTAGGTTGAAAATTCTTTGGCTATTTATTTTCATAATATATCTTCATAGGAGTCAGAACTGTGCTTTGCAGACATACAGCTCAATATGCCCTGTTCCCCTCACATAAAAATATAATTCTGACTTTGCAAAGCTACCACTAGGGGGAGATAACAGCATGTGGATGTATACAGCCAGCAGTAAGCCCATTTAGAGCTGTGTAAACCTGTATATAGTGAGCTCACCCAAGGGATGTCTGCTGGCAGACTGACAGGGCGCAGAGAAACCAGTTCACTGCTGGGCTCCCTTTTATTAAAGATGCCCATACACTTTTAAATGTTCGGGACAGCTATCTCTCCCATTCACCACATACACTTGAACCTTCTACACAACTAAAAGGTCATTTGTTAGGAGGCTGGCCAAAGTCGGTAGGTTCGGTTGACCTTTGAATAATGTGCATGGGAACCTTAAATGGGCACTGTCATTAAAACTAATGTTTGTTATTGAACTCCTTATGGTAAATAAAAAATCTTTCTAATGTACTTTGTTTAATAAAATGAAGTTTTCTATGTTTTATTTGTGTTTAAAAGAGCTGCCACTAGGTGTCTCCCTACTTGTCCGGAGCACATGTCCCCCTATCTCTTGCACAGACTTTGGACTCCTGCTGGCCTGGCAGAAGTCCAAAATCAGAAAATGCAGTCTGGAGTTCTGAGGGGTGTGTGTGTGCAGCCTTAGCCAATCATAGCTCATCTCACACACTGAACTGCTCTGGGCTGTGTGTAGCAGAGTGAGGGAGGAAGTTCTCCCCTGTATGGCTTCAGATGATGTCACACCTGCTGGGGAACGCCCCTGAGCAGAAAATACAGAGCAATATCAAGGTAGAAAACATTTTTTTTTTTTTTAAATAAAGTCATAAGTGCCCCCTCTTCTGCCCCTGTGTCAGTCATTATTGTCCACTTATTTGTCATGGTGTCACAGTCATTATTGTCCCCTTATTTCTCCCGGTGTCACAGTCATTATTGTCCCCTTATTTCTCCCGGTGTCACAGTCATTATTGTCCACTTATTTCGCCTGGTGTCACAGTCATTAGTGTTCTCTCAAAATATTTCTTGGTTATATCTGTTCCTAGGAAAGCTGGATTACAACTAACATGGCTGTCACAATGTGTGTTACCTGAAGAGCAGCTCTGCTTCTCTACCATTCAGGAGTCTTGGAAAGCAGAAGAACACACCTGGTGACAGCGATATCAGAAGGACCAAGATGGTGGCAGTGGCTTCACTGCTGAGGTGCCATGCAGTACTGACCTGAGCCCTCTGGCATTTTCCTCCCCATCCGCATTTGTCAAAGCCTGGCTCTAGAGACCCATTGAAGCTGGTAGGTAAACCTTTAGGACTCTCAGTTTTGTCTGAAGGGTTGAACATTTCTAGCTTTTGGCACAGCTTGCGGTTGCTGTGGCAACAACCTGGCCTATCCGGTCTGGTTTTTCTCTGGCCAATCCTGTGTCCTATTTCAGTCCACACCCTGCAGCTTCCCTATTTAAAGGGGTACTCCGATGGAATTTTTTCAGATCAACTGGTTCCAGAAAATTAAATTACTTCTATTAAAACATCTTAATCCTTCCAGTACTTATCAGCTGCTGTATGTTCCAGAGGGAGTTGAGTTGTTCTTTCCAGTCTGACCACAGAGCTCTCTGCTAACACCTCTGTCTGTGTCAGGAACTGTACAGAGTAGGAGCAAATGCCCATAGCAAACCTCTCCTGCTCTGGACAGTTCGTGTAATTCCATCTTTTCCCTAATTCATGTGTTGCAATTTTCAAACAATTACACATTGGTTGTTTAAATCTAAGCTGCAGTGAGTATTATGTTTCAGCTGAATTATGTGAACAGCACAGAAGAAGCCACGCTATTAAAGTAGCGCCAGTTCAACGTTCAACCTTCTCACATTCCATAAAGAAAGACTGTGGGTCTCCACATTGACCAGTTCTTAAAGCTATAAGGTGTTCCAACCACTTTGGAGCAAGTCAGAGACTTTCAAACCAAGAAAATTGAAATCTCTAACATTGCTTAGACTTTCAGGGATTTTCAAAAAGATTTTAAAATCTCTAAAAGGGATGCAAAAGAACTGAAGCCCAAGCACTAAAAAATTGAAAAAACAGTTTTTTTTTAAGGGCTCAGTGTGGTAGAACATTGGCTTTTTATTTGATCAAATTTAATCTGGAGAACAAATGCAAGTGTCAGAATGATTGCAATAAATCTCCTTCTAAAACCACAATCACAGATTTTACGTGCGATATTACAATGCAGTTTTCCACAGAAGCAGCTTTGAGTGCTGATTTAATAAAAATAATATTACCGGTAATTGAATGCCAAAGTGCAGAACCCCAACACAAGTATATGTCTATGTGGATGACTGATTGACTGCTAATACAGTAAAATCTCCCTTAGCGGACACCTCACAATAGGGGACAGTTTTTTATTCCCCGGCATAAGAGTCCCATAACACTTAATGTATTTGCACCCTCCGAATAGGGGGCATTCCCAATAGCGGATGTGGACACACCCAATAGGGAACAAAACACTCCCAATAGGGGACAAAACACTCCCAATAGGGGACAAAACACACCAAATAGGGGACAAAACACACCAAATAGGGGACAAAACACACCCAGTAGGAGATGAAACACACCCAATAGGGGACAACCAGGCTTATGTGCCGGCCCTACCTTTTAAACAGGACCGCCTTCAAGGGGGTAGAGTTAATACCTCAGTAAGGGGCCGAGGCCCCCAGTGCACCCATTGCAGAAGCCCCAGCACAGAAGAAGACCACTGTTTAAACAGTGGTGTCCTGCTTCTGTACATCTGCTGGCCATATCATAAACCCCCGATCACCCCCTGCCACTTTATTACCCATGTGCCAAATCATGCCCCCCCCCCTTATTATCCCCTGTGCCACATCATTTCATCTTGATCCCTCTTTGTGCCATTTCATTCTCCTTTTATTACCCTCTGTGCAAATTCATTACTTCCTCTTTACCCCCCCTGTGCCCTTTAATCCCCCCTGTGCCAGTTCTTTCCCCCCTTTATCCCACCTGTGCCATTTCATCCCCCTATGCCATTTCATTCTGCTGCTCACAGCCATTCCGACCAGAGGACGTCAGGAAAATAGGAAACCTGCTAAGAGCCCCTGCACCTGAGCCTGCTGGCCAGGTAAGAAGAACAACGGGGGAGGAGGTAAGGAGAAAAGTGATGTAAAGGGGTGAGGAGGGGATGATTTGACACAAGGCCTGGGGGAAATATAGCGGCGCGGGGGGGGGGGGGGGGCATGAATTTGCACAGAGGGGGAATGAAATTGCATGGGGAGGGGGGATCAAGGGGAAATTATTAGGCACAAGGGGTAAGGGGGAATAAAGTGGCACAGGGGGTTTAAGGGGAGGAATGAAGTTGCATTGGAGGGATCAAGAGGGGGAATAAAATGGCACAGGGAATGAAATGGTACAGGGGGTGATAAGGGGTGATTAACCCTTTAAGGACTCAGGGTTTTTCCATTTTTGCTATTTTGTTTTTTCCTCCTTACGTTTTAAAAATCATAACCCTTTAAATTTTGCACCTAAAATTCCATATTATGGCTCATTTTTTGCACCACCAATTCTACTTTTCAGTGAAATTAGTCATTTTACTAAAAAATCCATGGCGAAACGGAAAAAAAATCATTGTGTGACAAAATTGAAGAAAAAAATTTCATTTTGTAACTTTTGGGGGCTTACGTTTCTACGCAGTGCATTTTTCGTAGAAATGACACCTTCTCTTTATTTTGTAGGTCCATACGGTTAAAAGTATACCTTACTTATATAGGTTTGATTTTGTATTACCTCTAGAAAAAAATCATAACTACATGCACGAAAAATAATACATTTAAAATTGTCATCTTCTGACATCTTTTTATTTTCCAGTGTACGGGCTGGTATGAGGGCTCATTTTTTGCGCCATGATCTGAAGTTTTTAATGGTACCATTTTCGTTTTGATTGGACTTCTTGGTCGCTTTTTATTCCTTTTTTGTGCTAGGAAAAGTGACCAAAAATACGCTATTTTGGACTTTGGAATTTTTTTGCATGTACGCCATTGACCGTGCGGTTTAATTAACTATAAATATTTTTATAGTTCAGACATTTCTGCACACAGCCATACCACATATGTTTATTTTTATTTACACAGTTTTATTTTTTTAAATGGGAAAAGGGGGAGGGGTGATTCTTTTGATTATTTTATTAGGGAAGGGGTTATTTCATCATTAGTAACTTTTTTTTCCACTTTTTTTGCTTTTTATGTTTTCTTCTAGGGGCTATAACATGCATTACATTGATTCCTAACACTAATCATCGGCATAGAACTACATGCGGATGATCAGGCATGGAGAAGTCAATCGCCGATCGGACGCGCCGGAGGCAGGTAAGGGACCCTCTTGCTGCATCCTAGCTGACCAGGACACCGCGGTTCCCGATCAGCCTGACTGAGCTGCCAGGATGCAAATTTTTCAACTTTACACACTTTGATCACCTCGTCTAAAGGGTTAATAGTGCATGGCACAACGTCCTGGCTTTCCAGGGCCATGCCTTTCCTTAAAACAGCACTGGTAGATTCAACGGTAATCTTGCTTTTTATTGTTTTTATAGGTAATTACACTCTGGGGTGAGTAAAGTACGGTATTCGGTCATTTAGAAAGATTTTTGAGCCTTTTCTCCCAATAGGGGACATCTCTCAATAGCAGACAGTTTTTTCTTTCCCATGAGTGTCTGCTATTGGAAGATTCTACTGTACTATCCTGTAAGGGGAATAAGGGTTTAGCAGTAACAAATGTTAGAGTAGAAGAATGTGCAGAGGGGTTTTTGACCTATCCGACCCCATTTCATCTTTACCAGTTAGAGGTTTTAGAAAAAATATACATTGCATAAAACAAAATGTAGTTGTACATAAAAAGCCTCTCAAATGTCCTACCATCTTCTGCTTCCCAAGTGAATTTGTTGAACAGCCACATATGCCCTGGGCTAGTACAACTGTTTGGCATAGGTGGCCGGCCATCACAAAGCAGCAGGCCAGTAGTTTTCACTTTAGATGTATCCGCGCTTTTGCTGCAGTTGGGAGCAGGTGGCCTCGGATGCTTATTCCAGACAAAAGGAAAATACATTCTGTGATGTGAAATCACTAGCGCTTATTTCTCTCTTAAAAATGAGACGAGGAGGAAGGAGCCGAGATAAAACGTAAACCTAACCAGCTAGAATTATTCCATCCCCCACCCAGTGACTGTGAGTTCCATAGACAACCAGGTCAGGCTTTAATATCTTACATAATAATTTACAGTAAACATTAAATCCTTTTCCTTGAAGTACAATTTCCAATTTAGCTAAATAGCATTATGTGGTATTAGACGGCTTAGTATGATCCAGTGATTGTAAAACAACGTCTTCGCCCCAGATGACCCCACACAGTGAATTTGTCAAACAGAAAAGTGTTTTATTCGTTTTTTTTGTTTTTTCTACGTGACTTCAGCTTTTCTTCAGAAAGCATGCTTAGGGTAGGGTCCCACGTAGCACGTCCGCAGTAGGTTTCCTGCAGCTGAAATTCCACTTGTGCATTTTCCACTGCAGAAATTTGCAAACAAATTATGTTGCTACCCATTAAAGTCAATGAGTTCTGCTTGCGGATTTTCCACAGCGGACAATCCGGAAGTGGAATTTCAGCTGTGGGAAACTCATTGCGGATGTGCTACGTGGGAACTTACCTGTAAACTGCAGTATATGCAGGACTGATAGGTGACACTGTGGTTTGAAGGAGTTTTCTGATACAGTGATCCCTCAACTTACAATGGCCTCAACATACAATAGTTTCAACATACAATGGTCTATACTGGACCATTGTAAGTTGAAACCAGACTCAACATACAATGCTACAGACATTCCAGATCTGTGAAACGAGTCAATGGCTGGAAAAAACGACCAATCAGAATGGGCATTCCACTGGTAAAAAATCCTGTATTACTGAAGTGTATGCACTGACTGATGTCTGGTAGCGCCCCCTACAGTACAGGGAGGTATTACATGTTCTGTACTCTTTACCTGTCCCAGGGTTACCTGCTTCTTTGGCCACCAGGTGAGGGCGACTCCATGTTACTTTATACACTGTGTGTACTGTACAGGACCCCCCGAAGAAGCTTCTGTCCTCTACATAGACCAGTGTTTTCCCAAGCAGGGTACCCCCAGCTGTTGCAAAACTACAACTCCCAGCATGCCCGGACAGCCAAAGGCTGTCCGGGCATGCTGGGAGTTGTAGTTTTGCAACAGCTGGAGGCTCCCTGCTTGGGAAACACTGACAGACAGTGATTTATGGCTCCCAGCAGATCTTTATTACTTTTATATATAAGGACTTGCTTTATCTATATTAGCTATCTACTTATTTTTCTTTAATTCTCACTTTTTCCTATTTTTGGATGACATTTTGGTGGCTTCAGAACCAATTACCAGTTTTCCATAGAGTTCTGGTCTCAACATACAATGGTTTCAACATACAATGGCCCTCCCAGAACCAATTAATATTGTAACTTGAGGGACCACTGTACTTATTTCCAATTTGAATAAATATGAAAAATGAAGGCAAAGCATGTGTCATCTTTGTATGGGACATCTTTAGTGGCCTACAGTACAGAGGGATGGACAGGCTAATGGCCTCAATGAGCAGGTTTGGTTGACCCAGGTAGAATCAGCCGGAAAGAGATAGAAATTAAATAGAAGAGTGAGCCGTGTACACTACTCCTGTTGCATGCTTGGAAATTTAGTTTTTGTCATCATGCTAAGAAAAATGGCAAGAGCTATCTGCTGGAGCCTAAAACAGGGAGAAATGCCACAACTTAAAATCTGAAACCTACCTACAAATGTAGCAATGCCCAGAACCAGGCACTTCATAAAATCACTGTAGAAATGCACAGAACAAAAGTTTGTAGGCAGTTGTGGCAAATCATATGGCGTGTTAAATGGGCACTGTCAAAAAATGTTTATATGTTGTAATTTTGGCAAAACAATAACCCTTTTAATATACAGTACTAAAAAAATATATATATATATATATCTTTTTATAGAAATCATGGCTTATAAAAAAGACCACCATCCAGAATATAATCCCGACCAACTGCAGCATCATCTTTGTCTCAACTGAAGCACAGGCTGGGACAAAGTCGAATAAGTGAGGGTGGGACTAGCACTCTGTGCTTACTCCTGTTCTATCAGACTTCTGTCTGAAAATAGAGAAGGGGGGTTTCAGAGCAGCCTCCAGTGATTTGTTAAGGAGACCCAGCACAGCACAGCAGACTCAGGGAAGAAGATCATGGTGAGTGAGGGCGGGCTCAGTGCTTGCTCAGACATGCCCCTTCCCGAGCAGTGGATTTCAGAATGAGTGAGCAATAGAACAGAGAGATTTGTGAGCCAAATACAGAAGCTAGGCACATAAAAGACATGTAAAACATCAGTAAGACCTAGTGAGTAACCTATATATGCTATTTTTTCTGTGACATGACACGTAAGCTTTAAGGAATCTTTCACATGTTACCATAAATAGTGTATTAGGGACAGTTAGAAGCCGCTGTATAGTGACATTTTCAGTAGAAGTAACTTTTAAATGACAGTTAAAGGGGTACTCCAGTGGAAAACTTTTTTTTTTAATCAACTGGTGCCAGAAAGTTAAATAGATTTGTAAATTACCTCTGTTAAAAAACATTAATCCTTCCAGTACTTATTAGCTGCTGAATACTACAGAGAAAATTATTTTCTTTTTGGGACACAGACCTCTCTGCTGACATCATGACCACAGAGCTCTCTGCTGACATCTCTGTCCATTTTAGGAACTGTCCAGAGCAGCATATGTTTTCTATGGGGATTTTCTCCTACTCTGGACAGTTCTTAAAATGGACAGAGATGTCAGCAGAGAGCACTGTGGTCATGATGTTAGCAGAGAGCTCTGTGTTCCAAAAAGAAAATAATTTCCTCTGTAGTATTCAGCAGCTAATAAGTACTGGAAGGATTAAGATTTTTTTTTTATAGAAGTAATTTACAAATATGTCTAACTTTCTGGCACCAGTTGATTAAATAAGAAATAAAAAAAGTTTCCTACCGGAGTAGCCCTCGCATTTAAGATTAGTACCGTGGGTGTCTCAATTAGTAAAGAGTGGATCTATGTAAACAACAACATAGAGATTTTTTTAAAGTGCAATTGAGAAATCAGAAAAGTTATTTTTCTGTTCTGTTGGTTATGAAATCCAGCTTTTACTTCCCAGGATTCATCTAGATTTGTAAACCCGTCATCTGAAATTACAGATCAATAAACAATGGTTTTCTGTATTCTCACTGTCAATACCATGAAATTGTTACAGAGAGCTTCTCCCATGCTACACGCTGAAGACCTTTGACCTATTGAATATAGCCAGCAGCACCTGTCTCAAACAAGGGCATGGAAGGGCTCCAAGAGCGACCATTCTCTATTTTTATTTCAGTAAAACTTTTCTAAAGTAAAAGTGAGACTTGTCTTCTAGTCTTTAGTTGAAAACGCTCAGTTGTGCACACTTTGCGGGGGAAAAAACACAAAAAACAAAACAAACAAGTATTTAGTATTAGGGAATTTCTCATAGACAGCAATGCATTTCAAGCGGAGTCCACAGAAAGAACAGACAGGTCTATTCTTTCTCCAGATGCTGGAATTGGGATTTCCACTGCAAATCTTTCTGTGAAATTCCGACATTTGCACAGTGCAGCAGAATCCCATTAAAGGGGCTCTCCGGTGCTTACACATCTTTTCCCCTATCCAAAGGATAGGGGATAAGATGCCTGATCGTGGGAGTCCCGCCGCTGGGGACCCCTGGGATCTTGCATGCGGCACCCTGTTTGTAATCAGTCCCTGGAGCGTGTTCGCTCAGGGACTGATTACAGGCGACCACCGGGCCGGCGGAGTGTGACGTCACGCTCCGCCTCTCAATGCAAACCTACGGGAGGGGGCGTGACAGCTATCACGCCCCGTCCCGTAGGCTTGCATTGAGGGGCGGAGGCGTGACGTCACACGCCGCCGCCCCGGTGGTCGCCTGTAATCAGTCCTGGAGCAAACACGCTCCAGGGACTGATTACAAACGGGGTGCCGCGTGCATGATCCCGGGGGTCCCCCCCCAATCGATTCATTCAGAGGAAAATGTTCCTTATCTACATGTGGGGACTCCATCCATTAGATAAGGTATAACTTTTTTGATGTGCAGGATTTCAAAATGCAGATTTGAAGCTGTGTTCTTTCTGTGTTTAGTTTACATTAAAATCTGCAGCATAAAATCCTGAGTATCAAATAAGCAAAGGATACTGTACGTGTGAATACACCAAAATGTAAATATACAAAAAAATATCTGAGCCCTGATTTGTTGTTATGAGTAGATGGATATGCTCTGGATTTTTCATTTGAATTTGTAAGCAAAAGAACAGTATTTTACAGGAAAAACCACAAATACCGTAATTCTGCACCGAGTTAGGGCCAAATTTCTTAATAGCCATAACTTTTATTTTTCTAAAACCATATGAGGGCTTGATTCTTGTAGGACCAATTGTACTTTGTAATGACATGATTATAAAACAGCTGTTTTTGTGCCATTTTACATCTTAAAAAACATAACCTCAAGGTAACGCGTTAAAAGCATTAAAGGGGTACTCCGGGTTTTAGACATCTTATCCCCTATCCAAAGGGGCCTACAGCTGTCACGCCCCCTCCCATAGGCTTGCATTGAGGGGCGAAGCGTGACGTCACACGGGGGCGGAGGTCACACGCCGCCGGCCCTGCGGTCGCCGGTAATCAGACCCAGAGCAAACATGCTCCGGGGACTGATTTTAACTGGGGTGCAAGATCACGGGGGTCCCCAGCGGCGGGATCCCTCATGATCAGGCATCTTATCCCCTATCCTTTGGATAGGGGATAAGATGTCTAAGCGCCGGAGTACCCCTTTAAAGGAAAATAGTCATCTTGTTCACCCACACTAAACCCAATACACTGGGTTATAGTGTGGGTGAACAGGAGACCCATGAGGGGTAACTGATTTCTATACGTACCTGCACTCTGGAGATCTGTCCTTCCGAAGATCTGCTTAAGTTTTCTGGGAATTATGCACTGGAGGTGGGCCCGCCAGCTCAATTTGAATATCCATTGTCACGGGTCAAGTGAGCGGCCAGTCAGCTCAGTGCTCAAATGAAAATTCTAATTGAGCCGGCGGGCCCACCTCCAGTACGTAATTCACGGAAGATGGAAGCAGATCTTTGGAAGGATGGATCTCTGGAGTGCAGATGTGGTGTCCCGGTACAGAACCATGTTCTAGCAGTCCTAAAGTCCCCTCAGATAGAGTCCCTCACGTCCACAGGACTCTCCTGCAGGGTCCCCCCCCCCCCCCAAGTCATTAGATGGTATTGTATTGTATATTAAGCATGTACATCTATTATATGTATTGTACAGTGAATGTAAGTAATATATTAAGGTTATTAGGATATGCTCGCACCATCTTGCTGGAAAACCCAGGGATCATGCCAGGTCCGAGCATTCCTAGATGAACAGTTTCCTGGAAAGTGGATTGTTCGTCGTGGGCCAGTTGAATGGCCCCCAAGGTCTCCCGATCTGACCCCCTTAGACTTTAATCTTTGGGGTCATCTGAAGGCAATTGTCTATGCTGTGAAGATACGAGATATGCAGCACCTGAAACTACGGATACTGGAAGCCTGCGCTAGCATTTCTCCTGCGGTGTTGCTATCAGTGTGTGAAGAGTGGGAGAAGAAGGTTGCATTGACAATCCAACACAATGGGCAGCACATTGAACACATTTTATAAGTGGTCAGAAACTTGTAAATAACTCATGAAAGAATAAATTTACTTTAAAATCAAGCACATCATTGTTTTTCTTGTGAAATTCCCAATATGTTTGATGTGTCACATGACCCTCTTCCTATTGAAAAAACAAAGTTGGATTCAAAATGGCCGCCATGGTCACCACCCATCTTGAAAAGTTCCCCCCCCCCCCCCCTCACATATACTAATGTGCCACAAACAGGAAGTTAATATCACCAACCATTCCCATTTTATTAAGGTGTATCCATATAAATGGCCCACCCTGTATATAAGGGGGTACACGAATGTGAATTAAGGGTACAGTATTAGGATACAGTGTCTACCTACACTGTATATGATAAACACACTGTAATAATATCATCCACGTGAGCTGAAAGACAAAAAAATAAGTTCCATAGTATCCTGACAAATACATCAGATCCCTATCCCTACATCTGCTTTCTCAGTGGGACAAAACCTACACTCCTCAAAAAAATAAAGGGACCACTAAGATAACACATCCTAGATCTGAATGAATGAACTAATCATATGAAATACTTTCGTCTTTACATAGATGAATGTGCTGACAACAAAATCACACAAAAATGATCAATGGAAATCAAATTTATCAACCCATGGAGGTCTGGATATGGAGTCACACTAAAAATCAAAGTGGAAAACCGTTGGCTGTCCGTGCATGCTGGGAGTTGTAGTTTTGCAACATCTGGAGGTCCGCAGGTTGAAGACCATTGCTCTATATCTACCCCAGACAACAAGCATAGACATCAACAAATTACCAGGTAACAATGTAAGTGAGACAATAAAATGTGGCAGAACAAATAGAGAGACATAAAGATAAAGGGGTAGATTTATCTAAAGCTGTGAAGAGATCCCGTCCATCCTTATTGTTTCTATTGTGATGTATTCCACTCTGGGCTTTCCCAGCACTGACAGCATATTTATTAAGTGTCTGGCACATCATTGTTAATTCTATTCTTAAATATTATACTTTCACATACCTAAAAAAAATACACGGGAGGATTTTCCTCTAAGTCTGACAGGCTAAAAAAAAAAAAATGTACATGCGTGTCAGCCCAAATTCAAATCAGCCCAATTTAAACTAAAGATACCAAGTTGTTTGAATAGCTCATATCGTCATTGCAGGGGTTTGAGATGTTGCCATGGTAACTGAGGCCTGCCATACTAAATCGGAATCAAAACCCCCTAAGCTGTCACTCAGATGCTGAAGTAAAACTGCAAGACAAGACCGGAAACTATGTGACTAATTATTTACCTTGTATAAAATATGTTAATTAAAATGTTTCAGAAACATCATTTTTCAGGCACTTTTATAGCAGTTAAAGGGGTATTCCAGGCAAAAACTTTTTTTTATATATCAACTGGCTCCGGAAAGTTAAACAGATTTGTAAGTTACTTCTATTAAAAATCTTAATTCTTCCAATAGTTATTAGCTTCTGAAGATTTCTGTCTAACTGCTCAATGATGATGTCACGTCCCGGGAGCTGTGCATGATGGGAGAATATCCCCATAGGAACTGCACAGCTTCCGGGACGTGAGCCATCAGAGAGCAGTTAGACAGAAAACAGCAATTCAACTTCAGAAGCTAATAACTATTGGAAGGATTAAGATTTTTTTATAGAAGTAATTTACAAATCCGTTTAACTTTTCGGAGCCAGTTGATATATAAAAAAAAGTTTTTGCCTGGAATACCCCTTTAACTCTTAACTTTTTAGACCCATTTCACATGACTTTGCAAAAGTACAGAGAACAGGCTGAGAAGGGATTTAGCTGTGCCCGTGATTGCATCCTGAAAGAATAAGCTGCATAACATTTTTCAGATTCAAGTGACACCATAACCCTAGGGCTGGTAAAAACAAAAAAGTTGTTATTTTTGGACTAATAATAGCAAACTGTACATCTAAAATACACATACATATGCACTTTTTACCTGAATGTTTATAATAGAATATCTTTATGTATATTGCAATGCCAAATAGTAGCCATACAGTGCCCATATAATACC
This sequence comes from Hyla sarda, assembly GCF_029499605.1. Taxonomy (NCBI): domain Eukaryota; kingdom Metazoa; phylum Chordata; class Amphibia; order Anura; family Hylidae; genus Hyla; species Hyla sarda. The sequence goes on from NC_079191.1 coordinate 127,255,097, forward strand.
TGCTTACAATGCCTAAATAATACCTCCATGCAATATCTAAATAATACTTCTATATACAGTACCTACAAAGCAATACCACATTCTCAGAAAAATTGCCAATCAATGGCAAAAAAGATGATGATGAGATGGTGACTTATGCTGTAGACCAAAAGAGAGAGGGGTGGGGCATGAAGGGGACCAGGAATGAGAAAGGAAGCCATGTTGTGGACCAAAAAAAAAGAGATAAATTAATGGTAGGAACCAGGAATGAAATGGGGAGCCATACTGGGGAACAGAAGTGAGGGTGGGAGGCATGGTAGGGGTCAGGAATTAGAGGGAGAGCCATGCAGGGGACCAGGAATGAGAGACGGCACCATGCTGGGGACCAGGAATGAGAGATGCGCCATGCTGGGGACCAGAAATGAGAGACGGCGCCATGCTGGGGACCAGGAATGAGAGACGGCACCATGCTGGGGACCTGGAATGAGAGACGGCGCCATGCTGGGGACCTGGAATGAGAGACGGCGCCATGCTGGGGACCAGGAATGAGAGACGGCGCCATGCTGGGGACCTGGAATGAGAGACGGCGCCATGCAGGGGACCAGGAATGAGAGACGGCACCATGCTGGGGACCAGGAATGAGAGATGGCGCCATGCTGGGGACCAGGAATGAGAGACGGCGCCATGCTGGGGACCAGGAATGAGAGACGGCGCCATGCTGGGGACCAGGAATGAGAAACGGCTCCCTGCTGGGGACCAGGAATGAAGACGGTGCCATGCTGGGGACCAGGAATGAGAGACGGCGCCATGCTGGGGACCAGGAATGAGAGACGGCACCATGCTGGGGACCTGGAATGAGAGGCGGCGCCATGCTGGGGACCTGGAATGAGAGACGGCGCCATGCTGGGGACCAGGAATGAGAGACGGTGCCATGCTGCGGACAAGGAATGAGAGACGGCGCCATGCTGGGGACCAGGAATGAGAGACGGCGCCATGCTGGGGACCAGGAATGAGAGACGGCGCCATGCTGGGGACCAGGAATGAGAGACGGCTCCCTGCTGGGGACCAGGAATGAAGACGGTGCCATGCCGGGGACCAGGAATGAGAGACGGCGCCATGCTGGGGACCAGGAATGAGAGACGGCACCATGCTGGGGACCTGGAATGAGAGACGGCACCATGCTGGGGACCAGGAAAGAGAGACGGCACCATGCTGGGGACCAGGAAAGAGAGACGGCACCATGCTGGGGACCAGGAATGAGAGACGGCGCCATGCTGGGGACCAGGAATGAGAGACTGCGTCCTGCTGGGGACCAGGAATGAGAGACGGTGCCATGCTGGGGACCAGGAATGAGAGACGGCGCCATGCTGGGGACCAGGAATGAGAGACAGCACCATGCTGGGGACCTGGAATGAGAGACAGCACCATGCTGGGGACCTGGAATGAGAGACGGCACCATGCTGGGGAACAGGAAAGAGAGACGACACCATGCTGGGGACCAGGAAAGAGACGGCACCATGCTGGGGACCAGGAATGAGAGATGGCACCATGCTGAGGACCAGGAAAGAGAGACGGCACCATGCTGGGAACCAGGAATTAGAGGAGGCGCCATGTTGGGTACCAGAAATAAGAAGGGAGCCATGCTTAGGTGAAGGAATGATCAGAGAGTCTTGCCTAAGAGAGTTTAACACATGAAAATGGACATGATTTTCAGTTATTTCATAATTATTTGTGTGCCAACATATTTGCTGGCTCCATTAGACCTTTTAACCTGCATTCTGTTCATTTCTTTTTTGAGGAATCCCTAAAGAAAAGATAGTTTTCCTTGCAATTCGGGGCAGCCAGCTCAAAGAGGTTTCACTGCAGAACAGAAATGAGACTGTCCTCACAGTAATGGAAGTCTGGTGGCAAAACGTGTGTCAGTGTCCGAGATGGGTGGGCTGCCCCCAACTTCCTGGGACCTTTCACTCTTGAAGTAAATGTCTGCTGAAACAATTACTAGCCACTCTATGATATTTTGAATGCCTGCAATGGTCCTTTAGGATAGGGTCACACATAGTGCATACAAAACATATTTTATGCTGCTAGAAATCTGTTGCAAATTCTGCTTCCTTACCGTAGCATTGTGTGTGCAGAAAGGTTTGGAGGCGGGCCTGTACATCAAGTCAGAATAGCGCATTGGGCAGGGAGGCCCTGTGTGTCTGCTCAAAGCAGAATCCGCAGCGTATATTCTTCGTCCTACACGTGACCCTACCCTTATGCTCTATTCACACCTACAGTATATTGCGCATATTTGAAGCGCAGTATTTGATGCGGCAGATTTGAAGCTGTGTTCGTTCATTTAGATTCCACTGAAATCTGCAGCTTAAAATTTTGTGCATCAAGTACACACAGGATAATGTATACATCTGTGGATAGGGAATAAGTTTATTCTGGTTGCAGTACCCCTTTAAGGCCCAAAATCCTGAAGGTGTTCAGTAATTAAAGTCACATAAAAAAACATATTTCATATATAACACACACACACACTTTGACATATTAAGATGACTGGTCAAAGTATTCTTCCGGTAAAAACATGAAAACAGTATTTACTTTCAAAAGAAAAGCTTTTAAGTGAAGCAGAAAGCTATTTAATACCCAGGTAGTTTAGCCTCACAATAGGTGGTCTGTAAGTGCTCCGCAGAGTTCCAAAACCTGCGTACTGCTGTGAGCATCTATAGGTATGCATTTTTTATGATAGGGAAAAAAAAAAAGTGATGACCGGAACAGTAAAAGGATAGTATTCACTGCAATAGGATATTAAAATAAGTTACTTTAATATGATAAAAACTATGTACAGTCAAAATAACTATAGAGAGTTGTATGCACGTACATGAAAAACAACGACATAGAAACCTAGATCAAAGCGAACAGTAAATGTAAGCCCCCCAAAGCGGTTTGTGGCTGGCATACTAGGTCTGCACACAAAACCACAATTCTTTTAACTGTATGTTTATGCATTTGTAGATTTAAGGGGGTTTTCTTACAAATAAATATTAGTTTATTCTGTTAGATCACACAAAACGTAACACAGCACACAACAGAGTTTGCAACTGAAATAGTCTAAAATGCTGTTACAGTCATGGCCGTAAATGTTGGCACCCCTGAATTAGTTTTTTTTGAAAATGATGTATTTCTCACAGAAAAGGATTGCAGTAACACATGTTTTACTATACACATGTTTATTCACTTTTTGTGTATTGGAACTAAACCAAAAAAGGGAGGAAAAAAAGTAAATTGGACATAATGTCCCACCAAACTCCAAAAATGGTCTGGACAAAATTATTGGCACCCTTAACTTAATATTTGGTTGCACACCCTTTCGAAAAAATTACTGAAATCAGTCGCTTCCTATAACCATCAATAAGCTTCTTACACCTCTCAGCCGGAATGTTGGACCACTGTTCCTTTGCAAACTGCTCCAGGTCTCTTATTGGAAGGCGCCTTTTCCCAACAGCAATTTTAAGATCTCTCCACAGGTGTTCAATGGGATTTAGAACAGGACTCATTGCTGGCCACTTCAGAACTCTAGAAAAAAAAAAGCCTGCCATCTATAACGGGTCCAGCAGATAGACCTAAATAATAATTTGTGTTAACTCCCAAATATGAAACAAAGAAAACCTAATCAACCTGTGAATAAGGCGGGGGAGATTATGAAAACATAACCTTCATTGCGTTCTTGGATAAGAGCATATGAAAACACCCAAAGTGTAGAACATTAAATATGTCCATGAAAGCCAATGTAGGCTCAAATATTTTACACATATGCAAAGGGATACTCTGGAGCAAAATTGCTTGTCCGATATGGACTTATGCAACAGAGTCTCAAATAACAACTTACGCACAATCCTTACATTAATAAACTCGGGGGGCTCTTGATAGCCTCTCCCCAATTTAACCAACCGTGCCTGTTTACAAATGCACCAGTAGATGTTATCATATGCATACAAGCAACCAGCCATGCAAAAAATCACTACCAAATAAGTAATGCTACTTATCCATAGAAACAAGGTACTCAATGCGTTTCTACCGCAATTGCGCCGTGTTTTTTTTTTTTTTTTTTTTTTTTTTACTTGAAAGTGGTTAGGGGCATGGCTAAGGGTGTGGTAGGGGCATGACTGGTGCTATGGGCTCTTGCCCTGGACCTTCTGGAGACCTAGCAATGCCCCTGTGTTACATAGATATATAACATATTTTTCTAAAGGCTTCTGTATGTTTAGGAGAATCCTTGCATTATGTGACTGGATACGACTGTGTTAAACATGCCCTACAGAGAGAAATTACAAAAAGGAGAAATAATTTACAAACTCTACATGACCCCTGAGAATGGACTGTTACACCAAGTCTTCATTTAGGTTCCTTTTTAAACATATGTATGAAAATTAATCATAACGTATAGACAGTGTAGGCACAAATGAATTGAGCACCATTAAATATTGAAGGTATGTTAATCTAGAATTCTTTTCAATTTATGGTTGCCTTGAGCTACTGGCCTTAATAATGCTGTTTTGACATAACATAACAGTGCAATATGCCCCAGTGTACCAGAGCCCTAGTTTATGAATGTCCTCTCCTGACGTCATACTTGCATTTAGAGAGTCCAGTCACGCAAATAAATCATGGCGCTGAAATGACAGGGAGCCTGTTACAAATGAATGAATCCTTTACAGTTAGACGCAGTCAGGATGATGTGGGGGGGGGGGGGGGTTCTATTATAATAGAAGGACTGGGATAGATATAAATGACATTTTTATAGTTCCAATAAAATAAAACAGTAGACTGATCAATACGATGTGATCACTGCCGAAGAGTCAAAGCAGAGAGGTGAAATAAAATCTCATGTAAGGCTCTCAGGACACGATCCTATAGGAAGCGGTGATATTCATTACACACTCCTAGGTTAAATAAAACATGAAAATGTGGAGCCCTGCACTTATAATGGCTTCCATATCCCTGCCTTGAAATCTTCTTTAAGGTTTAATGGAATGTACACAAATGGAATACCAAATTACTCTGCTCTCCTCTCACTGTACCTAGTGAAAAGCAACATGATTTTGGGGCTGGGTTTACTTCTTGCAGTAGTTACTATGTAATCTTATGTGCAATGTTGTCATTTTTACAGCTAGGAGGATAGGGGTTAGTTTTGTTTTTAAAGTTCTGACATCTATATCTATTACAATCCCTCCGTACACATTATGCTCCTTTTTGATGAGTGTGCAAGTTTGCAATAGGGGGGGGGGTAAGCTACTGCCAGACACCTTTAGCAGTGGCTAATCATGTTCTAAGAACAAAAAGGAAGGGAATGTTGAATTCTGAGGCTATGTCATGCCTGATCTTTCCCTCAATGGTCAATGATAAGTCAGGAGATCCCATATACAGTTAATAGAACTGGTCAACCATCTATATAATATATACATAAAGACCAGATACAATGCTCAAAAAAATAAAGGGAACACTAAGATAACACATCCTAGATCTGAATGAATGAACTAAATCGTATGAAATACTTTCGTCTTTACATAGTTGAATATACTGACAACAAAATCACACAAAAATTATCAATGGAAATCAAATTTATCAACCCGTGGAGGTCTGGATATGGAGTCACACTCAAAATCAAAGTGGGAAACCACACTACAGGCTGATCCAACTTTGATTTAATGTCTTTAAACAAGTCAAAATGAGGCTCAGTAGTGTGTGTGGCCTCCACGTGCCCATATGACCTTCCTACAATGCCTGGGCATGCTCCTGGACAGTCTTTGGTGCAATGTGGCATTGGTGGATGGAGCGAGACATGATGTCCCAGATGTGCTCAATCGGATTCAGGTCTGGAGAACGGTCGGGCCAGTTCATAGCATCAATACCTTCCTCTTGCAGGAACTGCTGACACACTCCAGCCACATGAGGTCTAGCAATGTCTTTTAGCATTAGGAGGAACCCAGGGCTAACCACACCAGCATATGGGCCCTGACTTACTAAAATCCGAGTGTTCTTTCTCAAGTGTTTTAGATTTCACTCCTCTTTCTCAGAGCTGATTTACTAATGTGTCGCACGTGTCTGTTCATTTTCTGTCGCACAGGAAAATGTGTTGCACATACTCAGAGTTAAACGAAAAAAACAAACAAACATGGATATAGAATACAAATCATCAATAGCATGTGCCAAACCAAATAAGCAAGATTTAACGGGAATTAAACAACAAAATAAAACTAAAAAAATTAAATGGACTTAGACCATCTAATATAGGTTTAACCCCCTCCCCCACACAAAAAAATAATTAAATACAATTAAAAGGCATATTTTAAAGTTTAAAATGCATAGCATATTCAAAAAATCCTTGTGTAGAACTGTAAAACAATGAAAAAAAATAAAAAGAAAATAGTTTAACCCCTTAAGGACATTTTGGCCTTAACCCCTTAACGACGCAGGACGTATATTTACGTCCTGCGCCGGCTCCCGCGATATGAAGCGGGATCGCGCCGCGATCCTGCATCATATCGCGTCGGTCCCGACGCTTATCAACGTCCGGGACCCGCGGCTAATACCACACATCGCCGATAGCGGCGATGTGCGGTATTAACCCTTTAGAAGCGGCGGTCAGCTTTGAAACTGAAAGTGACCCGGCTGCTCAGCCGGGCTGTTTGGGACCGCCGCAGTGAAATCGCGGCATCCCGAACAACTGACCGGACACCGGGAGGGCTCTTACCTGCCTCCTCGGTGTCCGATCGACGAATGACTACTCTGTGCCTGAGATCCAGGCAGGAGCAGTCAAGCGCCGATAATGCTGATCACAGGCGTGTTAATACACGCCAGTGATCAGCATAGGAGATCAGTGTGTGCAGTGTTATAGGTCCCTATGGGACCTATAACACTGCAAAAAAAAAAAAGTGTTAATAAAGGTCATTTAACCCCTTCCCTAATAAAAGTTTGAATCACCCCCCTTTTCCCATAAAAAAAATAAAACAGTGTAAAAAAAATAAAAAACAAACATATATGGTATCGCCGCGTGCGTAAATGTCCGAACTATAAAAATATATCATTAATTAAACCGCACGGTCAATGGCGTACGCACAAAAAAATTCCAAAGTCCAAAAAAGCGTATTTTGGTCACTTTTTACACCATTAAAAATCATACCAATAAAAACTTCAGATCACGGCGCAAAAAATGAGTCCTCATACCGCCCTGTACATGGAAAAATAAAAAAGTTATAGGGGTCAGAAGATGACATTTTTAAACGTATAAATTTTGCAAAGTAGAATTGGCGACGCAAAAAATAAGCCATAATATGGATTTTTAGGTGGAAAATTGAAAGGGTTATGATTTTTAAAAGGTAAGGAGGAAAAAACGAAAGTGCAAAAACAGAAAAACCCTGAGTCCTTAAGGGGTTAAAGGGGTTATCCACCATAAGGTGTCTTGGGGATTAATGGCTATGTTGGTAGATTACCATAATACTCTGGCTAGCTTTTTGTGAACTGGTATTTCCTGTTTGAGTTTTCTTTTTCTTTTTTTTTTTTTTTTTTTACTACTAATTCCATTTTCCTCCCTCCCACACATCAGCCACCCCACCCATTGAAACGTAAATGAGCTGCATCCATTCAAAAGACCTGTGGTTTTCAATCAGGGTACCTACAGCTGTTGCATTAGTTGCTTATTGATCTCTCTCCCACCAAGCGATCCCTCCACCCATTGAAGCAGACAGGCCCCCTGTCATCAGCTGACTAGTGAGTCAGGTTTCGGCCGCATTGCAACCTGGGAAAAATCTGAGACAGTAATTTTGTATGCTGTTAAAAATAAATATTGCGGTGAAAATCACATAAGAATTGTGAGAAAACCTTCACACACAGGTACAGACACTATATTATGAACTACACTAACTTTACAGCCCCTTTAGCTTAGTCAAATAAAAAAAATTCCTGGAATACCCCTTTAAGGACTTAAGAACGTTTTTTTCTCCTCGCCTTCAAAAAATCATAACTCTTTTATATTTTCATCCACGGACTAGTATAAGGGCTTGTATACTAAAAAAAAAAAAAAAGCCCTTATACTAGACCAGCACTCACTTTACCATAAAACATATGGTACAACCAAAAAAATACTATTTGTGTTGGGAAATTAAAAAGAAAACTACAATTTTGCTATTTTTGGAAGGTTTCGTTTTCACGACGTACAATTTATGGTAAAAATGACATGTGTTCATTATTCAATACGATTAAAATGATACCCATGATTACATACATTTCTATTACTGTTGCGCATAAAAAAAAATCAAACTTTTAAACAAAATTAGCACGTTTAATTTGAAAACCTATAACTTTTTCCTTTTTGCCGTATAAGTGGCGGTGTGAGGAATAATTTTTTGCGCTGTACTTTTTATTAATACCATATTTGCATATATAAAACTTTTAATACATTTTTTATCAATTTTTTTGGGGGAAAAAAGGTTATAAAAAAGCAGCAATTTTGGACTTTAATTTTTTTTTTTACGTTCACGTCGTTCACCGTACGGTATCATTAACACTATATTTTAATAGTTCGGATATTTATGCACGCTGCGATACCAAATATGTTTATAAAAAATAATTATTATTATATATTTTTTTTTTTTTTTTTTACACTTTTTGGGGGTGAAATGGGGAAAATGGGACAATTAAAATTTTTATTGGAGGAGGGATTTTTCACATTTAGGGGGACTATTTATAGCAATCATTCGATTACTAATACTATTCAGTGCTATGCATAGGGCATAGCACTGTTCAGTGTTATCGGGAATCTACTACTCTGGTCTGCTTAATCTCAGACCAGAGCAGAAGACCCATGGAAGGCAGCGGAGGCAGGTGAGGGGACCTCCGTCTGCCGTTCTGGATGATCGGATCTCCACGGCAGCGCTGCGGGCGATCCGATCATCCATTTTAGTGACCGCAGTGCTGCAGATGCCGTGATCTGTATTAATCACGGTATCTGAGGGGTTAATGGCGGACATCCGCACGATCGCAGATGTCGGCCATTACCGGCGGGTTCCTGGCCTCTTTCAGCAGCCGAGACCTGCTGCGCATGACTCGAGCATCGCTACGATGCTCGCAGTCATGTATAGGACGCAAATGTACGTCCTGGTGCATTAAGTAGGGTGTTAAGCACTCCCCACCACGTTAAGTTGAGCCTTTTCCAAAATCACTAGCTTTTGGTAGTTTTTACACATCCTCTTGGCTGTCGGTTTTTCAGCAAACACAATTCACACAATTTACAGGGTGTTTTACAACTTACTCAGAGTGTCTTTAGCATCTTGTCGAGACCACGCCCCTTTTAACAAAAACCATGACCATTTCCTCTGTTCAAAAAAACACTCAGTGTTTGCAAAACCGTCGGTTTTGCAGTGTAAATTTTGGTCGCACATTTGGTCACATGGTCGCTGCAACAGAAATTTAGGTGCACAAACAGATAAAAAACAATTGGGAGGCCATTAGTAAATGAGGGCCATGGTCTCACAAGGGGTCTGAGGATCTCATCTTGGTACCTAAAGGCAGTCAGGCTACCTCTGGCAAGCACATGGTGGGCTCTGCGGCCCACCAAAGAAATGCCACCCCACACCATTACTGACCCACCGCCAAACCGGTCATGCTGGAAGATGTTGCAGGCATCAGAACTTTCTCCACGGCGTCTCCAGACGTCTGTCACATGTGCTCAGTGTGCAAGTGGCGAATTTGCCAATATTGGTGTTCTCTGGCAAATTCCAAATGTCCTGTATGGTGTTGGGCTGTAAGCACAACCCCCACCTGTAGACATTGGGCCCTCATACCACCCTCATGGAGTCTGTTTCTGACCGTTTGAGTGGACACATGCTCTTTGTGGCCTGCTGAAGGTCATTTTTGCAGGGCTCTGGCAGAGCTCCTCCTGCTCCTCCTTGCACAAAGGCGGAGGTAGCGGTCCTGCTGCTGGGTTGTTGCCCTCCTACGGCCTCCTCCAAGTCTCCTGATGTACTGGCCTGTCTCCTGGTAGAGCCTCCATGCTCTGGAACCAACGCTGACAGACACAGTAAACCTTCTTGCCACAGCTCGCATTGATGTGCCATCCTGGATGAGCTGCATTACCTGAACCACTTGTGTGGGTTGTAGACTCTGTCTCATGCTACCACTAAAGTGAAAGCACCGCCAGCATTCAAAAGTGACCAAAACATCAGCCAGGAAGCATAGGAACTGAGTAGTGGTCTGTGGTTCCCACCTGCAGAACCACTCCTTTATTGGGGGTGTCTTGCTAATTGCCTATAATTTCCACTTGTTGTCTGTTCCATTTGCACAACAACATGTAAAATTGATTGTCAATCAGTATTGCTTCCTGAGTGGACAGTGTGATTTCACAGAAGTGTGATTGACTTGGAGTTACATTGTGATGTGTGTTGTTAAAGTGTTCCCTTTATTTTTTGAGCAGTGTATATTCTCATTCCCTCTCACCAGAGGTAATTAAGGAAACATTTACCCCTTAGCCTACCCTTACCTTCATACTTATACCAAGCATCAGCAAAACCATACCCACATGCAGTGACCAATAGATGCACACTTTTGCCAGTGTTGTGGCAACAATGTGTGGCCATTGGCTAATGCATGCAGGCATGGCTTTGTCCACATTGTAATTTCAATGTAATTTCCCCAATCTAGTAAATTATGCGGCGAGCCAAAGGGTGGAGTCCTAGGGAGCAATGAAAATGTATTATTTTACGGTTCCCGGATGACCCCTTTAATTTTTATTCATATCAGTATTTGCAGTTATGTAAATCTAACAATAGCACACGAGATGCTATGATTATATTCATGATATGAATTGCTAGGCTAAATATAATTCAACGTAATGTTTTTATTATTTTCTATTACAGTGGTCCCTCAAGTTACAATATTAATTTGTTCTGGGACGACCATTGTATGTTGAAACCATTGTATTTTGAGATCAGAACTCTATTGAAACCTTTTAATTGGTTCTAAAGGCACCAAAATGTTATCCAAAAATAGGAAAAAGTGAGGATTAAAGAAACATAAGTAGAAAAGTAATATAGATAAAGCAAATCCTTACATATAAAAGTAATAAAGATCTGCTGGGAGCTGTAATCACTGTCTATGTCAGTGTTTTCCAAGCAGGGAGCCTCCAGCTGTTGCAAAACTACAACTCCCAGCATGCCCGGACAGCCAAAGGCTGTCCGGGCATGCTGGGAGTTGTAGTTTTGCAACAGCTGGGGGCACCCTGCTTTGGAAACACTGGTCTATGTAGAGGAAAAGAGCTTCTTCAGGGTTCTGTACAGAACACACAATGTCCTAAAAAGTTACATGGAGCCGCCCTCACCTGGTGTTCAAAGGAGCAGGTAACCCTGGCAAAGGTAAAGAGTACAGAACATGTAATACCTCCCTGTACTGTAGAGTGTGCTACCCGACACCATTCAGTGCATACACTTCAGTATTACAGGGGTTTTACCAGTGAATGCCCATTCTGATTGGTCAGATCTTCCAGCCACTGACATGTTTCACAGATCTGGACTGTCCGTAGCAGTGTATGTTGAGTCTGGTTTCAACTTACAATGGTCCAGAAAAGACCATTGTATGTTGAAACTATTGTATGTTGAGGCCATTGTAAGTTGAGGGATCACTTTATTGTAATCCATGATTTTCCTTCATTCTCTCACAGAAAAAGTTTATTTGATTTTTGAATAATGGCTCTATTACATGGGGTCACGATTGGCTGAACAGGCCGATGCTGCCCCGTGTGATGGGCTCAGTGATCAGCTGACAAATGAGAAAACACTCGCAAAAACGCAACATTCTGACAGGTTAAAAAATGTATAAATGTAAAAGGGTCGCACAAACTATCCGGCCTGCACAATAATCAAGTTATCACACCCCCACTGTTGCCACAAAATGGCAGTGTAAAATGACTTAAATGGGTACTCCGCTGCCCAGCGTTTGGAACAAACTGTTCCGAACGCTGGAGCTGGCGCCGGGAGCTTATGATGCCATAGCCTGGCGTTCGGAACAAGGGTCAGAGCTATGGAGTCACAAGCTCCCGTCACCGGCTCGAGCATTCGGAATAGCTTGTTCCAAACGCTGAGCAGTGGAGTTACTCTTTAAGGGAATAGTCAGGATTTAAATTAAGGGCTAATTTCTGCTAAAAAGAACTCCACTCCTGTCCTCAGGTTGAGTGTGGTATTACAACTTGGCTCCATTCACTTCAATGGGACTGAGCTGCAGAACCATACTCAACCTGAGAACAGGTGGGGTGCTGTTTCTGGAAGAAATTAGCTCTGTTATTCTAATCCTGAATATCCCCTTCACGTTTCAGTTTGTAAGTTTACAGTAAAGTCTATAGGCATGGGTAAAATGACTGCACCCACAAAAACTGACAAAATATGTCCTCCAATACAGCAAAAATCCCATTATATACTGCAAGTACATATAAAAAAAAAAACAAACACATTTCTGATGCAGAGTGTCGAAACACGTGTGGAGGTGGTGGTGAGGTACTCCTATGGACCATAAGCATGCCTCTCACAGGTAATTACTCTGTATAGGTCATACAGGGCGATTGTGCAATATTCATGCCTATTTGTACTTGCAGAATATAATGGGATTTTTTTTAATTAACATTTACAGGAGTATTGTACATTGATCCCTCAACTTACAATGGCCTCAACATACAATAGTTTCAACATACAATGGTCTTTTCTGGACCATTGTAACTTGAAACCAGACTCAACATACAATGCTACGGACAGTCCAGATCTGTGAAACGTGTCACAACTGGTGGAACTGACCAATCAGAATGGGCATTTTACTGGTAAAACCCCTGTATTACTGAAGCGTATGCACTGACTGATGTCTGGTAGCGCCCCCTACAGTACAGGAGGTATTAAATGTTCTTCTGTACACTTTACCTGTACCAGGGTTACCTGCTCCTTTGGACACCAGGTGAGGGTGACTCTTTTTTACTTTTTTAGGACATTGCCTGTACTGTACAGGACCCTGAAGAAGCTTCTGTCCTCTACATAGACCAGTGTTTCCCAAGCAGGGTGCCCCCAGGGGTTGCAAAACTACAACTCCCAGCATGCTGGGAGTTGTAGTTTTGCAACAGCTGGAGGCTCCCTGCTTGGGAAACACTGACACAGACAGTGATTTACAGCTCCCAGCAGATCTTTCTTACTTTTATATATAAGGATTTGCTTTATCTATATTAGTTATCTACTTATTTTTCTTTAAAGGGGTACTCCGGTGAAAACCTTTTTTCTTATAAATCAACTGGTGCCAGAAAGTTAAACATATTTGTAAATTACTTCTATTAAAAAATCTTAATGCTTCCTGTACTTATTAGCTGCTGAATACTACAGGAGGAAATTATTTTCTTTTTGGAATTCTCTCTGATGACATCACGACCACAGTTCTCTCTGCTGACATTATTATAATAATAATAACGCTTTATTTATTGTTGTCCTTAGTGGGATTTGAACCCAAGGCCCCAGCACTGCAAGGCAGCAGTGCTAACCACTGAGCCACCATGCTGCCCTTTGCATACATCTGCTATGCACGGTTGCTAAAATGGACAGAGATGTCAGCAGAGAGCACTGTGCTCGTGATGTCATCAGTGTTCCAAAAAGAAAGGAATTTCCTCTGTAGCATTCAACAGCTAATAAGTACTGGAAAGATTTTTTAATAGAAGTCATTTACAAATATGTTTAACTTTCTGGCACCAGTTGATTTAAAAGAAAAAAGGTTTTCACCGGAGTACCCCTTTAATTCTCACTTTTTCCTATTTCTGGATGACATTTTGGTGCCTTTAGAACCAATTACCAGGTTTCCATAGAGTTCTGATCTCAACCTACAATGGTTTCAACATACAATGATCGCCCCAGAACCAATTAATATTGTAACTTGAGGGACCACTGTATTGGATTACATATTGTGATAGTTTTTGCACATATATCAGTAGTATATATCAGTTTTGAACTTGTGATAAAATAAGACTCCTCCGTACTATTGACTTCTCTTTTACAGCCATAATTCAGAAGACAACTGTTCTATCATCTGAGCTTTCTGCCACTACTTAACAAAAGGTTTAGATTTATTTGATGAATTGAACGCGTACGCTTTGTCCTCATGAGGCTGGGACCTAGATTTACAGACAGGAGCTAAAAGCTGTTTGTTATTGTAAATTAGCACCATCACCAATAATCATAGTACATGGAAGAACCCGCACAGTCCCAATTTGCTGCTCTGTATTTAGTTCCTAATATTATGCAAAACCTGTTCATATGTTTGGACATAAGCTGTTTTCATTTGATCATCCAGAAATCTTCTGCCCTCATACCTTCACCGAGAGGGTGGAAATGAATGCAAATAAGCATCTATTCATGCATAATCATCCACCCATACAGCACAGAGTGGGAAGGCCAAATCAGTGAGATAACATTACCGGTGCCTGCCGCATGACAGCTGGACACCTGAAGAAAGGGGCGGGATCAGTACATGACTGACAGCGGCTTTCAACCCCCTGACACGCGTTCTCTAGCTATGTTCTCGGCTCCAATTTATCTGTCAGCTGCTTCTGCTTAGGCTTACAGAAACATTTTAAAGACATAACCATGCAAGTACAGCTTAAACCCAAAAGAACGAATACAAGAAAATAGGTAAAAGATCTATATTTTGCTGCTATCAAAGTATTCATATATTTGAATACAGGTGTTTAGTTAATTGATGTTTAATTGAATGATTATGATCTTGTAATTCCTTGATTAGATCTTCCAAGATTTGTGCTTTTACTTCTCAGGTTTGTATCCATCATAGAGGTAAGTAACACTGCTATGGAGTCTGGTAAAAAGGGTGTCCAGGTCCAAAGCAATCCCCCTCCCTCCTCCAAGCTGTACCCTGCTATTCTGAGGTGCACACCCCTGCCTCCTCCAGGGTGCTATAATATAACACTATATTCAATTATAGCTGTCATGTAGATCAATACGCCAGAAAACTGGGACTCAAGGCAATTTTTTTTGTTTTAGGATAAAACAAAATATGCCCCAGTTCTTCCTATTGTTCTGTGTATGCAGTTATTTACAAGGCACAAAAGGAATTTACTACCTATCATGATCTTATTACATTTTATAATCATCCCAGTTCACTGCCCGCATCATGATAAACCACCCCCTGCATTTATTTTTGTTATTTTATAGTTTTCTACCTTGATATTGCTCTGTATTTTCTGCTCAGTCAGATTCATAGACTGGGAAGGGGTATTACACAGCAGACGTGACATTTTCTGAAGCCAAACAGGGGAGAACCTCCTCCCTCACTCTGCTACACACAACCAAGAGCAGTTCAGTGTGAGATGAGCTATGATTGGCCAAGACAGCAGTGGCGTTGCAAGGGGGCCTGCCTGGCAGCGTATTTCCTAGCACACCGACTGCCAGGTTGGGGTGCTGTACTCTACATGCGCCAGCGTGTCCCGGCCCCTACGGTGCCTAGCGCTGGGAGGAGGAGCCTTAACCACAGCTGGCCACCGTTGATATACGGTGCAGCCGTGGGGCGGGAGTCTAGAAGCGAGCTCAGGAGCTGAGCTCGCTTCATATTGACTAATGCCAGACATCACCGATCCGGGTGATGTCCGGCATTAACCTTTTAGACACCGCAATCAAAGTTGATTGCGGCATCTAAAATGCTGAAAGCACATGTCGGTAGCTCAGTGGAGCCGATCGGGACACCCGCTGTAAAACCTGTGGGGTCCAAAGCAGCTGAGAGGACGGGTGGAGGATCCCTAACTGCATCCGGCTCGTCCGCTCTGTGTTCCAATAATGCCGGCAGCCTTAGTAGCCTGTAGTAATGGAGCGCCGATAGCACTGATCAATGCTGTCCTATAGGCTTCTATGGCACAGCACTTATCAGTGCCTGCAATCACAAGATTGCAAATAATATTGCCAAATGTGCCTCCAGCTGTTGCAAAACTACAACTCCCAGCATGCCTTTGGCTGTCTAGGCATGCTGGGAGTTGCAGTACTGCAACAACTGGAGACACACTGTTTGGAAAACACTCCCTAAACATTGTAAAAAAAAAAAAAGTGAATAAAAAGGTAATAAAACGTGAATAAGCCCCTCCCCTAATAAAGGCTGTTCCCCTCTGCTTGTAGCGGCAATCCGCCACTCCGAGCAGTCACACAGGGGCGTGCGAGTTGCCACGCATGCTTGCCGTCTGTTCACAGACATCCCGGAGCAACCACAATGTCTGAGTACACTGTGCGCGGTGATTCGTCCTGTGTGACTACTCGAAGCGGCGGATTGCCACTGCAAGCAGGGGGGTACAGCTGGAACCACACTAACAGTCGGGCAGATCAAATATGCTGCAGATCCGTGTTGAATGACCCTACCCTAAATCACCCCTTTCCCCCCCCCCCCCATTTTTAAATAAAATAATGTAAACAAAAATAAACATATGTGGTTTCGCCACACGTGTAAATGTATAAACTATTAAAATATAACATTATTTGGGTACTCCACCCCTAGACATCTTATCCCCTTTCCAAAGGATTTCTTCTGCAGCACCCCTTTCATCTGGTGCACGGAGCAAGCTGCTGATGACGGGCGATACAGGGGCTAGAGGATTGTGACGTCACTGCCCCGCACCTCGTGATGTCACGCCCTGCCCCCTGAATGCAAGTCTATGGGAGGGGGCGTGACGGCTGGCACGCCCTCTCCTATAGCATTAAGGGGACGGGGGGGGGGGGGTGACGTCACGAGGGGCGGGGCAGTGATGTCATGATCCTCCAGCCCCTGTATTGCCCATCATCAAGCTTGCTCTGTGCACCAGATGAAAGGGGTGCTGCAGGAGAGATCGCAGGGCTTTCCAGCAGCGAGACCCCTGCAATCAGACATTTTATCCCCTATCCTTTGAATAGGGGATAAGATGTCTAGGGGCGGAGTATTCCATTAATGAAACAGCACGGTCATTGGCATAAACTTAAAAAAAAAAATACTAAATACCAGGATTGCTAATTTTTGGTCAGTTTATATACCAGAAAAATATGAATAAAAAGTAATCAAAAAAGTCCCATTAAAATAAAAATGGTACAGATAAAAACTGCAGATCACAGCGCAAAAAGTCTTTAAACAGGCTGGATACGGAAAAATAGTAAAGTTACAGGGATCAGAAGAGAACAATTTGCTTGTTCCCCCCCCCCCCCCCCCCCCCAAAAAAAAAAAAAATCCCCAAATTTTCCCCTAATATACAGTGACCTACGATGGCCCGACATACCATAATTTCAACATGCGATGGCCTCTCAGAGGCCATACATACATAGGCTGTATCAGGGCATGCTGGGTGTTGTAGTTAGTAACGACAATTCTCAGCATTCTGTGACACAGCCTGTGGCTCTGCAGTAAGCCCAGAACTATAACTGCCAGCATGTTGCACCATAACCTATACTACTATATAGTGCAACATGCTGCGCCACAGGAACTCTGAAGAAGCAGAGCGCCGCCAATTACACTGATCAATACTGTGTTATGGCGGCTCCTATGGCACAGCATTGTTTAGTGTTTGCCATCAAAAGATCACATGTAATGGTCTTCTATTGAGGCAAAAATTGTGAATAAAATGTATTTTAAAAAGTTAAATGTAAATAAGCCCCTTCCCGAATAAAAGTTTGAATCACCTCCCTTTTCCCATTTCTCAAATAAAATAATGTAAACAAAAGTGGTACCGCCGTGTGTAGAAATGTCCAAACTATTAGCCATAACTCTTATTTTTTCATCTACACACATATAAGGGCTTATTTTTTGCGAGACCAGTTGTACTTCGTAACGTTTTCATTTTTTTTTATAACATATGCTCCAAAACGTTACTGTCTGACAGGTACCTACTAAAATCCCCTTATGGTGGATAACCCCTTTAACTGTATGATCAAACTAACCTGTAATCCTGATACATTAGGTCGCCGGCATTTTTTTAACTTTTTTTTTATTACAGTGTCCTATGAGAGCTAATTTTTTTGTGCCCTGATCTCTAGTTTTTATCTGCACCATTGTAGTATTGATTGCACTTTTTGATCGCTTTTTAGTTCATTATATCTGGGGTATGATGTGATAAAAAAAAAAAAAAGCTATTCTCGGGTTTGGTATTTTTTAACATTTACACCATTCACGGTACAGGATAAATAATGTTATATTTTAATAGATTGAAAAATTACGCACACGGCGATATCAAATAGGCTTATTTTTATTATGTTTACATATTTTTATATGGAATTTGGGAAAAGGGGATGGATTTGAACTTTTAATATGAAGGGGATTAATGTATGACGCAGGGCATACCTGTACGCCCCAACGCCTTAAGTGGATTTGAAGAGAGGTTCGCTTCAAAGCAGTAAGTGTTGGCTACTATCTGTAGCCAGACACTCACTGCTTACGGCGGGCAGCGGCGGGAAGGTTTAACCCTTTTGAAGCAGTGATCAATGGTGATCACAGCGTCTAAAGTGAAAGTAAAAATCTGCAGTAGCTCAGAGGTAGCAGCGTGTGGACAATTATATTCTGAGGCCACAGTGTGTGGTAGTATTTACTAGCCTCATTGAATGACGTCATTGGGGAGAGCGGAGCAGCATGAGTTTGGTTTCAGGAAGGAAGATAGAGTGCCAGTGTGTGTTAGTTTTATATGAAGAGGTAGCAGTGTGTGGTAGTATTATATTTAAAGTGCACAGTGTATAGTAGTATTATATTCTGAGGCCACAGTGTGTGGTAGTTTTATATTCAGAGGGCACAGTGTGTGGTTGTATTATATTCAGAGAATGCAGTGTGTGGCCGTATTATATTCAGAGAGTGCAGTGTGTGGCCGTATTATTTTCAGAGGGTGCAGTGTGTGGCCATATATTCAAAGCGTGCAGTGTGTGGCCATATTATATTCAGAGGGTTCAGTGTGTGGCCGTATTATATTTAGAGGGCACAGTGTGTGGTTGTATTATATTCAGAGAATGCAGTGTGTGGCCGTATTATATTCAGAGAGTGCAGTGTGTGGCCGTATTATTTTCAGAGGGTGCAGTGTGTGGCCGTATTATATTCAGAGGGTGCAGTGTGTGGCCGTATTATATTCAGAGGGTGCAGTGTGTGGCCGTATTATATTCAGAGGGTGCAGTGTGTGGCCTTATTATATTCAGAGGGTGCAGTGTGTGGCCGTATTATATTCAGAAGGTGCAGTGTGTGACAGTCCTCATTTATTTACTTAGGTTGTAAAACAGATAATTGTATTATTTTATCTACGCTATATATTGTACACTACAGTGGCATTTAAAAAAAACTAATGTAAGTATTACTTACAAATGCTCCATAGAAAATGCCTATGGGTGGTGCATTAAGTATGGGTGGAGAAATTTTGCATGGGTGTGGTACATTGGCATGGGTGTGGAAAACCTTGTGGGGGAGGAGCTTAGGGGCCTCCTCAGTAGGTCTCGCAGGGGGGCCCCCACATTTATTGTTACCCCACTGGATAGATGTCCCCCTTTTTTTTGAAGCTTAGGAGGAACCAAAACTTCTTTCAGCTTCCACATGGGCTGCCATCCAATTGTTCACCAAGTAGCACAAAACTGGTTGGCATTTCTGCAAACACAAGAGACCTGGGGTTGCAGGGAGGTAAGGAATCAGTTGGTCACACACACCTCCCCTAGACCTCCTGGAGAAAACAAAAAGGACACCATACCATGAAAGAGCCTTTCGACGAACATACAGATAAAATGAACACAGTGACAAAAAAACAATAAATGATATGTGCACAGTGTCATACAGCCCAGACATCTGGCCAGGTCTATAAAAATTCCTAATATTGACCAGCAGTCGGAAGGTTGGAAAAGTAGAGGTAAGTGCTCAATAGGATGACGTGGCGCTGTGAAATTGCACTGTGTGGGGCACCTAGCTCTGCTTTGGCAACAGGGCCCATGAGCATTTAGCTACACTTTGCATGAAAATAAATCACTTGTATGGACTATGCACATATACTATCAGGGCCGGGACAAGGAATAGACACAACAGGCCTATGGCAAACAGGTGGCACCATAAGAGGTTCGTATGGTGACTAACAATAAGCGTCCTCCTCAGACTGATGGATGTACTGTACAATTAAAGAAGACACGACCTGTGAGTCACGAGACGCAAAAGTGAAGTATTGGTTATATTGGTGCTTGTTTTGTGGTCGTTTTCACTGACTGAAGTAAATGTGCACTTTTGTTGCACTTGGCTGATTACGTTATATTTGGTTCATGGGAGGTGGCAATTTGTCAACCTCCCTAGGGAAGCAAAATACCTTATCCTGGTAGGTTTCTACTAGAGATGAGTGAACTTACAGTAAATTCCATTTGTCACGAACTTCTCGGCTCGGCAGTTGATGATTTATCCTGAATAAATGAGTTCAGTTTTCAGGTGCTCCCGTGGGCTGGAAAAGGTGGATACAGTCCTAGGAGACTCTTTCCTAGGACTGTATCCACCTTTTCCAGCCCACCGGAGCACCTGAAAGCTGAACTAATTTATGCAGGATAAGTCATCAACTGCTGAGCCGAGAAGTTCGTGACGAATCGAATTTACTGTAAGTTCGCTCATCTCTAGTTTCTACTTTCAAACAAATATGGGTATATGGAGGTATCTTTATATTATTATATAATTTAGGTTTTCATTATGTGTGCCAAAAGTGTGAAAATTGTCCTGGCAGCAGAGTTAAGCTACCTCCTGTGTAAGGCAACAGACGTACGTGGTATATTGACATATCTGACCACCAAAAATTGAGCAACCAAATTATCAATATGTGCTCACATGTGCCACAAACATTGACATGTGCACACCCATGAATAGCACTAAAACACATAACTAATAAAGGGTGGGAAAACATACATTGCAGGCCTGCACTGCCGGGTATTACCTAGCTGTTACCAGTCAGTACTATTGCTGTGGTGTAACCTTGGTTCTCTACTATTTGCATTATTCTAGGTATACTATTTGCCATTGTTATTTAACCAGTACACTGCATGTATTTCAGTTATTGCTGTATGTATATTGCAAGGTTTTTTTTTTTTTGTTTTTTTTTATTGTTTTAATCATGATATCTAAAAAAAATAGTTTTGGGACTAATAGTTATGTGTCTGTGTTATTTGTGGGTGCACACAAGGTATATTTGCTGCAAATTTTACAGCAAAAATTCATAACAAAGCACAGTTCAAATTAAATTATGGATTATAATAAAAAGTATCATTTGACATCATTTTACAAACTCTGAAACCTGCATGGTCTATTAGGGGGTCATATAGATTTCACATCATCACTTTTGCATGGGAACATGGTCCAAATCATAATTTGGATAATGTAAAAATAAATACATTTAGAGAAAGTAAAAAGCTGGCAAAGCTGCCAGACAAATTCTTGTTCAGCCAACAGCTCTCTCTCGATCAGCCCAAACACATCCATGCCCGGCTTAGCAAGTGTACAAGTGTTCTCAATGGGAAGAACAGGAAAACCTGCTCTGGTGAGGGCCTATGATCCTAAAGGTAAAATGATTGGGTAGATACATTTCAACATGTCCTATTCTTCTCTCCCCTGACATCTGACATTAGGGAAGAATCAGCAGGACCCCATCAATATTTGAAATTTGAATATCAAAATTGGTGGGTTAGACACTTGAATATAACGAATGCACATTTATATCAGAGTACAATGAACAGTCATAAAAGATTCCCAGGTTACCTGGTCAAAGTAAACCTGGCATATAAATATCTCAGGACTACTGACCAGACTGGAATTATTCCAGCCCTGCTGGGAAGATGTCAGATTCCTGCACTTGTCTTGGACTAAGAATAATGTGTGATACAGGATCATCTATCACACTGTTCAGGCCATCAATACATGTTGGTCACTTAGAGATCCATAATTTGTTTCTTGAATCCCAGGAACGGTGCCAGTCGGCTTTTCATCTTATGATTAGGTTTCAGCCCTTGTTTCATGACACTTTGTTAGCTGCCAAATCAACCCAATATACTGAAAGATTAACCTGAATAAAATCATACACTTCAGCAACAGCTGGTACCTCTGACACCAAGAGCTAAATACAATAAAGACAAAAAATAAAAGCAAAATGGATGCTAGCTTTGTATAAAATATTGGATTCTGGAATGTAGTGGTCATCACATCAACATGCAAATGATACAATTGTGGTGAGCCACGGTGATGGCGGGACCACAAGGTGCAGCGGTCTAGGTGGATGGGGCAGCTGGTATTAACCCCGGGGCAAGGTGTTATTAACCCATAGTGTTCGTGAGAGTGGTTTTTGGGTATCAGGAATCACTTAAAGATATTTCTGCTATCCCAATGGCTAGGCAGTCCAAGACCATATGGTTTAACCCCTTAAGGACCAGACCAATTTTATTTTTGCATTTTCGTTTTTTCCTCCTCGCCTTCTAAAAATTATAACTCTTTTATATTTCCATCCACAGACCCATATGAGGGCTTGTTTTTTGCGTCACCAATTGTACTTTGTAATTACATCACTTATTTTACCATAAAATGTAAGGCGCAACCAAACAAATATTATTTACGTGGGAAAATTGAAAAGAAAATCGCAATTCAGCAAATTTTGGAAGGTTTTGTTTTCACACTGTACACTTTCCGGTAAAAATGACATATTTTCTTTATTCTGTGGGTCAATATGATTAAAATGATTCCCATGTTATATTCTTTTCTATAATTGTACCGCTTAAAAAAAATCTCAAACCATTTTAACAAAATTAGTATGTTTGAAATTGCCCTATTTTGACCACCTATAACTTTAAAATTTTTCCGTATATGGGGCGATATGAGAGCAAATTTTTTGCTCCATGATCTGTAGTTGTTATCAGCACCACTTTTGCTTAGGTTTTACTTTTTATACATTTTTTATAAATTATTTTTGGAATAAAATGTGACAAAAAAGTAGCAATTTTGTACTTTTTACATTTTTTTACGTTTACGCCGTTGACGTATGGGATAATTAACAATATATTTTAATAATAGTTGAGACTTTAACGCATGTAGCTATACCAAATATGTGTATTAATTTTTTTTTAACGCTTTTTGGGGGTAAAATGGGAAGATTTGACGTTTTACTTTTTTAATGGGGGAGGGGATTTTTCAATTTATTTTACATTTTTAAACTTTTCTTTTTTACACTGTAATAATCCCCATAGGGGACAATTTATATCAATCATTTGATTGCTAATACTGTTCAGTGCTATGCATAGAGCATAGCACTGATCAGTATTATCGGTGATCTTCTGCTCTGGTCTGTTCGATCTCAGACCAGAGCAGAAGACCTCGGGAGACGGCCGGAGCCAGGTAAGGGGACCTCCGGCTGCCATGCTGGATGATTGGATCCCTGCGGCAGCACTGTGGGCGACCCGAACATCCATTCAAAGTACTGCACTGCCGCAGATGCGTGATTTGTTTTTATCACGGCATCTGAGGGGTTAATGGCGGACATCCCTGCGATCGCGGATGTCCGCCATTACCAGCAAGTCCCTGGCTGCTGATAGCAGCCGGGACCTGCCGCGCATGACGTGAGCACTGGTCTGAAGCTCACGGTCATGGCCGCACGTAAATGTACGTCATGGTGCATTATGTACCACGGCACCATGACATACATTTACGTCCATTGTCGTTAAGGGGTTAAAGGAGGCTTTACTGAGGTCAGACAGTTGTTATAGTCTCTACACCTCGGCCAGAATCCCAGAGAGGTTGCCAGGAACACCGAAGGACCTCACAGCTTGCTGGGACCAATTATACTTGTAATTGACTTTAGATAATTGACTTTAGGCTTGACTGGACTGTAGGAAGTAACACCAGACATAGACTTGACTTACTGGAAGTGACTGTAGATTTGAGGCCTTCCAGGTAGCTGGACACTGAGACATCTGGTCTTGACTGTACCCTAGTAGAAAGAGAGCCAAAAGAGAAGAAAGCGATTGCAGCACCTCCCTTCCTTATAAAGGGGGCTGAACAAGAAGCCCATAGGTCAAGCTGCGGGTCATGTGTTAAGCTGGTGACTCTCTGGGTAACAAACATAGCATGTGACATCTCAAAGGTCTTTTAGACAATTACATTAGTCCTCCAAAGGTCCTCTATACCGTCTATACATTAGCATACTGACTATACATACAGTAAAATAAATAACAATAAAGTAACAGCAGGGGAGACAATGTAGGAGAGCCCCCAGGACACTGAGGGACTCAACCTGACAGGGCCTAAGTGTAGTGCAGGACTATGTTCTGTACTGGGACATTACAAAATATATAAAAGGAAAAACTCCCATTCTGCATACTAGAGTTTTTAGTCAAGATCACATCTTCCTTCAACCTTTACTGTTGGAGGAGAACATATGTTTTATACATTTTTTACATATGTTACATACAGAAGCCATTGGCTGTTTTAGTAAGAGGCTGTTTTCCAAGGATTAGTATAATTCACAGACAAATCCTGGACTTGTTTGTTCTGGATACTTTACGGACCCCATTTTAGTCAATGGTGTCCATCATAATCTGGATTGGCTGCAGCACTGCAGTGGTAAGGAATTTAGAGGTGACACCATCTGATATTTCAGGAAGCTAGGTAGGATCTTGTCTCTCAGCATGATTTTTATTTACAGCATGCTGACTTGTGCTGAGCAATGCCACATGCAGAGGAACAGACAGGGAATACATATAGCAGACTTGCTCTGTGGAGAGACATTCTACTAGAAAAAGAGCAATGTTCTACAGCAACTCTATGCAGGTAACTGAGTGCTGTAGGAAGGGGTAGAAGGGTTGTGATAAAGAGGTGAAAAAAAAACATTGCATTCTATGAACTATAGTACTAAGAAACTGCTTAAAGGGGTACTCCACTGCTTAGCGTTTGGAACAAAGTGTTCCAAACACTGGAGCCGGCAGCTCAAACTGTTCCAAACGCTGGAGCTGGCAGCACGTGACGTCATAGCCCCCTCCCATCACACCCCCTCCCATAGACTTGCCTTGAGGGGGCGGGGCGTGATGTCATGAAGGGGTGGGGCTTTGACGCCACGAGCTCCCGGCGCCGGCTCCAGCGTTCGGAACAGTTTGTTCCAAACGCTGAGCAGTGGAGTACCCCTTAAATAAGGAAGTTCTGTGATTATCAGACACAGGAAAAGACCCAGAGACGCACAAAACTATTGGATTTTTGGTGTTTTCAGATTTGGAGCAGACAGGTATACAGTGCTATAAGCTTCTGCATCATTTCAATTTTTTATTTTTATTTTTTTACCCGACATAAAAAAACAAAACTTTAAACTAAGTTACATTTCAAATGTACAGATGCTACTCAAAGAGGCAATACTGAAGTAGATGCACAACAGTACAACGGCTACACGAACAGCACAGAAGATACTGCAGCAATGCCAGGATGGTACTAACTGCTGTAAGTGTGAGGAGATAGGACAGTACACTAATGGGTCTCTATTAATATACTGCTCAATGTAGTTCTAGTAGTAGAAGAGAATATATGTTGCTGTGTCTTGTGCACATGAAACAGGATATTATTTATTACTTCATATTTATATAGCAATACAATATTTCTTTGATCAGTAAAAAACAAAATACCGTATACACACCATTTAAGTGGTAAACTACATTGCAAAGAAGATAACCAATATACTGCCATTTCAAGGCAAAGTGGAAAGACTAGTTAGACTAGTCAGTTCTTATCTGCTGTCAATGGCCGTATAAGGGGGCTGCCTGTCTCTCCACGCTCACTTCAAAGTGCAAATTATTCCAAGCGAAGCATGACATTGTTTGTTTAACTACTGAGGGCACATAAAAAGAAGGACTTCTGGCGCTTACGTTTCCTATCCTTCCATTAAGGATTGTTATTTCTAGATTGAACACACATCGTAAACACATAACAGGGCACCATTGGGTAGAGAGACCAAGCAGGCTATGTAGGGCATTTTCATAATCCTACATTCTAGGCTGCAGCTACAGCACTAACACATCATGTAAGAATACAAGGTTTACAAACATTCAAAAGTATAGGAGTTAGAACAATCCCAAGTAATTTTAAAATAGAGATATCAAAGCTACACATTCTGCAGGGTATTGGGAGGGTATAATGTAAAGCTATGAGGATTGTGCACACTGTCGGTTTTGTACCTAAAAAACTAAGATAACTTATCAGGGATTCAGCGCCTTCAGTTTCTGCACTGTACCTGAAGCAATAAGTGTCATACTGATAAATGAGGAATACAGACCTCTACAGCATGTTCGAAGAGATGATACTGGACCACAAATTACTCTTCTCTAGCAACACTGTTTAGAGATCAGGTGAATGGGGGGGCATATGCTATAGGAGTTAAAGGGGTATTCTGGCATTATACATCTTATCCCTATTTAAAGGATAGGGGATAAGATGTATGATTGTGGGTGTCCTGCCGTTGGGGACCCCTGCGATCTTGGTGCAGCCCCCGGCATTCTATGCCAGGTGCTGCCTCAGATACGTGACATCATGGCCATGCCCCCTAGTGATGTCACGCTACGCCCCATCATTAATGTCAATGGGAGGGGTAGTGATGATCATCACGCATCCTCCCCTAGACATAAATGGAGGGGATAAGATGTATAAAGCCAGAATCCCCCTTTAAGAGCTACATTAAAATTAATTTGGCCAGCCAGGTGACCCAGGCCCAGCTGGCTGGAGGGAGGGAGGTTGCAATAGAAACCTTCAGCATGTCACACAGTAGTTTACTCAATGGAGTTGTAGTATTCTGCATACAGTTGCAAGTTGAGAAACCTTTAAAAGGGGTACTCCGCTGGAAAACATATTATCCCCTATCCAAAGGATAGGGGATAAGATGTCTCATCACGAGGGTCCAACCACTGGGGACCCCTGCAATCTCCGGACCGACGGCGTTGGCGTCAGGAACACGGAAGCTTGGAGCTTTTGTATTTGTGACACCATGCCACACCCCCTCCATTTAGGTCTATTGGTCTATTAGTAATCTTATGGACAGGGGATAAACATCCTTTGGATAGGGGATAAGATGTTTTCTGGCAGAGTACCCTTTTAAAATCAATTTGCATTTTGCCCCAGCCTGGCGGTCCAGGCCTTGTGGAAGTAGCAGGTTTCCAAAAAAATCTATTTGAATATTTCCCCACCCAGGCGTCCCAGGCCTGACTGGGAAAATCACACTGAGACAAAACAAGAGAGCAAAACTATATTTTGGCCATGTATACCCCAGCCAGGCTGCCCAGGCCTGGCTGGGGAATAACACTGAGACAACAGCAAGAGAGCAAAACTATTGTTTGGCCATGTATCACCAGGGGCGGACTGACACAACTCAGGGCCCAACCCACCTCTGCCCCGCCCCTATTCCCGCCCAGTATGTACATGAATATTTGCCATAGAATAGGGGGGTGCAATGCGCTTGAGGCTATGGTGTACTTTGAGAGATGGCAATGCCAATCACCTTAACGACACCAAGCGCTTAAAAACACTCAACTATCCTCCTCCTTTTTATTGCAACTTGGGATCTCTGTCTGTGATACCCAGTCCAATTTGGCTCCAGCCTTCACTCACCTTAAAGGGGTACTCCGGTGGAATTATTTTTTTTTTAAATCAACTGGTGCAAGAAAGTTAAACAGATTTGTAAATTACTTCTATTAAAAGATCTCTATCCTTCCAGTACTTATTAGCGGCTGCATACTACAGAGGAAATTCTTTTCTTTTTGGATTTCATTTCTGTCACGACCACGGTGCTCTCTGCTGACACCTCTGTCCATTTTAGGAAATGTCCAGAGCAGCATATGTTTGCTATGGGGAATTTCTCCTGCTTTGGACAGTTCCTGACATAGACAGAGGTGTCAGCAGAGAGCACCGTGGTTGTGACAGAAGAGAAATACAAAAGGAAAAGAATTTCATCTGTAGTATATAGCTGCTAATAAGTACTGGAAGGATTAAGATTTTTTTAATAGAAGTAATTTACAATTCTGATTAACTTTCTAGCATCAGTTGATTTAAAAAAAGAAAAAAAAAAGTTTTCCCACCAGAGAACCTGCCTTTCACCGCTCACTACATGATGGCACAGTCAGATATATAACTCATGTCTCTGACTGTGCCATCAAATAGCAATTGGTCCATTTATAAGCCACACACTTTACCTTTTTTGCACCCTGTTTGGGTGAGGCTGAGGCCTCTTAGATTTATTAAAGAAATAGCATAGGAGCACAGAGTATTTCTGGAGGGAACTGTAGTGAGGCAGACTGTCTGCTTCACTACAGTTCCTGCCAGAAATACTCTGTGCTGCTGGGAAGACTACTCCATCTTCTACCTGCCTTTCACCGCCATATACATGATGGTACAGTCAGAGATATAAGTTATATTTCACATATAACTTATAAGTCAGACTTTGCCATCATGTAGCGAGCGGTGAAAGGCAGGTAGAAGATACATATAATTGTACAATTCATAAGCCACCCACCTGGAAGGGTACCCTGTTTTGGGTCCATGCAGCTGTCGACTGAGAAGGCCGGCAGAGAGATCAGGGCACTTCGTCGGGAGGGCTCTGTACGCCGAGGACAAGCAGGGCTCTGTACGCCGAGGACAAGCAGGGCTCTGTACGCCGAGGACAAGCAGGGCTCTGTACGCCGAGGACAAGCAGGGCTCTGTACGCCGAGGACAAGCAGGGCTCTGTACGCCGAGGACAAGCAGGGCTCTGTACGCCGAGGACAAGCAGGGCTCTGTACGCCGAGGACAAGCAGGGCTCTGTACGCCGAGGACAAGCAGGGCTCTGTACGCCGAGGACAAGCAGGGCTCTGTACGCCGAGGACAAGCAGGGCTCTGTACGCCGAGGACAAGCAGGGCTCTGTACGCCGAGGACAAGCAGGGCTCTGTACGCCGAGGACAAGCAGGGCTCTGTACGCCGAGGACAAGCAGGGCTCTGTACGCCGAGGACAAGCAGGGCTGTGTACGCCGAGGACAAGCAGGGCTCTGTACGCCGAGGACAAGCAGGGCTCTGTACACCGAGGACAAGCAGGGCTCTGTACACCGAGGACAAGCAGGGCTCTGTACACCGAGGACAAGCAGGGCTCTGTTCACTGAGGACAAGTAGGGCTCTGTACACTGAGGACAAGTAAGGTTCTGTGCACTGAGGACAAGCAGGACTCTGTACACTGAGGACAAGCAGGGCTCTGTTCACTGAGGACAAGTAGGGCTCTGTACACTGAGGACAAGTAAGGTTCTGTGCACTGAGGACAAGCAGGACTCTGTACACTGAGGACAAGCAGGGCTCTGTTCACTGAGGACAAGTAGGGCTCTGTACACTGAGGACAAGTAAGGTTCTGTGCACTGAGGACAAGCAGGACTCTGTACACTGAGGACAAGCAGGGTTCTGTACCTGAGGACAAGCAGGGCAGGCACACTGAGGACAAACGAGGCTCCGTTCACTGAGGACAAACGAGGCTCCGTACACTGAGGACAGGCAGGGCGGGCACACCTGTCTTCGGCGGCAGTAGGGAACCCCGGTGCTGCCGCGCTTAGACGTGAGGTTCACGTCACCATGGAGTGTGACTTAAGTGCCTCTCCCAGGCAGCCACTGCTACAGTGGCTGTCTGGGAGCGGAATAGCTCCGGGCCCGGCCACTGGCGGCCGCAGCGGATCTGGCTATAAAAAAAAAAAAATAATATATATATATATATATATATATATATATATATATATATATATATATATATATTATATATATAAATAAATAAATAAATATATATATATATATATATTTATTATTATTATTATTATTTTTTTTTTTTTAAGATTTCATATGACAGGCGGTGGACAGCAGGCCCTTTTCCCGGCCGGCCTTCGGACAACGACCGAATGGACCGGCCAGTCAGTCCGCCCCTGTGTATCACTGTCGCAGAGCGGCACAATGACAGAGCCTGGAGGCAGCATCAGTATGAGGAGACCATATAGTGGCTGAATGACACAGCGTGGAGGTGGCAGCAGCATGAGGAGACCATATAGTGGCTGAATGACACAGCCTGGAGTTGGCAGCAGCATGAGACCACATAATGGCTAAATGACACAGCCTGGAGTTTGCGGCAGCATGCAAAGAACATATAGTTAATCACTGATGAAGGGCGCATGCGCCTGAAACGCGTCTGATCTGCCGGTTGCTTGTACTGCTTTTACCGTGAGTCAAAGTTTGGATTTTCTACTTGCCCACGCTGGATTTCTTCTTTTCGAAAGAACATATAGTGTCTGAATGACACAGCCTGGAGGTGGTGGAAGCATTAGATCATATAGTGGCTCAATGACACAGCCTGGAGTGTGGGGCAGCATGAGGAGACCACATAGTGGCTAAATGACACAGCCTGGAGTTGGCGGAAGCATATAGTGGCTGAATGACACAGCCTGGAGTTTGCGGCAGCATAACGAGAACATATACTGGCTGAATGACACAGCCTGGAGGTGGCATCAGCATCAAGAGAACATATGGTGTCAGAATGAGACAGCCTGGAGGTGGCGGCAGCAGCAGGAGTCCTGAAAGTGACCCGTGACAGAGTGGTGCGGTGGGTGGCAATACCAGTACACGGTGACGAAGATGGTGAAAAAAGGAGAACTTGGCATCAGATGTGTGGCATCAGGCAGGTGGCAGGATCAGAATAGTAGCTGAGGCAGGTAGGCAGAAGAAAACGGTCACTTTTTTAAAAGTGTTGTGGACAAGTAAGTATTGAGGATATGCATTACGTAAAACTTAACTTTTAATAATATTTAGGATAAAATATGTGGACCCAATTTAAAATAAAATAAAAAACCTGGGAAATGGTTTGTATGGTGAAATAGGGAGAGGCTCCTGTGTGGGGCCGCCCTTTTAGGGCAAGTAACACTTGCCAAGAACGGAATTAATAATGCGAGAGTAGGGACTTACAGGGGAAGTTTTTACCCCCACCGGTTACAATGGACCATACATTGTTCCCTTCCAGCTTTTAAAGGTCTTTGCATTACATCAATACTTGGTGTTGTAGGTGGCACATGGAGTTTTTTGCACACCTTTCCTTTCGTCTGATTTCAAGAACAATTTTGGGTACATATATTTTATCCTAAGAAAAGTTAAGTTTTAGTTAATGCCTATACTCAATACTTACTTGTGGTCTGATACGGAGGAATGTCTAACTGGGAAGCAGCACATTAAATATGTTTTGCCCTATCCATATTTGTGAAGTGTTGGTGTGGTACCATGGTCAATCTACTCTGATGCATCAGGCATTGGTGGGTGAAAATCCTGGCTGATCCATGCCCGATTCATCTTCACAAAGGTAAGTCTCTCCACATATTTCGTGGACAGACGAGTTCTCCTTGGGGTTACTATGGCCCCCGACGCATTAAACACTTGTTTTGATAGCACACTACTGGCCGGGCAGGACAGCTTTTCCCGGACAAACTCTGCTAGATGCGGCAACAAATCAAGTTTGGCTGCCCAGGAGTCCAGCAGATCTTCAAGGTGTGTTGGCATGGGCATGTCAAGGATGCCCGTTCCATCTGAGGATGCTGCGATAGCAGTGAAACATGTAGAGGGGGCATAGTTTCTGCTTTTAAGTCAGTCTCTGGTGGTGTTAACTAACACTGTGGTACTGCAGACCACTGGTGTATATGCACTATAGAGTTGAGCACTATGAGTGACAAAAGTGATACTAAGTGAATAGTGACAGACACACCAGCTGAGACTGTGGTTTTAGAGTTCCATATTCACCATAAATATATTTTACATGTGCTTAATAAAAGCTATGTTTTAGGGGTGGGAATAATAAGGGTACTAGTGGCTCAGGGTTTATCCCTGAGTCAAAGGTAATTAACCATGTCAAGGTATGCCACCACCTGCTGGTTCAGGTCCTGCTCCAGGTCTACCTGCTGCTGATATACCGTATTTGTCTACAACACCAGCAGGTGTGTACTTTTGTCTGGTCTTTCACAGTATCTAGGCCCTTAAGACTTTAACATTAACAAAATAGTACACCACTTAGATGTATGTATATGGTATGCACTTATGATGGGATGTGCTCCACTACGCTTGAGGAGTATTTGTCTACAACACCAGCAGTACACACCAGTGCTGCAGCACATAGTTGCTGTGTACTACACCCAAAATTGCATTTCTCTCTCAATCTAACTCCCTTCCCTATCAGTGCTTCTAGGCTGGATTTGGGCTTCAGGTGAATCGCTGCTGTAAAAAAGCTTTTCTGTGCAACACACACTGCTCTCTGTTCGTTCTCTCTCTCTCTCTCTCTCTCTCTCTCTCTGTGTGTGTCTCTCTCTCTCTGTGTCTCTCTCTCTGTGTCTCTCTCTCTCTCTGTGTCTCTCTCTGTGTCTCTCTCTCTCTCTGTGTGTCTCTCTCTCTCTGTGTGTCTCTCTCTCCCTGCAATAGAATGCTGATGTGACTGGGAGGTGAATCGCTGCTGTAAAAAAGCTTTCTATGCAACACACACTGCTCTCTGTCCCTCTCTCTTTCTGCAATAAAAGGCTGAAGTTACTGGCCACAAGATGGCTGCCAACAGGACCGGCCTTAGGGGTGTGCGAGCTGTGCGGCCGCACAGGACACCATAGCAACAGGGGCGCCGGGCGGCCCACACAGCTCGCACCAGGCATATATAATTTGTATTGCCCGACGTGCAGTCCGGGCGCAGTGCAGGTAACTTCTTCAGACATTTAGCGCTGAAAATGCCGGTGTAATGAAGAAAACTGTGCCCTGTAGCGGAATGTGACCCTCCGCACAGGGACACAGTTTTCTGCTTTGCCCTCTCATTCCATTCCCATTACCCTCCCTCAACTGTGTCCCTATGCGGAGGGTCACATTCCGCTTCAGGGCACAGTTTTCTTCTTTACACAGGGAGGTTTCACTTACCCCGCCCTCCTCTGCGTCTCTGGTTGGCTGGCCGGCCCGAGTCTGAAGAGGGACGTCACGCATGTGCCTCTGCAGACCCACACAGGAGGACGTCAGTGACGTCACTCGTCAGGCCGACGCCAGAGAGAAGCACAGCGCAGGACAGATAAGTGTGTCCATGTGTGGGTGTCTGTCTGTGTGTGGGTGTGTGCGCGTGCATGTGTGGGTGGCTGTGTGTGTGTGTGTGTGTGTGTGTGTGTGTGTGAGAGAGTCCGGGGGGGGGGGGGGTCCTGCTACTACCTAATGTGGGGAACCTGCTTCTACCTAATTTGGGGAACCTGCTTCTACCTAATGTGGGGAGCCTGCTACTACCTAATGTGGGGGACTATATTGCACCTAATGTGGGGAACTATACTGCCAACCTAATGTGGAGAACTATACTGCCAACTTAATGAGGGGGAACTATACTGCACCTAATGAGGGGAAACTATACTGCACCTTATGTGGGGGAACTATACTGCACCTAATGTGGGGGGACTGTACTGCACCTAATGTGGGGAACTATGCTGTGCCTAATGTGGGAAGCTATACTGCACCTAATGTGGGGAACTATACTGCACCTAATGTGGCGGAACTACATTGCACCTAATGTGGGGGGAAGTATACTGCACCTAATGTGGGGGAACTATACTGTGCCTAATGTGGGAGAACTATACTGCACCTAATGTGGGAGAACTATACTGCATCTGATCAAGGGGAGCAGGGGACTGGTGAAGGGGTACATGGGACTGATTAAGGGGTCAGGGGACATATTAGATATAAAAATATTTGTCAAGAAATTTTTTTTTTCCTCTTTGTGTACGTTTATGGGGGGGGAGGGGGCGCAACAAGGTTAGCTCGCACAGGGCGCCTGAACACCTAAGGCCGGCCCTGGCTGCCGATTATATAGGGCAGTCACAGTGGTGACTGGCTGCTGATAGGCTGCATCCTGCATGTGATTCAGGGTCATCCCGCCTACCCTAGTTCCCGACTTCCCAGAGTTCCTTGCCCCATGTCCTCACATGTGGATCCGCCATTTTAGATGCCCTGGAGCCTGGACTGCACTAAATGAAGTTTAATGAAACGATATTCGCATTTGTTGCAAATCAAATTTTTCCTGAAATTCGTAACAAATTTGGTTTCTTCACTGGGAGAACATACAAACTCTTTGCAGATGTTGCTGAAGTTGATGTGTTGGATGGGTGGTGAGCTGATTGTATATGGACACTGGCTGTAGCACTAGGTACTTTATTAATATTTGTTTCCTTGGATGGGATATCTGTGAAATGTATTGTTGATATTTGCCTGCTGCTGCTATATGTATTACTGTTGGGCTAAATATCCATACTGACATTTATGGACATTTATCAACGGGTTTAGTCAGGTTTTCGTTACTATAATTGTCGCAACTGCGACTACGCGATTTTTCGTGCGACATTTTGACTGGAAGGCGAGAAAAGCAAGTTTTCCAAAAATTAACTACGTAGTAATAATTTTAAAATGGACTACGGGTAGACGGTTAAAAATTGACTAAATTTACTTCAGCTCAAACATGGAGCAGAAAAAGCTACTACCAAAGTAAAAAAAGGAAAAATTGCTTACGTGAAAGAAAATTGTCAACAGGCTGAAAGCAGTTGATAAATAAGTCACACATAAGAAAAAAAAAAAGTAAGAAAAAAATTACTAAAAAAGAATACATAAGAAAACATTGATAAATGTCCCTCATTGTGTTTACTAACTTCCATATTTTTAAGTCTTTACCCCATGTTTTGTTTTTTGTAGTATTTGTTATCTGGATAAATTGAACAATACAGATTGTTCTATGTATTTTCATATGTTATACGTCTGCATTGATTTGTTAGCAGTGGCTGTGTATTTCTCAGTTGTGCATTTTGGACGTTTCTATTCTCTTGGAGTGGTTATGTAGAGGTGTATGGTATAAATGTGTATGGTATATAAAACCACAGCCAACATGCAAAGTATTTCTACACAACATGAAGAACCTTTTCATATGTTAACAAGACACGTTTGTTACTGAAGAATGAACAGTAGGTGTATGAATGGTGATGTGGGCTATTCCACCTACTATATGTGTGCCTGTACTGCCACCTGGGGGTTATTTTAAGTATCTTTAAATACTGTTTTCAAGTTTAGCTTACATTTCCCTGTATGCACAATGTATGTTTCCCTGTATGTTTTGCTAATGAACATTTTTATAATTCAGAACATTTGTCACTATTTTAATTGTAAAACAATCCCTCCATGCACATTGGTCTTTACAGCCCTTAACCCCTTAACCACCACGGACATAAATGTATGTCCTGGTGCGACGGTACACGCCCTGTGTTTGACTGTGTGGTATCCCGGTACCAGATTGCATCCGTTACCTTGTGGTGAGGTCCCCAAAGTCAGAGTCCCTAGTTACAGGTCCTCATCTATAGTTAGCCCCTTGTCAACCCTTTAATAGTTAAAACTATTCAAATTCTAAGTGTAAATATGTAAATAAAGTATACTTACCTGGTTGTACCATCACAGGACCTGCAGGTCACGTGATGTGTTCCAAAACTATGGTTTTATGGTTCAAGGACCTTTGGAGGAAGTCAGGTGATTGCCCACCATGCATTGTAACGGTGAGTGACAGCTGACTCTGACCAATCCAAAACGGCCCTGCCCATATAAGGGAGCGGTGGCCATTAATCGCTCTCTTTCCTCGTGGGCTGCTGATAGAGGAGGATCTGCGCAGCTGTTGTCAGCAGTGACTAGGCCCAAGCCTTGCGGCAACGGCCATCTTACAGAACTGTGAGTTATTTCAATCCCTCTTAAGTCTGCAAGATCACCGGACCTAAACAGACCCCTAAATCCGGACGGATCTCTGCATCATCCCTAATTCCAATAACCTCTTGGATAAGCTAATGGTTCGCGGCGTCTGTCAATCACTGCCGTACTACATAGAGACTGTATTGCTAAGACTGTTGCTGATAATTGGATGTACTGCAAGTACTTCAGTAAAGTTCATAAAAGTTCAAGTTCATCTCTATTTTGGACCTTCATTCATTTAAGCACGCACCTATCATTTTTGGGAAGGGTGGCGATAGGCCGAAGTTTCACCTCAGCGTATTAACCCCCACCCTGGCGACATGAGTGACAGGGGTTAAATTAACCCCTCATCTACTGAAGCAACACCCCCCCCAAGGCCTACCACAACTGCGAGCATCGGAACGGTGCTTGCATCATACAGGGCAGGTTCCGGCTGCTAGCAATACAGATCACGGCATCTGCGGCAGTGCGCATGTTAAAATAGATGATCGGATCGCCCACAGCGCTGCCACTTGGATCCGATCATCTGTATTAGCGGACAGAGGTCCCCTCACCTGCCTCTGTCCGTCTCCTGGCATCTCCTGCTCTGGTCTGACATCGAGCAGACCAGAGCAGAAGATAGCCGATAATACTGATCAGTGCTATGTCCTATGCATAGCACTGAACAGTATTAGAAATCAAATGATTGCTACAGATAGTCCCCTATAGGGATATAAAAAGTGTAAAAAAAAAAAAAAAAGTAGAAAAATCCCCTCCCCCAATAAAAATGAAAATTGTCCGTTTTTCCCCATTTTACCCCCAAAAAGCAAATTTTTTTTTAGAAACATATTTGATATCGCCGCGTGTGTAAATGTCCGAACTATTAAGATATAAGGTTAATGATTCCGTACGGTGAACGACGTAAACGTAAAAAATTAAAAAAAGCCCCAAAATGCTGCTTTTTAGTCACATTTTATTCCCCAAAAAAATTAATAAAAAATTATCGAAAAGTTTTATATATGCACATGTGGCATCGATAAAAATTACAGATGACGGCGCAAGAAATGAGCCCTCATACCACCATATATATATGGAAAAATGAAAAAAGTTATAGGTGGTCAGATTTTAGATTACTGATTTTGTACAAAAAGTTTTCGTTTTTTTTTTTGTTTTTTTTTAAGCGGTACAAAAAATATAAATGTATATAGCCATGGGTATAATTTTAATGGTATTGACCCACAGAATAAAGAACACATAATTTTTACTGTAAAGTGTACAGTGTGAAAACAAAACCCTCCAAAATGTGCAAAACTGTGGTTAAAATTTCCTCCCTAAAAAAATTATTTTTTTGGTTCACCGTACATTTTATGGTAAATTGAGAGGTTTCATTACAAAGTACAATTGGTCAGGCAAAAAACAAGCCCTTATATGGGTCTGTAGATGGAAATATAAAAGAGTTATGGATTTTAGAAGTCGAGGAGGAAAAAATGAAAAACGCAAAAATAAAATTGGCCTGGTCCTTAAGGTTAAAATGGGCTTGGTCCTTAAGGGGTTAAAGGAAATCAGTGTAACCTGCACTTGTTGGTACAGACAGATAGTGCAGGTGACACTGATAACAACTAGTGTTGAGCGCGAATATTCGAAAAGCAAATGTTTACAGCGTATATTGGCACTTCGCAATTACGCGAATATTTAGAATATAGTGATATATATTCTTTATGCTAAATATTTATGCTTTTTATTTATTTTTTTATGCAAATTTATGTGAATATTTATGCGAATTTAGGCACTTCCAGACTTGACATTGATCCCTCCCTTCTTTTAAGTGAAAGATATAATTGCGCATGCGCACTATGCTAATTTCATTACAAATTTTCGCATGGAAAAAAAGAGAACGAACATAGCGAATATGTGAATTTCGCAAACATAGGACGAACATTCATCCATATATTCGCACAAAATATCGCGAATTTGAATATGGCCCCTGCCGCTCATCACTAATGACAATGGCACTTACCTTTTCCCCTTCCGTGCTGTGGTTCTCCTCCTATCCTCTTTGGTATCTTCTGCACCAGGCCCGACTTGGAGAATGGGCAGAGCTTATTGACGTCACCGCTGTTGTTCTCTGCTGGGCCCTGCTGCTAGCAAACAGCAGCTGTGACATCACTAAGCTCCACCTATGCTCCAAGTCAGGCCCGGAGCTGAAAATACCAAAGAGGATTCTCAGAGAACGACATCATGGAACGGGACAAGGTAAGTGCTGTTATCATCAGTGTCACCTGCACTACCTGTCTGTAGCAGTTTAGTGCAGGTGACACTGATGACAGATTTCCTTTAACGTTGCGATGACCAAAAGACAAAACACAGTACAGGTTTGACTTCCATTTTAGATCCTATAGAATGGGTTGACCATTACACTAAAAGTATAACCAGGTTTTCTGTGATTTTCCTGCTACGTAACACTGTCAGCAACTCGGTTCACATGCGAGTGCAGATAGATTTTTTTTATATGCACAAACATGAATATGGGAAGGGCTTGATCTGGATAAACAACCAATTACAGGTCACCTTTGTGGGTCCAAATAAGGATGAGAGGTATGATTTGGCCAAATGAGAAAAGCCACATTAATGAGTACACAGAAAAGCTGGTACGAAGTCAGTAATGTGCGGATGTGTTTATTGCAAATGATTACCCACCTTTTATACACTAGGTATACGTCCTAGATTATATTGTTTTAAAATACATACACAACATTTTCTCACACAATCACAAGAAAACATAATTGGAGACCATCCCAGATTCAAAAATAACTAATTGTCTCCTCTCTCATGGTTGGTCTTCTCCCCCTCCACATACAACCATCTCATGGTCTTGCTCATAGAATCCTTGTTTTTCTGATGTTTAATCATCCAGTTACTATTTAAGGGGTACTCCACTGGAAAACATTTTCTTTTAAATATACTGGTGCCAGAAAGTTAAATAGATTTGCAATTTACTTCTATTAAAAAATCCCAATCCTTCCAGTACTTTTAAGCTGCTGTATAATACACAGGCAGTTATTTTCTTTTTGAATTTCCTTTCTGCCTGACCACAGTGCTCTCTGCTGACACCTCTGTCCATGTCAGGAACTGTACAGAGCAGAAGCAAATCCCCATAGCAAACATCTTTTGATCTGGACAGTTCCTGACATGGACAGAGGTGTCAGCAGAGAGCATTTGTGGTCAGGCAGAAAGGAAATTCAAAAAGAAAAGAACTTCCTGTGTATTATACAGCAGCTGAGAAGTACTGGAAGTATTGGGATATTTTAATAGAAGTAATTTACAAATCTGTTTACTTTCTGGCACCAGTTGATTTAAAATAAAATGTTTTCCAGTGGAGTACCCCTTTAACTATTTAGTTTCCATAACAGGCTAAAATCTTCATTTAGTATACAGAATAGCCACAAAAAAATTGACATTTATATTGTATTTAGGAAGTCTTATGACATTCAGTCTATTATTTTATTGCTATATTGAGTGAATGTGTGGACTACATAACAGACAACAGAAGAGAGGTTTTCCTTTATACTGAGCAGTTTTGGGCACTGGTTTGTAAAAGGGATGTTCTGGAGCTGGAAAGAGCAAAGAGACACGCAACTAAACTCATAAGAGGCATGGAACATCTGAGCTATGAGGAATGATTAAAAGAATGACATTTGTTTAGTCTTGAGAAGAGATGTTTAAGGGGAATATGATCAAATTATTTTAGTATATAAAAAGGTCCCATAGAAAAAATATGGGGTAAAACTATTCCAGGTAAAACCCCCTCAAAAGACAAGAGGGAACTCCACCTAGTCTCCAGGGGTGACAAGCCTTCTTTACCATAAGAACTGCAAGTTTATGGAACAGTCTACCTCAGGAACTGGTCACAGCAGGAACAGTTGAGGGCTTCAACAGGTTTAGATATATTCTTAGAACAAAAAAAACATTAATGCAAATCTCTTCACCTATTTGGTTGAACTTGATGGACATGTGTCTTTTTCAATCATACTAACTATGTAAGGTTCAGACACTATATACAATCTGATATAGTAACACAAGCAAGCCCACTGCACATGAAATTCAAGCTACCAATATAATTCAGATATATGCATGTAAATGTTTGTGCAGGTTTTCAGAAGTGAAGATAAGCGATATAAAGTAGACATTAGAATAACTGAACAGTCAAACTATCCCAAGTCTGTAATGTCCAACAATAGAGAACAGCAGTTTGTACTGAACTAAAATTTCTTTAAAAATCTCATTTCTTTCAAACTAGTGCTCCCCAAATAAAGTAATATATAAGTGTTGCTTTGGTAATGTTTAAAATAATCAGCTTAACAACACACATTTTCTGTTTTCTTTCTAGCATAGAAGACTTAAGAAGATGAAAGATCAGACTATACCATGAAATGTCCCATTGTCAGCCAAGAAATGTCTGCAGTACTGCAAGGGACGCTGCTTCTCCAGATTCCAGGAGCTCATTTTTCACTAGTGTTGTTCACATGCAGATCTCTCCTGAAATGAAATATATACCTTAAATCGCATTGTAAACTTTATTAACAAATCAAACAGGTCTGCTGGTATTTGCCTTACAGCAGCCGAATTTATGCAAGAAAACATACATATATACACTGCATGACAGGACATGTTAATACTGTTTAATGGTCCCCTTTCCTCTAAAATGTATACGTCAGATAAAAAAAGCTGAAACACATTAAGAGATTTAAAAATTCCACTTATACATTGTTCAACCTTCACCAATCTTAGGATCTTCTCAATCTGCAGTCTGAGTAAATGTATCCACAGACTGCAAAAATAATGTGATGTCGGCCTTCATTCAGATGGTTTACTATCTGCTATTCCAACAGTCACATACAGCAAAGAAATGTATATCATGCAGTATATGTTTTTTTATGGGAGTATACATATGATAGCTGGGCATATAAATATGTCAGAGGTATA
Organism: Hyla sarda; assembly: GCF_029499605.1. Lineage (NCBI taxonomy): Eukaryota > Metazoa > Chordata > Amphibia > Anura > Hylidae > Hyla > Hyla sarda. The sequence continues at coordinate 127,295,820 of NC_079191.1, forward strand.
TAATACATTCAGAAAGTTTTCATTCACACTTTTTTTTTTTGCATATTTTGTGACGTTACAGCCTTGCGCTAAAAATTATTATTATTTTTTCATATATTTTGCCCTTTATTCTGCCCCAATAGCCCATAATGAATATGTTACATTGTTTAATCTAAAACCCTACTATGTTGATAAAGATGAAGGCCCCCTTGCCATAGTTCCTTGCCTAGGTATAAAAAGATGACTAGAAATATCTCCATACTGTCCATTTATATATTTGTACATTATGATCAGATCGCATCTAAGACATCTTTCCCGAAGTAAATAACCTCAAGCTTGATAACCAGTCTTGGTCCTGTAATCCTCCCGTACCATGAATTATCTTTGCTACCCTCCTCTGCACCCTCTCCAGGTCAGCCATGTCCTTCTTATATACAGGTGCCCAAAACTGGACACAGTGGCCCTCATTTACTATTCTAAACCCGACTTCTTTTGTCGTTTTTTTTTGGCGCATCTTTGTCTGCGACATGTCACAGACAAAGATGCGCCAGTCTGCGACACGATGAGACATTTTTTCCCGCCGGACCCGATGTGGATTCTCCCAAACCCGAAAAAGGGGCGTAACCGGACATTTCTGAGCTTTCCCACGTATTTATAAAGGTTTCCAACCCGAATTTGTTGAATTGCTGTGGATTTTTTTCCCGACAACTCAGAGGAGTTGGAAACCAAAACCAACAAAACCCACGTGCGACAAACAGGATGCGACATAATAATGAATATCAGGGGAAAAAAGCAGTCGGGTAAGAAAGCAAGATAGACTTACAACCCGATTTTCTAAGTAAATGAGGGCCAGTGTGGCCCAATGATTTATACAGAGGCAAATCTATGGCCCTGTCATGAGCCTCTTTGCCTCTCCTGATATACCCAATGACTTTGTTAGCCTTGGCAGCCACTGACGGAAATGTATCACTAAAGTTGAGCTTACTAGCCACCAATATCCCTTAGTCCCTTTTTACTAGAAGTTTTTTCTATTTTTTTTTATTTTATTTCACATATTTGTCCAGATTTATTAAACTGTGTGAGAAAAAGTTGAGTGAAATTTCCACAGCAACCAATCACAGCTCAGCTTTCACTCATTAGCGGAGCAGTGATTGGTCGCTGTGGGAAAATCACTCAACTTTTTCTCTCACACAGTTTGATAAATCTGGGCGATTATTTTTACAGCCCGAGTACATAACCTTACATTGATTCCCATTAACCCTTTAACGACCACGGACGTAAATGTACGTCCTGGTGCAGAGGTACTTCGCGCACCAGGACGTACATTTATGTCCTGTACATGACCGCGAGCATCGGAGCGGTGCTTGCGTCATGCACTGCAGGTCCCGACTGCTATCAGCAGCCGGGGACCCGCCGGCAATGGTGGACATCTGAGAACACGCTGATGACCGCCATTAACCCCTCAAATGCCGTGATCAATACAGCATCTGCGGCAATGCGAATGTTTAAATGGATGATCCGATCATCTAAAATTGCAGCTGGAGGTCCCCTCACCTGCCTCCGGCCATCTCCAGGGGTCTTACGTTCTGGTCTGAGGTCAAGCAGAGCAGAGTAGAAGATCGCTGATAACACTTATCAGTGCTGTGCCCTATACATAGCACTGAACAGTATTAGTAGTCAAATATAGATAGTCCCCTATGTGTACTTAAAACGTGTAAAAAAAATTAATGAAAAATAAAATATTAATAAACACAATTTGGTATTGCTGCGCGCAGAAATGTCCGAACTATCAAAAGATAATGTTAATGATCCCGTACGGTGAACCGCGTAAAAGTAAAAAAAAAAAAAAGGCCAAAATTGATGCTTTTTTGTCACATTTTATTTAAAAAAAATAAAAAGTGATTCAAAAGTTTCATATACGTAAATGTGGTATCGATAAAAAGTACAGATCACGGCACAATAAATTAGCCCTCATACCACCGCTTATACGGAAAAATTAAAAAGTTATAGGTGGTCAAAATAGGGCGATTTTAAACAAACATACTGATTTTGTACAAGAAGTTGAATATTTTTTAAAAGCAGTACAATAATAGAAAAGTATGTAAAGGCAGGGTCAGATTAACGTAGGGGCGGATTGAGCGGCAGCTCCAGGCCCCAGCTTTAAAATATGCCCGGCGGCCTGCACAAACGGCCCGCACAGACCGACCAGCGCCCACGACAATCAAGCCTCAAACTCCCGGCCCGCGGAACGAAAGTTTGCGGTATGTGAAATTTGTATTGCCCGACGCCCGGAACTTGCAATTCCGGGCGCAGGGCAGGTAACTTCTTCAGGCATTTAACCCTGCTTCAGGCGAGCAGCGTTAAATGCAGGAAGACTGCAGTTCCCTCACCCCGCCCTCCTCCCCGTCTCCGGTTGGCCGGCCCGAGTGTGATGAGGGACGTCACGCATGTGACGTCCCTCTGCAGACCCGCACAGGACGTCAGTGACGTCACTCGTCAGGCCGCCGGCGGAGAGGAGAAGTGCAGCGCAGGACAGGTAAGTGTGTCTACATGTGTGTGTGTCTGTCTGTGTGTATGTGTGTGTGTCTGTGTAAATATGTGGGGGGGGGGTGACATTGCTACCTAATATGGGGAGCCTGCTAATACCCAATGTGGGGAACCTGCTACTACCTAATGTGGGGAGCCTGCTACTACCTATTGTGGGGAACCTGCTACTACCTAATGTGGGGAACCTGCTACTATCTAATTTGGGGAAATTGCTACTACCTAATGTGGGGAACCTGCTACTACCTAATGTAGGGAAACTGCTACCTTCCTAATGTGGGGAAACCGCTACCTTCCTAATGTGGGGAAACCGCTGCCTGCCTAATGCTCCCCCCCCCCCCAGAAGTAGCACCCCTATCATCCATAAGCTCATGCTATTACCACACAGGGGTAGGGGGAATAGGGGGGTGGTTGCTGGTAGATGATGGTGGTGCTACTTCTGGTGGGGGGTGTTGCTGGTGGATGATGAGGGGCGCATGATGGGGGCATTATATGTAAGGGGAGCGTGTGACCCAGCCTCACCCAGCTGCTACCTCCAGTGGCCCCCAGATAATTTGAGTTTGAGACCCCTGCTCTATCACCTCCATGCTACCGGTGGCAGATCCAGGAGGGGGGAGGGGCAATGGGGCAATTGCCCCTGAGATTGTTGCCCCTCCTGTACTATAGCATGGTGGAGCGGGAGCTGTCAGCTGTCCCACTCCACCATTCCCTTTCATTTCTCACACGCTGCTGCATTCTTGCAGTGTGAGCCGCGGGGACGCAATCCACGGCAGGCCGGCGCAATGATGCCACATCATCGCGCTGGCGCCCGGAGATCACCTCCCGCAGCTCTCACACTGCAAGAACGGAGCGTGTGAGAAATGTGACAGCTGGAGAGAGGTGCTCGGGTACCGTATGGTACAGGGGAATTATAAAAACTTAGGGGGAGGGGGGGCGGTGTGAATACACAGAAAAGGGCAAATTATAAGTTAGGGGCACATAATGGGGGGCATTATATGTGAGGGGCACAGGACAGGGGGCATTATATGTGATGGGGACAGAACAGGGGGTATTATATGTGATGGGCACAGGACAGGGGGGCATTATTTGTGAGGGGCACATGTCAGAGGGCATTATTTGTGAGGGGCACATGTCAGAGGGCATGATTTGTGAGGAGCACATGACAGCCCCCCTGTCATGTGCCCATATAATGCACCTATAATGCTCCCCTGATATTTGCCCTTTACTTATAATGCCCCCCTGTTTTGTCCCCTAACATATAATGCCCCATGGGACAGATGGCCGTGTGAAGGCACAAAAATCGGCAGGATCTTTAGAAGAAGACAAAGTAACATCTACATTTGCTTTGCATAAATACTGTCTTGGGCACAAAAAAAAGCTCCCTGTTGCAAGATTATGATATAAATATCATCAGATTTTTACCCTGAAATCAATTGTTTATTGGTAGGTTGAAAACTTGTTCAGTATAAATGGGACTTAAAGGGGTATTCCGGGCAAAAACATTTTATCCCCTATGCAAAAGATAGGGGATAAAATGTCTGATCGCGGGGGGCCCACTGCTGAGACCCCCCGCGATCTCGCCCCCTCCCATAGACATTAATGGAGGGGGCGGGGCGTGACGTCACGTCCCCAGTCCCGGAAACCCGGAGGTTTCCGAAACTGGAGATTCAGCACCCGCATAGAATGCGGGTGCTGCAGGGAGATCTCGGGGGTCTCAGCAGTGGGCCCTCGCACGTTTAGACATTTTATCCCCTATGCTTTGGATAGGGGATAAAATGTTTTTGCCCAGAATACCCCTTTAATGTGTACTGAGGTAGACATATAAATGGTCCCATTTTATTGTTTTCCTTCCAGTTCCTTAAGGATTATCTGGCTGATAATAAGTGATTATAGAGCGTCTGCAAAGACATCAATTCCCAGCAGATTAGTTTAAAGATTTGATGTGATCAGCCTCTAACAAGGAGCAGCGACTAATCTATCTAATGTAGCCAATTATACACCACATGCTCCACAATGTAGCCATTGTATACTTTAATTCATTGATAAACTAAATACCAACTTTGTGTACCTTTAGGGTGTGTTCACACAGGGCAGATTTGGCAGTTTAATGAATCTCATCCACGTGCTAATTGTGAAGCAAAATATGCAGCAAAATATGGCACATGTGACCCTACCCTCATAAGTACGAAGCAGAATTAAAAAATGCTTTTCAAAAATGTGTTCATTGTACAAAATTGATGGCCTGTCCTCAGGATAGGAAATTAATATTAGGGTGCTTTCACACCACGTTTTCAGCCTACGGCTGCCAGATCCGGATGTGGGAGGGGAAAACCGTGTGCTCCCGTACCCAAGCCAGACCGGCACTGAAATCCATTGACTTTATTGAGCCGACCGGAGTCACTGCTTGACCTAGAGCTTGTAGCACTTGGAAGTAAAAGTTTTTACCTGCTCTTTTAATGTTTCCTCTACAGTAGCTGCAAAATAACGTTTGTCTTAGGCCTATGGCATTTGTTGAATTTACCCTTAGTCCTTACTACTAGTATTCGGTTTTGGAATCTCCTCCAAGAAGCATAGGTGAAATAATAGTTACTGTTATGTCCAAATGTAGCAATGATTAATATACTTAAAGGGGTACTCCTCTCAAATCAACTTGTGCCAGAAAGTTAAACAGATTTTTGTTAACAACTTCAATTAAAAAAATATTAATCCTTCCAGTACTTATCAGCAGCTGTAAACTACGGAGTAAGTTGTGTAGTTCTTTCCAGTCTGACCACAGTGCTCTCTGCTGACACCTCTGTCCGTGTCAGGAACTGCCCAAAGCAGGAGAGGTTTGCTATGGAGATGTACTCCAACTCTGGACAGTTTCTGACATGGACAGAGGTGTCAGCAGAGATCACATCCTGTGGTTTCAGTGTGTGCAGCTGTCGGGTGTGGCTCCATTTGCTCTCCAGACTTCCAGGCAGAGAAGCAGGTTTTTACATCGGGCTTTCCCAGGAGCGTGGCAGGCTCCTTGGGAGGGCTTTCCTGCATGGAGCCTCGGGCTTCTACCTCTCATTCCCGGCTTGCGAGAGGGGGGAAGAAAGTGTCTACAGCCGGATTCAAGGTCGGGGTGAGACGTTCCAGCAGGGCCCGCAGAAATGTGGAGCCCACTCCCCTGACCGGATCAGAGGGACATAAGGCATCAGCAAAGACCAGCGGTCCTTCTGTTACCCCGGAACCCCAGCAATGGGGGGCACGGGGACCAAGGGAGTCATTGGCGACATATGGCTCAAGGATACAAGCAAAGATGGCGGAGTACGAAGAGCTGGGCAGGAAGCTGGAGTCTGAGAGAGGACCTGAGATTTGCCCGCTTCCAGGCTGATCAGGGCCCTACAGGTAAGAGGCAGAAGTTCACTGCCCAGGTGCGGGCTCTGAAGATAGAGGTGGCGGAGGTGGAGGAGGCCAAAAGAAAAATCTCTGAGGGAGCAGGATTCCTAAAAGAAAAACTGGTTAATGAGGAGAGATTCAAGGAAAGGAAGTATGGTGCATGCTGCCCTCAGGAGAGCAGTGAGGAGGAGGAGGAAGGAGGGGAGGAAGATGGCGGAGAGTCGGCTGTGGGAAGTGAAATGGATGCCACCCCTAGTGTGTGTGAGCCCCAGCCCCCCCAAGATAGCTACCCTGAGCCCGCCCAGGTGGCGCTACCCTCCAGTGATGGGGAGACAGAGGAGAGTGGTGAGGAGAAGCTGGCCAGTGGGGGTTTGCTGCAAGCCATTGTACAGCAGGAGTCCCCTACCCGTATGGAGGATTTTACCTTTGGTGAGGATCTCGGTAAAGATGATCTAGTAAAGAAAAGGAAGAAAAGGCAGAAGGTTCAGGAGACTGTGACTTATGTGTTTCGTCCTTTCCAGCAGTCCGGGCCAGCTGTAAAGTTGGTTCAGACTGCTGGGCCCCCCAAACTGCCAGTCCCCGTTTCTGTGGTGAAGCAGGGCCAGAAAGGGGGGTACAGCATGGCGTCCAAGACGGCAGAGGATGCTAGAGAGCCAGCAAGTCCTATTGGGCTTAAGGTGAGCAGCCCTGGTGCTGCGGGAGCGCCCCAGGGTGGTGGGGGGCGTGTCCAGGCACCAGGGGCAAGCTATGCTACTGTTTGCTCGGGGAGCGGTTCCCCAGGTGTTGCTGGCACTGAGGGGCACTTCCCTGTGAGGGGGGGGGAGTGTCCAGATAAGTGATATGTCTGTGTGCTTGGGGGGCAGTCCCCCGAGTGCCGTGGACATTACCGGCGCTGCAGGGCACTCCTCTGTGAGGGGGGGGGGGGGGAGTGTCCGGGCATCGGGAGTGGAAAACGGTCGGTCTGTGTGTGCTGTGGGTGCTGCGGGGCACTCTCCTGTGAGGGGGGAGTGTGTCCGAGTGCCAGTGCCAGCCTCAGAGCCCGTGCAGTCGGGAAGACATGGTGATGGCGTTGTGGGAGGAGCTGGGGTGCGCTCGGAGGGGCAGCCCCAGGCTCAGGCAGTAACAACGCCCATGGAGGAGGAGCCATCAGAGTCGACCCCAGCAACAGCAAAGCCAGCAAAAAAGACTCTGTTAAAACCGGCAGTACTACAAGTCCCAGCCAGCCCAGGATATGTTAGGCACGACGCGAGTGTAGGGGGTGAGGATGATGGGTGTGGTAGTGTTGTGAATGAGAAGAGTGCATGTGGGAGTGTTAGTGGAGTGAATAATGGTGGGAGTAGTGGTGGTATGAATACAAAGTCTGGTATGGATGATGAGAATTGTGGTGTGAATGTTGGTGGGTGTAGTGGTGTGAATGGTGGTCCTGGATCTGAGTCTGGGTCTGGTTCGGCTGCCCCCCCGGTAGTGACTGCTCCTAGGAGCTATGCTCATGTCGCTGCCGGGGGGTCCCCCTCTCCATCCGGCCCCGGGGGTCACTTGCAGCAGCGCCTCTTGGAGGCTCTACGCAGGGGCGACAGGTCAATCGAGGTAGAGGGAAGGGGTGAGGTCGACCTGTCTTTCTGGATAGAGAGGCACGGTTTGGGGGCATTCCGAGAGCAGAATGGGGAGGTGGTCTGGTCCCTCCCGACACCCGGGCAGGACAATAACCGTAGGAAAGCGGTCCGTCTGATTTGGAGGGGCAAGGATGTGTGCCCGCCTCGCGCTAAAGTGGTTGAGTTCCTCCTCCAGATGGAATTCAGGGCGAGTGACATCTTTGCCCTGATTCACCCCTATGGTTCGTCCGAATTTGACGTCAGTTTTGTTCGACCGGAGGGTCTCGAACTCTTCTGGTCGAACTACGAAGTGGCGAAGAATGAGCCCGGCTGGCGGGATTTTGCTGTAAAGGCTATTTCCCGTCAGAACTCAGTCAAGAAAGTGACCGTTTTGACTCGTAACGAGTCACTCTCCTGCTATGACATCATGACCTGGCTGGGACGGTATGGGGATGTGACGGACATGCCCAAGAAAAATCTAGATGAGCACGGGATCTGGTCTGGGGCCTGGACGTTTTCCGTCAAACTCAAGCGTTCAGGTAGTACAGTTGCCCACATTCCGTCAGCTGCCTTCCTTGGACGTGACAGAATCCAGGTCTTTTACCAGGGGCAGCCTAAGGTCTGTCACAGGTGCGGTAGCCCCACCCATTTTAGTGCAGCCTGTACTGTACAGGTTTGTGCTTTGTGTGGTGGGGTGGGTCATCTGGCTGCATCCTGCAGACAGATCCGGTGCCACCTGTGTGGTGTCCTCGGGCACCCTTTCAGCCGTTGTCCAAGCGCCTTCGCCCGTGCTGGGGCCGCTCCGGCCGGGGAGAGCTGTGAAGTTGCCCCGGCTGGGGAGGGTACGAGCAGGGATGGGGGCATAACAGGGCTAGTGACGAGGAAAAAGGGCCCCGCCAAACTAAGGCGGGAGGAAAATCGTAGGAGGAGTAGGGAGCTGGAGAGTGCCCAGGTGACTGGGGTAGCTCCGGCCCCTGAAGCTGGCCCTGTAACCACTGAAGCCCTGGGGGAGAACGTGCTGGATGAGGAGATCAGGAGGCTGCGCAGAGAGGAAGGCAAAATGGCCGACCCTTCTGATTCCTCCCACTATGAAAGTGTGGATGAGGAGAGTGGAGAAAGGCCAAAAAAGAAAGACAAGGGCAAAAGGAAAGGGAGAAAGAAGAGGTCGGAGCCCTCTGTTAAGCCTTGTACTACGGACCAGGTCCAAAACAGAAGCCTGACTGCCCCCCCTCTGATTGACCTGTCAAACCGGTACCTCGTCCTCGACACCATCTCCTCCCCCTCCTTGGAGGGGGAAGGTGAGGGCGGGGTGCCTAGTATGAGAGAGCCTCTGGGGGGAACTGGGCCCTGTCCTGCGGAGGCATCTTCCTCGGAGGGCAAGGCTAGACTGGGGCCGGATGGAGATGGGGACCACATGGACCAATCAGAATCTAAGAAAAGGTCCAAAAGTGGTCCTGCCCTTTCCTCTTCTTCAGGGGATGAGGGGGTGAAAAAGAAGGGGAAGCAGAAGTAAAGGTGTGGCCGTCTAACTCAATCACCCATGATGGCGGCACTCACCCCACTGACGCTGACATCTATTAATTGTGCCAGTATAAAGTCTTATACGGCTAGATTCGCAGCCTTCGATTTTCTTGGCCGTGTTGAAGCCGATATTTTCTTTTTACAGGAGACCAGGTTGTCAGATCTATCCTCTCTGGTGAAAGCCAGAAGAGAGTGGAGGCGCGGGCCCTCCCACTGGTCTCTTGCGGCTGAGCCGTATAGTGGGGTGGCGGTCCTTTTTACCGCTCCGGTTGAATGCAGACGGGTTATTGAGTTAGAAATGGGGAGGTGCCTGATCTTAGATGTCCTCATGAAGGGACAAGAGCTCCGGCTCATAAACATCTATGCCCCACAAACTAAGCTGGGCCGTAAAAATCTTTTTATGAGGATTAAGCCCTTCCTTTTTACAGGCCGGCAGGTGATCTTTGGAGGGGACTTCAATAATGTCACGAGGTCCCAAGATAGGAGAGGCTCCAATGGTCCGCTGGATTGCGATAGTGTGGTCCTTAATAATATAGTTAGGAAAGCTCACCTAGAGGACGCCCACATCCGGAGCCCCTCAGGCCACGCGAGTTTCACCTATCATCAAGGTAGTCGCAGGTCTAGGATAGATAGGTTTTATTTGAAGGAGGAAGCCGTCTCTTCCGCATTGTCCGTGGTTGAGGTGGAATTCTCCGATCACTGTATGATTTTGTTTTCCTTGAATGTTTCAGAGACCCCCCGGATGGGTAAAGGTTATTGGAAGCTGAATTCGTCCCTCCTGGAGGAAGCAGAGATAAGACAGTCCTTTGAGGATTTTCTTCAGAGTCAGGTACCTTTACTGGGCCTTTGTAGTAGTAAGTCAGAGTGGTGAGAGATATTCAAGAAGCGGGTTGCAGGGTTCTTCCGCCAGCTCTCGAGCCTCAGGTCCCTGAACAGGTATCGCTTGTATCAGGGTCTGAGGAGGAAACTCGAGCTCCTTGTCTCGACTGGAGGTAGTCGGGAGGATATCTCCAGAGTGAAGTTCTTGCTGATGAGGTGTCAGTACGATAGGCACGCATCTTTGGTTTTTGAGAGGGATTTCGGGAAGTACCGCTCGCCCGACCCTTACAGGAACTGTAAGATGTCAGTGAGTAGTAAAGTAGTCTCAGGACTGGTTGATAGTACGGGATCCCTGAATCGGTCCAGATCAGGGATCCTGGAGGTCGTCAGATCTTTCTACTTGCACCTCTTGGGGAGGAAGGATCTAGATCGAGACAGGATGTCGGCTTTCCTGGCTGAAACCATTCCTGAGCCAGGGGTAGACCCCTCTCTTGATGTTTTGGCAGAAGATATCAGGGAAGAGGAAGTGAGACTGGCGATCGAGGGGCTCGCCCCCAAGAAGTCGCCAGGTCCGGATGGCTTAACATCCGAGTGGTATAAGACCTTTAAGGAGTCTTTAGCTCCCCTCTTGACCAAGGTATTCAATGAGTGTCTCTCCTCGGGCACTCTGCCAAAGTCAATGAGGAGGTCGGCCCTGATTCTTCTCTCAAAAGGTAAAGATCCTAGCCGTATTGAGAATTGGAGGCCCATAGCTCTTCTCAATACGGACAGGAAGCTTCTGGCCAAGATACTGTTTAATCGGCTGGTAAAGTTTGCACCCCGGCTCCTTTCGGGGGCCCAGCACTGCTCTGTTCCAGGCCGAAGCACCTTAAGTGCTGTCCTCAGTGTCAGGGAGGCAGTGGAGCGGAGTAGTGCGGGTCTCTGGAAGGGGTACTTACTGTCCTTGGATCAGGCCAAAGCATTTGATCGGGTGAACCACAAGTACCTCTGGTCCGTCCTCCTGAGGTATGGCTTACCGAGTACTTTCGTGAATTGGCTTAAGATCTTGTATGCCGGGGCAGAGAGTTTCCCCACTGGTGAACGGGTGGTCTGGCCGCTCTTTTGAGGTGGGGTCCAGAGTCCGTCAGGGTTGTCCTTTGAGCCCGCTTTTATACGGGTTCGCGATTGATCCCTTCGTCCGGAGGGTAGATCGTGGGCCGTTGGCGGGAGTCGGGATGAGTCTGGTGGAGCTGGATGTCACCCAGAGAGTGGTGGCGTACGCTGATGATGTCACTATTTTCGTCTCCTCGAGGGAGGAGGTCGATGTGGTGATGTCAGAGGTGGAGCGCTACTCGGAGGCATCCGGGTCCAAGATCAACCGGGAAAAGTGTGAAAGTCTCTGGCTGGGAGGGGGGGATCCCACGTTTGATCTCCCGCACACCCTCCCAGGGCCCCAAGACTCAGCAAAACTTCTGGGCATCACATTCGGCCAGGATGATTATTCCACCAAAAACTGGAACGGTAAGCTCCATGATGCCACTCAGAGGGTGAACCAGTGGAAGAGTTGGGCTATGACCCTCAGGGAAAGGGTGCACCTGATCAAATCATACCTGCTCCCCTTGTTTATCTATCTGGGCAGTGTATGTATCTTGCCAGATGCTTACTACACTAGGGTCTACAGCCTGTTTTTCCAACTGTTATGGGGGAACAGGTTGAACCTAGTCAAGAGGGAGGTTACGTACCGTACGAGGAGACTAGGGGGTTTATCTATGGTAAACCCTGTGGTGTTCTTAACCAACACCTTCTTGAAAGCTAACATCTCGAACCTCTGGAAAGAGAGGGCTTCTCCGTGGGTACTCTCCTGCAGGGAATGGTTTCGGCCTTTCTTCCAGGAATGGGAGAGAGGAGGGCAAGTGAAGGACCTCCGTACACCACATGGATATCTTCCGGCTTACGCTACCCCGACTCTGAAGGCGATACGTCGGTGGGGTCTGGGAGTGTGGGAGATCAGGACCCAGTCAAGGCAGTTCCTTGACAAACGGGTTCTGTTGACCCACTTCCAGAAGCCTCTGGCGCTCAGGGACTGCCCAGGTCGGGATCTGAGGGTGGGGTTGTATCTTTTAAACTTGAAAAGGATCCCCCAGAAGTTTTGGGACTTGGCCTGGCGCTGCTTTCAGGGGAAGCTAGGTGTAAGGGACAACCTGAAGTACAGGAACTCTGATGACCGGGGGTGTCCCCGAGAAGAGTGTGTGGACACGCTGGAAAGCATGGACCACTTCCTGCTTCATTGTCCCTTTAACGTAGGGGTCTACAACCGGGTGGGCGCTTCCATCGGCTGGAGTCAACTTGCCGGCCTTACCTATCCGGAGTGGACTCATGGGGCATTCAGGACCCTCGGTGGCCGAGATCGGGGCACTTTATTTTTAGTCAGCTTAGTGGTTAAGTATTACACGTGGAATGCACGGTGTTTAGTGTCCACCCAGCAGAAAGTCCTCTCCGAGGTGGAGGTCTGTAGGAACATCACCGGTGACCTCGGGAAGATCAGGTCTTTGGAGTATGGCAGTCTTGGCACCAGTAGGGCTTCTCTCCTATGGAGAGGGTTTTCTTTTCATGTGCCCTAGGTACTAGGCCTTTTTGGTGGAGTACCTTTATTTTGGTTAGGGACAGGCATACAGGGATAGAGATAGGGTGATAGTAGGGTCAGTTTTAATGAAGGGATAGAATTAGGGAGAATAGTAGGGGGAACTAGGGAAAGAGTTTACATTTCTTCAGTGTATCAGATCTGCCATCCTTCTTCCTGGTGGTGGGCTGTTGCATGTGCACCATAGCTTTTTGTTTTGTTTACAGCTGATATGGTATGAAGGGCTTACAGGCACTGAACTTGGGCCTAAATTGGGTTGTGGTCTTGTATATAAGGTTGTATTTAGTTGGTTGGTTGGAGTGCTAGGTGGGGAGGGGGTATTTGTGTGTTTTATTTTATTTTATTTTATTTTTTTCTCCTTAGGGGATCTGACATGGGTCAGTTAAGGACTGGACTTAAGAACTGTACGAACGGTTATGGACTGACCCATGTACAGGAGGGGTGGTGTGGGAGAGGGCACAGTTTTAGTGTAGGGTTTATTTTAGGGTTTTTGTAGGTATTTTTGTGAGGCACATTTATTATATTTGTATGTATACTGTGCTATGTATATTGTTTTATATTATTTGTTGGTATATTGTGTTATGTATTTTGTTTTATATTGTTGCATTAGCCATAAGAAAAGGGCAGTCGGACCAGTTGTAGTTATGTATTATAATAATTAATTATTATTATTATATGTAGGTGTTTTTGTCTGTGTATATATATTACTTATTTAAAAACCCTTTTTTTTGTTTTTGTTTTTGATAAGCCAAGTTGTGCTGTTGTTATGTTCATTCTCAATGTGTGTGTGTGTGTGTGTGTTTGTTAGTTTTGGAGTGTTGCGTGTTATGTTTTCTGTTGCTTGATTTATTTATTTATTTATTTTCCCAAGTATGGATGATTTTGAGTTATAGCCAGGTGGTGCTGAATTTTATGTTGGTTTATTTATTTCATTTAATTAGCCAAGTTGAGCTAATTAAATTTTTTTATATAATTTTTTTTTTTTTTTTTTATGTTATGTGTGAGTGTGAATTTCATAGTTTGCTTAGGTGTATAGGTATAGTATAGTTGTAGTTTGGTATATTTTAGAATTTATTAAAGCTGGGCTGGCCGGTTAGGCAGGGTTTTATCTTATTTTACATTTCTGTTGTAGCTGGTTAAGCTTGTTTTGTGTTTTTGTTTTTTGGAATTGTTTTGTATTTTTATAATAAAAAAGAGTGTCAGCAGAGAGCACTGTGGTCAAACTGGAAAAAGCAACTTAACCCCTTAAGGACCAAGGACGTACCGGTACGTCCTTGGTCCTGCTCTTCTGATATAACGCGGGGTTACACAGTAACCCCGCGTCATATCATGGCGGGCCCGGCGTCATAGTGAAGCCGGGACCCGCCTCTAATAGCGCGCAGCGCCGATCGCGGCGCCGCGCGCTATTAACCCTTTAGCCGCGCGCTCAAAGCTGAGCCGCGCGGCTAAAAGTGAAAGTGAAAGTTCCCGGCTAGCTCAGTCGGGCTGTTCGGGATAGCCGCGGCTAATCGCGGCATCCCGAACAGCTGACAGGACAGCGGGAGGGCCCCTACCTGCCTCCTCGCTGTCCGATCGCCGAATGACTGCTCAGTGCCTGAGATCCAGGCATGAGCAGTCATGCGGCAGAATCGTTGATCACTGGTTTCTTATGAGAAACCAGTGATCAACATAGAAGATCAGTGTGTGCAGTGTTATAGGTCCCTATGGGACCTATAACACTGCAAAAAAAAGTGAAAAAAAAAAGTGAAAAAAAAAAGTGAATAAACATCATTTAACTCCTCCCCTATTAAAAGTTTGAATCACCCCCCTTTTCCAATAAAAAAAAAACACAGTGTAAATAAAAATAAAAATAAACATATGTGGTATCACCGCGTGCGGAAATGTCCGAATTATGCAAAAAAATGCGCGCAAAAAAATTCCAAAGTCCAAAATAGTGCATTTTTGGTCACTTTTTATATCATTTAAAAATGAATAAAAAGTGATCAATAAGTCCTATCAATGCAAAAATGGTACCGTTAAAAACTTAACAAAAAATGAGCGCTCATACCGCCCCATACACGGAAAAATAAAAAAGTTATAGGGGTCAGAAGATGACAATTTTAAACGTATTAATTTTCCTGCATGTAGTTATGATTTTTTACAGAAGTCCGACAAAATCAAACCTATATAAGTAGGGTATCATTTTAATCGTATGGACCTACAGAATACATATCAGGTGTCATTTTTAACGAAAAATGTACTACGTAGAAACGGAAGCCCCCAAAAGTTACAAAACAGCGTTTTTTTTTCAATTTTGTCGCACAATGATTTTTTTTCCCGCTTCACCATAGATTTTTGGGCAAAATGACTAACGTCATTACAAAGTAGAATTGGTGGCGCAAAAAATAAGCCATCATATGGATTTTTAGGTGTAAATTTGAAAGAGTTATGATTTTTTAAAGGCAAGGAGCAAAAAACGAAAATGCAAAAACGGAAAAACCTCCGGTACTTAAGGGGTTAATTTTGTCTCACAATGATTTTCTTTTCCGTTTCACCTTCGATTTTTGGGCAAAATGACTGAAGTCATTGCAAAGTAGAATTGGTGGCGCAAAAAATATGCTATCATATGGTACTTATTGATCTTAAATGATATAAAAAGTGACCAAAAATGCACTATTTTGGACTTTGGAATTTTTTTGCGTGCACGCCATTGACCGAGCGGTTTAATTAATGATATATTTTTATAATTCGGACATTTCCGCACGCGGTGATACCACATGTTTATTTTTATTTTTATTTACACTGTGTTTTTTTTTTATTGGAAAAGGGGGGTGATTCAAACTTTTAATAGGGGAGGAGTTAAATGATATTTATTCACTTTTTTTTTCACTTTTTTTTTGCAGTGTTATAGGTCCCATAGGACCTATAACACTGCACACACTGATCTTCTATGTTGATCACTGGTTTCTCATAAGAAACCAGTGATCAACGATTCTGCCGCATGACTGCTCATGCCTGGATCTCAGGCACTGAGCAGTCATTCGGCGATCGGACAGTGAGGAGGCAGGAAGGGGCCCTCCCGCTGTCCTGTCAGCTGTTCGGGATGCCGCGATTAGCCGCGACTATCCCGAACAGCCCGACTGAGCTAGCCGGGAACTTTCACTTTCACTTTTAGCCGCGCGGCTCAGCTCTGAGCGCGCGGCTAAAGGGTTAATAGCGTGCGGCGCCGCGATCGGCGCTGCGCGCTATTAGAGGCGGGTCCCGGCTTCACTATGACGCCGGGCCCGCCATGATATGACGCGGGGTTACTGTGTAACCCCGCGTTATATCAGAAGAGCAGGACCAAGGACGTACCGGTACGTCCTTGGTCCTTAAGGGGTTAAAAAAAAAAAAATACTCCGTTTTGTAAATTTTGGGGGCTTCCGTTTCTACGTAGTACATTTTTCGGTAAAAATGACATCTTATCTTTATTCTGTAGGTTCATACGATTAAAATGATACCCTACTTATACAGGTTTAATTTTGTCGTACTTCTGGAAAAAATCATAACTTCATGCAGGAAAATTAATAAGTTTAAAATTGTCATCTTCTGACCCCTATTACTTTTTTATTTTTCTGCGTATGGGGCGGTATGAGGGCTAATTTTTTGTGCCGTGATCTGAAGTTTTTAACGGTACAATTTTTGCATTGATAGGACTTATTGATCGTTTTATATAAATTTTTTATTATATAAAAAGTGACCAAAAATGCACTATTTTGGACTTTGGAATTTTTTTGCGTGTACATTCGGACATTTCCGTACGCGGCGATACCATATATGTTTATTTTTATTTACACTGTTTTTTTTATGTTAAAAGGGGGGTGATTCAAACTTTTAATAGGGGAGGGGTTAAATGATCTTTATTCAACTTTTTTTTTTGCAGTGTTATAGCTCCCATAGGGACCTATTACACTGCACACACTGATCTTTATCATTGATCACTGGTTTCTCATAGGAAACCAGTGATCGATGATTCTGCCGCTTGACTGCTCATGCCTGGATCTCAGGCACTGAGCAGTCATTCGGCAATCGGACAGCGAGGAAGCAGGTAGGGACCCTCGAGCTGTCCTGTCAGCTGTTCGGGATGCCGCGATTTTGCCGCGGCTATCCCGAACAGCCCACTGAGCTAACCGGCACTTTTTACTATCACTTTTAGCCGCGTGGCTCAGCTTTGAGCGCGCAGCTAAAGGGTTAATAGCGCGCGGCACCTTGATCAGTGCCGCGCGCTATTAGCGGCAGGTTCCGGCTTCACTATGACGCCGGGCCCCCCGTGATATGATGCGGGGTCACCATGGGACCCCGCGTTATATCACGGGAGCGGGACCAAGGACGTACTCATACGTCCTTGGTCCTTAAGAGGTTAAACACAAATAAAACATAGAATTTTTTTTTTTTTTTAACTAAATATATTTGAAATATTTTTTATTTACCATAAGGAGTGCAATAGCAAAAATTAGTTTTAAGGAGAGTGCCCATTTAACCCCTTAAGGACCGGAGGTTTTTCCGTTTTTGCATTTTCGTTTTTTGCTCCTTGCCTTTAAAAAATCATAACTCTTTCAAATTTACACCTAAAAATCCATATGATGGCTTATTTTTTGCGCCACCAATTCTACTTTGTAATGACGTCAGTCATTTTGCCCAAAAATCTATGGTGAAGCGGGAAAAAAAATCATTGTGCGACAAAATTGAAAAAAAAAAAACGCTGTTTTGTAACTTTTGGAGGCTTCCGTTTCTACGTAGTACATTTTTCGGTAAAAATGACACCTGATATGTATTCTGTAGGTCCATACGATTAAAATGATACCCTACTTATATAGGTTTGATTTTGTCGGACTTCTGGAAAAAATCATAACTACATGCAGGAAAATTAATACGTTTAAAATTGTCATCTTCTGACCCCTATAACTTTTTTATTTTTCCGTGTATGGGGCGGTATGAGGGCTCATTTTTTGCGCCGTGATCTGAAGTTTTTAACGGTACCATTTTTGCATTGATAGGACTTATTGATCACTTTTTATTCATTTTTAAATGATATAAAAAGTGACCAAAAATGCACTATTTTGGACTTTGGAATTTTTTTGCGCGCACGCCATTGACCGAGCGGTTTAATTAATGATATATTTTTATAATTCGGACATTTCCGCACGCGGTGATACCACATATGTTTATTTTTATTTTTATTTACACTGTGGTTTTTTTTTTATTGGAAAAGGGGGGTGATTCAAACTTTTAATAGGGGAGGAGTTAAATGATCTTTATTCACTTTTTTTTTTCACTTTTTTTTTTGCAGTGTTATAGGTCCCATAGGGACCTATAACACTGCACACACTGATCTTCTATGTTGATCACTGGTTTCTCATAAGAAACCAGTGATCAACGATTCTGCCGGATGACTGCTCATGCCTGGATCTCAGGCACTGAGCAGTCATTCGGCGATCGGACAGCGAGGAGGCAGGTAGGGGCCCTCCCGCTGTCCTGTCAGCTGTTCGGGATGCCGCGATTTCACCGCGGCTATCCCGAACAGCCCACTGAGCTAGCCGGGATGCTTTCGGTTTCACTTTAGATGCGGCGTTCAACTTTGAACGCCGCGTCTAAAGGGTTAATAGCGCGCGGCACAGCGATCAATGCCGCGCGCTATTAGCCACGGGTCCCGGCCGTTGTTAGAGGCCGGGCCCGACCCGCTATGACGCGGGGCCACGCCGTGGCCCCGCGTTATAGATCGGGAGTGGACACATGACGTTCCAGTACGTCATGTGTCCTTAAGGGGTTAAGAGAATAAAAAAATCATCCAACTAGTTACTGCTATATTTACTTCTTTATTAAATAAAAGTGCCTATCAACATAGGGGGAGATTTGTCAAAACCTGTACAAACTAAAAGTTGCCCATAGCAACCAATCAGATTGCTTCTTTCCTTTTGCAGAGGCCTTGTTAAAACTACCCAAATTACCCTGATCAATAGTTTACATACCCCAGTTCTTAATGTATTGCCCCCTTTAACATCAATGACAGCTTGAAGTCATCTGTGGTAGTTGTGGATGAAGCTCTTTATCTTCTCAGATGGTAAAGCTGCCCATTCTTCCTGGCAAAAAGCCTCCAGTTCCCCTAAGTTCTGGGGCTGTCTTGCATGAACTGCACGTTTGAGGTCTCCCCAAAGTGGCTCAATGATATTGAGGTCTGGAGACTGAGATGGCCACTGGGGTATTCTGTAGCCAATGACAGGTCGACTTGGCCTTTTGTTTTGGATCATTGTCATGTTGGAATGTCCAAGAACGTCCCATGCGCAGCTTCCTGGATGATGAGTGCAAATTGTCTGCAGTATTTGTTGATACATTACTGCATTCACATTGTGATCAATTCTGACCAAATTTCCTGTGTCTTTGTAGCTCTTGCATCCCCAAAACATCAGCGATCCACCACCATGTTTCACAGTAGGAATGGTGTACTTATCATAAGCCTTGTTGAGTCCTCTCCGAATGTAGCGTTTATGGTTGTGTCCAAACAGTTCAATTTTAGTCTCAACACTCAAAATTACTTTGTGCTAGAAGGTTTGAGGCTCGTCTCTGTGCTGTATCAACAAATACTGGCGGACAATTTGCACTCATCATCCAGGAAGCTACGCATGGGAGGTATTTGGACATTTTAACATGACAATGATCCAAAACACAAGGCCAAGTTGACCTGTCATTGGTTATAGCAATATAAAGTGAAGGTTCTGGAGTGGCCATCTCAGTCTCCAGACCTCAATATCATTGAGCCTCTCTGGGGAGACCTCAAAACGTCCAGTTCATGCAAGACAGACCAAGAATTTAGGGAAACTGGAGGCTTTTTGCCCAGAAGAATGGGCAGCTTTACCATCTGAGAAGATAAAGAGCCTCATCCACAACTACAACCAAAGACTTCAAGCTGTCATTGATGTTAAAGAGGGCAATACACGGTATTAAAGGGGTACTCCACTGGAATTTTTTTTAAATAGTATCAGCAGAGAACCCCTTTAAGAACTGGGGTATGTAAACTTTTTATCAGGGTCATTTGGGTAGTTTGTGTTGTGAATATGATTTAAAAAGAGTAAACACAGTTGTTTGACAATACATGGCTTCAGCCAACCACTAACCATGAGTGAAAGAAAAGTTTTTATGTTATCATTCATATTCTCTGAACAATGGTTAAAAAAATCATCAATTCTGCAAAGGTATGTAAACTTATGAGCAGAACTGTAACAAGTGTTGCTAAAGACTTACTACACTACTACGAAAGCTACTAATGAGGTTGTGCTTCTTATAAACTGAAGCCAAAGACTGTAGACCGGTCACTGTAGGTGACTGTATATTGTAGTGCAGTGTACAGAGGAATCTCAGAGTAAAGTTTTGTTTCTTTTTCCAAGTTTACACCTCTATTTATTACTAATCATTTGCTCCTAACATCACAGACACAGCAGCACCCAAACACTATAACCACAGAGTGCCCTGAGGTGAAGGACTTCCATTACATGTGCAGAAAGTTCAACAGAGGACACACAGGGCCCAGCCAGACCCTCAATGCTACTGCAATACCATAGACTCTGCTAGGTGGAGTAATACTCCCATTCTTCCTGTGGGCACCACATGAGCCTATTTGTCATCTTAGACTTGGGTTTTATTATTATAAAATAAAATGTTAAAGCTACAGCTTACTGATACTGTTTGCTTGTGACTAAGACAACAATCACGTAAAGGCCTGAACACAAAATCATGGTCCAATGGATTACTGAGATTAATGTAGAACTTGGCTGCCATTCACAGAAACCTAACCCTGCAATCTGATATGTCAGTCTTATGGTTTAGAGCAGGAAAACTATCAGTTTTACTTGTATTATGCTATTAAACAATATAGCAACATAAGTAGTGCAGATCACAACTGAAGAAATCAGGGTTAACTGAAAATAACACAAATACCCAGTGTGGCTAGAAATTAATGCAGAACAAAAAATAAAATTTTTAATTCTTTAAAAAAATCCTTTAATCCTAAAATGTACAAATTTGTATATTATGAACAAGGTATATTTTTTGGCTAGTATAGGGTTAATAGATTAAAGAAATATATTAAAGGAAAATTGTCAGCCTTGATACCTACTTAACTGGTTATTTACCTAGCTAACTATCTATTTGGTTATCTACCTAGCTACCCAACTATCTGACTTTGCCTACATGCTATCTACCTAGCTACCAACTACCAATCGACTTCGCTACCAACTGACCTAGCTAGCTAAAAACCAACCTACCTATCTTATAGACACTGATTTGAATAGGGACCTTCCATATAATAAAATATACCTTTTTTTAAATTCTAATTAAATATTGACTTACACTACAAAATAAACAAACAATCTGTCACGCATTTATTATATTGCACTTGAGTATACGTAGTCTCTCAGGATAAACTCCATATAAAGTGAAAAAAACGTGCATAAAAACACAGAAGATATATACACAAAAGAATTCCAACGGGAGGTATGGTCCAGGTTTACCTTCTATTCTGTTCTCGCTATCGGTCAAAGCTGATTTTTTTTTTTGTTACATGACATAAATTCCTTTTATGTATCAATATGCTGTCATTTATTCCACTGTTCACATGTAAGTCTGTTTATTCACTGTACAGTGCATAGTGAAAGTATTCGGCCCCCTTGAACTCTGACCTTTTGCCACATTTGAGGCTTCAAACATAAAGATATAAAACTGTAATTTTTTGGGAAGAATCAACAAGAAGTGGGGCACAACCATGAAGTGGAATGAAATTTATTGGATATTTCATAGTTACATAGTTAGTATGGTTGAAAAAAGACACGTCCATCAAGTCCAACCAGGGAATTGAAGTGAAGGGTGTAAGGGGATAAGGGGAAGGGATGTAGTTTTATAATTCTGCATAAGCATTAATGTTATTTTGTTCCAGGAATGTATCTAACCCTGTTTTAAAGCTGTTAATTGTTCCTGCTGTGACCAGTTCCTGAGGTAGACTGATCCATAAATTCACAGTCCTCACGGTAAAGAAGGTGTGTCGCCCCTTGAGACTAAACCTTTTCTTCTCCAGACGGAGGGAGTGGCCCCTCGTCCTTTGGGGGGGTTTAACCTGGAACAGTTTTTCTCCATATTTTTTGTATGGGCCATTTATATACTTATATACGTTTATCATATCCCCCCTTAAACGTCTCTTCTCAAGACTAAACAATTGTAACTCCTTTAATCGCTCCTCATAGCTAAGATGTTCCATGCCCCATATTAGTTTAGTCGCGCGTCTCTGCACCCTTTCCAACTCCGCAGTGTCCCTTTTATGAACAGGCAACCAAAACTGAACAGCGTATTCCAGGTGAGGCCGTACCAATGCTTTATAAAGGGGGAGTATTATGTCCCTGTCCCTTGAGTCCATGCCTCTTTTTATACATGACAATATCCTGCCAGCTTTGGAAGCAGCAGCCTGACATTGCATGCTATTCTGTAGTCTGATCTACAAGTACTCCCAGATCCTTCTCTACCAGTGACTCTGCCAGTTTAATACCCCCTAAGACATACGATGCATGCATGTTATTAGTACCCAGATTCATACCTTTTTTAAAAATTAAAAAACTGAAAAATTGGGTGTGCAAAATTATTCAGCCCCCTTAAGTTAATACTTTGTAGCGCCTCCTTTGGCTGCGATTACAGCTGTAAGTCGCTTGGGGTATGTCTCTATCAGTTTTGCACATCGAGAGACTGACATTTTTGCCTATTCCTCCTTGCAAAACAGCTGGAGCTCAGTGAGGTTGGATGGAGAGCGTTTGTGAACAGCAGTTTTCAGTTCTTTCCACAGATTCTCAATTGGATTCAGGTCTGGACTTTCACTTGGCCATTCTAACACCTGGATATGTTTATTTGTGAACCATTCCATTGTAGATTTTGCTTTATGTTTTGGACACTGTCTTGTTGGAAGACAAATCTCTGTCCCAGTCTCAAGTCTTTTGCAGACTCCATCAGGTTTTCTGGAATGGTCCTGTATTTGGCTCCATCCATCTTCCCATCAATTTTAACAATCTTCCCTGTCCCTGCTGAAGAAAAGCAGGCCAAACCATGATGCTGCCCCCACCATGTTTGACAGTGAGGATTATGAGTTCAGGGTGATGAGCTGTATTGCTTTTACGCCAAACATAAAATTTTGGATTGTTGCCAAAAAGTTCGATTTTGGTTTATTCTGACCAGAGCACCTTCTTCCACATGTTTGGTGTGTCTCCCAGGTGGCTTGTGGCAAACTTTAAACAACATTTTTTATGGATATCTTTAAGAAATGGCTTTCTTCTTGCCACTCTTCCATAAAGGCCAGATTTGTGCAGTATACGACTGAGTCTCTCACCTCAGCTGTAGATCTCCGCAGTTCATCCAGAATGATTATGGGCCTCTTGGCTGCATCTCTGATCAGTCTTCTCCTTGTATGAGCTGAAAGTTAAGAGGGACTATCAGGTCTTCGTAGATTTGCAGTGGTCTGATACTCCTTCCATTTCAATATTATCGCTAGCACAGTGCTCCTTGGGATGTTTAAAGCTTGGGAAATCTTTTTGTATCCAAATCCGGCTTAAAAATTCTCCACAACAGTATCTCGGACCTGCCTGGTGTGTTCCTTGTTCTTCATGATGCTCTCTGCACTTTAAATGGACCTCTGAGACTATAACAGTGCAGGTGCATTTATACGGAGACTTGATTACACACAGGTGGATTATATTTATCAACATTAGTCATTTAGGTCAACATTGGATCATTCAGAGATCTTCACTGAACTTCTGGAGAGAGTTTGCTGCACTGAAAGTAAAGGGGCTGAATAATTTTGCACGCCCAATTTTCAGTTTTTATTTATTAACAAAGTTTGAAATATCCAAAAAATTTTTGTTCCACTTCATGATTGTGTCCCACTTGTTGTTGATTCTTCACAAAAAATTACAGATTTATATCTTTATGTTTGAAGCCTGAAATGTGGCAAAATGTCGAAAAGTTCAAGGGGGCCGAATACTTTCACTATGCACTGTATCTGACTACATTCATTCTAGGGATGGTAACTAGCATTCACATATAGCAGTTTTTTTTCTCCATGCCACTCTTCACACACATGTACGTTTTTTAGTACGTGGATATTTTATTGCAAACAAACAAGTTAGCTCTCCTTAGTCACTGTGGTTGGTCCGATATTCCATTTCAGTTGTTCTTTTATGGTAACTAACATGGTGACTGCTAAGAGATTGGACTAACCACAGTGACTAAGGAGAGTATTATTGTTTGTTTCCAATAGAATATCCACAAACTAAAAAACGTACATGTGTGTGAACAGTGGCATGGAGAAATAACTTCTACACATGAATGCTAGTTAGCATCCCTAGAATGAATGTAATCAGATACAGTGAATAAAAAGTTACATGTGAACAGTGGAATAAATGAGAACATATTGATACATAAAGGAATTTATGTAATGTAACAAACTCAACTTTGACTGAGAACAGAATATAAACCTGGACCATACCTCCTGTTGGAATTTTTTGTGTGTATATTTTGTGTGTTTTTATACACTGTTTTTGCATTTTATATGGAGTTTATCCTGAGAGACTACGTATACTCAAGTACAATAAGATAAATGTGAGCTAATCCATAGGTGACCGGTGGCAGCCTGTATATTTTGTAGTGTAAGACGATATTTTATTGGAACATAATAAAAGGTATATGTTATCGTTTGGAAGGTCCCTATTCATATCAATGTCTATATTATTAATGTACTGGGAGACCCACCATTTTAACCTGATAAGTGTTAATACCTACCTACCAAGCTATCTAACAACCTACCTACCTGGTTACCTACTGCACTGGCTATCTAACTACCTGGCTATCTATGTAGCAAGCTAGCTGTCTGCCTACCTACCTGACTATCTAGCAACCTGAATACCTACCTAGCTATCAATCTACCTAGCAACCTTACTACCTGGCTACATACCTAGCTGTCTATCTACCTAGCAACCTAACTACATACCTAGCTATCTACCTAGCAACCTAACTACCTGGCTATCTACCTTGCTAGCTAACAACCTACCTAGCTAGTTGCCTACCTAGCTAGCTACCCACCTATGTTGCTGACAAACAACCTTGCTACCTACCTAGCAACCTAACTACCTACCTGTATGGCTATCTACTTAGCTATCTAACAATCTACCTAGACAACAAACAAGCTATCCACCTACCTACCTACTAGGGATCGACCGATTATCGGTTTGGCCATTATCGGTATCGGCAATTAAAAGCCACTGCAGTTCATTGATTTAAAGCACCCGCTTTAAATCAATGATCTGCAGCGGTGTCGCGGGGGGGGGGGGGGGGGATAAATAGCCGATAACTTATACCGGAATATCGGTATAAGTTATCGGCTATCGGCCCTAACCTCCACCGATTATGGGTATCGGCCCTAAAAAAATTATATCGGTCGATCCCTACTACCTAGCTATCTAACATCTATCCTAGCTACGAACATACCTAGCTACCAACCTACCCATGTAGCTACCTACCTATATAGCTAGCTGACAACCTACCTTCTTTCTGACGTATTTATCTACTTGGGGGGGTAGGTGGGGGATAGGCCTACTTAATAGGGGACCTACTATCCTTATTATGAGAGGGTAGTGCACTGGAAAAATGCAGAGTCTAACATGTTTTTCCTGCAGATGCTAGAGAGACGGTTTTTGGCTGGAAGAAGTTAAGTTGACATGTCGGTC
This sequence comes from Hyla sarda, assembly GCF_029499605.1. Taxonomy (NCBI): domain Eukaryota; kingdom Metazoa; phylum Chordata; class Amphibia; order Anura; family Hylidae; genus Hyla; species Hyla sarda. Next base: position 127,321,028 of record NC_079191.1, read on the forward strand.
TGATCCAGAAGAAAAGGAAAGAGAACATCACTGATCAGAAATTATGTTACATGTGAGTCCCTAGATGGAACTATCACCACCTATAACATATAAAGATCCTGTGTACAGCTGGTATCTACCTTTTATATGGTCCTGGTTGCAATCACTTATATGGTATACAGGTCCTACAACAAAGACCAAGACCAAAGCACCAATAACTATAAACTGATATGTGCAAAAGAGAAGTACCGTATATACTCGAGTATAAGCCGAGTTTTTCAGCACGATTTTTCGTGCTGAAAACACCCCCCTCGGCTTATACTCGAGTGAACTCCCCCACCCGCAGTGGTCTTCAACCTGCGGACCTCCAGAGGTTTCAAAACTACAACTCCCAGCAAGCCCGGGCAGCCATCGGCTGTCCGGGCTTGCTGGGAGTTGTAGTTTTGAAACCTCCGGAGGTCCGCAGGTTGAAGACCACTGCGGCCTTCAACATCATCCAGCCCCCTCTCACCCCCTTTAGTTCTGAGTACTCACCTCCGCTCGGCGCTGGTCCGGTCCTGCAGGACTGTCCGGAGAGGAGGTGGTCCGGTGGGATAGTGGTTCCGGGCTGCTATCTTCACCGGGGAGGCCTCTTCTAAGCGCTTCGGGCCCGGCCTCAGAATAGTCACGTTGCCGTGACAACGACGCAGAGGTGCGTCATTTGCGTCATTGTCAAGGCAACGCATCTATTCCGGGCCGGAAGCGCGGAGAAGAGGCGCCCCCGGTGAAGATAGCAGCCCGGACCACCTCCTCACCGGACCACCTCCTCACCGGACAGCCCTGCAGGACCGGACCAGCGCCGAGCGGAGGTGAGTACTCAGAACTAAAGGGGGTGAGAGGGGGGCTGGATGATGTTGAAGGCCGCAGTGGTCTTCAACCTGCGGACCTCCGGATGTTTCAAAACTACAACTCCCAGCAAGCCCGGACAGCCGATGGCTGCCCGGGAGTTGTAGTTTTGAAACCTCTGGAGGTCCGCAGGTTGAAGACCACTGAGGGCGAATGATGAGAAGAGGATGATGAAGGGGGGGTGTGGGGATGATGAAGGGGGGGGTGTGGGGTGATTACAAGGGGATGATGAAGGGGGGATGTGTGGGATGATAAGGGGATGATGAAGGGGGGATGTGCGGGATGATAAGGGGATGATGAAGGGGGGATGTGTGGGATGATAAGGGGATGATGAAGGGGGGATGTGTGGGATGATGACAAGGGGATGATGAAGGGGGATGTGTGGGATGATAAGGGGATGATGAAGGGGGGATGTGTGGGATGATGACAAGGGGATGATGATGAGGATGTTAATGACGGGTCTGGATGATGACAGGGGGGGATGAGGTATTTCCCACCCTAGGCTTATACTCGAGTCAATAACTTTTCCTGGGATTTTGGGTTGAAATTAGGGGTCTCGGCTTATACTCGGGTCGGCTTATACTCGAGTATATACGGTAGTTTATTGGTTCCCCAAAAGCTTTTTTTGAGGAACCTATAAATGATAGTTCTTTTCCATTTTTGGTGCTGTGGTCTTGGACTTTCTTGCATGTTTGGTATCCGTATTGGCTATCTGAATGACTACGGGGAGACAATGGATTTATCTAGAGCGGTCTTCTACTGCTTCTGTGTACAGCTGGTATCTACTTTTTTTATAGTCACTGTACAGGGAGCTACAGGTCTGTATCCGGTGGTTTTATTCAGTAACAGTATGATGCATTAGTGAGTCACTGTGTGATGTAAAGTGTATTCCTGATGAGGCAGTATTATTTGGTCCTGGTATTGTTTATATTGTGATATTATTGGTATTGTTGGTCTGTTTATAGTGGTTTTTACTCAGTATGGCGGTATTGTCCAGTCTTTGTGTGCTGGAATAATTTGATCCATGTATACTGATATTGTTAATATGGGTCTCAGTATTCAGGATTTGGTCAGTAATGGTATGGTGGTAATATGTATGGTGATTTTATTCCTCCTTGTATACTGGTTTTAATGCTTAAAATTGTCCTCTTCTATAAGACTTTTACTTATGGGACTTATTTTTTTGCTCCGTGGTCTGTAGTTTTTATCGGTATCATTTTTCTTTTGATGGTACTTTTTGATCACTTTTAATAAATGTTTTCTTCTGGTATATAAAATGACCAGAAATCAGCAATTCTGGACTTAGGTATTTTTTTTTTTTTATGTTTACACCATTCACCATGAAGTTTCATTAATGTCATATTTTAATAGTTCAGACATTTCCACATTCGGCAATATCAAATAGGTTTATATTATGTGTATATATATTTATTTTTGTTTACAATTTTATTAGGGAAGGGACATAATCACTGATGTCCGGCATAGCAGTAAATGAAGAGCGTTCAGGAATGCTCGGACCTGACACCCAAAATGTGGTGGTGCACCATCTTGCTGGCAAAACTCAGGGAACGTGCCAGGTCCAAACATTCCTAGATGAACAGTTTCCTGGAAAGTGGATTGGTCGTCGTGGGCCAGTTGAATGGCCCCCAAGGTCTCCCGATCTGACCCCCTTAGACTTATCTTTGGGGTCATCTGAAGGCAATTGTCTATGCTGTGAAGATACGAGATTTGCAGCACCTGAAACTACGGATACTGGAAGCCTGTGCTAGCATTTCTCCTGCGGTGTTGCCATCAGTGTGTGAAGAGTGGGAGAAGAGGGTTGCATTGACAATCCAAAACAATGGGCAGCACATTGAACACATTTTATAAGTGGTCAGAAACTTGTAAATAACTCATGAAAGAATAAAGTTAAGTTAAAGCCAAGCACATCATTGTTTTTCTTGTGAAATTCCCAATAAGTTTGATGTGTCACGTGACCCTCTTCCTATTGAAAAAACAAAAATTGGATTCAAAATGTCTGACTTCAAAATGGCCGCCATGGTCACCACCCATCTTGAAACGTTTCCCCCTTCACATATACTAATGTGCCACAAACAGGAAGTTAATATCCCCGACCATTCCCATTTTATTAAGGTGTATCCATATAAATCACCCACCCTGTATATATATTTATATTTTGAAAGAATTTAGTCTGATAATTTTTGTATTATATAATAAAGGCACACAATACACTTTGTTTATATCGCTATTTAGTCTCTGATCCAGTCTGTGTTTTTGTATCAGCCACTACTAGCATCACCAGTGGAAGGGGTATCCCCTCTATTTAACTGCTGAAGAAGGAACCTGAGGCTGGTTCCCAAACGTGTCCAGTATAGCACTACATACCAGGATACTTGGTTAATACCAATTATAGCCAAAGATTGATCCGCTACAACCAATTGAAGTTTTACGTTTTTGCCATTAATCATCCCATACATCTTCTGTCCTCTGTCATCAGTGCGACTCTAGAGCTAGTGTGCGCTCATCATCCACGAGGACGCAAGTCCAAGGCGGCCAGTGAAGATCGAGCATACCACATTGTTCTTCCTTCACTTGCTGAGAAGTTACTGAGAGCCCGATTCCGGCCAGCCGTGCTGAGATACATCAGTATGCACGTTCTGCAAGTCCCTGCAAGAGGTAATAAATTTGCTGCACCAATTCTGATATCCCCTGGTGGGTGAGGTATATAACATTACATGCGCTGCATCAATTCTGATATCCTCCGGAGGGTGTTATACAACATTATATGCTTTGTAAATGAATACATTGTCTGGGCTGCCAAACTGCTTGGAATATCAACATTGACATTTCTGTAATTAATCTCATCTCCGGATTACATAGCGGTGCCGGTGTATAAATTGAAAGATTTGTGGACAGCTATTGGGACAATCATTGGCACACTTAATTATGGAACTTCAATACCATCTAATGGATGTCCTAGATATTTATACATAAATTATATACGACAAAGTATATTGGAACAATACAACAAGTAACAATAACTGGATTAACAGCACTATTTGTGACAATACCGTGTATTTTATTGTGGCAATTTTATGAGGTAACTTCACAAGGGCCCTGTGAACCACCTGTACATTTATGTTTTTATATATTGTATAACAAATAAATATTATACTATCCAAATATCTATAGACTTTGAGCTCCAGCATTCTTTTCCTATTCTTTGCATTTTTGTACACCGTAGGTATAGGTGTTGGGTTGGATTACTCAATACAGTGCCATTTAAAGATAATTGAGCCATTTCCGCTTTTTCTGTTTTAAAACAATAATATGTTGGTGCTCAAAAGTCTACAGATAAGATAATAATTGAATATTCATAAAAAATAACATACATAAATAGGTGGTTCACAGGGCCCGTGTGAAACCACCCCTTAAAAGTATATAATTTATCCACCAATAAAATCAAATGAATATTGCACTATGTAGATATCAGATAAATAATATAGCCAATAAGTAGAATACCACCAAAACCAACCACTAGTTATTTGGAATAAATATGACAGTCTACTGTAGCTGAGCTGGTCCTATAAAGAAATGACTGGAGTAACTGCTATTGTGTTTCCACATTAGAGTGCATAGTTCCAGATTATTGTAATATAGCCAGGTAAGTGTCTAACAAAAAGGAAATTTTGTATTGTGCAGCTCACAAAATAAATTAGTCGAGGCTATATGGAAGGTACTTACACCCAAAAAGTACCAATTGAATAGTATAAAAAGGAAAAAAATAAAAAAAAAAAGGGGGGGGGTACCATAAGCCTCTAGACTAATACCATAAAATGGTACATGATGATAACCACATTTTGGAAAGAAATGTGCTTCACTTTATGATAAGAACATTTATTTGCAAAATAGTTAATAACAACCTCCTTTCACAGGGCCCTTGTGGGGAGGTGTTAAAACATAAACAGAATGGTATAAAACAGTAAAATATTAATGAACCTCTATATAGTGCTATAATCCGCTAGTCCAACATTTGATAAACCGGCATGAATAGCTTCTCATATGGATTGAATTACAGTCAAGGTCCGTGTGGGATGGATAGTTCAGATTAAGGAGCAGAACACCATTTATAATTACCGGCTCCTGCAGATGAGAGTGAATCGTAGTATATTCGTGGTATGGCGCCGTATCACTGGACGTCCGAGGAGGCAGGGGGTGTATCTCGTGGAGGCTGCGTTGGCAGCGCTGGCATGCGCTGCAGCGACTGGCCTGGTTGCCACAGGCCTAGGGGAAGTCGCTTGTCTGGGAGGTAGATATTCCTCCTCCGGAGATTGAAGGAGAAATAGCCTCGTGGAGAGCCCCTCGGCGTCTGACGTCAGTCAGGTAGGTGATTTCGGCAAGATGGAAATGCTGGATTTGTAGATGGTACAGCCCTGGATTTGTAGATGGTACAATGCTGATTTTGCAGGATTCGCAGGGCTTAAAGAAATAGCACCTCACTTTTGGCTGGTAGAATATGGAAGCTGCGGTCGTTTGCGGTAATGCTATGGCAATTTTTATCTCCTCTCGACCCTTTCCTCAGTAGAGATGTAATATAAGAGAAGCTCAAAGTTCCTTATATATGGTACCTGTCTAGTTGTAGCAGGTGTGTTTCCCTTTTGGTCTGTTACAAATAACGGAATGGAGCAAAGACTTACAAGCGATACATTTAAAAGCAATAAATGGACATCAAAGTTACACATAGTATCAGCACAGGAACATAATAAACAAAATAGACAAAAACCAGATTGTCAAATGAATACAAATAATATAAGGAACTAGAATGTATATATATAGAATGAATGTAAATAATAAAAATAAAAATAAAGAGTAATAAAAAGTAATACAAATAAAATAAATATGAAATATATATAAATACGAATAAAAATAAAATAGTGATGATAAATAAAATAAAAATAGAAATAAATCTAAAAATAAAAATAACAATAACAATGAAAATAAAAGTAGAAATAAAAATAAAAACAAAGACATATACAAATGAAAATAGAAAAATAAAGAATATAAATATGTCTAATGGAGAATGGCTTGACACGTAGAGAAAGTTTTAGGGTGGAACAGGCTATCCCACGGGAGGACCTAGGCCACAAGGGATAAAAGGACCCCCGTGAGAGCGCAAGATACACCCTAAAGAAAACCAAAGAGTTTGAAATTGGAGTTCAAACCATTTGGTTCTAACAAATTAAATTCATATATTTTCTGACTTTCGGCCAAGGACATTTTTACAATAAAACTTCCCCCTCTCCAGTCTTTTCTAATTGTTTGTAGACCTGTATAGAAAAAATTGGTTATATCTTTATTATGAAATTTTGTAAAGTGGGCTGATAGAGGATGTTTTAAATTTCCATTTTTTATGTTTGTTAGGTGTTCAGCAATTCTCACTTTTAGGGGTCTCTTCGTCCTCCCAATATATTGATTCATACACCCACATTGTATGAGATATAGAACTCCACTAGTATGGCACAAAATATGTTCCTTAATGGTCCATCTAAAATCAGAGGTGCATGATATAACTTCTGTAGTTTTTTTTAGGGCCTTTTGTTTTTAGGCAGTTAGGGCATGTCCCACACCTAAAAACCTGTTTAGCCAGGTTTCAGAGTTATTATGTGTTTTAGTGGGAGGTTTAATACTTGGTGCAATTGTTGTTATCCCCAGATTTGGGGCTTTTTTTATAAACAATAGATGCACGGTCTGGGAGCGATCCCCCTATATCTTTATCTTGTTTTATAATAGGCCAATATTTATTAATAATTTGTTCTATTTTTTTATATTCCTGATTATAGGGTAAAACTAATTTAATTGTATGTTCTGTGGGAGTGATATCTGTGTCTCTGGGAGGGAAAAAGGTGGCCCTATCTAAAAGTTTGATTTGGTTCAGTGATTGGGATAAAAGTGTTTCCGGATATTTTTTTTCTTTAAAGAGAGATGTCAAATTAGCTGCTTCTTCCAAAAAAGTATCGTCAAACATACAATTACGTTTTAAGCGAAGGAACTGACCCTTAGGGATGTTCATCAGCCATCTAGATAGGTGGCAACTGGTGTAATTAATATAGCTGTTTTTAGCTGTTTTTTTTTTTTTTAATTATACAAATTAATCTCGTTTTATCCGGACTCACTTTTATCTCCAAATCCAAAAAAGTGATAAACTCTGTACTTATGTGTGAGGTGAAATTGAGAAAGTGATTATTAGTGTTTAAATTATTAATAAATAATTCCAAATCAGTGATAGACCCATCCCAAATTAAAATAATATCATCTGTATAACGTCTCCAGAGCACCAGATTTGCACCAAGATGGGGGGTGATGGTGTCCTCTTCCCAAGATGCCATAAAAAGGTTGGCATAACTTGGCGCAAATCTGGTGCCCATCGCAGTACCAATTAACTGCAAATAAAAATCACCATTAAAATAAAAATAATTGTGAGTAAGGATAAAAGACCTAAATTGTGACGTATACTTGTATAGAGTGATGACACATCTAGCGTGGCCAGAATGTGTTTTTCTGACCATTTGATATGTTGATAAATTCTTGCAAAATATTGCACAGAGCACCAAATCCTATATTAAAGACACAACCCAAGTAGTTAGTATTGTAGAATCTCTACAATACTAACTACTTGGGTTGTGTCTTTAATATAGGATTTGGTGCTCTGTGCAATATTTTGCAAGAATTTATCAACATATTGGGATAAGTTTGAAGTCATTGAGCCGATCCCAGATATGATTGGCCTGCCCGGAGGGTTAATCAGACTTTTATGAGTCTTGGGTAGACCATAGAAAATCGGAATTCTTTCTTTAGTACTAAGAATAAATTTGTATTCATTATCATTAAGTATATCTTCTTCCAGAGCTTTTTTACAAATAGTTAGCAATTTAGCACCAAATTCTATAGTGGGATCTTTAGTTAATTTTTTATGTGTTATATCATCATTCAACTGTCTTTGACACTTTTATATAATCATTTGTATTTAAAATCACAATACCGCCCCGCTTATCGGCAGGGCGTATCGTGATTTCATTGTTAGATTGTAACCCCTGAATGGCTTTCTTTTCTGCATAGCTAATATTTGATTTTAAATTTATGATTGTGCTTTAAAAAAGTCTGATGTCTTTTTCTACCCGATTTTTAAAGGTGACAACATCAGGGCCCATCATGTTTTTTGGATAAAACCAGGACTGTGGTTTGAAATTCGTATGTGCAAATTCTGTTGATTTAGGTTGATATTGAAAAAGGTGTTTTATAAAATATTTTTTCAGACAAATAGTTCTAATAAATTTTTCCAATCCAACATGTGTGTCGTATTTTTTTAAAGGGTATGTTGGTGCAAATTTGAGGCCTTTGTTTAAAAGTTTAGTCTGAGCAGGGGTAAGAGTGTGACTACTAAGATTAATAATTTCATTATTTGTTGGTATTAATGTGTTTTCCCTATTTTCTGGGGTGGCTGTGGCAGATTTTCTAATTCTAAACTTTCTTCGTGTTATTTATTAATAATTTAAACACTAATAATCACTTTCTCAATTTCACCTCACATATACAGAGTATATCACTTTTTTGGATTTGGAGATAAAAGGGAGTCCGGATAAAACGAGATTAATTTGTAACACCTATAAAAAAAAAAAAAACAACAGATAAAAACAGCTATATTAATTACATCAGTTGCCACCTATCTAGATGGCTGATGAATATCCCTAAGGGTCAGTTCCGTCGCTTAAAACGTAATTGTACGTTCGACGATACTTTTTTGGAAGAAGCAGCTAATTTGACATCTCTCTTTAAAGAAAAAAAATTATCCGGAAGCACTTTTGTCCCAATCACTGAACCAAATCAAACTTTTAGATAGGACCACTTTTTTCACTCCCAGAGACACAGATATCACTCCCACAGAACATAAAATTAAATTAATTTTACCCTATAATCAGGAATATAAAAAAATAGAACAAATTTATAAATATTGGCCTATTATAAAACAAGATAAAGATATAGGGGGATCGCTCCCAGACCGTGCACCTATTGTTAAAAAAAGCCCCAAATCTGGGGATAACAATTGCACCAAGTATTAAACCTCCCACTAAAACACATAATAACTCTGAAACCTGGCTAAACACTAAAGTTTTTTTTTTAGGTGTGGGACATGCCCTAACTGCCTAAAAACAAAAAGGCCCTAAAAAAACTATAGAAGTTATATCATGCACCTCTTATTTTAGATGGACCATTAAAGAACATATTTCGTGCCATACTAGTGGAGTTCTATATCGCATACAATGTGGGTGTATGAAGCAATATATTGGGACGACGAAGAGACCCCTAAAAGTGAGAATTGCTGAACACCTAACAAACATAAAAAATCAGCCCACTTTACAAAATTGCATAATAAAGGATATAACCAATTTTTTCTATACAGGTCTACAAACAAGTAGAAAAGACTGGAGAGGGGGAAGTTTTATAGTAAAAATGTCCTTGGCCGAAAGTCAGAAAATATATGAATTTAATTTGTTAGAACCAAATGGTTTGAACTCCAATTTCAAACGCTTTGGTTTTCTTTAGGGTGTATCTTGCGCTCTCACGGGGGTCCTTATATCCCTTGTGGCCTAGGTCCCCCCGTGGGATACCCTGTTCCACCCTAAAACAGTCTCTACGTGTCAAGCCATTCTCCATTAGACATATTATATTCTTCATTTTTCTATTTTCATTTGTATATGTCTTTATATTTATTTATTTTTATTTCTACTTTTATTTTCATTGTTATTTTTATTTCTATATTTAGATTTTTATTTTATTTTTATTCATTATCATCACTATTTGTAATTTTATTTTTATTCGTATTTATATATATTTCATATTTATTTCTATTTTTATTTTTCATTTTTTTTTATTTACATTCATTATATATATATATATATATATATATATATATATATATATATATATATATATATATATATACACACACACACACATTCTAGTTCCTTATATTATTTCTTCTCATTTGACAATCTGGTTTTTGTCTATTTTGTTTATTATGTTTCTGTGCTGATACTATGTGTAACTTTGATGTCCATATATTGCTTTTAAATGTATCGCTTGTAAGTCTTTGCTCCATTCTGGGTTTTTGTAACAGACCAAAAGTAAAACACACTTGCTACAACTAGACAGGTACCATATATAAGGGACTTTGAGCTTCACTTATATTACATCTCTACTGAGGAAAGGGTCGAGATTAAAGTACCCTGAAACGCGTCTAGAGGAGATAAAAATTGCCGTAGCATTACCGCAATCAGACAACCGCAGCTTCCATATTCTAATACCAGCCGAAAGTGAGGTGCTATTTCTTTAAGCTCTGCAAATCCTGCAAAATCAGCATTGTACCATCTGCAAATCCAGCGCTGTACCATCTACAAATCCAGCATTTCCATTTTGCCGAAATCACCTACATGGCTGACATCAGACGCCGAGGGGCTCTCCACGAGGCTGTTTCTCCTTCCATCTCCGGAGCAGGAATATCTACCTCCAAGACAAGCGACTTCCCGTAGGCCTGTGGCAACCAGGCCAGTCGCTGCAGCGCATGCCAGCGCTGCCAACGCAGCCTCCACGAGATACACCCCCTGCCTCCTTGGACGTCCAGTGATACAGCGCCATACCACGAATATACTACGATTCACTCTCATCTGCAGGAGCTGGTAATTATAAATGGTGTTCTGCTCCTTAATCTGAACTATCCATCGCACACGGACATTGACTGCAATTCATTCCATATGAGAAGCTATTCATGCCGGTTTATCAAATGTCGGACTAGCGGATTATAGCACTATATAGCGGTTCATTAATATTTTACTGTTTTATACCATTCTGTTTATGTTTTAACACCTCCCCACAAGGGCCCTGTGAAAGGAAGTTGTTATTAATTATTTTACAAATAAATGTTCTTATCATAAAGTGAAGCACAGTTCTTTCCAAAATTCTTTTCCATGTACCATTTTATGGTAAGTGTCTGTACAGTTCCATGCTTGGAAATAAGGTGCATTGAGTGTCTATATTTGTCTTATCTTTATACCACACACTCTGGCACAGGTATATATCCAAACAGGGTGTTGTCCAGGGCCATATCTGCCTGATATCTCTTAGTGGTAATATTGACAGATACAGAGATATGCAGAATGTAACCAACTCACCCTTCGGAGGATTAATAGATCTCTCACCTCGTGGGGGCTCCGGGTGCCTGTGAGTAGATCGTTCCGCTGTGTATCTGTAGATGCTGGCGGATATTTTCATGTGTATTTTTGTACCGATACAAATGAACAGCTGAGTGCCGCCGGAGCAAGGGAACACTGTGCTCCCTGCCTAGCCAGCGATTCTCCTATGATGCAGGCAGCACAATTAGCACTGCCTGCAATTCCCGGCCGGACTGGCCTGCCGTGCCGTGTGTGGGTTGGGCAGTCTGCCTGCCCTGCTCTCTAATAGGTAGAGCCGCATCCATAGATTAAATAGTAGTTCCCCCTTCCTACCCTGCAGAGGGGCTTCCCTCTGGCTGGTCCCCCGGCCCAAAGTGTAGTGAGTCGGGGCAGGGACACTGCTGTGTGGTAAGCTTGTGGGGGTATAGGGTATATGGGGTGTAGCTGTGCAGTGATGAAAGGGTGCTGGTTTAACCCTTAACTGTCGTGACGCTACGGTGAAGGCTCCTCAATATATACTTGTCCTATCGCCATCCGTCCTAAGAACGATAGGGAGGAAAAAATGATTGTCCACAACTGGAGATTCAGAAAACTGTAGGAAACTTTACTGCAGATTTTATGCAGAGGTAAAACAGGAACAGTCTTTACATATGTACAGTCTATGAGGATCCTGACAGTTGGTTGGGACCTTGTGAGTATAAGATCTGGAGATTGATTTACGCTGTTCTGCTGGATTTAGGGGATTGGTTTTAGATCCAGCAGTCACGCAGACTTTAGCGGGGATTTGATTTAGTAACTCACGGTTAGTAATCTGCTGAATTGGTAGGCTTCAGGCCTAAGTCCTCTTGCAGAATTGTACAGAGTGATGCTTTCTCTAGAGAGTATCAGGAGCAAGAGAGCGAGGATTGGCTGGCAGCTCCCTTATATGGGCAGGGGCTTGCCTTGAGCTGATTGGTTCATCCCAACTGTCAGTCCTTTCCACTAAGTATTATGGTAGAACATGTGACTACCCACGTGACCTGGAAGGTCCTTTAGCATACCATCACAGTAGAAACATTAGTCATGTGACCTAAGGTCCTGCAGACACTATATAAATCAATACATTACACTAATTATATACATGTAACACAAAATTAAAGAATGAAGAGGTAACTAGGGATTATCTCAGCAAGCGGACCCCAACCAAGGAACTCTGACTTTGGGGACCTAGCACACAAGGTACAGTATGAAATACAGTACCGGGACACCACAGCTGATTTACGAACAGCAGACATCCATGCGCCAGCACGCCCCCGACGTCACGGACGTCCCTGCCCCGGCAGCTCCCTTCCAAGGAGAGGAACCTGGAGCATCTCTCTCTTCTACTACCTGCCAACCGTCCTCCGCAAGGGGAGAGAGAAAGGGAAGGGAGGCACAAATTGTAAAGGAACATGAATTAAAGGTGGGGGTGCGGAGGAGAAGGGAGCTGGGGGGGGGCAGGAAAATATGAAGGAGCATTACTAAAGGGGTGTGCAGAGGGGAAGAAGGCTGGGTGCAGAAAAGTTTGAAGGAGGATGACTGGGGTGCAGGATTCTGGGGGGACTTGGGGGTCTTAAGGAGGAGGGGAACGATGGGTCTGAAAGAATACTAAGGGGTCTGGGGGCACTTAGGTCTCCTTTGCACTGGGGACAGTCTGTCAGCAGAAATCCCATTGTTTTCCATGGGATTCTGCTGCTCTGTGCATAGTGCAGGATCGCCGCAGTGGAATGGATGTCTGCCCAAAGAATGAACATTCATTGTTCATTCTTTGGGCTGATTTTCACAGGACTGCATTTTCATCTATGAGATGGCGCACTTTGGTGGCATCTGCTGTAAGCAGAAATTCAGCTGGCTGAATGTCTGCAGTGTAGCCAAGCCCTTAGGGTTCTGAAGGAGGGCAGTACAGGGGTGAGATTCTGTCAAACAGAAGAAAGTGTGTGGCAGGGTTATATTCTGTACGTACAGTATATAGCAGGGTTATAAAGATTATTGTCTTTATACAGAGGATGAGGAACCAATGATGTTCAGGCATCAAACTCTACAGAGAGAAGATGTAGCTGGAAGAAAACCTGGCGTCTGGACCAAATTAAGAAGAAAAGAAAAGGAACAACAGAGAAGACGTCTCCTAAGAGTCATTATACCATTGTGTATTCTTCCCGACTATCCTATCAGAGCTGTAGCAATTGTAGTCACTTGTAATTTCTGCAGTGATGATGAGTAAAACTGTCCCCCAATCTGTGGCTCTCCGACTGTTATAAAACTACAACTCCCATAATGCCTGGAGATCTGCAGACACGATGGGAGTTGTAGCTTTGCAAGACGTGCAGAGACGCTTCAACTGAGGGCATTTTAGACTATGCAGCCCATTTTTTTAGTGGGTATCTGACTGCTGGGACCCCCCAAATATGCCCGGGCTTATTTTTGATCCCAGTCTGGCCCTTGCCTGATTCATCTGCTCTAAATAGGCCTGACAAGTAGAGGCCAGAGCAGTGGAGCAGCACGGGACAGACAGAGGCACACTTCATATAGGGGGGCAGACAGAGGCACACTTCATATAGGGGGGCAGACAGAGGCACACTTCATATAGGGGGGCAGACCGAGGCACACTTCATATAGGGGGGCAGACAGAGGCACACTTCATATAGGGGGGCAGACAGAGGCACACTTCATATAGGGGGGCAGACAGAGGCACACTTCATATAGGGGGGCAGACAGAGGCACACTTCATATAGGGGGGCAGACAGAGGCACACTTCATATAGGGGGGCAGACAGAGGCACACTTCATATAGGGGGGCAGACAGAGGCACACTTCATATAGGGGGGCAGACAGAGGCACACTTCATATAGGGGGGCAGACAGAGGCACACTTCCTATAGACAGAGGCACAGTTCATATGGGGGGGGCAGACAGAGGCACACTTCCTATAGACAGAGGCACAGTTCATATGGGGGGGGCAGACAGAGGCACAGTTCATATAGACAGAGGCACAGACATCCCGTTTATTGTTTTAAGGGACACAGAGGTATAATTCGGTTCAGGGCACAGTGGCCATAAAATATTTGAGGGCCCAGCATGTGGCAGCATTATACTCAGGAGTACAGTGTGTGGCAGCATTATACTCAGGGGCACGGTGTGTTTCAGCTTTACACTAAGGGGCACGGTGTGTGGCAGCTTTATACTAAGGGGCACAGTGTGTGGCAGCTTTATACTCAGGGGCACGGTGTGTGGCAGCATTATACTAAGGGGCACGATGTGTGGCAACATTATACTCAGGGGCACAGTGTGTGGCAGCATTATACTCAGGGGCACAGTGTGTGGCAGCATTATACTCAGGGGCACGGTGTGTGGCAGCATTATACTCAGGGGCACGGTGTGTGGCAGCTTTATACTCAGGGGCACGGTGTGTGGCAGCTTTATACTCAGGGGCACGGTGTGTGGCAGCTTTATACTCAGGGGCACGGTGTGTGGCAGCTTTATACTCAGGGGCACGGTGTGTGGCAGCTTTATACTCAGGGGCACGGTGTGTGGCAGCTTTATACTCAGGGGCACGGTGTGTGGCAGCTTTATACTCAGGGGCACGGTGTGTGGCAGAATTATACTCAGGGGCACGGTGTGTGGCAGAATTATACTCAGGGGCACGGTGTGTGGCAGAATTATACTCAGGGGCACGGTGTGTGGCAGAATTATACTCAGGGGCACGGTGTGTGGCAGCTTTATACTCAGGGGCACGGTGTGTGGCAGCTTTATACTCAGGGGCACGGTGTGTGGCAGAATTATACTCAGGGGCACGGTGTGTGGCAGAATTATACTCAGGGGCACGGTGTGTGGCAGAATTATACTCAGGGGCACGGTGTGTGGCAGCTTTATACTCAGGGGCACGGTGTGTGGCAGCTTTATACTCAGGGGCACGGTGTGTGGCAGAATTATACTCAGGGGCACGGTGTGTGGCAGCTTTATACTCAGGGGCACGGTGTGTGGCAGAATTATACTCAGGGGCACGGTGTGTGGCAGAATTATACTCAGGAGCACGGTGTGTGGCAGAATTATACTCAGGGGCACAGTGGGTGGCAGAATTATACTCAGGGGTACGGTATCAGACTGGAGTTTGGGTCTGGGTTTTGGGAGAGACTGAAGGTTCTGGAGATAAAGTCAATGTACTTTTGGGTTCTGAAGGAAATCAGCTTGTCTGTTAAATACTGATACACTGCACCAAAGAGACTGACGTTGGGACTCAACATGCCAAGTTTTTTGCGAGAAGCTCAGAAGTTTATGTTTATGTAAAGAACCTGATGTAAAGTACATTTAGGCTTCTATTATTCTGTTCAGGCCACCTCTTCTAAAGTGGAGTGGTGGTCTGCAACCTAGGAAACAAGCAGAGGAAAGGAGCAGGAGGCAAATTTTCTAAGAGAAAGTATTTGCAAAAATAATCAACTTGGCATGTCCTAAAAGTTTAACTAGGTTAGTTAAGATAGTACCAATTTAAAAGGGTATTCCGGTGGAAAACAAATTTTTACTAATCAACTGGCGCCAGAAAGTTAAACAGATTTGTTAATGACTTCTATTTAAAAATCGTAATCCTTCCAGTACTTATCAGCTACTGTATGCTACACAGGAAGTTGAGTTGTTCTTTCCTGTCTGACCACAGTGCTCTCTGCTTACACCTCTATCCATGTCAGGAACTGTCCAGAGCAGGAGAGGTTTGCTGTGGGGGTTTGCTCCTGCTCTGAACAGTTCCTGACACAGACAGGTGTCAGCAGAGTGCACTGTGGTCAGAAAGAAAAGAACAACTCAACTTCCTGTGTAGTATATAGCAGCTGATAAGTACTGAAAGGATTAACATTTTTAAATAGAAATAATTTACAAATCTGTTTAACTTGGCATCAGTTGATTTTGACAAATTTGTTTTCCACTGGAGTACCCCTTTAGATGGGCACTGTCAGATCCAAAAAAACTTATAAACATCTTGGCAAAACATTAACCTTTCTAATATACCCCCGGTTGTATAATATACTCTTCTGTTTGATAAGACTCTATTCTCTCTCCTGTCCTATCAGACAGGAGAGAGAACAGATGAGTCCTATCAGACAGGAGAGAGCACAGAGGAGTGCTATCAGACAGGATAGAGCACAGAGGAGTGCTATCAGACAGGAGAGAGCAGAGGAGTGCTATAAGACAGAAGAGAGCACAGATGAGTCCTATCAGACAGGAGAGAGCACAGAGGAGTGCTATCAGACATGAGAGAGCACAGAGGAGTGCTATCAGACAGGAGAGAGCACAGAGGAGTGCCATCAGACAGGAGAGAGCACAGAGGAGTGCCATCAGACAGGAGAGAGCACAGAGGAGTGCTATCAGACAGGAGAGAGCACAGAGGAGTGCTATCAGACATGAGAGAGCACAAAGGAGTGCTATCAGACAGGAGAGAGCACAGAGGAGTGCTATCAGACAGGAGCACAGAGGAGTGCTAGCCCACCCTCACTTACTCACTTACATGCCTGTGCTTCAGATTTCTATAAAAAGTAAATACAATTTTCTTATGAAGTACATTAGAAAGGTTAATCAGTTGCCAAGATGTACAACATATAAAAAGTTTTTGAATCTGACAGTGCTCATTTATGTTAACTCAGTAACGACGCAGGACGTGTATATATACATATATACATACATATATACATATACACACGTGCTGCACCGGCTCCTGCGATATAACATTGGGTCACGTGGTGACCCCGCGTCATATCGGGTCAGTCCCGGCGGCTATCAACGTCTGGGACCGTGGTTAATATGGACATCACCGATCGCGGTGATGCTCGGTATTAACCGTTCAGACACGGTGATCAAAGTTGACCGCCCCATCTAAAGTGAAGGTGAAACCTTCCCGGCAGCTCAGTTAGGCTGATCGGGACCACCACAGTGAAACCACGGTGTCCCGATCAGTTCGGACACGAGGAGGGTCCTTACCTGCCTCCTCGCTGTCCGATTGTTGATGAAAGGAGCAGTGGAGCGCTGATAACCCTGATCAATGCACGGCTATGGCATAGCATTGATCAGTGTCTGCCATCAATGTACTGCATTTTCTAGTCCCCTATTTGGGCTATAACATAAAAAAGTGATTTTATATATATATATATATATATATATATATATATATATATATATATATATAGTTAATAAATGTGATTTAACCCCTTCCCTAATAAAAGTTTGAATCACAGCCCTTTCCCCATTAAAAAAAAAAAAAGGCTATGTAAATAAAAATAAATATAAACGTGGTACCGCCGCATGCGTAAATGTCCGAATAATAAAAATATATTGTTAATTAAACCGCATGGTCAATGGCATAAACGTTAAAAAATTCCAAAGTCCAAAATAGCGTATTTTTGGTCCCTTTTTATACCATTAAAAAAATGAATAAAAAGCAATCAAAGAGTCAGATCAAAAATGGTACCGATAAAAACTTCAGATCATGGCGCAAAAAAATTAGCCCTTGTTCATACCTGTACAGTGATCCCCCGACTTATGATGGCTCCGACATATGATCATTTCAACATATGATGGCCTCTCAGAGCCCATCGTATGTTGAAGGCAGCCTCGACATATGATGCTGCTGTGTGTCGGGGCCATCGTACAAACAGCTATCTGACAGCGCTGACAACTTCAGCAACTGACAGATAGTTGTTTAATGTCCCCGTGTGCCCCGTTCTGCCTCCTGTTACTCACATGCTGTCCTGCTAACTCACGCAGGCTTCCACTGTGAGCTCTGTGTAAGCCCCGCCCCCCCAGTGCAGCTATAGCCAATAGCCTGCAGCATCTTGCTGCAGGCATCCAATGAGCTGCTCCCCTTTCTTTCCTATAGAGCTGTAGTCGGCAGGATCGTAATGGAGGACATTCTGTCTCCCCTGAAGGTATTTAAAGAACTGTACAGTACTGTATGCAATGTCACACATCACATACAATACATAGACACACTATACACCCCATACATCAATGTTTCCCTATCAGTGTGCCTCCAGCTGTTGCAAAACTATAACTCTCAGCATGCCCAGACAGTCAATGGCAGCACATGCATGCTGGGAGTTGTAGTTGTGCAACAGCTGGAGGCACCCTGGTTTGTTAAACACTCCCCATACACTCCACATACAATGGTCATCCCAGAACCAATTAGCAGTTTCCCATAGAGATATGTATTCAACATACAATGGTTCCAAGGCCCCAGAGCCAATTACCATTTTTACATAGACATATGTACTCGACATATGATGGTTTCAACATATGATGGTTCTCCTGGAACCAATTAATATCATATGTTGAGGGACCACTGTATATGGAAAAAGAAAAAAAGTTATAGGGGGTCAAAAGAGGACATTGTTAAAAGTATTAATTTTCGTGCAAGTACCGTATTTATCGGGGTATACCACGCACCGGCCTATAACATGCACCCTCATTTTACCAAGAATATTTGGGTAAAAAAAGTTTTTTACCCAAATATCCTCGGTAAAATGAGGGTGCGTGTGTGTGCATGCGTATACCCAGATACACCCCCAGGAAAGGCAGGGGGAGAGAGGGCGTCGCTGCCCGCTTCTCTTCCCCTGCCTTTCCTGGGGTCTAGAGCCCTGCTGCCGCCACTCCTCTCCCCCTGGCTATCTGCGCCGCTGCCCGTTCTCTCCCCCTGACTATCATGCCGGCGCCCCATTGCTGGCGCCGATAGCCAGGGGGAGAGAAGCTGCGCCGGCAATGGGGCAGCGGCGCCGATAGCCAGGGGGAGAGAAGGGGCAGCAGCAATGACGCAGGGGACGCACACTGCAGGCCTGAAGCAGCGCGGATCCGACCCCGGCAACAGGCAATTATACAACCGGGGATGGGGGAGGCAACGGGGCAGCGGCGCCGGCAATGGGTGCCGCTGCCCCTTCTCTCCCCGTCTGACGGCGCCGCTGCCCCATTGCCGGCGCCGCTTCTCTCCCCCTGGCTATCGTCGCCGGCAATGAGGCCCTGGCACCGATAGTCAGGGGGAGAGAAGGGGCAGTGGCACCGATAGCCAGGGGGAGAGAAGGGCCGGCAGCAGGGCTCTAGACCCCAGGACAGGCAGGGGCAGAGAAGCCGGCAGCAGTGGCAGGTCTCTGGACCTGCAAAGCCGCTGCAGTTCATCGATTTAAAGCGCCCGCTTTAAATCATTGAACTGCAGCGGCTTATCGAAGTTTAACACGCAGGTAGACTTTAGGCTAAAAATGTTAACCTAAAAAGTGCGTGTTATACGCCGATAAATACGGTAGTTATGATTTTGATAAGACAAACTCAAACCTATGTAAGTAGGGTATCATTTTAATCGTATGGACCTACAGAATAAAGATAAGGTGTCATTCTTACCAAAAAATGCACTGCGTAGAAACGGAAGCCCCCAAAAGTTACAAAATGATGTTTTGTTTTCCAATTTTGTCACACAATGATTATTTTTTTTTGTTTTGCCGTATATTTTTGGGTAAAATGACTAATGTCATTACAAAAGTAGAATTGGTGGCGCAAAAAAAAAAAAAAAAAAGCCATCATATGAGTCTGTAGGTGTAAAAGTGAAAGGGTTATGATTTTTAAAAGGTGAGGAGGAAAAAACTAAATTGCAAAAATGGAAAAATCCTGAGCCCTTAAGGGGTTAATGGGGTACTCTGCCCTTGAACATCTTATCCCCTTTACAAAGGATGGGCGGCGGAGGGGGGGGGGGGGGGTGTTAGCGGTTGATGACCTGCAATCAGATATCGTATTCCCTATACTTTGGATAGGGGATAATGTGGGGACTGGGATGTTGCAGTATGTAGAAGCATGTGGTGGTATTAACCCTGGGGGCAAGATGTTGTTAACCCCTTAGTGTTTGTGACGCCAGGATGTGGTTAGTCCGGTATGGTAACTGCCGTCAACCAACCCAAAAACGGTTTGTAATAATGGAATGTCCACAGCAAGGATTCTGAATAAACTGGAACTTTTACTTGAAATGTTTAGGGAACAATCTTTACAATTATGCAGTTCCTTCAGAGGCAACTGGGACACAGGATACCTCACAGGCATGCTTGGACTTGTAGTTATTGAGATATTTAGGCAGGCCACTGTGCTACTAATTTATTCCTTAGCTGAGTATTAGTCACTGGATTTGTAGAGAGAATTGTAACTCATGTTTTAGAAGTGGCTGCTGTTCCGTAGGCTTTGGCCTAGATGCCATTGTGCAGGAATTTATGCTGCTTTAGTGTACAGGATGAGAAGTAGGAACTAAGAGAAAAGAGCTAACTGAAAGACTACAGCCCCTTATACACTAGGGGGCTGGACTAAAGCCCATTGGTTGCTAATGCCTGGGGTTCCTGTGCCCAAGGAACTCTGGGTATATCACATGACAGTAGGTCACATGACCAAGGAAGGTCCTATACATTTTATACAAACTGTACAACTTTATACACAAGAACAATATGTACACAATATAGATATATAGTGCATTCAGATAAGACAGTGAAGGGTGAGCCCTGCAGGAGAGCCCTATGGACTCAAGGGACTCTTCCTGAGGGGACTTAGGGAGGGTACAGGACTAGGTCCTGTACCGGGACACCACAATAAGATCTCCAGGGGTGGAGTACCCCTTTAAAAACAGAAATCACTAATACATCTCAGCCTGAGACCGGGGCTTACACAGGCATATACTAATGTTTGGAACAAAGAAAAAAAAACTTTCCAAAGAGAAGTACTTTCAAGAACATTCAAGAAGGGACAACTACTGTACCTAACAAATAAAAATAAAAAATCCAACAAGTGAAATAGTATTGCTCACAGATACCTGTCTTCAGTATGCATCTGCACGTCAAGAAAACAGGTCAACCAATGTCAATAAGCATACAAAGTCTGTAATATATAAATGAGCATATTATCCAGTCTAAGACACACTTGTCCGAGTTCACATTCTTCAACAAACTTTGCGTTTTAGGCTAAAAAAGGGTTGATATTAAGATGTATATTTAACATTACTTAAACACTTGTTGGCACTGGCTTAAACGGCGAGGGATGACATGGTGATGTCCTTATCCTAAGCACTTAAGTCTTCTCAACACATATGTTGCATGTTATCTAATTGAACAATCACATTATCACTTCTACTGTATAACATCAATTAAACTATGTGTTCTTCTGACTGACAGTAAATCCCTGAACAATTGCAAAGTTCCCAAATCCATCACATATGGTACTGTCTGGGTATTCAGATTATGAGCTTACAGTCAACGTATATTAACATGACTTTAGTAAATGACAAAGCTTTCAAATATCATAGCACTTCAAAGTCAATCTTTTCTGTACCTGCAGAAATACTAAACACATAGAAGTATCGATATGGATTGTATGTATTATCAGACCCCCACTGATCAAATATTAAGAATAACAGTGTTAGTCAATCTTAAATAGCTACTCCGTTGTCAGACATCTTATCCCCTATCCATAGGATAAGGGATAAGACGGTCTGATCGGGGGGGTCCCGCCGCTGGGACCCCCCCGCGATCTCCATGCAGACACCCAGACAACATTATGTTCAGAACGCTGGGCTTTGGAGGCTGTAGTTGTGATGTCATGCCACGCCCCCTCCATTATGTCTATGGGAGGGGACGTGACAGCTGGGGTCTCAGCGGCAGGACCCCTGAAATTTTTCTAGAAAATTAAGTATTTCTCACAGAAAAGGATTGCAGTAACACATGTTTTGCTATACACGTTTATTCCCTTTGTGTGTATTGGAACTAAACCAAAAAGGAGGAAAAAAGCCAATTGGACATAATGTCACACCAAACTCCAAAAATGGGCTGGACAAAATTATTGGCACCCTTAAACTTAATATTTGGTTGCACACCCTTTGGAAAAAATAACTGAAATCAGTCGCTTCCTAGAACCATCAATAAGCTTCTTACACCTCTCAGCCGGAATGTTGTACCACTCTTCCTTTGCAAACTTCTCTAGGTTTCTCTTATTGGAAGGGCGCCTTTTCCCAACAGCAATTTCAAGATCTCTCCACAGGTGTTCAATGGGATTTAGATCTGGACTCATTGCTGCCACTTCAGAACTCTCCAGTGCTTTGTTGCCATCCATTTCTGGGTGCTTTTTGATGTATGTTTGGGTCATTGTCCTGCTGGAAGACCCAAGATCTCAGACACAAACCCAGCTTTCTGACACTGGGCTGTACAGTGCGACCCAAAATCTGTTGGTAATCCTCAGATTTCATGATGCCTTGCACACATTCAAGGTACCCAGTGCCAGACGCAGAAAAACAAACCCAAATCATCATTGACCTCCACCATATTTCAATGTAGGTACTGTGTTCTTTTCTTTGTAGGCCTCATTCTATTTTCGGTAAACAGTAGAATGATGTGCTTTACCAAATGCACTATCCTGTGTTGACACCTTTCATCAATTTTTCTCTTCCGTCCACACTCAGGGAGATTAGCTACAGTGCCATGGGTTGCAAACTTCTTGATAATGTTGCGCACTGTGGACAAAGGCAAATTTAGATCTCTGTGGAGGGACTTGTAACCTTGAGATTGTTGATATTTTTCCACAATTTTGGTTCTCATGTCCTCAGACAGTTCTCTTCTCCTCACAATGCAAAGACTAAGTGAACTTCTCTCCTTTTTATCTGCTTTCAGGTGTGATTTTTATAAATATGAATTGATTTATTATATTTACCACAATATACACAGAATGCCGCAAGTGCTAAGAATCTCCATATAGAAGCAGTACAAACAATACTTGTTTACCTCTGGAGGTGGCATCAGACAGAGCAAATGGTGCCTATTCTCACAAACAGCATGGGCCTCTTTACCATAAGGTTTTCAGGATGTGTCGCTGTATACCAACAAGAAGGTATCCTGACATATACCATGGCGTATCAGCTGCATGCTTATTGGCTGTAATATCCTGAACGCTATCTACTAGTGGTGATATTCATTCTATTTCCCAAATAAATATCTACAGTATATTATATGCCACTCTCTGATCTGGCTAAAAAAGAGAGATACCCTGAGAGGAAGACCTCCTCTCTAACATTTGCAAATGGACAGGGGTTATGAGGAAACCATTGTAGGAGAAGTAGTAATGGAATACATAAAATTCAGGACTATGGCTGGCATAAGTGTGCAAAATGAACTCAAACTACTAGTAAGAGAAATCTTTTTTCCTGCTAAACCTCTAAATAGAGCAAGGTTCAGGGTGGCGGGATAGAGGGGTAAATCGCAATCTCTATATTGTTATAATTAAGGATGCATCAAAATTTCGGCCACCGAAAATTATCAGACAAAAATGCCCCTTTCGGGCGGTTCCCGAGACATGTGTCATCAGAGAGTCTTAGACAGAAAAGAACAACCTTAACTTCAGAAGCTCATAAGTACTGAAAGGATTAAGATTTTTTTTAATAGAAGTAATTTACAAATCTGTTGTAATTTGTAAATCTGTAATTTACAACTTTCTGGAGCCAGTTGATATATAAAAAGTTTTTTCCTGGATAACCCCTTTAAGGTGAGCCAAGCTTTTCCAGCTGAGAGTTTCTAAAGACGGACTCTATAAGACAACACCTGCAGCAGTTGACAGTCAAGAAGTACAGTGCGGTCCTTGTTTCACCCACAAAACTAAAAGTCAACTTATCATTTCTCATAACAAGAAGACTGAGCAGTTTAGAAAGGCTTTGAGGAAAGCCAAGCAGTGATCTAAAATATCCAACTTCTCCTACATCATTCTGCTCTCATGAACATTAGGCTAATAGAATTCCCCTTCAGCACAAACACAATTATATTAGGTAGAACAGTCAGTTCTTACCTATTGTAGCCTTCAGAATGACAGCATTCCTTTGCTGGTGGATCCTTTGCGCCAACAGGAGGACTCACTATTTCAGTATACACGGTCTGTAGGAGGTTTACAGTGTTTCTCAGATATAGGGATAAGCAAACACTACAGTGCATAGAGGGGCAGGTTTCCTACCACGAGAAGTAGACCATTCTAATGTAAACTTGTAGGTTCCACCCTCTGAGGCAGAGGCAAACAAACCATGTTTAATCTACAGCTAACACTTATTTCCGCACAGAAACTTTCTATGTGCTGCAAGGTGACATGAGAACAATCCCCAGATTGTTGTCAGAAAATAAATGACATTACATTGGTAACATTTTTGTTGTTTTATATTTTATAGTGTTTTTCATTTTAGCCATACTGGTGGTGGCTATTGAATAAGTTTCATACAAGTGCTATTGACTAAGGCTATGTTCACATCAGCGTTGCGGAGCTCCATTATAACAGCTGATAACAGGGCTGGGAAAGAGGTTGTGACAGCCGGCATCAACGGAACCCGACAGGTTCTATTCACTTCAAACGGGGTCTGTTGGGGTTCTGTTGGATGCCCGTTATTTGACATGATTTTAGCTGGAAAAAAAAACCTGACATGCAGGGTTTCTTTCACGGCAAAAGAAATGCATCACAAAGCCAGCATAAATTCGGGAATCTACACCACCCCATGCAGAGCTCTAGAAAAAGGCTTTGTTACATGTTTTTAAGATCGCAGTCTTCTTTAGTGTATTTGCATGAAATGTACCACATATCTTGCAAACTTTTAATAAATGTTCCTCAACTCCACTGAATTCAATGGAAAAAAAAGACAGAGAAAAACAACTACACACAAGGACAAATTATAAATTCCCCCCTCTACCCATAGGATTGTGCACCACATCCCTGGTCCCCCAGAAAATTAAGTTGTATCCAAGAGGGCTAACAGCTCTAGTCCAAACCAGCAGTGCTGTTGTGGGTGTCACGAAAGCTACCACAACCTCCTTGCCACAGGCTAAGGCCTAGTTCACACTGCTGTCAGCTATTCAGAGTTCCGGAAGGACGGGAGTTTTGCGGAGAAATAAATAATGCAAGCACAATTTTTCTCTGCTAAATTTATGTAAAATTACCTGATCACTGGCAGACCCCATGCAAGTAAATGGGGTCCATCGGGGCACAATAGTAACCGTTTGCATCCAACCCATTTAAGGGTCCAATCGGCTCAAAAAAAAAAAATAAAGTGAATCAGACCCAGATTGGGATGCGAACGGCAATGTGAACAAGGTCTAACCCACATCAACGTTACATCCTATGGGGTTGCATCAGCCACTTGTCTACAATTGCCCAATGCCTCTGTGATTTCTCATGACTGCTTGGCTACTACCACAGGAATTTTTGCTTCTGACCACCAGTGGCTGAATTAGGGATGTCCCGATTCCAGGTATTTGCATGGTATCGGGGACTCATCTAATGTCCCCAATACTAAATCCGATACCTGGTGGAGTGCTCCACAGCCCCTTTCTCCCATTCCCATCACTGCTGCTGCCCCGTTCTGCCATCCCCATTATGGCGTCTTATGGAGGAGCATGTGACACACACATCACTCCACCTCCTCCACTGCGCCCAGTGTAACGCTACAGAGGAAGCAGAGTGACTTGTATGTCACATGCTCCTCCATAAGATGCCATGATGCGGACAGGAGAACAGGGCAGCGGCAGTGATGGGGACGGGAGAATGGGGCTGCGGAGCGGTGACACCCAACAGGCTCAAGTAAGCAACCACAAGGGGGGGTCCTGCTGTCTACAAGGGGGGGGGAGCATGCAGTCCACAAGGGGGGAGGAGCATGCGGTCCACAAGGGGGGGAGGAGCATGCGGTCCACAAGGGGGGAGGAGCATGCGGTCCACAAGGGGGGAGCATGCGGTCCACAAGGGGGGAGCATGCGGTCCACAAGGGGGGAGCATGCGGTCCACAAGGGGGGAGCATGCGGTCCACAAGGGGGGAGCATGCGGTCCACAAGGGGGGAGCATGCGGTCCACAAGGGGGGAGCATGCGGTCCACAAGGGGGGAGCATGCGGTCCACAAGGGGGGAGCATGCGGTCCACAAGGGGGGAGCATGCGGTCCACAAGGGGGGAGCATGCGGTCCACAAGGGGGGAGCATGCGGTCCACAAGGGGGGAGCATGCGGTCCACAAGGGGGGAGCATGTGGTCCACAAGGGGGGGTTTGCTGGCTACAAGGGGGGGGGGTCATGCTGACTACAAGGGGATCCTGCTAGCTCCAAGGGGGGGGGTCCTTCTGGCTACAAGGGGGGGGGGGTCCTGCTGGCTACAAGGGCGCTGCTACTCATGTCTGCAGGGGGGCTGTTGTCTACAGGGGCTGCTGCTAATGTCTGCACCTATCTATGCTACCAACAAGGGGCTACTACCTACTATTAAAGGCAATCTTACAGCAGAGTCACCTGCACTAACCTGAATTTATATGTAGATTTCTACCGCTGCTCACCATGTGAACATCAGAACAATTGCTCCAGATACATCTGTCTCACCGACAAATAAATTCCCTGTTCCGTCCAATGGAGAAGAGAGAAATATTGGCTCATACTAAAGCAGCCGCCTCCATTGTACACAACAAGGAACCCACATATCAGCACGGTGAGCAGCGCCAGAAAGCGGGTCACCATGGCGTCAGATTCCCTTTAAAATAAAAAAGTACTCAGAATTGGTATCGGCGAGTACCAGAATTAAAATATTGGTACTTGTACTTTGTAAGTGGCTTGTTGGGATGTCCCAATACCATTGTTTAAAGACAAACAATCACACTACCCAACATTACTGCAACCAGAGCACAGTTGCTGTCCAGACTGCATGTTTATCCACAAGATGGCTGCAGAAGAAGGTGCATATGGCCATACACAGAAAGCTGGCTACTCCACTACACTCGTTTTATGTGAGAAAAGTGTTACTAAGGAGGAGGCTGAGTAATGTATATGGTCACTTGCCCTCCATCTGCAGCCATGTTAAAGACAGGATCCCTGTCTATACTGGATAGAAAAACAGGTGACCTAAGGGATGGGATTTCACGCTTATACAATGTAAGAGAGAACTTCAATAAACAATTTGTAAGCAATATATGATTATAAATATGCATGGCATTACATTAGAAATGACAGTGGCCCACCCATTTAAAAGGGACCTTTGAACACATTACCAGACTATGCTCAAAACACAGGAGAGCTGTTACAATTCAGGTATGTGTGCAGAGTAACTGCTGGGTACACTGGAGCGTGTGATGCAGTAGTGCAGTATGGGAGTGACAGCCTCCCCCAAGATCTGCATGGTAAAGAGCTGCTTTGTAGGAAGGTGGACAACCTAGTCCTCAAGCTGCTTGGTGGAGAGGGTGACAGCCTTCTACAAGAGCTGCTTTGTCGAAAGGGAGATGGAAGATCTGCTTTATCAATGGGAGACAGCCTGTTAGAAGAGCTGCTTTGCAGGGAGGAAGGTTGCCTACTAGAATGGCTTTGCAGGGAGAGAAAGGACTCCTAACAAAAGTTACATCACAGAGGGACAGACTGGTTCCAGAGGCCCCAGCAGAGATTGCACTCAGTGCTGAGTATAAAGGATATCTAAAAAAAAAATGCCTAAAGCTGGATTGCAGTGACCAGACCAAGGAGAAAGGATACCTAATGTACAAAGCCACTAAACTAGATGGAAAAACAGATTCCTACTGAAAAGAATTCAGGTCAGGTTAGAAGACGCACATAAGTGTGCAGGACACACTTCTTTCTATTGCCCAAACACATCAGAACTTTACTGCAGAGTTTCATATTCTACAAAAACACTGCTTGCTGACCATTAGGAGTCTTTTTCCCATGCCACTGTGCTAGCAGCGACATAAAAAAAAAGACAAAACAAACAAACAAAAAAAACATGGCACTATTTTTGACAGAACCTGCAACAGAGGCATCTAATACAGATATGAATACAACCCTACATACAGTATGTCACATTTTTAAGTAAGCACACCCCTCACATTTTTGTAAATATTTTATTATATTTTTTCAGGTGACAACACTGAATAAATGACCCTCTGCTACAATGTAAAGTAGTAAGTGCACAGTCTGTATAAGGCTCGGTTCACATCACGTTTTTCCCCAATACGGACCGCATACGGCTGGGGGGAGCTAAAACTGGGTGCTCCAGTATTCCTGCCATATGCCGCCCGTATGTAATGTATTTCAATGAGCCGACCGTAGTCAACCGCGGTTTTAGAAAACCGCATACGGGCAAAAATGAGCCAACCGGTTCACTCCGGTCGGCTCATTAAAATACATTATATACGGACGGCATACGGCAGGGATAAGGGAGCGCCCGGATTTAGCTCCCCCCAGCCGTATGCGGTCCCGTTTTGGGAAAAATGTGATGTGAACCGAGCCTAACAGGGTTTAATGCTGTGTCCCCTCAAAATAACTCACACAGACATAAATGTCCAAACCTTGGCAACAAACGTGAGTGCCCCTGTACGTGGAAATGGCCAAATTGGGCCATATTAGCCATGTTCCTTCACCAATGTCATGTGACTCGTTTGTATTACAATGTCCCAGTTGTCAACAGAGAGCAGGTGTTTTAAATTTAGTGTTATTGCTCTAACACTCTTTTATATTGCTCACTTGGAAGTTTAACATGACACCTCATGGCAAAGAACTCTCTGAGGATTTGAAAAAAAAGAATTGTTGCTTTACATCAAGGCTTGGCTATGAGAAGATTGCCAGGGCCCTGAAACTGAGCTGCAGCACAGTGGGCAAGACCATACAGAGGTATCACAAGACAGGTTCCACTCAGAACAGGCTTCGCATGGTCGACCAAAGAAGTTGAGTGCACATGCTCAGCGTCACATCCAGATGTTGCCTTTCGGGAATAGACATAGGCCCAGATTTATCAAGCTGTGTGAGAGAAAAAAAAAGGAGAGATTTTTCCATAGCAACCAATCACAGCTCAGGTTTCACTTATCCAGAACTCGTTAGCGGAGCAGTGATTGGTTGCTGTGGAAAAATCTCTCCACTTTTTCTCTCAAAGAGTTTGATAAATCTGGGCCATAGTGCTGAGTGCAGCCAGCATTGCTGCAAAAGTTTAAGGGATGGGGGAGTGGGTCAGCCTGTTAATGCTTAGACATTATGCTGCACACTGCATCAATTTGGTCTGCAGGGCTGTAATCCCAAAAGGAAGATGATGCACAAGAAAGCCTGCAATCAGTTTGCTGAAGACAAGCAGACTAATTACTGGAACCACTGATATGGTGTAGATCCGCTCAGATCCTCGCTCCCTGTTCCCATGCTAGGACTGGAGGGTGGCGTGCCCTTCCAAAAACGAACAGCAATATGGAAAAGTATCCAGCACCAGGAAGGCAGGTAAAATTCGTCTTTATTTAGACATCAGTAAAATAGGGTACACCGGAACGTAGTAGCCTACGCGTTTCGGGCTGTAGCACCCTTAGTCATGGTTACTGGGACCAGGTGTAACACTTTCTCAAGACATTTTAGAGCGGATTACAGGCAGCGAGGTTTTGCTGAGGAAATTCCTCAGTGTATGTGGGCCCTTATTCTGAGTGTATTCACCTCATTTAATTGGATTAATCATAAAAATGTCATCCAAATTGTCAAAGTAAAGGGCAGAAATCCAAGGCTAAAGGGGTATTCATATCTTCATGTTATATAGGACAGGATATGCCATTAAAGGGGTACTCCACTGGCCAGCGTTCGGAAGTAAATGTTCTGAACACTCTTTTTTGCACTGTGGGTGTCGCCCTCGCCCCTCGTGACGTCACGGCCATGCACCCTCAATGCAAGGCTATGGAAGGGGGCGTGGCCATAGACTTGCATTGAGGGGGCATGGCCGTGACATCACAAGGTGCATTAGCAACCCCCACAGCGCGAAAACAGCATTCAGAACATTTAGGTCTGCTCAACTTTTGATGCATGGCTGCCACAGTCTCCATGTAGTTCACAGGCTATATGTACTCATAACAAAGGATCGCTGGGCTGATAGGACTGCTCGGAGTATTTGATGGACAGTTTCCTTTAGACAATCATTAATAAGTCGTCTCATTCTGCCTGCGGGAATAGTCATCATTGCCATGTGACATCTCTCCTGAAGGCCATGTGCCCGGCATGTATAGATGGTTTCAATGTAAAAGATGCTGTGAGAGGCATCTACACTCAGAAGTCACCTACAAACAGTCAAGTCAGATCAGGAATAAATTGGACTATTAAATGGAGACCTTTAAAGGGGTACTCCTCTGGAAAACTTTTTTTGTAAATCAACTGGTGTCAGAAAGTTAAACAGATTTATAAATTACTTCTATTTAAAAATATTAATCCTTCCAGTACTTAGCAGTTAAATGCTCCACAGGAAGTTCTTTTTTTTTACCCTTTCTGCCTGACCACAGTGCTCTCTGCTGACACCTCTGTCCATTTTAGGAGCTGTCCAGAGTAGATTTAAATCCCCATAGCAAACTTCTCCTGCTCTGGACAGTTCCTGATATGGACAGAGGTGTCAGCAGAGAGCACTGTGGTCAGAACAGAAAGGAAAGAACTTTGTGTGGCTCATACAGAAGCTGATAAGTACTGGAAGGATTAATATTTTTTAATAGAAGTAATTTACAAATCTGTTTAACTTTCTAGCACCAGTTGATTTAAATGTTTTTTTCCAGTGGAGTACCTCTTTAAGGGAACCTGGTACACTGATAATGCAGTCCAGTCTGCAGGCATCATGTAGAGCAGGAGGGGCTCTGCAGATTGATATATTGTTTGGTAAGAAAAGTTACAGGATAACTTGTCAATTGTTCATGTTAGGCTCCTTTCACACTTATATGTTGCTCCCTTTTAAAGACCCGTAACAATGTCCCATTAAGATAACCCTTAAAAGCGTCCGTTAAACAGCCGTTACAAAATCCCATTCAATTCTATGGGATTTTTTGAATATACGTTATCACCCGTTATAGCTCGTTATGAATAACGGACATTATTTGTGACGGGAGAAAAATTAGTCCATGTAACGTTTTTTTCTCCCGTCACAAATAACGTCCGTTATTCATAACGGGTGATAACGGAAAATCAAAAAATCCCATAGACTTGAATGAGATTTTGTAACGGCCTTTTTAAGGGTTTTCTTAATGGGACATCGTAAAGGATCTTTAAAACAGAGCAACATATAGTGTGAAAGGAGCCTAAGTCTCTACTCATTCTGGGCTAAGTAGTCATGTGGGCGGTCCTACTCAGAGGTAGCAGAGACAGTAGTCATGTAGGCGGCCCTATTCAGTGATTAACAGCTGTCTCTTTATTTAACCAGAGAGCTGTCAATCATTGAGAAGGACCGTCCACATGACTACTAAGCCAAGAATCAGCAGCGATTTGCATGAATCAAGTTATGATTCAGACCCCAGCACAATGGGCCGCGCTGAACTAAGCATTTATAGGAGCAAAATAGTGCTAACACAGCGCTCAAATTCTACAAGGACACGTCCCACTGGCAAGTGGAATGGCTCCAATTGTTGATGTATTTCTATATTTCGAGGAGGAATAAAATAACGAAGACTTATGGGGCCTGTTCACACTACCCATTTTCTCAAGCGGAATTCTGCTCTGGAAAATACAATGCAGCAGCCTCCCATTGTTTTCAGTGGGATTCAGCTGCACCGTTCACAGAGCAGAATTTCTGCGGCGGACATCTGGATCCCAGACTCTGAGGAAAGACTCAACATGCATTGCTGTCTA